>NC_140999.1:149589880-151082563 GCF_052327205.1 Somniosus microcephalus
CCCCTCTCTATCCCTCCCCCTCCCTCCCCCTCTCTATCCCTCCCCCTCTCTATCCCTCCCCCTCCCTCCCTCTCCCTCCCCCTCTCTCTCCCTCCCCCTCTCTCTCCCTCCCCCTCTCTCTCCCTCCCCCCTCCCTCTCCCTCAACTGTAGTGTATGTAACTGTTCTACCTTTAAGAGAACTATTGTATGTAACCGTCCACCTTTAAGAGAACGATTTTAGGTGTGGCACTACTTTATCTTGGCTGCTGTATACTGTAATACCGACGGTGACCACACCGGTATATAAGTGCTGTGTCAGGATTTATTGGGCAGATCCGCCCTGACCTTCGAATAGTAAAGTCCTGTTAAAGTTTACTCTTGTAGTCTGTGTATTAATTCGCTATACAACACACAGACTTTACAGTGGCGACGAGTTCGATCTTACCCTGCGGCAACAATACTTCCGAAGCAGTTAACGAGCGTCGAGAAGAGGCACCCGCCCTCGTCGTTCTGCTGAGAGAAAACTCGAGTCTGCAGAGCAAGGAAGAAGGAAGAATTCAGACACGAAGCCTTCCATCAGCAACAGGCACTGATTGTCCCTTCTGCCACGGTGGTGAGTGAGCCGATCAGCACAAGAAGTAAGTCGGCCACGGTGACTGTGAGTAAAGGGAAAATAAAAAAATAAACGGAGGATAAGGGCGGTGAACTCGACCACGGTCGGGGGAAAGCAGCCGGACAGAAGTCGGGCCCAGAGGCACTGAGACTGGGGCAGCGTGGAGCACGGAAGCCGCGGTACAAGCGGGCTGGGAGACGCAACGGCGTCGTGAGACAGCTAGACCGCGACCGGCGAAAAAGGCCGGGCAGCTACCGAGGCCACGAGGCGCTGCGACCGGGATCGTAAGGCGCGGGAAGATATAAAAATAAATAAACCGCGGTGAATTCAGCCGCAGCCGGTGAGGAAAGCACCGGACTGCGAGAGGGCTGGGAGGCGCGATTGGAGTGAAAAAGGCCGGGCAGCGACCGAGGCCACGAAGCGCTGCGACCGGGATCGTAAGGCGTGGGAAGATATAAAAATAAAGAAATCGCGGAGAACTCAGCCGCAGCCGGGGAGGAAAGCACCGGACTGCGGGAGGGCTGGGAGGCGCGATTGGAAGCCGCTGAGGGAGAGACAGAGCCCGAGCGAGCGGGAGAGACAGAGCCCGAGCGAGGGAGACTGAGCGAGATCCAGCCCAGCGGCTGAAACTGTTCGCCGTCAACGGGTTGTACCCAGCGCCGGTTGCCCTGCCGAGAAAAGGGAACAAGGAACGCACTGAAGCCGACGCGCAGGCTGCGAACCCTGAAAGCCAGCGGTCGTCGCCCGAGGGAAAAGCTTACCCCTCCCGCCAGGGGAAGAAACGCGGGAAGCCGCCAGTAGGCGGGGAAGAAGACAGAAGCGGGAAACCGCCATTTTGAAAGTGGGCGGGGAAAGAAGACAAGCGCGGGAAACCGCCATTTTGAAAAAAAAAAGTTAAAGAAATATTTTGTTGTTGTTTCTCAGGAAGAGTGTGAAGATGCCTAAGCGTAGTAACATCAACGGTTTCGATTCCGATGTGGAAGATTGGGCCACGTATGTAGAACGCATCGAGATATATTGTAAGGTCAATAAGATAGCAAATTATGACAAAGCTCTAGCCTTACTAAACTCAATGGGTGCGAAGACATACGGGTTATTGAAGCATCTTCTATCACCAGCTAAACCGGCGGATCAGTCTTTCGCTAATATTGTTGCTGTCCTGAAGGATCATTTTAACCCCGCACCGCTGATGTTAGCGGAACGATCTAAATTTTACGTGAGAACGCAACGAAAAGAGGAAAGCAACGCGGAGTACCTGGTTGAACTGCGTAGGCTAGCAAAATACTGTCAGTTTGGGGTAAATCTGACAGAGGCACTGAGAGACAAGTTCGTGTGCGGGATGTCGAAGGAAGGAACACAAAAACGACTGCTCGAAGAGAACGATCTTACACTTGATAAGGCTGTCCTTATTGCAGCATCGCACGAAGCCGCAGCGAGAGGCACGGCGGAAATGCAGCGGAAGACAGCGGTACTCAGTGGGGATCAAATGACTTCGGGTACAACGAAATGTTATCGTTGTGGGAAGACAACACACGACCAGAACCAATGCTGGTTTAAAAACCAGGAATGTAGAAAATGTGGCAAGCTTGGTCACATAGCTAAGGTATGCCGGTCAGGAAAGAAGACCAGCAATAATAAGTCACCGCAGAAGAAGTACAGAAAGGTACATAAGGTGACTGGGAAGAGTCCAGATGAACAGAATTCGGACTCAGACTCCAACAGCAAGGAACTGGGTAGTCTGAGGATTCACAATGTGAGTAAAGAAGCTGACCGACAAACTATCTGGGTCACACTACAGATTGCAAAAGTCCAAGTGAAGATGGAAGTGGACACCGGATCGGCGTTGACGGTCATGAATAAGCAAGATTACAAAAAGTTATTCAAACATATTCCCCTACGGGATACGGAGATAGTATTGCAGACATACACGGGGCACAAAGTATACCCCATCGGAAAGATAAAAGTCAAGGTGAGATACAAGGACAAAGATCACCAAGGGATGGACATGTATGTGCTGCCCAAGGGAGGTCCACCACTTCTGGAATGGGAGTGGATCAAGAAAATAAAGATAGACTGGCATTCACTAAACACAAAGACGGTAGATTCCGGAAAGGAAGATGTCAAACCTTAACGGTTGTCCAGAATATTGGACGAAGCTAAAGAGGTATTCCAGCAAGGACTGGGAACACTGAGAGGAATTAAAGCAAAATTCAAGATTGCAGAACATGCAAGCCCAAAATTTTTCAAAGCCAGATCGGTACCTTACGCGATACGACCTGCTGTGGAGGCAGAACTGGAAGAGCTTGAACGTTCAGGGGTACTGTCTAAGGTGGACTGGAGTGAGTGGGCCACGCCCATTGTTCCCGTCATGAAGTCTTCATCAAGTAACAAGCCAGGGGGACCGGGAAAGGTCCGCATCTGCGGAGACTTCAAGATCACAGTTAATCCGGTGCTTCACACGGTACAATACCCGCTTTTCCCGCGGATTGAGGATATCTTTGCTTCATTGTCTGGCGGGAAACACTTCACCAAGATAGACCTGGCACAAGCATACTTACAAATGGAAGTCGAGGAAGAGTCGTGCCAGTATCTCACAATCAACACGCACAGAGGCTTGTATCGTTATAATAGACTGGTTTTTGGAGTAGCTTCGGCTCCAGCAATTTGGCAGAGGGCCATGGAGCAGGTCTTACAGGGTATTCCAAGCACGCAGTGTTACTTGGACGATATCCTGATTACGGGAGAAGACGAGGAGGAACACCTCACAAATTTGAAACTGGTGCTCACCAGGTTGAAGGAATATGGCCTTCGAGTTAATCGCCAGAAATGTGAGTTCTTCCAGAAACGGATCTCGTACTGCGGTCATGTCATTGACCAAGAGGGGCTGCACAAGTCACCTGACAAGATAGAAGCTGTCGTGAAGGCCCCCGTTCCGGATAATGTATCACAGTTGAGATCGTTTCTGGGGTTGATTAATTATTACCACAAGTTTCTGCCAAATCTATCCACGGTGCTGCATCCGCTGAATGCTCTGTTGCGGAAAGAAGTACCATGGAAGTGGAGCGAGGACTGTAAGAAGGCCTTTCGCAGAAGCAAGGCGTTGATTACCTCTGAGGAAGTGTTGGCTCATTTCAACCCAACGTTACCTCTTCGTCTAGCTTGTGATGCTTCCCCTTATGGAATTGGAGCAGTACTTTCACACAAGTTACCAAATGGCTCGGAAAGGTCAGTCGCATTTGCGTCCCGATCATTGACCTCCGCTGAGCGAAATTATGCTCAGATAGATAGGGAGGCCCTCAGCCTTGTGTGGGGAGTAAAGAAATTCAATCATTACCTGCAGGGCAAGAAGTTCACATTACTGACAGACCACCAGCCGTTGGTGTCCATATTCAACCCTAACAAGGCCGTTTCCACTATGACAGCGCAAAGGCTACAGAGGTGGTCCGTGTTACTTGGGGCACACCAATATGACATCGAATACAAAAGGTCCAAACAGCATGGAAATGCTGATGGGTTATCGCGCCTACCGTTGCCAGTAGTAGAAGAGGCGGCTACAGTGGACCCGGTAGAGATGTTCCACTCATCCATAGTGGAATGTCTACCAGTAACAAATTCGATGATCGAAAATGAAACAAGAAATGACCCGACTCTCTCACGAGTCTACGATTTAACAGTGGAGGGATGGCCAGCACATGGCGAACCAACGCTGCCCGCATTTTCGCAAAGAAAAGAACAGCTGTCAGTGTGCCGAGGAACCTTGATGTGTGGATCTAGAGTGGTGATTCCACCCAAACTTCAGCATAAGGTGCTAAAGGAGCTTCACGAGGGGCATCTGGGTGGAGTGAAAATGAAGAACCTAGCAAGAGCGTTTGTGTGGTGGCCAGGTATTGATGGAGACATCGAAGAAATAACCAAGAGCTGTCTAGGATGCCAGAAGGTCCAAAACGCGCCACCACAAGCTCCTCTGCATCCATGGGAGTGGCCCTCATCTCCTTGGCAAAGGGTACACGTCGACTTTGCTGGTCCATTTATGGACTCAATGTTTCTAATCGCGGTGGATGCACACTCCAAGTGGCCGGAGGTAATAAAGATGTCCTCCACCACCACGGAAAAAACCATCACAGTATTAAGGACCATATTTGCCAGGAATGGGCTGCCGGAACAGATCTGTTCTGATAATGGACCGCAATTTGTGTCCGAAGAATTCAGGAAGTTCTTAAAAAGGAATGGGGTCAAGCACTACACGTCAGCCCCATACCATCCCGCCACCAATGGATTAGCTGAAAGGTTTGTCCAGACCTTCAAGAAGGCCATAAAGGCCATGGGTAATGAAGACATCAACCTACAACATAAGGTAGATAACTTCTTGTTGGCGTACAGGAATGCAACACATGCGGTCACAAACCAAACTCCCGCCATGATGTTTTTCAATAGAAGACTAAGATGCCGGCTGGATTTGATTAAGCCAAACATCAGAAGGGACGTAGAGAACCGGCAATTTCAGGGCATGAATGAAAGGCCAACTAGATCCTTTCAGATAGGTCAACAAGTTTTGGCCCGGGACTACTGTACCGAGAATTGGCAGCCTGGAACTATTGGGAAAAGGCTAGGGCCGCTGATGTATACCGTGGACATTGGTGACAGCATAATAAGGCGCCATGTTGACCAGATCATAGGGTCATCCACAAAGGACCAACCTACTCCACAACCTTACACGGCTAATGTTGAAGCAGAGATACCCAGAGCACCTACCTCCGATCTGGTAATACTGGAATCAGATGAACCTGACACTGTCCTTCAAGCCGAATCGACCTTGCCAGAAGAACCTACTACCCCGCCGAAAACTACTACACCACCGAGGCGTTATCCGGACAGAGTCAGGAAGCCTCCAGAGAGACTGAATCTGTGAACTGTTTTGCATAAGTTGTATATATGTTATGATGTTATGTTAATGGGGAATAAGTATGTTGTAAGCTAAAAAGGGAGGATTGTAGTGTATGTAACTGTTCTACCTTTAAGAGAACTATTGTATGTAACCGTCCACCTTTAAGAGAACTATTTTAGGTGTGGCACTACTTTATCTTGGCTGCTGTATACTGTAATACCGACGGTGACCACACCGGTATATAAGTGCTGTGTCAGGATTTATTGGGCAGATTCGCCCTGACCTTCGAATAGTAAAGTCCTGTTAAAGTTTACTCTTGTAGTCTGTGTATTAATTCGCTATATAACACACAGACTTTACATCAACCTCCCTCTCCCTCCCCCTCTCTCCCTCCCTCCCTCCCCCTCTCTCTCCCTCCCTCCCCCTCTCTCTCCCTCCCTCCCCCTCTCTCCCTCCCCGCTCTCTCCCCCTCTATCTCCCTCCCCCTGCTTTACTCTCTCTCCCTCCCCTCTCCCTCTCTCCCTCCCCCCCTCCTCTCCCGACCTCCTCTCCCTCCCTCCCCCCTCCTCACCCTCCCTCCTCTCTCCTCAACCCCCCTCCCCCTCTCCTCACCCCCTCACCCTCTCCTCAGCCCCCTCCCCCTCTCCTCTCCCTCCCCCTCTCCTCTCCCTCCCCCTCTCCTATCCCTCCCTCCCCCTCTCCTCTCCTTCCCTCCCCCTCTCCTCTCCCTCCCTCCCCCTCTCCTCTCCCTCCCTCCCCCCTCTCCCTCCCTCCCCCTCTCCTCTCCCCCCTCCCCCTCCTCTCTCTCCCTCCCCCTCTCTCCCTCCCCGCTCTCTCCCTCCCCCTGCTTTACTCTCTCTCCCTCCCTCCCCTCTCCCTCCCCCTCTCCTCTCCCCCTCCTCTCCCTCCCCCCTCTCCTCTCCCTCCCCCCTCTCCTCTCCCTCCCCCCTCCTCTCCCTCCGCCCCCTCTCCTCTCCCTCCGCCCCCTCTCCTCTCCCTCCCCCCTCTCCTCTCCCTCCCCCTCCTCTCCCTCACCCCTCCTCTCCTCTCCCTCCCCCCTCCTCTCCCTCCCTCCCCCTCTCCTCTCCCTCCCCCCTCTACTCTCCCTCCCCCCCTCTACTCTCCCTCCCGCTCTCCCTCCCTCCCCCCTTTCCTCTCCCTCCCCCCCTCCTCTCCTTCCCCCCCTTCCTCTCCTTCCCCCCCCCCCTCCTCTCGCTCCCCCTCTCCTCTCCCTCCCCCTGTCTCTCCCTGATTTGCTCTCTGTCCCTCCCTCCCCCTCTCTGTCTGCCTTTCCTGAGAGCCCGGCCGCAGTGAGCCGAAGCCCCCATGTGCGGATCAGCGCCTCAGGGCCGGCCGGTGCGCGGCCTAGCGCGTGAGGCCCGGCTGGACTCACCTTAGCTGAGGTCGCGCTCCGGGCCGCCGCCGACGTTGACGCACGCGCTGACTCCTGCCCCGCCAGCCTTTACTAAGATGGCAGCGATGGCTACGCTCGGCTCAGTCCCGCGCCACCAGCCTTTACCAAGATGGCGGCGATCGCGTGGCAGGCCCAGCGGGACGGGCGGTGCCTAGTTCGGGCGTGGCTGGCGAGGAGAGGCGCCGCAGCGAGTCGAGGAAAAAAAAGGGTGAAAGGTAGGAAAATTAATCAGCTTAGAAAAAATATTTACAAATTAATTTACTTTTTTTAAAAACAATTTCCCCTCCACACACACAGAAAGTGGGAAAAATAAACACACAGAAAGTGGGAAAAATAAATCAATAGTTAGAAATCAAGATGGCGGCCACTCACCTCAGCTCAGAAGGATTAGGCCCACCCACACACACAATGAACCCCCCCACCCCCCGTGATGCACCGATTGGTCAACCATCACGTCACTCAACGCTAATGAGCGGAATTTTGCCGTTTTTTGAATCTTTTTTGTATACTGTTGGAACAATTTTTGTCTGACCAAAAAGTAAATATGCCTATTAGACTCCCCTAATGATAAGCTTTCTTTTGATATAACATGCGTGTAGGTACGCTCTATAACTTTTGAGTGTATAGCGGACAGACAGACAGACAGACAGACAGACAAACAGAGATACAAACTGCTTTATATATATATATATAAATTAATTAATTTAAACCAAGAGATGCTATCAAACTTATTAGAAAATTTGTTCATAGAGGTCATAAAATAGTCGAGGAAATAGTTTCAGCATGGCTTTGATTACTGACGGCTTGGGCTGTCTGCCAATTAAGTAGTGCATGCCACTGACTGTTAGTTGATTTTTCTCTATGAGAAGTAATGGTCTGTTACCTTGAGGTGCTTTGTTTTACTCTAATAGTTTCGCTAAGAGGTGTGCTTCTCCTGGCCTCACAAAAATACTGCAACCCACTGCCAGCCCATGCTTGCCCATCTCCAAGATCATCTCCCCTCACCCCCCGGGCACAACTTGCGAATAGCAATGGAGTGCCCATTTGGCACCCGCAGCTCACTGGCTGCATTCAGATGAGGTCTGAACCTGAAAACTGTCACTGGCTTCAGGCAGGAAGTGTGGCCACTCCACTGACCACACCCATTTGGGGCATATGTCTAAAATTGCCCCCACAGAGCTCAGAAGAGAACTCTTATTTCATTACTTATTACAGATCTACTCTAATTCTAATATGCTAAAACTCAGAGTTAGAGAAGTCCTTTTATTTAGAACTATAACACGAATAACAAATTGGGTTGCCAGCCCTCCTGGATTGCCTGGGAGCCTCCTGGATTGGATGATTGATCTCCTGGGTGCTACACATTCCGATTTACGGCTGCGCATCTCCCACGTGCGTTATGTAACAAGTATTTTTTAACTATGCTGGATTAGAGAGTTTCAAGTGTCATCTCCTGCTAGAGTTGTTCAATTAAAGTTACAAACGTATATGTCCCCACACACATCTGTTACTGTGAGAGAAATTAGTGTACATTGTAAAAGAAACTTGGAAAAGTGTTAAAACATGAAACAAGTGTTAATTGTTATTCTGCCTCATGTATTATCCAATGTCTGCAGTTCCTAAAAATAAGCTGAGCTGTAGCAAAAGTAACTCCTGCAGGATTTTTTTATTCGTTCCTGGGATGTTGGCGTCACTGGCATTTATTGCTCATCCCTAATTGCCCTCGAGAATGTGGTGGTGAGCCGCCTACTTGAACCGCTGCATTCCGTGTGGTGAAGGTACTCCCACAGTGCTGTTAGTGAGGGAGTTCCAGGATTTTGACCCAGCGACGATGAAGGAACGACGATATATTTCCAAGTCAGGATAGTGTATAACTTGGAGGGGAACTTGGAGGTGGTGGTGTTCCCATGCACCTGCTGCCCTTGTCTCTCTAGGTGGTAGAGGTCGCAGGTTTGGGAGGTGCTGCCAAAGAAGCCTTGGCAAGTTGCTGCAGTGCATCTTGTAGATGGTACACACTGCAGCCACAGTACGCCGGTCTTGGAGGGAGTGAATGTTTAAGGTGGTAGATGGGGTGCCAATCAAGCGGGCTGCTTTGTCCTGGATGGTGTCAAGCTTCTTGAGTGTTATTGGAGCTGCACTCATCCAGGCAAGTGGAGAGTATTCCATCACAATCCTGACTTGTGCCTTGTAGATGGTGGAAAGGCTTTGGGGAGTCAGGAGGTGAGACGCTCGCTGCAGAATACCCAGACTCTGACCTGCACTTGTTGCCACAGTATTTATGTGGCTGGTCCAGTTCAGTTTCTGGTCAATGGTGACGCCCCCCCCAGGATGTTGATGGTGGGGGATTCGGCAATGGTAATGCCATTGAATGTCAAAGGCGGTGGTTAGACTCTTGCTTGTTGGAGATAGTCATTGCCTGGCATTTGTGTGGCACGAATGTTACTTGCCACTTATCAGCCCAAGCCTGAATGTCATCCAGGTTTTGCTGCATTCGGGCATGGACTGCCTCATTATCTGAAGAGTTGCAAATGGAACTGAACACAGTGCAATCATCAACGAGCATCCCCAATTCTGACCTTATGATGGAGGGAAGGTCATTGATGAAGCAGCTGAAGATGGTTCGGCCCAGGACACTGCACTGAGGAACTCCTGCAGGGATGTTCTGTGGCTGAGCTGATCAGCTTCCAACAACTACAACCATCTTTCTTTGTGCTAGGCATGACTCCAGCCAGTGGAACGTTTTCCCCCTGATTCACATTGACTTGATGCCACACTTGGTCAAATGCTGCCTTGATGTCAAGGGCAGTCACTCTCACCTCACCTCTGGAATTCAGCTCTTTTGTCTATGTTTGGACCAAGGTTGTAATGAGGTCTGGAGCAGAATGGTTCTGGCAGAACCCAAACTGAGCAGCGGTGAGCAGGTTATTGGTGAGTAAGTGCCATTTGATAGCACTCTCGACGACACCTTCCATCACTTTGCTGATGATTGAGAGCAGACTGATGGGGCAGTAATTGGCCGGATTGGATTTGTCCTGCTTTTTGTGGACAGGACATACCTGGGCAGTTTTCCACATGGTCGAGTAGATGCCAGTGTTGTAGCTGTACTGGAACAGCTTGGCTAGAGGCACGGCTAGTTCTGGGGCACAAGTCTTCGGCACGATAGCCGGAATGTTGTCGGGGCACATAGCCTTTGCTGTATCCAGTGCGCTCAGCCATTTCTTGATATCACGTGGAGTGAATCGAATTGGCTGAAGACTGGCTTCTGTGATGGTGGGGACCTAGGGAGGAGGCTGATATAGATCACCCACTCGGCACTTCTGGCTGAAGATGTTTGCAAATGCTTCAGCCTTGTCTTTTGCACTCGTGTGCTGGGCTCCGCTATCATTGAGGATGGAGATATTCATGGAGCCTCCTCCTCCCGTTAGTTATTTAATGGTCCACCACTATTCATGACCGGATGTGGCAAGACTGCAGAGCTTTGATCTGATCCGTTGATTGTGGGATCGCTTAGCTCTGTTGATAGCATGCTGCTTCCACTGTTTAGCATGCATGTAATCCTGTGTTGCAGATTCCCCAGGTTGGCACCCAATTTTTAGGTACTCCTGGCATACTCTTCTGCACTGCTCATTGAATCAAGGTTGGTTCCCTGATTGATGGTAATGGTAGAGTGAGGGATATGCCAGGCCATGAGGTTACTGATTGTGGTGGAATACAATTCTGCTGCTGCTGATGGCTTATGGCGCCTCATGGATGCCCAGTTTTGTGCTGCTAGATCTGTTCTGAGTCTATCCCATTTAGCACGGTGGTAGTGCCACACAACACAATGGAGGGTGTCCTCAGCGTGAAGATGAGATTTCGTCTCCACAAGGACTATGCGGTGGTCCCTACTACCAATGCTGTCATGGACAAATGCATCTGCGACAGGTAGATTCGTGAGGACAAGGTCAAGTAGGTTTTTCCCTCATGTTGGTTCTCTTATCACCTGTCGCAGGCCCAGGCCGGCAGCCATGTCCTTCCGGACTCAGCCAGCTCGGTCAGTAGTGGTGCTACCGAGCCACTCTTGGTGATGGGCATTGAAGTCACCCACCCAGAGTATATTTTGTGCCCTTGCTACCCTCAGTACTTCTTCCAATTGGTGTTCCACATTGAAGAGTACTGATTGCAGAGTACTTTCTCACCTCATCGTGCTCATAAATCCAAAGATGTGACTCAGGTGCTCCGATGAAAATATGCCAAGTCTAGTCCAGAGGGCTCGTATGAATTGAGACCAAATTGTATAGCTGTTGGTCAATGTCTACACCCATCCTAAGCAAGGTTTACCAAAATCATCAGGCTTCATAGGATGTAGACATTTGTTCCTGTGATTTGTACACAAATGAAAACACCACTCAACCTGTGATGTGGCTTGGAAGAAGTCCACAGCAAGGGGAATTTTAATGGCTTATTTTCTCTTTTTCTGTCAGTAATGCAGACAAGCTATCAGATTCAATGTAAATCAAATGATTATAGCCGGAAGTGCATAGAAATTTCCAATAGCACATTACATTATATCACAGATTATTCCCTGAAAAAGCCACAGATCAGAAAATAAAATCTATGCAAATTAAGATGAAACTATAATAAACTTGTAAAAAACAGTCTACACATGTATTTTTAACTATTTTTGTGAACCTTGTGAAATGTGAGCGATGTTAGGGATTAGGAGAGGAGCACTTTCTATCTTAGGTGGCCAGTGTTAGCATCAACGATTCTCAGGTCAGGTATACCAACTTCTAATGACCAGTACCCAAATAAGGAAAGAAATATAATAGTCATTTAAACACAAGCCATTCATTTCTGTTGTGCAATCTTAAATTAATTAATATGTCATGTTACTGGATGTCACGTGACTGAACCTCCAGGAATAGGTCCAACCAAAGTTGGCAAACCATGTAAAAAATGAAACATTCAACAAGTCCCTTTAAAAGCCCCTAACATTTTGTCCTTTCTTTCAATGATATGTACAAATTGCTTTGTTAAAATGATATGATTTTTGTATCAATAAATTATTAAAAAAACACCTATTGTATCGATGGGCCAGGTTCACAATAAGACAGGAATATAAGCATCCAATTAACCTCATAAATCAATCATAGAATCATAGAAATTTACAGCACAGAAGGAGGACATTCAGCAGTTTTAACGGGTTTAAAAGTGGATAAATCCCCAGGCCAAGACGAGATGTATCCCAGGCTGCTGTGTGAGGCAAGGGAGGAGATTGCAGGGGCTCTGACACAAATTTTCAGAACCTCTCTGGCCACAGGGGAGGTGCCAGAGGACTGGACAACAGCTAACGTAGTACCATTATTCAAGAAGGGTAGTAGGGATAAACCAGGGAATTACAGGCCAGTGAGCCTAACATCAGTGGTAGGGAAATTATTTGAAAACATTTTGAGGGACATGATGTGCCTCAATGAATCCGAGACTCGACGTTAACGGAACAAAGCAAGGCTTTTATTAACTCAGAAAGTAATACACATTGGAGAAGTGTCTCTCATCCAGAGATCTGCTGTACTGCTGTGAGACACGCTGGGGCTTGCTTAAGTAGGGGCCAGGTATGGGCGGAGCCCTACACACAATACAATACAGGTAAGGAAATGAAACTGAAACTAAACTAAACACAGGGAATACAGTGTCTGATGAATGGCATATTTCATCACAGGACAGAATTAGTCTCCACTTGGAGAGGCAAAGATTAATCAAGGATAGTCAGCATGGCTTTGTCAGGGGGAGATCATGTCTGACCAATTTGATTGAATTTTTCGAGGGGGTGACTAGGTGTGTGGATGAGGGTAGTGCAGTTGATGTGGTCGAGATGGACTTCAGTAAGGCTTTTGACAAAGTCCCGCATGGGAGACTGGTCAAGAAGGTAAGAGCCCATGAGATCCAGGGCAACTTGGCACATTGGATCCAAAACTGGCTTATTGGCAGGAGGCAGAGGGCGATGGTCGAAGGTTGTTTTTGTGACTGGAAGCCTGTGTCCAGTGGTGTACCACAGGGATCGGTGCTGGGTCCTTTGCTGTTTGCAGTGTACATTAATGATTTAGAGCACTGTGGGGTTTCTGTGATTTCTGTGATATGAATGTAGGAGGTATGATCAGTAAGTTCACAGATAACATGAAAATTGGTGGGGCGGTAAATAGCGAGGAGGGAAGCCTCAGGCTACAGGACGATAATGATGGGTTGGTTAGATGAGCAGAACAGTGGCAAATGGAATTTAACCCTGAAAAGTGTGAGGTGGTGCATTTTGGGAGGACTAACAAGGCAAGGGAATACACAATGAATGGTAGGACCCTAGGAAGGACAGAGGATCAGAGGGACCTTGGTGTGCATGTACATAGGTCCCTGAAGGCAGCAGGACAGGTAGATAAGGGGGATAAAAAGGCATATGGGATACTTGCCTTCATTAGCCGAGGCATAGAATATAAGAGCAGGGAGGTTATGATGGAGCTGTACAAAATGCTAGTTAGGCCACAGCTGGAATACTGTGTGCAGTTCTGGTCGCCACACTATAGGAAGGATGTGATTGCATTGGAGAGGGTGCAGAGGAGATTCACCAGGATGTTACCTGGGCTGGAGCGCTTCAGCTATGAAGAGAGACTGGACAGGCTGGGGTTGTTTTCCTTAGAGCAGAGAAGGCTGAGGGGGGACCTGATTCAGGTGTACAAAATTATGAGGGGCATAGATAAGGTAGATAGAAAGGAACTTTACCCTTAGTAGAGGGGTCAATAACCAGGGGGCATAGTTTCAAGATAAAGGGGCAGGAGGTTTAGAAAGGATGTGAGGGAAAACTTTTTCACCCAGAGGGTGGTTGGAATCTGGAACTCACTGCCTGAAAGGGTGGTAGAGACAGGAACCCTCACAACATTCAAGAAGCATTTAGATGAGCACTTGAAACGCCATAGCATACATGGCTACGGACCAAGTGCTGGAAAATGGGATTAGAATAGACAGGGCTTGATGTCCGGCATGGACACGATGGGCCGGAGGGCCTCTTTCTGCGCTGTATAACTCTATGATTCTATGAGCTCATCATATCTGTGCCGGAATCATCGAATACAACACCAAACTGAGTATTAAACCAGTTCGAGCAATTGTCAAGGAGTTTAAATTTTATTTTAGGTTTGTATTACCATAGTTTAGTCTTAAGGATTTAAGTTAAAATGCTGAAAAATTAATTTAATTTGTAAATTTGTTTGGCCAAGGTCTCAAGACCCACAGTATAAGACACCAGGAAAGTTGAAAAATTACTAAGAATTTCCTTTCATCTAAATCTGTTCATTGTATTCAGGGGCTCTATTGGAAATTATAAATTGTGCAATAATATGGGATGAGATAGGACCTGTCCTAAAGTCTAGCAACTGCTTTACCCCTGTGTCAGGGAGAGTGTTCTGTCGGAGAGCATCTTAATTAAGTTTCTCTTTCAACAGGAGACAGCTGAGCTTTTCTTGGGATTAGAGAGGGAACTATAATGATTAGGCAGCACAATGTCCTTCCTAAAACCATGAATCTGTATGTTGTGATCATCAAATTCTCCATTCAATGAATAAAGCACAAAGGTATTGAAGTTCTGCAGTAGGCATACACAACTTAACAGATACATAAAGAAGGGCACAGATCATCAACACAGTGATTCATGTTCCTGACAAAACAGACTGCAAACCAATCAATGGTGCTTTTGAATTCAATTACTTCTTGCTTTGCAGTGATGTGTGAAAATCGGACCGTACAGCTGGTACATAATGGTGCCTTTTCTAATAGAAAATAATCTACTATTTCACCTTTATCACTTCTTTATCTATTCTGAGAAATCAGTCACTTCCCATTATCTGAATTGCATTTCACTGTCATATCGTAATGGAAAGAAACATTTGAGGCATGCAAGTGTTCACCACTGTCCAGAATCAGAAATATAATTGCTTTATTGGAATGCCATGAAAATATGTTCATTGCTATAAATGTAACTATCCTTAAACATGATACTCTAGAGAATTCAACCCCAGTTCATAATCATGAACTATGGTCAATTTACGATCATGCCTGAATGCATAATGGTGTTAGCATTACACACGCTGAAACACCGATTCGAAGATCAGGGTGCTATTGGCTTCCTCAAACAGGATGCTATAATTATGAATAATTGTTACTTCTCCAAAACTTATCACAAAAATAGTTTTAATACTTAATGGCATTAAAGAGAATTTGGATTCACTGAAAGAAGATTATAAGGACTGGGAATGAGCAATAAACCACATTTAAAAAAATCCAATTTTCATTTTCAGATGTAAATGTTTAAACACTAGTATCAATCCTGTCAGGAAGGTCAGGTGCAAATAGCACTGAATTTTTTTGGTTAAGCTCATGTGCATAATTATTCACAGTACCAGATGAAAACTCATAGGAGTCTAAGGCAGACATGAGTGGTGGGAGAAGAAATTTAAAGGGATTAGGACAATTGAAAGTGAGTGTCACAATGACAGAACAAACATTCTGCAAGCCTTTGGAGAGCCTTAAAAGGCATTTTAATCCATCTGTAGTGGAGTGTTAGGCAACATCCCTGTTTGATCCCTTGGTGGAGTGAGATTGCAGGAGAGATTGTGCACACTGTGAATGTGGGATGTCAATGCAGGATATTAATCCACTTTTGAATGTGTCACCATTCTCTCGCGTGTTGTAAGAAATTTCCACTCCAGTCTAATATCCTTTTGTCAGGGTACCAGCGTAGGTGTGTTGGTGCTCATACAGTGGTACACCATATTGAATAGCTGCCTGGTGTTGCCCTCAGTAGTCCCATATGCTACCTGTTTGGTCTATGTGATGAGCACCAGGTGAGATCCTTACTTTTTTATGTATTAATGGGATTTTGCTGCCTTGAAGGTTTTCGGGAGGGTCTTTGTCTCCAGCACATATTGTAAGAGTTTCTGTAGGGGAAGAGTAAGCTGAAGGAGTAGGGCTTTGTAAAACACAGCAAGGTATCCATATATGCCAACCTAGAAAACTAGCAAAAGCTGACCAACAGCTTCAAAAAAGCTAACAGAGCCCCAAGAAAGCTGACTGCGCAAAATCAACTCTGAAATATAGGTCTTATGGCATATGAAGATACTGATGAAGATTCTGCGGGGGGGGGATTTTTTTTTGCCAGTTTCCGACGTCAAATAGGCATTTGATGCCTGCGCCCGAAGAAGTTGGCCCAAGGCCCGATCCAAATTGGGTCTTGGATCTCATATTTTTTACATAGAATTACATAGAATTTGCAGAATAGAAACAGGCCTTTTGGCCCAACTGGTCTGTGCTGGTGTTTATGCTCTACATGAGCCTCCTCTCACCCTACTTCATCTAACCCTATCAACATATCCTTCTGTAATAAAAACAGAAAATGCTGGAAATACTCAGCAGGTCAGGCAGCATCTGTGAAGAGAGAAACAGAGTTAACGTTTCAGGTCAATGACCCTTCGTCAGAACTGGAAAAAGCTGGAGATCGAACAGGTTTTTAAGCAAGTGCAGGAGCAGGGAAAGGGGCAGGGAAGGAAAGAACAAAAGTGAAGGTCTGTGATAGGAAGGAAGGCAGGAGAGATTAAGAGACATTAAGAGATGGTGCAAGGCAAAAGGGGATGGCAATGGGACAAGTTAAGAAACAAAAGATGGCTCTAGATGAAGTGTAAAAAAACATATCCTTCTATTCCTTTCTCCCTCATGTACTTATATAGCTTCCCCTTCTATGCTGTTTACCTCAACCATTGCATGTGGTAGCAAGTTCCACATCCTAACCACTCTCTGGGTAAAGAAGTTTCTCCTCAATTCTTTATTGGATTTATTAGTGACTACCTTATATTTATGGCCTATTTATATTAATGAATTATTGGGGCGAGCTGCCGGCACCTGGTGTGCCTCCAGACGCAGCTCGCCTATTTCAAATAATCCAGTTTGGGCTGCCTGCCTTACCAGCAGTGGCCCTCAAATATGTCCTGGAGGGGGGTGAAGGAGAAAGGGAGGGACATGATCGCAGTCAATGGTGGCCCTCAGGAGTGCTGTGGAGCTGGGAGGCGCACTCATGCTGCTCCTGGCTTCATATTAAAGTTTTTTTTAAATTCACCTTTTTGGTGGCAGCACTGCACACAGAGTCAGTTTCCATGATTCGTTTATCCTACAGCGGTCAGCATAAAATGCTAACAATTTATCCAGTCTACATACTATTTGCTTTTACTATCTCAGATTTGAACCTCTCCAAATCCCTCTGAATATTATTAGCCTCCGCTATATCTTTTCTCTTGTGACACAATTGTGTGTTGTCATTGTTAACAAAAATAAGCAAGCTTAGAAATTCTTCTTTCAATTTCTCCTCAAGGTCACTTACAATGATGATGAATAGCAAATGTCCGAGGAGCAAAGTTTGTGCGATTCTGCTGGTTATTGCTCTTCAGTGTGAAAATATGGTTTTCTTTAGTCTATGCAATTTTCAATTCAATTCTGTGTGTCGCCCTTGATTCTACACACCCTTACCTTTGCTGCAAGTCTCTTTTGAAATATATTATTGAATATTGTTTTAAAAATCTTGCTTATATCACTGAATCGCCCCCATCCACTCACTTTTACATGAGTTCAAAAAGTCTAGTACCTTAAAAAAAATGAAAAAACCATATTAGTTTTAATTGCCTTTGTGGGCATTTGTTTCATGCGGTTTGAATCAATTAATGAGTTAAATCAAATGGTGTTTAATGTTTCGTTTAGCCCATTTCATTCGCACTTTAACTATACCTACAGGCAAAGAGAAAGAGCGTAAACACCAGGCAAGTGAGATGACACCTTAGATGCTCCATTCAGACATGTCCTTATGCTGACACTTATATATACAGGGCCATGGTCTCTTACCTGGACTTGACTGTAGGGTTGATTTTAACTTTTGGTGGTGGTGGAAAATGGGCAGATCGGCTACCCCTTATACACCATGCCTGATTTTCCCTTCCATTCAAGTCAATGGAAAGGAAAATCAGACGGGCTATTTAACAGACGGTCAGTCCAATACTGCCAGTTTTCCACCATTGCATTAAGTGAAAATCTGCCCCTATGATCCTAAAGTAAGCCATCACCAAACTTGGAGACCAATCCCAGCACAGCAAATGGCTGCCAAGATTACAGTTGCTTTGAACTTTTCTACTGCAGGTTCCTTCCAGGCAGGTGCAGAAGGTTTCTGTCATATCTCCCAACTTACAGCTCACAATTGTATCAAGTAGGTAACTGAATAAGCGGCTCAAACTTCTGCAGTCATCAGGCAGGATCTAAGTGCCCAAACCTTTACTCAACAATGCATAACAGTTCTCCCCACATGTGCTCCATCTCTATCCCAAATATCGCTTTTGTGCAGCATTGCATATATTTGAATTGTGGACTCTTCAAATTGGAGAGTGGAGGAGACCTCAAGCTGGGCCTTTGGCAGATGATCGGATACAGTACATAAACAGAGTTTCCGCCAATCTTCTGCCAAAGTTACAACGGCCGATTGGGAGAACTCCGGGGGAAATTCCTGGTGATTTATTTAAGATTGAAATGACACTGGGTCTCAGCCTTTCGTTTACATTTCCTCTATAGCCTACTAGGGATGGCACAACCACCCATCTTAAACTTGCCCGTCTATGTAGAAGAGGGTAAGGAGAGAGGACTCCGAATGCTGAACTTCATGCATCCTGGGCCTTCAGTGGGACCTGGCATATGGTCAGATACACTTGGTTAGACCAGGCATACCACCCCAACAGGCAACGGTTGTGCAGCCCACTTGGGGTCTAGGCTGGAATCAAGGCATCTGCCATTGCCATTGAAATAAAGGGATCTCCCCAAACACTGCAAACTTTGGCAGGGCCAGTGGTAGAGCGCCCAGGCGGCTGGGCGCAGCCTGGCACTTATACCAGAATGTGCCCCATATGGATTTTCGGGGATGTGATATTCAATAACTTCTGAATTCGATTAATTTAATCAATAGATGCTACAAAAATACCAAAATCATCCTGTACAACAGGTGTATGTGCATGGGTTGATCTAAATGGAAATTGTGACTGACAAAAATAACAGAATTGACTGTATTTTAAAACATAAAAATATAATTTTTCACAACACAGCCAGGGGAAGAAGCCTGTGGTTTCACATCACTCTATATTAATATGCCATCTATCAGATGAGTTCACAGTAGACCTCTGATGAGGATCATTATTCATTCTACAACAGCAAATGACTTTGCTTCTGTCACAAATCATTCCACAGTTCTATATTTTCTGTTTTTCACCATTTACATTCTGTGCCGTGTGTTCATTCACAGAAGATGATTCCACTATGCAGAATTCTGGCAGCCTTCTTTATATCGTTGTACAGAAAATTGTATTACATTTCTATGTGTCTTTTGAAGTTACATTATCATCTATAACCATTCGGCAATATTATTAAAACTTATCAAAGTTTTATTTTGCTAACTGAATTTCAACAGGTTGAGGAAGGCTCAAGATCTAAAGGCATGGGTTTTCTCATTCGGAAAAAAGAAAAAAAAGAAAGATAGATGTTGTGCAACCCTCTGCTTCCCTTGCCTTCTTCACCCTCGTCTTTGACCCTCGACAGTTCTGTGCTGCTGTTCTTGCAACTGCTGCTGTTCCCCCTGGTGTGGCCACCTCACTGACAATCCCAGCAACATTCTCATCTTTCCCAGTGCTCCTACAGCCAGTGAAGTGGCAAATTGCAGCTGCAGCCAAAAATCATCTCTCCAATAACTATGTAGTTTTGAAGACTACATTCAAACTCAGCCAATACAGCCGAAAAAATGGCTCCAAATATGCTCAGCAGTGAAAAACGACTATCCAGAGACTTACCTTAATAGAGGTAGGGATCCCTTTAAATATCGTTGCTTCGGCCTGGTTCCTGAATGCTCGCACCAAACGCTCCCGAGAACCAATTCCCCCAAAAGGGCCTAAATTCGAGTGCTTACCTCTATTTACATATTTTAATGAGCCCAGCAATCATTTCCGGCAGCCACCAAGGATGCCTATGGCGCACTTTAGTGTCCAGTCTAGCTGGTATTAACTATCTTCTGAAGTAATGTGAAATGTAGTGTAATCTTGTGTATTATCTAGTCAGAAGTTTACAGTGAAAGGGAAGATTGTTTGTCCTGTAGCACACTATGTCCCATACACTAAATGCATAAGGTTAGATTTCAGATCATAGACAGTGGGCTGGATTTTCATTCAGGAGTCGGGTAGGAGGCGGGACTACAACTTTCGGGGTTGTAGTCCCGCCTCCATCGAGATGCGGCCAATCCACACGATTTTAACTTGATTGACCTTGTTGAGCCCGGGCTCAACAGACCAATTAAGGGCCACCCGGCAACAGGTGACATCACAGACTGAAATTTCATCTGTCAGGAAATTTTGACAGAGAAATATCAGCGTTTCACAGCTGTTTGAAGCTGTCAAACACTGGCAGTCTTACTTCTAGCCTGAGTCCTTCTCCACAGACTCAGTTAGAAATCTCTCCTGCACAGAAAGCTGAAGGCTGTCACTTTTGACAGTTCGCAGCCATTCTGCTTTCTGTGCCGGTGAGATGAGGGACTCCCGAGACCTAAAGGAAGGAAGGCTGAAAAGGTAAGAAAAGGTCATTTTAACTTCTTTAATCACTTTAGACACACCAAACACACTTACCTTTGCACTCATGCACACATCACTGACCTGAACACCGACATCTCGACCCCTCCAAGCCCTTCATCCTGACGGTCCGCCTCCTCTAACTTGGCGTGGTCTGGAGCCATCGGGAATCCCACACTTCAACCTTAAAAATAGGGATTAGGCTAAAAACTGCCTGTTAACTACCTGTTAACAGGCAGTTAATTGGCACTAATCCATTCCCGCCTCGGGTAGGTGGGTCCCAGTGTGGGGTGGCTACCCGCCTCCTTTGAAGCTGGCATGGAGGCGGGTTGGGTGCGGGGTGGGGTCGGGACTCCTGATTGCGGGATTTTAACCCCCCACACACCTCCAATCCCGACCCAATGAAAATCCTGCTCTGTCGGGGGCTTCCCGCGGGTGTAAGCCCCCGACCTGCACTTACCTTGCATGCCGCCCATTGAGCTGTGGGCCCGTGTGGAATTCCGATCCTGGGCCTGCTCCAGCTGCCGGCATGCAGTGCTTGCATATCTCAGGGGCGCAGTTAGTTCGATGCGTCCCCTGGGATCACGTGGGCCATGGGGAGCCAATCGGAGCAAGGAATACTCCATTCATAAGTTTGACAGGAAGAGCTGTCAAAACTTAGAAATACTATGGCCCCAAAACATCACTAAATCTTCAAATAAATTTTTAAAAAATGTCACATTTTTTAAATAAACTATAAATTACATGAAATAACTATTTTAAACAATAATTTAAATTTTTGAAAAAAATAATTTTATTTTCTAACGGGGCTAAAAATAAACTTACCTTGCTTTAAAGTATTTAAAAATAATAAACCTGTGGAAAAAATGTTTTAATTTTAATTAATTCACCACTTACCTTGTAAAAAGCAGGCTTTACGCCTGCTTTTTAAATGTGTAACTTCTGGAGATTTACCCTCCCGGGAAAACCTGTAAAAAAAAACCTAAGTTCGATGCGCACGTGCAGCCTCTCTTGTGCACGCGTTTGAACTCTGAACCCCTTTCAGGGGAACGGAAGTGCCGGTTTCCCGCGCATGCACAGTGCACGCAGAAAACCGGCACTTCCATTGGGCTTACGGGTGAGTACCCCGTGCGTACTCACCCGTGGAGACCCAAATTTCTGGGCCAATAGTAGTATTTGTCTTTACTCTGGTTCCTTCTCATCATAATAAGGCCCTATTTGAACATTTTTTTTTTGTTAAGTGCGCAATACCGCAAACAGATACAGGTTTATGAAGTCAGTCACCAGGACGTCTGAACAGGATGATAGCAAAATACTGAAGATGTTGGAAATCTGAAATAACAACAGAAAATGCTGGAAAAACTCAGCAGGTCAGGCAACATCCGTGGAGAGAAATTTGAGTTGCCGTTTCGGGTCGAACCCTTCTTCAAAACTGGAAAGAAAAGAAAATAGATCGAAGGCAGGGCTGCGATCGGACAAAAGAAGTAAAAGAAACAAAAGTAGTGAAAGAGACAATAAAAGGTATTAGAAGCTAGACGAGATGGTAATAGGCTGAGATTAGGTGTGAAGTGTACTGGCAGGGCAAGAGATAGCTGCCAGGTGTGAGAGAGAAACAAAAGGAAAGGGGGGGGGAAAGGAGTGGAAAAATTACAAGAAAAAATGTGATAGGGGCCGAGGTTATGATCTGAAATTGTTGAACTCGATATTGAGTCCGGAAGGCTGCAGAGTGCCTAATCAGAAGATGAGGTGCTGTTCCTCGAGTTTACGTTGAGCTTCCATGGAACAATACAAGAGGCCAAGGACGGTGAGGTCCGAGTGGGAATGGAGCAGTGAATTAAAATGACAAGCGACCGGAAGCTCGGGGTCACCCTTACGGACTGAACGGAGGTGTTCCACAAAGCGGTCACCCAATCTGCATGTAGTCTCCCCAATGTAGAGGAGACTGCATCGTAAGCAGCGAATACAGTATACTAGATTGCAAGAAGTACAAGTAAATCGCTGTTTCACCTGGAAGGGGTGTTTGGGGCCCTGGACAGTGGGAAGGGGGGAGGTATAGGGGCAGGTGTTACATCTCCTCCGCTTGCACGGGAAGGTGCCAGGCGAAGGGGAAGGGCTGTTTGGGGTGATAGAGGAGTGGACTAGGTTGCCTCGAAGGGAGCAATCCCTACGGAATGCTGAAAGGGGAGGGGAGCGGAAGATACGTTTGGTGGTGGGATCACTTTGGAGGTAGCGGAAATGCCGGAGGATGATCCGTTGAATGTGGAGGCTGGTGGGGTGAAAGGTGAGGACAAGGGGAACCCTATCGTGGTTCCGGGAGGGAGGGGCAGGGGTGAGGGCAGAAGTGCGGGAGATAGAACTGACACGGTCGAGGGCAGTGTCAACCACGGTAGAGGGGAATCTCGGTTGCGGAAAAAGGAAGACATATCTGAAGCACTGGTGTGGAAGGTGGCATCGTCAGAGCAGATATGGTGGAGATGGAGAAACTGGGAGAATGGAATAGAGTCCTTACAGGAGGCGGGGTGGGAGGTAGTGTAGTCCAGGTAGCTGTGGGAGTCAGTGGGCTTGTAGTGAATATTGGTTGATAACCTATCCCCAGAGATGGAGACGGAGAAGTCAAGGAAGGGAAGGGAAGAGTCAGAGATGGACCATGTGAAGGTGAGGGAAGGGTGGAAATTGGAGGCAAAGTGAATGAAATTGTCAAGTTCGGGGCGAGAGCAGAACGGCACCGATACAGTCATCAATGTATTGGAAAAAGAGTTGAGGGAGGGGATCTAGTAGGACTGGAACAAAGATTGTTCCACATAGCCCACGAAAAGGCAGGCATAGCTAGGACCCATGCGGGTACCCATGGCAACACCTTTGATTTGGAGAAAATGAGTGGAGTTAAAGGAGAAGTTGTTCAATGTGAGAACAAGTTCAGCCAGGTGGAGGAGGGTGGTGGTGGATGGGGACTGGTCGGGCCTCTGTTCAAGGAAGAAGCGGAGCGCCCTCAGGCCATCCTGGTGGGGGATGGAGGTGTAGAGGGATTGTACGTCCATGGTGAAAAGGAAGCAGTTGGGGCCAGGAAACTGGAAACTGTTAAAGTGGCGGAGGGCGTCCGAAGAGTCGCGGATGTAGGTGGGAAGAGACTGGACAAGGGGAGAAAAGATAGAGTCAAGATAGAAAGAGATAAGTTCCGTGGGGCAAGAACAGGCTGAAACGATGGGTCTACCAGGGCAGTCCTGTTTGTGGATCTTGGGAAGGAGGTAGAAGTGGGCTGTGCGGGGTTGGGGAACTATGAGGTTGGTGGCAGCGGGGGGAAGATCTCCAGAGGAGATGAGGTCAGTGACAGTCTTGGAAACGGTGGTTTGATGTTCGGTAGTGGGGTCATGGTCCAGGTGGAGGTAGGAGGAGGTGTCGGAGAGTTGGCATTCAGCTTCCGCTAGGTAGAGGTCAGTACGCCAAACAACAACAGCACCACCCTTGTCAGCGGGTTTAATGACAATATCAGGGTTGGATCTAAGAGAATGGAGTGCTGCAAGTTCAGAGGGAGGTAGGTTGGAGTGAGTGAGGGGAGCAGTGAAATGGAGACGGCCGCTGTCACGGCGGCAGTTAGCGATGAAAAGATCTAGAGAGGGTAAGAGGCCAGGGGGAGGGGTCCAGGTAGAACGGGAATTCTGCAAGCGGGAGAAAGGGTCAGTTGTGCGGGGGGAAGACTCCTGGCCAGAGAAGTGGGCACGGAGACGAAGGCGGCGGAAAAAGAGCTCAACATCGTGCCGAGCTCGAAATTCATTGAGGCGGGGGCGTAAGGGAATGAAGCTCAGGCCTTTGCTGAGGTCTGATCGTTCGGGGTCAGAGAGTGGAAGGTCAGAGAGAATTGTGGCTTGGGACCTGAGCATTAAAAAGTGTGAGATTTTCAGCATTGCTGCTCAAAGAGTTCTGTACTTGCATGTCCCACTTTGCAGTAGTCAAAGCTCATAGAAACCCTCATGGTGGTTTTTTAGAATGCACCAAAGACGGCTTCCTAGATCTGCATGTTTCTACTCCAATAAAGAAAGAAGCATTGCTCCATGTAGTCCTATGAATTGATGGGGAACAAATAACTAATGTAGAGTAGGGGAACAATTGGGAAATAGTGGGCTAAAAATTCATCTTGAGCGGTAGCGCAAAACGGGCAGTATTGCATCGGCCGTCTTCAATAGAACTGAATATCGGGCCCGCAGTATAACGGGCAGACCATGCGCTACCGCCCGTTTTACGCTATCTTCCAAGACAAATTGTACCCGGGTTACAATATTAAAAGGATAATGAAAGTCAAAGATAAGAATTCTGGCCTGGAAAAATTGGGAGGATAAACAAGAAATGGGAATATAAACTCAACAGAGTGAAAGGTGCAGAGAAGCACAGAGGTGAAATATATTAGGGCCAAATTTCCACTGGTTCTTCTCCACTGGCAATGGTGTGGGACTTCCATCTGCCTGTGGCTTGTACCCTGACCCTTGAGCCCAGTCCTTTTCCCTGGCTCAAGTGCATTTAAGTATTTTGGGTGGGAACAGGCACCATTTCCAGCACCGCTCACGTGGGAGGAGAGAAATCATTGTGGTGCGTTGCTGCTATCCAGTATGTGGTACCCCCTCGTTCCTCGAAACATTCTAAAAAATGTTTTAAATGACCCTTCTCCATTATGCCAGTTTCAGTAGTGCAATCAATCGCTCTGCCTTTTAAATGTTAAAACCCCCGAGACCTTTTAAATTTAAAGTTCCACGCCCCACCGCCACCCCCACTCCCCCCAGGCCCTCAGCGATGCTGGACACTCTGCATGCAGAGGTCCCCATTGTGTCCAGCATTGTTAGGGCATAAACAATAGGAAATACATTGTATGACATATTTCTTTTATTTGCCTATTCTTATAATACGCCTGTCTATACGTGGGCAGGTATATTACGTGACCACCGCCAAATCCGCTAGAAATGTTGACAGGTGGAAAAGGGCCAGGGACACAGTGTAACTGGAACCCCCACCCCTCACTCCCACCACCCCCAGATTAAACTGTTTTTGCGCCAAATTCAGCCACGAAATTCACGGTCATAATTCTTTGAAAGTGTGAGTGTAGTTAGCTAAAGCTATAAAAATGCCAATATCATTTTGGGATATAAAAATTGAGGCACAGAATACAAGAGCGAAGAGATAATGAAAAATTTGTACACGGCAATGGTTAGACCACAGTTAGAGTACTGTCTGCAGTTTTGGGCACCCCATTATAGAAAGGATATAAAGGACATTAAAGCCATAGAGAGCATATAGCGTAGAATCACCAGGATGATACCAGTTACTACAGAAACTACAGTTGAGGAAAGACTTGAGATGCTGAGGCTATTTTCACTGGAACAGAGAAGGGTAAGAAGAGACTTATTTGAGATCTTTAAAATAATGAAAAGCTTTGATAGGGAGAATAGGGAAAGATTATTTCCTGTTGTTAGTGAGTCCATAATGCAGGATGATCAATTTAAAATTGTCCTTAAAAGAGCAAGAAGAGAGTTTTGGAGAGTTAGGCTTGAATAACCGTCTTCTGTGTTGTAAACCTCTTTGGTAAACGATGTCTTAATGTAGTTAAAATATTAAAAATATACTATAATTTACCCAACGATCTCGTATTCGATCTACCTGCAAATGGTAAAATTAAAGATACAATTTAACTACAGTAGTTAGTAAGTGCTTACAACTTTCAGAATTGTCATGGAAGTAAATCTGAGGATTTTAATCAAAAAAAGTGAACAGAATTAGCAGATAAGTCCCACTGGTTTAGTTGTGTGGTCATATAGGAACTTTGAGGAACAGCGAAATGTCATCAGGGCCAACAAGTCTAATCCAGTTTTGACATAACAACCTGCTCATCATATCCCTCAATCCCTTCTCCCTCCATTAATGGATCTAATTGCTTCTTGAACCCATCTGTTTTTCTGGTAACTTACTCTTAAAGTCTATTAATCACTTGATTCCCCTATTTAGTCCTAACTGCCTGATTTTTAATGTATTTTCAATACTTTCTTGTGTTCTAAGCACAGACCGCCCTTTATATAACATCAGATGAATGTAAGTGTACTATTACAATTCTCAGTTTATTATACTTGCCCAGATCTGGGTGTTTCTTCGTAGTCAGTCCAACAGCAATTGGTCTGCACTGTGAGTGAGGAGAGGACTAATTTTCTGACTCTGTGCTCCCAGTACACAACCTCGCCCACTGAGACTGCACATTGGAAATTTAGACATGTGCTACAATTGCTTTTCCAGTAATTAACTTAAATAGTTGGAAAATAATGTGCAGCACATACCCAAATCTCCGACTTGTACTCCA
This sequence comes from Somniosus microcephalus, assembly GCF_052327205.1. Taxonomy (NCBI): domain Eukaryota; kingdom Metazoa; phylum Chordata; class Chondrichthyes; order Squaliformes; family Somniosidae; genus Somniosus; species Somniosus microcephalus. The sequence continues at coordinate 149,616,762 of NC_140999.1, forward strand.
GGAGGGCAAGGCTTCCCACCTGGTGCATAAAGTTGCATAAATTGCCTGTATAATATGCGTAAATTCTATACTTTGTTTTAGTTCCCATGGAGAGACTGGCTTAATTGTACTGCACTACCATCATTCGACGAGAACAGAAATGGATGAAGGTCGTGTGCTACCTCCAGTCACCAGAAGATGTCATGCCACAGTTTGTCATGAATATGCTTCTTGTTATTGAGCTCTACAGCCATTCATCATGAAGAAACAAATGCTAAAAAGAAAGATCAAACCAATCTGAAAAGAAAATGTGTGCCCTGGACTTTACAGGTGTCAGTTCTTTTCTGTCAGTATCTAAACCTGATTAACAAGTATTGTAATAATAATCACTGTTGACTGATGAGTTATAGCAGAAGATAAGAGTATGGAGTAATTTCAAAAAAGCTCATTTTCTTTATACTTTTGGATTATTAATGCAAATTGCCTTTTAGCATCACAAGAAGTAAAAGTGGATGGGTATTAAATTAGATAATCCCTGAAAATGGGCGTGGGGATTGTGGTACGTGATTAACCTGCACCCGTTCCTTGCGATGCAGGCAGCACATTAAATTCGTGCTGCCTGCTACTTTAAATTATTGCTGCGTGCAGCCAGCACTACCTGCGCTGTTCATTAGCTGAACGTATCGGTGGGGGGCCGGATATCGCAAGTGGCTAGCACTACTTAAAGCAGTCTGCACCTCTTAAAGGGGAGTTGAATGTGGCTGCCAGAAGTCGTGGGAGTCCTTTGGAAAGTGAATCTGTGCTGTGATACTTTGAGGAATAAAGAAAGACTTGCCTTTTATATAGCAACTTTCACGACCTCAGGATGTCCCAAAATCCTTTACAGACAATGAAATACTTTTGAAGTGTAGTCACTGTTGTAATGTAGGAAACGCAACAGTCAATTTGTGCTCAGCAAGGTTCCACAAACAGCAATGTGATAATGACCAGATAATGGGGTAAAAATTGGGTAGCGCCCCGTTTGAGGCGGTACCTTCACCAGGGCGCTAATTTTAGCGCCCCAAAAATGTTAGCGCCCCCTTGGCCGATTTTCCCAGGTAACGCCCCGAGAGGGAGAAGGGGTGCTACTGGAAGCGCCCCGCATCCCTCTTGGGGCGCTGTGAGTCAATATCGTGGTGCTACGTGCTGCAGTACTGCAGGCCTTCCTCCCCTTATTAAAGGGGAATTTCGCGGGAGGCGTTAGCGATGCCGTGCCCAGGCGTAGTTGATTTGTGCCCTGTTAGCGCACTCTTACGGTGCTAACAAGAGGCGCAAATCAACCGAATTTAGCCCCCAATCTGTTTTAGTGATGTTGAATGAGAGATAAATATTGGCCAGGTCACCGGGGATAACTCCCTCACTCATCTTTGAAATACTACCATGGGATCTTTTACGTCCACCTAAGAGAGCAGACGGGGCCCCAGTTTAACATCTCATCCAAAAGACGGCACCTCCAACAGTGCAGCACTCCCTCCATACTGGAGTGTTAGCCCAGAGTTTTGTGCTCAAGTCTCTGGAGTGGGAACTTAAACTCATGGGGGGAAAAATTTGGTTGGTTTGCGCCTCCCTTTAGCGTCTTAAGAGGGCGCTAATGAGGCACAAAGCAACTAGCGCCCAGGCGCGGCGATGTTTGCGCCACTCGCAAAATTGACGACATTTTGCGGCAGCGCTAAACACTACCGCCACGATCCCCTGCGCCCGCAGATCGTGATGTCAGTCGAGCATGCAACGCCCCGGTAGCGCTCCAGACTGGATATTGAGTGGTGCCCCCTGCTTTACCACCTGCCGCTAGCAACGACAGGTTAAGGGGAGCCTTTTGCAGTCGGGAAGGGACTGGGGGAGTGCTATTTAAAGGCGACCACTTCCTGCCTTTTTTTTTCGGCGACATTTTTGCACCACGCATTCTGAGTGAGAGAGAGAGTCTTCTGGAGATATTCAACACTGTGTTGAGGAGTTTTGGGTACTGAGCAGCACTTTGCAGGCTCATTTTGATTTGATCTTCCTTGCATCGATTTAGAAGAGACTATGGGGGCTGCACTCTGAGCTCTTTCCCTGGGCCTTGCCATTGTTCTTTCCAGAAGATTTGATGTACAGGTCTCTCCAGGCCGAGATTCAAGACTGCAATGAGTAGGGTGTGGATGGAGAGCAAGATCGACCCTCCCCTTTAAGAACTAGCCAGTGCCAGTGTGTCTGTGTTCCATTGCTGACTGACATCACATGAGCTTCACCAGCGCTCTGAGGTAGTGCCTCGCTCCTCGGCATTAGCGCCTTAAGAGAGGTGTGTAGTGCCTGATTTAATGCTCCAATCACCTCCAGGGGCGGTAGAAGCCAAGTTTGCAGTCGAAGGCGATAATTAGCGCCAGGCGCTAAACTTTGCGCTTGGCCAATAATTGCGCCCCAAACGAGGCGCTACCGAATTTCTCCCCCACAACCTTCTGACTCAGAGGTGAGAGTGCTACCAACTGAGCCACAGCTTAGATACACAATGACTGGCTGTACATGCAAGAGAGCATGCACCAAGGTTTTCTGACAATGCACTGGAGGTCTTGGTGCAAGACATGGAGAGAATGAGAGACATTCTGTATTTGCGGGGGTGGGGGGCTGGAGGCCCTCCAGACATATACTCTGGAGACAGTGGGAGGTAGCAGTGGTGGAGGTCAATGATTGCGTGGAGGAAGAAGTTTAATGATCTGACACGAGTTGTCAAGGTGAGTGAGTTCAATCCTCAAATGGCATTCCTACCAACTGCATCACTAGCCTCACCCACTGCTCAATTCTCTACACCCTCATCACCCACCTACCAACAATCTCTATCAATCAATACTCAACCCTTCAATTCATATGCTTTACCTCAACCTCACACAATTAGCACTGTTGCAAGCCTCACACCCACAATTGACAGCTCACACACACTGGCATGACAACCATGACAGCCACATCACCCAAACATATTGCACGACTTTAGTTGACACACTTCCCACTTTATTGCAGGAGAAAGTGACAAATAACAAGAGGCAGCAGGACAAAACTGAAGGAGGACAAGCGTACCTGCATGTTTTAACCTCCATGGAGGAGACAGTGCTGGCCATCATGGGAAGGGGCATCACTGAAGCCAAGGCCATTGGCAGGGCTGAAGCGATCGATGATGAGGGTATCTGCTTACCTAATCCTCCTTCTCTCTTCCCACTTCTCCCTCATTCCACAATCTCTTCTGACTCACAAACTGCAGATGATGTAAGCACATACTTCTTACTTTCTCCTCTCCCCTCACCACAACCCAACCCTTGTCTCTGTTACATTTCCGATACATTTCAAATCTCCCAGTAACCTTCTCTGCTCTAAGGAGAGCAACCCCAGCTTCTGCAGTCTCTCCACATAACTGAAGTCCCTCATTCCTGGTACCATTCTAGTAAATCTCCTCTGCACCTCCTTTAAGGCCTTGACATACTTCCTAAAGTGTGGTGTCCAGAATTGAACACAATACTCCAGCTGTGGCCTAATCAGTGTTTTATAAATATTTAGTATAACTTCCTTACTTTTGTATTCTATTCCTCTGTTAATAAAGCCAAGGGATCACGTATGCTTTTTTAACAGCCTTCTCAACTTGTCCTGCCACCTTCAAAGATATATGTCCATACACCCCCAAGTCTCTCTGTTCCTGCACCCCCTTTAAAATGGTATAATTTAGTTTATATTGCCGCTCCTCATTTTTCTTACCAAAATCTATCACTTCATACTTCTCTGCATTACATTTCACCTACCCTGTGTCTGCCCATTTCACCAAACTGTCTATGTCCTCCTGAAGTCTATTGCTATCCTCCTCATTGATTACTACATTTCCAAGTTTTGTGTCATCTGCAAACTTTGAAATTATGCCCTGCATGCTCAAGTCCCGGTAATTAATATATATCAAAAAGAGCAGTGGTCCTAATACGGACCCCTAAGTACTTCCTCCAGTCTGAAAAACAACTGTTCACCACTACTCTAGAGCTTTCTTTCATATCCACGCTGCCACTGTCCCTTTAATCCCATGGGCTTCAATTTTGCTAACGTCTATTATGTGGTATTTTATCAAACACCTTTTGAAAGGCCATATACACATCAACTGCACTACCCTCAACAAACCCTCTTTGTTACTTCATTAAAGAACTCAATCAAGTTAGTCAAACACAATTTGCCTTTAACAATTCCGTTCTGACTTTCATTTATAGAATCGTAAAAAGAATCATAGAAAGTTACAGCACGGAAGGAGGCCATTTCGGCCCATACTTTCCAAATGCCAATTCATTTTATTATTGGCCCCGATGTTTACTGAAAAAAAAGAAAGACTTGCATTTATATAGCGCCTTTCACGACCACCAGACGTCTCAAAGCGCTTTACAGCCAATGAAGTACTTTTGAAGTGGAGTCACTTTTGTAATGTGGGAAACGTGACAGCCAATTTGCGCACAGCAAGGTCCTACAAACAGCAATATGATAATGAGGTGTGGTTTTGGGGCGGAGGGGAAAAGTTTATGGTCGGGAAACCTGGAAATGCGAGTTGTCGAACGCCATGAAATTTTAACTCCAGGGCGTGTGAGATTTTTTTTTCCCCAGGTTCCCCGCCCGAAAATCAGCCTGATCGACAGGCTTGGCTGCCTGTCGGACAGGGAAGGATGTGGCACAAGGCTGCAGCCCAGGAGCAGGTAGGTTTAGTGGTGGTGGGGGAGGTGGGGGAAGAGATCGCGGGGGGATGGGTAGAGCGTGGTTAGGGGTGTCGGTGATCGTGAGAGGATCTCACAGATGGCGGGGGATATCGCGGGGGGGTGGAGAGATGGGTGGCTGGGGAGAGAATGGGGTTTGGTGATGGGGGTGGTTCAGGGGGTTAAGCGTGTAGGTGGGAGGGGTGTTTACAGAGTTAGCTTGTTGGGCCTGGAGGAAACACTCCTGCTTCTCCTGCCCCACAACAGTGCTGTAGAGGCATGTACCTGATGGATCCAGCCCTTCTCGCCTCCTTGCCTGGCAGGTTTCTTGAGGCCAGGGAAACCAGGCTGACATGAGTTTAAAAATAGAAACCTTGTTAAAATGGAGGCACAAAGCCTCCTTAAAAGGTTTCAACAACTGACCCGCCCCCTGAGAGCGGATTGGTCGCCTGCCGCTCCTCCCGCTTTCATTAAAACCAGAAGTGGGCAGGTTTATCATTTTTACTTCCCACCTGACCCAGACCCACCCGTTTTTGGGGTTTAAAATTGCCCCCACTGTCTCTAAAAGTTTCTCCACCACCGCCGTTAAGCTGACTGACCTGTAGTTGCCAGGTTTATCCCTCTCCCCTTTTAAATAGGGGTGTAACATTAGAGGTCCTTTAGTCCTCTTGCACCACCCCCATATCAAAGGTGAATTGGAAGATTTTGGCCAGAGCCTCCGTAATTACCAGCCTTACTTCCCTCAGTAACCTAGGATGCATCCCATCCAGACCGGGTAACTTTTCTACTTTGAGGACTGCCAAACTTTTAAGTACCTCCTCTTTATCTACTTTTATCCTATCCAATATCGCTACTGCCTCCTCCTTTACTGCTACATTGGCCGCATCCTCTTCTCTAGTGAAGACGGATACAAAGTACTTATTTAGCACCTCAGCCATGCCCTCTGCCTCCAAATGAATATTTCCATTTTAGTGCCTAATCAGCCCCACCCTTCCTTTGACTACCCTATTACTATTTATGTGTTCATAAAAGACCTTTGGGTTCTCTTTTATGTTAGCTGCTAATCTATTTTCATACTCTTTCTTTGTTCCTCTTATTCCCTTTTTTAGATCTCCTCTGTACTTTCTATATTCAGCTTGGTTCTCTGCTGTATTATGTACCTTACATTTGTCATAATAAGTTTAATTGCTCAATATCCCCTCACATACCTGAAATCAGTACTGAGAGCGGGGGGGGGGGAGCGGGAGAGGGGAGAGAGAATGTTGGCCCCAAGTATCTGACACTAAAGCCTGGGTTTTCCCTTAAAACACCACTCGCTTTCAGACAACGTAGAGGTGGTTTGACAAGTAAAATGGGGCAGAGCAGCCTTCTGCCAAAATCCCACCCATAATAGTGGCCACCACAATTTCCCTCCCATGACCCTGATCCGTCTGCCAGAAGCACAGCTTGATGTTTATAAATGGAGGAGGAGACATGGCCACCTGCCTCCTGAGATTTCCCTGTGTTTCCAGACACTTACTGCTCCTGTAAACCACCATCACTGGAAAGCTGACAGTGCTGAGCCTGCGCAGTGCTCCACCTTGATTTCAATGGAAATTATAATCAGGCGGGTTCTATGATGGGCAGCTAATCTGCAATGCCAGTTTGATGCCTGTGACAAAGAGTTGAAAATCTACCCCTGTCCAACCATTGGACAGTGAGTAATTTGGATTTGAAGTTATGTGATTAAATCCTACCCTTTAGTAAACTGAGCTTGGTACTTGGAAATCATGTCATAACATCCTCACAAGTGGGAATTTTGAAATATTTCCTTTTAATTCTGGAGTTCAAGCAAATAATTAACTTAGCATTTTTAAAATTATTAATGAATTCATCCATTGCATGGGTTAATTTATTTCCTTTATGGGCTCTAACTCCTTCATTCTATCAGGTTCCATTTTTATTTTTTCCCCACAGTATAAACAACATTTCTCTGCATGGGCATATTACTGGGGTAACTTTTTTATCAAGCCTAACCTGGTTCCTGACAAACCCAATCCCTGAAATAGATACATGTATTGCTGTACAGTTCTGGCTTGTGCTTTCAAGGATTCAGCTGTCATGTAAGTTTAAACGGCCATATTTAGTGGCAGGTCCCTCTTATAGCTGCTTTTCTCTCAGTGAATTATCTGCTATTTCACAAATTATTCAATCTAATGATTAATTCTGGGAGTTCAACAAATTCACATGTCTTAGTGCAAGTTCTTAATTCTGTTACATGTTGAATGGGTAAAATGGAAAAGAGAATCAGACAAGTTGTAAAACAGGGTGCCGATTTCCTATCACCTGTTTTTTTGGCTGGTGATGAAACGTTAAAATTACCCCCAAAGAGTGATGGGCAGTGGGCTTCCAGGTAGGGTAGTTGAATACTGTGATTGGTCTTTCTGAATGGATAAGCTAAGATATGTTGAATGACCCCTTCCTCAGCTCTATCAATCTTGTGATCAATGATTTCTCCTATTTTATGAACTCGTAAAAATTTGTGGCATTCATACATCACCTTTTATTTAGGGTTGGCGCATTTCTCAAGCTTATTTATTATTACATCCAGTCCACAGCCTCTTTCTAAAAGATCAAATGATCTAATACTGTACTACTTTGCCAGCAATGTCGAAGATTGGATGCCTTCGTGTTTTCACTTTATTTCTGTTTGCTGAATTCGCTGCTACAAACAATTCAAATCATTTAAACAAGATTTCCAGTCACCTCAAGTCTGGATGGAGTTTGCAGCTTCTCTATTTTATTCTCTTGCATAAAGTTCTTTTTGAATGTATTGTTATTCTTTACTTCTGCTGTTCTGTTTCCTGCTGCTTTACAAAATCACCACCAGCCAGTCTTATTTTAAATGACTTTATTAAGGTTTAAAACATTATGGGGGAAAAATTCGGTTGCTTTGCGCTTCCCCTTAACACCCTCGGGTGCTAATGGGGCGCAAAGCAACTAGCGCCCGGGCGCGGTGATGTTGGCGCCGCTCGCGAAATTGACCAGACATTTTGCGGTGGCGCTAAACACTACTGCCACGATCCCCTGCGCCCGCAGATCGTGACGTCAGTCCAGCGTGCAACGCCCCGGACTGGATTTTGAGTGGCGCCCCCTGCCTTACCGCCTGCCGCTAGCAACGACAGGTTGAGGGGAGCGTTTTGCAGTCGGGAAGGGACTGGGGGAGGGCTATTTAAAGGCAACCGCTTCCTGCCTTTTTTTGTCGGCAACATTTTTGCACCATGCATTCTGAGAGAGAGAGAGAGACTTATGGAGAGATTCAATGCTGTGTGAAGGAGTTTTGGGTACTAAGCAGCACTTTGCAGGTTAATTTTGATTTGACCTTCCTTGCATCGATTTATAAAAGACTATGGGGGCTGCACTCTGAGCTCTTTCCCTGGGCCTCTCCATTGTTCTTTCCAGCAGATTTGATGTACAAGTCTCTCCAGGCTGAGATTCAAGGCTGCAATGAGCAGGGTGTGGATGGAGAGCAAGAACTGGCCGTCACCAGTGTGTCTGTGTTCCATTGCTGATTGACATGACCTGAGCTTCGCCAGTGCTCTGAGGTAGCGCCTCGCTCCTCGGCCTTTGCGCCTTAAGAGAGGTGTGTAACGCCTGATTTAGCGCTCCAATCCCCTCCAGGGGCGATAGAGGCCAAGTTTGCAGTCGGAGGCGATAATTAGCGCCAGGCGCTAAACTTTGCACCCGGCCGATAATTGCGTCCCAAACGGGACGATACCGAATTTCTCCCCCTCTATGTAGCAACTGTTTAGCATATGGTAAGAAACTCCATCTTCAGTGCTCTGCCTGGAACAGTCTGCCTCAGGCTGGTTGTCTAATTGTGATTTCACAAGGGATCAAGGATGGATGGAGATGGGGTGTACATTTGGAGGTCCTTCTACCTCATTTTGCAGTTTAATTTCTTCTGGTAACACATTGCTTAACACATTCACATAGAATTTCTGTCTGTGCTAATTTAATGTAGTTGTTAACTTGTTTAAAATAAATGAGTTAACGACTGCATTTAAATAGGCACAAAAGAAAGTTTTGAGTGCATTGAGCAGCGTACTACCAGAGGACATTAAACCCTTCAGTGTGTATCCCAGCTGTCTGTGATTCTGGCCAGCAGTTGATAATTTTGACTGGGCTTCATTTTGTCTCAGTGTCTCCCTCCTGTGGCTCATTCCATATTTTCTTTAGGCAACCAGTTTCTCTCCTGAGGACTATATTTCCATATTTTTATGATGTTCGGTGTACTTGTCTTATGTCATTGTTCTCTGTCTATAATTCTGGTTAAATCTTTGGCCCGGGACTACTTTGTTTGGAAGACATTGGTTAAAATGGCCCATGGTTCTCCAGTGTTCCAACTCTCAAGCAAAAGCAGCTTTCTAGTCAACAAAGCTGCTTTCGCTTAAGGAACAGAAATCCATCACAGAGCTTAGTGGCCCATGTTTACTACTGTTGTAAGATTTTCCTGAAAGTTAATAACCTGGCTAATGTGTTTCATTAGAGTACTTCACTTATATAATCCTCAACAATAACTTTAAGCTCTCTTCAATTACAAGCATTCAGCCGCTTGTTTTGGATATAAAGTGGCAAGGATAATTGGAACAGCTAGTAGAAAATTAGGTGTCCTCAGGAAAACTTAATTCTACTTGCTTCCCACAACAATAATAATGTTCCTTAAAAAGAGAGGGTTATCAAATTAAAATGATCATTAAGAGTGTGAAAAGAGGTTAGGAAATATTCCTTTACACAAAGGGTTGTTGGAGCATGGAATATCAGGGAGTGGTTGAAGTATAGACCATTGTATTTAGTAAGGGAAAATTGGATAATTATTTGAAGTAGAGGAAGATGCAAGGCTATGGGGAGAGCGGGGCAGTGGGATTAGTTTTGGACTGTTCCAGCAAAGATCTGGCACATATATGAAGGGCTGAATGGCCTCTTTCTTTGCTGTAAACATTTATGGTTCTGTGATTCTAAGATTGTGCAGGGTTGAATTTCCATGAAGGTTCTCCGATCATTCATTGTAACTTCAGCCAGAGTTCCATGGAAACCCCAGAGAAATGGTGTAAACAGCATTTAGAGCATGTCTCCTGGGTATCTGCTGATCTTTCACCAAAGTGCCAAAGTTACAGAAGACAATTAGGCAAACCCAGTGGAAGTTCACCCTCTAGATGTCTAGCAATTCATTATTCCTGTTTGAGGGGGGAGAAATTATCACTTGGTTATAAACTAAGTATTGTATGACACAACGGGCTGGATTTTGATTCTGGAGGGGTGTAGGAAGCGGGACTACAACTTTCAGAGTTGTAGTCCCACCTCCATTGAGTTGTGGCCAACCCACGCGATTATCACTTGCTTGACCTTGTTGAGCCTGCCCAGCGGGCTCAGCAGGCCAATTAAGGGCCACCCGGCAACAGGTGACGTCACAGATTGACATTTCATCTGTCAAGAGCTTTTGACAGATGAAATATCAGCGTTTGACAGCTCTTTGAAGCTGTCATACACTGACAATCTGTACACTAAGTTAATTCCTTCCTCTCAGGCTAATTTAGAGATCTCTCCAGAACAGAAAGCTGAATACTGCAACTTTTGACAGCTCGTGGCCATTCTGCTGTCTGTGCCGGTGAGATGAGGGACTCCCAAAACCTAAGGAAGGAAGGCTGTAAAGGTAGGTAAAGGTAAGTAAAACTTATTTAAACACTTTACACCCACCAAACATACTTACCTCTGCACTCATGCACCCATCACTCACCTGAACACCGGACATCTCGAACCCTGCAACCCTCCAAGTCCTTCAGCCCGACGGCCCGCCTCGCTAACTTGCCGTGGTTTGGAGCCGTCGGGAATCCCACACTTCAGGGATAAAAATAGGGATTAGGCTAAAAACTGCCTGTTAACTACCTGTTAACAGGCAGTTAATTGGCACTAATCCCCTTCCCGCCTCGGGGAGGCGGGTCCCAGCACAGGTCGGGTATCCGCCTCCTTTGAAACTGGCATGGAGGCGGGCTGGGGGCGGGATGGGTTCGTGCCCCCCGATTTTGAGATTTTAATCCCCCACACGCCTCCAATCCCGCCTCCACGGCCCAATGAAAATCCTGCCCAATGTATTTACTGGAACATCAGAATGATATGGTCCAACAATCGGTTATCTATAATATTAACAGCAGCATCGCATGGGGGTGCTAGGATTTAAGCTCCATGTTTATGCCAGGAGCACAAAAGTTGCTGTACTTGCATTCCATATTCTATATCATAAACAAAAAAGTATAAACATAGAAGATAGGAGCAGGAGTAGGCCATTCGGCCCCTCGAGCCTGCTCCGCCATTCAATGCGATCATGGCTGATCATCCAAATTCAGTACCCTGTCCCTGCTTTCTCCCCATATCCCTTAATCCTTTTAACCTTAAGAAATATATCCAACTCCTTCTTGAATATATTTAATGAATTGGCCTCTACTGCCTTCTGTGGTAGAGAATTCCACAGGTTCACCACTCTCTGGGTGAAGAAATTCCTCCTCATCTCTGTCCTAAATGGCTTACCCCTTATCCTTAGACTGTGACCCCTGGTTCTGGACTCCCCGCCATCAGGAACATCCTTCCTGCATCTAGTCTGTCTAGTCCTGTTAGAATTTTATAAGTTTCAATGAGATCCCCTCTCATTCTTCTAAACTCCAGCGAGTACAAGCCCAATCGACCCAATCTCTCCTCATACGTCATTCCTGCCATCCCAGGCATCAGCCTGGTGAATCTTCACTGCACTCCTTCCATGGCATGTACATCCTTCCTCAGATAAGGCGAACAAAACTGCATACAATACTTAAGATGTTGTCTCACCAAGGCCCTGTACAACTGCAGCAAGACATCCTTGTTCCTGTACTCAAACCCTCTCGCTACGAAGGCCAACATACCATTTGCCTTCTTAACCGCCTACTGCACCTGCATGCTTACCTTCAGTGACTGGTGCACAAGGACGCCCAGGTCTCGTTGCAGTTCCCCTTCTCCCAATCTATTGCCATTCAGATAATAATCTGCCTTCTTGTTTTTGACACGAAAGTGGATAACCTCGCATTTATCCATGTTATATTGCATCTGCCATGCTTCTGCCCAATCACCCAACCTGTCCAAATCATACTGGAGTTTCTCGGCATCCTCCTCACAGCACACACGCCCACCCAGCTTTGTGTCATCTGCAAACTTGGAGATATTACATCTAGTTCCCTCGTCCAGATCATTAATATATATTGTGAATAGCTGGGGTCCAAGGACCAATCCCTGCGGTACCCCACTAGTCACTGCCTGCCACTCGGAAAAAGACCCATTTATTCCAACTCTTTGCTTTCTGTCTGCCAACCAGTTCTCTATCCAAGTCAATACCTTGCCCCCAATCCCATGTGCCTTAACTTTACACGCTAATCTCTTATAATCTCTTATGTGGGACCTTATCGAAAGCCTTTTGGAAGTCCAAATACACCACTTCCACTGGTTCTCCCTTATCTATTTTACCAGTTACATCCTCAAAAAATTCCAGTAGATTAGTCAAGCACGATAAACAAAATACCAACGGCAAAACTTTGCCTGCCACTTCTTCTGCCAATGTAACTTACCCCCAGCTAGTGTCCTCACCCGGAACTCTGTCCCAATTTTACAGAGTTATTAAAGTTAGGTTTTAGAACATGCACCGGCATCTAATATAATTTCTGAGTCTTTTTATGTCCTCCAGCAACCACAAGGGTCAAGAGACATCTATCCTTGTTACAATGAGTTCCAGCTGCAGCCTGATGTTATGTTGCTGAATGGCCTACTCCTGTTCCTATGTTACCCTGTGTGTGCATGTGCATGCATACACACATGCACACATACACATGGATCTTAGTCCTAGATGGATGCCAACCCCAAAAAAAGAGATAATTGTTGGAAGTTTTTAATGGTGATGTTGTAGGTATTCATGGTCACCAATGTAGGTATTGGACGAATGCCTACTTAATAATCAAGTTCGACTTCAGGAGAAACAATCAAATAGTTCTTTAATGCAGGAACAGATGAATACAAGCAGGTTGCCGAGATCGGTACAGGAGAGCCATGCAGTAGGTCTTATCCGGACGGAGACGCCACGAGAACTGAGTAGGCAGTCCCGTGGATTGCGTGATGACGTCATTGCGTTCTTCCCACGCTTGGGCAGTCACGTGACTTGCGTGATGATGCCATCATGTTTGCCGGCGCTTGGGACGGTCACGTGACTTGCAACGTGACGTCATCGCGTTTACCCGGCACCTGGCACTGCAGCTGGCCGTTGCGGCCGAAGTCGCGGGAGCGGGAGGCCGAGCTGGGCCGGCGGCCGTCGCGGGAGCGGGAGGCCGAGCCGGGCCAGCGATGGGAGCGGGAGGCTGAGCTGGGCCGGCTCGCGTTTACCCGCGTCATCGCGTTTGCCCGCGTCATCGCGTTAGGGCGCGTCATCGCGTTCGCCCACGCTCCCAAAGGAGGAAAGCCCCGCACCGGCTACATCGTTAAAGGGAATTATGTCCGGTAAGTAAGGGACACTCGGTAATACCGCTACATGCGCCCCCCCAGAATTCGCTTTAATGGTCGACGTCAAACGATGAGATGGTCTGACGAGCCTGTCTGAACGACTCCTGTAGTCTCGAGACGGAGACTGCTGGGTGGCTGCCGGTCTGGTGGGTGGTCGTACTTGGGTTGGCGTAACGACGATGGGTGGTTGGTGGTCTCGGCGGTCGTGCTGTCTCGACTTGGCGAGCGATGTCCAAATATGTGCTGGTCGTGAGCGGATCCTTGCGTGTGTTGTGGCGGATAAAACGTATCCAGCCTTGCGAAGGACCGTGGCGTCATGGCGAATAAAACATATACAGCCATGCGAAGGACCGTGGAAGCGTGTGACCTCTGTAGCCCGTGGTTCGAAACGGGTGCTGGGGCGAAACAGCTGGCCGCGTCATAGTGACTGGCAGGTTGGGCAGATGGGGACCGTGGCTCTGTCATTGTTGGGAAAAGGTCCCCAGTCTGACGAAATCTGCAGGAACGCCGAATGGGTGATCCAGGAGGAAAAAAACGTGGGTCTGGGCAGGTCGGTGAACTCGTTGACAGGCGGTCGGGAATGCATGGAACGGTGCGTGCCATAGTGCTACTATGGTAACACAGAAGAGAGTGAACCGTTGCTGCGTTGATCAGTGATCGGTGATGACAGCAATTTTCGCGTGGCCAATCGCAGCCACGGGATGCCCGTTGGACCCGTCCTCGACGGTCGTAGCGTCAGTAGATGTTTGCTTTTGTTGAGGGGAAAACTGTAGAGAGGGCGGCAACGCTTCTAGTTGTTGTTGATTGCGGTAGGGGGAAAAACTGCCGGGAGGGCGGCAACGCTTCGCCGTCGCGCCGAAAAGCATGGTAGAAAAGACAGACCAGCAGGCTGATGGGCTGGTGTGGCGTCGGCGGGGGATGGGTCCTCGTGGTTTGCGAGGGGCGAGTCCTCGTGGGTTGCGAGGGGCGAGTCCTCGTGGGTTGCAAGGGGTGGTTTGCGAGGACTGAGTCCTCGTGACCTCTCCGCCGGGGCGTGCTCCGATCCTGTGAGCCCGTAAACGTGCTGTACCCGCGCTGTGAGGGTGTTATACTTGCTGTTCTCCCGTGGGGTTGTTGAAGAGGCTGACGCTCCGAAAGTCGGTAGAGCTGTCGAAAACGGAGACCATATCCAGAAACGTGGTCTGCGCCGTATCGATGTTGCACAAGGCGAACGGGGCTTCTACCAGGATAAAGCACGAGGGCAGTTGTTGCTCCCAGTGTTGCGGTAGCTGAGCGAAACGGCTGTACCTTCCAAGCGTGCTTCTTTCGTGAAAGACATTCACGAAAAATCGGGGTCCGGCTGCGCTGCTTTCGTGAAAAATGTTCACGAGAAACGGGGTCACCAATGTAGGTATTGATGAGCTCCCGTCCTCACGTCATTGGTCACCAATTGTAGGAATTGGTGTTCGTCGGTTGTTGTTCATCGGTTGTTGTTCGTCATGCCGTTCTTCTGTGAAAACGTTCACAGAGACGGGGTTCAGGCTGAGCACTTCTTCCGTGAAAAACGTTCACGGAGACGGAGTCACCAATTGTAGGTATTCGTGGTCACCAATGTAGGTATTGGACGAATGCCTACTTAATAATCGAGTTCGACTTCAGGAGAAACAATCAAATAGTTCTTTAATGCAGGAACAGAAGAATACAAGCAGGTTGCCGAGATCGGTACAGGAGAGCCATGCAGTAGGTCTTATCCGGACGGAGACGCCATGAGGACTGAGTAGGCAGTCCCGTGGATTGCGTGATGACATCATCGCGTTCTTCCCGCGCTTGGGCAACCACGTGACTTGTGTGATGACGTCATCGCATTTGCCCGCGCTTGGGACGGTCACGTGACTTGCAACGTGACGTCATCGCGTTTACCCGACACCCGGCACTGCAGCTGGCCGTTGCGGCCGAAGTCACGGGAGCGGGAGGCCGAGCCGGGCCGGCGATTGTCGCGGGAGTGGGAGGCCGAGCTGGGCCGACTCGCATTTACCCACGTCATCGTGTTTGCTCGCGTCATCGCATTAGGTCGCGTCATCGCGTTCGCCCGCGCTCCCAAAGGAGGAAAGCCCTGCACCGGCTATATCGTTAACGGGAATTATGTCCAGTAAGTAAGGGACACTCGGTAGTACCGCTACAATGTAACCCAGATCCCCGTCCTGAATCATCCTGTGCCAGCCCGAGTTCTACTGATGCAATTTATTATTCATTTGTAATGAAAACACTCTGACATCTAAACAGAATATAATAAACATTTCTAGTCAAGGTGGGAAGAAGGTTTAGAGAAAACTAATATTCTTAAAAAAATAATAGGTTTCTTGATAAACAAGATAATTTAGCTTATTAAGTGCTTATTGTGAAATTATCCCTGTCTCTTCACTAATCCAGTAATATTAGTCTTAACCTTAAGTGGTTGTAATAAAGCACTAATCTACTTAGGTTGGACGCAGATAATGAAAAATGTATAACCGACAAAAAGTACAGCC
Source organism: Somniosus microcephalus (assembly GCF_052327205.1). Taxonomy (NCBI): domain Eukaryota; kingdom Metazoa; phylum Chordata; class Chondrichthyes; order Squaliformes; family Somniosidae; genus Somniosus; species Somniosus microcephalus. The sequence continues at coordinate 149,632,519 of NC_140999.1, forward strand.
AAAAAGAAATCCTTTTAAAGTACGGAGTTAAAAGGAATTTATAATGAAATCTGCATTCATTCTTGTGCTTGTAAGAGAGAGGGAAGAAATACGTCCACACGGAACTGAAAACATTTTCTACTCTGAAATTAAGGCATATTTTGGTGCTCAGAGTGGCTATGTAAAGCTTTTTCTTTAATTTTAGAAGAACACTATCTATGTACTATTTACACTTAATCCCTTGCTGTATCAGTGTCTACTTTTAAGGAAGAAGAAAAGCCTTAGCTTTTTTCAGAGAATGCTATGAATAATCCTCTGCTTTGTTATTCTAGCTCTTATCAAAGTAGAACTGAAAAATTCCAGTTCGATACTGATCAGGCTAAATCAGGGGTGATCATCTAACATCTTGTGAACCACAGGCAGGTCTTTTATGATTCAGGTGTAGCTGTTATTGAGGTACATAGAAATTAGGATGCCGCTTTTAAAAAGCTAATTCTAGTGGAAGATTGCAGCAGCAGGTTGAGGGAACAGCAGGTAAGTAAGGAACACTGCTTGGTATAGAGAGTTGTCTGTTAGTTAGTTTGACTGGATGTCTGATGACTGTTTGCCTGCCACTTTACAAGAATGTTTAACACGGGAAGCTGGCAGAGGCTGGCAAAGAAGGCAGTAGAGCATGACACAGAGACAGAGAAGAAGATGCCACATTTTCACTGTGACTGATCTTAAAATCCTGCTGGATGAAATCGAACACAGGAGAGACAGAGTGCTAGGTATCTGTGGCAGGCAACCTGCCAGAAAGGTCACTTTTAACGTGTGGAAGAAGGTGGTACTAAGAATATAAGAACATCAGAAATAGGAGCAGGAGTAGGCCATTCGGCCCTTCGAGTCTGCTCCGCCATTCAATGAGATCATGGTTGATCTTCTGCCTCAACTCCATTCACCGGCCCTGTCACCATATCCCTTGATGCCTTTACTAGTCAGAAATCTATCGACTTCTGTTTTGAATATACCCAATGACTGAGCCTCCATAGCCCTCTGGGGTAGAGAATTCCAAAGATTCACCACCCTCTGTGTGAAGAAATTTCTTCTCATCTCAGTCCTGGATGGCCTACCTTTTATCCCGAGGCTGTGGCCCCTGGTTCTAGACTCCCCAGCCAAGGGAAACATTCTCCCAGCATCCACCCTATCAAGCCCTGTAATAATTCTGAATTCAAGAGAATACAGGCTTAGTTTATTCAATCTCTTCTCATACGGCAGTCCCGCCATCCCAGGAATCAATCTTGTGAACCTTCGTTGCACTCCGTCTATGGCAAGTATATCCTTCCTTAGGTAAGGAGACCAAAATTGTACACTGTACTTCAGGTGTGTGTTGCGTTTGCAAAGATAATCCAGAGGCCGTAAGCAGAGCTCAGTTCATGTTGCTTTTAATGGCTGATCCAAACACACTCTTCCAGGCAAAAGCAATCGAATACCTATATCCAATGTCAGACACAATACAACGATAACAGCACTATCAAACTCCATGTGCTCAGGCCAAGGCAATCGAGTACCTATCACCAATGTCAGACATAACATTTCCTCCCCCCTCACAGAATTTCAAACATGAAATGTAGTGACAAAGTCCTGTAGGTGGCCAGGGCGAGAACGTGTACGAACCGGCCGAGGTGCGGACTGGTGAAGAGCAGGCCGAAGTGGGGACTGGTGAGGAGCAGGCTGAGGCACAATATCTGCTTGAGGGTTGGCTGGCTGAGCCACATGTGCATCCCGCCACTCTGGGGGTAAGGCTTGGGGATTAGGTCCGTATAATCCCGCATCGGGGGTGCTGGCACCTTCCGAAGGCAGCTGGCATGCCACCGAGAGCCGTCAGTGAGGCAGAAAGTGGCTGGTCCAAGTTGGCGGCTGATTTGGAGAGGGGAGGACCAGAATGAGGCCAACTTATTGTTGCGGTGAGGCCTGCGGACTCTGACCCAATCGGAGACTGAGATGTTGGGCGCCTTGGCCCTCTTCGACTGGTCGAAGCGAAGTTTCATCTTCTCCTGCTGTCTAGCGACTGTGGCTTGAGCCCGTGGAGCAGGGCTCTGAGCTAACGAGGGGCGGAGCCTGCCAAGGGGCAGCATGAGCTCACGGCCTAGCACGAGGGATGCGGGTGAGACCCCTGTAGTGGAATGCTGGGAGGCTCTGTAGTGCAGCAATGTGTGGAGGAGGGCCTTGTCAAATGCACACCCCTGGGATAGGTGTGCTCTGAGGCCATTTTTCAGTGTCTGGTTAAAACGCTCCACCCCCCCCCATTTGACTCGGGGTGGTAGTACGCTGTGCGTATGTGACGGATGCCCTTGCTCTCAAGGTAAGAGGAGAGTTCCGAAGAGACCATTTGGGGGCCATTGTCTGTGGTGATGGCCTTTGGATGCCCCCAGCGGGAGAAGAGGGACTCAAGGATATCGATGATGACCCGAGAGGTGACGGAGCCCATGGCAGTGACCTCTGGCCATTTGGAGTGCAGGTCATAGGTCACCACTAGGAACCGTTGATGGTGGGGAACACCATGGATCTCCCCGCAGACGTCCAGCTGCAGGTGCTCCCAGGGCTGAGAGGGCCAGGCAAGGGGTTGCAGGGGTGGAGGAGCTTGGTGGCCAGTCTTGCCACTTACAAGGCAGGCTGCACAGTCCCTGACCAGGGCCTCGATTTCCCTGTCGATACCCGGCCACCACAGTAGGACTCGGCATCGTTGTTTGAGCTTCACTATGCCCAAGTGGCCCTCGTGCGCCATGGATAAAACACGCGCATGAAGGGCACTTGGGACCACAGTGCAGAGCCCATGTGCAACACAGGAGTCATTCCAGCAGGAGAGCTCCTCTTTAACTCTGGAGTAGGCAGACAGTTCCTCAGGCACCTTGTGAGGCTAGCCATCTCTGATGAAGGTGCACAGCTGGGAGAGGCCTCTTTGAGCTCCTGGAGGGAGACTGTGGTTTGGAGCGGCGTGTGCAGCATCTGGACGATATCCTGTTCCACATGTTCAGACCCGATGAGTGGGGCTGGGGCAGAGACAGTGTGGGAGAGCAGATCTGCAACAACATTGTCACGTCCTGGTGTGAACTGGAGACTGAAATTGTATTGGCGGAGGCGGTCAGACCAGCGGTGTAGATGCAGTGGTCTGTGGCCCGTGCCGGATGTCGACAGCAGGGCAGTGAGAGCCTGGTGATCGGTTCGCAGGGTGAAGGCACGGCCATATGTGTACAGGTGCCACCGCTCACATGCCCAGACGCACGCCAGCGCCTCACGCTCGCCTACTGAGTACTTCAGTGGGGCTAAGGGCTCGGGAGGCAAAGGCGATTGGTTTCTCCACTCCATTCTGTATCTGCAATAACACCGCCCCCACAGCTGCAGCGGACGCGTCGCAGGTGACGAGGGTGGGGCTGGCGACGTCAAAGTGAGCCAACACTGGAGGCGACGTGAGCTGCGATTTGAGGAGGTGAACAGCTTCCGTACAGGCTTGTGACCACACCCAGGGCTCATCCTTTCGCAGGAGCTGGTGCAGTGGGGCTGTGGTGGCTGAGTACTGGGGCAAAAACTTCAGGTAGTATCCAGTCATGCCAAGGAAGGAGGCAACCTGTGCTGCAGAGCTGGGTTCTGGGATGCTGTGAATGGCATCCACGTTTGACTGGAGTGGGGATATACCGTCAGCCGACAACCGAAACCCCACAAATTCGATCTCTGAAACAGCAAAGACACACTTTTTGCCATTCAGTGTGAGCTTGTGTTTTGCTAGAGCCGTGAAAACTCTGTGAAGGCGTTCGTCATGAGTGGAGGTCGAGGGCCCATGCACGACGATGTCATCCAGGTAGATGGCCACCCCAGGAATGCCCGCAAGCACAGAGGACATCACCTTTTGGAAGCAGCTGGGTGCAGAGCTAAGTCCAAATGTCATCCTGGTGTACCGAAAGACGCCAGCATGTGTCACAAAAGCAGTGAGGTCCCTGCTGCTGGGGTGAAGGGGAACCTGTAGATAGCCCTGTCGAAGGTCCAGTTTCGAGAACAGGATGGAACCATAGAACTGCACTGTGAGTTCCTCTGACATGGGCAGTGGATATTTGTCAGGGATTACGGCCTTATTCACTGCTCGAAGATCGACACAGATGCGTAGACCACCTGACTTTTTCGTTGCGACCACCAGGTTGGAGACCCATGGGGAGGCATCAACTGGTTCGATGATGCCAGCTTCCAGTAGCTGCTTTAGTTCAGCTGTGACCCCGTCATGGAGAGCAAGCGGGATGCGGCGCAGTGACTGAATGACAGGGGTAACAGTGGAGTCAACCATGGGCGGGTGAAGGCAGTCAGGCAGCCCAGACCCTCGAAGAATGCTGGCCATGTTTGGCATCACGGTGAGGCGACGTGCAGAATTGCAGACCCGCCGGTGTCCAAGAGAGAAAAACCCAGGTCAGTGAAAAGATCCAGTCCCATCAGGTTAGCTCCTTGGCGTGCCACATGAAAACAAAAATCTGGCAAAACTTTTGTTCCATAGCGTACAGTGAGGTTGACTGAGCCCACTAGTCCAATTTTTGAATTACCATACCCGCAAAGGGCAGTGGAGGGCGCAGAGAGTGGCAGGTAGCTGAAAAGCGTTTGAATGTGTCCACATTCAGCAGTGAGATGCTGGCACCGGTATCCAACAATAGAGGGATGCACACATCATTCAGATTAATTGTGCATGACTTGAAAGCCACTACTGGCCCAGAGCTCACGTTGTGAATTATAGGCCAACTGCTTGAGGACTGAGAGTGTTCATTTGTAGCAACAGGGGCAGAGCGGCAGACGTTGGCAAAGTGATTTTGTTTTCCACAATTGCGACAGGCTTGGCCCCGCGCGGGGCAATTCTGTGCTCTGATAGCATGTGAACGAGATCCACAGTTTCCACACTGTTGCTGCGGTAGCACGTGTTGCTGCCGTCGCGCGAGCATTACCGTGTCAGAGCTGTCGGGGCCGAGGGCGCTGTCACTGGGTGTGTGTGCTAGTTTCGCTGCACATTCAGCTGCAGACTCCACTTGAAAGGCAATGTTGACTGCCTATGACAACGACAGATCGTCGGACTCGAATAACAGTCTTTCACACACTCTCACGTTGTTGGTGTGCTCTATTAGTTGATCACACACCATCTCGTCTTGTAGTGCACCGAACTTGCACGAGCTAGCTAACCCCCTCAAATTAGCCATGTATTGATGCACAGACTCGCCGGGAAGTTGGTGATGCTGTCTAAAAATGAGTCGCCGCAGGAGGGCACTTTGTGGGACAGAGAAGTGTGTGCTTAACAGAGCCACAGCCACATCATATGTTTGAATTGAGTCTGCTGCGCATAATGTCCCAAGAACATGCTGGCCCTCCGCTCCCAAGCAATGGGATAACAGTGCCTTTTTCCGTGCTGTACTCACATTTTCTAGTCCAAGAGCAATGAGGTAGGTTTCAAAGGACTGTAACCAGCGAACCCATGGGATCGGTGGCTCACTGGGTAGTGCAAGGAAGGGAGGAGGAGGTGGAAGAGAGATTTCAGCCATCCTCGTCGCCAAATGTTGCATTTGCAAAGATAATCCAGAGGCCATAAGCAGGGCTCAGTTCATGTTGCTTTTAATGGCTGATCCAAACACACTCTTCCAGGCAAAAGCAATCGAATACCTATATCCAATGTCAGACACAATACAACGATAACAGCACTATCAAACTCCATGTGCTCAGGCCAAGGCAATCGAGTACCTATCACCAATGTCAGACATAACAGTGTGGTCTCACCAAGGCCCTATATAATTGGAGTAAGACCTCTTTACTTCTGTACTCAAATCCTCTTGTAATGAAGGCCAGCATACCATTTGCACCCTGGCCATCAGCATATTCTGCACCTTCTAAGAGCAACAGCTGTACAACTAACCCTTCACAGTGCACACTGGTTAAGGGAAGCACTTACTTGGGGCCTTACAATATGACTACCAATCTTCCCTAACAGTAATTACTAACATGCGCAAACTTAAAACCCCTTCCACTACTTTAACAGAGTGATGTCACCACATCACTTACTTCAGCTCTTCCATGCCACTTGGCACACACGCCTCAATTGCTAATCTCCACCTAATTTACTCAACCTAGTTGCAGACAATAGTGGTGCACAATGCCCGCAAGTGGCAGGTCACTGGAAGAGGTATCTCCAATCTGAAATGCCTGATGCCCTATGAGCAACAGACCATGCCGCTCATGGGATGCACCCCGCACTTGTTGTGGGAGATAGCACGGTTGGGAGCAAAGTTCTGGGACCAGGTTAGTGAATGAACACCTCCACTATCTCCATGGCATCCCTGTGAAGAACTACACAGCCACAAGCTTCCATTCCATGCTCTGTCTCCTTAATACCAAGGGGGTAATGCTTACCCATTCTTAGCTTGCACCCTCCTTTCCTGTACATCCACCACAGCAATGGGAGGCAAAGGACGATGAACTGGAGAAAGATGATGATGGTTAGGAGGAGGAACAGAGACACAACTACATTTTTTGAACTATCATGAACTATGATGAAAGATATGGGGAAAGTGCAGGGGAGTGGGACTAATTCGATAGCTCTTTCAAAGAGCCCACACGGGCACGATGGGCTGCATGGCCTCCTTCAGTGCTGTATGATTTTATGATTCTATGATGAAGAATATGAAGAGGATTGTAAAGAGGAAGGAGATGAAGTCAGACTCGAGCCCACTTTAAGTTCCTGCAGAGTCTCCTGCACCATGTTCCTCTGCCCCAACCCCTTAAACTTACCACCTGCGGCACTTAGTTTTTCACTCCCACACACCAGCTTAAACACTTTCACCTGGGAATTGGGTTTGTGTATGTCCTGTTGAAGGGTTTTGAAGATGTGTGAGGTAGCTTAGCATAGTATTTATGCTGAGAGAAAGAAGTAGTTAGTGTGGGTATGAAGTGGAAGTAGTTGTGAGGGCAGAAGCAGGTGTTGCGTGTCTGCGTACGAGCAGAAGGACATGTAGTGGAATGATTGGAGCAGAGGCTTCAGAATCAGGGGATTGCTAGTGCTGGGGCTAAAGTAGGGTGTTGCAGGGCAGTGTAGAGAGTAAAAGAGATGTGAAGAGAAGTCTTACCTTGGCAGGGCTGATAAGGTTGTTAAATTCCTTCCTGCATTGCAGCCAGATCCTTGGAATTATGCTTCCGACATTGAGCTGCCCAGTTACCTCTCTCCACTGCTACTGGTTAATTTGTCTTCTGACGGAAAGACAACCTCTTTCCTGTTCCTCATGAGCTTCACGAGTATCTCCATGGCTGCAGTGGAGAATTGGGGGCATTGGGCAAAGTCAAGCTACCAGCTACTTCAGTAACATGCTCTGCACTGGCCACCTTTGAAAAGTGCAAATGCAAAATACTGCGGATGCTGGAAATCTGAAATAAAAACAGAAAATGCTGGAAATATTCAACAGGTCAGGCAACATCTGTAGAGAGAGAAACAGAGTTAACGATTCAGGTCGATGACCTTTCGTCAGAACTGGAAAAAGTTAGAGATGTAACAGATTTTAAGCAAGTGTAGGGGCAGGGAGAGGGAGGAGGGGAGGAAAGAACAAAAGGGAAGGTCTGTGATAGGATGGAAGGCAGGAGAGATTAAAAGACAAAAGGGATGATGGTGCAAGGTAGAAGGAGATGGTAATTGGACAAGTAAAGAAACAAAAGATGGGTCTAGAAGAGGTGTAACTGGGAATGGCAGAATAGAGTCATAGGGCTGGATTTTCATTCAGGAGTCGGGTTGGAGGCGGGACTACAACTTTCGGGGTTGTAGTCCCGCCTCCATCGAGATGCGGCCAATCCACGCGATTTTAACTTGATTGACCTTGTTGAGCCCACCCAGTGGGCTCAGCAGGCCAATTAAGGGCCACCCGGCAACAGGTGACGTCACAGACTGAAATGTCATCTGTCAAGACGTTTTGACAGATGAAATATCAGCATTTCACAGCTGTTTGAAGCTGTCAAACACTGACAGTCTTACTCCTAACATGAGTCCTTCTCCACAGACTCAGTTAGAAATCTCTCCTGCACAGAAAGCTGAAGGCTGTCACTTTTGACAGTTTGCAGCCATTCTGCTTTCTGTGCCGGTGAGATGAGGGATTCCCCGAACCTAAAGGAAGTAAGGCTGAAAAGGTAAGAAAAGGTAATTTACACTTCTTTAATCACTTTAGATACACCAAACACACATACCTTTGCACTCATGCGCACATCACTCACCTGAACACCGACATCTCGACCCCTCCATGCCCTTCAACCTGACGGCCCAACTCCTCTAACTTGGCGTGGTTTGGAGCCGTCGGGAATCCCACAGTTCAAGCTTAAAAATAGGAATTAGGCTAAAAACTGCTTGTTAACTACCTGTTAACAGGCAGTTAATTGGCACTAATCCTTTCCCGCCTCTGGGAGGCGGGTCCCAGTGCGGGGCAGGTACCCACCTCCTTTGAAACTGGCATGGAGGCGGGTTGGGGGCGGGATGGGGTTGAGACCCCCGATTTCAGGAATTTAACCCCCCACATGCCTCCAATCCCGACTCCACGGGTCAATGAAAATCGAGCCCATAGAGTCATAGAAGTATACAGCACAGAAAGAGGCCCTTCGGCCCATCGTGTCCACGCCGGCCATCAAGCCCTGTCTATTCTAATCCCATTTTCCAGCACTTGGTCCGTAGCCTTGTATGCTATTGCATTTCAAGTGCTCATCTAAATGCTTCTTGAATGTTGTGAGGGTTCCTGCCTCTACCACCCTTTCAGGCAGTGAGTTCCAGATTCCAACCACCCTCTGGGTGAAAAAAAATTTCCTCAATTCCCCTCTAAACCTCCTGCCCCTTACCTAGAAACTATGCCCCCTGGTTATTGACCCCTCTACTAAGGGGAAAAGTTCCTTTCTATCTACCTTATCTATGCCCCTCATAATTTTGTACACCTCAATCGCATCCCCCCTCAGTCTTCTCTGCTCTAAGGAAAACAACCCCAGTCTGTCCAGTCTCTCTTCATAGCTGAAGCGCTCCAGCCCAGGTAACATCCTGGTGAATCTCCTCTGCACCCTCTCCAATGCAATCACATCCTTCCTATAGTGTGGCGACCAGAACTGCACACAGTATTCCAGCTGTGGCCTAACTCGCGTTTTGTACAGCTCCATCATAACCTCCCTGCTCTTATATTCTATGCTTTGGCTAATGAAGGCAAGTATCCCATATGTCTTTTTAACCACCTTATCTACCTGTCCTGCTGCCTTCAGTACATGCACACCAAGGTCCCTCTGATCCTCTGTCCTTCCTAGAATCCTACCATTCATTTTGTATTCCCTTGCCTTGTTAGTCCTCCCAAAATGCATCACCTCACACTTTTCAGGGTTAAATTCCATTTGCCACTGTTCTGCCCATCTAACCATCCTGTCTATAACGTCCTATAGCCTGAGGCTTCCCTCCTCGCTATTTACCACTCCACCAATTTTTGTGTCATCTGCAAACTTACTGATCATACCTCCAACATTCATATCTAAATCATTAATGTACACTACAAACAGCAAAGGACCCAGCACCCAGAATCATCAACAGCTGCCATGTGAAAAAGTAGAGGCAGAGGTTATAGTATGAAATTGTTGACCTTTTTTTCTGGTACATTGATAACTGTATCGGTGCCATTTCCTGCTCTCGCCCTGAACTAGAAAATTTCATTACTTTGCTTCCAATTTCCACCTTCCCTCACTTTCATATGGTCCATCTCCGACTCTTCCCTTCCTCGACTTCTCTGTCTCCATTTCTGGGGATAGGCTATCGACAAATATCCACTATAAGCACACTAACTCCCATAGCTACCTGGACTATACTTCCTCCCACCCAACTTCCTGTAAGGACTCTATTCCATTCTCCCAGTTTCTCCGTCTCCGTCGCATCTGCTCTGATGATGCCACATTCCATAATGGTGCTTCCGATATGTCTTCCTTTTTCCTCAACCGAGGATTTCCCTCTACCATGGTTGACATGGCCCTCGACCGTGTCCGTTGTATTTCCCGCACTTCTGCTCTCACCCTTTCCCCTCCTTTCCAGAACCACGATAGGGTTCCCCTTGTCCTTACCTTTCACCCCACCAGCCTCCACATTCAACGGATCATCCACCACCATTTCCACCACCTCCAGTGTGATCCCACCACCAAACACATCTTCCCCTCCCATTTCAGCATTCCAAAGGGACCGCTCCCTCTGTGACACCCTGGTCTACTCCTCAATCACCCCCAACACCCCTTCCTCTTCCCACAGCACCTTGCCGTGCAAATGCAGGAGATGCAACACCTGCCCTTTTACCTCCTCCCTTCCCACTGTCCTGGACCCCAAACACTCCTTCCAGGTGAAACAGCAATTTACTTGTACTTCTTGCAATTTAGTATACTGTATTCGCTGCTCACGATGCAGTCTCCTCTACACTGGGGAGACCAAATGCAGATTGGGTGACCGCTTTGCGGAACACCTCCATTCAGTCCTCCGGTCGCCTGTCATTTTAATTCTCCACTCCACTTCTACTCTGACCCCTCCATTCTCAGCCTCTTATACTGTTCCAATGAAGCTCAACGTAGGCTCGAGGAACAGCATCTCATCTTCCGATTAGGCACTTTACAGCCTTCCAGACTCAACATTGAGTTCAACAATTTCAGACCATAACCTCTGCTCCTATTTTTTCACATGGCAGCTGTTGATGATTCTGCCATTCCCATTTACATCTCTTCTAGACTCATCTTTTGTTTCTTTACTTGTCCCATTACCATCTCCATTTGCCTTGCACCATCATCTCTTTTTTCTTTTAATCTCTCCTGCCTTCCATCCTATCACAGACCTTCCCTTTTGTTCTTTCCTCCCCTCCCCAATTTTCCTGCCCCTGCACTTGTTTAAAACCTGTTACATCTCTAATTTTTTCCAGTTCTGATGAAAGATCATAGACTTGAAACATTAACTCTGTTTCTCTCTCCACAGATACTGCCTGACCTGCTGAGTATTTCCAGCATTTTCTGTTTTTATATTTGAAAAGTGCACCTCTCCTTTAAGAGCTTCAAGCTGCCTTCAGGTGGTGGCAAGCCTACCAGATTTTCTGCCCTCCCAAATGGCGAGATGCCTATAAGCTGTACAATTACTGCTGTCAGCTTACCTCTTGTGTATCAGAAAATTGATTGCGCCTTCCATTGGTATCATTGGGCAGGCATAGTTAGTGTAGCCTATCCAGTTTGCTCCCTGTGATTCCCTGGTGTGTTATATATTTTTTAGATATTTTTTATTTTTTGTTTGCATATCTGCTGATATTATAGCTGAACAGCATTTAAAAAGGAAGAGAATAGGGCGAAGGAAAAAAAATAACAACCACACCCACAGGAAAAGAACTAGAATGACCTGTAAAGTGCCTAAATGGAGAATGGGACATGATTAAGTGGCAGAAGGCACATTAGTGTCTTCTGCTTTTGGTTATAGAAAATTAGAACAATTCCTAAATGTTTTGCAGCCTGCAAAATGTATCACAAGGTGATTTTTTTTAACACAAATACCGTCTACAGGATTATATTGGTAGTTAAGTGAAAGGAAATAAAGGACAAATCATTTAATCTTTTAGCAATAATTGTATTTTTAACCATTAGAATTTTTGCTGTATTTTGCTAATGTTTCTAGTTTTACCTTTTACTGTGAATTGCTACATAATTATTAAAAATCATATATGTTTCTTTGCTTAAAATGTCTCATTTAACTATAATGAATTGGAATTTAGAGATACTATTAACAACAATAAACCATTTTAAAATCAGGCTAACACAGAATTACAGTATTTTATTTTATTCTGTTTTGGTTTTTAAATATTAAAGTTTAATTAGAGGGAAATGTAGGGATTTCTGAACACAGAGAAAGAAACAACTTACATGTATATATCACCTTATCTCAAGGACATCCCATAATGCTTCATATGCTAATAAACTGTTTTTCAAGTGTAGTTTCTGTTTCCTTGTTTGCAAATGCAACAGTCACAATATGCACAGCAACGTCCTACAAACAGAAAATGAGATATATGACCAGTTATGGTGTTGGTCGAGAGAAGGATGTTAGCCATGACATTCAGAAAATTTCCTGTTCTTCTTTGAACAGTGTCCTGGGACCACTTAAACACACAGACAGGGCATCAGTTTAATATCTCATCCAAAAGACGACATCTCCAACAATGCAGCACTCTCTCAGTACTAAAGAAACTGTATTAACATCAGTAGAGGTATAGCCATTTACCTGGGGTAAGTTCATGATAATTCAACTCACAATAACTCAGAGGGGCTCAGTAACTCCTCCAAGTCTTTTCTCTCAACTACAACTCAAACACATTTACTTAGGAGCTTTTGACAGCCAGACATCTCTCTTGACTATATGCAGTAATAAAACCTCTGTAATTGAATGAGCGCTACTAAAATTCAACACTTTCTTTTAAAAATAAATTTGCCATTTCAAAATCAATTAAATTAGTTGTATGAAGAGATGTAACACTAGGTAATTGATATATGTTTAATTCAATCATGAAGAAGCGGTTCATTACTCATCCTTTACTTCATTAGTCATTTATTATGTATTATGGCCTCACTTGTGGGATAAAATGATTTGTAAAAATACCTATCATAATCATGAATGCATGATTACTATTTTTGTAACAGCAATTTACATATTATCTTCTTGTTCACTATGGCAACAGCATTTATCTATGACTTTATGTCAATCTGGCTTTTGAAAATTATTTCCACTGTGCTACATGGGAGAGAATAAGAACTGATCTAGCAGCCCAAAACTGGGCATCCATAAGGCACTGTGGGCAGCAGCAGAATTGTATACTACCATAATCTGTAATTTCATGGCCCAGCAGATCACCATCAAACCAGGAGGTCAAACCTGATCCAAAGCAGAGTATAGAAGGGTGTGTCGGGAACAGCACTAGGCATATCTTTGAATGAGGTACGAACCTAGTCAAGCTCCAAAAAGAGGCTACTTGCAAGCAAAACACCAACAATGGCAGGCTATAACAGATCATATCCAGTTGTGAATAGTGGTGGACAACCAGGCAACTAACAGGATGAGGAGGCTTCAAACATGGTGGGGCCCAACATGTGAATGCAGAAGACAAGTCTGAAGTGTTTGCGTATCTTCAGCCAAAAGTGCCGAATGGCTAATACTACTCGGCCTCCGAATGAGGTCCCCATCATCATAGGCACCAATAGTGAGCCAATTCAGTTCACTCCATGTGACACTAAGAACCAGCTAAGTGCACTGGACAATGTAGTGTCCGAGGATCAATAATACTCAGACTGCAGGAGAACAAATAAACAGGTATTTACTGAACAGAGAGTAATTCAAGACTGAAGTACAGAAGCCTGCTATGGCTTTATATACAGGGGTGGTCACTGCCGGTACTGCAGTATAGAATCAGTTCTTCGCTTAAAGGTACATACACAACAATTCCTCCCCTTGTAGATAAACAGTATATAACATTCATTTAACAACTAAATAATAACTAATTACAATTACAATTTTCTCTGTACTATATACATCAACTGAAATAATCATTTATAAGTTCAGTCTTTGAGGAGGCTTCCTGATCCTGACTGGATAACGCCTTTCTCGAGTATCCTGTTCTTGCGGCGGAGTTGATTCTGGCTCATTGTCATTGGTTGGTTCGTCAGCTTCCAATACCACTGCTTCTGAGGTAGACGCAATCTGTACTTCGGGTTGATTACCAGGTGCACCTGCTCGTGGTATGGGTTTGGCTTGTTCCTGTGACTCTAGAATCTGATCAGCATGGCATCTCACGATGCTCTCTCCAACGTCCACTGTGTACATTAGTGGTCCCTGCTGTGTGCATATTGTTCCTGGTTGCCATTTTTATGTTCGGTAGTCGCGGGCCAAGGCTGGTTGCCCTATCTTGAAGCTCCTGGTTGGCTTCTCATTTATGTGCTGGAATTTCTTATCCTCAACATCTCGTCTTATGTTTGGTTTGAGCAAATCCAGGCGACATCTTAGCCTTCGGTTGAAGAACATTATGGCTGGAGTTTGGTTGGTGACTGCATGTGTCGCATTCCGGTAAGCAAACAAGAAATTATCCACCTTGTGTTGTAGTGGTATGTTGTCATTATGCATTGCCTTTATTGCCTTTTTAAAGGTCTGAACAAACCTCTCAGCCAATCCATTTGTGGCTGGATGATATGGGGCAGATGTGTAATGTTTCACCCCATTATTCCTCAGAAACCTCCGGAAATCCTCGGACACCAACTGTGGCCCATTGTCGGAGCAAATCTGTTCTGGCAAGCCATTCCTGGCGAAGATGGTCCGTAGGACTGCAATAGTTTTCTCCGTGGTGGTGGAGGACATTTTGATGACCTCTGGCCATTTTGAATGGGCGTCCACAGCGATTAGGAACATTGAGTCCATAAATGGACCAGCAAAATCAATGTGTACCCGTTGCCATGGAGATGAGGGCCACTCCCATGGATGTAGCGGGGCCTGTGGTGGAGCGTTTTGGACCTTCTGGCATCCTATGCATCTCTTGGTCATACCCTCGATTTCTTTATCGATTCCCGGCCACCACACAAACGCCCTGGCTAGGCTCTTCATTTTTACCCCTCCCAGATGACCCTCATGAAGCTCATTGAGCACTCTATCTCTCAACTTGGGTGGAATTACCACTCGGGATCCACACATCAAGGTCCCCCGGCACACTGACAGCTGTTCTCTCCTTGGCAAGAATGTTGGCAACAGTGAGTCGCCATGTGCTGGCCATCCCTTCACCGTCAACTCATAGACCCGAGAGAGTGTCGGGTCATTTTGGGTTTCCTTCTCTATACTTGAGTTTGCAACAGGTAGACATTCGACTATGGTCGCATGGAATATCTCAACAGGGTCCACTGCAGGTGCTTCCTCTACCGTAGGCAACGGTAGGCGCAACAGCCCATCAGTGTTTCCATGCTGTTTCGTACCCTTGTACTCTATGTCGTACTGATGTGCCCCTAGAAAAAGTGACCATCTTTGCAGCCGTTGCGCCGTCATCACCGGAACGCCCTTCCTTGGGTGAAAAATGGAGACCAGGGGCTGATGATCAGTCAGTAGGGTGAATTTCTGCCCGTGCAGATAGTGATTGAACTTCTTCACCCCCCACACCAGGCTGAGGGCCTCCCTGTCAATCTGGGCGTAGTTACGCTCGGCTGAGGTTAACGAGCGCAACGCAAAGGCTATTGGCCTCTCTAAACCGTCAAGGAATTTGTGTGACAGCACCGCGCCGATGCCGTAGGGAGACGCATCACATGCTAACCAAATCGGTAGTGTTGGATTGTAGTGGGCCAATACTTCTTTTGAAGTGATTAGGCATTTACATTTCTGAAAGGCACGCTTACACTCATCACTCCATTTCCATGTTACTCCAGTTTGCAGTAGGGCGTTCAGTGGGTGCAGAATTGTAGATAAATTCGGCAAGAACTTATGGTAGTAGTTCACCAACCTGAGGAACGACCTCAGTTGCGACACATTTTCCGGTGCTGGAGCCTTGACTACAGCCTCAATCTTGTCCGGCGACTTATGCAACCCTTCCTCATCAATCATGTGGCCACAATACGAGATTTGTCTCCTGAAGAACTCGCATTTGGGCGGTTGGCTCGTAGCCCATATTCCTGTAATCTCGTGAGCACCTGCTCCAGGTTGGCAAGGTGTTCACTGTCATTTTCGCCCGTAACCAGGATGTCGTCCAAATAACACTGGGTCCCCGGAATCCCTTGCAGGACTTGTTCCATCACCCTCTGCCAAATAGCCGGGGCTGATGCTACCCCGAATACCAGTCGATTGTACTGGTAAAGGCCTTTGTGAGTGTTTATCGTGAGGTATTTCCTAGATGCTTCTTCCACCTCCATTTGTAGATACGCTTGGGCCAGATCAATCTTTGTAAAGTGTTTCTCTCCAGATAGTGAGGCGAAAATATCTTCTATCCGTGGAAGTGGATATTGTACTGTGTGCAGGACTGGGTTCACAGTTACCTTGAAGTCCCCACAGATGCGAACCTTCTTCGGTTCCTCAGGCATGCTGCTCAATGATTTCTTCATTACAGGAACGATGGGTGTGGCCCACTCGCTCCAGTCCACCTTAGACAGCACACCCGAACGCTCCAGACTCTCCAGCTCTGCTTCAATGGCTGGGCGGATCACGTAAGGTACCGGTCTGGCCTTAAAAAATTTTGGGTTTGCGTTATCTTCGATTTTTATCATTGCCGTTACTCCTTTTAGAGTCCCAAGTCCTTGTTGGAACACCTCTTTCGCGTCAGTTAGAATTTTTGACAGTCGTCCAGGTGTGACGTCATCATCCTTTTTATTTGTCACAGTTAGCGCCTGAATGGAATGCCAATCCAATTGTATTTTTCGGATCCATTCACGTCCCAATAGTGGTGGTCCTCCATCCGGTAGTATATATAGATACAGTTTCTGTGTTTCCTTGCCGTTGTATTCAACTGGCACCCTTACTTTTCCTCTGGGGTAGACTTTTTGTCCCGTGTATGTCTTCAATACAATGGACGTGTCCTTCAAGGGTATGTGTGAGAATAGCCACTCATAGTCGCGTTGATTCATGACAGTTAGGGCTGATCCTGTATCCAATTCCATCTTTACTTGGGACCCTGCTATCATGAGGGTGACCCAAATGGTTCGGTGATCCTCCTTTGCGATCACGTTGTGTAACTTTCGACAACTTAGTCTCCTGCTCCCGGAGTCATTATCACTCTCCTGATCTTCCGAACTACCGTCTGTCATTTTTTTAACTTTCTTGTACTTTTCCTTAGTAGTTCTTGTAGTGTTGGTTTTCTTTCCCGGCCTGCAGACTCTTGCTATATGTCCCATTTTCCCGCATTGCCTGCATACTTTGTCCTTAAACCAGCAGTCCTTCTGATCATGGGTTGTTCTGCCGCAGCGATAGCACTTTTCTGCTCCATACGCCATTTCGTTAGCGCTGTATTCTTGTGGTTTCTGTTGTATTTCCGCAGCTCCCCGTGCTGCTGCTTCGTAGGATACTGCCACGCTGAAAGCCTGTTCTAGCGTCAGGTCCCTTTCCGAAAGTAGTCGTTTCTGGGTTCCTTCACTCTGGAGCCCGCAGACAAACTTATCCCGTAAGGTGTCTGCCAGTCCTGCTCCAAACTGGCAGTGCTTCGATAACTTGTGTAGTTCCGTAAGATAGTCAGCATTGTTCTCATCTTTGTGCTGGTTTCTTTCATGGAACTTGAATCTTTCTGCTATCAGCAGCGGTGTAGGGTTTAGGTGTTCCTGTAAGATATTAACAATCTCTTCAAAACTTTTCTCCATTGGTTTAGCTGGGGTAATTAAATTCCGCAATAGGCCGTACGTTCTCGCGCCCATCAAATTTAATAATACCGACGCCTTCTTTCCATTGGCCACCTCATTGGCATTGCAGTACACTTCAATTCTTTCCACATACGTGGTCCAGTCTTCTACCTCGTTGTCGAAAGCAGTGATACTGCCAATCCTCGGCATCTTGGGTGATTTAAAATGGCGCCTCCCATGCTTTTTCTTCTTCCCAATGTAAATGTAATGGAATCTGTTTTGCACTCATGTATATTACCCTCCCCCACTGTGTATAGTTTCACTTCCTCTTTCCCGACTAACCTGGGAGGTTCCAGGTCTTGGCTCTTGGCTCCGCCCCTGACTTCTCTTACATAAAGATCCCAGGATCTGTATGACTCATTCCTGTGAACCAGTCGGCGTGTTGAGATGTTAGCTCTGATCTTAGTGATTAAAAGCCAACTTGTTTAAGTCTATAACTTCTAGTTTTGTGGTTATTGAAGGCCCATCAGTAATAAAATGGCGCCTCCCGCACTTTTCCTTCTTCCCCAATGGAATAAAATGGTGCCTCCCATGCTTTTCCTTCTTCCCCTTGCTGCCACGCTGCTCCTAGCGTTCTACGGGGCAATGGCGGTGACCCGCGGCTTCGGCGCGTCTCACTTTTCCTTCCCCGCGTTCTATCTTCTCCACGCTGCCCTGTTCTTGAGCACCGACCGCGCCCTGTGCGCTCCACCCTCTCTCTCTCTCTTCCTCCCGATGACGCTGCACAGCCCCTTTGCAGAGCCGCTCGATCGAGCCTGAGCCCGCCGCAGTCCGGAAGGGTCAGCGCACTACCTGCTACCAGCACGATTTGCTGGAACACCTTGACTGGGGAGCCAAGCCCAGCTCTCCACAGCCTCCCCTGCAACTCTCCGATGGATCCCTGGGCGGTTGCCCGCAGTCGACGCCCGCCGTTCTGACTTCGACCTCCAAGAAGCTTCTCTTCAGGGAAAAGATCCCCGTGAGGTGATGCAGTACTGCAGGTGAGTTCAAACCTGCCCGTCGCCAGTGTAGTGTCTGAGGATCAATAATACTCAGACTGCAGGAGAACAAATAAACAGGTATTTACTGAACAGAGAGTAATTCAAGAGTGAAGTACAGAAGCCTGCTATGGCTTTATATACAGGGGTGGTCACTGCCGGTACTGCAGTATAGAATCAGTTCTTCTCTTAAAGGTACATACACAACAGACACAGCAATTGGTTTGACAGTGTTTACATACCAGATGTCATGCTGAAGACCTGTGCATGAGAGCTAGCCGCACCCCTGTCCAAGCTGTTCCACTAAAGCTATGACACTGACATCTACCCAACAATATGGAAGATTGCCCAGGTATGTCTTATCCACAAAAAACAAGATAAAACCCAACCCAACCAACTACAGTACTGCCCAATCATCCTCCTCTTTTAATCATCAGTAAGGTGATGGAAAGAGTCATCAATTGTGCCATCCAGCGACACCTACTTACCAATAACCTGCTCACTGACACACAGCTTAAGTTCTGCCAGAACCACTCAGCTTCAGACCTTTTCACAGCCTTGATCAAGACATGGATGGAAGAGCTGAATGATAGAGGAGAGATGAGAATAGCTGCCTTCGACGTCAGGGCAGCATTTGACCGAGAATAGCATCAAAGAGCCTTTGTAAACCTGAAGTCAGTGGGAGTCAGAGGGAAACCTTCCAATGGCTAGAATCATAACTGATGTAAAGGAGGTTGGTCGTAGTTGTTGGATGCCTGTCATCACAGCGCCAGGACACCACTGCAGGAGTTCCTCAGGGAAGCATCCTTGGCCAAACCATCTTCAGCTACTTCATCAATGACCTTCCCTCCATCATATGGTCAGGAATGGGGCTGTTCACTGATGATTTCATGGTTTTCATTTCCACTCACAACTTCAACAATAAAGCAGCCCATGCCAGCCTACAGCTAGACCTGGATAACATCCAGGCTTGGATTAACAAATGGCAGGTAGCATTTGTGGCATATAAGTGCTAGTTAATTACCATCTTGAACAAGAGAAAGCCCAGCCACCTCTCCTTGACCTTCAATGACACCACCATCACTGAGTTCCCCTACTATCAACAGCTTGAGGGTCACCATTGACCAGAAGCAGAATTGGAGCAACCACATCAACTCCATGGGCACAAGAGCAGAATAGAGGCTTAGTAAATTCAACGAGTGGCTCACCTCCTAACCCCTAGAAATGTCTCCACCAATTATAAGGTTCAAGTGAGGAGTCTGATGGAATATTCATCACTCACCTAGATCGGTGCAGGCACATCAAAACTCAAGGACCTTGACACCATGCAGGACTGAGCAGTTTGTTTGATCAATGCCCCTGCCATTGGACTTCCACCACTGGCACAGTTTGGCTGCAGTATGTATGAACTATAGGATGCACCAGCAACTCATCAAGTTAATTCAATAGCACTTCGCTCCCCGGTTACCTTTACTACTGTGAAGGACAAGAGCACAAATGTCATGGGAACACCATCGCCTCCAAGTTCCCCTTTAAGTCACACACCCTCTTTACGTGGACATGTATTATTGCTCCTTTATCGTTGTATAGTCAATATCCTAGAATACTCTACCTAAAATATTTGTAGCAACGCCAGCATCACAAAGAAAGAAAGATAGATAGAAATTACATTTATATAGAAAGGACTGCAGTAGTCCACATCAACTCCATGGTTACAAGAGCAGAATAGAGGCTTAGTAAATCCAATGAGTGGCTCACCTCCTAACCCTTAGAATGTTATCCAGGTCTAGCTGTAGGCTGGCATGGGCTGCTTCATTGTCGAAGTTGTGAATGGAAATGAAAACAGTGAAATCATCAGTGAACAGCCCCATTCCTGACCATATGATGGAGGGAAGGAAATGGCCCACCACAACCTTCTCAGAACAACTAGGGAGGGACAATTAATGTGGCCCCGTCAGAACTGCCGCATCCCCAATTAATACAATGCATTTTGTTTTATGTATTTCTCCATGTAGAAAGTATCATAGTGTAGGTATTCATGGTCACCGATGTAGGTATTGGACGAATGCCTACTTAATAATCGAGTTCGACTCCAGGAGAACAATCAAAAAGGTTTTTAATGCAGGAACAGAGGAATTCAAACAGGTTGCTGAGCTAGGTACAGGAGAGCCACAAAGTAGGTCTTCACCAGACGGAGACGCCACGAGGACTGAGTAGGCAGTCCCGTGGATTGCGTGATGACGTCATCGCGTTCTTCCCGCGCTTGGGTAGTCACGTGACTTGCGTGATGACGTCATCACGTTTCTCCGCGCTTGGGACGGTCACGTGATGTGCGACATGACGTCATCGCGTTAACCCGCGTCATCGCGTTTGCCCGCGCTCCCAAAGGAGGAAAGCCCCGCACCGGCTACATCGTTACGTTAAAGGGAATTATGTACAGTAAGTAAGGGACACTCGGTGGTACCGCTACATGCGCCGCCCCAGAATTCGCTTTAACGGTCGGCGTCAAACGATGAGATGGTCTGACGAGCCTGTCCGAACGACTCCTGTAGTCTCGAGACGGAGACTGCTAGGTGGATGATGGTCTGGCGGGCGGTCGTACTTGGGTTCACGTAACGATGATGGGTGGTCGGTGGTCTCGGCGGTCGTGCTGTCTTGACTTGGCGGGCGAGGTCCAAATATGTGCTGGTCATGAGCGGATCCTTGCGTGCGTCATGGCGGATAAAAACGTATCCAGCCTTGTGAAGGACCGTGGCGTCATGGCGAATAAAACGTATTCAGCCATGCGAAGGACCGTGGAAGCGTGTGACCTCTGTAGCCCGTGGTTTGAAGCGGGCGCCGGGGCAAAACAGCCGGCCGCGTCATAGCGACGGGCAGGTTGGGCAGACGCGGACCATGGCTCTGTCATTGTTGGGAAAAGGTCCCCAGTCTGAC
The DNA here is from genome assembly GCF_052327205.1 of Somniosus microcephalus. NCBI lineage: Eukaryota > Metazoa > Chordata > Chondrichthyes > Squaliformes > Somniosidae > Somniosus > Somniosus microcephalus. The sequence continues at coordinate 149,653,818 of NC_140999.1, forward strand.
GAAATCTGCAGGAACGTCGAACGGGTGATCCAGGAGGAAAAAATCGTGGGTCCGGGCAGGTCGGTGAACTCGCCGACAGGCGAGCGAACTCTCTGGCAGTCGGGAACGCACGGAACGGTGCGTGCCGTAGTGCTACTACGGTAACACGGAAGAGAGTGAACCGTTGCTGCATTGATCAGTGATCGGTGATGACAGCAATTGTCGCGTGGCCGATCACGGCCGCGGGATGCCAGTTGGACCCGTCCTCGATGGTCGCAGCGTCAGTAGATGTTTGCTTTTGTTGAGGGGAAAACTGTAGAGAGGGCGGCAACGCTTCTAGTTGTTGTTGATTGCGGTAGGGGGAAAAACTGCCGGGAGGGCGGCAACGCTTCTAGTTGTTGTTGATTTCGGTAGGGGGAAAAACTGCCGGGAGACCGGCAACGCTTCTAGTTGTTGTTGATTTCGGTAGGGGGAAAAACTGCTGGGAGGGCGGGAACGCTTCGCCGTCGCGCCAAAAAGCGTGGTAGAAAAGACAGACCAGCAGGCTGACGGGCTGGTGCGGTGTCGGCGGGGGATGGGTCCTTGTGGTTTGCAAGGGGCAAGTCCTCGCGGGTTGCGAGGGGTGAGTCCTTGTGGGTTGCGAGGGGCGAATCCTCGTGGATTGCGAGGGGTGGTTTGCGAGGACTGAGTCCTCGTAGTCTCTCCGCCGGGGCGCGCTCCGATCCTGTGAGCCCGTAAACGTGCTTTACCCGCGCTGTGAGGGTATTATACTTGTTGTTCTGCCGTGGGGTTGTTGAAGAGGTTGACGCTCCGAAAGTCGGTAGAGCTGTCGAAAATGGAGACCGTATCCAGATACATGGTCTGCGCCGTATCGATGTTGCACAAGGCGAACGGGGCTTCTACCAGGATAAAGCACGAAGGCGGTTGTTGCTCCCAGTGTTGCAGTAGCTGAGTGAAACGGCTGTAACTTCCAGGCGTGCTTCTTTCGTGAAAGACGTTCACGAAAAATCGGGGTCCGGCTGCGTTGCTTTCGTGAAAAATGTTCACGAAAAATGGGGCCAGCAACATAGGTATTGATGAGCTCCCGCCCTCACGTCGTTGGTCACCAATTGTAGGAATTGGTGTTCGTCGGTTGTTGTTCGTCGGTTGTTGTTCGTCGGTTGTTGTTCGTCGTGCCGTTCTTCTGTGAAAACGTTCCCAGAGACGGGGTTCAGGCTGTGCGCTTCCTCCGTGAAAAACGTTCACGGAGACGGGGTCACCAATTGTAGGTATTCGTGGTCACCGACATAGGTATTGGACGAATGCCTACTTAATAATCGAGTTCGACTCCAGGAGAACAATCAAAAAGGTTTTTAAAGCAGGAACAGAGGAATTCAAACAGGTTGCTGAGCTAGGTACAGGAGAGCCATAAAGTAGGTCTTCACCAGACGGAGACGCCACGAGGACTGAGTAGGCAGTCCCGTGGATTGCGTGATGACGTCATCGCGTTCTTCCTGCGCTTGGGTAGTCACGTGACTTGCGTGATGACGTCATCACATTTGCCCGCGCTTGGGACGGTCACGTGATGTGCGACGTGACGTCATCGCGTTAACCCGCGGCATCGCATTCGCCCGCGCTCTCAAAGGAGGAAAGCCCCACACCAGCTACATCATTACGTTAAAGGGAATTATGTACGGTAGGTAAGGGACACTCGGTGGTACCGCTACAATAGAATCTACAGGGGAGAAATTCAGTGCCTTAACACCCCCTGTTATCGCCTCTGGGGGGCGATAATGGGGCGCTAACGACTTACCAACCGGGTGCGGCAAAATGAATGATTCCTGCTAAATTGGCCGAGAGATTTGCAGCGGCGGTAACACTTTGCGCCACGATCTCCTGCGCCCGGAGATCGTGATGTCATTGCTGTGTGCATCGCCCCGGTAGCGCCCTGGACCCAAACTTCGGTTCCGGCCTATGCAGCATCGCCGGGCAAAAACACCGACAGCTGCAAGAGGCGTTGCTGGGGAGGCCGGGAGCTTCAGAGGCGCAAATATAAAGGGTTGTTGGCGCGGGTAGGAGAAAAATTTTAACAACGCTTCAAGTGATTTTTTTCGATTGCTCCTGGGCCACGAACGATCAGCCCGGCACTCTGCTGGAGTGCATGGGGTTGATCGGGCCGGACTCCGGCCGCCATCGGGGACCAGCTAACTGGACCCAATGCAGTGATGGCCCTTCTCTTTAAGGGAGGGAAGGAGCCTCGGATTGTGGCAGCGCTGCACGGGACATTGTGCAATGCTGCACCACGACCGTCCCGCCTGCGTCCTTTAGCACTCCAGGAAGGAAGTGGAGTGCTTGATTTAATGCTCCACTTCCTTCCTGGAGTGCAAACACCGAATTTTGAAAAAGCTGGGAATTATTAGCGCCTGGCATTAAGTTTTCCAGCTTTCAAAAGTTGGCGCCCCAAATGGGGCGATACTGAATTTCTCCCCCGTAGAATTTTACAGCACAGAGAGAGCTATCCACTTAGTCCTATGCCCTTGCCCTTTCCCCACACCCTTACACATATCTATCCACTTCCTTTCCAAAATGGACCAGGCCTCACGTCAGCACTTTGGGCTGCAGCCAAAAAACTCACCCGCAGTCAAAATCTACGCTAATATCTCACCTGCTGAAGCATAGCTCTCTGCGCTAAACAGCTCCTTATTTCATGTAGGACTGAATGAAAGATCAGATTGAATGCAGTTATTCATCACATGATCGATGAGGGCAGTGTTTCCCTGGGAATACACACAAAAGACCAAGATCTGCAGGATCAGAAGTACTGTTATGCAGTTCAAAATACTGTAGTGAAATAAAGTATAGCCAGCTTGATTTGACACTACTGTTATGGAAGCCATGATATGTGTATTAGGATACCTTACATAACTTAAACTATTTAACTTTGAGGCTGATTATTAACAATTCTCATTTTTGCATGCTGCTTCTAACTACTTAGGACAGCGCATTAAGATTTGGAATTCTTTTCTTCTGAGACAGAGTTACCCTTTTTATGGAAAGTGTTGTAATAAAGAGTGATGAGCTTAATTTCAAAATTAAGTGGAAAATTGTAGTTTTAGTTCAGAGCAGTTAATTAATATAAATATAACAATCAATTCTGGCTTGTTAGTTTCATTGTAAAACTACAGGCCTGATTTTATTAAAGTTTCAAAAATTTTCCATTAACTTTGGCGCATTTCCCATTGCAAAATAATTATTGTTTTTCAGACATCTATTCAAAACCCTTGCAGAAATTAATGGAATTTAGGCTCACATCAAATAAGCCAGATAATTTGATTTCAAATTAAACAAATATAAACAAGGGATACAATTCTGACATTATTTGAGGTTTGCTTCTTAAAACCTACCTCTTTGACCAAGCTTTTGGCCATCTGTCCTAACATCTCCTTATGTGGCTTGGTGTCAAATTTTGTTCAATAATGCTCCTGTGAAGTGCCTTGGGACATTTTACTATGTTAAAAGCGCAATAGAAATGCAAGTTGTTGTTGTTGTTTGGCAATAGTCTCTGAATAACACCACATCCATTTCATAGAAACATAGAAGATAGGAGCAGGAGTAGGCCATTCGGCCCCTCGAGCCTCATTTAATGAGATCATGGCTGATCATCCAAATTCAGTACCCTGTCCCTGCTTTCTCCCCATATCTCTTGATCCCTTTAGCTTTAAGAAATATATCTAACTCCTTCTTGAATATATTTAATGAATTGGCCTTAACTGCCTTCTGTGGTAGAGAATTCCACAGGTTCACCACTCTCTGGGTGAAGAAATTCCTCCTCATCTCTGTCCTAAATGGCTTACCCCTTATCCTTAGACTGTGACCCCTGGTTCTGGACTCCCCCACCATCGGGAACATCCTTCCTGAATCTAGTCTGTCTAGTCCTGTTAGAATTTTATAAGTTTCAATGAGATCCCCTCTCTTTCTTCTAAACTCTAGCGAATATAAGCCCAATCAATCCAATCTCTCCTCGTACGTCATTCCTGCCATCCCAGGTATCAGTCTGGTGAATCTTCGCTGCACTCCCTCCATGGCAAGAACATCCTTCCTCAGATAAGACGACCAAAACTGCACACAATACTCAAGGTGTGGTCTCACCAAGGCCCTGTACAACTGCAGCAAGACATCCTTGCTCCTGTACTCGAATCTTCTCGCTACGAAGGCCAACATACCATTTTCCTTCTTAACCGCCTGCTGCACCTGCATGCTTACCTTCAGTGACTGGTGCACAAGGACACCCAGGTCTCGTTGCACTTCCCCTTCTCCCAATCTATTGCCGTTCAGATAATAATCTGCCTTCCTGTTTCTGCCACCAAAGTGGATAACCTCGCATTTATCCACATTATACTGCATCTGCCATGCATCTGCCCAATCACCCAACCTGTCCAAATCATACTGGAGTTTCTCTGCATCCTCCTCACAGCACACACGCCCACCCAGCTTTGTGTCGTCTGCAAACTTGGAGATATTACATCTAGTTCTCTCGTCTAGATCATTAATGTATATTGTGAATAACTGGGGTCCTAGCACCGATCCCTGCGGTACCCTACTAGTCACTGCCTGTCACTCGGAAAAAGACCCGTTTATTCCAACTCTTTGTTTCCTGTCTGCCAACCAGTTCTCTATCCAAGTCAGTACCTCACCCCCAATCCCATGTGCTTTAACTTTGCACACTAATCTCTTATGCGGGACCTTATCGAAAGCCTTCTGAAAGTCCAAAAACACCACATCCACTGGTTCTCCCTTATCTATTCTACCAGTTACATCCTCAAAAAATTCCAGTAGATTAGTCAAGCACGATTTACCTTTTGTAAATCCATGTTGACTTTGACCGATGCTGTCACTGTTTTCCAAGTGCCCTGCTATTACATCTTTTATAATGGACTCTAGCACTTTCCCCACTACCGATGTCAGGCTTACTGGTCTATAATTCCCCGTTTTCTCTCTACCACCTTTTTAAAATAGTGGGGTTACATTAGCTACCCTCCAATCCATGGGAACTGTGCCAGAGTCTATAGAATTTTGGAAGATGACCGGCAATGCATCTATTATTTCTAGGGCCACTTCCTTAAGTACCCTATGATGTAGATTATCAGGCCCTGGGGATTTATCGGCCTTCAATCCCGTCAATTACCCTAACACCATTTCTCTACAAATACTGATTTCATTCAGTTCCTCCCTCTCATTAGACCCTATGTTCCCTGACATTTCTGAGAGGTTATTTATGTCCTCCTTTGTGAAGACAGAACCAAAGTATGTATTTAATTGATCAGCCATTTCTTTGTTCCCCATTATAAATTCCCCTGATTCTGACTGCAAGGGACCTATGCTTGACTTCACCAACCTTTTTTCTTCACAGAGAAAAAAATCTACATCCCCTGTTAAAGAAGTTCAAAAATATATTGAGACTCTTAATGAAATAACAACTTATTGCATACATAAGATAATTCAGTATGAGTTTCCTGCAGAAAACCAGGGAGCTTGAAATTGAGATACTGCTTCCTCAATAATCATATCAAAGAATAAGGCACACGTAATATCAACGCTTTTCAGGCTACAGCTGATGATTCCTTCTCTCCAAGTCTTTCTAGTCAGCAGCCACAGATGTTCAGTACTAATGTTGCAGGGCATCATACTAAATGCCATGCCATACATATGAGAGGTTGCTTTGACCTGAAATCAGCTGAAATCCAACCTCTGCCAATTAGGACAAATGTCAATGTAACCTGGTGCAGAAACCGAGTTCCACTGATGGACTTAAAAAGAATCTGATCTTTGATTAATGAGGGAGAAATAAAATAATGCACCAGAGATCTATCCTGTGATGTTTAGAACAAAACAGATGTATCCCATTCTTTTCCATGAGCCCTGGAAATTTCCAAAACTCTGCAACCACAACTACATATTTCTTTAGTTTCTCTCCTATCTCCCCTCCTGGCCTTTCGAGCTCATCCTGCCCGTGAGACCCACTTCCTGCTCCCTGGACCCTATTCCCACCAAACTGTTGGCCATCCAACTTCCCTTCCTAGCCCCCACGTCAGCTGATATTATTAACAGTTCTCTCTCCTCAGGCACTGGCTCCTCCCATTCAAATCTGCCATCATCACCCCTCTCCTAAAAAAAAACCCTTGACCCCACTATCCTTGCAAACTACCACCCCATCTCCAACCTCCCTCTCCTCTCCAAAGTCATTGAACGTGTTGTTGGCTCCCAAATCCGTGCCTGTCTTTCCCGCAACTCTATCTTTGAACCCCTCCAATCAGGTCTCCGCCCCTGTTTACGGCCTAGGCAGTTGAAGGTACGGCTGCCAATGCTGAAACAGCCCTCATCAAAGTCACAAATGACATGCTACATGATTGTGACCGTGGTAAACTATCCCTTCTCATCCTGTCTGCAGCCTTTGACACGGTTGACCACACCATCATCCTCCAACACCTCTCCTCTGTTGTCCAGCTGGGTGGGACTGACCTCACCTGGTTCCATTCCTAGCTATCCAGTCATAGCCAGAGAATCATAAGAACACCTGCAATGGCTTCTCTTCCCGCTCCTGCACCACTATGCTCACTGACCTACATTGGCTCCCGGTTCAGCAATGCCTAGATTTTTTAATTCTCATGCTTGTTTTCAAATCTTTCCACGGCCTCACCCCTCCCTATCTCTGTAACCTCCTCCAGCCCTACAATCCTCTGCACTCTGCAGATAGACCTGTCAAAAGTATGAATGGGGATCACTGAAAAAAAACTTCAAAACATTAAATTAATTAATTAATTAAAAAACCATCATGTTTTAAAAATGTCAAAATTACATTAAACTAAATATTTTAACCAATAATTTTTTTTAAAAATATAATTAATGCTTTTTACAGGGCTAAAAATAAACTTACCTTTTTTAAAAGTATTTTTAAATTATAAATGAGTGAAAAAAAATGTTTTATTTCTTTTTTAAACTCTATGCTGGTGAAAGCAGGCCTTACGTCTGCTTTTACCAGGCGTAAGATTTTTAAGTGATTTCAGCGGGTGGAAGTTCTGCACTCCTCTAATTCTGGCCTTTACACATCCCTGATTTGAATCGCTCCACCATTGGTGGCCATGCTTTCAGCTGCCTAGGCCTTAAGCTCTGGAATTCCCTCCCTAACCTCTCCACCTCTCTCTCCTCCTTTAAGGCACTCCTTAAAACCTACCTCTTTGAACACACTTTTGGTCACCTGTCCTAATACTGTATCTTCTTAAATAACAACAGAAATCAGATTTCCAGCATCCGCAGTATTTTACTATTCTAATATCTTCTTCTTTGGCTTGGCATCAAATTTTGTTTGATAACATTCTTGTGAAGTGCCTTGGGATGTTTTGCTACATTAAAGGTGCTATATAAATTCAAGTTGGTGTTGTACAAATAAGTTGTGGTCCTGGAAACGCTGCAGGAGGCACTTGTAATATGAATATCTGTGGAGTCACAGCTTTTTTGGAAATCATCCCCATCTTGTACATTTAATCAAAACTAAAAAGTCAAAATCTTTGTGTAATAGAAAGTCTTAGGACCATATTTTCCGATGCCTATGTATGTGTACGCGTTGTGTACACACCCGTAGTGACATCGGAAATGCCGGTTTCAGGCGCTGAAAACCGGCATTTCCGATCTGTCAAGAATCCTCTTGTCAGATCGGACGCCTGCCCTGGAGAAGGGCCTCTGCGGGGGGAGAGTTTCACTTTCTGCAGAACTTCCGCCCGCTGAAATCACTTAAAAATCTTATGCCTGGCAGGCATAGAGTTCAAAAAAGAAAAAAAAATGTTTTTTTTCTACTCATTTATAATTTTAAAATACTTTTATAAAAGGTAAGTTTATTTTTAGCCCTGTAAAATGCTTTCATTTTTTTTTAAATTAAATTATTGTTTAAAATATTTAATTTAATGTAATTTTAACTCATTTTAAAAACATGATGGTTTTTTATTTATTTATTTAATGTTTTGATGTCTTTTTTCAGTGATCCCCATTCATACTTTTGATAGTTCTATCTGTCAAAAGTATGAAGGGGGATTCCTTTCTCCCATTGGCTCGCCTGGCCCACGTGATCCCAGGGACGTTTGCGAACCGCCTGCACCCCTGGGATACGTGGGCCCTGCGCATTTCGACTGTGGAGAGGCCCAGGATCGGAAATGGCTGGATCTCGGGAGCCTCAGGTAAGGGCGTAGATTTTTTCCCGATAGGAGGCATCCGCACGCAGGAAGCCTCCTATCGGAAATTACGGGCCTTACACTTATTGTAACGTTCCAACCAAAGCCAATGCTTGAAAACTGCATGCACTGTAATTTTAAAGTTTAATACATTGGCACTTAATGTGCAATGGATATAGTGAGGTTTCAAATTATGTAAAACATGAAAGTACAATGGTTCATTTAACACTTCATAGGTGATGGATTTCTTGTTTGAAAAAGGATTAAAGGTTTCTAGGAATATCCAGAGATTGAGAACATATTCTTTCATTAAACTGCCTACCATGACCGTGATGGCTGATATATAAACATTGGTGCATGACAACAAAATAAAGCAGGCAAAACTGTTCTGATTAATTTTTTAATTCATTGTAAATCACAGATTGTATGCTGCACAAATTAAAACTATATATCTTATCTTATATATATAATAAACGGATACTTCTGTCTGTCTGTCTGTCTATCTGTCTGTCTATCTGTCTGTCTGTCCTCATGTGTGCGTCTGTCCGGCTACGCGCTCGAAAGTTATAGGGCGTACCTACGCGTGCGTTACGTCGAAAGAAAGCTTACCGTTCCGAAACGGTCGTAAGCGTATTTACGTTTCGGCCGGACAAAAATCGCGCCCGCGGTATCCAAAAAACGTTCAACATTCCGCTCATTAGCATCTCATTATCCGCTCATTAGCGATAGAGTGACCTCGAGGTCGACCAAGCGTACGCCAGGTTGCTGGCGGTGCGGCCGGGCCCTCCTACGGTCAAGTGACGGGACGATTGACCAATCCTACGCTTCGGTCACCTGACGGTCGACCAATCGGTGCATGTGTGGGCGGGCCTTATCGTTCTGAACCGAGGTGAGTCGCCGCCATCTTGATTCCAAACTTTTCCTTTCTTTTTCCCGCTTTCTGCGTCTTTCAAAAAAAAGTTGCTTTTAAAACACATATTCTATTTTTAAAAAGTTAATTACTTTCTAAATCTTTTATCTAATCTCGTTAATTTTCCTACCTTTCCCCGTTTTTCCAGGTAGGCCTTGAAGCCTCGGCCTCTCCTCCGCACCCACGCCCCAGCTAGGCACCTCCCGGCCCCTGTCAACAAGCGGCCCCCGATCGCCGTCATCTTTGTGAAGGCTGGAGGGGCGGGCCTCAGCCGAGTGCCGCTACCGCCGCCATCTTAGTAAAGGCTGGTGCGGCGGTGGTGTCACGGAGCTCCGCGGAGCAGGTGCGCGGCGGCGCCTAACTCTACCCCCCCCCAGTCTGTCTCTCTCTCTCTTCCCCGCGCCTACTGAATGCGCGGGGGAAGAGGCCCGGGGCACCGTGGCCACTTTCGGACACTTCAACTCCGTGACAGGTGAGGAGGGTCTTTGTTCACGCAATCGGCCGCTCAGGCCCAGGCCCGGAGATCGGGAGGCGGAGAGGGGAGGAGGGTTACCAAGGTAACCGGGGCTCGGGCGGGGGGCGGGGTCTCTCTGCTCTTGAAGCCGGCTAGGGCGGGGGGCAGGGCTCCAGAGATCGGGCCTCCGGAGATCGGAGGGGGGGGGCGAGCCTCGGGAGATCGCGCGGGGGGGGGGTGAGCCTCGGGAGATCGGGGGGCGTGCCTCGGGGGGGGCGAGCCTCGGGAGATCGGGGAGGGGGGGCGAGCCTCGGGAGATCGGGGGCGAGCCTCGGGAGATCGGGGGGGCGAGCCTCAGGAGATCGGGGGGCGAGCCTCGGGAGTTCGGGGGGGGCGAGCCTCGGGAGGTCGGGGGGGGCGAGCCTCGGGAGATCGGGGGGGTGCGAGCCTCGGGAGATCGGGGGGGTGCAAGCCTCGGGAGATCGGGGGGGGGGCGAGCCTCGGGAGATTGGGGGGGGGCGAGCCTCGGGGGGGTGGGAGGCGAGCCTCGTTGGGGGGGCGAGCCTCGGGAGATCGGGGGGGGGCCGAGCCTCGAGAGATCAGGGGGGTGGCGAGCCTCGGGAGATCGGGGGGGGGCGAGCCTCGGGAGATCGGGGGGGGCGAGCCTCGGGAGATCGGGGGGGGGCGAGCCTCGGGAGATCGGGGGGGCGAGCCTCGGAGGGGGTGGGGGGCGAGCCTCGGGGGGGGAGGGCGAGCCTCGGGAGATCGGGGGTTTGGGGGGCGAGCCTCGGGGGGGGACGAGCCTCGGGAGATTGGGGGGGGCGGGGCTCGGGAGATCGGGGGGGTCGGGGCTCGATAGATCGGGGGGGGCGGGGCTCGGGAGATCGGGGGGCCGGGCTCGGGAGATCGGGGGTGGGGCTCGGGTGATCGGGGGCGGGGCTCGGGAGATTGGGGGCGGGGCTCAGGAGATCGGGGCGGGGGGGAGCCTCGGGAGATCGGGGGGGAGCCTCGGGAGATCGGGGGCGGGGCGCGGGGCTCGGGGACTCCCCCACTCCCCCCTCCCCTCCCCCATCCCCACCCCTCCCCGCTCCCTCTCCCCTCCCTCCCCTCCCATCCCCCCCGCTCCCTCTCCCCTCCCCTCCCCTCCCCCGCCTCCTCTCCCCTCCCCCCTCCCCCTCCTCCCCCTCCCCCTCCACCCCCTCCCCCCACCTCCCCCTCCCCTCCCCTCCTCCCTCCCTCCCCCCTCCCCTCCCTCCTCCCCTCCCCCTCTCCTCCCCTCCCCTTCCCCTTCCCTTCCCCCTCCCCTCCCCTCCCCCCCTCCCCTTCACCCCCTCCCCTCCCCCTCCCCTTCCCCCTCCGCTCCCCTTCCCCCTCCCCTTCCCTTCCCCCCTCCCCTTCCCCCCCTCTTCCCCCTCTTCTTCCCCCCTCTTCCCCCCAGTCGCTCTCTCTCTTCCCCCCAGTCGCTCTCTCTCTTCTCCCCAGTCGCTCTCTCTCTTCCCCCCAGTCGCTCTCTCTCTTCCCCCCCCAGTCGCTCTCTCTCTTCCTCCCCAGTCGCTCTCTCTCTTCCCCCCCAGTCGCTCTCTCCCTTCCCCCCCAGTCGCTCTCTCCCTTCCCCCGCAGTCGCTCTCTCCCTTCCCCCGCAGTCGCTCTCTCTCTTCCCCCCCAGTCGCTCTCTCTCTTCCCCCCAGTCGCTCTCTCTCTTCCCCCCCAGTCGCTCTCTCTCTTTCCCCGCAGTCGCTCTCTCTCTTCCCCCCCAGTCGCTCTCTCTCTTCCCCCCCAGTCGCTCTCTCTCTTCCCCCCCAGTCGCTCTCTCTCTTCCCCCCCAGTCGCTCTCTCTCTCTCTTCCAACAACAACATGTCCTCGAAAAAGCCTCGGCACCGCCGGGCACTCCAGCTAGTCTATATATATAAACGAATCGATCTGTCTGTCTATCTGTCTGTCTGTCCTTCTGTCCTCGGGTGTGCGTCTGTCCGGCTATGCGCTCGAAAGTTATAGAGCGTACCTACGCGCGCGTTACCTCCAAAGAAAGCTTACGGTTCCGGGACGGTCGTAAGTGTAGGACGGTCGTAAGTGTATTTACTTTTCGGTCTGACGAAAATTGTTCGCGCCTTATGCAAAAAACCTTCAAAATTAAACTCATTATCTGCTACTTAGCATTGATTGACTGACGTCAAGGTTCGACCAATCCTGTGCCGTCACGATTGACCAATCCTACAGTACAGTCCCCTGATGGTTGGCCAATCGGTGTGTGTGTGTGGGCGGGACTAATCGTTTTCATCTCAGGGATGTGGCAGCCATTGCCTCAAGCTAAAAACACCATTTACTTCCAGCTCAAAATCTGCTGATGCAGCTTCGAAAAAGTTAGTATCTCTTATGTTATTTTTAAAAGATTTACCAAAAACGTTTTATAAGTACTTTCACTTTCATCTTTGAAGGTATTAAAAGGTAGAAATGTTGCCCGGCAGCAGATTCACAAAGGGACAGAGAGACAGGGCCCAAAAGCCTGGTACTCGATTTAAAATATTGCCCGGCAGCAGATTGAGAGAGGGACACAGACACAGTGCCCAAAAGCCTGGGACTCAATTTAAAATGTTGCCCGGCAGCAGATTCACAGAGGGACACAGAGAGGCCCCAAAGCCTGGGGCTCGATTTAAACCACCCGCCCCAAAACAGCCCTGGCAAAGCCGGGCTCCCCCAGCTAGTATGTGTATATAACTGAGTATAGAAAGTCTTCATGGCAATTTACCTGTTATATTTGATGGCAAAGTTTGATGAATGCAAATTTCAATTTATATAAGGTGGTATTTCTGGATCTCTGAGAAAACATAATTAACTCTACAGAAGTTGCATGTGTGTATGGCACAGGTAGTGATGTAGTGAGAGTCAGCAATGGCGAGGCGGATAACAGAAGTGTGCTGGGGGTCGGAGTGACCCAGGGAAAAAGTTTTGAGAAAATCTTGAAGTAGTTGGACAGAGAGTTTAAAAAGTGAAGGTGAGGCAGGAATAGATGTGAGAGAGTGTGTGGAATGAAAATCGGGCGGGTTCTATAACAGGCAGGTGATGTGCTCTGCCAGATTAATTCCCAGGTGGTGAAGACAAAAACTTACCCGTTAAATAATGGCCACTTGAGTGAGAAATAGGACTTAAACCTTATGTCCTGTAGGGTGAATTCCTGGAGCAGTCCAATCTAATAAAAAGTCAACAATATATAGTTCCTTTAACCATGTTGCACAGCTTTCATCTAAAGTTGACAAGAAGAAAGAATACTCTTCTAGTATAAAATTGTTGCCTTGCGGAATAAACTGCTTCCTAGTGCAATAATTGCATGGCCTATAGATTTTTGCAAAAGGGAGTTTGACATATTTCTGTTAAAGGAGAATATACAAGGATATCAATCACTGATAACTAAGCTTGATGTTGTAAAAGAGGGGAATTTGAACTATAATGTTTTATGGGGACTGTCCATAGAAGTAATCCATTTGATTGAACAGGTTTGATGCACTGTTCAAGCCCCATTTCAGGGACTTGACTGCATATCCTAGGCTGACATGACAGTGCAGTACTGAAGGAGTACAGCCTTCTCGGAGGTGCCATCTTTCAGATGAGATGTTAAACCAAAGCTCCATTTGCCTGTTCAGATGGACACAAAAGATGCTATGCCATATTATTATTATTATTATTATCTATTATTAAGGATGTGGTAACAGGGCACTTAGAAAATAATAATAGGATTGGGCAGAGTCAACACAGATTTATGAAAGGGAAATCATGTTTGACGAATCTGTTAGAGTTTTTTGAGTTTGTAACTAGCAGAATAAATAAGGGGGAACCAGTGGATGTGGTGTATTTGGATTTTCAGAAGGCATTCGGTAAAGTTCCACACAATAGGTTATTAAACAGAATTAGGGCTCATGGGATTGGGGTAATATATTAGCATGGATTGAGGATTGGTTAACGGACAGAAAACAAAGAGTAGAAATAAACGGGTCATTTTCAGGTTGGCAGGCTGTAACTAGTGGGGTACCGCAAGGATCAGTGCTAGGGCCTCAGCTATTCACAATCTATATCAATGATTTGGATGAGGGGACCAAATGTAATATATCCAAGTTTGCTGATGATACAAAGCTAGGTGGGAATGTAAGTTGTGAGGAAGATGCAAAGAGGCTTCAAGGGGCTATAGATAGGCTAAGTGAGTAGGCAAGAACATGGCAAATGGAATATAATGTGGAGAAATGTGAAGTTATCCACTTTGGTAGGAAAAATAGAAAAGCAGAGTATTTTTAAATGGTGAGAGATTGGGAAACGTTGATGTTCAGAGGGACCTAGGTGTCCTTGTACATGAATCACTGAAAGTTAACCTGCAGGTACAGCAAGCAATTAAGAAAGCAAATGGTATGTTGGCCTTTATTACAAGAGGATTTGAGTATAAGAGTAAAGACATCTTACTGCAATTATATAGGGCCCTGACGAGACAACTGTACCTGGAGTATTGTGTACAGTTTTGGTCTCCTTACCTAAGGAAGGCTATATTGCCATAGAGGGAGTGCAACAAAGGTTCACCAGACTGATTTCTGGGATGAGGAGAGATTGAGTAGACTAGGCCTATATTCTCTGGAGTATAGAAGAATGAGAGGTGATCTCATTGAAACATACAAAATTCTTACAGGGCTTCACAGGGTAGATGCGGGGAGGATGTTTCCCTTGGCTGGGGAGTCTAGAACCAGGGGTCACAGTCTCAGAATAAGGGGTCAACCATTTAGGACTGAGATGAGGAGAAATTTCTTCACTCAGGGGTTGGTGAATCTTTGGAATTCTCTACGGCAGAGGGCTGTGGAGGCTCAGTCATCAGTCATTGAATATATTCAAGACAGAGATCGATAGATTTTGAATATTAAGGGAATCAAGGGATATGGAGATAGTGCAGGAAAGTAGAGATGAGGTAGAAGATCAGCCATGAATTTATTGAATGTCGGAGCAGGCTCGAGGGGCCAAATGGCCTACTCCTGCTCTTATTTCTTATGTTCTTATGTTCTTATATTCAAAGAAGATTAGAGGAGTTTTCCTGGTGTCCTGACCAACATTCAGCCCTAAACCAAAATATCCAACCAGATTATCACATCATTTATCTCATTGCTGTTTGTGGGACTTTGCAGCGCAGAGACTGGCTGCTGCATTCACCTACAAAGCAACATCGACTACAATTCAAAGGTAGTTCATTGGCTGTGAAACATTTTAGGGCATCACGTGTAAAATGCTAAATGAATGCAATGTTTACCTTGTTCTTTCTCTATAGGCTCGATTTTGCCAAGCACGAGGAGGCGGGTTTGGAGGCGTGCGAGGTTGTAAAATCACCAAAAGTGGCAGGCGGGCCTGATCCCGCCTCCATCCCGCCTCTGAGCAATTTTCCCAAATGCGTGCTTTCTGACCCCCTTTCCATCCCACCTCCAAGAGGTGGAATAGGCCCTTAAGACCCTTAACAGCCCCTTAATTGCCTCTATTATCCCATTTTGAGGCCTTTCCGATTTTTAGACATTTCCCCCATCCTACACGCCTCCTCTGGAACACGCCAGGTAATCCTGGCGGCCTCACAATTGGATTGCTTACTAAGAGCTGCAGATTCACCATTACAAAGGAGTTTTCACCGATGATCATTTGCAGGTGGCAGAACTTTATTGTCTCAGGTCTGGGGGAGCTTTTAGCAGGCCTTCTCATTGTTGTGGATGTTTGGAGCCTGACGCCCATCGCCAGTGTGACCTCTTGGGAAACACCTCTCCCCACCTTGACTGAGCGCTTCCTCAACTGAGGCATATACAAGAAGCATGGCGACCATTTAATTCCTTTCTGTAAAGTCTGTGGGTTGTGCAGTTAATAACGACACAGACTTCAGGAGTAACAAACAAACAGGACTTTACTATTCGAAGGTCAGGGCGAATCTGCCCAAGGAATCCTACCACAACGCTTATATACTGGTGTGGTCACTGTCAGTATTACAGTATACAGAAGCCAAACAAGTAGTGCCACACCTAAAGTAGTTCTCTTAAAGGTGAACGGTTACATACAATAGTTTCCTTAAAGGTAGACGGGTACATACACTACAATCCTCCCTTTTTAGCTTACAACATACTGATTCCTTAGTAAACATACATTATAACATATATACAGCTTATGTAAGACAGTTCATAGATTCAGTCTTTCTGGAGGTTTCCGGATTCTGTCCGGATAACGCCGCAGTGGTGTCGTCATTCCCGGCGGGCTAGTATGTGCTTCTGGCAAAGTTGATTCGGCTTGAAAAACAGTGTCAGGTTCATCTGATTCCAGTATTACCAGATCGGACGTAGGTGTTCTGGGTATCTCAGTTTCAACATTACCCGGGTAAGGTGGTGAAGTCGGTTGCCCATTTGTGGCGGACCCTATGATCTGGTCCACATGGCGCCTTATTATATTGTCCCCAATGTCCACCGTATACATCAACGGCCCTAGCCTTTTTCCAATAGTTCCAGGCTGCCATTTCTCGGTACGGTAGTCCCGGGCCAAAACTCGTTGACCGATCTGGAAAGATCTAGTGGCCCTTTCATTCATGCCTTGGAATTGCCGGTTCTCTACGTCCCTTCTGACGTTTGGTTTGAGTAAATCCAGCCGGCATCTTAGGCGTCTATTAAAAAACATCATGGCGGGAGTTTGATTTGTGACCGCATGTGTTGCATTCCGGTAGGCCAACAAAAAGCTATCCACCTTATGTTGTAGATTTATGTCTTCATTACCCATGGCCTTTATGGCCTTCTTGAAGGTCTGGACAAACCTTTCAGCCAATCCATTGGAGGCGGGGTGGTATGGGGCTGACGTGTAGTGCTTAACCCCATTGCTCTTTAGGAATTTCTTGAATTCTTCGGACACAAATTGCGGTCCATTATCAGAACAGATCTGTTCCAGCAGGCCATTCCAAGCAAACATAGTCCTTAACACTGTGATGGTTTTTTCCGTGGTGGTGGTGGTCATCTTAATTACTTCCGGCCACTTGGAGTGGGCATCCACCGCTATTAGAAACATCGAGTCCATAAATGGACCAGCAAAGTCGATGTGTACTCTTTGCCAAGGAGATGAGGGCCACTCCCATGGATGCAGAGGAGCCTGTGGTGGCGCGTTCTGAACCCTCTGACATCCTAGGCAGTTCTTAGTGATCTCTTCGATGTCTCCATCAATGCCTGGCCACCACACAAACGCTCTTGCTAGGTTCTTCATCTTCACTCCACCCAGATGTCCTTGCTGGAATACTTCTTTAGCTTCGTCCAATATTCTGGACAACCGTTCAGGTTTGACATCCTCTTTTCCGGAATCCACCGTCATGGTGTTTAGTGAATGCCAGTCCATCTTTATTTTTCGGATCCACTCCAGTCCCAGAAGTGGTGGACCTCCCTCAGGCAACACATACAGGTCCAACCGGTGGTGATCTTTATCCTTGTATCTCACCTTGACTTCTATCTTTCCGATGGGGAATACTTTGTGCCCCGTGTATGTCTGCAGTACTAGTTCCGTATCCCGTAGTGGAATATGCTTGAATAACTTTTTATAGTCATGCTTATTCATGACCGTCAACGCCGATCCGGTGTCCACTTCCATTTTTACTTGGACTTTGGCAATCTGTAGTGTGATCCAGATAGTCTGTCGGTCAGCTTCATTACTCACATTGTGAATTCTTAGACTGTCCAGTCCTTTGCAGTTGGAGTGTGAGTCCGACTTCTGTTCCTTCAGACTCTTCCTAGTCACCTCTTGTACCTTTCTGTACCATTTTTGTGGTGACTCATTATTGTTGTACGTCGTTCCTGACCGGCATACCTTAGCCATGTGACCGAGCTTGCCACATTTCCTACATTCTTGTTTTTTAAACCAGCATTGGTTCTGGTCGTGTGTTGTCTTCCCACAACGATAGCATTTCGTTGTACCCGAAGTAATTTGTTGTACCCTGAGTACCGCTGCCTTTAGCTGCATTTCCGCAGTTCCTTTCGCTGCGGCTTCGTTTGATGCTGCGATAAGGACAGCCTTATCCAGTGGAAGATCGTTCTCTTCGAGTAGTCGCTTTTGCGTCCCTTCCTTGGACAATCCGCATACGAACTTGTCTCGCAGTGCCTCTGTCAGATTCCCTCCGAACTGGCAGTGCTTCGCTAGCCTACGCAGTTCGACCAAGTATTCCGCGTTGCTTTCGTCTTTCTGTTGCGTTCTCGCATAGAATTTGAATCGTTCAGCCAACATCAACGGTGTAGGGTTCAAGTGGTCCTTCAGGACAGCCACAATATCATCGAAAGTCTGATCCGCCGGTTTAGCTGGTGCTAGTAGATGCTTCAAGAGCCCGTATGTCTTTGCGCCCATCGAGTTCAGCAAGGTTATAGCTTTGTCATCTTCTTCTATTTTATTGGCCTCACAATAGATCTCAATGCGTTCCACGTACGTGGCCCAGTCTTCTACCTCGGAATTAAAATCGTTGATGTTACCACGCTTAGGCATCTTCCCCTCTTTGGGAACAACACAAGTATTTCTTTAAATTATTATTTCTTTTTTTTTTCTAAGATGGCGGTTTTCCC
This sequence comes from Somniosus microcephalus, assembly GCF_052327205.1. Classification (NCBI taxonomy): domain Eukaryota; kingdom Metazoa; phylum Chordata; class Chondrichthyes; order Squaliformes; family Somniosidae; genus Somniosus; species Somniosus microcephalus. Next base: position 149,671,939 of record NC_140999.1, read on the forward strand.
GCGAAAATGGCGGTTTCCCGCTCTTATCTTCTCTCCCCGCCCACTTCAATGGCAGTTTCCCGCTTCTGTCTTCTTCCCCGCCTAATGGCGGCTTCCCGCGTTTCTTCCCTGGCGGGAGGGGTACACTTTCCCCACGGGCGACGGCCGCTGGCTTTCAGGTTCACAGCCTGCGCGTCGGCTTCAAGGCTTTCCCTTTTTTTTTATGGCAGGGCGACCGGCTCTGGGTACCCCGTTGCCGGCGAACAGGTTCAGCCGCTGGGCTGGCTCTCGCACAGTTCCCCTTGCTCGGCTCTGTCTCTCTCCCGCTCGCTCGGCTCTACCGGCGCTGGGTACACCCCGTTGACAGAGGACAGTTCAGCCGCTGGACTGGCTCTCGCACAGTTCCCCTTGCTCGGCTCTGCCTCTCTCTCCCGCTCGCTCGGCTCTACCGGCGCTGGTTACCCCCCGTTGACGGAGGACATTTCAGCCGCTGGACTGGCTCTCGCGCAGTCTCTCTTGGTCGGCTCTGCCTTTCCTGCTCGCTCGGACCCCAATCGCGCCTCCCAGCCCTCTCGCAGTCCGGTGCTTCTCTCCCCGGCTGCGGCTGAGTTTCTCTCTTCCCGCGCCTACGCTCCCGGTCGCAGCGCTTCGTGGCTTCGGTCACCGCCCGGCTTTTCCCACCGGTCGCGGTCTCTCACGACGCCGTTGGACCCGAGCTTTTGTCCGGCTCCTTTCCCCCCTCGACCGTGGTCGAGTGCCCAGCCCTTATCCTCCGGCTATTCTTTTCACTTTCCCTACTCACAGTCACCGTGGCAGAAGGGACAGTCAGTGCCTGTTGCTGATGGAAGTTTTTGTCGCTAAAGTCTTCCTCCTTTCTACTGCTGCAGCCTTGAGTTTTCTCCCAGCCGAATGACGAGGGCGGTTGCCTCTCTTCGACGCTCTTTAGTTGCTTTGGTAGTCTTGCCGCAGGGTACGATCGGACTCGTCGCCACTGTAAAGTCTGTGGGTTGTGCAGTTAATAACGACACAGACTTCAGGAGTAACAAACAAACAGGACTTTACTATTTGAAGGTCAGGGCGAATCTGCCCAAGGAATCCTACCACAACGCTTATATACTGGTGTGGTCACTGTCAGTATTACAGTATACAGAAGCCAAACAAGTAGTGCCACACCTAAAGTAGTTCTCTTAAAGGTGAACGGTTACATATAATAGTTTCCTTAAAGGTAGACGGGTACATACACTACACTTTCCTCCTGGACATCAGATTCGGAGGAAGACCAGCAGCGGCAGCAGCAGAACCATGAACAGCAGCAGCACCAACAGCAGGAGCATTAACAGGAACGCCAAGCTGTTAGTCACCCACCTGAAGCTGCACAGGCCAGAAGGCACCAGCGCGCGACATCATTACTGCCTGGGATGCAAGGGACGCACTCATCTTGGCCAGATTTGGTGAGCCTGTACAATCAAACACTTTTGTCTTACACCTTCTTACCAGAGCATCCACAATGGACAAGAACCTGCGGATTCCTATCACTCTGGCCACTATACTGACAATTGCAAGGCGCCCTAAGCCCTCAATGTGAGAGTCCCATTTGCGAAATGACACAGGCCACAACTTCAACAGTTTGCCATCAAATCTGTTTATGATACAATGACAATGATGGCTGATCCAAATACATTACATCACAGCACCCAAGTGACTACCCTTGTGACTACTTGTGCTTTATTTTCCTCTTACGCGTGTTCCTACGTGGTGCTTCCCCTGTGGCTTCAGCAGATGTGGCGACCCCTTGCTCATTTTCTTGCTGCTCCTGTCTCGATGCCTTTGGTGGCCGTTCTCTGGGGTGGCGAACCTGTGCGGGCTTGCCAACAGTCTGCTGCTCCTGCGGCTATGCAGGGACTGAGATGCCCATCTCAGTTGGGTGAGGACGCTGGTGGGGCTCTGACCAAGGGCTCTGCAGTGGCATGGTCGTGTGAGCGCTTGGAGCGGAGCCCCTACTTCCTTGTTCTCTGCCACCAACATCCCTCTCATGAGTCAGCCCCACTTCAAAGCTAGCAAGTGGCTTGACAGCACCTTGCTGCACTTCAGAGGGGCCATGAGGACCTGTTTCTGCACTGGAAGTCCTACTCCTGAGGACTTGCCTGAAGGTCTGGTTTGTATGCTCAATAGCTGACCATCGCTCCTCAAGAGAAGTCATTCTAGTCTGAATAATTACCATGTTTTCCATACCCTGGTGACTAAGCTCCATAATGGCCATAGCCACCCTCTCCTCTACTGTAGCCATCCTCACCTCTACTGTAGCCAGCTTTACCATGGAGTTAGCCATCCTTTCCACGGAGGTTGCCATCCTTTCCACAGTGATGCGTTCATGTGCCAATGCCTCCACAAAGGCTCTGCTCATATTTGCGATGGACTCCTCCATTCGCTCCACACTTGCAGCAACCCTGGAGACAAAACCTGCCAGAGACTCCTGCAGCTGTTCCTGGAGTTCCAGCACCGCTCTCCTTCTAGATGGACCCGGAGGCAAAGGGTCAACATGCAGCTGAGCCGAGCTGGCAGAGTCCTGATCCACCAGGTGCCAACGCTACTCTATCTCATGAAGGTCCCACCGAGGTGTGAGTGTCTGAGCTGGTGGTGGGTGCGCTGAATTCTGCTGATGCTGCGCCCTCAGAGGAGTCTGGAAGCTCAGGCTCTTCCTCCTGGACAGTGGGGACAGGGGCTTTCGATGGTCCTGTGGGGGAGCAAAGGAAAGAGTTAGAGATGTGAGGTCAAGGTTACATGCACATTGAATAGTGCAGATGATCATAAGTCAAGCGGTTAGAGCATCAGATTCATTATCAGTGACACATGCAATGTGAATGAGAGAGATGCCAAACTATTCTATCACCAGCTTGCTGTGATGTGCCCGTCTGTCCGTCCCCCACTTGAATATCGTCCTCGATCCCAGCGATTTCCAGGGCCGTCTCCTCCCAGGGGGTGAGCTGGGCTACTAAGGGTGGCCCTCCTCCTGTCATGGCTCTTTCCCTCTTATTGTGGGCTCTCTTTTCCTGAAATGAGGGACACAAGTGGAGTTTGAGTGAGAATGAAGGAGTGAGTGTAGAGAATCCATAGCATAGATGCTTAGAAGGATACAAAGGACTCTCACTGTGTGTTTTAAGTTGTTGTTGTCATTGCATCACAGTGATAGGGAGTGTGAGGGCTGCATGGTCGAATAGTTAAGTGAATGTGACCGTAGAGCGAGAGGGAATGGGTAAGGGTGCAGGGTAAGTATCAAGTGGGATGTGGAGGAAGAGGTTGGCAAAGCAGAGTGCTGGTGAGGAGAGGTGATGGGGATCAGATTGAGGGTGATGGGAAAGTCATACTCACTTTTCCTGTGCGGAGAAGGTCATGAAACCTCTTCCTGCATTGCAGCCAGGTTCTGTGGCTCATTAAAATGGAGTTGATCTCCTTGGCCACTTGCAGCCACACAGCTTTTGTCTGCTGGGGTGGCTTTTTTCTCCCTGAGGAAGGCAACAGCACCTTCTTATTACATGTGGCACCGTGCACCAGAGCTTGGAGGGAGGGCTCATCAAACCAAGGTGCACACTTTTGCTTGATCATTGACATTGTCGGGAAATCAACTCTTTCATACAATTTGCAGAGCCTTTGCAGTCTCCAGAAGAAGCAAGGCTGCTTGCAGGCCTTAAATCCAGCAGCATTGATGACATCATCTGTCGTGTATTGATTGCGAGTTTGACACCAGTCAATACGGTAATGTAATGTGCGAGTTTAACACCAGTAAATACGGTAATGTAATGTGCATTGCATTATGGGAGTTACCCAGGAAAGCTGCAGTCAGCCATTTTACCAATAAAGAGAACATCGTAGTTAGAAGCCTGTCTGCCTGGTTCTATACTTTAATGCGTTCATACAACATTGGCGACGAGGATAATGAAAAGAATCATTTTAGATAAGTAGTTGTCCAAGTTTTAGTTAGCTAGGATGGAGAAGACCGGTATTCAAAATTTTGCATGTTTTGCCGAGCCAGCCACGTTGGGTCCAAGATGGATGAGGTGGTTAACGTCTTTTGAGCTTTATGCCGACGGCAAAGGACTCATTATCGACGATACCTCTACAGCTGCCACGAAGCAGAGGAGAAGAGCTCTACTTCTACACTTAGCAGGACCAGATGTCCAGGATATCTTTTTGACTCTACCGGACACAGGAGAGCCAGCAGACTACATGGCGGCGGTTAGTGCTTTGAATCACTACTTCGTGCCCCAGGTCAACGCAGCATTTGCTAGACAGACTTTTCATAAGTTGTCCCAGAAGACAGGTGAGACTGTGCAACAATTTGCTACTCGCTTGCGGCAGGCTGCTAAAGACTGTGCTTTTGGGGGGGATGCGGATAATCAAATAAGAGACGCTATCCTGAGTAGGTGCACGTCAGCCTATGTGCGGAGGAAATTGCTAGAGGAAGGGTATGGTCTAACGCTCGCCCGCACGTTACAATTGGCCTCACAATGTGAAAACGTCGAGATGCAGATGTCAGCCATGTCATGTACAGAGAAGGCGGAGACAGATACTGTTCATCGTGTTACACAGAAAAGAGGATATTTTACGAAAAGCTCGACAGAGAAACCAAAGGGAAATGGCGATAGGAATGAAAGGAAATGTTACAGATGTGGACACGCAGACCACATTGGCAGAGATCCGAAATGCTCAGCACGTGGACAAACGTGTCATAAGTGCAAGGGAAAGGATCATTTCTCCAAAGTATGCCGCACAAAGGGTACAAAGAAACACAGTGTGAACAATGTAGAGGAACAAAATAACTTTGCATTTGCTGTTACCGGAAATAACAGGACAGAGAGACTTACCTTTTGTGTGGGGGGAGTAAACCTGAGAATGTTAATTGATTCGGGTGCAACTAATAATGTGATAGATGAGAATACATGGGAAGGATTAAAGTCAGAACACATTAAGTGTCAGTCACATGTTCCTAAGACAGAGAGAAAGTTATTCTCTTATGCTTCTAGCCGACCACTGTCAGTTAAAGGTATATTCACATGTGGGATTACAATAGGTAAGAGAACTGAGCAGGCGGAGTTCATTGTGGTTAAAGGCCATGGTGAGCCGTTGCTAGGAAGGGAGACAGCCATGAAACTGGGAGTTTTAAAAATAGGCGCAGATGTCTCAGCTGTGGTAGATGTAAGACAGCTACTAGAACAGCGGTATCCAAAGGTGTTCCAGGGAGTAGGAAGGCTGAACACAAAACAGATCAGTTTGTATATTGACCCACAAGTGAAGCCTGTGGCCCAGCCACTCAGGCGTATACCATTCAACTTAAGGGGGGCAGTAGAAGCCAAAATAAAACAATTGAGGGACATGGACATTATCGAACCTGTAATTGGTCCCACCCCATGGGTAAATCCTGTGGTTATTGTACCAAAAGCGGATAAGGATGTAAGGTTATGCCTAGACATGAGACGAGCAAACCAGGTAATAGTGAGGGAATGATATCCAATCCCCACCGTTGATGAGATACTCCAAGGTATGAACAGCTCGACGGTGTTTAGTAAGCTAGACCTGAAATGGGGTTATCACCAGCTAGAACTGACCCTTGAGTCACGAGAAATCACAACGTTTGCAGTACATAACGGAATATACAGGTACAATAGGCTGATATTTGGTGTATCTTCAGCTAGTGAGCAATATCAGCACGAGATAGCTAATGCCTTAGCTGGAATAGAGGGTGTTGAAAACATCTCAGACGACATTATAGTGCATGCACACGACCAGGAAACGCATGACAGACGCCTGCACGCTGTCATGACCAGACTAATGGAAAGTGGGCTGACACTAAACTCAGAGAAGTGCCAATTCAACATGGACCGATTGATTTTCATGGGAATCCTGTTGTCTGAAAAGGGCATCGGACCAACAGCAGAGAGAGTGCGAGCGGTGGCAGAAACTCGGGAACCAGAGAATACTACAGATGTGAGGAGTTTCTTGGGACTCATTGGGTACAGTAGCCGATTCATCCCGCAGTTTGCAACGCTATCAGAGCAACTGCGACGCCTGACGAGAAATGTTGTATCCGTGTGTTAATGGAGACACGGAATGCAGGAGTTGGTTTAACAGGTGTTTACTGAACAAAGTCTGGAGGTGAACTAAAAGATACAAGACGCTATACAGGCTTATATACCCGAGTGGTCACTACCGGTATTACAGTACACAGGGGCTCTTAAAGGTACATACACTACAATTGCTCCCCTTTTAGATAATTAGTACATAACATTTTAAGTAATCATTAATTAACATGTTTACAAGAACAATAATCTACACATTTGCTGCAGTTAATCAATTATAAGTCAGTCTCTCTGGAGGCTTCCTGACTCGGTCCGGATAACGCCTCGGTGGTGTAGTAGTTTTCGGTGGTGTAGTAGGTTCTTTTGGCAAGGTTGATTCGGCTTGAATGCCAGTGTCGGGTTCATCTGGTTCCAGTATCACCGGGTCGGAGGTACATACTATGGGTATCTCTGCTTCATCATTAGGCGTATAGAGTTGTGGTATAGGTTGTCCCTTTTCGGATGACTCTATGATCTGTTCAGCATGGCCCCTTATTATGCTTTCACCAATGTCCACGGTATACATCAGTGGTCCTAGTCGTGTGCAAATAGTTCCAGGCTGCCATTTCTCGGTACGGTAGTCCCGGGCCAAAACTTGTTGACCTATCTGGAAGGTTCTAGTTGGCCTTTCATTCATGCCTTGAAATTGCCAGTTCTCTACGTCCCTTCTGATGTTTGGCTTGATCAAATCCAGCCGGCATCTTAGTCTTCTATTGAAAAACAGCATGGCGGGTGTTTGGTTTGTAACCACATGTGTTGCATTCCTGTATGCAAACAAGAAGTTAACTACCTTATGTTGTAGATTTATGTCTTCATTACCCATGGCCTTTATGGCCTTCTTGAAGGTCTGGACAAACCTTTAAGCTAATCCATTAGTGGCGGGATGGTATGGGGCGGACGTGTAGTGCTTAACCCCATTGTTTTTTAAGAACTTCCTCAATTCTTCGGACACAAATTGCGGTCCATTATCAGAACAGATCTGTTCAGGCAGCCCATTCCTGGCAAATATGGTCCTTAATACTGTGATGGTTTCTTCCGTGATGGTGGAGGACATCTTTATTACCTCTGGCCACTTGGAGTGTGCATCAACCGCGATTAAGAACATTGAGTCCATAAATGGACCAGCAAAGTCGATATGTACCCTTTGCCATGGAGATGAGGGCCACTCCCATGGATGTAGAGGGGCTTGTGGTGGGGCGTTTTGGACCTTCTGGCATCCTAGACAGCTCTTGGTCATTTCTTCGATGTCTCCATCAATACCTGACCACCACACAAATGCTCTGGCTAGGTTCTTCATTTTCACTCCACCCAGATGCCCCTCATGAAGCTCCTTTAGCACTTTATCCTGGAGTTTGGGTGGAATCACCACTCTGGATCCACACATCAAGGTTCCTCGGCACACTGACAGCTGTTCTCTTCTTTGCGAGAATGCTGGCAACAGTGGTTCGCCATGTGCTGGCCATCCCTTCACCGTTAAATCGTAGACTCGTGAGAGAGTCGGGTCATTTCTCGTTTCCTTTTCAATGGTAGAATTTGTTACTGGTAGACATTCTACTATGGTTGAGTGGAACATCTCTACTGGGTCCACTGTAGGTGCCTCTTCTACCGTTGGCAACGGTAGGCGCGATAAACCGTCAGCATTCCCATGCTGTTTTGATCCTTTGTATTCTATGTCATATTGGTGTGCCCCTAGGAAAAGGGACCACCTCTGTAGCCTATGCGCTGTCATAATGGGAACGCCCTTTTTAGGGTTGAATATGGAGACGAGGGGTTGATGGTCAGTCAACAAGGTAAATTTTTGTCCGTGTAGGTAATGGTTGAATTTCATCACTCCCCACACCAGGCTGAGTGCTTCCCTGTCGATCTGGGCATAGTTACGCTCAGCTGAGTTCAATGAGCGTGACGCAAAAGCTATCGGCCGCTCCGAGCCATCAGGGAATCTATGCGATAATACTGCTCCTACGCCGTAAGGGGATGCATCGCACGCCAGTCTGATTGGCAGTGATGGGTTGTAATGAGCCAACACTTCCTTGGACGTGATCAAGCCTTTGCATTTATGGAAGGCACGTTTACAGTCTTCGCTCCATTTCCAAATTACTCCCGTTTGTAGCAGTGCGTTAAGAGGGTGCAGAACAGTTGACAAGTTCGGTAAAAATTTATGATAGTAATTTATCAATCCCAGGAACGACCTTAATTGTGAGACATTTTCAGGTGCTGGGGCTTTTATGACCGCTTCAATTTTCTTCAGGTGACTTATGCAAGCCTTCTTCGTTAATTATATGGCCACAATATGATATTTGTTTCTGGAAAAATTCGCACTTGGGGCGATTTGCTCGTAGGCCCCGTTCTCTCAGCCTAGTGAGCACCTGCTCCAAATTGGCAAGGTGCTCGTTGTCATTTTCTCCTGTTACAAGGATGTCGTCTAGGTAGCATTGAGTCCCCGGAATCCCTTGCAGGACTTGCTCCATAGCTCTTTGCCAGATAGCTGGAGCTGATGCTACTCCGAAAACCAGTCGATTGTACTGGTACAGGCCTTTGTGTGTGTTTATCGTGAGATACTTTTTAGAGGCCTCCTCAACCTCCATCTGTAGATATGCCTGTGCCAAGTCAATTTTGGTGAAACGTTTCCCTCCGGATAGTGAGGCGAAAATATCTTCTATCCTTGGAAGAGGATACTGTATCGTGTGAAGGACTGGGTTTACAGTCACCTTGAAGTCCCCACAGATGCGAATTTTTCTCTGTTCTTCAGATTTATCATTATTCAACGTTTTCTTCATGACCGGGACGATGGGTGTTGCCCACTCGCTCCATTCTACCTTGGATAACACGCCTGTTTTTTCCAAATTCTCCAGCTCTGCCTCGACTTCTGGACGAATTGCGTATGGCACCGGCCTTGCCTTAAAAAACTTGGGAATTGCCGCATCTTCCACTTTTATTGAGGCAGTGACGCCTTTCAAGGTTCCTAGTTCCTGTTGAAACACTTCTTTGGCGTTAGCCAAGATGTCTTTTAATCATTCAGGTATGACATCATCATCATTTTTTTTCTTACTGGTCACCGTCAGTGCCTGAATGGAGTGCCAGTCTAAACGTATCTTCCTGATCCATTCACGTCCCAACAACGGTGGACCACCATCTTGCAGAACGTATAAATACAACTTCTGTATTTCCTTGCCGTTGTATACAACAGGCACCTTTATTTTCCCTCTGGGGTATACTTTCTGCCCCGTATATGTCTTCAAGATAATGGATGTGTCTTTCAAAGGTATAATGCGGAAATAGCCGCTTGTAATCCCATCGACTTATGACGGTCAGAGCTGATCCTGTATCTAGCTCCATTTTAATTGGGGACCCCGCTATCGTGAGGGTAACCCAAATGGTCTGGTAATCTTCTTTGGCAATTACATTATGTAATTTGAGACAGCTTAGTCTCTTGTTTCCGGAGTCGCTATCACTCTTCTGGTCTTCGGAGCTACTGTCCGTCATCATTTGTACCTTTCTGTACTTTTCCTTATTGATTTTTTTTCTGTCAGTGGATTTTTTGTTTCCAGATCGGCAATGTGTCCCATCTTTCCGCATTGCCTGCATGCTTTGTCCTTGAACCAGCAGTCCCTCTGGTCATGGGTGGATCTGCCGCAGCGATAACATCTCTCGAAACCCCGTGTCATTTCATGGGTGCCGAAGTCCTGTGGCTTTTGCTGTATCTCTGCAGCTCCTCTTGCTGCTGCTTCATATTATACAGCCACACTGAAAGCCTTGTCCAATGTCAAATCTTTCTCAGAAAGTAGCCTTTTCTGTGTTCCTTCACTTAGGAGACCGCAGACGAATTTGTCTCGTAGAGAATCTGCCAGTCCTGCCCCGAATTGGCAGTGCTTTGACAGCTTTCTTAATTCGGTGAGGTAATCAGCGTTACTTTCATTCTTGTGCTGATTCCTCCTGAAGAATTTGAATCATTCCGCTATCAGCAGCAGTGTTGGGTTTAAGTGCCCCTGTAGGGTATCAACAATCTCCTTAAAATTCTTGTCCATCGGTTTGGCTGGAGTGATTACGTTTCGTAACAGCCCATATGTCCTTGCGCCCATCAGATTTAGAAGTACCGATGCCTTTTTATCATCCTCTACTTCATTCGCTGTGCAATATACCTCCACTCTTTCCACATATGTGGTCCAATCCTCTATATCACTATCGAAAGCAGTAATATTGCCAGTCTTAGGCATCCTGAAAATCAAAAATGGCGCCTCCCGCACTTTCCTTTCTTCCCTGCCGAGAAAAAATGGCGCCTCCTGCGCTTTCCCGCCGCTGCCGCTGCTGACAACGCTGTTCTCCGCGGTTTTTTATTTACACAGATATTTTTAATAGTTGGAGACTCATTCCCGCCGGACTCTCTGGGACTTTTCCCTCCCTCTGCTTGGTCCGAATGCCGACCTGCTTTGCAGCGCCGGGCGTCTCCCGAGTGCTCCACCCTCCGTCTCTCTTTGCCTCCGCCTTCCGACTCGCTGCTCGGCCCCGCTGCAGAGCCACCCGATCGAGCCCCAGCCCACCGCCCAGGAAGGATTAGTGCAGTACCTGCCACCAGCCCGGCTAGCTGGTGAAACCGCAGTTTTTTTTTCTTTGACCTTCGTCTGAGGAATCGATCTCCTTGAGGTGCTGCCGAATTGCAGGTAAGTCCGTTTCCAATTCGTCGCCACTGTTGTATCCGTGTGTTAATGGAGGCACAGAATGCAGGAGTTGGTTTAACAGGTGTTTACTGAACAAAGTCTGGAGGTGAACTAAAAGATACAAGACGCTATACAGGCTTATATACCCGAGTGGTCACTACCGGTATTACAGTACACAGGGGCTCTTAAAGGTACATGCACTACAAGAAAAGGCACAACATTTTAAATTTGGATCACAACAGAGACAATCATTCAGTGCACTCTAGGAAGAGTTGGCCAGAGCTGGCAATTTAGCATATTTTGATAAGGACGCACCAACCAAGGCGATAGCAGATGCCAGTCCTGCAGGTTTAGGCGCAGTACTAGTTCAGGACCAAAAGGGACAAGTGGTGCCAATATTGTTGTGTATGTACCTTTAAGGGAATAACTGGTCTTAGACTGCAGTATCGGCAGTGACCACCCCTGTATAAAAGGCCCTAGCAAGCTTCTGTAGTTTCAGTTTCAAGCTGCCTCTTGTTCAGTAAAGTACCTGTTAAACTGTTCTCCCGAAGTCCGTGTATTATTGAGGCGCGGACTTTACAGTGGCGACGAGTAAGTTCGAACTCACCTGCAGTGTGGCATCATCTCACGGGGATCTCGCCTGAAAGGAAGGTCCTGGAAGGTCGTAGTCTGAGCAACGGGCGTCAACCGAGGGCAACCGCCCAAAGAATCCACGGGTGTTTGGAGAATTGCGGGAGAGACTGTGGTTCCAGCGAATCGTGCTGGTAGCAGGTAGCGCGCTGACCCTTCCGGACTGCGGCGGGCTCAAGCTCGATCGAGCAGCTCTACAAATCGGGCCGCGCAGCATCGCCGGAAAAAGAAAACAAGAGAGAGAGGGTGGAGCGCATGGGGCGCGGTCGGTGCTCGAGAACAGGACAGCGGAGAGAAACTAAATGGGGGGGAAGGAAAGCGAGACGCGCCGAAGCTGCGGGTCGCCGCCATTACCCCATAGAACGCTAGGAGCAGCGTGGCAGTAGGGGGAAGAAGCAAAAACGCGGGAGGCGCCATTTTATCCCGTTGGGGAAGAAGCAAACGCACGGGAGGCGCCATTTTATTCCATTGGGGAAGAAGCAAAAGCGCGGGAGGCGCCATTTTAAATCGCCCAAGATGCCAAAAAGTGGCAGTATCACTGCTTGCGACAACGAGGTAGAAGACTGGACCACGTATGTAGAAAGAATCGAAGTGTACTGCAAGGCAAATGAGGTGGCCGATGGAAAGAGGGCGTCGGTATTATTAAATTTGATGGGTGCGAATACGTACGGCCTATTCCGGAATTTAATTACCCCAGCTAAACCAATGGAGAAAAGTTTTGAGGAGATTGTTCATATCTTACAGGAACACCTAAGCCCTACACCACTGCTGATAGCAGAAAGATTCAAGTTCCATAAAAGAAATCAGCACAAAGATGAGAGCAATGCTGACTATCTTACGAAACTACGCAAGTTATCGAAGCACTGCCAGTTCAGAGCAGGACTGGCAGACACCTTACGGGATAAGTTTGTCTGCGGGCTCCAGAGTGAAGGAACCCAGAAACGACTACTTTCAAAAAAGGACCTGACGCTAGAACAGGCTTTCAGCGTGGCAGTATCCTACAAAGCAGCAGCACGGGGAGCTGCGGAAATACAACAGAAACCACAAGAATACAGCACTAACGAAATGGCGTATGGAGCCGAAAAGTGCTATCGCTGCGGCAGAACAACCCATGAGCAGAAGGACTGCTGGTTTAAAGACAAAGTATGCAGGCAATGCAGGAAAATGGGACATATAGCAAGAGTCTGCAGATCGGGAAAGAAGACCAACACGACAAGAACTACTAAGGAACAGTACAGGAAAGTAAAGAAACTGACAGATAGTAGTTCAGAAGATCAGGAGAGTGATAAGGACTCCGGGAGCAGGCGACTAAGTTGTTTAAAGTTACACAACGTGATCGCAAAGGAAGATCACCGAACCATTTGGGTCACCCTCATGATAGCAGGGTCCCCAGTGAAGATGGAATTGGACACAGGATCAGCCCTAACTGTCATGAATCGACGAGACTATGAGCGGCTATTCTCACACATACCCTTAAAGGACACGTCCATTGTATTGAAGACATACACGGGGCAAAAGGTCTACCCCAGAGGAAAAATAAGGGTGCCAGTTGAATATAACGGAAAGGAAACACAGAAACTATACATGTATATACTACGAGATGGAGGACCACCATTATTGGGACGTGAATGGATCTGAAGATTACAATTGGATTGGCATTCCATTCTGGCACTGACTGTGACTGACAAAAAAGATGATGACGTCGCACCTGGACGTCTGTCACAAATTCTATCTGACGCGGAAGAGGTGTTTCAACAAGGACTTGGGACTCTAAAAGGAGTAAAGGCAACCATAAAGATTGAGGATAACGCAACCCCATAATTTTTCAAGGCCAGACCGGTGCCATACGCGATACGCCCAGCTGTGGAAGCTGAACTGTAGAGTCTGGAGCGTTCGGGGGTGCTGTCTAAGGTGGACTGGAGCGAGTGGGCCACACCCATCATTCCTGTAATGAAGAAAGCATTGAGCAGCACGCCTGGGGAGCCAAGGAAGGTTCGCATCTGTGGGGACTTCAAGGTGACTGTGAACCCAGTCCTGCAGACAGTACAGTATCCGCTTCCGCGGATAGAAGATATTTTCGCCTCACTATCTGGAGGGAAACGTTTTACAAAGATTGACCTGGCTCAAGCGTATCTACAAATGGAGGTGGAAGAAGCATCTAGGAAATACCTCAAGATAAACACTCACAAAGGCCTTTACCAGTAAAATCGACTGGTATTTGGGGTAGCATCGGCCCCAGCTATGTGGCAGAGGGCAATGGAACAAGTCCTGCAAGGGATCCCGGGGACCCAGTGTTATTTGGACGACATCCTGGTTACGGGCAAAAATGACAATGAACACCTTGCCAACCTGGAACAGGTGCTCACGTGATTGTAGGAATATGGGCTACGAGCCAACCGTCCCAAATGTGAGTTCCTCAGGAGACAAATCTCGTATTGTGGCCACATGATTGATGAGGAATGGTTGCATAAGTCGCCGGACAAGATTGAGGCTGTAGTCAAGGCTCCAGCACCAGAAAATGTGTTGCAACTGAGGACGTTCCTTGGGTTGGTGAACTACTACCATAAGTTCTTGCCGAATTTATCTACAATTCTGCACCCACTGAACGCCCTCCTTCAAACTGGTGTAACATGGAAATGGAGTGATGAGTGTAAGCGTGCCTTTCAGGAATGTAAATGCCAAATCACTTCAAAAGAAGTATTGGCCCACTACAACCCAACACTACCGATTCGGTTGGCATGTGATGCGTCACCTTACGGCATTGGAGCGGTGCTGTCACACAAATTCCGTGACGGCTCAGAGAGGCCAATAGCCTTTGCATCGCACTCGCTAACCTCAGCCGAGCGTAACTACGCCCAGATTGACAGGGAGGCCCTCAGCCTGGTGTGGGGGGTGAAGAAGTTCAATCACTATCTGCACGGGCAGAAATTCACCCTACTGACTGATCATCAACCCCTGGTCTCAATCTTTAACCCAAAGAAGGGTGTTCCGGTGATGACGGCGCAACAGCTGCAAAGATGGTCACTTTTTCTAGGGGCACATCAGTATGACATAGAGTACAAAGGTACGAAACAACATGGAAACGCTGATGGGCTGTCGCGCCTACCATTGCCTACAGCGGAAGAAGCACCTGCAGTGGACCCTGTGGCGATATTCCATGCGACCATAGTCGAATGTTTGCCTGTTACAAACGCAAGTATTGAGAAGGAAACCCGAAATGACCCGACACACTCTCGGGTCTATGATTTGACGGTGAAGGGATGGCCAGCATATGGCAACTCACTGTTGCCAGCATTCTCGCCAAGGAGGGAACAGCTGTCAGTGTGCCGGGGAACCTTGATGTGTGGATCCCGAGTGGTAATTCCACCCAAGTTGAGAAATAGAGTACTCAATAAGCTTCACGAGGGTCATCTGGGAGGGGTAAAAATGAAGAGCCTAGCCAGGGCGTTTGTGTGGTGGCCGGGAATCGATAAAGAAATCGAGGATATGACCAAGAGATGCACAGGATGCTAGAAGGTCCAAAACGCTCCACCACAGGCCCCGCTACATCCATGGGAGTGGCCCTCATCTCCATGGCAACGGGTACACATTGATTTTGCTGGTCCATTTATGGACTCAATGTTTCTAATCGCTGTGGACGCCCATTCGAAATGGCCAGAGGTCATTAAAATGTCCTCCACCACCACGGAGAAAACTATTGCAGTCCTAAGGACCATCTTCGCCAGGAATGGGTTGCCAGAACAGATCTGTTCCGACAATGGCCCACAGTTTGTGTCTGAGGATTTCCGGAGGTTCCTGAAGAATAATGGGGTGAAACATTACACATCTGCCCCATATCATCCAGCCACAAATGGATTGGTTGAGAGGTTTGTTCAGACCTTTAAAAAGGCCATAAAGGCAATGTATAATGACGACATACCACTGCAACACAAGGTGGATAACTTCCTGTTTGCTTACCGGAATGCGACACATGCAGTAACCAACCAAACTCCAGCCGTACTGTTTTTCAACCGGAGACTAAGATGTCGCTTGGATTTGCTCAAACCAAACATAAGACGAGATGTTGAGGATAAGCAGTTCCAGCACATAAATGAGAACCCAACCAGGAGCTTCAAGATAGGGCAACCAGTCTTGGCCCGCGACTACCGAACAGAAAAATGGCAGCCAGGCACGATATGCACACAGCAGGGACCACTAATGTACACAGTGGACGTTGGAGAGAGCATCGTGAGACGCCATGCTTATCAGATTCTAGAGTCACAGGAACAAGCCAAACCTGTACCACAAACATGTGCACCTGGTAATGAGCCCGAAGTACAGATTGCGTCTACCTCAGAAGCAGGGGTGTTGGAAGCTGACGAACCAACCAATGACAATGAGCCAGAATTGACTCCGCCGCCAGAACAGGATACTCGAGAAAGGCGCTATCCAGTCCGGATCAGGAAGCCTCCTCAAAGACTGAACTTATAAATGACTATTTCTGTTGATGTATATATTACTGAGAAAATTGTAATTGTAATTAGTTATTATTTAGTTGTTAAATGAATGTTATGTACTGTTTATCTAAAAGGGGAGGAATTGTTGTGTATGTACCTTTAAGGGAATAACTGGTCTTAGACTGCAGTACCGGCAGTGACCACCCCTGTATAAAAGGCCCTAGCAGGCTTCTGTAGTTTCAGTTTCAAGCTGCCTCTTGTTCAGTAAAGTACCTGTTAAACTGTTCTCCCGAAGTCCGTGTATTATTGAGGCGCGGACTTTACAAATATGCTATGTAAGTCATAGTTTAACAGACTGTGAGAGGAAATACTCTCAAACAGAGAGAAAGGCCTTAGCTCTTGTATGGGCTTGTGAGAGGCTGCATCCATATGTGTATGGCCGAAAATTTAACTTGGTAACTGACTATAAGCCATTACAAGTGATATACAGCCCACACTCTAAACCCTGTGCCCGTATAGAGAGATGGGTACTTAGGTTACAGCCGTACGATTTAAGGTGATACACATTCCAGGCAAGCAAAACATTGCAGACCCACTGTCACGATTGCTGGGGGAGACAGCAAAACAGGAGAGACATTCTCATGGCTCAGATAAATACATGAGATTTGTAGCTGTGAGTGTGACACCAAAAGCACTCACTACTAGAGAGGTGGAGGAAGCCTCTGCTACCGACCCAGAGCTGATTGAGGTACGGAAGGCAATCACAAACAGACATTTTGAGAACTGTAAAGCTTATGCAGCAATTGCAAATGAGCTGTGCGTAGTGAGGTGCCTAGTTCTTCGGGGAACACACATCGTGCTACCCACAGTGTTACACGCATGAGCCCTGGTGTTAGCACATGAAGGACACTTGGGAATAGTTGGAACAAAGCAACATCTCAGAACCAAGGTTTGGTGGCCTGGCATGTATAAGGCAGCTGAAAAACACTGTAAAGCATGCCACGGCTGTCAGATAGTAGCCAGACTCGACCCACCTGAACCGTTGAGACCCAACACCATTACCGGAGGGCTCCTGGCAGGATGTAGCTATAGACTTACTGGGACCTTTACCATCCAACCACTCCATTCTTGTGGTAGTTGATTATTATAGTCGCTACTATGAATACGACATCATGACCTCCACAACAACAGAGAAGGTTATTGATAGTTTAGAGTCAATCTTCAGCCATCATGGTTTGCCAATCACCTGCAAATCTGATAATGGTCCCCAATTCAGATCTGAATTATTCAAAGAATACTGTGAAAACAACGGGATCAAACACCTGAAAAAGACAGCAAAATGGGCTCAGGCTAACGAAGAAGTCAAGCGCCAGAATGCATCACTGATGAAGAGAATCAGAATTGCTCAGTCAGAAGGATTAGATTGGAAATGTGAACTTAGAAAATATGTGACTGTGTACAGGAGCATTGACCATGCCATGACAGGAAAGAGCCCGGCAGAGCTGCTCTTTAAATGGAAAATGAGAGGAAAGCTGCCAGACATCACAGAGTCGTGTGCAGACATGGAAGTACGTGACCGGGACGCAGAACGAAAAGGCAAGTCCAAACTGTACGCAGATGAACAGCGGAGAACACAATACTCAGAGGTGGAAGTTGGCGACACGGTGCTGGTACGGCAGGACAAAGTGGACAAGTTCACCACTCCTTTTAATGCCACACCGCACAAAGTTTTGAGTAAAACAGGGAGTCAAGTAGTAGTAGAATCTCCAGATGGAGCACGCTACTCGAGAAACACTACGTTTGTGAAGAAATACAGAACCAATGGACCAAAGGAGACACTCCATGAGCAGAAGGAAACACAAGGGACTGAGGACAGTATAGTAGACCCTGACACACATACCACTGTGACACAGGCAATACCCACTGACACCAACATGTCAGACATACCCAATACAGCCAGACCTCAAAGGGTTAAAAGAAAACCCCAAAGACTGTCTGATTATGTCACAACATAAACTGTGCGAGAACTGCATGGGTGATGTTAAATGTTTAAACCTGGGAATTATTTAGTTGTGTGGTAAGACACAAGTTTGTAAAAAGTTTATAAACCATATTGTAAGCAATTGTTTGTAAACTGCAAGTTTGTTTCCAAGGAAAAGGGGATGTCGTGTATTGATTGTGAGTTTGACACCAGTCAATACGGTAATGTAATGTGCGAGTTTAACACCAGTAAATACGGTAATGTAATGTGCATTGCATTATGGGAATTACCCAGGAAAGCTGCAGTCAGCCATTTTACCAATAAAGAGAACATCATAGTTAGAAGCCTGTCTGCCTGGTTCTATGCTTTAATGCGTTCATACAATATCATCAGAGGCAACTTTCTGTATGAAAAGACTCATTGGGCCAGTGGTTCCCGCACACAGGAAATGAATTGCCCAATTAGGGGGAAATCACACTTTTTCAACACTTCACTTAGGAGTCGGGGTCCTGACATGATTTCCACCTGACATGTCCCAGCCCACCCACACTGACAAAATCCAGCCCATTGTCTTTCTCCTTTCCACAGATTTGCACGTTCTTTTGATTGAATCCAACTACTTCATTCAAAAGCAAAATACTGTGAATGCTGGAAATTGCAACGACTTAATTCTCTACATTAGGATTGGTCCCATCACTGGGTAACAGTCAGTTAAAGATTACACCAGTATACGACTTCTTGCTTATTGTTTTGGTACTGCTTCATAAATAACTGTGGAAATTAAGCATCTTGAATGAAATAGTTCCTAAAATATGCAGTTATGTGTTTGTTTTCAATCATATATTTTACTATAGTTAAATCACATCATTACAAACTCTTGGAAACCACTAAAGTAATTGTTATTGGAAGTTATTTTTATTGTTTATTAAGTCGTTTCTACCAGCTCAAAGGAAAACTGAATCACTAACAGTTTATAATCACTTGGCTTCACTGTAGTTGCTACTAATAAACCCATGTATGTAAGTGACCCAAATTATACCTTTCAGTGTAATTTGTGAGTATCTAGATTTCGACAAATTCAAATCAATTGGTGGGCCTCTCCGTTTACAATATATAGCAACATAAATGTCCTTTCATGCATGTCTGTTGCCATTTTCTGCCAACACCGTAGCAAGGGCTCCATTTTTCCTGGCAATGTTGCTGAATCAATCGGCCTGAGGTGTGGGTTATCTGTATCCAACCCTTAGCTGCATGGAGGTCAGGATCTAGCCATTGCATCCAGTAGTACAACAAAGGTAAATTGAATGTCCCAGGCTGTCTAAGGAGGATTGTACGCCTGTGGGACAAGGAGAGAGGGGGCAGGGGTTGGGGGGGGGGGGGGAATTTTAACCCTCCAGTACGGGCGGGTAAAGGGCGGGGGGGTGGCGGAGGTGTTGGTTAAATTCTTAAAAATCTGAACCCGACCCCAACCCACTGCGAACGCGCCTGCTTCCGGTTTAACTGAGGCAGGTTGGGGCCATCCAAGTAGCCCGTTCGCGAGAGACGGGTCAGTAATTTAAATGTATTAATGAGGCTGCGTCCTTCAGATTTTAGCAGTCTTTTAGACGTAACGGCTGCGGGCTGGGTTTCCCAGGGCTCGGGAAACCCAGCAACTGAAGGGAGGCAAAAACTGCCGGATCCAGCAGGTAAGTGCGATTTATAGCACTGCTTGTAGGCCAGGATGAGCAGGAGTGCTTCTCCCCAGCCCCCATGCTAACTTGCTGCAATCGGCCTCCCTCCCCACGATTTCTAGACCCGCCCTCGTGATCCGATGCCCCCCCTCCCCCCGCAATCACCAGGCTGACTCGATCTCCAGGCAGACCCCCCTCGTCTGGATCTCCCCCTCCTCTGCCACTTCTCCCTCCCTTCCTCCTCTCCAGCCCCTGACTGCGGCCTTCTAGCGCAGGCTTTCCTGCCCGACAGCCTGCCAGCTTTTCAGTCTGGCCGGCTGCCGGCCAGGAAATGGAGAAAAATATTTCAAATGAGGTCCTGCCGTTAATTTTAGCAGGACCTCCATGTTCCGTGCATTTCTGAGTTTTCAGGTAACTACAAGTTCCCCCCCCCCCCGCACTCCCTCCCCACCTCCTGTAAATATTGGGGCCAAGATCGTGGGCTTTGTGAACACCCACATTTTATGGGCTCCAAAGCTCAAACCTGAAAAAAACAAACACTTTCTGCTATTATCCTCTATAAATGCTCCAAAGGAAGAAGAAGTAAATGTTCATTAAATTAAGTATATATTCTAATCAGGTTCTTCGTTTAAACATGATTAATATTTATATCCCAATCTGAATTATTTTCCTTCCCGTACAGATTTTAACGTTCAACCTCATCCGAAAGGAATCTGTCAAATATGTTTGCACACAGATGGCTTGTTAGTGGTCTGTCATCTCAGAAGGTTTCATCTGGAACCAGAGCAACAGCATAAAGCAGAGATGATCATCTTAATTTCTGTCTGGTTAACAGTTTATTCATCTGTATCAGTTTCACCTTTGATTGCATTAGTCAGCTGGGGAATTGTCAATCAGGCACATCATTACTGTCTTAGCTGATTGGCATCCTGTTACAGGGCAACATAGTGCCAAATTAACAGTGATTTACAAGACATATATAAGCATTACATTTCTCGCCTCTTTTCAGTCAACCCACATCATTCGCTACACAAGAGAAAAGAGATGGAAGCAAAATTCTGGGAGGACTCATTTGAAAACAAAACATGAAGGAACCTAACTGACTCAATAACAATATGTGATCAAACTGCTAATGTTGCCAGCCACTAACGGAAGGTAAACTGGCAGAGAAATTATCTGGGGAAGTAACAGAAAGTAAACAAAAAAGAAACAATAGTGCACCTGCACTAGGGCTGAGCCAGCAGACTCCTCTCAGATTCTATACTGCTGGCAATCTTCCCCCAGGTTCCTGGTCTGTGCTGAGAATCTTTCCTCCAAATGAACATGGGAAAAATTGAAGCCATTGTTTTAGTCCCCAAGAATTAAGGAGTTTCTTTGAAAATTAAAGATATATAGGATGGTGTTTTTTAAAATGAAGTTCAGTCTTCGGTTTTCAGTCCTTAATTCTTCATTTAGGTCTAGTTTTTGTTCTTTTAGGAATGATCTTTGTAGAAGATGGTGGCTGAGGTATTTGTCTAATATATATAGAAGGGTGTTTCTCTACCTTCAGAAAATGTACCTCCGACAGAAAGGTTACATAAATTAAGATTGTACAATGCTCCAGTCAAATGCCGACAGATGTAAGTGTGCCACTTAAATATACAAGGTTTCTTAAGATCAAGGGAGGTGAGATTTAAGACAGCTAGTTCCAATACAGCTACCATCACAAAAGGCGAATTTACCCAGGAGCAGAGAATCCAGGAGGAACTGATAGCACCTCTACAGACAGTCCCGTCCTGGGATGGCGGGACAGTCATATGAGAAGAGATTGAGTAAACTAGGCCTGTATTCTCTTGCATTCAGGAGAATGAGAGAGGATCTCATTGAAGCATACAAAATTATTACAGGGCTTGATAGGGTGGATGCTGGGAGAATGTTTCCCTTGGCCGGGGAGTCTAGAACCAGGGGCCACAGCCTCAGGATAAAGGGTAGGCCATTCAGGACTGAGATGAGAAGAAATTTCTTCACACAGAGGCTGGTGAATCTTTGGAATGCTCTATCCCAGAGGGCTGTGGAGGCTCAGTCATTGGGTATATTCAAAACAGAAGTCAATAGATTTCTGACTAGTAAGGGCATCAAGGGATATGGCGATAGGGCCGGTGAATGGAGTTGAGGCAGGAGATCAGCCATGATCTCATTGAATGGCGGAGCAGGCTCAAAGGGCCAAATGGCCTACTCCTGCTCCTATTTCTTATATTCTTAAGATCTTATCACTCTTACATTTCAGAAGGCTAACACCATCCTTCCAGAGGAAGGCGAGGCAACCGGTTCATCCACGCCAGTTCATAAGGATGAGATCATACAAGTTCCCAAAACATTACTAAATACAAACATATATAATTTAATCTATTGAGTAGACTAGGCTATCTAATGCTGTTAACTTGTCAACTATCTAAGGAGTGTAATCCTAAACTAATCTCAGCAATTTATATAAATCTCAGACACTGATCTCAACTGTAAATATATAATCAGCAAGCAGCTAAAACTGAATTAGCTAAACTGCCTTTGTAACGTCTGTTACTTATTTTGTCAATCAATCCTATCTACTAATTATTTGCATACAGTATTTATGTTTAAATGCTGTTAACTATGATTCTAAGGTTAATAAACAATGGTGTATTCATAATTTTGCCATCTAACTTCTTTGATAATTGGCAATAAAAAGGTTAATTCATTCATTCAATACCTTGTGTGGATCCTGATGGGAAAGTAGTAATGTAAATCTGAACTGGTTGATGCAAGACAGTTCGACAAGCCAAATTTAGCCAGTAATAACTCCTAGGCACAGATTGGGTGGTAAATCCTAGACAGTTCCTTGACACGGAGTTAAGGGGAAGGGGTTAAACATTTGTCTGTGCCCTTGCTGAATATTCTGGTCCAGTTATTGATTCCAGTGTTCTTACTCTGCCCACTTGCCCGAGCTGAGCCTGATCATACAAAACATAGGTGATCTGTTTGCCCAGCATTGTGCTTCAAATTTACATCCTATCCATCACCAAGACTGCCTATGCAATATTGCCTGCCTCCACTCCACCTCACTTCCCAAAGAAACCCTAATTCATGTTTTTGTCATTCAATGTCTCCAATGTCCCTCACCCTCCCTAAACTTTGACTTGCTCACAACTCAGCTGGGTATTCCCACAAAATTCAAACGATCCTTGATGACCTACATTGTGTCACTTTCCCTCATACATTGAATTTAGAATCCTTGTCATCCTCTTCAAATTCCTCCATGACTTTAAACAACCCTATCTCTATAACCACCTCCAGCCTATGCCTCTTTTGCTGTCTTTCTGTCCTTTTGTGCATCCCCCTCTCCTTTCAGCCTACCATTATTGACAGAGCTTTCTGGAGCCTCAGTCCTGCTCTCGGAAATTCCCTCCCTATACCACTCTGCCTCTCTCACATTCTTTAAAAACCATCTCAGTCCATTTTCAACCAAATTTTGGTCATCCTCCCTGACTCTCACACCTTGGCTCATTGTCTATTTGTTTATTCCAGTTATCGATCTAATTTTTTTCTCCTCTGTGAAGCACCTTGAGACATTTTCTACATTAAAGGTGGTATATAAGTGCAAGATGTTATTGTTGTTGATATAAATGCTATAATTGGCCCCAGTGGCTTCCTACTATCAAATGGCCACCGCTAGAATTGTGTCTTGTGTACATTGGGCAAACAGCTAGAAATCTGGAGAAAGTGTGATTTTGATAAGGGGTTAATTCATAAATCCTAGAATAATTAACAATATCACTTGATCTGGAAAGTCTTCAATAGGTTACACAAACTATTTCTTCCTGTATCGGATTTGAAATCTAAAGTGTATAAGATGACTGATACTTAGGCCGCAATTTCACCATCCGAGGCGGGTCCAGAGTGGCTGGGGACTCAGTAGATCACGAAACGTCGTTACATCCAAGCCACACTATATCTCATCCTGCTGTGCCACTTATCATATCCCCATCACTCTGCCTTCCCTACCCTACTCCCTGCACATCCTTACTCACACCAACTTATCTTGCACCTCCACCTATCCCTCTCTCGCTCTACATTATCACTTCCCTGTGGTGTATGTAACCTGTTCCACCTTAAGAGAACTTAAGCCTGTTCCACCTTAAGAGATGTACTACTTTCTCTGGCTGCTGTATACGTAATACCGGTGGTGACCACCGGTATATAAGTACTGTGTAGTGATATTGTATTTAGTATAGTCCTGACCTCCAACTAGTAAAGACCTGTTGAACTTTATTTTTGTAGTCTGTGTCAGTAATTAATCTTAATATAACTGGAACACACAGACTTAACAGTGGCGACGAGTCCGATTCTTACCCTGTGGCAGTTTATATCCACGGCGGCTTCGTCCACAGAACGGGCGTCGAAGAGAGGCATCCACCCTCATCACCCTGCTGGAAGACACGTCGCGCGGCAGGCATCGAGAACCCGGAGTACAGAAGACATCCTGAACTCGAAGCCTCCATCAGCGGCAGTCAGCTATCTTCTTTCTACCTCGGTGGTGGGTAAGCCGGTCAGCGACGCAAGCAGAAAGTCGGCCGCGTTGGCTATACAGACGGGGGGAGGAAGACGGAGGAATAAGGGCGGTGAGATCGATCGCGACCGGAGATAAGGGCCAGGCCGCATTCGGGCCGAAAGGCGCAGCGCGGGGACATCGATCGTGGCTGGTGATAAGGGCCGGGCCGCTTTCGGGCCAAAAAGGCGTAGCGCCTGGGGCGACTGAAGGCGCGAGAGCCGCGGTGAAGCGGAGACAGCGTCGGGGGAGTTACTAACCACTGGGAAATGGGAGCAGCAGCGGCACGCCAAACGCCATTGCAGCCAGTGGGTGAAGACCGCCAAGCGCGGGAAAACCGCCATTTTGTAGGCGGAGGACGAAGACAAGAGCGGGAAGCCACCATCTTGGGATAAAATAAATTGCAACGATGCCTAAACATGGGAACATTGATACCTTTGATGGCGACATCGAAGATTGGGCCATGTATGTAGAACGCATACAAAATTATTGTAAAGCAAATAAAATCCCAGATGCAGAGAAAGTACTAACGTTATTGAACTTAATGGGTGCGAAGACATACAGGCAATTGAAACACCTTTTATCACCAGATGAACCGGCGGATAAGACGTTCGAGGAGATTGTTACTGTCCTGAAAAATCATCTAAACCCCACGCCACTGATGCTAGCGGAACGATTTAAATTTTACAGCAGAAGGCAGCTGAAGGATGAAAGCAATGCTGAATATTTAATGGAATTGCATAAGCTGGCAAAGTACTGTCAGTTTGGAACGGGACTGAGAGACGCGCTAAGAGATAAATTTGTGTGTGGATTATTAAAAGAAGATACACAAAAGCGACTGCTCGAGGAGAATGAGCTGACGCTTGAGAAAGCGGTCACTATGGCAGCAGCACACGAAGCCGCAGCAAGAGGCACGGCAGTAATGCAGCTACGGTCACCGGAACACAGTACAAATAAATTGGGTTTGAGTACTGTAAAATGTTATCGTTGTGGAAAGACAACACACGATCAGAACCAGTGTTGGTTTAAAAACCAAGAATGCAGAACGTGTGGCAGGCTTGGCCACATAGCTAAAGTATGCCGGTCAGGAAAGAAGACCAGCAACAAAAAGTCACCGCAAGGAAAATACATAAAGGTGCACAAGGTGACAAAGACCAGTTCGAATGAACAGAAGTCAGATTCAGATGCTAGCAGTAATGAACTGGGTAGCTTAAGAGTACACAACGTTGGTAAGGATGCAGATCTCCAGACAATTTGGGTCACTCTTCAGATAGCAGGAGTCCAAGTAAAGATGGAATTGGACACTGGATCGGCATTGACGGTCATGAATAAGAAAGATTACAAAAGGTTATTCCAACATATTCCCCTACGGGATACGAAGATTATATTGAAAACATACACGGGGCAAAGAGTGTACCCCATCGGAAAGATAGAGGTAAAAGTGGTCCACAAGGGCGAAGAAAGCCAAGTAATAGACTTATATGTGCTACCTGA
Source organism: Somniosus microcephalus (assembly GCF_052327205.1). Classification (NCBI taxonomy): domain Eukaryota; kingdom Metazoa; phylum Chordata; class Chondrichthyes; order Squaliformes; family Somniosidae; genus Somniosus; species Somniosus microcephalus. The sequence continues at coordinate 149,697,458 of NC_140999.1, forward strand.
AGGAGGTCCACCACTACTGGGACGGGAGTGGATTAGGAAAATGAATATGGACTGGCACTCCTTAAAAGCACTAACGGTAGATTCCGGGGAAACAGATGTCAAACCTAAACGATTGTCCAAAATATTGGATGATGCTAAAGAGGTGTTCCAGCAAGGACTGGGAACACTGAAAGGAATTACGGCAAACATCAAGATTGACGAACATGCACAACCAAAATTTTTCAAAGCCAGACCGGTACCCTATGCAATACTACCTACTGTAGAAGCGGAACTGGAAGCGCTAGAACGTTCAGGTGTACTGTCTAAGGTAGATTGGAGTGAGTGGGCTACGCCCATTGTTCCCGTTATGAAACGTCCTTCGAGCAACAAGCCAGGAGAACCAGGGAATGTTCGCATCTGTGGAGATTTCAAGATCACCGTTAATCCGGTGCTTCACACGGTGCAGTATCCGCTTCCGCGGATTGAGGATATTTTTGCTTCGTTGTCTGGCGGGAAACACTCACCAAGATAGACCTGGCGCAGGCGTACTTGCAGATGGAGGTTGATGAAGAGTCACGCCAGTACCTCACGATCAACACGCATAGAGGTTTGTACCGGTATAATAGGCTGGTTTTTGGAGTGGCATCGGCGCCGGCAATTTGGCAGAGGGCCATGGAGCAGGTATTACAGGGAATTCCAGGCACACAATGTTACCTGGACGATATTCTGATTACAGGTGATGGTGATGAAGAACACCTCGCAAACTTGGAACTGGTGCTCAACAGACTGAAAGAGTATGGACTTAGAGTTAATCGGCAGAAATGTGAGTTCTTTCAGAAGCGGATCTCGTACTGTGGTCATAAGGGGCTTCATAAGTCTCCTGACAAGATAGAGGCAGTTGTAAAGGCTCCCGCTCCGGATAATGTCTCTCAGTTGAGGTCGTTTCTGGGATTGATTAACTATTACCATAAGTTTCTACCAAATCTATCCACGGTACTGCACCTGCTGAACGCTCTTTTACAGAAGGGGATACCATGGGAATGGAGCGAAAACTGTAAGAAGGCATTTCGCAAAAGCAAAGAATTGATCACCTCAGAGGAAGTGTTGGCTCACTTCAACCCGACACTGCCTATTCAGTTGGCTTGTGATGCTTCTCCATATGGTATTGGGGCAGTACTCTCACACAAGTTGCCAAATGGCACGGAAAGGCCAGTCGCGTTTGCATCCAGATCATTGACCTCCACTGAGCGCAACTATGCACAGATCGATAGGGAGGCTCTCAGCCTTGTATGGGGAGTGAAGAAGTTTAATCATTACCTGCAGGGCCAAAAATTCACACTTCTGACAGACCATCAGCCGTTGGTATCCATTTTTAACCCTAAGAAGGGTGTTTCGGTGATGACAGCACAGCGACTCCAGAGATGGTCCCTTTTCCTAGGGGCACATCAATATCAAATAGAATTCAAAGGTACAAAGCAGCATGGCAATGCTGATGGGCTGTCGCGCCTGCCACTACCTGAAGCAGAAGAGATGACGAAAGTTGACCCTGTTGAGTTATTTCATTCGACCATCATCGAGTGTTTACCAGTCACCAATGCAAGTATTGAAAGAGAAACCAGGAACGACCCGACACTGTCCCGAGTTTACGAGGTGACAGTGAAGGGATGGCCAACACATGGTGATCCGCTGTTACCGGCATTCTCGGCAAGGCGAGACCAGCTGTCCGTCTGCCATGGTACTTTGATGTACGGGACAAGAGTGATTATTCCTCCCAAGTTACGGGAAAGAGTTCTAAAGGAACTGCATGAAGGTCATCTGGGGGGAGTTAAGATGAAAAGTCTTGCTAGGGCTTATGTATGGTGGCCGGGCATTGACCAACAGATAGAGGAGTTGACAAAAAGCTGCGCTGGGTGCCAAAAAGTGCAAAATGCACCTCCGATCGCATCGCTACACCCATGGGAATGGCTTTCAGCCCCATGGCAACGCGTACATATTGACTTTGCTGGTCCATTCATGGACTCCATGTTCCTAATTGCGGTGGACGCACATTCCAAATGGCCAGAAGTGATCAAGATGAATACCACTACTTCAGAAAAGACAATTGCGGTGTTAAGAACAATATTCGCAAGGAACGGATTGCCAGAACAGATATGTTCGGACAACGGACCACAGTTCGTGTCGGAAGAATTCCAAAAATTCTTAAAGAAGAATGGGGTGAAACATTATACCTCTGCCCCATATCATCCGGCGACAAATGGGTTGGCCGAGAGATTTGTCCAAACATTCAAAAAGGCAATAAAGGCCATGAACGATGATCAGATTCCGTTACAACACAAGGTGGACAATTTCCTAATGGCATATCGAAACGCCGCTCATGCAGTGACTAACCAAAGTCCTGCCATGATGTTTTATAACAGGAGGTTGCAGTCCAGGTTGGACTTGTTAAAACCAAATGTGCGGAGGGAAGTGGAAAACAAACAGTTCCGGCATATTAATAACAAGTCCACTCGAAGTTTCGACGTAGGACAACCAGTGTTGGCAAGGGGCTATGGAAACGAAAAATGGCAGTCCGGAACAAATCAGGCCAGACAAGGACCTCTGATGTACACAGTAGATATTGGTAACAATGTGATAAGGCGTCATGCGGATCAACTGGTAGAATCAAGAGCAAGGGTCGAACCCATGGTTGCGACAGAGACAACTGTGGAAGACGTTAATGAACCTGAAGCATCTACCTCGGCAGGGACTGTACCTGATGATGACGTCCAATACATAGGAAACCAACAAGAAGAGTCACCTCAGCAACAAGAATCAGAGACCACTGAAAGGCGTTATCCAAACCGAATCAGAAGGCCTCCTGAGAGACTGAACCTTTGAACTGTTTATACCTGAAGTTATATATGTATATATGTTATGATGTTATGTTAAATGGGGATATGACTGTTAAGCTAAAAAGGGAGGATTGTGGTGTATGTAACCTGTTCCACCTTAAGAGAACTTAAGCCTGTTCCACCTTAAGAGATGTACTACTTCCTCTGGCTGCTGTATACGTAATACCGGTGGTGACCACCGGTATATAAGTACTGTGTAGTGATATTGTATTTAGTATAGTCCTGACCTCCAACTAGTAAAGACCTGTTGAACTTTATTCTTGTAGTCTGTGTCAGTAATTAATCTTAATACAACTGGAACACACAGACTTAACATTCCCCATCTCACTAGCCACCCCTCACACTCACCCACATCCTCGTGCAAGCATGCCAATTAACAACACACAAGGGAAGGCACTTGGGTGTTTTAGCCAATGTTCATGTGAAGTTTCTGCTAATGTGCTGTCAAACATTGAAATCTTTATTTTCAACACTTTGGGGGAAAAATTGAGTGGCGCCCATTTTGGGGCGCTAAGTTAGCGCCCCCCCCGCCATAAATTCAGTGGTAGCGCCCCAAGCAAGAGGTGGCGCGCTACTGGAAAGTGCTCCACCTCCTTCTTGGGGCGATACTATTGAAGTTTGCGATGCTACGTGCAGCGGCACCACACGCAGTGGCATGTAGCACTGCGTCATTGCAGGCCTCCTCCCCTGATTAAAGGGGAGGGGCCTAGTTCTGCGCGCACCAGGGCCCTGCCGACCACCAGGGAGTGAGTTGCCATGAAAACTCAAAAGGAGTGCCGGGCTGAGCGATCGCGGCCGGCACCCCACATAAAAAAGTGAAAGGGGGCAGGTGCTGGCAGTCAGCCAAAATAAAAATGGCCGGCCGACACCTGGCCTTTAACTTGCGCCGCGGCCGCTGCCAAACCACCCCCTGATCCCATCGGACATATCGTGCAGGGGGCACAAGGGAAGTTTGCGGCCGGGGCGCTACTGGCTACCGCCACCGCTAACCTCCCACTGAATTTTGCGGGAGGCATTAGCAGCACCGCGTCTGAGCACTAGGGGACTTGCGCCCCGTTAGCGCTAATGAGAGGTGTAAACCAACCCAATTTTCCCCCGATGCGTTCTTGGACAGATTTGAGTGCACCTTTGGAAGTGGCTTAGTGAGTTGCAGTGAATGGCTTGGGCATTGTAGGGATGCTTTATGGTGCCAACCTGGCATATCATGTGACAGCCAGGGTGTGCAGCATCAAGTGAGGTAAATCTGGCCATGATGATACCATCCTTGGCGTCCCGGGCAACAATGTGGTCGGGTGCTGATGCCCTGTGTCCTGTGCAGCATCAGTTGATTGCGGAGAAGGTTGGTGTTGTTGTTAGTGCTGCTGGTGTGCCCGGTGATGCTGGTGTTGGGGCTGATCGTGTTGGGATTCTGAGGACCAAGGTGAGATTTTTTCAAGGGCACTGATGCTGATGGAATGTAGGTGAAGTTGAGATGACAGAAGCGATCTGTCAATGGTGAAAGAGGTTGTTCCAATGAGGTGGCTCTGGATAGAGAGTTTGCTCCAAACACTTGCTAGCTGCATAAAGCTCAATCTGTCTTCCAAATGCAGTAAGCAAGAGCTTCTAACCTTGGAAAGTGAAGACCTATGAAATGGGAGCTTTTACAGGCCATTTGCAGCTGTCAAGTTAGTAAGTCATCCCATGCTGACACAACACCCGACCTTCTTACCTGACGTGATCCCCGAGCAGTGGGGAAGCCTTTGGCGATCTCTAAAAATCTAAAGGTAAGCTTAAAATAATACTTAATTGCCTCTTAACAATCCAGCTAATGATCTAAATTGCCTCCCCCACCGTTTGGTGTCGGCTCTGTTCAGTGCTGACAGACCCAAATACTGGGAGATTCATGTGGAGGCGGTTTGACAATGGGTTCCCTACCCACCGTCACTCATTTCAAATTTCACAGCTGTCCCGCCTCCAATCCTGTCCTCTCAGCGCTGGTAAAATTCCAGCCTTAGAGCTAGATTTCAACAGTCAGTGGGATTCTGGTGGGAAACTGCATTGGTGCATTAATTTCCTGCCCGTCTGCTCTTCCTGGGCCAAAAGGAAAGAAGAAAAAATATTTGAAACTTACCTTTTGGACCTCATCTAGCCCTGATCCACTTCCTTGCTGGGTTAGTCTGGCGGAAAACTCACTGTCACTTCCTGCTCAGGCCATCTAGTGAAAATTGCTTTCAGGTCCCGATTATTTCATTGGGACCCGACATGCATATGTTAAAAAGGACCCTGTTGGATTTGGGTGGGTGTCCTAGCCGCCTGCTCCCAGCAGCTTCAGGGCGGGTAAGTAATTTGGGCCATTTCAACTGCACACCCATCCTGTTTCCGCTGGGCGGGTTGGGTTAAAGTCATCCCCTTTAATCCTGTTACGGTTCAAACCCGTAACCAAAAAGTTCAGGATCAGAATTGTTCTATCAATCCAATCTCAATTAACTACTAAATTCTCACTTCGGAGTTGCATTTTAAAATCAGGGCAATATGGCAGCTCAAATGACGCGTTCTTGATTTCCAACTCAAGACTGGTGGCTTTGAATCTCACAGCAGCTCTTTGGTCCCTCGCCTGTCTCAGTTGGGTAAGTCTGTCATTTCTTTGTTGAACTGCCAGATGAAGGATGAAAAACATATTTTTTGCTAAAAAAAAAAGCAAAACACACAGAAGGGCTTTTCAGGAAACGAAGCTACTTCATAACTTTTGAAATCCTACACTACAAGAGAGAAACAGTGCTCAAACCCTGGAGTTTCTGCAGGCTCACTGAAGAGATTGATTGCTGCTAGCAGAAGGAAATTGGAATTGGAATGGTTGTAATTATCATAGTTAAGTATCTCTACCTATCTATCTTTTGGTTTGTGACGTAAAGTGCTATATTAATTACGTGAAAAGCATAATGTAATTTTGTGCTGTATTGATAATTCTAGATTTGGGATCTTACAGCAATGGATGTAAGACATTTACATGTCAAATTCCGGAATAAATAAATGTGGGCCTTATATCAGACTTGTAAAATCAAAGATATTTTACCACAGTGAAACCATGTTAAAAAAAAATCAGTAAGAAAACAGACGGCATCATCCAAAGTCACACTCTGTAGAATGACAATTCAAGTTTATAGGAGCTTTGTGTCGTAACTACAGTCAGAGTCTTTGTAACTTTGAGGCCCAGACCCGAGTTGACAGCATAGAGTTTAACATTTTTAAATAAATGCTTTCCTGTAATTTTTTTCTCTTTTGGAAAGCATTCAATTTTCTTCAATAACAAGGTTGTGCATTTTTGCCTTTCATTCACTTATGCAAAAGACCTTCGGAAATGTCTTGTGAAGTAAATGCAATAATGCTCCACTATACAGTGTCATATTTATACACAGCATATCTGCTAAGTTACAAACTATCTTTGTATTTGTCGTGCCTCTTAGATGAAAGAATATATTTTCAACAGTTATGTTTTGATAATACCACCAGCTGACTTCCCGCCAGAAATGGGTGGGAAGCAGCTTCCAGCCTGTGGAAAATCGGGTGGCCATTGGCCACCAGCCGGCATGACAGTAGGGCCACGATTTTGTCAGCAGTGTTGGGATGGGTGCGGGACAGCTGGTTTCCAGCTTCCAGTCCCGCCCCTTGCTGCCTCCACTCCACAGATGTGATTTTTCCCTTGATTGACCTTGTTCAGCCCGCCCTGTGGGCTTGCCGGCCAATTAACAGGAAGCGGGTCTGATGATGTAATTTGATGACGCGTCATCTGCCAGTTTCCTTAAAGGGACCACACACAATTTTATTTTGACAGTTGATTTCTCAGTGTTTGATAGCATTGAGGTGCTGAAAACACTGACAATCACTGCACAAAGGTGACCTCTTGCACCCAGGCAATGACTCCCTCCATATGCTGGAATAGATGACAGCTGCAAGTGAGGTGACAGAAGCAATCTGTCACTGGTGAGAGAGGTTCTCCCAATGAGGTGGCACTGGACATATAGTTGGATTTAAAAACTTGTAAGCTAAATAAATCTGTAAATGTTTTAAAAATGCAGTAACCAACATTTTTTTTGCTCTGAAACTCACCATGTGCAACATTGGATCCTTCACACCACTTCTGCAGCTGTCATCTTTCCACAAACATTACACCAGACTCACAACACGCCACACTTACCTGGCGTGGTGTCTGGATGTCGGGAAACCCGACCCAGAAGCGGGAAAATCCAAAACCAGGCTGAAAACTACTGGCAAGTACCTGTTAATAGGCAGGTAATTGCCTTTAATCTGCTTCCCGCCGCTAGGTGTCAGGTCCATTCGCAAATCGGGGACCCGACACTTGTGAAAGCTGTTTGGAGGCGGGTTGACGGCGGGTTCAGATCCCAGCGTCAATCAAATCGAATTTAACCTCTGACCCGCCTCCAAACCCACCCTCTGAGCGCCGGCAAAATCGCGGCCTAGGTGTGGACAGGTTGGGTGATTGGGCAGATGCATGTCAGATGCAGTATAATGTGGATAAATGCGAGGTTATCCACTTTGGTGGCAAAAGCAGGAAGGCAGATTATTATCTGAACGGCAATAGATTGGGAGAAGGGGAAGTGCAACGAGACCTGGCTGTCCTTGTGCACCAGTCGCTCAAGGTAAGCATGCAGGTGCAGCAGGCGGTTAAGAAGGCAAATGGTATGTTGGCCTTCATAGCGAGAGGGTTCAAGTACAGGAACAAGGATGTCTTGCTACAGTTGTACCGGGCCTTGGTGAGACCACACCTTGAGTATTGTGTGCAGTTTTGGTCGCCTTATCTGAGGAAGGATGTTCTTGCCATGGAAGGAGTGCAGCGAAGATTCACCAGACTGATACCTGGGATGGCAGGAATGACATATGAGGAGAGATTGCGTCGATTGGGCTTATACTCGCTGGAGTTTAGAAGAATGAGAGGGGATCTCATTGAAACTTATAAAATTCTAACAGGACTAGACAGACTAGATGCAGGAAGGATGTTCCCGATGGCAGGGGAGTCCAGAACCAGGGGTCACAGTCTAAGGATAAGGGGTAAGCCATTTAGGACAGAGATGAGGAGGAATTTCTTCACCCAGAGAGTGGTGAACCTGTGGAATTCTCTACCACAGAAGGCAGTTGAGGCCAATTCATTAAATATATTCAAGAAGGAGTTAGGTATATTTCTTAAGGCTAAAGGGATCAAGGGATATGGGGACAGGGTACTGAGTTTGGATGATCAGCCATGATCTCATTGAATGGCGGAGTAGGCTCGAGGGGCCGAATGGCCTACTCCTGCTCCTATATTCTATGTTTCTATGTGAGGAAGCCAGCTCTGGGAAGGTCTGACAGGAGGGAAGGGGAGGGGGGGACGGGGTGTGGTGGGAGGAGGTTCAAGGTCCAGGACAGGGAGGCCACAACTTTCCTGCTCCTGCTCCACAAAGCAAAGTAAGAAACTTACCTTTTTTTATATTATTCATTCACGGGATGTTGGCGTCGCTGGCAAAGCCAGCATTTATTGCCAATCCCTAACTGTCCTTGAGAAGGTGGTGGTAGTGAGCTGCTTTCTTGAACCGTTGCAGTCTGTGTGGTGAAGGTACTCCCACAGTGCTGTTAGGGTGGGATTTTGACCCAGCGATGATGAAGCAACGGCGATATATTTCCAAGTCAGGATTGTGTGTGACTTGGAGAGGAGCTTGGAGGTGCTGGTGTTCCCATGCGCCTGCTGCCCTTGTCCTTCTAGGTGGTAGTTGTCATGGGTTAGGGAGGTGTTGTCACAGAATCCTTGGCAATTTGCTGTAGTGCATCTTGTAGATGGTACACACTGCAGCCATGGTACACTAGTGGTGGAGGGAGTGAATGTTTAAGGTGGTGGATGGGGTGCCGATCAAGTGGACTGTTTGTCTTGGATGCTGTCGACCTTCTTGAGTGTGCACAAATTGTTTGCAGACTAGTACTGATGCATGATGTGAGTTTTCTCCACTAAATGAAAGCCACAGAGTGTATGCATAAAGTCAAAGCCAGCCTTGTGTTAAATCAACAATCTCCATAGATGTTGGTTCCAGACCAAGTTAATGCAGTCTACCAAGTCTGTTGTACAGGAAGCAAATGAGTAAAAGGTTCAATGCATCAAGAGGTGCCAAGGTGAATGTACCAGCCTTTGATTGTTTATCTCCTGCACCCTCAAGGAAATAGCATACAAAGCATGCAGAGAACATTTACCTCTGTTTGTAACAGTCTGTCATATGACCCAAGCCATATGGCACAACTTTAGTGGGACACAGTGATAACTTGCGCATTGCAGTTCAAAGTTTATCTCACCAGAAACAGACTGCAAGCTACTTTTCAATGCCTTTGCACAGGAAGAGAGGTGAACTGGGCAAAGGTGTTGTATTTCTAGGCCCAGACAGCACAGACCATAGAAAGAAGAACGGGATGGGTGGTGGCGTAAGCATGGTTGAAGCAGCTGCTGCAGTTTGAGGAGATGGCTCTGGCCTTTTTGGGTGTGAATCTGTGGCGGGTTTAGGCATGAGTGAATTTAGAGGCATGGTACCACCACCCAGCAAATATTCTCCATTTATTATCATTCCTACTCTTAATCACTTCCTTAATCATCAAGGCAGGGCAAACTTTATTCAGCAACGGCATAATAAGTCTTATAATCTTACCTCTCATTGAAGGCGTGAATGCATGAACGATTGTCATTCTTTTTTCTTTCTATAGGCTCTTCTTAAGAACATGAGGGCGCATCAAGTGGCACCGTGGATTCTGGCACATTGCAGTAGCTTGCATCAGAAACTGCGCCTGTCCCTGAGAAATGTAAATAGAGAGATTCAGGAAGGAGCACCAGGTGATTCAGTACTTACAAGTGAGGACAAGCAAGTGGAGGTAGGAAGAGAGGAACAATAAAAAGCAGGCCAGGCGGCGAGCTCACAGCTATATGAGCAAGGGATTGTTATCTGACTGGACCTGCCTTCGGATAGCACTTAATGCTCACATAACATCCTTTGAGTCCCCATGAGCAACCTGTAGCAGCTGGAGAGAATATGAAGCTGTGCACCTCCACTGCATTCTTGTGTGAGGGATTTACTCAAATACAGAGTGCATTGCAATTAGTGACATCTGCAGGGGGTGTGCAAAGAACAGAGGGAACAAGCACTACCAACTTTCTCTAACAAATGATTAGACCTTAGGCACTCATTTGCAGGAGTTGAAAGATTGGGTATTTGGCTGGAAAGAACTATAACGTTAAGCTTAACCCATGTGGAGTACTGTATAGTATTGAGCATGTGCGGGTTGTGTGGGGAGTTCTGGGAAAGGAAGTGATGACAAAAAGGTCAAAAGGCTTCCACCATTTTGTTTGTGTCGTGCAGCTGATGTGTGTTAAAGCTACAAAATAAAGTGTTTGTTCCTTCTTATAAGAAGTGTCTGATTACCAAAATGCTATAAACCACATTAGAAATACCATAAGGACTGCTCTCATGCACCTGGGGCATGGCAAGAGCAGATGAACCAGCTTCTTCTGAAAGTGTCCTCGCATCCACCCACTCCACACAGACCCATGAAAGAACTGGTGAAATATCAGAGCAGAAAGGTGCTGGCTGTAACCCAGCTGTTTTATGACCCTGCGCCCAGAGGTTCAATGTCACCAACATCCCTACAGGTCATAACACCTGGCTGCATCAGTTCATCGTTGCTTCTTCCACCCAGAGACTGCTTAGATATAGCCTTTGATTTCATAGTAAGGCAAGCACACCTTATAGGGTTATCAAGGGAAGCATGGTGATAGGTTATGAGGACATCATTTATTTAAAAATCACTAAATAAATATTTTTTTTATGTCTCCTTAGTGTGGACAGCATTTATTGGGAAAAACCATGGAGAGGTAATAAGTGCAGGGAAGCGGCAGAAGGGTGGCATTTCAATTTCAGTAAAGGTAATGTGTGAAATATTCTTGGGGGCACAAGACATACGTTTTCATAGCAATAACAAAGTTGCTCAGTGGCGGAACTTGTGAATTACTGGAGGTAGTTCTCGATCACAGAGTGCTACACCAATCTCCTTGTCTGTACCGCCCTGTCAGCCTCCTCCTATTTCTCATCCTCTTCCTGTGGGCCTGCAGCCCCAATAGCTTCCTCTTCATCCTGCTGCATTGTCATTGCTTGTTGGAGGAAAATATTGTGCAGTTTGCAGAAAAAGGTGATGATTTTGGAGATTTGCTGTATAGAAATACCATGCTTGAGCAGTCTAAGCAACAGAATTGTTACTTTAGCATGCCTATGCTGTGCTGCAGGGTAATTCGAGTGGTGGCATGGGCCTTGCTGTATTTGCAACCTGTTGCTGTGTGGGAGTTTCTAATTCTGGTCATGAGCCACGAATGCAAAGTGTTGCTCTGGTATCCCAACAGCTATCTGTTCGTTCTATTAGAATCTTCAGAAAATGCAGGCACTGTGGACGACTGCATAATAAAAGCATTATTGGTGCTACTTGGATAATGGGCACTAAAACGCATGATCAAATTTCTGTGGTCAGAAACCACCTAAACTGCCTGTCCCTGTAGAAATTAGGGTTTTCATATGAAGCCCTGATGGCCATATGAGCTCCATCTGTAATGCTTGGGACTCTTGGGAAGCCTGCCTGCTTCTGAGCCTTCTCCAGCTATGAAGGTGTTTCCCCAGGCAAACATGGCATCAGTCATTTGCTCTATACAGTTATGAACTGCAGACTAGTTTATTGGGTAAATGTCCCCTTAATACTGTTGTGACCGACACAGGTGACCGACACAGCCACAGTCCTTGATGTTGTCAGTACATTAGCCTGCAGCAGAAGGCATGACTTGGCCAGTGCCTCTGCAGCGATCTGTAGGTGCCAGTCATGCCTGGGTATATCCTCTGATATACCCAGGCATGTGTGGCATGGTCCTTGGGTATGGGTGGGAGCAATGTACCACTTTTTGAACATGAAGATTTTGTCCCTCGTGGAATTCTCCTCCTCATTTAGTTCATGGGCACAATGGGAACACCCAAAGGGATTCCCATCCTCACAACTTTTTGTCAGTTGAAATTTGTAATGCAGCAGCAATTGAAAAGACTACAGGAAAGTCTTGCCTAGCAAAGGAAAGCTTTTGCAAAAATGCAGATTTGCACAGGCAAAAAAAGCTGTACAGGATGTTAAATACAGAAGATAAATGCTCACGGCCAAAAAAACAATTCACAGTCTATTCTAATGAGAGTGGGCCTTTGGCGTAGCGGTAGCATCCCCGCTGCTGTGCCAGAAGGCGTAGTGTTTCGAAACCCGCTCCAGACTGTCCCAGCAAGTGGAGTCGGAGCTCCGGCTCTAAATTCTGGGTTGACATCCAGCGGGATACTTGGGTCCGTGGGTGTGGGTGTGGGTGGCCCCCCCCTCGTATGGGTTGTGGGAGCCCGTAAAACCCTCCCGCCATAGGACTAACCACCCTAATGGCTGGTACGAAGATGGTTACAGTCACGGAAGGAGCGTTAATCGCGGCCAGAAATCCTTCCACCACTTCATACAGTTCCCCAAAGGGAACAGTGTGAAGGCACATACGACGACGAGTCTATTCTAATAACAACAACCTTGCTTGAAGGATTGTGCAGAAAGGAGACTGGGCCCATCCAGCCACTTTGTATAGAAGAGGAGCACACTGGGCGAAGATTTGCTGAAAATTGAGGAATTCCACATGAGACCTTGGGGCGACTTTGCCAGCCCTGGGGAGGCAGATTTGGAGGCGGGACTGCCGGGAAAATGGCAGAATCTGGGGGCAGGTACCCATCCGGCCCCAAACCGCCTCCGTCCCATCTTCCCAGGAGGCGGGCACCCGACCCGCGCTGGGAGCCGCCTTCCCGAGGCGGGAAGGGGATTAGTGCCAATTAACTGCCTGTTAACAGGTAGTTCCTTAACAGGCAGTTTTTTTGAGAAACTCTATTTTCAGCCCTGAACTGTGGGCTTCCCGATGGCTCCGGACCTCGCCAGGGTCAGCGAGGAGGGCCGTTGGTCTGCGCGGGATGAGAGGGGCCGAGATGTCCAGTGTGCAGGTGAGTGATGAGTGCAAGTGTGGAGAGGTAAGTGTGTGAGGTGCGTGTAAAGTTTTACTTACCTTTACTTCTTCCTGCAGACTTCATCCCTTCAGGTCTCGGGAGTCCCTCAGCTCACCGGCACAGAAAGCAGAATGGTCACTGAACTGTCAAAAGCTGCAGCCTCTGCTTTCTGGTCTGGAGAGCCCTCTAACTGAACCTGAGTGAAAGACTCAACTTAGATGACAGATTGTCAGTGTTTGACAGCTTCACAGATAAAACGTCACTCGCTGATGTCACCTGTAACTGGCTTCCCCTTAATTGGCCTGCTAAGCCCATTGGGCGGGCTTAACAAGGTCAGTCAAGGGAAAATAATGTGGGTTGGCCACAAGTCGATGGAGGCGGGACTAAAACCTGACAAGTGGGAGACCCGCCTCCAAAAGCTCCCCATTGAGAAAATCCAATTATTCTACTTGCTAGAAGTGTTGCTTCATTTGGCCTCAAAATCAAGTCTACAAAGTTCTGTATGCTGAGGGTAATATTCCTCATAGAATCATAGATTAGTACAGCACAGAAGGAGATCATTCGGCCCATCGAGTCTGCGCCAGCTCTTTCAAAGAGAAATCCAGTTAGTCCCACTCTTTCCCCATATCCCTGCAATTTTTTCTCCTTCAAATATTTGTCCAATTCCCTTTTGAAGGCTACTGTTGAATCTGTATCCACCACCCTATCAGGCAGTGCAATCCAAATCCTAACCACTCATTGCGTAAAAAACTTATCACTAATAGATTCTCATAAAATCAAGGATATATATATTCTTGATTTTGAAACATAGAAATTTACAGCACAGAAGGAGGCCATTCAGCCCATCATGTATGTACTGGTCAAAAAAGAGCTATCCAGCCTAATCCCACTTTCCAGCTCTTGGTCCGTAGCCTTGTAGGTAACGGCACTTCAAGTGCACATCCAAGTACTTTTTAAATGTGATGAGGGTTTCTGCCTCTTCCACCCTTTTACGCAGTGCGTTCCAGACCCCCACCACCCTCTGGGTGAAAAGAATTCACCTCATCTCCCCTCTTATCCTTCTACTAATTACTTTAAATCTATGCCCCTGCTTATTGACCTCTCTGCTAAGGGAAATAGGTGCTTCCTATCCACTCTATCTAGGCCCCTCATAATTTGATACACCTCAATTAAATCTCCCCTCAGCCTCCTCTGTTCCAAAGAAAACAACCCCAGCCTATCCAATCTTTCCTCATAGCTAAAATTCTCCAGTCCTGGCAATATCCTCGTAAATCTCCTCTGTGCAATCACATCTTTCCTGTAATGTGGTGACCAGAATTGTATGCAGAACTCTAGCTGTGGCCAATTAATGTTTTTATATAGTTCTAGCATAACCTCCCTGCTCTAATATTCTATGCCTCGGCTAATAAAGGAAAGTATCTCGAATGCCCTCTTAACCACCTACTATAGTTCTCAGTATCCTACCATTTATTGTGTATTCCCTTGCCTTGTTAGCCCTCCCCAAATGTATTACCTCACACTTCTCTGGATTGAATTCCATTTGCCACTTTTCTGCCCACTTGACCAGTTACTGATATCTTCCTGCAGTCTAAAGCTATCTTCCTCATTATCAACTGCCAATTTTTGTATCATCTGTAAACTTCTTAATCATGCCTCCTACATTGAAGTCTAAATGAAGATTTTATAGAGATAGAGAGAGAGGTCGGATTAGAGATAGAAATAAAGATTAAATTTAGTGGTATCCTGCATTTGCTGTTAAATTTAATGGGCATTTACTCTAATAACCTCTAATTAAATTTAATTTTTTTCTGCTACAAAGGGCAGTTGTATTAATTGATAAAGCTTATATAAAATGTCAATCAAATTAGTTTCCTATTGTGTTTCATTAATAGTGTAAAGACAATTGCTGAATTACTGTTGTATCTGTGTCACTGTTTTCAGCCAGGTTCAGTCCCTCAAGGCTTCCCCAAAACCTCTGCTGCAAAGCCACTGTAACAGGTTTTGGGTTTAGATCTTACCATTTGGATCTTAACATAAATTTAACTAAAACTACGATTGTCGATACAATTAAATTGTTGCGCCCTGTGTATAAACATGCTAAAGTGTCTTGCAAGAATCTTCCAATGTATTTTTCTCCTCTAAATGTTCTTTTCTTTTGGCACCTATCCATTCCTCCATATCCCAAAAAGGGACAAAGGCAGCCCATAGTCACTCACTCTCTAATTCTCTCCAGCTATCTGTGGGTAAGTGCCCAGTCTTCACTCTTATCCTACTCTTGTTAGGTTAGAATTAAAATCTAGAACTCGTCACATGGGAATTACAGCCCCAAACCGACACACTCTCACCCATAGCATAGCATGGTATACCAACCTGCCGTTTGGACAATATTTGTACAATCAATTAGGCAACTGACACAATTCTGTGCATATATTAAAGGTTTAGCAAGTGCGACCTGGCCATCTACAAGCAGGGTGCTGTGATCGTGCAAAGGGAAAAGACTGGTAAGGTAATCCACCCAAGTTTCCATCCATTAATTTAAATGAAGGAAAATCAGGCAGGCTCCTTTAAGGGGATGTGGTCCTCTCCTTCCAATTTTCCTCTATGCATTGCATCCAGGTGATTCAATAGGCCCAGGAACAGGAAAATCTATTTCTTAAGCTCATTTAAAAAACTTTCAAACCAGATATATTACATGTAACTTAAAAAATGACAGTATACTTGTCCTACTGAGAGCTTATAGTGTAAAGAGAAAGCTAAATCAGAATTATGCTTGTATTACAAATGCTGTCTCAAGAGAGTGAATTACAATTATAGGGTAAAAATTATTGTTGGTGATAATAGTGAATATTGGCCCTAAAGTCGCGGTCTCCATGACGGCGTGCGCCGTTGTAAGTTTTGTAAAAGGACACGCAAGTTCCCGCAGGCGTGAAAACCCAAAAGTTGCGGTCTGTTGAAGAGATTGCAAAGTCTCTGAAGAATGGATTCAGTCAAGAATATTATTTTTGTGGACTTTATGGGATTTTTCTGAGGGTATTTTCCCTGTTATGGGATCGCCCTGTGCAGATACGTGAAAGACTGGTTTTGTTAAAACTCCAGAGAACACATGGCAGTTGGCTGTGACAAAAGAACTCATCCAGTATGTATGGGTCCGGCCGACAGTCCTGGAAAAAGGAAGTGGGCCATTGAAATTGATTAGAAAAACCACTCTAATATGTAAAGCACTTCTCACCTCCATCTCAGAAGAGAAGCAGAACAATGAACCCACTAGCTCACCCAGCAAAGACCGAAAGGTATGTGTTGTGTATGTACCTTTAAGAGAATAACTGGTCTCAGACTGCAATACCGGCAGTGACCACCCCTGTATAAAAGGCGCTAGAGAGCCTCTGTTTTGTTAGATTCGTTTATGCCTTTCACCAGTAAAGTTCTGTTTGTTTCTCTCCTGCTAGTCCGTGTCTCAATCATTCACGGACTTAACAGTATGTCCCAGACTTAAGGCCATTAATCCAATATGCATGGGTCCGACGATGACCCATCACTGATTAAGCACCGGAGTGCTTAGAATTTCTCCCAACACAAAGACCAAAAGATGTCCCAGACTTAGGGCCATTAACCCAATACGCATGGGTCTGAGGATGACTCATCACAGATTTAGCACCGGAGTGCTCAGAAGCAAATGGATTTTTAAGATTGGTGGGAAAAGACAGGCAGACTGTCTATAAAGACAGATTCTTTTCCACCATTCTCTCTCTCTCGCTCTCTGCTCCAACCAGACAATAAGTACCAGAGAAAGCCGACGAGCAGAGCGATCGAAACCGGGGTAAGCATAGTCTCTCAGAAGTGAAGTTTTTGGGCTATTCCGAGGGTGGGAGCTTTGTTTGGTTCAGCCAAGTGAAAGGGGTTTATGCGACTTGGTAATTCGTTGATAGGGGTGGAATTATAGTCCACCATAGCTGTTTTTAAGGGAATTACTGCTTGTTATAGGCCCCAGTTTTGTACTGTATGTATGTTGATTGTAATCTGGATTTTTATTCTCCACAGGGATAGTAATTTCGTTTAGTAGTGTATGTTTCAGCCAGTGTATGTTAGACCAAATAAATACAAGTTTGATTTTTCACTGAAGCATTCCTGTCCATGACTTATTTCATTTACACTCTGAATAATAATTCCCGGGTATAGAACTTTAGTAAGGTGGGGGCGATTCGAAACGTCCATCTAGCAATTGGGCTAGGATCAAAAACCGTTTACATCTCCTGGCGACCAGCGGCAGGATCTGGATTAAAGGATCTGGGTAAAAGGAGTGTAAAAACCACCTATACTGTCCAGGTTCGCCTTGACAGATCGCCTGCCTGCAACCCAAAAACACTTTCGCTGGCGCAGAGTTGGGCTATTTGCCCAACTACTGCCCAGCAAATGCCCACAAAACTCTTATATCTGGTAAAAGCAGGCATAGGGCCTACTTTTACCAGCATAAGGGTTAATATAAATGTTAAATTGTAGGTGTCTTCACACTACTACGAAAATACTGCGGTTGAAACTGACAGTTAAACAAACATGGTTTAATGTACTGAAACAGTTACAAACAAAAGAACGCAGGAGAAACTCCACACAGGTCTGTACACTAGCTGGATCCACGAGGACTGACGGAAACGCCCTACCCCCGTCATCGCGTTTCCCGCCGTTGGGAACGTCACGTGACCCGCGTGATGACATCATCGCGTCAGATCACGATTTTATTGATCCCGCGCTGTTTGAACAGAGCAAACACTTAAAGGTAACAACTATGGTTAAAGACCATTATAAACGTTACTGCAAGAGTCTCTTGATGGCTTTGCCACACACGCCCCCCCAGGATTGTCTTTAACGAGGAACGTCAATCACAGAGGAGGTCGGACAAGCCTGTTTGACCGACTCCTAAATTCCCAGAGAGGAAAACGCTGAGCGGGTGGCGAGCTGGCAGGTAGCACGGTGCGGGTAGGTGCGGCAGTAGCCGGCGGCCGGCCCCGGCGCGGGGGCTGAGCAGGTTCAACTGGCTGTTCG
Source organism: Somniosus microcephalus (assembly GCF_052327205.1). Classification (NCBI taxonomy): domain Eukaryota; kingdom Metazoa; phylum Chordata; class Chondrichthyes; order Squaliformes; family Somniosidae; genus Somniosus; species Somniosus microcephalus. Next base: position 149,715,414 of record NC_140999.1, read on the forward strand.
AGGTCCAGGTGCGCAGGCTTGAGACGATCGACGGAGATGTGATCCGGCTTGCCCCCGAAGTCGATCACGAAACTCTTGTCCCCGGCCTGTAGAACCTGGAACAGACCCGCATATGGAGGTGCGAGCGGGGTGCGATGGGCGTCTTGGCATACAAAGACGAATTTAGCCTTTGACAGCTCCACGGGGACGTTGGCGGAAGGCAAACCGTGCTGCGAGGTCGGAACTGGTCTGAAGCACTGAGCCACGTCCCGGTGGGCCTCTCGCTGACCGGCTGCAGATCACGGCCGCGTAGGTGACGGCAGGAATTTGCCCGGAACCCGAAGTGGCTGGCCATAAACCATTTCCGCGGCAGAAGATTGTAAATCCTCCTTCAGCACTGTGCGCAGTCCCAGCATAACCCACGGCAGTTTATCGACCCATGCCGCATCCAGAAGGCTGGCCCTGAGCGACGCCTTCAATGAACGGTGGAACCGCTCGCACAACCCATTCGCCTGCGGTTGGTAGGCCGTAGTGCGATGGAGTTTAGTGCCCAATGCGGAGGCCACCGCATTCCATAGTTTCGACGAGAATTGCGGCCCGCAGTCGGACGAAATATCCACCGGAACACCGAAACGGGCTACCCATGATGAAATGAAGGCTCGAGTGACATCCGCAGAGGTGGTAGACATCAGGGGAACCGCCTCTGGCCACCTCGTGGTGCGATCCACCATCGTCAGAAGGTGTGTAATACCACGGGACGGTGGAAGTGGACCCACCAGGTCGACGTGAAAGTGGTCGAACCGCCGCTCTGGTACCTCGAAGGTGGCCAGAGGGGCCCTGACGTGCCGTTGCACCTTGGCCCGCTGACAAACCACACAAGTGTTCGCCCAGTCATGGACGTCTTTGCGTATCCCTCTCCATACGAATTTGGAGACCAGCAGCTTCTGCGATGCACGCACCCCGGGATGCGACAGCCCGTGAATGGCATCGAAAACGTCTCGGCGCCAGGTCGACGGAACAATCGGACGTGGATCACCCAAGGAGACGTTGCAGAGGAGAGTGGTACCCGCTGAATGGAACGGTACATCTCTCGGCTGAAGGCTGGCGGGGTCAGAACGAAAAGCTTGCGTCTCCGGGTCGGCAGCCTGGTCAGCAGCCATTCTCGCATAATCAATGCCTAATTGAATGGCCTGGATGGCGGCGCGGGAGAGGCAATCCGCTACGACATTGTCCTTGCCGGCCACGTGCCGGACGTCAGTGGTAAACTCGGAAATGTATGTCAGCTGCCTCTGCTGCCGAGCCGACCACGGTTCGGCAGTCTTGGCCATCGCAAACGTCAGCGGTTTGTGGTCGACAAACACAATGAAGCGGCACCCTTCGAGGAGGAATCGGAAGTGGCGGATGGCCAAAAACAAAGCTAACAGCTCTCTGTCAAAGGTACTGTACCGGCGTTCATGCCGCCGCAGCTGGCAGCTGAAAAATGCCAGTGGCTGCCACGCGCCATCGACCCATTGCTCCTGGACGGCCCTGACGGCATAGTCCGACGCGTCTGTCGTAAGGGCGATAGTAGCTCCTGGCCGGGGATGTGCCAACATCGTCGCGAGCGCGGTCTTCGTATCCCTGAAGGCGCGAACCATGTCTTACGACCAACCCACGGGCTCCTTTCCCGTCTTGCCCCTGAGGGCCTCGTAGAGCGGCCGCATGAGTTGTGCGGCCCTGGGGACGAACCGATGGTAAAAATTAACCATCCCTAGGAACTCCTGTAAGGCCTTCACGGATTGTGGCTTCGGGAAAGCCATGATCGCCTCCACCTTAGCTCGAAGTGGCATTGCTCCCTCGGAAGTTATGCGGTGGCCTAAAAGGTCAAGTTGCGACAGGCCGAAACGGCATTTGGCCGGGTTTACAATTAGGCCGTGCTGCTGAAGACGACAAAAAAGAACACAGAGATGCTTGAGGTGTTCCTCCTTTGTGGTGCTGGCAATCAGAATGTCATCCAAGTAGACGAACAAAAAATTGAGATCCCGCAGAACCGAATCCATAAGGCGCTGGAATGCCTGCGCCGCGTTTTTAAGCCCAAAAGGGCATTCGGAGGAACTCAAACAGTCCAAAAGGGGTGATGACGGCCATCTTTTGAACATCCTGGGAATGCACTGGCACCCACGGACGAGGTCGACCTTAGAGAAGATTGACTTCCCCGCCAAATGCGCGGAGAAGTCCTGGGTGTGCGGGACGGGGTAGCGGTCGGGCGTCGTTATATCATTGAGGCGACGATAGTCGCCACAGGGCCGCCATCCCCTGCCCGGCTTGGGGACGATGTGGAGCAGCGAAGACCAGGGACTACTGGACCGGCGAATAATCCCCATCCTCTCCATCGCGGCGAACTCCGCCTTCGCCGCCGCGAGCTTGCTGGGCTCTAAACGTCGCGCCCTAGCGTAGACGGGAGAGCCGGTCGTCGAAATATGGTGCTCCACCCGATGCTTGGTGGTCGAAGCTGAAAAGGTGGGCTTGGTCAGTTCGGGGAAATCCCTGAGAAGGCGGGAGAAGTCGTCGGGAGGTGGCTGAGCGCAGGAGACCGAGTGCGGCGCGGCCGTGCTGCGCGCACATGAAATACCGTCGAGCGTGGCGGCGTGAACGAGGCAACGATTCTTCACATCCACCAACAGGCCATTGGCACTGAAAAAGTCGGCACCCAAGAGAGCCTGCGAAATTTGAGCGGTGACGAAATCCCAGCTAAAACGTTGGCCACCGAAACAGACTTGTACCCGCCGGTTCCCGAAAGTGCGAATCGCACCCCCGTTGGCAGCTTGGAGGGGGGAACCCCGTCTGCCGGACTGAAGGTCGAGGACCGAGGCGGGAAGTATGCTGCACTGTGCCCCCGTGTCGCACAAAAAACGACGGCCCGAGATGGAGTCGGTTAAATACAGAAGATTCCTGGAATCGCCGATCGCCATCGTGGCCGTGGGGCACGCCCCGATTCCAGTGTTCTTGACTCGCGGCAGTCTGTTTGACGGTTTGGGCGCGAAACTGCAAGGCGGGCGGCAGCAGCGGGCTTTCAGGCCAAAACGAGCGTGGTAGTAACAGTAACCGGTCGTCAGAGGCGTCGAGGCGGGGCCCTTCGGGGCTGGGCATTGCGCAATGGCACAGTATTGCTGTCGGACCACGTATATTTTGTCCGCCTCTTCGGCGAGCGCAATGCAATCCCCGGTGTCCGACCTGGCGAGGGCTGCTTGGACCTGTTCGGGAAGCTGACTAAGAAACAGGAAACATTGGGGTTCGGACCCCAGGAGCGTTAGCATGTGGCTCATTAGTTCCGAGGGTTTGGAGTCGCCTAACCCGGGTAGTATAAGTAGACGGCGAGCGCGCTCCGCCTTTGTAAGGCCAAATACCTGCAGCAGCCGTGTCTTGATGGCGACATACTTGTCAGCGGTCGGGGGGTTCTCCAGAAGGCTGATGATTCTCGACGCCGTCGAGCTGTTGAGGGCGGAGACCACGTACAAATATCGGAGCTGGTCCTGCACGATGTTGCGGATCTCAAATTGTGCCTCAGCCTGCACAAACCAGGAGGCCGCCTGTTGTTCCCAGAATTGGGGGAGCTTCAAAGCCATTGCGTTGGCTTCCATCACTGGCCTGCGTTCCGTGTCCACCACGAAAAACGTTCGCGAGGTTTCGGGGTCACCAATGTAGGTGTCTTCACACTACTACGAAAATACTGCAGTTGAAACTGACAGTTAAACAAACGTGGCTTAATGTACTGAAACAGTTACAAACAAAAGAACGCAGGAGAAACTCCACACAGGTCTGTACACTAGCTGGATCCACGAGGACAGACAGAAACGCCCTACCCCCCTGACGTCATGACGTCATCACGTTTCCCACTGTTGGGAACGTCACGTGACCCGCGTGATGATGTCATCGCATCAGATCGCGATTTTATCGATCCCGCGCTGTTTGAACAGAGCAAACACTTAAAGGTAACAACTATGGTTAAAGACAATTATAAACATTACTGCAAGAGTCTCTTGATGGCTTTGCCACAAAATTAAAATAAAAAAAATACACAAACACTTAAAATTAGTTTATGTAAATGTTAGCCCAGATTAAAATGATTTTTCAAAAAAATAAATTTTTATTTTAAATACTTCATTAAAGGGACTTTTAATTAATTTTGAAAATGGGAATGTTTATTTTTATTTCAGTTGTGTAAATCATTTATTTATTTGGAGATTCCTCATAAATGGAAGGCACGTAGGTTTATGAGGAATGCTCCATTCTGACAGGAGGACCGGGCCCACGTGATCCCAGGGACTCTTCCGAACCGCCTGAGTCCCTGGGATTCCTGGGCCTTTACGCAGGCCCAGGACCCGAAGACTCCGAAGCCCGGGAGCCAGCAGGCTTGTATTTTTTTTCGGGTTGGAGGTGTACTCCGGAGGTACGCCTCCAACCGCAAATTTCGGCCCAATATATTTGTGCAACTGTCCTCTCTAATATTTTATTGGAGACATTTACCCATTTAAGGTAAATGTGCTAACGGCTCTGTTAAAATGTTGGACAGAGGAACGCCATGGAACACATTAAGCAGTCTTTGGGTCGGATGCAATACTTGTGTATCTGAACTGGGCTCCAGCAGCAGACACTTAACACTGTAATATAGTTAGTTTCCTGAAGAAGGTGCTGTTCACAGTTTCTTTTGCTGAAGTTGGGTTCTTGTGCGGTTGAAAAAGGGCAACTGTTCTACCATCAGCGAGTATCCATCAAAGAGGCTTAACCAAACCAGTGCCTACCAACAAAACTGTTATTAATATCATTTCTTGACACTAAGGCCGGAATTTTACCGGTGCTGAGAGGATGGAATCAGAGGCGGGTCAGCTGTGAAATTTGAAATGATTGACAGCGGGTAGGGAACCCACTGTCAAGCCACCTCCACGCTAGTCTCCCAGGTGTCGGGTCTGTCAGCGCTGAACAGACCTGAAACCAAATGGCAGGGGAGGCAATTTAGATTATTAAGAGCTTGTTAGCAAGCACTTAAAAACTATTTTAAGCTTACCTTTAGATTTTTAGAGTTCGCCAACAGCTGCTGCTCAGGGATCATGTCAGGTAAGGAGGTCGGGTGTTGTGTCAGCATGGGATGATTTACTAACTTGATAGCTACAAATGGTCGATAAAAGCTCCCATTTCATAGGTCTTCACTTTCCAAGGTTAGAAGCTGTTGCTTACTACATTTTAAAGACAAATTGAGCTTTATGCAGCTAGCAACTGTTTGGAGCAAACTCTCTATCCAGTGTCACCTCATTGGAACCTCTCTCACCATTGACAGATCGCTTCTGTCATCTCAAACTCACCTGCCATCTATTCCATAGCATCGGTGCCCTTGATAAAATCTCACCTTGAACCTCAGAATCCCACCACGATCAGCCCCAACACCAGTAGCACCAGGCACACCCGCAGCACCAACAACAACAGCAACCTTCTCCACAATCAACTGATGCTGCACAGGACACAGGGCATCAGCACCCGACCACATTGCTGCCTGGGAGGCCAGGGATGGCTTCACCATGACCACATTTACTTCACTTGACACTGCACACCCTGGCTGCCACATGATGTGCCAGGTTGGCACCACCCCATACCAACACTATAAAGCATCCCCACAACTTCCAAGCCATTCCTTTCACACTCATCACCATTGTCGGGGGGTACCCTTATGTCTCAGCATTCACTGCAACTCACTAAGCCACTTCCAAAGGTGCACACAAATCTGTCCAAGAACGCAAAGTGTTGAAAATAAAGATTTCAATGTTTGACAACACATTAAAAGAAAGTTTACATGAACGTTGCATTAAACACTCAAGTGCCTACCCTTGTGTGTTGTTAGTTGGTATGGTTGGACTAGGACGAGGGTGAATGTGAGGGGTGGCTAGTGAGATGGGGAAGTGATAATGTAGATAGAGAGGGATGAGTGGAAGGTCAGTTGGTGTGAGTAAGGATGTGCAGGAGTAGGGTAGTGAAGGCAGAGTGATGGGGATGTGATGAGTGACACAGCAGGATGTGGTTGAGTGTTGCTTTGCAGTAACATTTCATGATCTACTGAGATCATTGAAAGGTTTGCACCACTGCAGCCTGGTTCTCCTGACGACATCCCTGCTTGTGCCCTCCTCCACAATGCGCAACCAGGCTGCGTTGTTCTCCCGGGGAGGTCTCTTCCATCCATTGGAAGAAAGAGAACCTCCCTGTGTGTTGTGACTCCCTCCATAAGCATGTGGAGGGAGTCATGGGAGAGCCTGGGTGCAGCCCTGCACCTCTGTGCAGTGCTTGTCAGTGTTTGCAGCACCTCAATGCTGTAGAACACTGACAGCACAACTGTCAAAGTAAATTTGGACATGGCCCCTTTAAAGAAACCGGCTGAAGACACGTCATCAAATGACGTCATCAGACCCACTTCCTTTTAATTCACTGGGAACCTCGCTGGGCGGGCTTAACAAGCCCAGTTATCGTAAAATCACTTCAACAGAGCGGGATGGAGAAGGCAGCGGGCTGGGACCACGCTACCGACCCCGACTGCCCCTGACCCGCCTCGGTATGGCAAAATCGCGGCCTAAGTGCACTTTGGTGTTAAAAGATGTGTCCTTTTCTCTGTTTTTCATTTTGACTATAATTCAGAAGAGTCATGAACAAGAAAGATTATTAGAGGCAATTGTGATCTGAAATTTCTGGCTTATAAATTCAGAAATCCTAATCTGATTTTTGATAGTGTAATAATCATTTTTAGAAGTATCGCAATGTATAGGGAATTCAGAAGAAACTTCTTTACACAGAGAGTGGTGAGAATGTGGAACTCGCTACCACAGGGAGTGGTTGAGGCAAATGGTATAGATGCATTTAAGAGGAGGCTAGATAAGCATAGGAGGGGGAAGGGAATAGAGGGTTATGCTGATAGAATTAGATAAGGAAAGACGGGAGGAGGTTCGAGTGTGGCATGGACTGGTTGGGCCGAAAGGCTTGTTTCTGTGCTGTGTATTCGATGAAATTTTATGTATTGATCATTTTAGTGTCATGAAATCCCATGTGTCCTGTGCTTTCCAGAATGCACCAGTTAAATTCCCCCCTCTTTTGTTGATTTATTTATCACGATTAGCGTAGGCACTGTGCTTCACAAATATAGCAAAGAATCAATAATTGTGCTTCTTTGTAGCTTGATGTTTTATATTAGTACAGTGACCCACAACATCCTGACATCGATGGTTGTAATATTCTCATGTTCTTAAAAAAAACAAGCTTGTAACTGTCAAGCAACTCCCATTTTCATAAATGACAACATCATTCCTGACTAATCCGAAGGGAGGCTTGATGGTGCGAGACATAGGTCTCCAGTCACTGAGCTTGAATCTAGATTAATAGCAAAGGAAGATACAGCTTTAATCTCATTACCAAAGAATTCTGCTGCTTAGCAACCTGCAGATGGTGAGTTAGTGGCTGGAAGTTGAATTTTTTTTTTGGTCTGGTCTAGTGAAAACAGGAAATATTCCTAATTTTTGTAAAACACCAATCTAATCTTGAACAAACATACTTTAGCACAGTCCTGCTTTACAGAATGACTAGGTTACTGAAATGACAAAATTAACATTTATTTTTATTCAGAATAGCATATCAAAATCTATATATCATATTACAGACAGCAGTTCATGAAAGCAAGAACTTGCATTTAGCTCATGTCTTATCACATCTCTCAGTACATCCCAAAATACTTCACAAAATAAATTACTTTCAAGTGTTGCTATTTAATCAAATGTGGGAGCTATTGTACATATAGCAAGATCTCAAAATAGCAATAAGATGAATGGCCAATTAATCTATTTTTCTTGGTGGTGTTGCTTGAAGGGAAAAATATAGGTTAAAACATTATATGAGGATTTTCTGCTCTCCTTCTGGGTATGTTGACACCAATTATAATTCTTGCCATACTCCTGCACTGTCAGGCTGGAATGCAAATTTAATTCCTGCATATGTGAATAGTTGAAAAGTAAGGTGCTAGTTAAAGTCATAACAATAAAAAGTTAATACAGTGCAAAAAGGTTAAATGAATAATTAATTTGTCAAGTAATTTTACTCACTTAACCGTTCTATTCTTTTATTCATTTTAACTGTTGTATCAAGTTTGGCAAGAAGCTAACAATGTAATACAAACTGGAGCATTATCTCCATACTGACGATAACAAGACCAGTATTGGCAGGTTCATTTTTATGTCTCCCTGTGCTAATTCTGATCCATAATTGTATAATTATGCTGCACATTTGTTCGTCCAAAGTATAATACATTTGTCAATATTGTCCCCACCACTTATAAAGAACGTGTTGGTTTTAAAGGAAACATTATGGCCACCAAGTAGCGAGGGCTGCCAGAACCTAGGGAGTATTTGAGTGTGGGAATATCCCAGTGTTCTCACCCGAGGTCCATACACCTGTACTTTGCAGCAGGAGCACTGCACAGGCCCGGCAACGACCTCATGGTGCCTGGCAGCTGAGATCTGACCCGCTAGGAGTCTGAAAAGAGCACAGGCATTTGAAACACAGAGGAAGAATTTGCCTGGGGAGTGAGACAAATGGGCATCTGGAGATGAGGAGCATCCTCAGAGGGAAGGAGGCCACAGCTGTTCTGGGAGAATAGGAACGATTGAACCAGTTGATGAGGATTCAGAGCCAGGAGAAGGCATATTGTTCAGTGTACATTACATGGTACAATAATGTTGTCCTTTAAATCTATGGCCCATAATTTGCAGTCAAATTAACGGCAAGGCTAATGAGACTCGTTGTTATTTATGTAGCTTCTGATCTCTAGTACCTTATCCAAGTGGCCATTCGTCATATTCTGAAGCTTGTCAGTGAGTGCTAGAAGGCTATTCTGTCATAGGAGAAATCACAAGCAAGCCTGATGTTGTGACTGGCCAGTGGATAGCAACCAGAAGTGGGAACCGTGGTCAATATTTTTCCTCCATAGCCTGGGTATGTTGACACCAATTCTTGCCATACTCCTGCACTGTCAGGCTGGAATGCAAATTTAATTCCTGCATATGTGAATAGTTGAAAAGTAAGGTGCTAGTTAAAGTCGTAACAATAAAAAGTTAATACAGTGCAAAAAGGTTAAATGAATAATTAATTTGTCAAGTAATTTTACTCACTTAACCGTTCTATTCTTTTATTCATTTTAACTGTTGTATCAAGTTTGGCAAGAAGCTAACAATGTAATACAAACTGGATTGCAATTACAGCAAAATGGCCACACATTTAAGAGAGCTGAAAGTGTGTTTATGCCATTTGGCTCCTTACAATATATACATTGCAGCAGCACAATAAAAAGGGGAATGGAAATCTTTTTAAAAAAGGACATAGTGGATGATTTTCGCCAAATACTTTAGGCGCTAAAGAGGTAAAGAGGTGACCAAGATGGAGTCTTAAGCTGAAACGCGGGTTTAGCCAGTGCTAGGAACGGCCACCCGGAGACTTGTTAAATAGCGGATTGTCACTTAAAATGCCTACCAGCACTCATTAAAGAAGCTGCACATTATTTTGGTGGCTAGCGCTTCAACTAACGACCTCTCCTAACAGCAACCAGCTGTTTGGGAGTAAACATGGCATTGATGTCGATTTCAAGCAGTATTAAAGGGATACTCACCATTTAAAGGGATATTTACCATCTCATGACCATTGCTGCTGGAGCTGTGAAGAGGACCTGTGAAACACATCGGGAGACTTTCTGGGACACTTTGTCAAGGCTTCATCAACACTCTAGCAACGTTTAGTCCGGAAATTCTCTGAGGACTTCACCTAAAAAGAGTAAATGCTGTCTTAGACCACCTATCAGGAGTCATAGGAGAAAGGGAACGCTTGGTCATGGGCATCATGCTAGGGGGTCCCCCTTGGTCCGGATGAGGAATGAGAGGAGGACATGAGGCCAGGCAGAGCAGCACCAGCTGCTGCAGGAGAGAGGGACAGGAGGGTGAGGAGGGAGAGGTGGCGTCCTTCCCCCCGCGGGTTTAGGACATCCCTCTTCCTCTGGACCTCCTCCACCAGGACCTCCAGTGCCGCATCCGGGAACCTGTGCGACTTCCCTGTGTCCCTGAGCCAATCTGAAACCTGCCGCTGTGTGACAGCCAGAGCACTCCACACCTTCAGTGGAAGTGTGTGCGAGGAACCCACATATACTGCTCCACGAAAATTGCGACTAATCAGCACTTGAGTGTGAAACCTGCAGGTTTCTGGTTAGCGCCTGCAGGCATGTTGAAATCAGAATAATCATCAGTTAGCCCAAAAATTTGCGTGCTAAATCCAGACTTTCAGACAAGCATTTCTTATTCACACAGCACCCATTTAATGCCTGTTTTCGCCCTTTGGCCAAAATAAGGACCTTGCTCCAAAAGAGGAAAAAAAAGTGCTGGCAACCCGATCTCCTGCTGGCATCCCATTATCAAGGAAAATTCTCATGAATAACCAAGGACATGAAAAATGGGAGCATAGATAATTGAGATTCTACTGTAGTAGAAATTCTAATCCTTTTGCTAATTTGTAAACATATTGCCATGCTTCTTACAGGATCTGTTTGTAATTTAAGCACAGGTTTCCAGTGCTGCACCAGTACATGGGTGAATGTCACAGGAACTGTACTACAACTAAGGCCTTTAGAAAAACACATCAGCTAACTCTTGGAAATGATGCCAATACCTCTGAATTAGAGCAGCGTCACAACCCTGAATGTTTAAAATCAGGACATGTATCACCACAGGCTTTTAATATCCTTTCAGAGTATGAGCAGGTGCTTTTTTGTGTTGTAACAGTTTTACATATTAAAGGCACTAAACGTTGCCAGCAATTTCATGAATCTGTTTTCTGTTATCTGTTTTTAGTGAACTTATTTCCTCTCTGGAAATGAATTAATTCTCATGAAACTACCAATAAAACCATTTACTTTTGCTGGACAATAATCTGATTAAAACCATTGCCTCATGAAATGCTGAATTTTCTTATTGTTATAATGATTAGTATTTGAGCAATTTCAATGAAAAACATGAAGTAAATAAAGGTTCTTTATTAATAACATTATTCAAGTAAACTGAAAAAACTCAACCATGTCATTTTTGAATGGTTTGAAAATACTGAAGTATTATCACAGCTACAAGTAAAACCTAATGCTTTTAATAGCCACTTCTGGCCATGCTGATGAATTCTGAACAAAGCAGCGTTTTGGTTGTCATAAAACTATTTGTATAGCTTTTATTGGTTAATTAGCCAGAGAATTTTTTCCCTAGGTTGCTAAAATTTTTATTTGAATTTCTTAGTTTGCTCATCAATTTGCTGCAGGAATGTGAACTATTAAGCAAAGAATAAAACTGGCAGCACAAACATATGTATCAGAGGGATAAGCCACTGAGTGATACACTGAGAATGCTACACATGTAAAAGCGTTGTGCTGACTGTGTTGTGAGAATTATATTCCATAAAACACCATTATTTCAACATATACTTTGATTCTTTTTCAGTTTTAAAGATTTTTGAAGTCTCTTGTGTTAAGCAGCAGACGTGAAATGTTAGTGTTGCGGCAGTTGTCGGAGGTCAATGTCATGTGGAGTCTGTGGGGGAAAAATTCAATTGTTTGTGCCTCCCATTAGCGCCTTAAGAGGGCGCTAATGGGGTGCAAAGCAACTAGCACCCGGGCACGGCGATGTTTGCGCCGCTCGCGAAATTAACTAGACATTTTGTGGCGGCGCTAAACACTACTGCCACGATCTCCTGCGCCGGCAGAACAGTCGAGTGCTCAACGCCCCGGTAGCGCCCCGGACCGGATATTGAGTGGCGCCCCTTGCCTTACCGCCTGCCGCTAGCAACGACAGGTTGAGGGGAGCGTTTTGCAGTCAGGAAGGGACTGGGGGAGCGCTATTTAAAGGCGACCGCTTCCTGCCTTTTTTTGTTGGTGACATTTTTGCATCACACATTCTGAGAGAGAGAGAGACTGACTTCTGGAGAGATTCAATGCTGTGTGAAGGAGTTTTGGGTACTGAGCAGCAATTTGCAGATTCATTTTGATTTGCCCTTCCTTGTATCGATTTAGAAGAGACTGTGGGGGCTGCAGTCTGAGCTCTTTCCCTGGGTCGCTCCATTGTTCTTTCCAGCAGATTTGATGTACTGGTCTCTCCAGGCTGAGATTCAGGCCGAGATTCAAGGCTGCAATGAGCAGGATGTGGATGGAGAGCAAAATCAACCCTCCCATTTAAGATAAAAACAGAAAATGCTGGAGAAACTCAGCAGGTCAAGCAGCATCTGTAAAGAGAGAAACAGAGTTAACGTTTCAGGTCGATGACCTTTCATCAGGACTCCCCTTTAAGAACTGGCTGGCGCCAGTGTGTCTGTGTTCCATTGCTGACTGACATCACATGAGCTTCGCCAGTGCTCTGAGGTAGCGCCTCGCTCCTCGGCCTTTGCACCTTAAGACAGGTGTGAAGCACCTGATTTAGTGCTCCAATCACCTCCAGGGGCAATAAAAGCCAAGTTTGCCGTCGGAAACGATAATTAGCGCCAGGCGCTAAACTTTGCGCACGGCCGATAATGGCGCCCCAAACGGGGCGATACTGAATTTTTCCCCCTGTGAATACTGATCTTTCTCTTCACATCAGGAAGCTCCATTGAATGGACTACAGTGGAAGGCAGTGGAAAGGAAGAGACCACCAGAGCAAATAAACAAGAGGAAGAAAAGAGAGAGGGATTAAAATGTGGAGCGGAAATAATGTTTCCAATGACTGAAGAGTTGATAACCAGAGGGCACAGATTTAAGGTGATAGTCAAAAGAACCAGAGGCAACATGAGGAAAACTTTTTTATGCTACGAATGGTTAGGATTTGGAATGCACTGCCTGATAGGATGGTGGATACAGATTCAATAATAGCCTTCAGAAGGGAAATGGATAAATAATTGAAGGAGAAAAAATTGCAGGGATATGGGGAGAGAGTGAGGGAGCGGGACTAACTGGATTGCTCTTCGAAAGAGCAGGCGCAGACACGATGGGCCAAATGGCCTCCTTCTTTGCTGTACTATTCTATGATTCTATGAAATGAGAGATGAATCAGCCTGAAGCAAAACAGATATACGCTGGAGAGGAACAAGACCAAGAAATACTGAGAAGAAGGTGGACGACTGGTAGCTGTCAGGCTGGGGCTGGGAGTGACAGATGGGGCATGCATGCTAATATTATAAAATAGTTCCAGCAATGGCATGCAAAATCTACAGCTACTCAGTGTAAATCATTGCTGTAAATCCTGTTGGTGGAGAATAAACAAATGTTAACGATAGGCACAGAGCCAGAGTATTTTTATCAAAATCTAAAGGGTTAACAATTTTCCTGTACAATTTAATCTACCTAACTGTACACTTGTTTAAAAATTATATGATAGTTTTTTAATTGAAAGGATACAGTACAAGAAATAAAAAATTCTCTTAGCTAATAAAAACTGTTCACTTTTTTACATTTAACACTGCAAAATACCAATGCTGTTGATGACATTTGAGGATTAAAGGAAATAGGCCAGACCTTTAAATCCGGCACGCCATCTGTATTTATCTTATAAAACTTCTTGGTAATTAAATGGGGAAAGGTTCTAATACCAATATTGAGATTACATTCTTGGTATTTTACAAGTGTTTACGAGTAAAATGTGGCTTTAGTGCAAACTGAAATGATCACTGAACTGAAGAAAAAACAGTGACAGTGGCTTCTTGTAGATTGGGCATAGTGTTATTCCATTTAAACAAGTTTAGAGTCACAGATAAGGACATATAATTTTTTTTTACAGAACTAACACTGTTGCTCCTAGAATGGGACTGAATCTGGTAGGGGTGGTGGGGGAGTGGAAATGATGGTCTCCTTGCTGCTTTATCTAGTAGAGACTGTCTAGTAAATTATCTCAATCTACTTTTGAGTGTGTCAGTCCAGACCATAACTGCTTTCATATGCCATTAATTGACCCTAAACCACATACAAACAGACCAGAAGAAAATCAGAAATATAAATGTCAAGATGATAAATAGGTGATTGAGAATTAAGACCCAATGGGGTATACTTTTGTCTTCACTGCAAAATTAATAGAATTAAAATCGGACGAGTTCTATAATGGACAGTGGAATCACTCCGCCAAATGAACCACCTCCCCTGCAATGAAGACAAAAAAATTACCCCATCACTGCATTTACCTGTGAACACATGCATTTTGTCTTCACTGCCTGACCATCTGAGAGGTCTTGTCTAATTGTAGTCATACCCAGTTTCTTACACAAAAAACATACATATATATAACATATACACAAATTTGCACTTGTATTTATGAATAAATATTGGTCTTTACACCAGTTGTATTCTGTACAGTTTCATTAGGTGAATGTTCTTTTCTTGAAATTGTTTCATTTATTTCAAGGATGTGTGTAAACTAGACTAACATGAAAGGAGTGAGAAATGGACCCAGTGGCAGTTGAAAAAACTTACTAACTCAGTTGCTGCAGACTATTCTGTTTAAAGAGATATTTTTTTCTTCAAAAGGGGTAGGTGCAGGGTTATCTATTAACATACAGTACATTCAAGTGGAGTGCCACCGTTTGCCCAGTCCAAAACTCAACACGTTTGAAAAGGCTGTGTGCATGCACAAAATCAGTCTGGTCACATGAGCACGAATTCAGTACTATCATGCATATATGTAAGTTTTTATTTTTAATTCAGCAACCAGAAAAGTTCCTGCTCAAATTCCATTCCACAAAACTCCTGATGGTGAACCTTAAAAACAAACTGTCCAGTCTAAACTAATGTGCATTGTCACTTTACACTCTACATTATTCATGAGTTTGGATTGTGCCCTGCTTTTGTCTCATCCAGCTGATGGAGAAGTGTGGCAGAAACAAATTAAGCACATTTCGGACTGAAGTGAAACTAAAGTCTCATGTTGGCATTCTTCTAATATATATGTATTTGCAGATTGCTCGCAAGGCCATGCTTGTCAAAAAAAACTTGCTTGCATTTGTATCATTAGTCTAAAGGCGGAAGTCACACCCCCATCCACATCCATGGGGCTGTGGTGGAAAGGGTGGACAGCTTTAAGTTCCTCGGAGTCCACATCACGGAAGACCTCTCCTGGTCCCTCAATACCTCCTCTCTGGTGAAGAAGGCCCAGCAGCGCCTATATTTCCTAAGGAGGCTGAAGGGATGTAACCTGTCACCCCTGATCCTCTCTAACTTTTACCGCTGCACAATAGAGAGCATCCTGACAAACTGTATCACAGTATGGTATGGCAGCTGTAGCTACTATGACCGGAAAGCCCTGCAGCGGGTAGTCAAAACTGCCCAACGCATTACTGGCACCCGGCTACCGACCATAGAGCACATATACCAGAAACGCTGCTTACGGAGGTCACGGACCATCATCAAAGACCCTACCCACCCCAGCCACAGTCTGTTCGCCCTCCTGTCATCTGGGAGACGCTACAGATGCATTCGCACCCGAACGACCAGATTTAGGAACAGCTTCTTTCCCAGGGCTGTCATCCTACTGAACTCCACAAATTAACTCTAAAGCCTGCACATCTGCCAATGCACTTTATTATGTTTATGTTAATGTATTACAAGCCAAATGAATGTTGAATGTTTAAATGTCTTAATCTAAATGTACACTCTCGGGAGCTGCAAGCCTACATTTCGTTGTACTGCACTTGTGCACTAACAATGACAATAAAGTTGATTATGATTATTATTATTATTAGTAGTAGTAGTCAACACCAGCAAGCAGAACTTTCACATAAGCTTAAATAAAAACAGGAAATGCTGGAGAAACTCAGCAGGCCAGGCAGCATCTGTGAAGAGAGAAACAGAGTTAACGTTTCAGGTCGATGACCTTTCGTCAGAACTGGAAAAAAGCAGGAAATGGAACAGATTTTTAAGCAAGTGTAACGGCTGGGAAATGGGGGAGGCGATGAAAGAACAAAAGGGAAGGCCTGTGATAGGATAGAAGGCAGGAGAGATTAAGAAACATTGAGAGACATTAAGAGATGTTCAAAGGAAAAAGGAGATGGTAATGGGACAGGTTAAGAAACAAAGCATGGCTCTAGATGAAGTGTAAATTGCGCTGGCAGAATGGAAGACAGCTGCCATGTGAGAGAGAAGAACACAACAAAAGTGTGGATAAAATTTTTTATATATATGATAGGGGCTGGGGTTATGATCTGAAATTGTTGAACTCTATGTTGAGTCCAGAAGGCTGTAAAGTGCCTAATCGAAAGATGAGGTGCTGTTCCTCGAGCTTACGCTGAGCTTCCGTGGAACAATGCAAGAGGCCGAGGACAGTGAGGTCTGAGTGGGAGTGGAGCTGTGAATTAAAGTGACAGGCGACCGGAAGCTCGGGGTCCCCCTTACGGACTGAACGGAGGTGTTCTGCAAAGCGGTCACCCAATCTGCGTTTGGTCTCCCCAATGTAGAGGAGACCACATTGTGAGCAGCGAATACAGTATACTAGATTGCAAGAAGTACAAGTAAATCACTGTTTCACCTGGAAGGGGTGTTTGGGGCCCTGGACAGTGGGAAGTGGGAAGGTATAAGGGCATGTGTTGTATCTCCTGCGCTTGCACAGGAAGGTGCTGGGCGAAGGGGAAGGGGTGTTGGGGGCGATAGAGGAGTGGACTAGGGTGTCGCGGAGAGAGCGGTCCCTTCGGAATGCTGAAAGGGGAGGTGAGGGGAAGATGCGTTTGGTGGTGGGATCACGCTGGAGGTGGCGGAAATGGCGGCGGATGATCCGTTGAATGTGGAGGCTGGTGGGGTGAAAGGTAAGGACAAGGGGAACTCTATCATGGTTCCGGGAGGGAGGGGCAGGGGTGAGGGCAAAAGTGCAGGAGATAGAACGGACATGGTTAAGGGCCGTGTCAACAACTGTAGAGGGGAATTCTTGGTTGAGGAAAAAGGAAGACATGTCAGAAGCACTGGTATGGAAGGTGGCATCATCAGAGCAGATGCGGCGGAGATGGAGAAACTGGGAGAATGGAATAGAGTCCTTACAGGAGGTGGGGTAGGAGGAAGTTTAGTCCAGGTAGCTGTGGGAGTCAGTGGGCTTGTAGTGAATGTTTGTCAATAACCTATCCCCAGAGATGGAGACGGAGAAGTCGAGGAAGGGAAGGGAAGGGTCGGAGATGGACTATGTGAATGTGAGGGAAGGGTGGAAATTGGAAGCAAAGTGAATGAAATTATCTAATTCAGGGCAAGAGCAGGAAATGGCACCGATACAGTCATCAATGTACCGGAAAAAGAGGTGGGGGAGGGGACCTGAGTAGGACTGGAACAAAGAGTGTTCCACATATCCCACGAAAAGGCAGGCATAGCTAGGACCTATGCGGGTTCCCATAGCAACATAAGCTTTCACATAAGCTTTACTCATCCAGTTGTCTGCAAGCTACTGGCCATGAAGTGTGTCACTACTTTGTGAACAAAACTATAGCAGCCCATCAAAGACATGACAGTGCATTCTCAGTCCTCCACTGGCAAACACAGTTCATCATATACAAAAGCAAAATACTGCAGATGCTGGAAATCTGAAATAAAAACAGAAAATGCTGGAAACACTCAGCAAGTCAGGCAGCATCTGTAGAGAGAGAAAAAGAGTTAATGGGCCGGATTTTCCAAACCCCATGGGTGTGTACAAGGTGTGTACGCACCCATAGGGGCCTCGCAAGTGCTGGTTTCAGGCATGCGAAGCGCATGCGCTAAAACCCGGCACTTACGATCTGTCTCTTGACAGATCCTCCACCTGCCCGGGAGAAGAGCCTCTGCGGGCAGAGAGTTCCGCTTTCTGCACAACTTCCACCTGCTGAAAGCCTTTAAAAATCTTACGCCTGGTAAAAGCAGACGTAAGGCCTGGTGTAAGGCCTGCTTTTACCAGCATAAGAGTATTAAAAAAAAATTTTTTTTTAATGTTTTCCTCATTTATAATTAAAATATAATTTTAAAAAAGGTAAGTTTATTTTAGCCCTGTTAAAAACTGTAATTTTTTTTTCAAAAAATTAAATTTTTGTTTACAATATTTAATTTAATATAATTTTAACTAATTTTAAATACGTAATAAAAAATGTATATATTTAATGTTTAACTGTGTTTTTAAATGTGATCCCCATTCATACTTTTGACAGATCTATGTGTAGAGACCTGTCAAAAGTGTGAAGGGGGATTCCCTTCTTTGATTGGTTCCCCATGGCCCACATGATCGCAGGGACGCTTGCGAACCGCATGCGCCCCGGGATACCTGGGCCTCTACACATTTCGTAGAGCAGAGGCCCAGGATCGCAAGTCTCGGGTCCTATGGAGCCAGCAGGTAAGTGCGTAGATTTTTTCCGATCGGAGGCATCCGCACGCAGGAAATCTCCGATCGGAAAATCTGGCCATATGTTTCAGGTCGATGACAGTTCATTATATCCTCTTTGATGTGTCCTTGAACACTTTATACCAGCTGCCACTCTTACATTCTCCTTCCTTCAGTTCACCATAAAAGATTTGTTTGGGGACTGATGCCCGTCCATTCGCTTCTTCGGCAGCACCTCCCAAACCCACAACCTCTACTGCCTAGAAGGACAAGGGCAACAGGCTCATGGGAACATCATCACCTCCAAATTTCCCTCCAAGTCACACACCATCCTGACTAGGAAATATATCGCCGTTCCTTCATCGTTGCTGGTCCAAAATCCTGGAACTCTTTCCCTAACAGCACTGTTGGAGTACCTTCAGCACATGGACTGCAGCAGTTCAAGAAGGCTGCTCACCATCACCTGCTCAAGAGCAATTAGGGATGGACAATAAATGCTGCCTTTGCCAGCAACACCCACATCCCATGAACGAATAAAAAAATAAAATTCTCACCATGGCTGATCCAACACAGCAGCACCCTTATCAACATTACCTTAATACCAATGCTGTTTGCTAATGGCAGAATCTCAAATTAATATAAGGTGAGAACAGTGAGAACTGGGCACTTAATATTCAAGGGTACAAGGTGTTCAGAAAAGATAGGGAAGGAAAAAAGGGAGGTGGGGTGGCAGTGCTGATTAAGGAAGACATTGTGGTGTTGGAAAGGGAGGATGTTCTTGAGGGGACAAGGACAGAATCCATTTGGTTAGAGGTAGGAACAAAAAGGGTATGATCACGCTATTGGGGGTATTCTATAGGCCTCCAAATAGTGAGAGGGAGGTAGAGGAGCAAATCTGCAGGGAAATCGCAGAGATATGCAAGAGTTATACAGTGGTGATATTGGGGAACTTTAATTACCCAAATATCGATTGGGATAATGCTAGGGTAAAGGGAAAGGAGGGGGGAATTTCTGAAATGTGTTCAGGAGAATGTCATTGACCAGTATGTTCTTGGCCCAACTAGGAAGGAGGCATTGCTGGATCTGGTGCCGGGGAATGAGGTGGGCCAGGTCGACCAAGTGTCTGTGGGGGAACACTTGGGTATGAGTGATCATCGTATCATAAGATTTAGATTAGCAATGGAGAGGAGCAAGGAACAATCTAGAGTGGAACTTTTAAATTGGAATAGGGCTAATTTCAATGGGATGCAAAAGGATCTAGCCAGGGTAGAATGGAACCAAAGACTGACAGCAAAAACTGTAACGGAACAATGGGTGATCTTTAAGGAGGAGATGTTGTAAGTACAGGCTAGGTACATTCCAACAAGAGAGAAGGGTAAGGGAACCAAAGCAAGGGCTCCTTGGATGATTAGGGAGATAGAGAAGATGATGAAACAAAAAAAGAGGGTGTATGATGCATGTCAGGTGAATTCTTCAAGGGAGAACCAGACCAAATACAATAAGTTGAGAGGGGATGTGAAGATGAAAATAAGATTGGCAAAGAGAAAATATGAGAGTAGAATGGCGGTTAACATAAAAGGGAACCCAAAAATCTTCTACCGGCATGTAAAGAAGAGGTGGGGTGGAGCCTATTAGTGACAAAGAAGGTGGTATATGCTCAGAGCCGCAGGGCAAGGCTAGAGTACTCAATGATTACTTTGTATCGGTGTTTACTAAGGAGGTGGATGCTGACAAAATATCAGTAGAAGTGGAAAAGGTAGAAGCAATAGAAGGGGTGAAAATTGATAGACAGGATGTACTTAGAAAGACTGGGTATGCTTAGAGTGGACAAGTTGCCTGGTCCAGATGGTTTGCATCCCAGGTTGCTAAGGGAATTGGGGGAGGAGATAGCGGAAGGGCTTGCCATAATTTTCCAATCTTCCCTAGATGCGGGGGAGGTGCCTGAGGATTGAAAAGTGGCAAATGTGACACCATTGTTCAAGAAAGGGTGTAAGGACAATCCTAGTAACTACAGGCCAGTCAGTTTAACATCAGTGGTGGGTAAAGTTTTAGAAACAATAATCAAGGAAAAAATTAACGGGCACTTGGAGAGGTTTAAGCTAATTAAGGAGAGCCAACACGGATTTGTAAAAGGCATATCGTGTTTGACTAATCTAATTGAATTTTTTGATGAAGTAACAGAGAGGATTGATGAAGGGAATGGATGTTGTCTACATGGATTTTCGGAAGGTGTTTGACAAAGTGTCACATAGATGGCTGGTTAACAAAATTGAGGCTCATGGAATAGGTGGGTCAGTGGCATCTTGGATAAGGAATTGGCTTAAGGACAGAAAACAGCGAGTTGTGGTAAATGGCTGTTTTTCAGACTGGAGGATGGTAGACAGTGGTGTTCCCCAAGGGTCAGTGCTGGGGCCCCTGCTTTTTTTGATATATATATATATATAAGTGACCTGGATATTGGAATACAGAGTAGAACTTCTAAATTTGCCAATGACACCAAACTTGGGGGTGTGGCAAACAGTGATAATGATACCAATTGACTGCAACAGGACATAGAAAGGCTAGCAGAATGGGCAGACAAGTGGCAGATGAAATTTTATACAGAGAAGTATGAGATGATGCATTTTGGCAGAAGGAACAGGGAGAGGCAATGTACAATTAATGGCACAGTTTTAAAGGGTGTGCTGGGACAGAGGGATCTGGGATCTGCATAGGTCACTGAAGGTGGCAGGACATAGTGGCCCAGAAATTCAGGTCAGAGGCTTCCCGCGGGTGCAAGCCTCCGACCTGCACTTACCTAGCGCACCAGCCGTTCTGCTGTGGGCCCGCATGGGATTCTGATCCTGGGCCTCCTCCAGCTGCCGGCGCGCAGTGCTTGTGTATCCCAGGGGCGCAGTTAGTTCAAAGCGTCCCCTGGGATCATGTGGGCCATGGAGAGCCAATGGTAGCAGGGAAATGCCCATTCATAAAATTGACAGGAAGAGCTGTCAAAACTATAAATACTATGGGCTAGATTTTCAGTTGCTTGCGCCAGCAGTTAGCGCCTTAAGAGAAGTGATTTCCGGGCGCTATGCGTGTAGCGCCCGGGCGCAGCGCAGTTTGCGCCCCGCCCCAAATTAAGTTGCCCGTTAGCGCCGGCGCAAAGTTTAGCGCCCGCCCGGATGCGCGCGCAGAAAATGACGTCACATCCTCGTGCAACGCCCTTTGGCCGCCCCGATTGCAAACTTCAGTCGGACCGCCCCATTGTGCGGCGGGCGGCCGGAGCGTTTGGAAAAAGGAACGCAACACAACCAGCGCGGGCCCCGGGGGGCGCTAATTAAAGGGAACGTCCTCTCCAGTATAAAGGCCATCCATTATTTCAGAAAACAGTCTTGTGCAACGCATTTCTGGAGACACAACAAGGAGGATAGCTAACTGGTTTCAAGCAGCAAGAGCCAGGTATTTTTGGACTCAGGCAACAGCGCTGCAAGTGGCCATTTGGAAATTAGAGTGTTTGCCAGGATTTGATGGGGGTTGCATGGGGTGCCAACGCGGAGCTGCAGCTCCATGTCCGTAGGGCTCGCAGACGTATTGTGAGAGGGGCAGCCCTGGCTAGAGGCAGAGGGGGCTACAGGCGTCGGCCACGTAGGCCTTACCCAGTCAGGCTATACCGCCAGCAGCGCTCCTACCTAAACATGAGTGCCGCGCGATGTGTTAAAAGGCTCCGATTCCGGAAGGGGGTGATTGCAGAGATCTGCCACCTGCTTCGCCGAGATCTGCGGCCAAAGCTCAGGTGCAGGACGTCTCTGTCGGTGGAAGTGAAGGTGACGGTGGCATTGAACTTCTATGCCACCGGCTCCTTCCAATACGCTGCTGGGGACATAGCAAACATCTCCCAGTACGGCGCGCATCGCTGCATCCGCCAGGTGACCGAAGCACTGTTCAGAAGGAGAAGCCAATTCATCTCCTTCCCCATGGCCCTGGAGAGCCAGCATCAGCGCGCATTGGGATTTTCCAGACTCGGGGAATTCCCCTTGGTGCAGGGCGCCATTGACTGTACGCATGTGGCTTTGCGGGCCCCTCTGGAGCATGGCGAGCAGTATCGCAACAGGAAGGGCTACCATTCTCTGAATGTGCAGCTGGTCTGTGACCACAAGCAGCGCATCATGGCAGTCAATGCCAGCTTCCCAGGCAGCAGCCACGATGCCTTTATCCTGCGGCAGAGTACTGTGCATGACATGTTCCAGGCACAGCCTCCCCCAAGAGGATGGCTACTCGGGGACAAAGGCTATCCTTTGTGCACCTGGCTCATGACCCCGCTCCGCGCGCCCAGGACCGCTGCTGAAGAGGCCTACAACGAGAGCCATCAAACCACCCGCAACATCATCGAGCTAACTATTGGGGTCCTCAAGCAGCGGTTCCGCTGCCTTGATCGCTCCGGAGGAGCTCTCCAGTATTCGCTGGACCGGGTCTCCCAATTTGTGGTGGTTTGCTGCATGCTACACAACCTGGCTATCCGCAGGACTCAGGCACTGCCACCTGACGTTGGACCAGCACCTCAGGAGGAGGAGCAGGAGGAGCATGAGGAGGAGGAGGAGGAGGAGGAGGAGGAGCAGGAGTACGTTCCCAGGAGGGAGCGACCAGGGCCAAGGGCCGCACGACGCCACCTTATTACACGGTACTTCTAAGCCCCCTGTCAGGGAATGGCCAGGGGCCATGAGGGAAGATGAATGCAGCCGCTCCGCAAGCCCTCAGCCGGCGAAGCCAACAAACACTAAGAAGAACAACCATGGAGACTGCATGAATAAAGATAATTTTTTATTAAACAAAAATGAAAAGCCCTTCCCACATGAATCCCCAAAAACAATAAACGGGCCCCACAAAAAGCCCAACAAACGACTCACTCCCACAAACTGGGGAGGAGCCACTCCACCTTTATTGAAACCGGGCCTCAACGTCGGCCTAACGCAAAAAAAAAGCCCTCCAAAAGCACAACCATGGGCAAAATAAAGATGGCCACCGCCATATTAAAGGAAAGCTGGCCACACCCTCTACTGAGTGGCCCGCGAGGGCGAGACCTTGGCCAGCATTTTGCCTCCCCTGCCCTGCCTGCTGCTCCTTCGCAAGCTCTGCCCAGTGGCTGCTGCGAGGCTGGGGGAAGGCGCCTGAGGCTCAGATGCCCTTCCGCCAGATGCCACTGGGGGGCGGCCTACACGGCGTTTGGGCCTCGAGGGGCCGTCTCCTGAGTGGCGCGCCTGAGCCTGGCCACCATCAGCTGCAGCCGCTTGCCCTTGACGCCCCAGAGGGGGAATGGCGGCGACGGATGGTGCAATGTGGGCCAGCTGGCGTCTGGGATGCGCTGGCTGGTGCTGTGGCGCGGTGGCACTCGGCCGGGCCCGCACTGCAGGATCCGCAGCAATCAGCCGACGGCCGGCTTGCTGGGATGGTCCAGCGCGGCGCCTGCCCTGGCGATGCCTGCCTGAGACAGCGCGTGTGGCAGCAGTGAGTGGCCCTCTGGTCCTGGTGTGCGCGCGCATCACATCCGCCAGGGTCTTGACGGCATCAGTTAGCATGCGGCCAGTCGCGGCAGTTGCTGCCCCGAACTCGCGCACACTGGTCGCCAGCGACTCGATGGCCTCAGGCATGCGCCCCACCACGCTCATGAGCTCCGTGTGGCGCCGGTCCGAGTCGTCGGCCATCTGATCGAGCTTCCGCACCTCCTCCGAAGTGAAGGTGTCCGGACTGGAGTCGCGACTCTCCCGCTGGGGAGGAGGGGGCCGAACTAGGGGACCCTTGCCGCGTTGGTGACGGCGAGTTTGCCGAGCAGCAGCACTCCCCTCTGATCCTTCCCCCCTTTGGGGGGAAGGCCGCGGGCCACGCGCACGGCTGCTGGGTGGCTGGACGCCACTGGTCCCAGAAGCTGCATTGCCCTGCGACAGTTCCTCCAGGCACTCGTCCAGTGAGGAGGTGTCGAGCATTTCCTCCTCTCCTGCGGGACGTGACTGTTCCCCCGAAGGTCCGGCTTGCTCCTCCTCCTCCTCCTGGTTGGAGGTGCTGTCACTGGCAGCCTCAGGGTCCTGGTCGTCACCAGCTGAAAGCAGGAATGCACAAGAGTAGCTTCAGAGTGAGGAGACGGCGTCAGCGAGGGAGTTAGGACTGGTGGGATTCAGCGCATTGGTGGGACAGTGGCAAAGGAGGTAGCTCGGATGGGCCAGTGCGACGCGAGAGGGCCAAAAGGCGAGGTCCTTACCATTGCCGGGCAGTGGAGGGTCGGATACACCGCACGCTGTGGGGACAATCACACGTGCTCCCATGAGCACACACACGCGCTCCTCCAGCCGAGTGAGCTTCTGCAGCTTGGCGCGGCCACCCCTGGCACGGGCCTGGCGATTAAACGCTACTTTAGCCTGCAAGAGAAAGGACGGGCTGTAAGGGCGCAGTGAAGCCCTGATGTAGTGTGCACTGCCTCCCATGGTGGAATAGCTTGGCCAGAGTGAAGCCCTGATGTAGTGTGCACTGCCTCCCATGGTGGAATAGCTTGGACAGAGTGAAGCCCTGATGTAGTGTGCACTGCCTCCCATGGTGGAATAGCTTGGCCAAAGTGTAGAGTGCCGAATGGCCATTTGATGCTCATGACTGTCCCAATGCTGCTGGCTGAGGGCTGGCCAAAAGGACTTTCAGGTCCCTTTGCCCATCATGTCAGGTGTACATGCAAGAATGAGGAGGAGACTGGAAAGGCTACTCACCCTCACAATCCTGGTCAGATCGTTGTACTTCTTACGGCATTGTGTGTGGGTCCTGGGGGCCTCGCCGGTGAATGTCACCCTCTGGGCGATCTGCTTCCAGGCTTTGGTGTAGTCGTGGTGGGTTGGATTCCTCCCACTGTCTGGAAACAAGATCTTGCGCCTCACCTCCAGAGCTGTGAGCATGATGTCCAGATCACCCTCTGAGAAGCGCAGGGCACACTGACGGGCCTTCTCTGGCGTTGCCATGACTCCCTGGGGCTGAGCAGTAGTGTTGAGGCCTCTTTGCAAGGCTGCAGTGTGCAGGGCGTGGCAGCAGACTAATTCGTCCCTTCCCCCTTTAAGAGCTGGTCGGCACCACGGGGTCTGCTGTCAGTGCAAAAATGACCGCACCCGTGCTGCGCCCCGCCTGGGCGCTATCCCTCTGGACCGCCGGCTTAGCGCCTAAAGAGAGTAGTGGAACGCCTCTTTTAGCGCTCCACCAACCTCTTAGGGCGAAGCCACTGAATTCCCGGCAACGGGGCGCTACTTTGGGGCGGGCGCTAACTTCGGGCGGGCGCTAAAGCTAGCGCCCCAAAACTGCCTAAACTGAAAATCTAGCCCTATAAGCCCCAAAACATAACTAAAACTTCAAATAATTTTTTTTTTTAAATCACATTTTTAAAATAACTATAAATTACATAAAATAGCTATTTTAAACAGTAATTTAAATTTTTGAAAAAATTAATTACAATTTCTAACGGGGCTAAAAATAAACTTACCTTTCTTTAAAGTATTTAAAAATAATAAACCTGTGGAAAAAATGTTTTAATTTTAAGTAATTCACCACTTACCTTGTTAAAAGCAGGCCTTGCGCCTGCTTTTTAAAAGTTTAACTGCTGGAGACTTACCCTCCCGGAGAAAACTGGAAAAAAAGTAAGTTCAATGCGCACGCGCTGCCTCTCCGGCGCACGCGTTCGACCACTGAACCCCTTCCTTTAAGGGAACGGAAGTTCCGGTTTCCCGCGCATGCGCAGTGCATGCACGAAACCGGCGCTTTTGTTGGGCCTACGGGTGAGTACCCAGCGCGTACTCACCCGTGGAGGCCCGAATTTCTGAACCATTGAGAGAGTGGTTAACAAAGCATATGGGATCTTGGGCTTCATAAATAGAGGTATTGAGTACAAAAGTAGAGAAGTTATGCTGAACCTTTATAAAGCGTTGGTTAGGCCACAACTGGAGTATTGCATCCAGTTCTGGTCACCACACTTTAGGAAGGATGTGAAGGCCCTTGAGAGGGTGAAGAGGAGATTTACCAGAATGGTTCCAGGGCTGGGGGATCTTAGCTACAAGGACAGGTTGGAGAAGTTGGATTTGTTTTCATTAGAGCAAAGGAGGTTGAGGGGTGATATGATAGAGGTGTACAAGATTATGACAGGTTTGGATAGGCTAGATAGGGAAAGGCTGTTCCCACTAGTTGATGGTACAAGGACTAGGGGGTCACAGATTTAAGGTTTTGGGCAAGAGATACAGGGGGGATGTGAGGAAAAACATTTTTACGCAGCGAGTGGTGATGACCTGGAATTCGCTGCCAACAGAAGTGGTGGAAGCGGAGGCACTCAATGTTTTCAAGGGGAGACTGGATAGGCACTTGAGGGAAATAAACTTGCAGGGCTACGGGGATAGAACGGGGGAATGGGACTAACTGGATTGCTCTACAGAGAGCCGGCACGGACGTGATGTGCCGAATGGCCTCCTTCTGTGCTGTTATGACTCTATGGCCTAGAAATTCGGTTGGTAGCGCCAGTGATTAGCGCCTAAAGGCCTAGAAATTGGGTTGGGGCGCCAAAGTGACGCAAAAGTCGCCTGAGCGCAGGATTTAGCGCAGCGTTCGAGGCTTTAGCGATCGTCAGATATTCAGTTTCATTGCCCCTCGAGGGACACGGGGCAAGGCTCGAGGTGCTCCGCGTCCCTCTTAGGGCGCTGAAACTGAATATCGCTGCGCAACGTGCCGCAGCGCCACACGCTGTGGCGCGGCACGCTGCGGTACTGCAGGCCTTCCTCCCACTGTTAAGGGGGAGGTGCCTGCAACAGCGCGAGCCCCGATCGCGAGTGCCGGCAAAAGAGCCCGGCACCAAGGAGAAGTGACGGGCTCTCGGGAAACAGCCGGCAATGCCGCGGGGGTGGTGGTTAGGAGGCCGGGGACGGAGGCGCTGGCAGGTGGCCGCCGAAAAAGGTGGCCGCCCCGCACCTCCACCTTAACTTGCGCCGCTGCCGGCACAGTAAGGCCCCGTGAACCAGGCACGGGTAGCGAGTGGCGCAACTGCGCCGTTCACTACCAAATATCGCGAACAGGGCGCGAATGGGGTGCTGCGCACACCGATGATGTCATCGGTGGCGGCGCAGCGCAAATGCCTAACGCCACCATTAGCACCCCTGCTGAATATCACGGGAGGTGCAGCCAGTGGCGCTACAGCCACTGCCTGCCTCTTTAGGCGCTAACAAGTGGCGCTACTCACCCAATTTCTCCCCATACGAAAACTTCAGAAAGACTTAGAACCAATGTGATGTAAAACAGCAAGCTGATCAGGAGAGAGGAGACCCAAAGGGATTTTCAGGAAGTTCCCAGATATTTCAAGAGGTTTGGTAGACGTAGCTCACAAGTTCACTTTACGACAGTTGGTAGAAGGACTACCTTCCAAAATAGAAGAAACACACTTATGGAAGTGGAAACTAACAGCACCAATAGTGCATTGAACTGTTAGGGGCAAAAATTGGGTTGTTTGCACCTCCTGTTAGGGCGCTAACAGGGCACAAAGCCCCTAGCACCTGGGCGCGGTGCCACTATTGCCTCCTGCGAAATTCAGTTGGAGGTTAGCGGCGGTGGTAGCCGGTAGCGCCCCACGACGCTGTGCCTCCAGTGATGAAGTCATCGCCGTGCACCACGCCCCGCTCGCGCCCCTGCCGCAAACTTCAGTTGCGCCCCCTGACCTACCGCCAGACGATGTGTCCAACAGGGTCAGAGGGGTGTTTTTGCGGCCGCGGTGGTGCAAATTGAAGGGCAGGTGCCGGGCGGCCATTCTTTTTGGGCCGCCTGCCAGCACCTGCCCCCTTTCGCTTCCTCATGCGGGGTGCAGGCTGCGATCGGTCAGCCCGGCACTCCTCTTGAGTGTTGGGCTGTTTTCCCGGCACTCCGCTCCCCGGTGGTCTAGCAGGGCCCCGGTGCTAAGCCCCTTCCCTTTAATCAGGGGAGGGAGGCCTGTAATACTGCGGCGCTATGTGCCGACGCACGTGGCGCTGTTGCACGTACCACCGCGATATTGAATGGTAGCGCCCCAGGAAGGAGAGGGAGCGCTTCCAGTGGCGCCCCACCTCCTGCTTGGGGCATCGTCACTCAATTTATAACGCAGGGGTGCTAACTTTTTTGGGGCGCTAAAAGTAGCGCTCCGGTGAAGTTAGCGCCCCAAAGGGGGCGCGATCGACTTTCTCCCCCTTACTATCCAGCAAAGGTGTTACAATAAATGTCAATCCAAATTGACAAAGCATTCCAAAATCTTGTGAATGAACACTAATTAAATGAAGTTTAAGTGTGATTGGTACATTGAGCTGGGAAAGATGCTGAATATGAAAGTGTAGGAAGAGTTTGGTATTGCAGCTGACCCATTTATTGCGAACCCAAGTTTGCTCCACGTGATGCTGAGTTTGCCCACAAACATATTCCACTTCCCTTTCAGTTTCACGAAAACGATAAAAATGTAAGACTTGCATTTGTATAGGGTCTTGTCACATCTCTCAGAAATGCCCCAAACAGCTTCACAGACAATAAGTTACTGTAAAGTGCAGTGATTATTGTTATGTAGGTAAATGTGGCAACCATTTTTCAAACACCATGACCCCATAAGCAGCAAACAAGATGCATGATTAGTTAATGGTGCCGTGAAGACTTGGCTGAGCGCCAAGACCGCATTTCATCATTAGATAAACAACAATTTGAGGTTACCCAAGTCTGAGTCCAGTAATGTTCAGTTTTGGCATAATTTCACCAAACTGTTTAATATTTAATAATGATCTAACCTATATTTGCACTCATCACTTTTACAAAGACTTACTATAGCAAAACCCAACTTAGAGTTGCAACCAAGCACAATCTAACCTGTTTGCATGCAGCTTGTCACAGTTGTGATTTTAGAAAATAAGGATTCATTTTAAATGCACTTTTCAATCCCATGCAGTCCACCAGTCAAGAGAATGGCAATGCCTACCCATGCTCCTTTTCATAGCTGAGCAGAATCCATAATTATATAGGTTATGGAAGCTACTACCATTGCCATTTTGGCTTCTGTAATTCAGGTGCTCAAGTTGCCTTGGGCAAAATCTTCCACCGCTTCACACCAGCAATGGCAGCATAAAGTCAGTGTTAGGGGCAACAAGCATGAGTTCAGATTGGCATTGGCCATTCGCTGCCCATTTTGTGCTACCTGACCACTTCTGATTGCATTTAAAGTCAATGCTTAATTTAACTGCAGAACTCAGATCAACAGATTAGCAGTTAAGGTTGTCAAATAGGAATTTATAGTTTTGGTTTGATGCTACAGACATTACATTGAAAAAAGCAAAGCAGAGAATAACAGTACACTTAAATGATTACGCCACTGCCACAAAACAAGCTTTTAACTATGATTACAAGCAGCAGCTGGAATGTGCCAAACTTTTAAAGTTACAGTTTGGGTTTTGAATAAAGTACTTTGCAAAATGAATGCCAACAGTTTACGAGGTGCGCCCACTTGTGTCTTGATGATTTCAACATGTGTGGTTCTGGTACACAGGCAAACATTTTAACTTGGCACCCCATTTGTTCCAAGAATGCTAGCAACATATTAGCCACGAGTTTATGAGGTGAATAAAATGTGGCATTATTCAGAAGCCTTTCCTGGTTACAAAGCAAAATTCAGGAGCAATTTTAAACCAATATTAGCTATGAAGGATAAGCAAATCATATTAGATTTGCCTACCAAATTTACAGAAAGTCCCTATTGGCCATCTTAGAGATTGCATTGTCAGGATACTGAAAGAAAAAAAGACTTGCATTTATATAGCACCTTTCATGACTACCAGACACCCCAAAGCACTTTACAGCCAATTAAGTACTTTTTGAAGTGTAGTCACTGTTGTAATTGCAGTTGAGCATGTTTCATGATTTCCCTGTCAGATAACTCTGGGCATACGTCAACACCCAAATAGTTCTGTCCTGAGAAGACGACTATTTGAAACAGCACGCCTATAATTCCAGGTTTAATTTCTTTACTAAAATCATTTTGACTTTGCAATTATAGCCTCAACTGACAAATATAGCCTCAGGCTCTTTCTGTTTGATTGTTGAGATGAGAAATGTTAGTGCTAATTTTGAATCTCATGTCCCAATCTTGTAAATGAAATACCTATGAAAATTGAAAACAATGATAGATTAGTTAAGTGTGAATGACAGGAAAATTATTAATAATGGTCAACTGAAATTATTGACACTTCAGTACATTTGAATACAGGTATGGACTCTTTGTACCAAATGTATTTTAGTGGTTAGAATGGCGGTGCCAGTGGTTATATAAGCCTATTTTGCACATTTTTTGTTTAATTTTTTTATACCCTCAATCTCCTATCCACCCTATGATAGAATTCCTTTGCTAGTGTAAAAATTACAAAGGTGTGTGAAATGTGGTTAGATATGATGATTGTTCATCGAGATTCACATGCCAAAACCCATTGTGGCTGTCAAGAATGGGGAAGACTTTGCACCGTGTGGGCGTGTAGCTACATCTTCAATAGTCGGCAGAGGATAATGCTCTCGCTTGATGGCTTTGTTGAAGTCTTTGGGATCTAAGCAGATGCGTAGTGTGCCATTCTTGTTAGGTATCTCTACCATCGAACTGATCCATGAGGTCGGTGTTGTTACAGGAGTGATGATGTCCTGTCTGCTCAGACCAGCCAGGGTTTCCTTCAGCTTATCCCTTAAAGCCACTGGTACTTTTGAAACACCAACACCTTGTTCCGTCAGAGAGATAAGTACAAGGCTTCATGGCAGCACCCTCACTCCAAGCACTGGCATCTGCTGGACTACGTCATCGTCCGAGCGAGGGACCACAAGGACGTCCGCATCACCCACGCCATGACAGGAGCTGATGACTGCTGGACAGACCACCACCTAATCCACTCTGTCATCTCCATCAATGTAGCCTCAAAACAGCGGTGGCAACAGAAACAATGCCACAGGAAAATTAACGCTGGAGCATGTAAAGACCCCACTAAGCAAGCCCTACTCAGCTTGTGCCTCACAAACAACCTGACAACTCCCAGTGATTCAGAGACACAGAGTGCTCACAGCACCTGGTCTGCACTCAAGGCCTCCATAATCAGCACCTGTGAAGAGACGCTCGGTCACTCGATCAGGAAACACCAGGACTGGTTCGACGAGAATGACCAGGAGATCCAGGAGCTAATAAGCCGCAAGCGCAAGGCATTCCTGATCTGGAAACAGCAACAGAACTCGAGAGCAAGAAAGCAGCTCTACAGAAGCCTGAAAGCTGAGGTCCAACAAAAAACTTGCGACCTAAAGAACAGATGGTGGGTGGAGAAAGCGCAGGAGATCCAGCAGCTAGCCGACAACCACGACATGCATGGATTCTTTAGCACAGTCAAGACCATCTACGGCCCAAGCACCCAAGGCCCTACCCCATTGCGGGCCAAGAACAGAGAGGTACTCATCAAGGACAGAGAGGCAGTCAGTGCCCGCTGGAAGGAGCACTTCGAAGATCTCCTTAACTGCGACTCTGTCTTTGACGCGAGTGTCCTCAACTCCATCCCACAGCATACTACCCGCCACCATCTCAGCACAACCCCAGCCCGGCATGAGGTTGAAAAGGCCATCCAACAACTGAAGAACAACAAGGCCTCAGGAGCAGATGGAATCCCCACCGAGGCACTAAAGCATGGTGGTGAAGCACTACTGGTGCGAATTCATGAACTCATTTATCTTATCTGGAAGGAGGAGAGCATGCCGGGGGATCTCAGAGATGCCGTAATTGTGACTATCTTCAAGAAAGGTGACAAGTCCGATTGCGGTAATTACAGAGGAGTTTCCCTGCTGTCTGCCACAGGGAAAGTCATCGCAAGAATCCTCCTCAATCGCCTACTCCCAGTGGCCGAAGAGCTCCTCCAGAGTCGCAATGCGGATTCCGCCCACTAAGGGGCACAATGGACATGATCTTCACCGCATGTCAATTACAAGAGAAATGCAGGGAACAGCACCAACTGCTGTACATGGCCTTCTTTGATCTCACAAAGGCCTTCGACACTGTCAACCGTGAGGGATTATGAAGTGTCCTCCTCAAATTTGGCTGCCCTCAAAAGTTTGTCAGCATCCTCCGCCTGCTTCACGACGACATGCAAGCCGTGATCCTGACCAACGGTTCCACCACAGACCCAATTGACGTACGAACCGGGGTCAAGCAAGGCTGTGTCATAGCACCAACGCTCTTCTCGATCTTCCTTGCTGCAATGCTCCATCTCACCCTCAGTAAGTTCCCCACTGGAATGGAGCTAATTTACAGAACAAACGGGAAACTGTTCAACCTCCATCACCTCCAGTCCAGATCCAAGGTTGTCCCATCCTCTGTCGTCGAATTACAGTATGCAGACAACGCTTGCATCTGCGCACACTCAGAGGTCGAACTCCAAACCATCATCAACACCTTCACTGAAGCCTACGAGAGCATGGGCCTTACACTAAACATCCGTAAGACAAAGGTCCTCTACCAACCTGCCCCCGCCACATAGTACTACCCCCCGATTATCAAAATCCACAACAAAGCCTTGGACAATGTGGACCACTTTCCATACCTCGGGAGCCTACTGTCAACAAGGGCAGACATCGATGACGAAGTCCAACACCGCCTTCAGTGTGCCAGTGCAGCCTTCAGTCGCCTGAGGAAGAGAGTGTTTGAAGACCAGGACCTCAAACCCGGCATTAAGCTCATGGTCTACAGAGCAGCATTGATACCCGCCCTGCTGTATGCCTCAGAGACATGGACCATGTACAGCAGGCACCTCAAAGCACTGGAGAGGTACACCAACGCTGCCTCTGCAAGATCCTGCAAATCCATTGGCAGGATAGGTGCGCC
This sequence comes from Somniosus microcephalus, assembly GCF_052327205.1. Lineage (NCBI taxonomy): Eukaryota > Metazoa > Chordata > Chondrichthyes > Squaliformes > Somniosidae > Somniosus > Somniosus microcephalus. The sequence continues at coordinate 149,748,630 of NC_140999.1, forward strand.
AACGTCAGTGTTCTTGCTCAGGCCAACATCCCCAGCATCGAAGCTTTGACCACGCTCAATCAGCTCCAATGGACAGGCCACATCGTCCGCATGCCCGATACGAGACTCCCAAAACAAGCGCTCTACTCGGAGCTCCAGCATAGCAAAAGAGCCCCAGGTGGGCAGAGGAAACACTTCAAGGACACCCTCGAAGCCTCCTTGAAAAAGTGTAACAGCCCCACTGACACCGGGAAATCCCTGGCCCAAGACCGCACAAAGTGGAGCAGAAGCATCCGGGAAGGCGCCGAACACGAGTCTCTTCGCCGGGAGCAAGCAGAAGCTAAGCGCAGGCAGTGCAAGGAACGCACGTCAATCCAAGTACCCCACCCACCCGCCCCTTCAACCACCGTCTGCCCCACCTGTGACAGAGACTGTAGGTCCCGCATTGGGCTCATCAGTCACCTGCGAACTCATTTTTAATGTGGAGGCAAGTCATCCTCGGTTCCGAGTGACTGCCTAAGAGAAGAGACTTGCCGCAGGACATGTTGGACCGGATCTACAGCCTTGTCGAGCCTGATTTGGTACTCACCGTCAACTTGTCCTGCACCATCACTGAAGATGCAAGGATGTTTCTGTATTAAGCATTCCTTGATCAGTGGTTTGTAGTTGTTGAGCATGTATCTTGGTGTACTAGCAGAGGGCGGTCTTTTAATTTCATCACTATCTGTATACTTAATGATGTTCATGTCCAGGTAGGCCTTTTGACCCAGCAGCGGGCATAAAGTCGTGCTATCGACGAGCTTACAGTCCAGCTTACACCTAAACTCACCACGTTGGACCTTGATTCGTGCTTATCCTTTAATGGGGAGCCTTACAGTAGTAAGCTACAATTTCGGTCTTAAGTGGCTCAACCTTGCTAGCTTAAAATCTTGTGTAGCCTTTTGATATAGGTGAAGCGGAATCATATTACACCGTGCACCAGTGTCTATGTGAAATTTGAGGTAGTTGTCTGACTCAAGTATAAGTGTAACACACTGTGACTCATCCAAACTAATAGCGCAGACCTCATTGATGACAAAGACTTCTTCTGTCCTTGGTTCATCATGTATTGCTCTAGTTGTACTCCTATGTGCAGGTGGTTCTTTTCTGCTGCATTTCACTGCAAAATGGTTGGTTTTGCTACACTTTCTGCATGTTTTCCCAAAGGCAGAGCATAGCTCTCTTCTGTGGAACTCATGCCTCTCGCCCGCAGTTCCAGCATTCACGGGTCTTTGGGGAGCCTCTGGCATTATCCCGAAGCTTACCACTGTCATACCTTGAGGTCATTTTGTCTTTCTGTAATGCACTCATATTCTGTCCACTTGAATCCCCAATGACTTTGAGTTGCACCACCATGCTTTCAGATACATGACAAATCTCATCTATCTTCAACAGGGTTAGGATAGCCTCTCGAAGCAGTCGCTGTCGCACCTTCATATTCAAACACGAGTCAGTCTTAGAGTATCTCTTCTGGCATTATAGGGGTATATTTTCCCGAACCTGTCGGGAAGAAGGCGGGACTTCCCTTTTTGGGTTTTTGACCCGCCTACATCGACGTCTGGCCAATCCGCGCGATTTCCCCTTGATTGACCTTGTTGAGCCCGCCCAGCAGGCTCAGCAGGCCAATTAAGGGCCACCTGGCAACAGGTGATGTCACAGACTGCAATTTCATCTGTCAAGAGTTCTTGACAAATGAAATATCAGTGTTTCACAGCTGTTTGAAGCTGTGAAACACTGACAGTCTGAGTTCTGACATGAGTCCTTCTGCACAGGCTCAGTTAGAACTCTTACCGGCACTCAAAGCTGAAGGCTGTCGCTTTTCACAGATCGCAGCCGTTCAGCTTTAAGTGCCGGCTGAGTGATGGTCACCCGACGCCTACAGGAAGAAAGGCTGTTAAGGTAAGTACAGGTAAGTAAAAGTTCTTTACACACTTCAGACACACCAAACACACTTAACTTTACACTCATGCACCCATCACTCACCTGAGCGCCGGCATCGCGACCCCTCCAGCTCCTTCAACCCGATGGCCCGCCTGCTCTAACCTGCCGTGGTTTGGAGCCGTCGGGAAACCCACACAACACCCCTCAAAATAGGGATTAGGCTAAAAACTGCCTGTTAACTACCTGTTAACAGGCAGTTAATTGACACTAATCCCTTCCCGCCTGGTTTCGGCGGGTCCCAGTGCGGGGCGGGTTCCCGTCGCCCCTGAAACTTGCGTGGGGCGGGGTTTTGGGCGGGATGGTGTCGGGACCCCCAAATTCGGGATTTCCCCCCCCCCCCACACACGCCTGAAACCCCGCCTGATGGCTCCAGGAAAATCTAGCCCATAGAGTGGAAATCGCAGCCTTCGGTGAGTTTCCGCGGTGCTGTACGATACTGGTCGCACGGTTCACCAGTTTCTTGCATTCTCCTGTTAAACTTATATCTCACAAAATGAATGTTCTTGCTCAGTTGGTAGTGCTGAGAAAACTTCACCAGCACCGGCGCCATCTTGCCTCTGTCTTCTGTTTCGGCCCAGTCCGACCACGTGGAGTAGACTTCACACGCTTCTTCCCCAATCTCTGTTAGAAGTGTCGCTACCTGTACTTGTTCCTTCTTTTTGTTGCGCTCCGTCGCAGGGGAATAGTTTTTCCAGGCTTGCTCGAATCTCGTTCCACTTTTCTGAAGCATTTGCATAGTGGATGTCGAGAGCCGGAGGTGGTGGTAGCGCATACCCTAACACTATCTTGAACACGCTTTAGTGGTCGAGTAACTGTTTTTAAGTCGTGCAGGCCGTCGATATGTTCACCAAACGTGAAAGTTGTTTTAAACAATCACTACCACAGCTGCCACCATGTGTCGATACCTCTTCAGAGAGTAGTCGAAGCCATGCGTATCAACGTTTTATTAATCAAATAACATGTTAAACAAACAGGAGCTGCAGGTGCCAGGGCTTAGAGCTCCACGAGTCAGCAGCCCAACCTAAACACACGAGTAGAGAGAGAGTCACGTGTGAGACATGTATCGGTGATGCAGATGCCACGCACGTACAGCATGGTGTCACATTATCTTGCCCACCTGCAGCTTAGTGGTGGCATTCCTACCTCTGAGTCAGAAGCTGCAGGGTTCCAACCCCACTCCAGACAGGCGCAGTGAGTTGAAACTGGAGCTCTGAATTCTGGTTGCCATCCAATGGGATACTTGTGTCTAGTGGGTGTGGGTGCATCGTATGGGTTGTGGGAGTCCATAAAACTCTCCCACTGTATAGGACTAACCACCCTATCGGCTGGTATAAAGATGGCTGAAGTGTTCACGTCTTGGCCTGTTAGACTGTTAATCACCCTGAGAATCCTGCCCCTATTTCACACTATTCTACAAGAGAGGAGTATAAAGATACTGTTGAAGAGAAAATTCTAGTGGTACAATTACTTTACAATTTAGGAAAGAAAAATATATTCCTTTTTGTTTAAGAATAATTAAACAAATGAGCCTAGAAATTTGTTTAGCCCAGTTTTCAAGCACCATATGGACACAGGGAACGACAAAGGCCTGAGGATCGTGAGAAATTGGGCCTTGGCCCTCATCTAAATAATGCCTCCACAGGCAGCTCGCCCAACTGAAGAACTGAATTTTGAGCCGCCTGCCTCACCAGGGGAGAACAGCTGGAGAGGCAGGGGCATATCGCAGCCGGCAGTGACCGCCAGAAGTGGAGCCAGGCGGAAGAGGAGGAAGAGGAGTGCTCCTCCTGGCTCCACAGCAATTTAAAAAAATAATTAAACTTACATTTTTGGTGGTAGCGACTGGCTGGGCCGCATCCACATTTAGTGAACCAGAGAAGTGGTGGGCAAGCAAAAAGTGAACGCTAACTTACTTACCTTGCAAGGCGCTCAATCTACTATGCATAACTTTAATAGCCCCACTCCAATGTAACCAGGTAAATATTTTTTAACCCAGAATATAAAGAACATATTCAAAGGGTAACTGTGGAATACAATGGGGGTAATTTTAACCCCCAAGAACGGGTAGGTTGTGGGCGGGTAAGAAGTAAAAATTTTTCAAAATTCAAACCCAACCCGCCTACTTCAGGTTTTAATGGAGGCGGGTCAGGGGGCAGGCAACCAATCCGCTCTCAGGAGATGAGTCGGTCGGTAAAAACTTTTCAGGAGGCTGCATGCTTCCATTTTTATAGGTATTTTATTTTTTACCCATTTCAGCCAGGTAACCCGGCGGGTGAAAGGAGGCGGGGAGCGTCGGCTCCATAAGGTAATTGCATTTACAGCACTGCTTGTGGGCCAGGTGGAGCAGGCTTGTTTCCTCCAGGCCCAACAAGCTCACCTGCTTCCCTCCCCATGATCGGTCAACCCCCCCATCTCGTTGATCTCTGACCCCTCTCTTGATTTCCAACATCCCCCCCCACCTCCATATTCTCCCCCGACCACGATCTGCCCCCACCTCCAGGCTCTCCCCCTGACCACGAGCTCCGCCCATGACCACGATCTCTCCCCCGCCCGCCCCCCAACCATGGGCCTCCCACGACCACAATCTCTCATTCCCTCCACTCTGCTCCCCAGCTGCGGCCTGGTGCCGCAGGCTCTCTTGCCCAACAGGCAATCAAGTTGGCTGTCGGGCAGGAAACCTGATGAAAATGTTTTAAATGTGTCTTGCTACTAATTTCAGCAAGACGCCTAGGAATCCCGTACTTCCGGGTTTCCCGTCTGGAACACCTCCCCAGCCCCCTCCCCGTAACTATCGGGGCCTGTATATATTCCATTTTTTACGAAGATCCTCATTCATGAGTTAATCACTTGTGACTTAAGTGGCCTTCTGTTTTTCTAAGGCTTCTGCGGATCTTCTGCCAAAGTTACAATGGTTGGGTGGGGAAACCCCTGTGGAAATTCACTCCGAATGTGACGTTAAAAGGACAGACCAAGTTACACAAGCATCTACTCTAGCAGAATGATACATTGTGTGTTACATGATGTAATGCTTCTGTCATTATAAAACAGTGGATACATTTTCCTGTATCTACACCTGGGTTTATTGGACCACCTGGGTGCAGTGTGTAGAGAAAAATCCCAGCTTGATTTCCCTCTATGTGCTGCACCCAGGCAATCCAATACACCCAGGTGCAGGAACCGGAAAATCTACCCCAGTATATCCTTCAACTTGCGATGAGTAACATCACAAGAGCTCCACTATGTAAATTAAATATGCACAGAGGTCCAGACTGCCTACATCTTCCTACATCTTCCTTTGAATCCAACTATTCTCACTCCACCACTATGTGCTGCTACTATCCTTCCAAAGATCCCCACTATCTTCCATTAGCTTCCCATATAAAGGCAAATCTAGATCAAAAGTCATGAAAGTCAGCTACAGACCAGCTGCTGCTTTGAACCCTCTCGACACCCAGCACCTATGGCACATTCATTTTTTATGCACTCACCCAATGATTTTAACTTTGAAATACAATGGCCCAGAAATTCGGGTCCCCACGGGTGAGTACGCATGGGGTACTCACGCGTGGGCCCGATGGAAGTGCCGGTTTCTTGCATGCACTGCGCATGCGCGGGAAACCGGCACTTCCGTTCCTCTGAAAGCAGAGGTTCAGAGGTAGAACGCGTGCACGCGGGAGTCTGCATGTGCTCTTTGAACTTACGTTTTTTTTACAGGTTTTTCCGTGAGGGTAAGTCTTTAGAATTTAGAAATGTAAAAATCAGGTGTAAGGCCTGCTTCTTACAAGGTAAGTGGTCAATTAATTAAAATTAAAACATTTTTTCGCAGGTTTATTATTTTTAAATACTTTAAAGCAAGGTAAGTTTATTTTTAGCCCTGTTAGAATATAAAATTATTTTTTTCAAAAATTTAAATTATTTAAAATAGTTATTTAATGTAATTTATAGTTTATTTAAAAAGTGTGATTTAAAAAAAAAAATTATTTGAAGGTTTACTGCTATTTTGGGGCCCGTAGTATTTATAAGTCTTGACAGGTCTTCCTGTCAATACTTATGAATGGAGCATTCCCTGCTCTGATTGGCTGCCCATGGCCCACGTGATCCCAGGGGACGCCCCTGGGATACGCAAGCACAGCGCGCCGGCAGCTGGGCCAGGCCCCGGATCGGAATTCCACGGGGCCCTACAGCTCAACTGCCCGCGGGAAGCCCCTGACCCGAATTTCTGGGCCAATGAATTTTGACTTTGGCTGATAGTGTAAAACAGGCGATATCAAATCAGCCGCCCGTTATATATCTTCCCCAATTTTCATTTCCACTGCAGCTGCTGAATCGATGTCGCCCATTTTGCACTAGTAGCCAAAGTCAAAATTACCCCACCTATCTCAACGTCAACCTTCCTCACTTGACCATACCCTAGATGGTGTGAGTCTGAAGATAATAAACATACCCACATCAATGCAGTGTTGTAGAGCAGCCATGCCAATCTCCCAAGAGAATTTCTGTGCTTCTGGGAGCTCTTCATGGTTCAATGTACATTAATCAGTCTGCCTTCCAAAGATTTGGTTACATCATGTCTGTAATTCTCTGTCCAACAGCCACTTTCTGCGATGAAAATTTTTATTGCTTAGCAACCAAACATTTTAAAAGATCCTTGCAATGAGGCATAATTTAGTCTTGAACACCAAACTGGAAAAAAACCTTCAAGGCATTGATGTAACAGACTGAGTGTACACTGTAGAAACAAAAACAGAAAATACTGGACACACTCAGCAGGTCAGGTAGCATCTGTGGAGAGAACTGACTAACATTTCGTCAGAACTGAAAGATATGATAGATGAACCATATTTAAAAAGGAACAGAACATGGGGAGGGATAAAACACACACACAGGAATGATCTGTTAAGTGCTTAAGTGGAAAACAGGAGATGGTTAAATGGCAAAAATCATATAAGCATGGGAAATCACATAAGCATATAAGCATGAGAAATGAATTCATTAGAGTACTATGGTAGTGCAATGAATTAAATTTTAATGTTACTGCATAGAGCACATAAGCCAATGATTTTTATGTACATATAAAGTGTTTCTCCTGGGCCTCCAAAAAAACTCCAACTCGCTGCTGATCCCGCCCGGTCACCTCCCAGTCCATCTCCCAGACATCACCTGCTAGCCAGCTCAGCATGGGAGCCAGACAACTTCCTGGCCTCCCACAATCAGTGAGCTGTAGCAGGGCACCCACAGCTCAAAGGTTGCATGTTAATGAGGCCTGGGCCTCAAAGTGGCTCGCACCTCATGCCGGCACCATCGGGCAGGCACCGCAATCAATCCACCAAATCCACAACCATTTTGAGGACTATTTAAAAGTTGTCCCCATTGACTCATCCACTGCTCATGAAACTGGAAGCTATGGAGTACAAGACTGAATCTTGGGTTTGATCCGGTGTGGGTCCTTCAGTTCCAAGATCTGTGTAAGTCTAAATCTGTAAGAAACTCACTGGGGTCGATTTTCATTGACCCGTGGAGTCGGGTTTGGAGGCATGCGGGGGGTTAAATTCCTGAATTCGGGGGTCCCGACACCATCCCGCCCCCAACCCGCCTCCATGTAAGTTTCAAAGGAGGCGGGTACCCGCCCCGCACTGGGACCCGCCGACCCGAGGCTGGAAGGGGATTAGTGCCAATTAACTGCCTGTTAACAGGTAGTTAACAGGCAGTTTTTAGCCTAATCCCTATTTTAAAGCTTGAAGTGTGGGATTCCCGACGGCTCCAAACCACGCCAAGTTGGAGGAGTCGGGCCGTCGGGTTGAAGGAATTGGAGGGGTCGAGATGTCGGTGTTCAGGTGAGTGATGGGTGCATGAGTGCAAAGGTAAGTGTGTTTGGTGTGTCTAAAGTGTGTAAAGAAGTTTAAATTACCTGTACTTACCTTTACAGCCTTCCTTCCTCTAGGTTTCGGGAGTCCATCATCTAATCGGCACAGAAAGCAGAATGGCTGCGATCTGTCAGAAGTGACAGCCTGCAGCTTTCTGTGTCGATGAGATTTCTAACAGTCTGTGTAGAAGGACTCAGGTTAGAAGTGAGACTGTCAGTGTTTGACAGCTTCAAACAGCTGTGAAACACTGATATTTCATCTGTCAAAACATCTTGACAGATGAAATTTCAGTCTGTGACGTCACCTGTTGCCGGGTGGCCCTTAATTGGCCTGCTGAGCCCGCTGGGCGGACTCAACAAGATCAATCAAGTTAGGATGGATTGGGAAACATTACTTAAAGGGTTGATGGTGGATAGGCAATGGCAAACATAGAAACATAGAAGATAGGAGTAGGCCATTCGGCCCCTCGATCCTGCTCTGCCATTTAATGAGATCATGGCTGATCATCCAAATTCAGTACCCTGTCCCTGCTTTCTCCCCATATCCCTTGATCCCTTTAGCCTTAAGAAATATATCCAACTCCTTCTTGAATATATTTAATGAATTGGCCTCAACTGCCTTTTGTGGTAGAGAATTCCACAAGTTCGCCACTCTCTGGGTGAAGAAATGCCCCCTCATCTCTGTCCTAAATGGCTTACCCCTTATCCTTAGACTGTGACCCCTGGTTCTGGACTCCCCCACCATCAGGAACATCCTTCCTGCATCTAGTCCTGATAGAATTTTAAAAGTTTCAATGAGATCCCCTCTCATTCTTCTAAACTCCAGAGAATATAAGCCAAATCGACCCAATCTCTCCTCATACGCCATTCCTGCCATCCCAGGTATCAATCTGGTGAATCTTCGCTGCACTCCCTCCATGGCAAGAACATCCTTCCTCAGATAAGGCGACCAAAACTGCACACAATACTTAAGGTGTGGTCTCACCAAGGCCCTGTACAACTGCAGCAAGACATCCTTGCTCCTGTACTCGAATCCTCTCGCTATGAAGACCAACATACCATTTGCCTTCTTAACCTCCTGCTGCACCTGCATGCTTACCTTCAGCGACTGGTGCACAAAGACACCCAGGTCTCGTTGCACTTCCCCTTCCCCCAATCTATTGCCGTTCAGATAATAATCTGCCTTCCTGTTTTTGCCACCAAAGTGGATAACCTCGCATTTATCCACATTATACTGCATCTGCCATGCATCTGCCCAATCACCCAACCTGTCCAAATCGTACTGGAGTTTCTCTGCAACCTCCTCATAGCACACACGCCCACCCAGCTTTGTGTCATCTGCAAACTTGGAGATATTACATCTAGTTCCCTTGTCTAGATCATTTATATATATTGTGAATAGCTGGGGTCCTAGCACCGATCCCTGCGGTACCCCACTAGTCACTGCCTGTCACTCGGAAAAAGACCCGTTTATTCCAACTCTTTGCTTCCTGTCTGCCAACCAGTTCTTTATCCAAGACTGTACCTTACCCCCAATCCCATGTGCTTTAACTTTACACGCTAATCTCTTATGCGGGACCTTATCAAAAGCCTTCTGAAAATCCAAATACACCACATCCACTGGTTCTCCCTTATCCCATATGTGAAACCCTCGCTGCCAGAGTACCGAGTCAAGTTCGATCCCAGCCACCCTGGCCACCTTCCCTCGTGGAAGTAAGTGGCCATTCCGTCCATGTCCCCTGTCCTACCCTCCTGTGTCACAGTAGGCTCGTTCCCTCCTGTGCAGCCATAGAGGAAGGACACCTTGGTGTCTCCTCTTTTCATGCTGCCAGACCCGATCATCATTAGGAATAGAAGTACGATATCCATATCCCTTTGTTCCTTCGATCTCCTTTTGTTCCCTGCCAAAACAAAAGCAAAACAGTTCCGCTCCTTGAGAGGGTTTTCCTCCATGGATCTGGTTTTGGTTATTTACAAAATATTTACAGTGTTCCCTGCCGCATTAACGGGCGCCCCATTTAAGAGCTCTCCCATCAGGGCCTCTTGCAGCTCGTGGTCGGCGAGTAGGGAGGCATCCATGGCACCCTAGGCCGTGGGACCCGACTGCTCCTCCTTACCGCCCCGTCCTCCGGGTCATCATTGTCCCACACCATGGGAGGAAGACCCACGTCCATCAGGCTCATGACTGTGCCCTGGTACCTCTTGACCTTTGTTTTCCCCTCCTCGGGGCTAAACAACTTGCACTGGTTTACATGAAACCATTTTGTGCGTTTCGGGAGTTTTACCAAACATACCATGGGGCTCGCTTTATCCATGATATTATAAGGCCCCATGTACAGCGGCTCGAACACCCCTACTCAGGCGTAATTACAGACCATTACCTAGTCTCGCACCTCCCACTCGTGGGTTCTCTGGGGTTCTAACAGCAGCCGATTTTTCTGGTGCTGGCTCCCCAGGTTACTGGCTGCCTGCCAGTGAATCTGTTTTAAAGTCTCATACAGATTCTGGACAAACCTGTCCCAGTTTACCTCCCTGACCTGTGCTTCGGTGAGGACTGGCGCCAACAAATGGGTTGGGGTGCGCATAATCCTCCCGGTCATAAGCTCATGTGGGGAGTACCCAGTGCTTCTGGACGGGCTGGCCCGGACACCCATTAACACTAGAGGCAAGACCTCATTCCATCTCTGCGGGAACGGGCTTATCTCCTTCCTCAGTCTTTCTTTCAGTGTCCGGTTCATGCACTCCACAATCCCCGATGACTGGGGGCTGTGAGCCACATGACACTTCCCTTGTATTCCCAAGAGTTTTAAGGTGGCCCGCATCACCTGCCCCGTGAAATGGCTCCCTTGGTCGGACTCCACGACCTGTGGCAGCCCTCACCAGGAGAACACTTCCCTCACCAGGATCCTAGCTGTTGCTAGTGCCGTAGCTCCTCGGCAGAGGAAGGCTTCCACCCAATTGGAGAATACGTCTACCAGGACTAAACAGTACTTGTTGCCTGCTTTAGTGGTGGGCAGTGGTCTGACGAAATTGACCTGCAGGAACCGCCACAGCCCCTCTACCCTCCTGGTGTGTCCTATGGGGGCTTTCCTGCGCTGCGGATCGGGGTTATTGGCTGCGCACACCAAACAGTGTGCACAGAAAACTTGAACATCCTCCCTGAGCTGGGGCCACCACCCTGCCTCCTCTACCCTTTGCCAGGTAGTTTCCAGCCCTGGGTGTCCCGCTCCCGGGCCCCCATGGGCCAACTGGAGGAACACCTCTCGGTGCTGCGCTGGAACTACCCACCGATCCCCTTTGAAAAGCATCCCCTCTTTGATGTCCGCTGCCCAGAACGGACCTTCTATGGACTCCCCATTCTCTCTCTTTACCAGGACTGCCTTAAGGACGGGATCCTGGGCTTGGACCTGCTTTAAGTCCGGGGCCAAAGCTACCTCCTGTGTGCCTCCCTTGTCCCGGATTGCAGCTAGCGGACCTGCTTTGTACGAATCCCAGAATACTCCTTCCCTGGCCCCCTGTTTGGCCAGCTCATCTGCCTTTTGGTTGCCCTCCCACTTGGGCTCTGTCTTTGAATGGGCTTTGACTTTGTGAATATAGTGATCTCCCCGGGTGCCTATGACCTCCAAAATTTTACCTAGCAGTGGTGCTGTTGCTAGGGGCTTCCCATCTGCGGACTTGAATCCGCGCCTGGCCCATATTGCCAAGTATTCCGTGCATGAGTTGCACGTGAACATAGAGTCTGAGCAAATGGTGTAGGGGGTGGGGAACTCGTCGGGGTGGGTGACCACTGTAATGATCAGCAAATAGAGATGGTATTTGCCTGTTCGATTATGATGCCTTAACAGCATGTTTGCAGGTATTGATTGCTTGGGCCTGACCAGCAGAGGGCATGTGACCGAGACAAGCAAGGCAGTTTAGTTTGGTTTCAGTTTCATTCTAGATGCATCACTAGCATGATGTCTCCTGTAAATGCTGTATAAAGAGTTGAACAGACTTTAGATTAAAAGACATTCTCTTTCATAAATGTCTCATCATTGAACCCACAAAGAAATCAATACATGGTGTCAGAAGTGGCTGAAAGAGATGAAGAGGAAAAATCTGAAGTTAAATCAGCTCTCCACAGATTAGCAAGCCAAAAGAGAACATCGTTGCTTACCATTGGAGAATAGCTAACGAAGTGAAAAAATGGAAGGTTTACACCCACCGGCGACGCTTCAGTTGACAGGTAATGTGGCTGAAAATTGGAGGAGATTCAAACAACGTGTAGAGTTGTATTTAGTGGCAATCGGAGCTGACGAGAAAAGTAATAAAAAGAAATCGTCACTGTTCTTACATGTCATGGGTGATGAGGCGCTGGAGGTGTATAATAATTTCACATTCGCTGCTAATGGAGACAAAATGAAGCTAGATAAAATAATGGAACAGTTTGAGGCCTACTGCATACCTAAACGTAACGTGACGTTTGAGAGGCACAGATTTTTCACGTGTTCAGAAAACGGCTGTGACTATTGATCAGTATGTGACTGAACTGAGAAACAGAAGCAAATCGTGTGAATTTGGGGGACTGACAGACTCGCTGATAAAAGACAGACTGGTGTGTGGTATTCCGAATAATGGTCTAAGGGAAAGACTGCTAAGAGAGCAAGATCTAGACCTGGGAAAAGCCATAGCACTGTGTAGGGCTACAGAGACTGTGAAGTTGCAGGCAAAGGAGCTGTTCAGTGACAGTAGCTGCAACGTGGATGCAGTGAGTAAGAACGGACACAAACCGTTTAACAAAAAGAGCGCCAATGTGAAAAAAGAGGCGTGGCCAGCGAACAAAAATGAAAGGGACAATCGAAAGTCATGTAGTCGATGCGGTACGTAGCATCCACCAAGAAAGTGTCCAGCATATGGTAAAAAATGCAATAGTTGCAACAAAAACAACCATTATGCCCGTTGCTGCAAGAACCAAGTGCAACAAAGCAAGGTCCATGCAGTAGATGAAAGCGACATAGAGGAGTTCTATGTAGGTGTTGTGTCTGAAAACAAAAAAGAAGAAAGAGACTGGATGTTGACACTAAAAGTGAATGACATACACATTCCATTTAAATTGGATACTGGAGCACAAGTTAATGTGATATCAGAGACTGATTTTAAGAAAATTAGACCCAGACCAAAGATACATGGAATAAAAGTGAGTGACAGGATTCTCAGGTACTGATATACCAGTGAAAGGAAGATGCATTGTCAAAGTAACACACAAGGACAGAGAGCACACGCTAGCATTAATCGTGGTGCCAAAGGATGTGCAAGCCATACTAGGTTTAAAAGCCTGTGAGAGACTGAACCTGGTAAAGAGAGTCCTCGTTGTGGAAAGCGAAGGAGAGACAGTCTATGATGAACTGAATGTTGCGTACACACCGGGTAAGCTGACGTATACAGCAGACACGTTGTCCAGAGCTGTTGACCCAGGAGAGCCCGCAAACACAGTGAAAAGACTGATATACAAGGCAAAAGACAGTGGAACTGACTTCTACCAGAGCATGCTTGTATACCGCACAACGCCGCTCGAGTGTGGTATGTCACCAGCCCAACTCCTGATGGGACGTCGGCTAAGGTCAAACCTACCCATCCCGGAGAACCTCCTGAAAACAAAAGAGGGGGAGAAAGTGAGGAAGTTCAAAGAACAGAAAGAAAAGCAAAAGTACTACTATGACAGAGGAACACAAAACCTACCTGAACTCCACACTGGTGACCAAGTAAGGTTGAAAGACAAAACAAACACATGGACTCAGAAGGGAACTGTCCTGAGTGAAGTTCAACCAAGATCATACACTATTCAGACAGATGAGGGTGCTGTTCTGAGAAGAAATCATCGAGATCTTCTCATGGGACCAGCCACAGCAGGTCAAGAGACTGATACTGTTGAACAACCTGATCACACAGCTGAGAAACCATCATCTGAGGCAACAACTCAGATTCAAGGACAATCAATCAGAAAATCCTCAAGACACATGAAGCCTCCTGAGAGACTCATTGAGCAAATTAAGGACTATTGTTATAGAAGGAAGTAATGTTATCTTATTCTTTCTTCAAGTTCTAGTGTATTGACATATTTCATGTGAACACACAAAGCAAGGTTAAAAAACCTTGATCATGATAATGATAATGTAAGTTCATTAAGTGTTACAGTTAAAATGCAGATTAATACAAAGAAAACATGTTGTTAGTTAAAAGTAAAATACTTTTGTTTTAAGAAAAGGAGATGTAATGATATCAGCAAATAGAGATGGTATTTGCCTGTTCGATTATGATGCCTTAACAGCATGTTTGCAGGTATTGATTGCTTGTGCCTGACCAGCAGAGGGCATGTGACCAAGACAAGCAAGGCAGTTTAGTTTGGTTTCAGTTTCGTTCTAGATGCATCACTAGCATGATGTCTCCTGTAAATGCTGTATAAAGAGTTGAACAGACTTTCGATTAAAAGACATTCTCTTTCATAAATGTCTCGTCATTGAACCCACAAAGAAATCAATACAACCACGTACGCCACCGCCGCCAGTTCGGCGTGCTGAGCGCTCAGGGTGTTGGGGAGTTTAATGGCCTTCGCTATTTTAGCCGTAGGGTCATAGATTCCGCACCCGGTGAGACGCTCCCCCTTCACAACCGAACTGGACCCATCTATATAGATGTCCCAACCCGTCGGGTGTATCCCCGCCCGGAATCCTTCATCTACATCCCACACCCTTCTACTGTACACATGTGAGCCGTCCCTGGGTAAATCATGTTGGCTGCTAGCTTTGGCTCGGTCAACCCCTGCACTCTCAAGTTCATCTGCGAGAGCAATAAAGTCCAGTGGGCAATGCGAGCACTGCTCAATGTCCCGTCCTTTATTCTCCCGTCCAACAACATCTGAGTGGGGGTATGGTGGGTGAGTAGAACTATCAAGGATGATCCCATAAAGAGCTGTGAGTGCTTTACGGCCCAATGCGTGGCCAGGGGATGCCTCTCGCAGTTGGAATATCCCCGTTCTACCTCGGTGAGAACCCTAGATGAGTAGACCACGGGCCGTAGCTTGCCGTGTCGCTCCTGGAGCAACACCGCGCTCAGGTTATCCCCACTGGCTGCTACCTCTAAGAAGAATTCTTCCGCACCGTTGATGGCTCCCAATGCGGGTGCCGTCTGCAAATCCCCTTTGAGGCGAGTGAACGCTTCCTGGCAGTTCTGATCCCACGCCCACTCGACTCCCTTGCGGAGGAGCCGAAGCAGAGGGGCTGCCGTGGCTGCGTAACCCTCTATGAAGTCCCGGCAGTACCCTGTGAGTCCCAGAAAAGACCTTACCCCGGTCACATTCTTGGGGGTTGGTAGCTCCTGTACTGCCTTCCTCCTAGCCTCGTCTATGGCCCTTTCACCAGCCCTTATGCTCAGCCCGAGGAATTTGACTTCCTCCTGGTCGATCTGGCCTTTCTTGGGGTTGACCTTGAACCCCGCCTCCTGCAACAGCTTTAGCAGCTCGTCCACTAGTTGCCCATGGTTCTCCCCCTCTGCGGAGAACAAAAGCAGGTCGTCCACGTACTGGATTAACTGGTGGGGTTGGCTGAAGCCTTTTAATGCATCTGCCATGCATTGGTGGAATATGGAGGGGGTGTTGTGGAACCCCTGGGGAAGGCATGTCCATGTATACTGCTGCCCTTTAAAAGTGAATGCAAACTTGTATTGGTCTTCCCGTCTGAGGGGAATTGACCAAAACCTGTTGGAGATACCCAGCACTGTGAATGTGGTTGCAGTTGCTGGAATGCTCCCTATCAGATCGGCGACAGCTGCGACTGTGGGCGCGCAAGCTGGGATGTTCTTATTGAGGGCCCGATAGTCCACGGTGGCTCTCCACGACTGGTCGGGTTTCTTCACCGGCCAGAGTGGTGAGTTCACGTGGGTGGCTATTAGTCTCAACACCCCGTTTTACCAGGGATCCCAGTGCCGTCTCCAAGTCGGCTTCTGCCTCCCGGGGGAAACTATACTGCTTTTGTGGCCGTGACATGGGGTCCCCTTGCACCCGGACCTCTACCCCGGTCACCCTGCCACAATCGTGTTTATGGGTGGCGAATGCGGTGAGGTTGTCCCACACATTCGCCTGGTACTGGGCTGGGGCGCTACTAATTAACTATTCCAGGTCGTAACTCCCTTTGGGTTTCATGGTGCATACGCTACCCACTTCTCCCTTATCTCTGGGAATCACTATCACCTCCTCTGTCTTGTCCGAGACCACTGCCCCCCACAGGCAGTGATTCCTCAGGTCCACAATGACCCAGTTGGCTAACATGGAATCAGCCCTGAGGACTCCCCACCCTGGTTGCTCCCATTTCATTAGCACGCACTTCCACGTGGTGCGGAGGGACCCTAGCTCTATTCTCAGGGGTTTGGACATCGTCCCCATCTGCTCGTTCCCTGTGAATCCCATTAGGCTAAATGGGACCTTGTTAGACCAGGGTGAATTGGTCGGGTCTTCCGAATGGACCACCGTGCTGGAAGCTCCGGTGTCCACCAAATATCTCCCCTGCACCATCTCCACCCCCATCTCAACACAGGGCCTGTCCCACTCATCATAAGTGAGTGGACACAGGTACTCAGGCTGGGAGCGTTCTAGTCAGGAGGAAGGCGGACATGCGGGTGCGGTCGGGGTTATGTTGCTCACGGCAGCGTCTAGCCTTCCTTTGTCCTTCCCCAGCACCATGCAAAGGGCGGCCACCAGAACATCAAACGGTTCATTGGTCACCTCCTTCGCCTCAATGACCTGGGGTTTTTGCACGGGAGGACCCCCTCAGCCTAACCCGCCCCCTTTTGGGCGGGCAATCCCGCCTCCAGTGTCACATCTTCCCACACTTGAAACAACTCTTAGACTCGTCGGAAATAACAACAGAAAATGCTGGAAATACTCAGCAGGCTAGGCAGCATCCGCGGAGAGAGAAACAGGGTTAACGTTTCAGGTCTGGGACCCTTCATCAGACTTGTCGGTGTTACCCCCTTCCTGACGCCATTCCTTCCTATCCCCCTTACTGGTCTTCATCTCATGTACCCTCCCCTTCCACGCACTTCCACGGAACCAGCCCTAAAAGCTAAGCTCAATTTAGGAGCACGCCTGCCTCCGTGTTCGCGAGGTCCTCAGAGTCAAACCATGCTTCTGCCTTGGCTTTAATCCGTGGCAGGCTGTTTGCTACCAGGGTCCTGAGCCAGTGATTTCTGGGGACCCCTATCAGTTGCGCATGGTCTGGCGCACCTCCAGTTGCCTTTGCGTACACCGGCCATAGCCTGTCCGCAAATGCAGCCGGTGCCTCGCCGGCCAACTGTAGAGTCTGTTCCACTTGTGAGAACGGGCTACCCTGGGTGTGCCCCATGGCTCTCAGGATCTCCTCTTTCAACCCCTCTGTGGTGCCTCGCCCCATTTTTGTGGCTGCGGACAGGCTAGGGTACAGTTTCCCATCAAGGGAGAGCAGCATCAGCCTGTGGATCTCGCCCTTGCTACACCATTGATCCCCCCTACCTGCTCGGCCTCCAGAAAGTGAACTGAGAGGTCCCCGTCCTGTTTTAGTTTGGGCAACTCTGCTACCATGTAATGGGACCACGTAATCGCTCTGCAGCGGGCCCTGGTCACCGTTTGGTGTGGGTGGACCGCACTTTTGCTGCCGCAGAGGATACATTGGTCTCAGTGGCGCTTCCGGCGCCGGTGGGACTTCCCTGTCCTGAACCTTATCCTCTGCTTCCTGACCATTTTCGGCCCACTCCACCCGGGTTTCCCCTGGTGCCATTAAACAGACCATGCCTCTGGCCCCAGACAAGGCTTGGGTCAATTTTTTAATCCTTTCTTCGCAGGGACCATGATCAGAGTCTTCATAGCCCCTACTTCTAGCTCCCTTATGAGCTATTTTAATGTCCCTTAGCTGACTCTCCAAACCGTCAGCTCTCGTTGTTAATCTTGCGTTCTCATCCCATAAGGCCAGCTCATTTAACCTGGCCTCCGTAGCCTGGCACCGCAGGTATTCCCCCATATTACGGGAGGTCTCTTCCTGTGCACGTCTTTCCTGTCTTTCCTCACGCAACTCCTCCATGAGTCTACTCCCGACTATCCCCCTTGCGTCTGACTTGTCCTCAGACTCCTTCAGCTCGTTTTTGAGCTTTTCAACCTGCTCCCGGAGCAGTTGAACTTGCTTTTGGAAGCACAGGAGCCAGATCACCTTCTCTTTGGACTTCCTGTGATCCTTGCACCCTGTCCACTTTGCGGCCCTATCCTGGGGACTCTCAGAGCGCAACATCTCCAGCAGCCATTGCTGGGATACGTTAACCTTCTTAAACACGTAGGAGGAAATTCTGTCCTCCATTCTGGATCTTTTGCCCTCCTAACTGTCCATATCTAATCCACAACCTATCTTCCTGCCAGCGGTCACCAAATCTGTTACCGGTTTTTGCAGTGGCAAATTTCCTATGGCCCCTGCCGCAATCGTCAATTATTGTAAGTGGTTTTGCCCAGCCTGTAGCGAGCTTGCAAACCCCCTTACTACAAGTTCTGGACAATAGGGATTACTGAGGACAGATTTGAACACGGACAGCGTTTTCGGGCTCACCCGTACAGTGTTTATTAAGGTTAACAAAAAACACTCCACTCGCATACAGTACAAGCGGTGTGAACACAACAGTACAGTTTAAAACAGTACAACCCTGACTTGCCCAACAAGCCCCTGCTGTGCTGACTTACCATGGCCAAAAAACACCCTCCCGTGAACTAAACTATCACAGGACCTTTCCAACGCTAAGCCCCCTCTGGTTTGGTAAGAACATACAGGCACCCCCTCACACAGCTAAGTGATCTTGTGGGTGTGTAGACTTGGCAATGCTCACCTAGATTGCCCTTTTGATCTTGCTGCAGCTTCCTCCCGTACGTCTCGGCTACCCGGTTCCGTACCGGCCTTGCGACATGCGAGTCCCAGCCCCAGTCGAAGTCTGCCTCGGTGGGAAGAGCAAGGCTCTGCTCCCCTTGATATTCCGTTGTGTGGAGGGCAGGAGAGAGAGAGGGAGCTATCCAAACTGCTCTCTTTTATACCCCTCCAATACACAAACCGTTGTCTGTGGTTTTAATGGACACATGGCCTGGGACAAATGGTTTTCGATCTCTTGAATGGTTTGAATTGTTTTTGATCTCTTTTCGATCTTCCTGTCGATTAACTTAACGAGTTCATCTTGACTGGAACAATGAGACGTCAGCCTTGTTAATCAAGACTTGGGAGTGGGCCTCTTGGGCCATTGTTCCCAGGACAGTTTGTTTCCATACGAATGAGTCATCTCCTGTTTGAGTGGGTTTTCACTGTTCCCCCCACCGCCCAGCCCCAAACAGCCTGTTCAGTTTTTAATAAGGGTTAAAATCTAAGTCTGAGACGCTCCACTGGGTTCAAATCTTATTCTAAATTTTTCCTGGTGCTTTCCTAGCATTCCCTTCTATATTTCATCTGGCTTATTGGTGAGGGTTATGCCAGGCCATGAGGTTACAGGTTGTGGTGGTATACAATTCTGCTGCTGCTGATAGCTCATAGTGCCTCATGGATTCCCACTTTTGAGCTGCTAGATCTGTTTTTAATCTATCCCAATTAGCACAGTGGTTGTACCACATGACACAATTGAAGATGTGATTGCAGACTTGGGGGAAGAAATTCGATTGCTTTGCGCCTCCCCTTAGCACCCTCTTAGGGCGCTAACGGGGCGCAAAGCAACTAGCGCCCGGGTGCAGCGCCGCCAACGCCTCCCGCAAAATTCAGCAGGAGGTTAGCGGCAGTGGTAACTGTTAGCGCCCCGCGGCGATGACGGTGACGATGGCGCCCCGACTGCGATGTTAGGTATCTTCCCGGGATGAAAGGGTTGTCCTATGAGGAGGGATTGAGTAGATTAGGCCTATACCCTTTGGAATTTAGAAGAATGAGAGGAGAACTCATTGAAACATATAGGATTCTGAGGGGGATTGGCAGGATAGATGCTGAGAGATTGATTCCCATGGCTGGAGAATCCAGAACTAGAGGGCATAGTCTCAGGATAAGGGGTCGGCCTTTTAAGACTGAGACGAGGAGGAACTTCTTCACTCAGAGGGTTGTGAATCTTTGGAATTATCTGCCCCAAAGGGCTGTGATGCTCAGTCCTTGAATATATTCAAGTTTGAGATAGATACATTTTTGGACTCTAGAGGAATCAAGGGATATGGGGATAGGGCAGGAAAGTGGTGTTGAGGTCGTAGATCAGCCATGATCTTATTGAATGGTGGAGCAGGCTCATGGGGCCATATGGCCTACTCCTGCTCCTAATTCTTATGTTCTTATTTTTCTAAATTCATTTATGGGATGTGGGCATCGCTGACAAAGCCAGCATTTATTGCCCATCCCTAATTGCCCTTGAGAAGGTGGTGGTGAGCCACCTTCTTCAACCGCTGCAGTCCGTGTGGTGAAGGTACTCCCACAGTGCTGTTAGGGAGGGAGTTCCAGGATTTTGACACAGCGACAATGAAGGATCGGCGATATACTTCTAAGTCAGGATGGTGTATGACTTGGAGCGGAACTTGGAGGTGGTGGCGTTCCCATGCACCTGCTGCCCTTGTCCTTCTAGGTGGTAGAGGTCGCTGGTTTGGGAGGTGCTGCCGAAGAAGCCTTGGCGAGTTGCTGCAGTGCATCTTGTAGATGGTACACACAGCAGCCATGGTACGCCGGTGGTGGAGGGAGGGAATGTTTAAGGTGATGGATGGGGTGTCAATCAAGCGGGCTACTTTGTCCTGGATGGTGTTGAGCTTCTCGAGTGTTGTTGGAGCTGCACTCATCCAGGCAAGTGGAGAGTATTCCATCACACTCCTTACTTGTGCCTTGTAGATGGTGGAAAAGCTTTGGGGAGTCAGGAGCTGAGACACTTGCCACAGAATAGCTAGCCTCTGACCTGCTCTTGTTGCCCCAGTATTTATGTGGCTGGTCCAGTTAAGTTTCTGGTCAATGGTGACCCCCCAGGATGTTGATGGTGGGGGATTCAGCGATGGTATTGCCATTGAATGTCAAGGGGTGGTGGTTAGACTCTCGCTTGTTGGAGATAGTCATTGCCTGGAACCTGTATGGCACGAATGTTACCTGCCGCTTATCAGCCCAAGCCTGAAATTCAGTGCGCTCAACCGTTTCTTGATATCAAGTGGAATGAATCGAATTGGCTGAAGACTGGTTTCTGTGGTGGTGGGGACCTCAGGAGGAGACCGATATGGATCATCCACTCGGCACTTGTGGCTGAAGATGGTTGCAAAGCTTCAGCTTTGTCTTTTGCACACATCATTAAGGATGGGAATATTCATGGAGCCTCCTCCTCCTGTTAGTTGTTTAATGGTCCACCACCATTCATGACTGGATGTGGCAGGACTGCAGAGCTTTGATCTGATCCATTGATTGTGGGATCACTTAGCTCTTTCTATAGCATGCTGCTTCCACTTTTTAGCATGCATGTAGTCCTGTGTTGCAGCTTCCCCAGGTTGGCACTGCATTTTTAAGGTATGCCTGATGCTGCTCCTGGCATGCTCTTCCACACTCCTTATTGAAACAGGGTTGATCCCCTGGCTTGATGGTAATGGTAGAATGAAGGATATGCCGGGCCATGAGGTTACAGATTGTGGAGGAATACAATTCTGCTGCTGCTGATAGCCCACAGCACCTCATGGATGCCCAGTTTTTAGCTGCTAGATCTGTTCTGAATCTATCCCATTTAACACAATGGAGGGTGTCCTCAGTGTGAAGACGGGACTTCGTCTCCACAATGACTGGGCGGTGGTCACTACTACCAATACTGTCATGGACAGATGCATCTGCGACATGTAGATTAGTGAGGATGAGGTCAAGTAGGTTTTTCCCTCGTGTTGGTTCTCACCACCTGTTGCAGACCCAGACTGGCAGCTATGTCCTTCAGGACTCGGCCAGCTCGGTCAGTAGTGGTGCTACCGAGCACCTCTATGGACATCGAAGCCCCCCCACCCAGAGTACATTCTGTGCCTTTGCTACTTCCAAGTGGTGTTCAACATGGAGGAATACTGATTCAGCAGCTGAGGGAAGGTAGTAGGTGGCAATCAACAGGAGGTTTCCTTGCCCATGCTTGACTTGAAGCCATGAGACTACATGGGGTCCAGAGTCAATGCTGAGGACTTCCAGGGCCACTCCTTCCTGACTGTATACCACTGTGCCGCCACCCCTGGTGGGTCTGTCCTGTCGGTGGGACAGGACATACCCAGGGATGGTGATGGAGGCGTTTGGGACATTGGCTGAAAAGTATGATTCTGTGAGTATGACTATGTCAGGCTGTTGCTTGACTAGTCTGTGGGACAGCACTCCCAATTTTGGCACAAGTCCCCAGATGTTGGTGAGAAGGACTTTGCAGGGGTCAACTGGGCTGGGTGTGCTGTTGCCGTGTCCATAGCCGGTGCCATGGTCAATGCCGGGAGGTCCGTCCGGTTTTATTCTTGTGTTTCGTAGCGGTTTGTTACAACTGAGTGGCTTGCTGGGCCATTTCAGAGGCCAGTTAAGAGTCAACCACATTGCTGTGGGTCTGGAGTCACATATAGGCCAGACTGGGTAAGGACGGCAGATTTCCTTCTCTAAAAGGACATTAGTGAACCAGATGGGTTTTTTACGACAATCCTATAGTTTCATGGTTACCATTACTGATACTAGCTTTTTATTCCAGATTGATTTAATTAACTGAATTTAAATTCCCCAGCTGCCGTGGTGGGATTTGAACTGGATCGTTAGTCCAAGCCTCTGGATTACTAGCCCAGTAACATTACCACTATGCTACTGATCACAACCTTCTCAGGGCAGCCTTGACAATACCGCCCACATCCCGAAAATGAATAAACTAAAAGATCTGACTACTGTACAGGATAATGTGTTTGGCAGAACTGGCCTGTCAGCTGCCGTTAGATCTCTATTGAAGGGCCCTCCCGCTTTCTAAGTTACCACTTTTTTGTTATGATGTACAGAACTCCCAATGAAATGACCTATTATGCGGAGTCTTCATTTTTCAAATGAAGTACATCCTTCACACACTAAAATTTCACCTTATATCCTTTCAGGTCCTGTTAGGTTCAAGTTTATGTTGTTTTAGGGGTATGCTGATAAAACTAACTTATCAGCTGGGGTTAAAATGAATGTATAGAGCTGGAGTCGAGGGTTTACAGAACCCAGAGATTACTCTAACTAATCTAGCTTTGTCAACAACCAATTCAAATGCAACTCAACGCTGGGGATTAATCACATTTTAAATACCGTCATTGAGAATTTACATAAATTAAAATACTTCTTTCCTTTCTTACTTATGAAGGATTGTCATAAAGGAGTAAATAGCTATGTTTGATTGATTAACCATAAAACATATGAGCACTGTATCAATGGCTGGGATCACGGATTAATTGCCAACCTCAAAGCTCATTTGAAATGGGTCTCGAGAGATGATGTTACGTAGCCCAAGCTCCAAAAACCCTTTGGCTAACAGGCTATACCCTATTATTAGAGTAATAATGCAACCTTTAATGAGCGATTTGCTATGAGCAATCATCCCTTAATTAATTTCAAATTAAGTTTTAAAAGTAACCCTACAAAAGGGTTAGTTTAAGCAGCATGGTTATATATCTTCATTTGATAACAAATTCAAATGCTGCAGTGACAATTATAACACAAAACAAATGTTATTTTACATAATGTATGAGATTACATAACTTGTTGACATTTGGCTGCTCACTGACTCCATTTATTAGGAATGTAGAATGTAAAGCCTCCTTTTGTGAAATCTGAATAGGCTGTCAGTTCACACACAATCCATTTGAGTGAAAAAAAAATTATTAAATAGTTGTCAGATCATATTTACTGATCCACTAGATAGTTCACATACATGTCAGAAATAAATTATATCAATTTGTGATTCCAACCACTGAAAGAGTAGTGTGTGTTAGCTGTGGCTCACTGGTAGCTCTCGCCTCTGTGGGTTCAAGTCCCGTTCCCGAGACTCGAGCACAAAATCTAGTACTGAGGGAGTGCTGCACTGTCGGAGGTGCCGTCCTTCGGATGAGACGTTAAACCGAGGCCAGTTTGCCCTCTCAGGTGGACATAAAAGATCCCATGGTACAATTACAAAGAGCAGGAGAGTTCTCCCCTGGCCAATATTCATCCCTCAACCAGCATCACTAAAACATAATTATCTGGTCATTTATCACACTGCTGTTTGTGGGAGCTTGTGTGCAAATTGACTGCCACGTTTCCTACATTATAGCAGTGACTACACTTCAAAAGTACTTAACTGGCTGCAAACTGCAAGTCTTTCTTTCAAATGTATTTTAATGATTTTTCCACCATGACTATTTAATCCTTTAAGACAAATCTCTCACATTTACTGCATTTAAGTTTCAAATTGCAAATCAAAAAGCTCATCCTTCTTTAATGATATGGTTACAACACGAATACATACTGGCAAAGTACTGGTATTTGAAATATTGTAAATACAGTGAGCCCCAAAATTAGGATCTTTCCTCTAAAGTCAGAAAATTGGGCAACAGCATAATTGATTACCTCTGGTACCAGTAATAGGTTTGCATCAGCCTCAGCATGGTCATTTACATTTAAGGGAATGTGTAAAATTTGCACTTAGAGAAAGTGTTTTTGCTTTTTTGTAGAGTATGAGGGAAATGTTTAAATAGCATTGTAGTGTCCGTGTGTTGATAAAGACACTGAAGACAGGAGTTGGTTCATAGGTGTTTACTAAGCAAAGTC
Source organism: Somniosus microcephalus (assembly GCF_052327205.1). Classification (NCBI taxonomy): domain Eukaryota; kingdom Metazoa; phylum Chordata; class Chondrichthyes; order Squaliformes; family Somniosidae; genus Somniosus; species Somniosus microcephalus. The sequence goes on from NC_140999.1 coordinate 149,773,242, forward strand.
TGGCGGGGGGTTCTAACGGATATACACAATATACAGGCTTATATAGCCCCAGTGGCAATTACCGGCATTACAGCACACCTGGGGCTCCTAAAGGCACATACACTACAATTCCTCCCCTTTTAGCTAACCAGTACATCATATTTTAAGTAATTATTAATTACATGTTATAAGAAAAATAATATACACATTGCTGTAGTTAATTAATTATAAGTCAGTCTCTCAGGAGGCTTCCTGACTTGGTCCGGATAACGCCTCGGGGGTGTAGTAGTTTCTGGTGGTGTAGTAGGTTCTTTTGGCAAGGCTGATTCGGCTTGAATGCCAGTGTCGGGTTCATCGGGTTCCAGTATCACCGGATCGGAGGTAGATATGGGTATCTCTACTTCATCGTTAGACGTATAGAGTTGTGGTGTAGGTTGTCCCTTTTCGGATGACTTTATGATTTGGTCAGCATGGCGCCTTATTATGCTTTCTCCGATGTCCACGGTATACATCAGTGGTCCTAGTCGTGTGCAGATAGTTCCAGGCTGCCATTTCTCGGTACGGTAGTCCCGGGCCAAAACTTGTTGACCTATCTGGAAGGTTCTAGTTGGCCTTTCATTCATGCCTTGAAACTGCCGGTTCTCCACGTCCCTTCTGATGTTGGGCTTGACCAAATCCAGCCGGCATCTTAGGTTTCTATTGAAGAACATCATGGCGGGAGTTTGGTTGGTAACCATATGTGTTGCATTCCTGTATGCGAATAAGAAGTTATCCACCTTGTGCTGAAGTTTTATGTCTTCATTACCCATGGGCCTTATGGCCTTCTTGAAGGTCTGGACAAACCTTTCAGCCAATCCATTGGTGGCGGGATGGTATGGGGCGGACGTGTAGTGCTTAACCCCATTGTTTTTTAAGAACTTTCTGAATTCTTCGGACACAAATTGCGGTCCATTATCAGAACATCTCTGTTCCGGCAGCCCATTCCTGGCAAATATGGTCCTTAATACTGTGATGGTTTTTTCCGTGGTGGTGGAGGACATCTTTATTACCTCCGGCCACTTGGAGTGTGCATCAACCGCGATTAAGAACATTGAGTCCATAAATGGACCAGCAAAGTCGATGTGCACCCTTTGCCAGGGAGATGAGGGCCACTCCCATGGATGTAGAGGGGCTTGTGGTGGAGCGTTTTGGACCTTCTGGCATCCTAGGCAGCTCTTGGTCATTTCTTCGATGTCTCCATCAATACCTGGCCACCATACAAACGCCCTAGCTAGGTTCTTCATTTTCACTCCACCCAGCTGCCCCTCGTGAAGCTCCTTTAGCACTTTATCCTGGAGTTTGGGTGGAATCACCACTCTGGATCCACACATCAAGGTTCCTCGGCACACTGACAGCTGTTCTCTTCTTTGCGAGAATGCTGGCAACAGTGGTTCGCATGTGCTGGCCATCCCTTCACTGTTAAATCGTAGACCCGAGAGAGAGTCGGGTCATTTCTCGTCTCCCTTTCAATGGCAGAATTTGTTACTGGTAGACATTCCACTATGGTAGAGTGGAACATCTCTACTGGGTCTACTGTAGGTGCCTCTTCTACCATTGGCAACGGTAGGCGCGATAAACCGTCAGCATTCCCATGCTGTTTTGATCCTTTGTATTCTATGTTGTATTGGTGTGCCCCTAGAAAAAGGGACCACCTCTGTAGCCTTTGCGCTGCCATAATGGGAACACCCTTTTTAGGGTTGAATATGGAGATGAGGGGTTGATGGTCAGTCAACAAGGTAAATTTTTGTCCGTGTAGGTAATGGTTGAATTTCTTCACCCCCCATACCAGGCTGAGTGCTTCCCTGTCGATTTGGGCATAGTTACGCTCAGCTGAGTTTAATGAGCGTGACACAAAAGCTATCGGCCGTTCTGAGCCATCAGGGAATTTATGAGATAATACTGCTCCTATGCCGTAAGGGGATGCATCGCACGCCAGTCTGATTGGCAGTGATGGGTTGTAATGAGCCAAAACTTCTTCGGATGTGATTAAGTCTTTGCATTTATGGAAGGCACGTTTACAGTCTTCGTTCCATTTCCAAATCACTCCTGTTTGTAGAAGTTCATTAAGAGGGTGTAGAAGAGTTGATAAATTACTATCATAAATTTTTAACGAACTTATTAATCCCAGGAACGACCTTAATTGTGAAACATTTTCAGGTGCTGGGGCTTTTATGACCGCTTCAATTTTTTCAGGTGACTAATGCAACCCTTCATTATTAATTATGTGGCCACAATATATCTGATTTTGGAAAAATTCGCACTTCGGGCGATTTGCTCGTAGGCCCCGTTCTTTCAGCCTAGTGAGCACCTGCTCCAAATTGGCAAGGTGCTCGTTGTCGTTTTCTCCTGTTACAAGGATGTCGTCTAGGTAGCATTGAGTCCCCGGAATCCCTTGCAGGACTTGCTCCATAGCTCTTTGCCAGATAGCTGGAGCTGATGCTACTCCAAAAACCAGTCGATTGTACTGGTACAGGCCTTTGTGTGTGTTTATCGTGAGATACTTTTTAGAGGCCTCCTCAACCTCCATCTGTAGATATGCCTGTGCCAAGTCAATTTTGGTGAAACGTTTCCCTCCGGATAGTGAGGCGAAAATATCTTCTATCCTTGGAAGAGGATACTGTACTGTGTGAAGGACCGGGTTTACAGTCACCTTGAAGTCACCACAGATGCGAATTTTTCTCTGTTCTTCAGATTTATCATTATTCAATGCTTTTTTCATGACTGGAACGATGGGTGTTGCCCACTCGCTCCAATCTATTTTGGATAATACGCCTGCCTTTTCCAAATTCTCCAGCTCTGCCTCGACTGCTGGACGAATTGCGTATGGCACCGGTCTTGCCTTTATAAATTTGGGAATTGCTGTATCTTCCACTTTTATTGAGGCAGTGATGCCTTTCAAGGTTCCTAGTTTCTCTTGAAACACTTCTTTGGCGTTGGCCACGATGTCTTTTAATCGTTCAGGTATGATGTCAGCATTGTTTTTTTTCTTACTGGTCACCGTCAGTGCCTGAATGGAGTGCCAGTCTAAACGTATCTTTCTGATCCATTCACATCCCAACAACCGTGGACCACCATCTTGTAGAATGTATAAATACAACTTTTGTATTTCTTTGCCGTTGTATACAACAGGCACCCTTATTTTTCCTTTGGGGTATACTTTCTGCCCCGTATATGTTTTTAAGATAATGGATGTGTCTTTTAGAGGTATATGCGAAAATAGCCTCTCGTAATCCCGTCGATTTATTACGGTTAGAGCTGATCCTGTATCTAGCTCCATTTTAACTGGGGACCCTGCTATCGTGAGGGTAACCCAAATGGTTTGGTAATCATCTTTGGCAAGTACATTATGTAATTTGAGACAGCTTAGTCTCTTGTTTTCGGAGTCGCTATCGCTCTTCGGAGCTACTGTCCGTCATCATTTGTACCTTCCTGTACTTTCCTTTATTGATTTATTTTTCTGTGTGGATTTATTTTGTCCAGATCGGCATACCCGTGCAATGTGTCCAATCTTTCCGCATTGCCTGCATGCTTTGTCCTTGAACCAGCAGTCCCTCTGGTTATAGGTGGATCTGCCGCAACGATAACATCTTTCGAAACCCTGTGTCATTTCATGGGTGCCGAAGTCCTGTGTTGTATCTCTGCAGTTCCTCTTGCTGCTGCTTCGTATGATACAGCCATACTGAAAGCTTTGTCCAATGTTAAATCTTTTTCAGAAAGTAGCCTCTTTTGTGTTCCTTCACTTAAGAGACCGCAAACAAATTTGTCTCGAAGATAGTCTGATAGTCCTGCCCCGAACTGGCAGTACTTTGATAGCTTTCTTAATTCGGTTAGGTAATCAGCGTTACTTTCATTCTTATGTCTTGTGTTGATTTCTCTTGAAGAATTTGAATCGTTCCGCTATCAGCGGCGGTGTTGGGTTTAAGTGCTCCTGCAGGGTATCAACAATTTCTTTAAAATTCTTGTCCTTTGGTTTGGCTGGAGTGATTAAATTTCGTAACAGCCCATATGCCTTTGCGCCCATTAGGTTCAGCAGTACTGAAGCTTTTTTTTCATCTTCTATTCCATTTGCAGTGCAATATACCTCTACTCTTTCCACGTATCAAAAGCATCAATATTGCCAGACTTAGGCATTTCAGAAAAGATATGGCGCTTCCGCGCTTTTCTTTCTTTTCTGCAGCAAAGATACGGCACTTCCCGCGCTTTCCCGCCGCTGCTGCCGATGACAATGCTGTTTCCCGCGGTTTCCGTTCTTTTTTAATTTTTTTAAATTTATTTACAGTTGGAGACTCGTTCCCGCCGGACTTTCTCTCCAGGTCTGAACGCTGACCTGCTTGCCGCGCCGGCTGTCTCCCGAGTGCTCCCTCCCAGTCCGTTATTGCTTGCCTCTGATTTCGCTGCCTGTCTCAGCTGTAGAGCCAGCCGCTGAAGCCCCAGCCTGACGCCCAGGAAGGATTAGCGCAGTACCTGCCACCAGCTTGGCCAGCTGGTGAAACCACAGCTTCTCTCACTTTCTTGAGTCTTCTGGACGCCCGCGGAATCGATGTCCTTGAGGTGCTGCCGAATTGCAGGTAAGTCCGTTTCCACTTCGTCGCCACTGTAGTGTCCGTGTGTTGATAAAGACACTGAAGACAGGAGTTGGTTCATAGGTGTTTACTAAGCAAAGTCTGGGGGGGGGGGGGGTTTCTAACGGATATACACAATATACAGGCTTATATAGCCCAAGTGGCAATTACCGGCATTACAGCGCACCTGGGGCTCTCAAAGGCACATACACTACAAGCATTACTTAAAAAGTTGGTAAAATAGAATTCATAATTACATTTGGACTGAAAACTAGCTTTGCCACCTCACACTCTTGGTAGGAAGAAAATGTGCAAAGGTTTGAAGTAGGTAGACAGAGAGGTACACAATACTCCCACCTTTAAGAAATAGTTAAAATGTACTTTTTCTGCAGAAATACCTCACTCCTCTAGTGGGCCCCAGCCCTCTCAAAAATACATTATTGGAAAGGTTTATTAATTCAATGGAAAGCCATTCCTTCCTCCGTATTTAGACATACACCATGGGTTGGGGAGGGATGCTGCAGTTTAAATAAAGCTAAATTGCTAAGAGGACAAACCATTTATAAAAAATTTGTTGAGAATGTGAAAAATTCACTTTTTTCAATCAAAAAGGCAGCGGATTGTGTCCCTGGTCTGTGCCGACTTAGCTGATTTCAGCCAATTAAGTTAAGAGGCACAATTAGCCTCAATGTTCTGGGCTAGTGAGAAAAAAAAAATCAGCAGTGTGTTTGGTGGTGGCATCGCGCTGGAGGTGGCGGAAAATGATCCGTTGAATGTGGAGAGTGGAAGGCGAGGACAAGGGGAACCCTATCATGGATCTGGGAGGGAGGGGTAGGGGTAAGGGTAGAAGTGCAGAAAATGGGATGGACAGTTTAAAGGCCCAGTCAACCACAGAGGGGGGGAATCCTCAGTTGAGGAAAAGACATATCAGAAGCACTGGTGTGGCAGGTGGCATCATCAGAACAGATGCAACGGAAGACAGAGAAACTGGGAGAATGGAAGAGGGGCCTTATAGGAAGCGAGGTGGGAGGAAGTGTAACCAAGGTAGCTGTGGGACTCGGTGGGCTTATAGTAGATATTGGTTAACAGCCTATCCCCAAAAATAGGGAGATGGACCATGTGAAGGCAAAGGGAGGGGGTGGAAATTTGAAGCAAAGTTGATGACATTTTCTAGTTCATGGCGAGAGCAGGAAGCGGCACCGCTAGTTGTCAACGTACTGGAAAAAGAGGCGAGGGAGGGGACCCCCAAGTAGGACTGGAACAAAATGTTTCACGTATTTCACAAAAAGGCAGGAATAGCTAGGACCCACACAGGTTCCCATAGTGGCACATTTTATTTGAAGGGAGTGAGAGGAATCAAAAAGAGTTGTTCCATGTAAGAACAAGTTCAGCAAGGTGGACGAGGGTGGTGATGGATGGGGACTGGTTGGACCTATGTTCAAGTAAGAAGCAGAGGGCCCGCAGGCCATCCTGGTAGGGGATGGAGGTATAGAGGGACTGGATATCCATGGTGAAAAGGAGACAGTTATGGCCAGGCAACTGGAAACTATGAAAGTGGCGGGGAGTGTCGGAAGAGTCATGGATGTAGGTTGGAAGAGACTGGACAAGGAGAAAAAAAGCTTAAAATTATCTCCCGTCTCAAATCCCTGCATACATCCTGCATTCCTCCAACACCAGACATTTCCTTAAACCTTTCCTCCATTTGCAGCACCTCATTCAGCCACCAAGCGTCTACTCTGTTCCCTCTGCCTTGCAACTTCACTCACTTTCAAAAGTCTTATGGTTTAAGCTCCCCATCATAGCCTCTCTGCCCTTTCCCCATGGTTAGTGTCCACTATATTTTACCACCTTATGCTGAATAGCTCAGACATCTTTTGCATGTAAGCAGTGCTATTTAAATCTAAATTGTTGAGAGTCATCATCAAGGGAGGTAGTGGCAGAAGATTTCTTGCATATTCAAGCCTTTGAACCCAACTATGCAGCAACTGTAGAAGCAGTTTTAGTGGCAAATGACACTTCATTTTGTCTTACACCAAACAACTTTTGGATAAAGGATTGCTATTGGAGAACTTTGAAGTTGTGATGGTTCTTCAGAGAGCAGGCTGGAAGAAAACCCATCATCTTTCATGTGCGTTAAATTCTCCCAGATGTCAAAACACAGCAGTGACTTTCTGCCCAGTGACTGAGCATCAAGTGGACTGCTGTAAAAGGTTTTACAGCCTACATGCAAGGTAGTGAGTAATCTAACAGCCATCTTTCCTGCACACCATCTGCAGGTTGAAAACTATGTGCAAAACAATGATACTTATATTGAGTGGGAACTGGCTAAATAGGTGCTGCTTTAGAGTTTAAATAATTCCAATAAATGGAGACAATACATTGAATCCTTGAAGTTAGAATTTCTCATTTAAATTCCATAGGAAGGACTTGAAAAATTTACAAAAAATATGAACACAATTAAAACAATGACCTCAATCAAAAAAGACTTTAAACCCTTTATTGCTGAAATAACAAATGCAATGAATGTCAAATATTCTTCCTAAGACAAATCATTTGAATATTCAAATGGCTCCAGTCCAAGCTACAAATCAATGTTAAATACAAAAATCAAAAAATGTTCAAATATTGGTCCACAACAATGTTTGTGTTCCATGTAGGGGGACCAGCATAAATATAGATTGTGGTACCATTACAGTGTTTCAAATCCAAATACATAAAAATTGCATAGAAGTGTAAAGGTTCTTGGAGACAATCTAAATGAAATGAAATTGCAAGTAAAAAAAGAGGACAAACCAACCATAGAGAGAACAAGCAGTGTTACATCATCCAGCATGACTTGGGTGACACCCTGAATACGAGGTAGAAACAAACGAGGATTCTCTTGAAGCAAATCCTTCTGTAAACCACATATCGACGCTTCAGTAAACATGTCCCAAATGCTCAGTCACAACTAGCATTCTGTCCCAGTACAAAATGCTCCCAGAATCTGTTCTCATTTTCTCCCGCCCCCCATTATTTCCACATAGAATCATATTCCCAAGTAACTTTGAAAAGGGAAGCGGCTCATCTACAAAATAGACAATTATTTTCCTACATTTTCAACTGCCGAAACTGCAAAAAAAAGATTTGCAATAACATGTCCATGCGGTTACACAAGCTAAATGGTAGAGGACAGCACATTAAACAATGACGATCTGCATTCATGGATTAACAAGCAATGCAATTTCATTGTGAAGAACTTCAGTTTGAATTTGGTCTCAATATGCAAGTGCTACCTTCCTTGAATGCAACAGCTGTCTTTTGCCTTTACTGTGCAATTTTAAAAACATTTGCTAAAACTACAGGAAGGACATTAACTTTGCATGGCAAAAAGCAAAGCACTACATTTTTATGCCTGAGGATCAATTACCCTGTAATTATAGCAAGTTAGGCAAAAATATTAGTAATTGAGATAAGTTCTAATTGAACAGAAGTTACAAAAAGGGAGCCTCAATGGCTCAGTTTCACTGTACATGTTTCACATCTTGTTTTTCCAATTCAGCCTCTGATCAGAAGTTTGAAATTTGGCTTACTTCCTGACATTTTCTAATGGTCATATTGAACCTGCAAACACAAGCAAGCAATGTCATACAAAACTCCATTAATTTCACAATATTAAGTCACCGTAAGGTCAAAGTATTGGAGTATTCGTGGGTTTAGCAAACTCTTTTTTTTATAAAAAGACATTTGATAGTTTTAAGTTTTTTTTTAAGTAATCTAATGTAATATGCCTTTAACTCTACCTATATACTTAGTAGAGTACAATATTTTTACAACGCCACAGGAATTATTGGCACATGTTTACAAATCAATTTTTTTTTTTTTAAATTTAACTTTCCAAGATCAAACACTAAATACACACCAGGACTGCAACATTAAAATGCTACTTTTAAGAGTTTTTTCAGCATAAAATTCTAATATTTTCAGGGGGTGGGGAGGGGAAAGATATTGTACTGTTGATCTTATGATTTTTTTCCCTCACCAGCAAATTTGGAGGCCTGCCACTTCACCCATCCAAACTGGGGGGAAAAAACACCAATTAATACAGTGGAAGTCGATCACTGCAGATCAGCATCTTTCTCAGCCTTGTACTAATCAGCTACATACATAGAATACTTAGGTTACAGGATCAGTACACAGGTTAAGGATCCCAATCTACATCAGCAGTAACACGCTAATAGATCTGCCATTGTGCCAGTGGATCAGCTCTTTTCCAATCTTAAATGCAAAATGAAGCCCTTAAAAAGTCAAGACCTTGCAATTCCTCTCCAACTGCATAGGACGATGTAGATTTGAATACAGGAGGAGCACCTTCAGTGAAATGTAGAATTTTAAAGCTAATAATTTTTTAGTAAATACAGTAATCTCATTTAACATGTGTACCCATGACTAACTTTTAAAGAAGTGAGTGGTCAATAAAGTTAAATCCAGGATCTCCAAACTCAGTAGAAAACCTCCATTTATAATCAACATCTGAACCCCAAAATAAAGATAACAAGCTTGCAATTTTGCCATTCCATTAGTTACAGGAAAAGTTGTGCTTAATTACTTTGTTTAGATCAGAGTTTTGCTTGATCTCTGGAAATGTGGCAAACTCCTGTGCTGGCAATTTGTTTTGAAACTTCTTCACAACTAATGGCCAACAGTACTCTAAGGTGCATTACACCTCAAGGGTTGCAGTGTTAAGCTGATATATTGCAGTGCTTGGACTACAGGTTTAAAAACCATCTGCAGCCAAGTGCAAACTATACATTCCCTGTACAGTTACATCATTTTACAGTTATGGAATAAAAATGACTAATTTCTCAAAAAGTAAATGTTTACAGATCACTTATGGACAAGACAGAAGGGAGATAAATGACTTTACAATTGAGCTTGGAAAGTTTGCAAAATGATTACTCAGTATTACATGCTGAAAAATGAATGCCACCTACTACCATATTTATATATAATTTGAAATGGTTTCCAAATATGTTTTGTCTACACCATCCCACCAAGAATCCAATACTCAAACCTCGAGTGCTTTTAGAAATGTTGTTCATAAACAGCTCAGCCTTTATATTAAAAAAAAATAAAAAAAATTGCGATGGTGACGATCCTGATTTTGCAGTTTTGAAAAGTAATGTACTGAATATTTGACATTACCGAGGGAGACTAAACAGTTAGAATGTGATCACTGAACTTCAGTGGAAATATGCCCAAATTGGTTCATCTCTCACCAGGTTTCAAGTAGCTGGAGTTTATGGCATCTGCATATCCTGGTTGATCCAAGTCACAGCTTTCACTCCAGTAGCAACTTTAGTACTGAGAACCCTTCAGGATGCTTTGGAGAGCCAGCCTCCATAATATCAGTGTTCAAGCTAGTGGCAAAAAATAAACAGGAGAACTTTTATACTAGACTTGCCAGTAACGAGGATACCTTTTTTGTGAAGAATGATTTTCTACTTTGGTATGCAGTATTAGCATCAAGAACTCCTAGGTCAGTTATTGCACAGTAGTAGGTAACAGTACCAAAATTGAGACTCGGTTCCTGATGTGGAGGCTAGCACACCTGATTCACAGCACACTTAATTTTCTGGTCATGTAGGTGGAAAATCAGGACTGCTGCAAACAGGGACGCTGATCCCGAATCTCAGATCTGCACTCCAGTGGAGCGAGATTCCATGCCAGTCTTTCAATCAATGGAGCTTAAAACCTCTACTCTTCCTTAAATATGCACTTTAATATACATGCACCAGCATGAATTTTCCATTTCCCACACCAGCCATCCTAATGACCTATAAGAGTGACTGTGGGAGTGTTTTTTTTTACTGTGGTCACAGCACAATGACAACTAGGATGAGTTTGTCCAAACTTCATTGCATTCAATATCCTTTAAGTGAGAAAGTGAAGACATTTTCCTTTAAGTCTAGTCTCAAGCCCAGGTTCCAAATACCAGGCCGTACTTGACCCAAAGTTTCAGCTGCCGTTTGCCAAATATCACTATGGGAGGGGGGGTGTTTAGCTTCAGTTTCCAAATGGCTAAGTTCTTTATTCTGCAATTTATTCAATGGAGCTACTGATTTTACAGTTGAACTAACCTCTGCTCAGTTTTTAGCCTACCAGAAACACTTCAACCCAGGCCATATCAGAGAAACTGGCTCCCCAATACATTATCTTAGAACAAAAAACTTACACATTTTGAAATCTAAAGTTCCTCAGATTCAGTTTAGCATTAATGAATCTGACAAAATAATAAGGCACTCCGGTCACTCATGCTGATCAATTTAAAATAAATCATACTGGTATACAAGTGCAGCTGCTCATATTCTTGCCAATAACATCTAATGCTTTACATAAAACAAAGTTACCAACACAGGGTCATACAGCTTTAAGAATTCAATCCACCCAATTAAATCTTCAAGGACACACCATTTAATCAATCAGATAAAGTGATGGTACAATCAAATAGTGTAAATACAGGTTTATTGCATGGCAAACATCACCCCCCCCCCCAAAAAAACTCCTAGCAATTTAATTGCATAGCGTTCCCTGTCCTGACATCAGCTAGTGCTGAAGCTCTAAATGCAGCAAGTCTCCAATCTCTACATTCGAAGGAAGCTGTTCAGTTCAGTTTCCATTAAAAGTTCCATCCATTCTTGAGAGCAAGCGCATGTTCCAATTTATCCAGCCTGAAATGAAAAGATGGTTTACAAAATGAGATTGTCTTTGAAAGATGAGACAATAGAACTAGAGGCAATAATTTAAAAAACTATACCAGTGATCTTTGCTAGAATATTCTGCCTTTTGACTGGGAATGCTGAAAACCAATACGGCATGCATAATCAGCCCCCATTTCTACACTGCAAAACTGCCTTGCAAGTCATGTCTCAATCTTAAAATTAGTAATCTGTAACTACAACATTGGATTAAAACATTTGTCTTCAATACATTTATAAGTGCTATAATTGCTAAAAAAAATTGAGGGAGACACATTTCTGTTCTAAACTTGGTTATGATTACAACAGAAATGTGAAATCTAAAACAGTTTCTATCCAACACAAGCAATTTTGGTTTCAACCTAAAACCAATTTCCTTCTTTTTAGCATATACGGTGTACATAAGTCAAGAGAACCCTTCACAAATCTCCAAGTAACTAAACAAGGGCTACTCACAAAAGGTGGAATGGAAACCCAAACAATTATTAAACTACCACAAAAATATTTTAAAACATGCCCACATGTAATTCGATTCAGATCAAAGCCTACTGACAAATATTGTTGCTACTATACCAAGCACTTAAACCAGAAAAAGATTTATTCCAGATGCAACTTGTAGTGCAACTGAACAGCACACATCAAGACAAAAATTTAAAGACTTAATGTTATGATTTTACATTTCACCAAAAAGTTATAATTCACTATGGCAATACATTTTGCACCAATTATTCTCAACCCTTAAAAGCTTTGAAAATTTGCATCAACATAATATGAACAGGCCATTTCCTTTTTTTTTGGTTATTTGATAAACATTTCAGTTATGTGAATGGAAGCAGACGGCTAACTCATGGGTCTTGCAAAAAGGACAAAGCTTATGGGAGTATTTCACTACTGCTCCATTTACTTTGACATTTTCACAGTATATAAAATGGGTTGGAGCCTAGTTCGTCCACATGGATAATTCAGATGCAAACCAAGTGACTGGATACGATAGTTACAATAAAACTGCCCACGACCACCACTTCCAAAAGGTGATGATTGGTTGGTTTATCTTTGACCATTTGTCACTAGTTTATCTTTGACCATTTGTCACTAGTTAAGAGAATAATGCTGTAGGTTAGCAAACTATCGTACTATATACACACAAAACCATAACAAGTCGGTAAGGCTTGGCATAAGAAACTGACATTGTGAAATTGGAGCATCACAGACCAACTTTCCCTTTCCATGTTAGAAATATCAGTCCTAAGCAAAGATATCTGGGGAGATTTTCCTGGGTCTGTTCCCACTGGATCACCTGGGTGCAGCAAATAAATGCCTGTAAAAGGAAACTGCCCAGTTTTCTTTACATTAATATACATGGAAGGGTAAATAATCAGATAGGTTCTTTACTTCTTACCTACTCAGTTCTAATATTTACTGCACTCAGGTGATCCAATGTGCCTGGGCGCTGACCCAAGAAAATCTCCCCTATTTGTACCCATTATTAGAGCTCCCCTATGCTTTGAAATGCTGATTTAGAGAATACTGCTTGTAAAAGATATGCCCAAAAAGCCTTCTTTGTTTTTTTGTGGGGGAGGACGTGACAATAATTGATAAATGGACAACTGGAAAGATGTAGCAAACATTCCCTACTATGGTATGACCAAACATGTACAGGAAACTTTTTTTAATCCGGCACCGACATGGTGCCAGTTCATCAAAAATTCCGGATAACCGAGAGCTATAGTAAAAGATACGGAGAGCTGAGAGCTCCGTATAAAGCAACAAACCCTGTTGCTTAGCAACAGGTGCAGAACAATGGCCACAAGTTCCAAGCGTCTTTGTAGCTTAGCAACAGCTACAGCCACACCCTTGCACAGCAACAGATCGAGGAAGGCAAGTACAATATGAAGTAAAACTTACCTGAACCTACTCCTGCATTTTGCCGGTTAACCGAGATTTCCGGTTATTTAGGTGCCGGTAAATCGAAAGTTTCCTGTATATGCCTACAATACCAGAAAGCTGACTACTGCCATCAAGGTGAATCACAGGTTCAATGTGGAAACTACAAGTCATGCTGGGGATAGGGTCGCAATATGGTCAATTAGAGAAATGTTGCTGCATGGGAAACTTCAACGTGCAGCAGGGGAGCTGAGAGAGCAGTTCTACAAAGAGCTGGTGGTTGGAGTAGAACCAGATTAGTTTGGCTTTTGGAGGGGGTAGGGTCAATGAGGAAAGAGGGAGACAATTTCTTCAACCATGTGGGAACTCAGGAAAAACAAAAGTATACCTCACATGGAAGTGCAAAGTGAAGCACTGCACGCAGTGAGCACATGTCCAACCAATAGCTATAACCTCACATCTTTGACAATTTTATCCATACTCCCATCCATCAACTTTTTCTTGGTCTTGGGTGGTCCTCCCATAATCACCGCTACAAAATTTGCCTACATATCTTTCATACCAAAATATTTCCTTCAATAATTTGAAAAATCCTACACTTGTCCAGGACGTTAATATTTATCCTATGCTTTAGCACCCAACAGGATACAAGAAAAAGCTCAGTAATAGGCAAATTCTCTCACCTCAAGCCTCCAACTTCTCATTATTCTCTATGGAACAGCCATGCCAAAATCCACATGGATTAGGCCAGAACTTTCAACTGATGGATAATTTGAGATTACAGGAGCATCTATAATTTTAATATAGTTGCAAGTTCAGCCATAATCTTATTGCATGGTGGAGCAGGCTCAAGTGCCATATGGCCTATTCCTATTTGATGTTAAATATGGCAGTAGTTTCAAAGCTGAGGAATTGCCCTTCTCAGTTGATCAGATTTGATTTTGCCTGAGAAAACACAAGCTCAAGGGAGTTAAATGTTACAGCAACAAATACTCAGGAGAGTCAGATTTTAAAGACACAAGAGATCAAAATGAGGTAATTCAAAACCAAATGCAAGCAACAAAGACATCAGAACATAAGGATTATTTATGCAGCCTAAACATCTGGAACAAAAGTTGCACTAAAAAGGGTGATTTAAAAAGATGAAACCGATTCCAGTGAGAAACAACGATGAAGGCTTGAGATACAAATGGATAAAAGAGAAACAAGCTGCCACTAATGTTACAGAAGTGCAAATTTAAGAGGGAAGACAAAGAACTGGATGTGGCAAGTTCATTTAGGGTGTCAGGGGGCACAATGAAAGCGGTGAATTAGATTGTACTTTCTTATTTATGATAAAAAGAAACAAAGAAAAGCAGGGCCTGTTGATGGGCCAACTATCCAAAGCACTACCAATGGGTTTAGGCACCTAACGCAGCACTGCATTTCACCACATTTCCTTCATATCTTGAGAAAGGCTCGGAGAAAACTGGATGGCAAGCCAAGGACTCCAACTATGCTGGAAATGGGGAGAAATGAGAGACAAACGAAGATTACTAGACAATTATCATTCTTGTGAGACTTAATATCCGAGTGCCTAAGATCCTCACACTGGTACATTCAGAAACTTTTGTAAAATTCTTTTGAAAATGTACATAACTTGTGCAGAATTGAGCAAGATATGAAGAAAGAAATGGGGAGAGGGAGGAAGGAGTGTGCTGCTTACATTATAGGCACTATAAGAGACTACAAAGTCACAGTCCTTTTTAAGTAATTAAAACCATTAGTGCTGAAAAAGTTTTTAAACAGGATTTTGAAAGATTGATAAATGCATCTTTAACATCCATAGTGCACCAGTCAGCTGTACACCATCCTGCTGAAAACATATCAATTATATGAAGCAAACTGCGCTTTGGACAGCGTACACAAATCAACTCTTTCTGGATTCCAAGAGCAGCCAGAGCATTAGTCACTAGAATGAAAGATGTGACCAAAGACTGCAGCAACAACCTGCAGAGAACATTTATCTCAAAAGTACTACTGCAAAACAGTAAGTTGCCCTTTTGATAATGTAGAGCGATAACCATGGCGCAAGAAAATATCTCCTACAACCATCTTATGAAAAGCTTTGCAACAGGCATCACAGATGTAGCTTCCACCATCAATTCTAGGATCCTATTTAGACGGCAGCACACTGAATGACTGTAAATCTCAAGTCAATGCTCTGACAAGTGATCTGAAAGTACAGTAGGACCCAAATAAAGGAAAACGGGTCAGTGTTGCATTCTTCACCTTTACCAAAGGCCCAACATAAGGCTAAATAGAATCACTGAATTGGTTATGTCACAATCCACACTGAACTGAGAATTTTTCTAATCTTTATGTGGATGTGGGAATAAAATGGACGAAAGGGTACAAGAGATGGTGGAGGAGCAATTAGATAAGATAACCATCGACAAGGAAGTAGTACTGAAAACTACTGGTGGTACACAAAGTGCAAAAGCACCGAGCCCTAATGGAATGCATCCTAGGATAATGGAAGATAGAACGAAAGCAGTAGAGATTCTGACCACAACCTTTCAAACCCAATTGTGCCAAAGAACTGGAGAGTTAAACATTTCTGTTTAACAAAAGGATAAACCAGGTAACTATAGACTAGTCAGGCTAATGACAGTAGTGGAAAGCTTCTAGGGGCAATAATAGCAAACAAAATTAATCACTTATAGAAAGCATAGGTTAATTAAGCACTGCAGGTGGTGTAACAAATTTAATTTAAAAATGTTGAACGTTGTCTTTTGAAAATCCATATAGACATCAGCTAAGAGGTCACAGAAGAAATCTTGAAAGTGACAAGTTGATAAAATAACAAAAATGCATAGGTGATCCTAAATTTAATAATTAGGTTATATAGAGCACAAACACAGAAGGTAGTAATGCTGAAGTTATGCAAATTAGAATGGTGTCCCGGTTTGGGTGCCTTACTTTCGGAAAGATGTCAAGGCCATGGAGACAATACGAAGAGATTCACTAAGATGATACCAGGATGCAGAGACTAGTTATAAAAGAGAATAGATAAAGGTTAAGAGAAAACATAAGTGCTCAAAATAATGAACAGCTGTATTGGGGTAAGCCAAGAGAAAATATTTCTGTTGATCGTTGAATCAGTAATAAAAGGGCATGAATTTAAGAACACCAAAAGGGAGATAATAGGATTTTTTAAATACACATATATAGGCACAACTTCTGACTCTACTTTTGCTTCAAGGTTTGTTGGGAAGCCAGGTTTTTGACATTGGCTTGCACAGGTTTGCAAAGTTCTGTTAAACAGCAGTTGAGCTATTTAATGATTCTTCAGAAATTTTGGTAAAGAACCTGCCAATTTGCAAAAAACGTGGCCAAACTTACTGAGGTCAAGTACCTTAGTAGTAATCAGAACAATGGATTCTAATGAGATACACTTGCATGAATGCACTTTGTATTTGAGGAAATGAATACTCAATAGCAGCTCGCAGGATCCTCAAAAATACAGGTTTCAGATCCTGTAAGGTCAGCAAAGGTCCCCAGCTTTATACCAAAGTGCGATCAATAGTAAAACTACACATCTGCCAGAACCACACCTGCCATTGACAATACTGACTTTAGTTTAATTTACATAAAAAGCTTATGGCACCCAGTACATACACATTAAATACTTCCTCAAAAAGCTATCAACTGTTGCTATTTCTTGGGAGATAAATTAAATTCAATCTTTTGACCAAAAAGTGTTCCTGTGATTACCCTACTCACAAACCAGACAAAAGGTGGGTCTGCAAAGTGTAGAAATGAATGCTGATGGTATGACTGCCTCAGGTATAAAGAGCTCAAAGCTTGCAGCAAAAGAAGATCAAATGGCTCAGACATTAACTTGCTTTTAACTTTTTTTCCTGAGACAATAGCAACTACTATTTAACCTTCAAATACTACTTAATGGAACCATGTCTCTTTGCAAATGTCATTTCAGTTTTGATGAGGACTTTAATGTTCTCTCATGATTATCCTCAATTTATGCTTAGACTGAATTTACATGGCAGGGATATGTCCAGCCTGATACCTGCTCAAATCCTGGTGCACAAGACAGCAGGGGGTAGAAAAATGCTACTTACACCTGCGCTACACTAACCCAAAGTCTGATATCCAGATTATGGACTTTTGCTCCCAAAATTAGCCCTCCCCACCGTGCAAATCAACAACAACAATTTATATAGCACCTTTAACGTAGTAAAACATCCCAAGGCGCTGCACAGGAATTATTTTAAGACAAAAAATGACACCGAGCCACACAAGGATAAATTAGGGCAGGTGATCAAAAGCTTGATCAGAGGGGTAGGTTTTAAGGAGCATCTTAAAGAAGAAAAGAGAGGAAGCGAGGCAGAGAGGTTTAGGGCCTAGGCAACAGAAGGCACAGCCACCAAAGGTTGCAACTGAAATAAGAACATAAGAACAGGCCCCACGAGCCTGCTCCGCCACTCCATAAGATCATGGCTGATCTTCTACCTCAATTCCACTTTCCTGCACTATCCCCATATCCCAAAATCTATCTCTGTTTTGAATACACTCAATGACTAAGCCTCCACAGCCCTCTGGGGTAGTGAATTCCAAAGATTCACCACCCTCTGAGTGAAGACATTTCTCATTTCCGTCCTAAATGGCCAATCTCTTCGAGACTGTGACCCCCTGGTTCTAGACACCCCAGCCAGGGGAAACATCCTCCCTGCATCTGCCCTGTCAAGCCCTGTAAGAATTTTGCATGTTTCAATGAGATCACCTCTCATTCTTCTAAACTCTAGAGAATATAGGCCTCGTCTACTCAATCTCTCCTCATAGGACAATCCCCCCTTCCCAGAAATCAGTCTGGCAAACCTTCGTTGCACTCCCTCTATGGCAAGTATGTCCTTCTTTAGGTAACGAGACCAAAATTGTACACAATACTCCAGGTGTAACCCTATATAATTGCAAGATGACATTTTTACTCATACTCAAATCCTCTTGTAATAAAGGCCAACATACTATTTGCTTTCCCAATTGCTTGCTGCACCTGCATGTTAACTTTCAGTGATTTGTGTACAAGGACACCCGGGTCCCTCTGAAAACCAACATTTCCCAATCTCTCACTATTTAAAAATTACTCTGTTTTTCCCACCAAAGTGGGCAACTTCACATTTCTCCACATTATATTCCATTTGCCATGTTCTTGCCCACTCACTTAGCTTGTCTATATCCCCTTGAAGCCTCCTTGCATCTTCCTCACAACTTACATTCCCACCCAGCTTTACATCAAATCAGCAAACTTGGATATATTACATTTGGTCCCCTCATCCAAATCATTGATACAGATTGTGAATAGCTGAGGCCCAAGCACTGATCCTTGCGGTACCCCACCTGAAAATGACCCGTTTATTTCTACTCTCTGTTTTCTGTCAGTTAACCAATCCTCAAACCATGCTAGTATATTACCCCCAATCCATAAGCCCTAATTTTGTTTAATAACCTCGTGTGGCACCTTATCGAATGCCTTCTGAAAATCAAAATCCAAATACACCACATCCACTGGTTCCCCCTTATCTATTCTGCTAGTTACAACCTCAAAAAACTAAGATGTCAAACACGATTTCCCTTTCATTAATCCATGTTGACTCTGCCCAATCCCAGCATCAATTTCTAAGTGCCCCGTTACCACATCCTAAATAGATTCTAGCATTTTCCCTATTACTGATGTCAGGCTAACTGGTCTGTAGTTCCTGTTTTCTCTCTGCATCCTTTCTTACATTTACTACCTTACAATCCACAGGAAGCATTCTAGAATTTATGGAATTTTGAAAAATAACCAATGCATCCACCATCTCTATAGCCACCTTTCAAAACCCTAGGATGGAGGCCATCAGGACCAAGGAATTTATCGGCTTTCGGTCCCATTAATTTCTCCAGTACTAAATTTCTTTCAGTTCCTCATTCTTGCTAGACCCTTGGTTCTCCAATATTTCCAGGAAGTGTTTTTCTTCTTCTGTGACGACAGAAAGTATTTGTTCAGTTTCTCTGCCATTTCCTTATTCCCCATTATAATTTCTCCTGTCTCAGCCTGTAAGGGACCCACATTTACTTTTACTAATCTTTTCCTTTTTACATACCTATAGAATCTTTTACAGTCTGTTTTTAATGTCTCTTGCTAGTTTCTCATATTCCATTTTCCCTTTCTTTATCAATTTCTTGGTCCTTCTTTGCTGAATTCTAAAATCCTCCTCAGGCTTACTATTTTTAGCAACATTATAAGCCTCTTTCTTTGATCTAATATTATCTTTAACTTCTCTTGTTAGCCACAGTTGGAACACTTTTCCTGTGGGGTTTTTGTGCCTTAAAGGAATGTATATTTGTTGCAAGTTATGTATTAATTCTTTAAAATGCTTCTCTACCGTCATATCTTTTAATGTAGTTTCCCAATCTACCTTAGCCAACTCGCCCCTCAGATTGAAGACCCTAGTTTCAGACTTAACTAAATCACTTTCAAACTCAATATTATGGTCACTCTTCCCTAAAGGCCCCTTTACTATAAAGGTTATTAATTAACCTTTTCTCGTTGCACAATACGAGATCTAAAATAGTCTGTTCCCTAGTTGGTTCCTCAACATACTGATCTAGAAAACGATCGCATACATTCCATGAATTCATCCTTCACACTATTACTATAAATTTGGTTTACCTAGTCTATGTAGATTAAAGTCCTCCATGATTATTGTATTACCCTTGTTACATGCACCTCTTATTTCCCGATTTATACTCTGCCCTACATTACGACGACTGTTTGGGGGCCTATAAATAACTCCCACCAATGTTTTCTGCCCCTTGCTGTTTCTTAGCTCCACCCAAGCTGATTCTACTTCTTGATTTTCGGAGCGAAGATCCTTTCTCTCGACTGTCTTTATCTCATCCTTTACTATCAGGGTTCGCTCTCCTCCTTTTCCATTTTGCCTATATCTTCTAAAAGTTAAGTATCCTGGGATATTTAGTTCCCAACCTTGGCCACATTGCAACCATGTCTCCATAATGGTCATTAGATCAAACCTATTCATTTCTATCTGCACTATTAATTCATCTATTTTGTTGTGAATGCTTCGCGCACTCAGATATAGTGCCTTTAGCTTTGACTTATTTCTATTTTTCCCTGACGTCACCTTAGTCACTGATGCATTACCTTTGTTACACTCTGTCCCTTCCTGGCCAACTCTGCTTAAATGTTACCATTGCAGCAAGCAGGAGAGCCAGAGTTTGGGGAACTAGCCTTAATTACCTGAAGTATTTCACATGTCCTTATTGAGCTTTTGTCTTAATGAGTACACGTTCAATTTAACTGCTTTAGCAAAATTAATCTACACAATATTGTTGCACCACCATTAATGGAAGTACAAGTAGTACAAGAATTGGACTAGTAGCTATATAATTCAACTCAGTGAAAAGGCAAATTCTTCAAAAATAAAGACAAGTGAAACTGAAAGTTAAAATCAGATTTCCCCATTTGAGAAAAAAAATCTCCACTCAGCCACTGGAGGAAATTTTGTAGAATTCAGCAACAGCATACAGAAGAAAGTGATTCACAAGCCAAAAGGTACAGTTTGTAAATATATTCATAGATTCCCCAGAACTTCCCCTCCCAAAAGTAGAGTATTCTTTTATGGTCTGTCCCTCTTGTTTGCAGGGACAAAAAAGTAATTTCTCGCAACAAAAATTTCATAAGCCAATTTGTTGCAAATCATCAATTAAAAAAAAAGTTACTCACTGTTACAGAACGCAAGTAAATATTTAACAAGCCAGTAGGCCTGTTCCTATAAAACTTTCCTAAGCGACATACAAATCCAGTTGGAACAAGTACACAAGCTCACCTAGTGTTTCACTCCAGGCTGCAAAAATATTTACCACTTGATATGTGGCCACTAACTGGTTTAGACTAATAATTTCACTAATTAACAACTCTGAAAATAACAAAATTAGATTTTAGAAGGTAAATTTTAACTTGCTCAAGATTTGGTCCACTGATTCTGCATTTCCCCCCTCCCAAATTAATCATAATCTTCTTCAAAGATATAAAATGATAGTCAAACTGGATTTTACAAAAAAGGCAACTTACATTCAGCAACTGTTTTGTCAGTGTACATTTCTGTTCTGAATTAAAAAAAAAGACAATCCTTCTCTCACCACAGATGTTTAAAACTGTTACACCAGTAATATACTTCCTTTTTTTTGTTTGGAACATTAATTTTCAAAATGGACACCAGTAACCTATTTTATGACAGCACCAGGTTTCAGCTCTACTATAAGTTTAATTAACTATACAGCTTCCAATCAATATTGCTAGCTACTTTTCTTCTGCCACCTTTCTTCCTCTTCCCACCCACAAACTGAATCTAGTTAAAATGGAAAATGTACACAAGTTCACAATACACTTCAGAGTAATATGGGGCAAACAAAGCTCCACAATTTATATGGAAAATAGTGCTTTTTAAATCTCAGGTGATGCTATCATATAGTGCAAACCCAAAAAAGTGTTTTTACATCTTCACAACTACAGTGCATCAAGTTCTTAAAATTAATAAGATGAACACCATCATAAAACAATTCAAGTGTCAGGTTTTGTTTTGTTGGGAACTGCAGGGGGGTGGGAAGAGAGTTGAGAAGGGCAATAGACAAACACCACAGATTCTTACCCACATAACAAACATTAAGATTTTTGGCCAGGACAGGCAAGATCAAAACGTATTAAATTTTCCAAATTTTGAAATGAATTAAATGTACCTTAAAAAAATTAAGGTTGCATAGTTATATCAATTGGACATGTTTACAATTAAAGCAGCGAGTTTTGAAATAGATACATAGTTAATTATCTGGGCTAATAGGAATATGTGGATGCAAGGATTACAGCAGCTTACCTGGATGCGGAGTTAAAAAAAAACACATGGACTTTTCAAAAAATCCATGAACACAATGTTTGCTAGTAAGTGGGTAAATAAGGGGCATCGAAACCAATTTGAAGTTTAAGTTCCATGTCAGCTTATAATCAGCATTTGTCCAAACTGTTAGTCAAAACAATCATCCTCAACAATTCTGATGAAAGGGCATCAAACTGAAATATTAGCTCTCTCCAGACACTTCCTGAACTGCTGAGTGTTTTCTAGCATTTATCCTTAACAGAAGGTTTGATACACAACAGTATCAGTCTGGGAGAATACTGTACAGGAATGTTAATTGCTGGCCAGTAAAATAAGAAGTCTAAATGACAATACGAGATTTGTGTCTATTTTTAAATAATAAAGCTAGAAATAATAGAATGTTAACACTGAATGGCAAGAGCATGGACTGCAGGTATTCAATTAAGACTAGGGACTTAGTCCAAGTGTTGAAAGTAGGGGTTGTCTTGAGTGAGTCACTGACAAATAGTACTGCAACTCACTTTTAGGAGCAAACTCAGCTGCGCCTGTCCTCTCTATTTTTGACTTGCTAGCATTACTCCTCAGCTCCCCATCTATACACAGTAATGGCCGAATCTGAGAGAATCAGGATATGTTTAAAAAAAAAATCAAAATTCTCATGTTCTGTGGAGTCAGTGATTAATGGGGCATCTTACACACATGCAAGGTTTTTTTTAGCTGCAAGAGGGGGAATCATCCCACACATGGGTTGCTTTATACACGGTAATGCTTTGATAGAATACAAACTTTACTTCTGAAGAACATCATCTCCCCTTTCCCAAAAAAGGGAAAGAAATCTTAGGTGGTTTTCTGAAGAGATTTAATTCTTTAAATGGGACTAACTAGAGTTACCAACAAATGTTTAAGACATTCAATTTTCAAAAAAAATATGCAAGTTACAAGTGGGGCTTTACAATCAAGAAGCAACTATATACACCAGATAAGGCAAAAGTGTGGTGCATACTACCGATAACCAAAATCCTGCATTATCAGTATATTACTTAATATATGTATACCTTTTACAAGAGTATCCAATGTATAATAGATAATTTATGCAGCACAAGTGACCTGGTCCATCCTAGTTTCTAACTCAAAGGCGTCTGGGCGATCCTGTGGATTAGCAGCCAACATGTCTTTAATAAGTTGCTTGATCCCTTCAGACATGAAAGTTCTCCTTTTCTGTGGGATGTGTAGTTCCATCTTTGGGTTTTCTAGCAATGCTTCCCCTACAGGTACAATCTCACTGCCCTGTCTAACATAGGTCCCAAGCAGTTCTTTCTTAGTTTCAGCATCAATGAAAGTTATTCGTTCAATCATGGCCCATATGATGATCCCCAACGCGAAAATGTCCGCTTTGGCCGTGTAGTGTCCTTCCCAGACCTCTGGAGCCATGTAGAAATCAGAGCCACAGGCTGAAGACAGCCAGCACTTGTTCACATTCACGTTCTTGTTGTTGGCCGCACCGCCACCCACAACGCAGACTTTGCTGAGGCCGAAATCGGCCACTTTGAGGATGGGGACCCCCGACTTCTCGGAAATCAAGATGTTGTCGGGCTTGAGGTCCCGGTGGACGATGTGGTTCTTGTGCAAGAAAGCGATGGCGCTGGTCAGCTGCAGCATAAAGCTGGTGTTGACGGCCGAGTCGGGCCGCCGGGACAGCACGTACTGGTTGAGGTCGCCGCCGTTGCAGAACTCCATGACGAACCACAGGTAGCAGGGCTCGCCGGCGCCCAGGATGCGCTCGCCCTTCAGCGAGGTCTCGACCAGGCGCAGGTAGAACTCGGAGCGCTTGTTGCCGTGGCTCATCTTCTGGGCCATGCCGTTGCGCTGCAGCACGCACTCCTCGAACTGGATGACGTTCTGGTGCTGCCGCTTGAGGCTGGTCAGCGCCCAGAACTCGGACAGGGCCAGCTCCACGTTCTCCGGAGCGTCGCAGCGGATCTTCTTGATGGCCACCCGGGCGCCGCTCTTCCTCACCACCGCTTCGTACACCACGCCGTAGCTGCCGCGGCCTACCTCCTGCACCAGGCTGTATTTGGGCTCCCACGGCAGCAGGCCCGGTTGCCTGGTCGTCGCGCTGCCGTTGGCACTCACCGCCGGGCGCTCCTGCTCCTCCTCCTCCTCACAGTTTGTACCTCTTGGGACGTCGTGAGTTTCCATGGTCCGCACGTCGCTGAGGTGGGGAGATGCCCGCACTCCACATAACTGTCGGGAGAGAGGCCGAGGCAAGGCTCCCCGTCTCCCCCGTCCACTCACACTCAGTCAGTCAGTGAGGGCCGCGGCCGGACAGGGCTCGAGCTCGGGGCGGGGCCCGCGCTTCCTCCGCCGCTCCTCACAGCTCGAGCGCAGGTACACGGCGCATTCCAGCGCCCCCGGCGGGATGGGGGGCGGCTACTGGGGGGGGGGAAGACCAACTTGCGGCCAACTTCCTGCTCCCAGCACTGCAATCACCACCACCAGAGCAGCAGCCAGTCACTAACTCCAGGTGTGTGTGTCCGTCCCCGCCGCTCAACGAAAAATCACCTAACGCCTTTCTCCAGCACCGCCTGCTTCCAGCGGGCCTTCTCTGCTCTCCGAGCACTCATTCATTCAAGGGGAGGTTGGGCCTTCTCACTTGTCTTTCTTTTCACCCCTCCCTTTCCTGCTCCCTTCGACCAGTCCAAATCCAGGCTTGCGCTCACGTGCCGCTCATCGGCGGAAGCGCAGGCGCGGAATCCGAGTCTCCCCCCCCCACTCTGCACTGCATTCTGCATTGGGTCCCTTTGTAAATGCAGCGCTCGCGCTGTACAGCTTGCAGAGTTTCCCTGAAAAGTGAAAATACAATCTGAAAAGTTAAAGCTCAATCGACATTGCATTGTATTTTTTTAAAACGTTGAAAGAATTTTTAAGCTTTGTAAAATGTTGAATTTACTTTTCCGTTTTCACGTTAACAGCTACAAAAGTGGCTGCATTGTGTCACCCATTCACTCTTGAGTATTTTAATTCTTAAAAAAAAAGTTAACCTTCATTTTAGCAGGAATTAAGCAAAAAACAGGTGGCCTGCCCCTGGTCTCTAAACCAAAAAGCTTTGACATAACTAAGTGCATAAAATCTGGGAATGGATAAGAAATTTGCAGAAAGATAGGAGGCAGTGGGTACTTGCTAAGAAAGAAGACTTAACTTACCTAGTGCGTTTTACATCCTTTGGATGTCCCAAAACACTTCACAGCTAGTGAATTAGTTTTGAAGCATATTCACTGTTTTGTAGACAAATGCAGCAGTCAGTTTGCACACAGCAAGAACCCACAAAAACAATGGCCTGTAGCGGTTCGTGTAGACCGCCACTAAATAAGAGAGTTTGACTTCGACGAACTATAAATAAGTTGTTTATTTACAGGAACAGGCTAATTACATCAGGTAAGATAGCAGGTAAGATGGCTGACTGTAGGAGCACCGTGGTGTAGGTCTTGTCCCAGCGGGGACTCCACGAGGACTGAGTTCGCAGTCCTGTGGGGAGCGTGATGACGTCATCACGCTCTGCTGTGTGTTCCCGCGCTTTGGGCGTCACGTGATCGCGTCGTGACGTCAGTGCATCTCCCCGGCATAGAGGCTGGCCGTTGAGGCCGAGGTCGCGAGGCCGGGCTGTGCCGGTGCTTGCCGTGGGAGCGGGAGATTGCGTCGCTCCCGTCGGCCGGTCGTTGCGGCCGAAGACGCTAGGTCGGGCTGTGCCAGCGGCCATCCTGGAAGGCCAAGTCGGGCCGGCAGCCGCCGCACGCACGTCACGTCGTACGTGATGTGACGTCAGCACGCTAGGGCGCGTCTTAAAGGGGCAATGGCCCCAACAGGTAAGTTAAACATACAGTAAGGTAAGTTAAAGGGAATTATGTATCTCAATGTAAGGGACAACCAGTGGTACCGCCACAGGCCCATATTTTCCGATCCCTACGGGTGGGTACGCGCTGTGTACACACATGCGCATGTGCTGAAAACCGGCATTTCCAATCTGTCAAGAATGCTCTTGACAGATCGGACGCCTGCCCTAGAGAAGGGCCTCTGCGGGGGGAGAGTTCCGCTTTCTGCAGAACCTCTGCCCGCTGAAAACCCTTAGAAATCTTACACCTGGCATAAGGCATGAGGCCTGCTTTTACCAGCATAAGAGTTGAAAAAAAGTTTAAAAAATAATTTTTTTTCACTCATATTTATAATTTTTAAAATACTTTTTAAAAAAAGGTAAGTTTATTTCTACTCCCGTAAAAAACTTTAATTTTTTTTTCAAAAAATTAAATTTTTGTTTAAAATATTTAGTTTAATTTACTTTTTAATCATTTTAAAAACGTGATTTAAAAAAAAATTATTTAATGTTTAAGTGTCTTTTTGGGGTAATCACCATTCATAGTTTTGACGGGTCTATCTGTCAAAAGTATGAAGGGAGATTCCCTTCTCCTATTGGCTGGCCTGGCCCACGTGATCCCAGGGACGCTTGCGAACTGCATGCGCCCCTGGGATACGTGGGCCCTGCGCATTTCGACTGTGGAGAGGCCCAGCATCGGAAATGTCCGGACCTCGGGAGCCTTCAGGTAAGAGTGTAGATTTTTTTTCCGATAGGAGGCATCCGCACACAGGAAGCCTCCTATTGGAAATTACAGGCCAATGAGACAAAGACCACTTAACTCTGTTTTGGTGGTGTTTACAGGATGAATATTGGCCAGGGCATTGTGAAAACTCCCTGCACTTTTCAAAAAAGTGCTATGAGATCTATTATGCCCACCTGACAAGGCCTGATTTAATGTCTTACCAAAAGATGGCACTTCTTCAGTACTACATTGAAGTTCAGCCTAGATTATGTGCTTAAGTCCCAGTGTGGAACTTGGTCCTACAAGTTTCTGTGTCGTTAGCATAGTGATGCTGGGGTAGGGAATGTACTGAGTGCAATGCCCTGGGGACCAGTGTACCCTTTTGGTGCACACTATAAACAAATAAACTGTAACTAAAAAGCCATTAAAGAAAACTTAACAACTTAAATTAAAATTTGGTTGGCCGGGGTGATGATGCTGTCCAGTCCCTGCGGTGCACACTGGCTCTTTTTAAATATAGGTACTATTGTTGTTTGCTTCTAATGCTGAGGAACCTCTCCAGTACCCAATGGTTCTTTCCTGACTCTTTCATAACCCTAGGCAGAGCCTCACAAATTTCCTCCCTCGTCTCCTTCAGCGCTTTAGGATATATGCAATCTAGACACAGGAAAAAGGATATTGCAACAATAAAAAGAGGACCAGAGGTTGTTATCATTGGAAAGATTAATATTTATGGAAAAATAAAACTACAATGAGTAACAGATGGAATATATAGAATATGCTGCATACACAATGGCACAATATTAATCAAGGAATAGACCGGTCACGTACTGAAAGGAGTTATATGCCAGCAGGAATGCTATTTTGCATTTAATTTTATGAAGGTACAGTAATTTAAAAAAGTTATGGCTGTCTGTCAATGGTAACTTACTTTAAAGTAATAGATGTCTGTATTAACAACAACTTGCATTTATACAGCACCTTTAATGTAGTAAAACGCTCCAAGGCGCTTCACAGGAGTGTTATGAAACAAAATTTGACAACGTGCCACATGAGATGTTAGGACTGGTGACCAAAAGCTTGGTCAAAATGGTAGGTTTTAAGGAGTGTCTTAAAGCAGGAGAGAGCGGCAGAGAGGTTTGGGGAGGGAATTCCAGAGCTTAGGCCCTAGACAACTGAAGGCACGGCCACCAATGGCGGAGCGATGAAAATCAGGGATACGCAAGAGGCCAGAGTTGGAGGAGCGCAGAGATCTCAGGGTTTTAGGACTGAAGCAGATTATAGAGATAGGGAGGGGATGAGGCAATGGAGGGATTTGGAAACAAGGATGAGAATTTAAAAATCAAGACATTGTCGGACCGGGAGCATGCACAGTGGTGATGGTGAATCGGACTTGGTGCGAGTTAGGATACAGGCAGCAGAGTTTTGGATGAGCTCAAGTTTACGGAGAGTGCAAGGTGGGAGGCCGGCCAGGAACGCATCGGAAAAGTCGAGTCTAGAGGTAACAAAGGCATGGATGAGGGTTTCAGCAGCAGATGAGCTGAGTCGGGGCAGAGATGGGCGATGTTATGGAGGTAGAAGTCTTGGTGATGGAGAGGATACGAGTACAAGGCCAGAAATTTAAATATTATAGTATAGGGTACTATGGAATGGTGTCACTTTTCAAAACCACATTTTCATTCTGATTAACTTTGACAACTTTAGGATTATTTCTTTCTGATTATTTTTGGAAAATGTTTATGTAAACAATATGTGCTGCTGAAATTATTATTTGGAGGAGTGAGTAAGCCTAAAAACATGACCAGGCTCAAATATTGCTGTTGAAATTTTAAGATCATTTAAACATGACCATGGAGGAATTTCTCAGTCAGCAGTTTGCTTGTTGGTCTTTTTTTGGGCTGCTGTAATGGTTGAACCTAGCTGGAATCCAGTACACCATTTTCCGATAGATCCTCATAGGAGCAGTAACCACTTGCCACTCTTGTGGGTGAGGGCAGTGGTAAGTGCTATCCACTCTCAATTTTCTAAAACTAGTACTGAATAGGTAGTTATACAAATATTCTATATCTATATAACAGCTGGACTCTTGCCCTCAGTCACAACTTCAGTTGAGCTGCTCTCCGACAAATTGGTGCACGGATTTGCTTCTTTCTCACCCATTAAAAAAAAAAGCCCATAATTGTCTTCTGAATCAAATTTCTGTGTTGACCCTTATCACACATCATGCACTGAGCTCCACTCCACCACAACCTAATGGCCCTGAAATTAGGATCGGGGGCTTGCCTGCGCGCCGACATCTGAAGCCCGGGCCTGCTTGCATTTCCTGTCACAGGCCCGGTTCAGATGTCGGCGCGATGTGCTTACCTGATCCAGCGGCGTAGTTAGTGCGATGTGCCAGCTGGGATCAGGTGAGCACTGTGCAGCCAATCAGGGGAGGGGAAACTCATTCATGAGTTTGACAGAGCTGTCAAACTCATGAAAAGTATGGGCTGCCAAAACACTACTTTAACTTTAAATAAAATTTTAAAAAACATCCCACTGATTATATTAACTATAAATAAGTGTAAAAAAAGTTTTAAACAATCAATTTTTTGAAAAAAATAAATTTTTTAAAAATAGGGTCTAAAACTAAACTTACCATCCTGTAAATTCCTTAAAAATAACAAACCTGTGGAAAAAAAATTTCTACATTGTACTAAAAGCCCACTTACCTGAAAAACTAAATACTTACATCTTGTTTTTCCACGCGTAAAGACCGGAGGCCTTTACACGCGCGCAACTCTGGAAAAAAAAAGGAATTTCACTGCGCACGTGCTGCCTGTGCAGTCGCGCGCGTTCTGCCTCTTAACCCCTTGGGTCAGAGGACAGGAAATGCCGGTTTTCAGCGCATGCGCTGTGCATGCTGAAAACCGGCAATTCCTCCGGGCACACGCGTGAGTACCCCGTCCTTACTCACGCGTTGTGCCCGGAATTACTGGGCCAATGTCGGGAAAAGTGTGGAAAACAAGAGTTTGCTTTCCCATAATATTGAAAAAGCTCAACAGTAATCTTATAAAGTGCCCAAGAGGTCCAACAGATTGCCTGGGCATTTTTAAAACCTGGCTTTACACAGCACTGGAGTTATACTCCAGGCACTGCCACCTCGAAGGGGGAGGGGTCTTGCACTACTTCATTTGAACACATTCTGGAGTCAGATTGGGTCGTGATTGTGGAGTTACACTATCACTGTAGTATCCGTGCATCCGAAACCACTTTGCATCAATACAAATTGGCAATGCAAATGCAGCCAAAGACACTTCCATTTTTCTGCACCCTATACAGCTCTATCTTGCTGTTGACCTAAGCAGTGCATGAGTACCCTGATGTACCAATGCTATGATCATGAGTGTTATAACTCAAAGAAAAAAGAAATCCCCAAATAAAAGAATCCTATTCTGAAGTTTCAATTCAGATATTTGAAATCCAGTTCTAAGTCAGATGTTCATATTCATTTGATGATGCTCACCCCATTTAGCAGACCAACCATATTCTTCTCCTTGTGTGATGAATCATTTTAAATGATAAAGTTCAAATAATTTGGACAAGTCAAAGCTTTTTTGTAAACTGTCGTGGGTGCTATATTGATTTAGCAGTGTTACATTATTGACAAATTATTTAACTGCTCAAATATTCATTGTTTTATCTAATATGTAATAATCAATTGGGAATGCCAAATACTTCATGGTAATAGATGGATATAAATGAAGATGATATGATTTAATTTTCTATCACAAATCCAGTTTTCTGAAAAATTGACTGATATTTGGAGTCAGATTCTAATGTGCATCTCATAGTCTAGGCTATAATGAATGCCAATCTTTAATCCTGCAGGTTTCTGTTTGTAATAGTCAACTACAAAACTGCAAGTTGCTGTTTTTTTCATGTTTCAGATGTTATTTCTCAATCAGTATTTTTTCCCCACTGACAACACACCTGTTGTATTGTTTACTCAATTTACATTTCTCAACAATGTATAATTGAAATGAAAAATCAGGAAAACAGGAAGTTCAAATTCTACTGTCAGGGCAAATCAAGTCATAGTAAAGCTGTTTAAACATACCTTGAGATGACGAGCTGGTTTTGCAGCAAAAGCACTTTTGCCCCAGGTCAAAATTATCCTGTCAGTTCAAATGCATTAAGAGATATATTTGTTTCTAAGATATAGCACTGTTGCCTCACAGCGCCAGGGACCCAGGTTCGAATCCAGCCTCGGGCGACTGTGTGGAGTTTGCACATTCTCCCCGTGTTTGCGTGGGTTTACTCCGGGTGCTCCGGTTTCCTCCCACAGTCCAAAGATGTGCAAGTTAGGTTGATTGGCTATGATAAATTGACCCTTAGTGTTAGGGGGATTAAATACGTGGGGTTACGGGGATAGGGTGGGATATGTGTTGGTGTAGGGGTTACGGGGATCGGGTGGGATATGTGTCGGTGCAGGCTCGATGGGCCGAAATGGCCTCTATCTGCACTGTGGGGTTTCTGTGATTCTGTGAAACCATAATTCACACTTAAACAGTGTTAAAGGGCATAAATTATGTGCTATGGCATATTGAGATGCTATACTATTTAACTAGTTTTATGCATGCAACACAAATTGGTGTGTGGTACAAATCGGGCAGGACAATCAAGCCACCCACCTGGTGTAATTAGTGAGAGACACGAACCATTTTTATGGTCGGGCGTCATTTTGATTGTATGCAAGCAACCTATGCATTTCCTGCTTTGATTCACAGAATATTGATTTGCAGGGTGCAATTTCCAGAGGGCCTGATGCCTATTTAAAGTGCGCTTATACCTCTTATAAGAGCATCCTTTAAATCGGTTCAAATTATTTTGCGCAGTTTCACAATTTGGGCCAAAAGATGTCTCGTGGTAGAGCTCCAAGGTTCAATGAAGGTTTTGGTGGAGCAGCTGAGGGCCTGGAGACAGGTCCTCTCCCCCATTCAATGCCAGGAGGGTACCCAGGTAGACGCTGCAGAAGGCCTGGAAGGAGATGTCAGAAAATATCAATGCAAGAAGTATCATCCCCAGGACATGGGTGCATGCCACAAAAATTTCAATAACTTTACCCCAATAGCAAAGGTGACAATGATGTTCTGCTATCTCTTTTTCTCTGTATGAGACCTTGCTACACTTCCCTCCTGCACATGCTTCTCCTCCAATCACAAAGGCACACTGCACCAACCCTCCTTCTCAGTCTAATCACACTCATCTGCTGCCGCTACCCTCACAGCAGGTCCAAAAAGCATTCTGCTTTTACCTGGTAACAACTGGAAAGCATTTCCTTCCTCTGTTAACTGCTTTCACATTTCACACTGGAGCCACTTTCTTGCACATTACCACTTCCCCATCCTGCTCGCAACTTGTCTGCTCCTCCCTCTCAGCATGCACGCAACAGGAAGCAGCCTCACACATCTGCACAACTCTTTACAAGAACTACACACTAACTTACCCCCTCTTGCAGGACCAGCTGTCTCATATATCTGGGAGAGGACAAAAGGTAAGGGAAGGCCTTCATTCAAGCCCTTACCTGCATGGAGGAAGATGCTCTGGTCATCACTGGGGCAGGCAACAGAACACGCATCGGGGATAGCAAGGCTGGAGGTTAATTACAGCAACAGATGCCGGTCTCATCCAACTTACATCTGCGGCTCTAGCAATACCATCCGCCACTTTCACAGTTTCCAGTTTCCTGGCCCTAGGAACTGTCTCCTTTTCACCATAGACGTCCAGTCCCCCAACACCTCCACCCCTCACCAGGACGGCTTGCAGGCCTTCCACTTCTTCCTTGAATGGAGGCCCAACCAGTCTCCATCCAATACCACCCTCCTCCGCCTGGCTGAACTTGTTCTTACATTGAACAACTTTTCCTTTGACTCCTCTCAATCCTTCCAAATAAAATGTGTCGCTATGGGAACCCGTATGGGTCCTAACTATTCCTGCCTTTTTGTAGGATATGTGGAACATTCTTTGTTCCAGTCTTGCTCAGGTCCCCTCCCTCACCTCTTTTTCCAGTACATTGATGACTGTATCTGTTACGTCCGTGAATAATTGAGACACGGACAGCAGGAGTGAACAAAATAAGTCTTTACTGGTGGAAGTCGATAGTGAAACTAAAAACACAGAGGCTCACTAGCGCCTTTTATACAGGGGTGATCACTGCCGGTACTGCAGTCTGAGACCAGTTATTCTCTTAAAGGTACATACACAACAATTCCTCCCCTTTTAGATAAACAGTATATAACATTCATTTAACAACTAAATGATAACTAATTACAATCACAATTACTGTTGCTAGATACATTGGTTAAGTTTAAGCAATTATAAGTTCAGTCTTTGAGGAGGCTTCCTGATTCTGTCTGGATAACGCCCCTTTGGGGTAACAGGTTCTTCTGGCAATATTGAGTCGGAATCAATGTCGTTGTTTGGTTCATCTGCTTCCAATATTACCAGTTCTGCGGTAGCTGCAATTGGAACGTCGATTTCATTACCAGGTGTATCAGATCGTGGTGTGGAGTTGACGTTTTCCAGTGACTCTAGAATCTGGTCAGCATGGCGTCTTACAATGCTCTCCCCAACATCCACGGTATACATGAGAGGTCCTTGTCGTGTACAAATCGTTCCTGGCTGCCATTTCTCAGTGCGGTAGTCCCGGGCCAAAACTGGTTGACCTATCTTAAAACTCCTGGTCGGCCTTTCATTCATATTCTGAAACTGCCTGTTCTCCACATCTCTTCGGACGTTTGACTTAACCAAATCCAAGCGGCATCGTAGTCTTCGATTGAAGAACATCATGGCTGGAGTTTGGTTGGTAACCGCATGTGTCGCATTCCGGTAGGCAAACAAGAAGTTGTCCACCTTGTGTTGTAGGGGTATATCTTCATTACACATTGCCTTGATAGCCTTCTTGAATGTTTGGACAAACCTCTCGGCCAATCCATTAGTGGCTGGATGATATGGGGCAGATGTGTAATGCTTAACACCATTGTTCTTTAAGAACCTCCGGAACTCTTCAGACACAAACTGTGGTCCATTGTCAGAGCAAATCTGTTCAGGCAGCCCATTCCTGACGAATATGGTTTGTAAAACTGTGATAGTTTTTTCCGTGGTGGTTGAGGACATTTTTATTACCTCTGGCCACTTTGAATGTGCATCCACCGCAATTAAAAACATCGAGTCCATGAAGGGACCAGCAAAATCAATGTGCACCCTTTGCCATGGAGATGAGGGCCACTCCCATGGCTGCAGAGGAGCTTGTGGTGGGGCGTTTTGGACCTTCTGGCATCCTGCACAGCTCTTGGTCATCTCTTCGATTTCTCTATCGATTCCCGGCCACCACACAAACGCTCTGGCTAAGCTCTTCATTTTTACCCCACCCAGATGACCCTCATGAAGCTCATTGAGCACTCTATCCATCAATGTAGGTGGAATTACTACTCTGGATCCACACATCAAGGTTCCTCTGCACACTGACAGCTGTTCTCTTCTCGGCGAGAATGCTGGCAGCAGTGGTTCGCCATGTGCTGGCCATCCCTTCACCGTTAAATCATAGACCCGTGATAGTGTCGGGTCATTACGTGTTTCCTTTTCTATGTTTGCATTCGTCACAGGGAGACATTCGACTATGGTCGAGTGGAATAACTCCATTGGATCCACTGCAAGGTCTTCTTCTTCCACCGTCGGCAACGGTAGACGTGACAATCCATCAGCATTTCCATGCTGTTTAGTTCCTTTGTACTCGATGTCATATTGGTGTGCCCCTAGGAAAAGGGACCATCTCTGCAGCCGTTGTGCTGTCATTATCGGTATGCCCTTCTGAGGGTTGAAAATGGAGACAAGAGGTTGATGATCGGTTAGTAGAGTAAATTTTTGACCGTGCAGATAGTGATTGAACTTCTTCACCCCCCACACTAGGCTGAGGGCCTCTCTGTCAATCTGGGCGTAGTTACGCTCGGCAGAAGTTAACGAGCGTGACGCAAAAGCTATCGGCCTCTCTAAACCATCAAGGAATTTATGTGACAGTACCGCCCCAATGCCGTAGGGAGATGCATCACACGCCAGCCTGATTGGCAGTGCTGGGTTGTAGTGAGCCAATACTTCCCTTGAAGTGATTAAGTCCTTACTCTTCTGAAAAGCACGCTTACAATCATCGCTCCATTTCCATGCTACCCCCATTCGTAGCAGGGCGTTCAGTGGGTGCAGAATTGTCGACAAATTCGGCAAAAACTTATGATAGTAATTCACCAATCCGAGGAATGACCTCAGTTGCGACACATTTTCAGGCGCTGGGGCCTTAACAACCGCTTTAATTTTGTCAGGGGACTTATGTAACCCCTCTTCATCAATCACGTGGCCACAATACGATATCTGTTTCTTAAAAAATTCGCACTTGTGGCGGTTGGCTCGCAGCCCATGTTCCCGTAGTCTAGTGAGCACCTGTTCTAGGTTGTTAAGGTGTTCACTGTCATCTTCACCTGTTACAAGGATGTCGTCCAAGTAACACTGAGCCCCCGGAATCCCTTGCAGGACTTGTTCCATTGCTCTTTGCCATATCGCCGGAGCCGATGCTACTCTGAATACCAATCGATGATACTGGTAAAGACCTTTGTGAGTGTTTATCGTGAGATACTTCCTAGAGGACTCTTCAACCTCCATCTGTAAATATGCTTGTGCTAGACCAATTTTTGTAAAACGCTTCCCTCCAGACAGTGAGGCGAAGATGTCTTCTATCCTTGGAAGAGGATATTGTACTGTGTGAAGGACTGGGTTCACCGTCACCTTGAAATCTCCACAGATGCGAATCTTCCTTGGCTCTCCGGACTTATTGCTTAACGTTTTCTTCATGACAGGAATGATGGGTGTCGCCCACTCGCTCCAGTCGACCTTAGACAACATGCCCGCCTTCTCCAGATTCTCCAGCTCTGCCTCGACGGCTGGGCAAATTGCATATGGTACCGGTCTTGCTTTGAAAAACTTGGGAACTGCATTCTCTTCTATTTTTATCGAGGCGGTTACGCCTTTAAGCGTGCCCAGCTCTTGTTGAAATACCTCTTTGGCGTTAGCTAAGATTGTTGACAATCGTCCAGGAGTGACGTCTTCATCTTTTTTACCGTCCACCGTCATTGCATGAATGGAATGCCAATCTAAGTTTATCTTCCTGATCCATTCCCATCCCAATAATGGTGGTCCACCATTTGGCAGTATGTAGAGATACAATTTCCGTATTTTCTTGCCATTGTATTCGACAGGCACCCTTATTTTTCCTCTGGGGTATACTTTTTGCCCCGTATACGTCGTCAAGACGATGGATGTCTCTCTCAAGGGTATGTGTGAAAATAGCCGCTCGTAGTCTCGTCGATTCATGATGGTTAGCGCTGATCCTGTATCCAATTCCATTTTAACTTGGGACCCTGCTATCGTGAGGGTGATCCTCTTTTGCGATTACATTGTGAAGTTTGAGACAGCTTAGTCTCCTGTTCCCGGATTCACTATCGCTCATCTGGTCTTCGGAACTACTGTCCGTCATCTTTTGTACTTTCTTGTACGGTTCCTTAGTAGCCTTTTTGTTGTCGCTGGTCTTCTTCCCAGACCTGCAAACTCGTGCAATGTGTCCAATCTTCCCACATTGTCTGCATATTTTGTCTTTGGACCAGCAGTCCTTCTGGTCATGGTTAGTTCTGCTGCAGCGATAACATTTTGCAAATCCCCGTGTCATTTCGTAGGTGCCGTATTCCTGTGGTTTTTGTTGAATTTCTGCAGCTCCCCTGGCTGCTGCTTCATACGATACTGCCACGCTGAAAGCCTTATCTAGCATCAGCTCTTTTTCTGAGAGTAACTTCTTCTGTGTTCCTTCACTCAGGAGTCTACAGACAAATTTGTCCCGTAGGGTATCTGCCAGTCCTGCTCCAAACTGGCAGTGCTTTGATAGCTTGCGTAGTTCCGTAAGATACTCAGCATTGCTCTCATCTTTGTGCTGAGTTCTCCTGTGGAATTTAAATCTTTCTGCTATCAACAGCAGTGCAGGGTTTAAGTGTTCCTGTAGGACAGCAACAATTTCGTTAAAACTCTTCGCCTTCGGTTTGGCTGGAGTAATCAGGTCCCGCAATAGGCCGTACGTTCTAGCGCCCATTAAGTTTAGCAATATCGATGCCTTTTTCTCCTCCGCTATTTCGTTTGCCTCGAAATATACCTCGACTCTTTCCACATACGTGGTCCAGTCCTCTAATGTATTATCAAAAGCAGTGATACAGCCAGTCTTCGGCATCTTGCAAATCTAAAATGGCGCCTCCCGCGCTTTGCCTTCTTCCCCGATTTAACAAAATGGCGCCTCCCGCGCTTTGCCTTCTTCCCCGCTGTTGTTAGCGCTGCTTTCCACGGTTTCTTGCGTGTTAAATATTGATTCTTTTTCTTTTATTATTTTCCCGTCGTGGAGCGGACCCTCTGGGACACTTCCCTCCCTCTTCTTAGGTCCGAACGCTGCCCGGCTTCGAAGCACTGGCCGCGCCCTGTGTGCTCCACCCTCTCTCTCTCTCTTTGCTTCCCGACTCGCTGCCCGGCCCCGTTGAAAAGCCACCCGATCAAGCTCTAGCCCGCCGCAGCCCAGGAAGGATCAGTGCACTACCTGCCACCAGCCTGATTAGCTGGGAAACCACAGACCGAGGAACCCAGCCTGGCTCTGGACAGTCTCTCCTGCAAGTTTTCAATCCGACGATTTGGAGGGCGGTTGCCCACGGTCGACGCCCGTTTCTCGAGTTTCTTTGGATTTTATTTATTTATTTATTTTTTTCTTTCTTCTGGCTTCGACCTTCGATAACGTCGTCTGAGGTGCTGCCGAATTGCAGGTAAGTTCGTTTCTTACTCGTCGCCAGTGTTACGTCCGTGAATAATTGAGACACAGACAGCAGGAGTGAACAAAATAAGTCTTTACTGGTGGAAGTCGATAGTGAAACTAAAAACAGAGGCTCACTAGCGCCTTTTATACAGGGGTGGTTACTGCAATCTGAGACCAGTTATTCTCTTAAAGGTACATACACAACAGTATCGGTGCCGCTTCCTGCTCTCGCTCCGAAATGAAAAATTTTATAAATTTTGCTTCAAATTTCCATCCATCCATTGCCTTCACATGGTCCATCTCTGATTCTTCCTTTCCCTTCCTAGACTTCTCTATCTCCATTTCTGGGGATAGGCTGTCAACCACTATTTACTATAAGCCCACTGACTCCCACAGTTACCTTGATTATACCTCCTCCCACCCAGCTTCCTGTAATGACTCTATTCCATTCTCCCAGTTTCTCCATCTCCATCGCAACTGTTCTGACAATGCCACCTTCCACACCAGTGCTTCCGAAATGTCTTCCTTTTTCCTTTAACGGAGGATTCCCCTCCACCGTGGTTGACAAGGCCCTCAACCATGTCCATCCCATTTCCTGCACTTTTGCCCTCACCCCTTCCTCTCCGTCCCAGAACCATGATAGGGTTCCCCTTGCCCTCGCCTTTCACCCCACCAGCCTCCATGTTCAACAGATCATCCTCTGCCATTTCTGCCACCTCCAGCATGATGCCACCACCAAATACAACTTCCCCTCCCCTCCCCTTTCAGCATTTTGAAGGGACCATTCTCTTTGGGACACTGTGGTCAAGTCTTCTATCATCACCAACACCTGCTCCCCATCCCACGGTACCTTCCCATGCAAGCGTAGGAGTTGCAACATCTGCTCTTTCAACTCCTACCTTCCCACCATCCAGGGCCCCAAACACTCCTTCCAGGTGAAATACCAATTTATTTGTACTTTTAATTTAATATACTGTATTCGCTGCTCATGATGCAGTCTCCTCTACAATGGGGAGACCAAACACAGATTGCAATGTTCAGTTTGCAAGCGTGACTGAGCTTCTGGTTGCTTGCCATTTTAATTCTCCATCCCACTCCCACTCTGCCCTCTTTCTCTTCGGCCCACTTACATTGTTCCAATAAAGCTTAATGGAAGCTTGAGAAACAGCACTTCATCTTTCAATTAGGCACTTTCCAGCCTTCCAGATTCAACAATTTTAGATCATAACTGCTGCTCCCATTTTTTTGGACAGCAGGTGCTGGTAATGATTCTACTGTTGTCATTTACAGCTCCTCTAGACACATCTTCTGCTTCTTGTTCCATTACTACCCCTTTTTGCCTAGCACCATCATCCCTTTTATCATTTAATCACTCCTGCCTTGCAGCCTATCACAGACCTTCCCATTACCTCTTCACCCCACCACCACCCCCCCCCCCGCCCTTTCCCTGGCTCTGCATTTGTTTAAAAGCTGTTACATCTCTAACATTTTCTAGTTCTGATGAAAGGTCACCGACCTGAAATGTTAATTCTGTTTCTCTCTTCACAGATGCTGCATGACCTGCTGACTATTTCCAGCATTTTCTGTTTTTATTTCAGATTTCCAGAATCCGCAGTATTTTGCTTTTGTGTTAGTTACAGCAAAAGAGTATCTGCCTATTTCTCTTCGCATTTCTCTCTTCTGAAGCAATCGCACATACAGCTGGTCTGGTCACTTGGTGCTGTATTGTACTACCACCCCTCTGTTACTGCGTAACCTCCTTATTACTTTCTGACCCTTGTCCCTCTCTCCTTTTTTAAGTTCTATCTCATGCTTCAGGCCCTGCCGCCCAAGAGTTGGAAGGTGAAAACCTTCGCAAACCTGCACCATCACCCACTCCATCCTTCCCAGGCAGCAGCATCGAAATCTGCACCCCAAGTGCAAAAGTTAGTGGGCAGGATTTTCATTGAGCCGTGGAGACAGGATTGGAGGCGTGTGGGGGGTTAAAATCGCAAAAACTGGCGGGCGGGACCAACCCCGCCTCCATCCCGCCTCTGAGCAATTTTAATTCATTTGTGTCTAATGGTCCCATCTCTGTCCCACCTCCAAGAGGTGGGATAGGCCGTTAAGGCCCTTAACAAGCACTAAATTGCCTCTTTAATCCCATTTTGAAAGGCCGTTGTGATTTTAACCCTTTTCCCACGTGAAACATGCCTGGTCTGAAACACGACGGTGAAACCTGGCGGGAGCACATTTGGATTGCTGACTATCAGCTGCAGGTCAACCATTAAAGAGGAGATTTGATCAGCCATCATTTGCAAGTGGCAGGACTTTGTTGTCTCAGGTCTGGGGGATCTTTTAGAAGGCTTAACCACAGCTGTGGAAGTTTGGAGCCTGACACCCATCTCCAGTGTGACCTCCTGGGAAACCCCTCTCGCCACCTTCACTGAGCGCTTCCTCAACTGAGGCATATACCAGAAGCATGGGAGCCATTTATTTCCTTCCCTTCTGGACATGAGATGAGCTCGAGCACCAGCCGCGGCACCAGCAGAACCAGGAACAACAGCAGCACCAACAGCAGCAACAGGAGCGCCAGGCTGCTGCTCACCCATCTGAAGCTGCACAGGCCAGAAGGGGCCAGCGCATGGAAGCCCGTCGGCACAGGAGATACCCCCCAAACAGGGTCTACAGACACAGGGTCAGCTACCTCAACATGAGTGAGCAGCAGTGCCAAAGGCGGCTCCAACTTGCGAGAGGTAGTGAGTGACATCTGCACGATGTTGCAACAATACCTGCAGCCCAGAGGACCAGGTGGACAAGTCTTACCAGTGGCCATCAAAATCACCACCGCACTCAACTTTTTTGCCTCAGGCTCATTCCAGGGATCAGCAGCAGACATCAGCAGCATCTCCCAGGTGGCCGCACACACTTGCATCATGCAGGTAACCGATGCCCTCTTTGCCATCGTGCACAATCACATCCATTTCACCAAGGATCAAGCTAGTGTCACGGCGCGAGCGGTTGGATTAGCTAATCTGGCAGACTTTCCAAGGGTGCAGGGCGTCGTTGACTGCACACATGTGGCCCTTAAGGCACCCCATCGCCATCCAGGTATTTTTGTCAACCGCAAGGGTTTCCACTCCCTTAACGTTCAGCTGGTGTGTGACCACAAGAAATAAATTTTGCATGT
Source organism: Somniosus microcephalus (assembly GCF_052327205.1). NCBI lineage: Eukaryota > Metazoa > Chordata > Chondrichthyes > Squaliformes > Somniosidae > Somniosus > Somniosus microcephalus. The sequence continues at coordinate 149,814,004 of NC_140999.1, forward strand.
TTGTGCCAAGTACCCTGGCAGTTGCTATGACTCCTTCATACTGCGCCAGTCTAGTGTGCCTCCGCTATTCAGTCCGCCAGACCAACTTAACGGATGGCTACTTGGAGACAAGGGCCATCCCCTGAGGACGTGGCTAATGACACCGTTGAGGAGCCCATTCAACGAAGCAGAGGAGAGCTCCAAATCCAGCCACATGTCCACCAGAGCCATAATCGAGCAAACCATCAGTTTGCTGAAGATGCACTTCAGATGCCTGGATAGATCCGGTGGAGCCCTGCAGTACTCAGCAGCCAGGGTCTCCAGAATCGTCGTGGTTTGCTGTGCACTTCACAACATGGCACAGCGTCGTGGCTTGCAGATTCCTGAGGACCAAGTGGCTCCTCACATATCCTCCTCAGATGATGATGATGAGGAGGTGGAGGAGGAAAGCGAAAATGAACATCCTGCAGAGGCATCAACCAGCGGCAGCATTACGCGAGAACATTGCTGCCCGGAATGGAAGGAATGCACTCATCTTGGCCAGATTTGCTTAGCCTAGCCGATCAAGCACTTTTGCCTCGCAGCTTCTTACCTGAGCATCGACAATGGCCAAGACCCTGCGGATTCCTAGCTATTTGACCTCTATACTGACAATTGCAAGTAATCCTAAGCCCTCAATGTGAAAGTCCCATTCGCAAAATGACACACACCACAACTACAGCAGTAGCCATCAGATTTTTTATTAACATTATTAATCTGATGGCTTTTTCTAACAATACATCACATTTCACCCAAGTGACTACCCTTGTGACTATTTGTGCAGTATCTTTCTCTTACGCGTGCTCCTACATGGTGCTTCCCCTGTGGTTTCAGCAGATGTGGAGGCCCCTAGCTCACTTTCCTGCTGCTCCTGTCTCGATACCTTTAGCGGGTGTCCTCTGGGGTTGCGAGCCTGTGAGGGCTCGTCAACAGTCTGCTGCTCCTGCGGCTGTGCAGGGGTTGAGACGCCGATCTCTGTTGGGTGTGGACTTTGGTGGGGCTCTGACCGAGGGCTCTGCAGTGGCATGGAAGTGTGAGCACTTGGAGAGGAGCCCCACTTCCTTGATGTCTGCCACCAACTTCCCTCTCATGAGTCAGGTCCCCCTCAGCGCCTGCAAGTGGCTTGAGAGCACCTTGCTGCACATCATGGGGGCCATGGGGACCCATGTCTGCACTGGCAGTCCTACTCAGAAGGACTTCCATGAAGGTCTGGTTTCTTTGTTCAATAGATGACCATCGCTCCTCCAGAGATATCATTCTATTCTGAACACTCACCATGTTTTCTGCGTAAGGTTCGCAAAATTTTGCAGATTCCCTCAAACCAAGAAGATTACCCCAAAGAAGAGATTGTTGGACTGTTTTAAAGAATGTTGGGCCAAAAGGGGGCTTAAAGTTAAAACCCCAGGATTTTGGTTATTTTAAAAGGGTATGTCCAGGCCTGTGGAAGGCTGCGACAAAGGGGTTGGGATGGGCCTCTGTAAAACAAGCAGTTTGGGTATTGGCATAGGCCAAACTGTCTGGGAATGTTCTGGACTGTCTCAGTCATTTTTACATAATGACAATAGGCTTATAGAAGAGCAGTTCCCGCCAAAATTACAGAGCCATCAAGAGTATGCATAATGCAGTACATGCCATTGACCAACAAAAGGGACCCTGACCCCAGCAGGAGAGAACAAGTTGGCTTGTTCTCTCCACACAGATGCGGCCGGACCTGCTGTGATTTCCAGCAAAAAAAATGTTTTTTGTCTTTTTTTGTTTTTCATATAGACCCCAGCATCTGCAACATTTGACCCCTTGTCACCCCACCTCATTGTTCTTTGATGTAATGTTTTCCTGATTGACCTGTTTGGACACCATTTACACCGTTGATTGCTGTGATTATCTCTCTGCCGAGGTGTGATAAATGGCAGTTAGAAAGATTACCTGTAAACATCTGACATTATTCTCTGACTATATAAGCTGTGTTTTTATGCATCTCTCCACTTCACCTGATGAAGGAGCAGCGCTCCGAAAGCTTGTGATTTCAAATAAAGCTGTTGGACTATAACCTGGTGTTGTGTGATTTCTTAGAATCCTGAGGTGACTCATCTCAGAGAAACAGTTGTAACAGATTCTTGCTGCTTTCAAGGCAAACCAATTTCTGGTTTGGGTCCTAAAACAGACGTTAGGCCCAATGTTCCCAGTAATTTTTTTTTGGGCTGCGCGGCCCATTCAAAAGTTCACGCATGCACTTTTTTTTCAATGTAAAAGCCAGCTCACCAGCTATGTGGGACCCCTGGAGCACTATGCGGCTGAGCAGCTTAAAGGGAACATTGGTTAGGCCCGTCATTAGCATATTCAAGGGGCCTAACACCCATTTTGCACCACTCGTTTATGCGGCTTCCTGGCCTCAGTGCCCAGTAGTCTGCTTCTTCTGGCCCCAACGTCTGCCAGAAACACCTGCAGAGATGAAGCTGAGCTTCTGGGATCCCTTGCAGCTGCTGACCATCCCACCACTGCAGCACCCCCCCCCCCACAACCCACTAAGGAGGCTGCTGCTGCCTCAGACATAACGGGCTGGATTTTGTCAATGGAGGCGACTTGGAGGCGGGACTGCTGCTTGTCATGTCAATGTCCCGCCTCCATCCTTGCCTGACCATTCAGAGGGATTTTCCCCTGATTGAGCTTGTTAAGCCTGCCCTGCGGGCTCAGCAAGCCAATTAGGGAAGAAGTCACTGACAGATCACGTCAACGTCAGACGTGCTATCTGTCAAGACTTCTTGAAAGAAGAAATGACAGCAGTTGACAGCTCTGTGAAGCTGTCAAACACTGGCATTCTCTTTAGTTTGATTAGTTTTTGTGGTGAGGACTGAAAAAACATTGTAAAAAAGCAAATTTCAGATGTCTGATGGATCAGAGGGTCCATCAGCCATTACTTGAAATTGACAAGGTGCATGTCGGCTCTCCCGATCCAGCACGGCTAAAGGCTATAGAAGTAAAAAAAGGTAAGTGAACACTTTTTTAAACTTATCACTCACCTTGCATACTTACCGCTCCACACTTGCACCCATCACTCACCTCTACACCTTACCTCCAGGTGCCTCCGACCGCCACAGACCTGCTCCACGTCTCCTCCAACCAGGCGGGGTTCTCCGAGGTCGGGAAGCCTTCACCTGTGAAGGTAAAATGGCACTAATCCCTTTTTCTGCCTGTTAACTACCTGTTAACAGGCAGAATATCTATTTACATTTTCCAAACACTTAGGCTGGAATTTTCTGGGGGGGTCAGCAGGCGGGATTGGTGGCGGGTCAGGTGGGAAATTTGGTTCTTTTGACAGCGGGTCGGGACCCGGCTGTCAACCCGCTGCAACACGCCTTTTTCAATGTCAACAGGCAGCGGCGGGTGACCCAATTAAACTCATTAGCATCTAGTTGACAGATAATTAACAGGCTTTTTTAACTTACCTTTTCACTTTAATTTAATGAACACGGGAACCACGCTGTTCGGGGACCATGGCTGTCAACCTGAGGCAGGAGTTCAGTGGCCATTGCTCCAGCTGATTACTTGACAGCTTCAAATGTACAGTAAAAGCTCCCACCTGACAGATCATCACTTTCCTCAGCCACAAGCTGTTTCTCAGTCCATTTCTAGCGCAGATTCTGCAGGCTTTCCACTTTCCACTCTCCATCCATTCTTATGTCTTTGGAAGAACTCTCTCGCCATTGACAGAATGCTTCTGTCATCTCTACTTCACCTGCCATCTATTTCATCAACATGGGTGCCCTTTAAACTGTCTCATCTTGGTCCTCAGAATCTGACCACAATCAGCCCCAACACCAGCAGCACCAACAACAACACCAACCTTCTCCGCAATCATCTGATGCTGCACAGGACAGAGGGCATCAGCACCAGAGCACATTGCTGCCCGGGAGGCCAGGGATGGCCTCACCCATGGCCAGATTTACTTAACTTGATGCTGTACACCCTGGCTGCCACATGATGCGCCAGGTTGGCACCACCCCACACCAACACCATAAAGCATCCCTACAATGTCCAAGCCATTCCTTCCATACCACCATTGCGGGGGGTACCGTTAGGTCTCATCATTCACTGCACAACTCACTAAGCCACTTGCAAAGGTGTACATAAATCTGTCCAAGAATGGAAAGGGTTAAAAATAAAGGTTTCAATGTTTGACACCACAGTAACAGAAACTTTACATGAACATTGGATAAAAGACCCAAGTAGCTACCCTTGTGTGTTGTTACTTGGTATGATGGCACTAAGATGAGGGTGAGTGTGAGGGGTGGCTTGTGAGATGGGGATGTGATAATGTAGATAGAGAGAGAGGGATGGGTGGAGGTGCAAGGTAAGTTGGTGTGAGTAAGGATGTGCAGGAGTAGGGTAAGGAAGGCACAGTGATGGGGATGTGATGAGAGGCACGGCAGGATGAAGGTGAGTGTGGCTTTGTACTAACGTTTTGTGATCTAATGCGATAATTGAAAGGTTTGCGCCACTGCACCCAGGTCCTCCTGATGACATCCCTGCTCGTGCCCTCCTGTGCAATGTGCAACTGGCTGTGTTGGTCGTCTTGGGAAGTGTCTTCTGCCCTCCATAAGCATATGGAGTGAGTCATGGGAGAACCTGGGTACAGCCCTGCACCTCTGTGCAGTCATTGACAGTGTTTGCAGCACTTCAATGCTGTAGAACACTAACTGCACAAACGTTAAAAGAAAGTTGGCCACAGGCCCTTTAAGGAAACCGGCTGATGACCTGTCATGAATGATGCCACCAGACCCGCTTCCTCTAATTGGCCTGGGAAATGCGCTGGGTGGTCTTAACAAGCCCTATCAATGGAAAGTCATTTTCCAGAGCAGGATGAAGCCAGCAGCGGGGTTAGGACCCGCCACCGACGTTGCCCGCCCCAGACCCGCCAAGGTAAGGAAAATCTCGGCCTTAAGGTCTGATTAAACCAGAAACAGAAAAAGCTGGAAATACTCAGCAGGTCAGGCAGCCTTTGTGGAAAAACAGAAGTCAGTCAATGGTCCCGATAATCACGGGGAGGGTACAGGGGAGGTCAAAAATGGCAGAAGAAGCCAATCAATGAACATAACGGTAAGGCAGCATCTGTGGAGCGAGAAACAGAGTTAACGTTTCAAAGCATATGCTGGCAAGATCTCAGCATTCATCAGAACTGGAAGAAGTTAGAGATTAAGCAAGTTCAGAGTCAAGGAAAAGAGGGTGAGGAGAATGAAGGGGAAGCTCTTTGATCGGGTGGAGGGCAAGAGTGATTAAATGGCAAAAGGGATGATGGTGCAAGGCAAAAGGGGGTGGTAATGAGACAAGCAAAGAAATAAAGATGGGTCTAGAGGAGGTGTAAATGGTTACAGCAGAATCATTACCAACATATGCTGTCAGAGAAAATGTAGTGGTTCTGATCTAAAGAAACAGAATGGCCTGTGAAGTGCAGAGCAGGAGATGATTAAATGGCAGAAGTGATATTAACAGGATACAAATGATAGCATAATGAGAGAAATCAAAGAAATAAAATACACAGAGTATGTGTGAATAGCTGAAGGGGGATAGGTAGATAAGGAAGCATAGACAACCGGCATAGAATAGTACAGCACAGAAGGGGGCCATTCGGCCCATCGAGTCTGCGCCAGCCTGCTCTTCATACATATTCAAATTACTCTTCTTTGACCGGTATTAATGGGTCAACTTAGTGGTCAACTAAAATGAACTTAAAGCTCATTTCCATATCTTTGATCCTCGTCCCAAACCTGTAGGAACTGGGGGATGCACAGCAGGACAGCGATACTTATTATATAATATATTATATATTCTGATGAAAAGTCATCGACCTGAAACATTAACTCTGTTTTTCTCTCTCCACAGATGCTGCCTGAGCTGCTGAGTATTTCCAGCATTTTCTGGTTTTATTTTATATGAGCCATACTTATTATTTAGGCAGCATGCTAGCACTGTTTAACAGCCACAAGATGGGAGATGGGGTACAGTTTTTACAACCTGTGAATAAGTGTAATATAGAAAGAAAAGCAAAACATTTATGAAACAGTAAAAGCGGAGTAAACTACCACTCCTTCCTACAACCAAGCTGAATCCCTTTCAAGAAAAAAGGTCTAACATAGCTGAAGGGGCTCACCAAACAATGCCTATTGTACTGGCCGCGCTAGACGTGCTCCTATCTAGTTATCCAGCAAGTTAAACACTTATTCAAAAATAATTCTTCGTGAAGCCATTTGCTGTTTTGAAGCTTTACTTGAACAAATTTGTGAAACTGTAAACAAAGACAAAGTATGTTTTGTACATAAAACTGAGTAATATACATTAGATATTACATAAGATATAAACATATTTACAACAGTAGAATAGACTAATTGTATAACTAACTAACATTTGGACTAACTTCTGTAACTATCAAATATTAACCTTTTATAAACATATTATTGTCAAAATACTACTCTGACAATGTTGCTATTATGCTAACAAACAAAGATACTCACAGATATTGTGCTTGGCCTAACATATGAAATCAGATTACATTGGATTGTGAATCCCTTATGGAATCTTCCATTACTGCCAGGTTCTTCCTGGGATTCTACTTCCTGGGTTACACAGGAAGAAAGGTACGATGGTCAAATGACATCTCACAGGAAGAAAGGAACAAAGGTCAAATGACCTCTGTTTCATACAAACACACTGCTAACACATAACCACCACCAGAGGGTGCTATCTGCACATAAAATAGTCCATCGGTCCAGAACACTCCCCGTCTGGGGTCGTTAATGACTCCACATAGTTCGAACTCTACTTGTCACTGGAGTCATCTGGCGACAAAAGAAGAACGACCTCAGAGACGGTCCATCGGTGTCGATGATAGGATGCAGCTTCATTAGACTGCTGTGAGGGGGTAGGTTGCGTTCTGCTACGCACAGTTCCAATCTGGGTATGGTGAGGTCTGGCTGAGGTGCCAACTTGCCTCTATCAAAGACGAAGCCGATTTTGCTTTGTCCTTCTTGAGTGGTGAGCTTCAGATAAGCCACGCTTGCAATGGCCTTAGCGGATGCATTTGCAAAGACGCAAAGCTCTTTGAATTGGGCATTTAAGGGAGAGAAAGACGAATAGCAGCGAGGTATTCGGATCTCCTGTAAGTCTTGGAGTGAGTCTCTCCATCTGTCCCACTCTGCTTCCATCTCTTCAGGGAGAGGTGAATCCCACTCTTCAGCGCGTGTGGAGAGTTCCCTGAGGAGCAGCCTGCCTTGTATGGTGACAGGGGCTAAGAAGCCGAGAGGGTCGTATAGGCTGTTGACTGTAGAGAGCACTCCTCTACGTGTGAAGGGTTTCTTGACGTCTAAGACTTGGAACGTGAACGTGTCTGTTGCTATGTTCCACGACACCCCTACGCTACGTTGTAAGGGGAGGTCATCAGTGAAGAGGTCTAGGTCTTGACATCCTTAGCACGATCTTCAGGGGGGAATGCCTCCATCACTGCTGGTCTGTTAGAGGCTATCTTATGCAGCCTGAGGTTGGATAGTGCAAGTAGTTCCTGGGCTCGTCCGAGGGTACTGCTGGCCTCTGCTTCGGTCGGGAATGACTTCAGTGCGTCGTCGACATAGAACTCTCGTTCGATGAACCCTCTCACATCACTGCCAAAGTCGTCGTCTTCTTCCTTGGCAGCCCTCCTTAGTCCGTATATGGCGACAGCAGGGGATGGGCTATTCCCAAAGAGATGGACACGCATTCTGTAGTCCACAATGTCTCTATTGGGGTCATTGTCCCGATACCACAGGAAGCGGAGGAAGTCTCTGTGGTCTTCTCTCACCACGAAGCAATGAAACATGTGCTGGATATCGGCAGTGATGGTGACGGGCTCTTTCCTGAATCTCATGAGCACTCCCAAGAGGCTGTTGTTAAGATCGGGCCCTGTGAGGAGTACGTCGTTGAGAGAGACTCCCTGATATGGTGCACTGGAGTCAAACACCACGCGGATCTGACTACTGCATGGTGTAAGGTAGCTTGGACGACCATTCTCCAAGATGGAAGCCTTGAGTGTGCTCACCTGAGATGGCTTGTTCTCTAGTGTGCGACGTCCTACAGGGTACACATTAACGAGGCATATCTTGGAGCATGCTCTTGCATTCACTTCTTCTCCACACACCTCGGTGCACCTGGATGTAATCTCCGGACTGACAGCTCCCTCTCTCTCCCTGCCATGCTCTGAAGCGGGAGGAGGCGACTCTGACTCCCAAGGAGTTGGGCCTGGGTGTAGTGCTGAAACGTGCCGATCACTTTCGCCTTCTGTGCATTTTGCATCTACCTTGCAGTTCTTGGCGAGATGGCTCGTGGAAGAGCAGCACTTGAAACATATAGATTTCTCTTTAAGATATTGTTTCCGATCTTCCAGGAACATCTCCCTGAAGCCTCTGCACTTCTTTAAAGGATGGGGCTTGTTGTGGATAGGGCATTGTTTGCTCATATCCTCAGGTTTCTTCTGAATCGTTGTGTTCTCAGTTGAGGACACTTGCATTTTGTGGACAGATATTGGTGTCTTTCCATGTCTGTCGAACTTGTCTCTTCTGGCAAGTGCTGGGTGGGAGGAGAAGAAGTTGAAGCTGGGGTCGTTCCTGGCTTTGGCTTCTTTACGGATGAATTTAACGAACGCAGAGAATGGTGGGAACGCCACGTTGTGCTTTAGCTTGAACTTTGATCCAAACGTTATCCACTTCTCCTGCAGGTTAAATGGAAGCTTCTCAATGATGGGGCTTACCCAGGTCTCTTTGCACTTCCCCTTCTCCCAATCTATTGCCATTCAAATAATAATCTGCCTTCCTGTTTTTGCCACCAAAGTGGATAACCTCTCATTTATCCACATTATAGTGCATTTGCCATGTTTCTGCCCAATCATCCAACCTGTCCAAATCGTACTGGAGTTTCACGACATCCTCCTCAGAGCTTACCCTCCCACCCAGCTTTGTGTCATCTGCAAATTTGGAGATATTACATCCAATTCCCTCTTCCAGATCATTAATATATATTGTGAACAGCTGGGGTCCTAGGACCGATCCTTGCGGTACCCCACTAGTCACTGCCTACCACTCGGAAAACGACCCGTTTATTCCAACTCTTTGCTTTCTGTCCGCCAACCAGTTCTCTATCCAAGTCAATACCTTGCCCCCAATCCCATGTGCCTTAATTTTGCATGCTAATCTCTTATGTGGGACCTTATCGAAAGCCTTCTGAAAATCCAAATACACCACATCCACTGGTTCTCCCTTATCTATTTTATCAGTTACATCCTCAAAAAATTCCAGTAGATTAGTCAAGCATGATTTACCTTTTGTAAATCCATGTTGACTTTGTCCGATCCTGTAACTGCTTTCCAAGTGCTCTGCTATTACATCTTTTATAATAGACTCTAGCATTTTCCCCGGGTGTTATTGTGCACCAGTCACTGAAGGTAAGCATGCAGGTGCAGCAGGCGGTTAAGAAGGCAAATGGTATGTTGGCCTTCGTAGCAAGAGGGTTTGAGTACAGGAACAAGGATGTCTTGCTACAGTTGTACAGGGCCTTGGTGAGACACTGTCAGGCTTACCGGTCTATAATTCCCCGCTTTTTCTCTACCACATTTTTTGAATAGTGGGGTAACATTAGCTACCCTCCAATCCATGGGTACTGTTCCAGAGTCTATCGAGTTCTGGAAGATGACCAGCAATGCCGGTTCTGGTATAGGGCAGAGTTGACATGTGGTGTCCACAAAGCGATATGCATGCACTGATTGGCACCCTGTACCATAGGGAAGCCTGCAATCCTAGCAAAGCCACGTGTTTGCTCTGCCGGCTTGTCTCTAGCAAGAGAGAATGAAATGTAGTCAGCTCTCTTTGAATAGAGAGATGCAGTGACCTCCCTTATGCAACAGTGGACGGTAAACTGCGAGATGTTGCCAATATCTCCAGCTCCAGCCTGGAAGGAACCAGGCGCATAAAAGTTCATCGCCACGGTCACCTTCACAGCTACTGGCACTGCAGTCTTTGCCCTCCTCTGAGGTTGTAGTTGCAGGTGGCAGATTTCAGTGAGGATGTCGTTACTGAAGCGCAGACGTCTCACACACTATTCTTCACTGAGGTTCAGGTAGGAGAATTGCTCCCTGAACACCTTGGGAGGATATGGCCTTCTGCTGAGAGCCCTTCTCCCCCTCCTCCTCCTCCCTCTTCCAGCAGCTTGTTCTGCTCTGCATGTCCCCTGTTCATTCTCCCAGTCATGCTGTATTCCAAGGGGAATGGCTACTAGTGCAGCCATGTCTGGGAGCAACTGGCTTGTGCAGAAGCCTTGAAGTCAGCAAAAGGTCCTTCAGCACCTGCCACACCATGCCCTGTAGACTTTTACAACTTGAAACAACTATAGAAAGCACCAAACACTTGTAGAATCGTAGCAACAGCCAGAAGAAATCAACCAGCAACTAACCTGTAAGTAGTTGATGTTCCCTTTAAATAGCACTGGTGGGGGGGGGGGGGGGGTGGTCCTTCCTGCTCCTACCTGTACCTTAATGAGGAACACGTGTTCAGCTGAGTGAGATTAAGCGAAGGCATTGGCTGGAGCGTCAAGCTCCAAAATGGCACCACGGGTGTCAAATCAGCAATGCCTGCTGATTGATGACATGATCTGCTTGCTCTGCATACTTCCGGCAGACGTTAACTGCGCGCACGCTAACGCCTGCACCAATATGGCATCCGGCACGATTCACCCCACAAGTGTGCATGTGCACTGTGGATGCCATTTTGGAGCTCTAAGGGCACTTGTAGCGCCCAAAAAACGGGCACTAATGAGCCCAATTTCTCACCACCTGTCTTCAAGAAAGATTTGTTCAGTAAATGGTTCTGTTTTCAGAAGGAAGGACTGTGGCGTGTGAAAGTGACACAGCAATGTATTTCAATGGGATTAGCATCACTGATTTATGGAATTGCCAAAGGCCTTTTCATATAAATAATATTTCATAGGACAATATTAAAAACATTCATACAATTTCACAATATTTTCATGTGGTTCCCACTTTCGGTTACATAAGCATTTTTATTTTCAAATACATGTCATCGTGATACCTATTTTAGGAACTCAGTAAACTGGATCTTACCAAACCAGCTGGATTGCAATTGGATTCAGCCCACCAGCACCAAAACTGACTAATATGACATGCTTCAAATAATCTTGGGTTTTAAAGTAGAAATACTTGCATTTATATAGCGATTATCGTGACCTCGGGAGTCAGGACGTCCCAAAGCACTTTATAGCTAATGAAGTACATTTGAAGGGCAGTCACTGTTGTAATGTAAGTCAAATAATTCTTCCAAGAGAAACACTACACATGGCCATCTTGTTTCTGTAAGTTTTATTCCAGAGTGTCATAAGTTTATACAAAACTTTTCCTTTATAAAACTTTATGTCCAAGTTTAACGCCAGGGTCAGTTTTGGGCAGTTGGGCAGCGATGTTAGATACTTACCAGTTGCTCCAGAAATGAGGCCCAGGGTATTTTAACAACCAGGCCTCATTTATATCACGCCAGCTGACTTTCACCCATTCTGGGCGGAAAGTTCGTTGGGACGCGGCAGAAAATCACGCGGCCCAGAGACCAACCATCGACAGCAGATCGGTGATGGGATCGACAGCCAGTACCATCCTGCAGGGGTCACGTGAAGAGTTAAAATTGCATATGTTATAAATGACCCCATCAGCTTTTGGCAGGTGTCCTTGTCGCCTACTCAGGCATGCAGGTTAATATTGGGAGTGGTCAGTTCCCAGCAGCTCCAGGGCAGGTACGTAACATGATCAATTTAAATACTGATCCACCCAGTTTCCACCTGTCAATTTTGTGAGAATTTTTAATTTATTGGTTGACATTTAACTGCTAGAAGGCCTGTTGAGATTAGATTATCTATGGTACTTCAAATAATCAGAGTCGAGTGCAAACCAATATGGTGGGTATGTTGTGTTTAATCATAGTTACAGATGGATATAACACACTAGTTATACAGCAAAAACATACGACCGTGACAAGTAGCTGGTACCAGTCCAGATCAGACAGATGGCTGACGTGCACGAACAGCTCTTCTTCTTCCTCTCTCTTCCCGAACTACCCAAGAGTGTTAGACCAAAGTCAGCATTAGATCCACTCTTAGGAGCTCTCACTCCACTGTCTGTATTGGGGGCTTTTCGGATCTTTCTTTTATTCTCTTTTATGGGGTGGACCTGGGGTAGAATATTGACAAGACCATTTAACCTATAGAGGTTCCCCTTATGCTGAGTTCTTTGTTTAAGCCATGGAAAAAGGGTCAACCCTCCTGTTATCTTCCACCTGTCAGGGGTCCTTTTAGCCATTACACATGGTTTCTGTACCTAGCCAATCATAGCCTTACAGTCTGTCGAGGACTGTTTTCCCCCTTATCTCATCCAGCCCTGTCCTTCCAAGGTTAGAGTATCTTATACTCATTTTACAGGAAAATGAAATTTACAGTTCCAGTAAAACACAACTTATATATTAACCTCTTATTTGTCTCAAACTCTAATACAATCATCTAAACACAGTATTATTCACATTACAATTTCATTCGCATAACCATATACATTTTAGGTACCCCTAATTTTTAACAGGCCTTGCCGCCAGTAAATTTCTAATAACTAGTTATAACAGCCTAAGCTGATCACACAAATTTATTTTAGTCTTTTCAAAACATATTTCTGAAACAGAATTTAAAAAAAAATAAACAGTTTGAACAATATTCTTCACAGAGGAGACTTACTTGAGCACTACTGTCTAGTAAGCCAGAAGCTCCTGCTTTCTCACCATAAGGAGTGCAATGGTTGTGAGGCAATCGATTGCACTCCCCTACCTGCACTCCATATTGACCTGTCAGTTGCTTTTCCATGGCTGTGGATGGAACCGCCTCCAGGCCATGTGCTGCAGATGCAGGTCCTGTAGTAGCAGGAATTTTTCAATCCCACTCCCAGCGGCTCCCCAGCTCAGGTGCAAGTCATATCCCACTACACCTACAGCAGCATAGGAGCCACAAAAGTACACCTAGGCTGTGTGTTCCAGCAGATTGATGCTTCCTCTTAAGACAACCAAGTAGGGCAAGATGTCAGGAATTGGGAGAAGTAATCAAAATGAAGGCAAAAGATAAAACTGTACAAACAAAACAGTGTATGAAATGAACAGCAACAGAGCAGACTCTGCTATCGATACATCAGAGGAGGAACAGAGGGATTACATAATACTTACAATAAAGACAGTATGAGATATAGGCAGTGTTAATACCCCTCTACCCAGGAGCTTGTCATCACTCCCAGAAGAGGTCAAGCTATCTTCACACACCCCTCAAAATAGGAACTCACAAAAATTGGAAACGGTTCAGAATGAAGGTAAATGGCTGAAAATTCCTGGGTCAGAGAGGGCTTAAATCATCAGTTGCGCCTTTGTGGGGCCAGGACTTTCTGACAGGACCAATGTACGCAGGTGCTCCAGTGAAGAATCATCCCAGCATAAAATACGGTGAATTTCAGGGCATGCTAAAGAAAGGCCCGCCCTCCTGGTTGGTAGCAGCCACATGCAAACAACAGAAGTAGGATGGGATGACGTCACCTGTCCTAAATTCCATGACTTCCTGATTCCCACCTGCCCTTGAGAATGTGTACCTGTGTTTAAAAGGTGCAGTTTGCCAGGGACTCATTTATCAAGGCGGAAGTACTTGGTAAAAGGAATTCCATTCGACTTAGATTGACGGTGGATATTTTTGGTCATATCTTGGGGCTCATTGCAATTATTAGAAACATTTTTTCATTCTTTTACTCGGGAAGCCTTCCCTACCTTTTGTATTACCCTTCAAAAGGATTCTATTCCGAGCTATAACCTGAGGACTGCACAATAGACTTCCCAATAGAAATTCCACTTTACATGATCCATATGCTGGGGGAAGAGGAGCAGCAGCAAGCTTTAAGGGAAGCTAGATTAATCAGGCAACACCAGAGGAAAGCCACACCATCCCTCCAACAGGATGTATAGACTGAGCTGCACTTTCCTAAATTTTTCCTGAGGCCTGTCTCAGAAGGCTGCACTCCAGTAATGAAGCTTTAGAGGAGCTTTGTTCATTGCTGCAGTCAGATCTGCAAATAAGGCCCACAGCATATATAGCTTTGACTGTGGCAGAGAAAGTGATCACAGCTCTCAACTTTTATGCCACAAGCTTATTCCAGGGAGTCACAGAGGACTTTTGTCAGATCAGCCCATTTACTGCGTGATCCTCAATAAGTCAAGTCACGAATGCACTCTTTGCCAGGGCTGTTTAATTTATACAATTTGACAGTGCTCCCACACAGAAGACTGAGAGGGCCATCAAATTTTTCAGAATTGCTGGATGCCCTAGGGATGTTGGGGCTATCGATTACACCCATGCAGCATTACATGCCCCAAATGTAAAACCCCATACTTATACCAACCACAAAGGCTTCCATTCCCTAAATATGCAGCTTATTTGTTATGACAGTCACAGCTTTTTGCATGCAAATTCGTGAATAGAAGGTATCACGGGGCATTTATACTTCATCAGTTCAGTGTCTCAGCCCCATTTCAGCAGCAGAAGCAAAGGCCAGGATAGCTGTTGGGTTACAAGGGAAGCGCAATACACCCCATGCCTCATGACACCTTATTGGAGGATCACCAGTGCCGTAGAGGAGCACTACACAGAAGAGACAAGGATAAGAATTGAGCAAGCTATTGGGATGCTCAAAGGAAGGTTCCCGTGTCTGGATAGGTGCAGGGGTGCCTTGCAGTATGTTCCCAGCTCTGTATCACAAATTGTGGTGGCATGTTGTGTGCTTCACAACTTTGTATTCAGGAAAGGACTGATGGTAGATGTCCTGGAGGATGCCAGAGAGCCTGATGGTGACATTGCTGATGCCGTAGACCCAGCCATGAAGAAGAGGAAGCAGGTGCAGTGGCAGTGGCTGCTAGACAGTTGAGATACAGATCACTTGGCACACCTCCACAGATGAATAGTGTACAAATATTTGGAAGTCTCAGGCCAAAGATCTGCCTCTTCTCACCAACCTCTCTATGGTCTAAGTAAAATCCTTGCTCCTCAGAGCTAGCCATCATATCCTAATCCTGAGCCTTAACATCAGCACATTATCTGTTCCCCACTCTCATATAAGAGAACCAAACACCAAGCAACCCTTACATCAACTACTCCAGTTATATATTACAACTATTTACAAAAACATAATTTGGTTCTGTCACTGTGCATTCCCCTCGTGGCCACGCAAGCTTTTCTCTGCCTTATACTAACGCTTCTACATCACATCCTGAGGGCCTGGGATCTGAAATGTAGAGTGCAAAGGTACAGCTGAATGATAGGTGGTCCCCAGTGTCGTTATAGAGGGGCCTGCAAGGTTTTGCTCTTCAGCAATCTTCTTCTGCTGTTTCCTAGCTTGCAACCTCTGGGGAAAAAACAGTACTGTTAACTTTGGAGTGCTCGAGCAGCATTCTATATTAATCAGCTACTTTGTGGAAAGTGGTAGGGGGTGACGAGATTGAAAAATACATAAAAATAT
This sequence comes from Somniosus microcephalus, assembly GCF_052327205.1. Taxonomy (NCBI): domain Eukaryota; kingdom Metazoa; phylum Chordata; class Chondrichthyes; order Squaliformes; family Somniosidae; genus Somniosus; species Somniosus microcephalus. Next base: position 149,829,623 of record NC_140999.1, read on the forward strand.
TAAATAAGAAAAGGTTTATGTTCTCATGAACCCATTGATGGCACAGAAACCTCCACATCGGCATTCCCAACTGCCAGGCTATAGTTGAAGCCAATTATTGCTCTTGCTTCCCCCTCCAGTGGATTAATGTTCCCTGGCATTGTGTGCTTTCTTCTCCTGCATGAGGCATAAACACTGTTAATTGTCTGCTGCAGTCTCCAGATTGTACAGTCACAAACAGTCCAGATTGGGGGAATGGATAATAGTAATGGTAAGGGAGTAAAGATGTGAAACAATTAACACAAGTGTTGCCAAGTGACTTTGCTGCTGGAACAAGGAACATTGTACCATGTGATACCCTAAGGGGCAATGCTTGACTACTCTTCTAGGGAATACCCATGTGCATCTCTGTGATTTAGTTATCTGCCTTGTTATTTATCTGAAAACATTCTTCCCTTTGGTGACATAGTAAGGCAATTAATCTTCTTCCAACATTGGAAGGGGGTCCTTGGGGTTATGGAGGTTCCAGTCACAGCCAGTTACCTGCTCCCACATGGCCTGAGCTACTGCAGGTGGTGGTTTCTTCCTTGCTACTCCAACAATTGTAAACCTCCTTTCTCTAATGTCTTTGCCTGTTTCTTTCTATAGTTTGAGCCATTTCAATCCCTCTTCCAAGAAACTGCTCAGCCTTTTAATTGAATGGTGCCCTTTAAATATGGAAGTTGCACCTCTGCTCGTCCTCTTCCTGAATTTTCCAGACTCCCCTGGCATATCAGGCCCCCTGTTGCTGGGACTCCCACCTTGTCCCGCCAGCATGATTTAAGTTAGGTGATCCCAGGATTTCTGACTGGGTCAGCTTCATCAGATTTCATCAGGCATAAGTCCTGCTCTGCCACACTTACATTGCCACATCAGGGACCCAAGAATTTCCAGTTATCCGTTACTTCAGTTATCACCAGCACAATTTAAGTCTGAGTTGGTTAAAAGATTAAGGCCTAGAAATTCAGTTAGGGGCGCCCAGCTCGCCTGGGCGCCGGAATTACCGCTGCGCGCGGAGCCACTTGCGCCAGCGGGATATTCAGTTTCAGCGCCCCAAGTGGAAGCCGGCCGCTAAACAAGGGTTTCGGCGCCCCGCTTGGGGCGCTGAAACTGAATATCGGCGTGCAAAGTGCCGCAGCGCCACCCGCTGCGGCACGGCAGCCTGCGGTACTGCAGGCCTTCCTCTCACTCTTAAGGGGGAGGTGCCTGCAACAGCGCGATCCCCGCTCGCGAGTGCCGGCAAATGAGCCCGGCACCAAGGAGAAGTGCCGGGCTCTCTCGAAACAGCCGGCAATGCCGCGGGGGGGGGCGGTGTAGGAGGCCGGGGACGGAGGTGCGGGCAGGCGGCCGCCGAAAAAGCGGCCGGCCGCACCTCCACCTTAACTCGCCCCACTACCGGCACAGGTAGGCCCCTGTGTACCGGTCGCTGTTTGCGGCCGGCGCGGAGGAGGCGGCAGCAACCAAATATGGCCAGCGGGGCGATAGCGGGGCGCTGCGCACACCGATGACGTCATCGGTGGCGGCGCAGCGCTACAGGCTAACGCCGCCATTAGCGCCCCGCTAAATATCGCGGTAGGTTTGGACAGTGGCGCAAAAGCCCTCTTTGGGCGCAAACTGGTGGCGCAGGCCACTGAATTTCTAGGCCTAAATGCTTTATTTCCACTTGGTATGTTGTTTAGTTTCCATGATTGCATCTGATGTTCCACTGGAAAGTTTAACTAACCACTGGTGGTTAATTAATGTGCTGTTATAATACTGTGTCTAATGTTGGTCTCCTCATATGGTGGGTGATACTGAGCTCTGTAAAGGGTGCAGAGGAGGGCCATTAAATTTAATCACAGTTTGATGCATCTTAGTTATCAAGTTAGCCTAATAGAGTTGGGATTCTACACTTTGAGAAACGTAGACTTGGGGGTGCTTTGATTGAGGTTTATAAGATGATGAAGGGACTAGATTGTGTTTGAGTTGACAGTTTGTTTCAACCAAATAGGTTAGGGAGGACCAGGGGGTCACAATTTTAAGTTCTACAAGGCCAGATCTAAGTTATCAGGATATCAGGAGGTGGCTCTTTTCCCAAGAATAGTGGACCTCTGGAATAGGCTGCTAGATCGTGGGGTGGACAATAATTCATTGAATACCTTCAAGTGAGAGCTGGACCTGTTTCTGGCTGGGTGAAGATCACCTCGTACAAAAGGTAGATACTTCATAGCATTATCCGGGCCAGAGTGATCTCCTGAACTAGTTTTAATCGCCTAAGGGAGTCAGAGAGAAATTACCCAGATTCCCCCCACCCCACAAGTAGACCTGGGTTTTTGTATTTTTTTGCCTCTCCCATGGTTTTGGGGGGGTGGACACAATTGTGTGGGGCAGGCTGAATGACTAGGGTCTTTTCCTGTCCATTACTGTTCATATGTTCATATGAAAAGCACTCATTCATGTATTTGTGCCTAATGGCTATGGGGCATAGGGGCCATAGTCTCAGGATAAGGGGTCGGCCATTTAAGACTGAGATGAGGAGGAATTTCTTCACTCTGAGGGTTGTGAATCTTTGGAATTCTCTGCCCCAGAGGGCTGTGAATGCTGAGTCTTTGAGTATATTCAAGGCTGAGATAGATAGATTTTTGGATTCTAGAGGAATCAAGGGATATGGAGATCGGGTGGGAACGTGGAGTTGAGGTTGATGATCAGCCATGATCTTATTGAATGGCGGAGCAGGCTCGAGGGGCCATATGGCCTACTCCTGCTCTTATTTCTTATGTTCTTATATGACCCAAATAGCCTTAACAGTTGCATGTACGACTGTCTCACCTTAGTTTTCTGTTTAAGTGTGTGTTAAAAGCTACAATGATTAACACAAGCAGTAAAGGCTGTGTACTGAGTATGGAATGAAGAAAAAGAAGGACTAAAGGCAGATTTATATTCAATCTGCCCATAGCCACACCTTGAAAATCCACAGCAAGCAATAACTAGAAAAAAAAAGCAGCATTCATGCCACCAGAAGTTGTTCACACTACTAGAAGAGGTGGGTTTGACCAGTACATCACTTCCAACAGTAGCATAAAAGCAAAAGGACTCACTGGTGGCAATAGCAATGTCTTTTTCCACACTGAATAGTTATGGAACATACCAAGAAACACGTAACAAGCATGAATGAAAATACCAATCAAAAAGTACCCATGAGGTACAAAAACTACCAGTGACAAATCATCATCAGCAAATAGCTATCAGTAAAACTGCCGCATGCTTTGTTGTTTTGGCCAAGGTACACATCAGGATGATGGCTTTTATACTGCCACTCCTTATCCTCTTAAAAACATAGTAGAATGCAAGTCAAAGAAAGTCGTGATCAAATTGTACAGTGCTCTGTTCAGACCACACTTTGAGTAATGCGTCCATTTCTAGTCACTGAGACACAAGGGAGATAGTCAAGTGCTGGGTTCAGTGCAAAGAGCCACTAGGCTGATCATCAGTCTTAGAGGTCTCAGTTATGAGTACATTCTGGAGAAACTTGTTTTCTTCAACCTTGAAAGGAGATCTCAGAGGTAACCTTATAGAGGTATATAAGATTGTAAACTGTATGGAAAAGGTACATTTGGAAATTGCTTTAAGAGTAGGAAGAGAGGTGACAGGTTTAAACTAGTAAAAGGCAAATTTAGGACAGATATCTAAATGTACACTCTCGGGAGCCGCAAGCCTACATTTCGTTGTACTGCACTTGTGCACTAACAATGACAATAAAAGTTGATTTGATTTGATTTGAGGATGTTATTCACAAAAAGAGAGTTCAATACATGGAATTGACTTCCAGATAGATGGAAGCAAAAACCCTCGAATCATTTAAGAACCAATTGGATGATGTAATGGGGGTCCCATACAATCTTTCTGTAGATAGATAGATAGGCCTAATGACCTCTTTCATCTATAATTATCTTGAAATCACTGTTTGGATAAAATAATTCATATACGATGATAGAATTGTGGTGCAGGTTTGAGGATATACATTTGTCTTCAGCAAAGTAACCTGAAATGTGTTCTATATATATATTCGATTTTTGTATTCTTGCTATCTCTTTTGATGAAATCATGCCTAAAAATGCTCTGTAATTGCTTTAGGCTCTTTTCAATTTTTGAGCTTATTAATCATAAATTAAGTTATTTAAAATTTCTTACATTAATTTTAGGGTGGCAAACTATTACATGATTGAAAAGCAATTAATTCAGTCGCTATACTTGAAGTGTTGATATGCTTTATTACTTTAATTGTGAGCAACGGGGCATACTAACTGAAATGACAATGTTGATTTAAATATTCAATTAAATGAGACAATGACCTAAAACTAAAATTAATAGAGTTAGTTGTCATTTTTTATTTTGAAGTGTAGTCACTGTTTAATGTAGGCAAACACAGCAGCCAATTTGTGCATAAGAACCCACAAACAGCAGTGAGATAAATGACCAGATAATCTGATATTGGTTGAAAGATAGATATTGGCCAGGACTCTGTAAAAATTCCGCTGCTCTTCTTTGAATAGTGCTAATGGGTTCTTTAATGCCCACCTGAGCAGGCAGATGGAGCCTCTGTTTAACATCTTCTCCAATACTCCAGCACCCCCTCAATAGTGCACTGATTGCGATTGTTTAACTCCCTTTTAGAGTGTGCTACTGTATTAGAATGCATTTAAATGATGCCTAATGTGATTTTTGATCCACTTAGGATGGGATCACAATGGGCCCTCCTTTTTCCCATCTGGAATTGGCTAATGGCAGTCTCCATGGGCAACGGTCAGAGGCTTTTTAGCCTTTTTTTAAATTTACAGTTTCACAGTACATTTTAGTACTGTTTTCCGTTAATAATTTTTGTTGATATTTTATCAAAAGTCTTTTAAAAATATTTGAAAATGTCACAAATTGTATTTTATGGGAACATGCAATGAGACTGATACCAGCAGTATTACATAGTTACATAGAATATACACCACAGAAACAGGCCATTTGGCCCAACTAGTCTTTGCTGGGGTTTATACTGCCCATGAACCTCCTCCTGTTCCATCTACCTCATCTCAGCCTTTAAGCATATCTTGCTATTACCTTTTCTCTCATGTACTTTTGAAAGGATCTAAGCTATTTTCTTCAATCACTTCCTGTGGCAGCGAGTTCCACATTCTAACCACTCTCTAAGTAAAGAAATGTCTCCTTATTTCCCTATTAGATTTATTAGTAACTATCTTGTATTTATGGCCTCTAGTTTTGGATTCTACCCTATCCAACCCATTCATAATTTTAAAGACCTCTCTCAGCTCACCTCTAAGTCTTCTCTTTTCTAAAGAAAAAAGCCCTAACCTGTTCAACCTTTCCCGATAGCTGTAAGCTCTCAGTTCTAGTACCATCCTTGTAAATTCTTTTTGCATTTTCTCCAGTGCTTTTACGTCCATTTTATAGTATGGAGACCAGAACTGTGCACAGTACTCTAAGTGCGGCCTGACCAGGGTCCTATACAAGTTTAACATAACTTCACGTAGATCTGTGAAAGTAATGCACAGCAATTTATATTTATATCATTACTAATAAATGCCCAATAATGAGTGTAGCAGCCAATCATATTTGATGTCAACGCCGAGGTCTGAAGACTCAATTCCAAGCCTTTTACCAAATCAAACAATTTAAACTGTAAACTTTTGAAAAGAAGTTCAAGAGTAAGGCCAGGCTGCCAGATCAAACACTACTCAGCAGGGGAAACTGGGATCATTAAATACAGGCAAAGAAGAGGGTACAAAGCACACCAATAACCATTTAAATTACCAAGATAAAAAAAAATGGTTCAATTAAATAATTCAGCAAAGAGTTGCGCTTTAACGCTTTAATGAATTACATAGAATTACATAAAATTTACAGCAAAGAAACAGGTCATTTGGCCCAACTGGTCCGTGGCAGTGTTTATGGTCTACACGAGTCTTCTCCCACGCTACTTCATCTAACTATCAGCATATTTTTCTTTCTATGCCTTTTTCCTTCATGTACTTATCTAGCTTCGCTTTATGTGCATCCATGCTATTCGCCTCAGCTACTGCATGTGGTAGCGAGTTCTACATTCTAGCCACTCTCTGAGTAAAGAAGTTTCTCCTGAATTCCCTATTGGATTCATTAGTGACTATCTATATATATAAAGCGATGCTTCTGTCCTTCTGTCTGTCTGTCATTCTGTCTGTCATCGCGTGTGCATCTGTCGGGCTATGCGCTCGAAAGTTACAGGGCGTACCTACGCGTGCGTTACGTCGAAAGAAAGCTTACCTTTCCAAAACGGTCTTAAGCGTATTTACGTTTCGGCCGGGCTAAAATCGCGCCCGCGGTATCCGAAAAACCTTCAACATTCCGCTCATTAGCATCTCATTATCCGCTCATTAGCGACAGAGTGACCTCGAGGTCGACCAATCGTACAGCGGCTTGCTGCCGCGTGCGGCCGGGCCCTCCTACGGTCGAGTGACGGGACGATTGACCAATCCTACGCTTTGGTCACCTGACGGTCGACCAATCGGTGCGTGTGTGGGTGGGCCTTATCGTTCTGAACCGAGGTGAGTAGCCGCCATCTTGCTTCCATTCTTTTTCCTGCTTTCTGCGTCTTTCTTTTCAAATATACATTTCCAGCAAAATAAAATTGAATTTATTAAATTGTTTTTTAAAAAATCACTCATTTGTAAATATTTTCTCTAACCTGAAGATTCTTTTTCCTACCTTTCCCCGTTTTTTTCTTAGGCCTGAAAGCCTGGGCCTTTCTTGCCCAGCCAGGCCCGAGCTAGGTAATTGGGCTTCTGCTAAGCTCCTCACCCACCCCCCCGTGTCACGTTACCCGGGGCAACGGCGTCAGGGTGCGCGCGCAGCAGGAGCAGGTGAGAGGCGGCGTCTCTGTTGCTCGGCTCGGGTGGGGGGCGGGGCTCTCGAGAGTGCGGATCTCGGCCTTGGTGAGCGGGGCTCTCGGGAGTGCGGGGCGGGGCGGCTGGGGCTTGGAGAGCGGGGCTCTCGGCCGGGGGGGGTGGGGCTCGGAGAGCGGGGCTCTCGGGAGTGCGGGGCGGGCTCGGAGAGTGGGGCTCTCGGGAGTGCGGGGCGGGGCGGCTGGGGCTTCGAGAGCGGGGCTCTCGGGAGAGCAGGGCGGCGCGGCGCGGCAGGGTTACCCCGGCAACCGGTCGTGGCCGTGGCCGTCTCTCAGCCTCAAGCCCTCCCTTCCTCCCTCCCCCCTTCCCCTCCCCACCCTCCCTCCCCCTTCCCCTCCCCCCTTCTCCTCCCCCTCCCCTCCCCCCCTTCTCCTCCCCCTCCCCCTCCCCCCTCCCCCTCCTCCTCCCCCTCCCCCTCCCCCCCCTCCCCGCCCTCTCTTCCCCCCAGTCTCTCTCTTCCCCCCAGTCGCTCTCTCTCTTCCCCCCCAGTCGCTCTCTCTCTTCCCCCCCAGTCGCGCTCTCTCTCTCTCTCTTCCAACAACAACATGCCCTCGAAAAAGCCTCGGCACCGCCAGGCACTTCAGCTAGTCTTATATATATGACCTCTATTTTGGATTCCCCAACAAGTGGAAACATTAAAATGAATGAAACTTCACAGGCAAGGTGATAGGGTTTGGGGGTTGTTTTTCTTGGATGAAAAAATCCCAAAAAGCAACACCCCGTTGCACATCACTTTTTATCCAAATACCCAACACAGAATGACTAAAAAAATTAAGCTTTATTATAAGAAGTTATCTCAATTACCACCTAAAGGGCTTGGCGGGGGGGGGGGGGGCTGGAGGCGGGGAGGAGGGGGGACATTTGTGCAACTGGATAACACTTGGTTTGTCGTTACTATTTTCTTTATACCTGATATACTGACATTGGAATAACCAGATGTTCTACCCTATTGTGGTGTCACAGTAAACATTAAATTAGCTGGGCACATATGCATGGTTCTTTTCTGTTGTCATGGCAACAATGATGATGAAGCGCAGCAGGAAAACCCTGCCACATGAGTGAATTTGAGCAATGAATGACAATAAATCTGGCCTGGCAGAAAGCAATAAAAAATGAACAGTTGGCAGGACAAAAATTGTTGAACAGGTCCATGGTCAAGCCTCTCATAGGACCAGCTCATGCCTCAATAGGAAGCCACACCTCAAAGTTTGAGAACCCCTGGCATAGCTCAAACAGTCTGCTTAGAGTAGTCGAGATGGGGTATTTTGACATTTTCAATTTTAGCATCAATACAATCTACCCCAATCAAACATTGCATAACACAATGTGAGCTGACAGCTTGATTGCACATTTATGCTGAGGAGTGTCCCTGCTTTACCCAGAGACTTTGCTCATTTTCAGTTACAAATCTGTGGCCCCTCTAGTGGACAGGCAGAGTATCTGTTATTTTGTCTTAGAACAGTTCCACTGTTCAATCCTATACTAAAGCTCAAGAAGTTGGTTTTAAAATCTCCGAATCAAAAATGTTTAAAATATCTAATATATATCATGCTACTTGAAAATTTGTTGGATGCACTATAAAATGGGCCTGAATTTCACTTTTAAAAAATTAAAAATATGTGTGTATCAATAAAATATAAGCAAACTGCTATAGGTAGATATTCTCCGGTAAATAGATTGCAGAATATCTGTTTTCTGTTCTATCTTTAAGTAGTGTATCATTTAGAATATAAAATAATTAAGCTAAATACAATTGGATTAATATTAAACATATGATTATGAAATCAGAGTGTTTTCTCAGGTTTTAGAAGTTGATACAAGCAAGAGGCAGCATCACAAACATCAGCTGCCAGTTAAACATTTCTGAGTCACAATAGGCTCCTTAAAGTGGCAGCCTCTACATCTGGTTAAAATGATGAGACCATAGTGATCAGATTCAGTGACTATGGCTGTTTTTTCCAGGTTCTGGGGCAGTTGTGTGACAGAGGCACTTCCTCAAACAGTGAGCTTCCGCTGAGTGAGTTATGAGTGGAAACAATCCATTTAATCTGCAGAAATTACAATGTTTTCACAGTCTGAATATCAGGTTGACATTTGGTTGAAAGAGAGCTGTAACACTGAGAATTGTTTTCCTTGCTCTCATGTCTTGCTGTGTTTGATCGTTTGTGCAGAGTGATAAGAGCACAGACTTTTTAAAAAACAAGAATAGGCTATTGGGTCCAAACAAGTTAATTGATTTTTATAGACCTGCGCTAGCTTCTTATATTCTCACCATTTCCTTCAATCCCTTCTCTTCAGAAATGCATCCCATTGCCTCTTGAACCCATTTATACAATTTGCTTCAAATGCCATCTCCGGTAATTTATTATACAACTATATTAGCCATTGGGCACTAAAGATCCACCTGACTGTCCCTCTTCCAACTTACTAATTTTTTTAGCTTGCGTCCCTTGTTATTTGAATCTTTCTTCATCGTAAACAATTTGGCAATCAATTCTAGCAATTTCATCATAATATTGAAAACATCAATTAGATCAGTTTGCTGTGTTCTCCTTTTCCTAAGAAAAACATCCTTCCTCATAACTTAAGCTGCGAATTTGCCGGTGCTCAGAGGGCGGGTTTGGAGGTGGGTCGGCAGTAAAAATCTCAATGATTGACAGCGGGTTGAGAACTGATGAAAGGGAGGAACTGAAAGAAATCAGTATTTGTAGGGAAATGGTGTTTGGGAAATTGACGGGATTGAAGGCCGATAAATCCCCAGCGCCTGATAATCTATATCCTAGGGTACTTAAGGAAGTGGCCTTAGAAATAGTAGATGCATTGCTGATCATCTTCCAACATTCGATGGAATCTGGAACAGTACCCATGGATTGGAGGGTAGCTAATGTTACCCCACTATTCAAAAAAGGTGGTAGAGAGAAAACGGGGAATTACAGACCGGTAAGGCTGACATCGGTAGTGGGGAAAATGCTAGAGTCCATTATAAAAGATGTAATAGCAGATCACTTGGAAAACAGTGACAGGATCGGACAAAGTCAACATGGATTTACAAAAGGTAAATCGTGCTTGACTAATCTACTGGAATTTTTTGAGGATGTAACTGGTAAAATAGATAAGGGAGAACCAGTGGATGTGGTGTATTTGGACTTTCAGAAGGCTTTCGATAAGGTCGCACATAAGAGATTAGCGTGTAAAGTTAAGGCACATGGGATTGGGGGCAAGGTATTGACTTGGATAGAGAACTGGTTGGCAGATAGAAAGCAAAGAGTTGGAATAAATGGCTCTTTTTCCGAGTGGCAGGCAGTGACTAGTGGGGTACTGCAGGGATCAGTCCTTGGACCCCAGCTATTCACAATACATATTAATGATCTAGACAAGGGAACTAGTTGTAATATCTCCAAATTTGCAGATGACACAAAGCTGGGTGGACGTGTGTGCTGTGAGGAGGATGCCAAAAAACTACAGGATGATTTGGACAGGTTGGGTGATTGGGCAGAAGCATGGCAGATGCAATATAACGTGGATAAATGTGAGGTTATCCACTTTGGTGGCAAAAACAGGAAGGCAGATTATTATCTGAATGGCAATAGATTGGGAGAAGGGGAAGTGCAACGAGACCTGGGTGTCCTTGTGCACCAGTCGCTGAAGGTAAGCATGCAGGTGCAGCAGGCGGTTAAGAAGGCAATGGTATGTTGGCCTTCATAGCGAGAGGGTTTGAGTACAGGAACAAGGATGTCTTGCTACAGTTGTACAGGGCCTTGGTGAGACCACATCTTGAGTATTGTGTGCAGTTTTGGTCGCCTTATCTGAGGAAGGATATTCTTGCCATGGAAGGAGTTCAGCGAAGATTCACCAGGCTGATACCTGGGATGGCAGGAATGATGTATGAGGAGAGATTGGGTCGATTGGGCTTGTACTCACTGGAGTTTAGAAGAATGAGAGGGGATCTCATTGAAACTTATAAAATTCTGGCAGGACTGGACAGACTAGATGCAGGGAGGATGTTCCCGATGGTCGGGGAATCCAGAACCAGGGGTCACAGTCTAAGGATAAGGGCCTTTTAGGACAGAAATGAGGAGGAGTTTCTTCACCCAGAGAGTGGTGAACCTATGGAATTCTCTACCACAGAAGGCAGTAGAGGCCAATTCATTAAATATATTCAAGAAGGAGTTGGATATATTTCTTAAGGCTAAAGGGATCAAGGGGTATGGGGAGAAAGCAGGTACCGGGTACTGAACTTGGATGATCAGCCATGATCGCATTGAATGGCGGAGCAGGCTCGAGGGGCCGAATGGCCTACTCCTGCTCCTATCTTCTATGTTTCTATGAGTCCCGATCAGACGCGACACCAAATGGCAGGAGAGGCACTTAAGGCAGTTATAGCTTGTTAACTGCTTTGCTAATCTTATTTTAACTGCCTGTTCCGATTTTTGAGGTTTTTCTGCATGTTGCCCGTTGTCAGACAAACACGCCAGCTGCATTGAGCCAGGGTTAGCAAGGAGCTGAATTGTTAGCAGCTGCTGAAGCAGCTTAAAAGCGATCCTACACCATGGCTGAGTTTGAGATGGCACAAGTTAGCGCTTTGAGGTTTTGGCTAACGTTTTGCAGCCCTACTGATCTTGTGAGTGTTCAAGCTGAGATCCATCTGCAGTTTGACCTCCTTGGGAGACTCTCTGGCCACTTTGACTGAGCGCTTGCAACCTCTATTGCTCAACTGAGATATCTACCAGCGGAATGGAAACCATTTACATCCTCTCATCCTGGTCATCAGATTCGGAGGAAGAGCAGCCGCGGCAGCACCACAACCAGGCAGAACAGCAGGACCAGCAACAGGAGCACCAACCTTCTCCTCAGCCACCTCATCATGAACAGGGCAGAGGCCGTCAGCGCAGGGCTGCAACTCGCCGCCGGAGATACTCCCACCACAGGGTTTACAGTCCGAGGATGAGCTTCCTCAACGTGAGTGAGCAGCAGTGCCAAAGGAGGCTGAGGCTTTCGCGAGAGGTAGTGGGTGACATCTGCGCAATGTTGCACCAACACCTGGAGCCCAGAGGATCAGGTGGACACTCCTTACCAGTGGCTGTTAAAGACATCACCGCACTCAACTTCTTTGCTTCGGGCTCTTTCCAGGGATCAGCAGCAAACATCAGCAGCATCTCCCAGTTGGCCGCACACAACTACATCATGCAGGTTACCGATGCCCTCTTTGCAAAGCCGCACAATTACATCCACTTCTCCACAGATGAAGCAAGTGTAACCTCACATGCGGTTGGCTTTGCAAATATGGCAGGCTTCTCCAGGGCGTCGTTGACTGCACATATACATAGATACATAGAAGATAGGAGCAGGAGTAGGCCATTCGGCCCTTCGTGCCTGCTCCGCCATTCGATGAGATCATGGCTGATCCTTTAATTCAGTATCCCGTCCCCGCCTTCTCTCCGTAACCCTTAACCCCTTTTGCCCGTAGAAATATATCTAATTCCCTCTTAAATATATTTAATGAGCTGGCGTACACTGCCCTCTGTGGCAATGAGTTCCACAGGTTCACCACTCTCTGAGTGAAGAAATTCCCCCTCATCTCTGTCCTAAATGGTTTAGCCCTTATCCTTAAATTATGTCCTCTAGTTCTGTTCTCACCCGCCAAGGGAAACATTCCTTCTGCATCCAGTCTGTCTAGACCTGTCAGAATTTTATACACTTCTATGAGGTCCCCTCTCAATCTTCTAAACTCCAGTGTGTACATCCCTAAACTACATAGTCTCTCCTCATAGGTCATTCCCGCCATTCCTGGTATCAGCCTGGTGAATCGCCGCTGCACCCCCTCCATGGCAAGAACATCCTTCCTCAGATGAGGCGACCAAAACTGTACACAGTACTCGAGGTGTGGTCTCACCAGTGCCCTGTACAGCTGCAGCAAGGTATCCCTGTTCCTGTATTCTAACCCTTTTGCTATGAAGGCCAGCATACCGTTTGCCTTCTTGACCGCCTGTTGCACCTGCATGCTCGCCTTCAGTGACTGGTGTACAAGAACACCCAGGTCTCTCTGTACTTCCCCCTCTCCCAATCTATTGCCATTTAAATAATAATTTGCCCTCCCGTTCCTGCACCCAAGGTGGATAACTTCGCACTTGTCCACATTATAGTGCATCTGCCATTTATCCGCCCAATCGCCCAGTCTGTCCAAATCGCTCTGGAGCTTCCTGGTCTCTTCCTCTGAGCCCACCCCCCCTCCTAGTTTAGTGTCGTCTGCAAATTTGGAAATGCTGCATCCGACTCCCTGATCCAGGTCATTAATGTAAATTGTGAACAGCTGGGGGCCCAGGACAGATCCCTGTGGTACCCCACTTGTTACTGCCTGCCATTCAGAAAATGAGCCGTTTATTCCAACTCTCTGTTTTCTATCTGACAGCCAGTTCCCTATCCACGCCAAAACTTTCCCCTTTATCCCATGAGCCTCAATTTTCCATGCTAATCTTTTATGTGGGACCTTATCGAAGGCCTTTTGGAAGTCCAGGTACACCACATCTACTGGCTCTCCCCCATCTATTCTACCAGTTACTCCCTCAAAAAATTCCAATAGATTAGTCAAGCACGATTTACCCTTTGTAAATCCATGTTGACTCTGTCCTATCCTGTCCCCATTTGCTAAGTGCTCCGCTATTTCATCCTTAATGATGGACTCCAGCATTTTGCCCACAACCGATGTAAGGCTTACAGGTCTGTAATTACCTGCTTTTTCCCTACCCCCCTTTTTGAATAGTGGGGTAACGTTAGCTACCCTCCAATCCATCGGCACTGTTCCCGAGTCTAATGAATTCTGAAAAATCATCCTTAGTGCATCCGCTATCTCTAGGGCCACCTCCTTCAGTACCCTAGGATGCATGTTATCAGGCCCTGGGGATTTGTCCACCTTCAATCCCTTTAGCTTCCTTAACACCATATCCTTAGAGATATTGATTTGCGTCAGTTCCTCCTTTGCCAATGTCCCTATTTTTCCCGATATCCCAGGGAGGTTTTTTGTGTCTTCCTTCGTAAAGACTGACCCAAAGTATGCATTTAGTTGATCTGCCATTTCCTTATTTCCCATTATATATTCCCCCGTATCTGACTGCAATGGACCAACTTTGGTTTTCACCAGTCTTTTCCTTTTGATATACTTATAAAAGCTTTTGGAGTTAGTTTTTATATTTTCCGCCAGCTTGTTTTCGTAAGCTATTTTGCCCCTCTTGATTATGCCCTTTGCCCTCCTTTGCTCTATCTTAAACTGTTCCCAATCTTCCGCTCTGGCGCTTTTTTTGGCTATTTTATACGCCCTATCTTTGGATTTTATGCTGTCTCTAATTTCCCCTGTTATCCACGGTTGAGTCACCTTTTTAGATTTCCTTTTATGCCAGATTGGTATAAACAATTTTTGCAATTTTGTCATTCTATCTTTAAATGTTTGCCATTGTTTATCTACCTCCAGTCCTCCCAGGAACGTTGTCCAATCAGACCTACTCAGTTCCCGTCTCATGGCATCATAATTCCCCTTGTTTAAATTCAGGACCTTAGTCTCTGAGTCAATTTCTTCGCTCTCCATTTCGAGTGAGAAATCGATCATGTTATGATCGCTCTGACCCAAGGGTCCCCGTACAACAAGATTACTGATTAGTCCCTTCTCATTGCACAGTACCCAGTCCAATATAGCCTGTTCCCGAGTTGGTTCCTCGACATATTGATCCAGATAACCATCCCTCAAACACTCAAGGAATTCCTCCTCCTCATTATTTTTACTGATTAGGCTAGTCCAATCTATATGTAAGTTAAAGTCACCTATGATGACAGCTGTGCTCTTATTGCATGCTTCTCTAATTTCCCTCGTGATGCCCTCCCTAACCTCTATTTTACTATTTGGAGGCCTATATACCACTCCTATTAATGTTTTTCGCCCCTCGCTATTTCTTAGCTCCACCCATATAGATTCTGTATTAACTGAGTTAATATCCTTCCTTTCAATTGCATTTATCCCCTCTTTTACTAGCAATGCTACCCCTCCTCCCTTTCTTTTTTGTCGATCCTTCCTAAATACTGAATACCCCTGTATGTTAAGCTCCCAGCCCTGCTCACCCTGCAACCATGTTTCCGTAATCCCAATTAGGTCATAATTATTAACCTCTATTTCCACAGCTAATTCATCTACCTTGTTCCTGATGCTTCTCGCATTAAGGTATAAAACCCTCAGGCTTTTTTTATGCTCACATTTTTTATGAATTAGTTTGGCCCTTTGTTTTTTGTTCCTCACCCTTTTATCATTTATTTCTGTCTGCCTTTCACTTTCCTCTATTTCACTACATAGGTTTCTAGCCCCCTGCCATACTAGTTTAAATGCTCCCGAACTGCTTTATCAAAAATTACCCCGAGAACATCAGTTCCATCTCTGCACAGGTGTAGACCGTCCCTTTTGTATAGGTCACACCTACCACAAAACTGGTTCCAATGCCTCAAAAATTTAAAACCCTCCCTCTTACACCACTGCTCAAGCCACGTATTTAGCCTAACTATCCTGTTCTCTGTACTCTTACTAGCACGTGGCACTGGTAGTAATCCAGAGATTACTACCTTCGAGGTCCTACTTTTTAGCTTGGCTCCTAACTCCCGAAATTCTACTTGTAGGACCTCTTCCCTTTTTTTAGCTACGTCGTTGGTACCAACATGTATCACGACAACTGGCTGTTCCCCCTCCCCCTCCAGAATGTTCTGCACCCGCGCCGAGACATCCTTGACCCTTGCACCAGGGAGGCAACATACCATCCTGGAGTCTCGGTCGCGACCACAGAAACCCCTATCTATTCCCCTTACAATCGAATCCCCTATTACTATAGCCCTGCCACTCTTTTTCCCTCCCTTCTTTGCAACAGAGCCAGTCATGGTGCCATGAGCCTGGCTGCTGGTGCCTTCCCCCGATGTGTCACCCCCCCCGACAACAGTACCTAAGGCGGTGAACCTGTTGCTAAGGGAGACAACCCCAGGGGATTTCTGCACTACCTTCCTGCCCTTGCTCTGCCTTTTGGTCACCCATGTACTGTCTACGCTGGCCTTAACCTGCGGTGTGACCAACTCACTAAATGTGCTATCCACACCCCTCTCAGAATCGTGGATGCTCCAAAGTGAGTCCACCTGCAGCTCAAGGGCCGTCATGCGGTCCCACATGAGCTGCAGCTGGACACACTTCCTGCACACATAGTCGTCAGGGACACAGGAAGCGTCCCTGATTTCCCACATGTTACAGGAGGAGCATGACACAGGTCCGAGCTCTACTGCCATGACTTAACCCTTATATTACTTTTAATTTGTAGCCTTTATGGCACCCCATCACAACCCAGCTGTATTTGTCAACCGCAAGGGTTTCCACTCCCTTAACGTCCAGCTGGTGTGTAACCACAGGAAGATCATTATGCATGTTTGCGCCAAGTACCCTGGCAGTTGCCATGACTCCTTCATCCTGCGGCAGTCAACTGTGCCTCAGCTCTTCAATCTGCCAACCCAACTTTCCGGATGCCTACATGGCGACAAGGGCTATCCCCTGAAAAAGTGGCTCATGATACCAATGAGGAGGCCATCAAATGAGGCTGAGGAGTGGTGCAATGTGAGCCACATTTCCACCAGAAGCATCATAGAGCAAACCATCGGCTTGCTGAAAATGCGATTCTGTTGCCTCGACAGATCTGGTGGAGCCCTGCAGTATGCACCAGCCAGGGTCTCCAGGATCATCGTGGTCTGCTGTGCCCTGCACAACATCACACAGCAGCGTGGCTTAGCGCTGCCTGAGGAACAAGTGGCTCAGTGCACAGCCTCCTCGGAAGAGGAGGAGGCGGCAGAGGAGGGACGCCTTGCGGGGGCGAATATGCCAATTCCACCAGCATGCGATCACATTGCTGGCTGTGAGGCAAGGGATGCACTAATCCATGCTAGATTCACGTAACGTGACACATCAACCACATATGGCTGGCACATGGAAATGAATGTCTGGCCGACCTTCTTAACACACCGTACAGCATCTGTGCAATAACTTGTGGTTTTCTAAAACTCTCACCACCATCATTATAGATGAAAGTGCCCTGACCCCTCACTGTGCAACTTCCATTTCTGAGCACACATAGGCCAACTCTCTGAATCTTTGCCATCACTTTTCTTTAATACATTAATAATAATGATGACAAACTTTGTATCAGATGAAAACATCCAAATGACTACGCTTGTGACTATTTGTGTGTTAACTTTCTCTTATGCGTGCTTCTATGTGGTGCTTCCCCTGTGGTTTCAGCAGATGTAGAGGCACCTTGCTCACTTTTATGCTGCTCTACTTAGACGCCTTTGGCAGGCGTCCTCTGGGTTTTGGAGCCTGGAAGAGCTCCTCAACAGTCTGCTCTTCCTACGGCTGTGCAGGGGCTGAGACAGCCATCTCAGTTGGGTGCAGAATCTGGGGCTCTGACCGAGGGCTCTGCAGTGGCATGGTTGTGTGAGCGCTTGGAGAGGAGCCCACACTTCCTTGTTGTTGGCCACCAACATCCCTCTCATGGATCACCCGCACTTCAGTGCTAGCAAGTGGCTGGAGAGCACCTTGCTGATTATCAGTGGAGCCATGAGGATCCATGTCTCTACTGACAGTCTTCATAACGAGGATGTCCATGTACCTCTGGTGTCTCTCCTCAATAGATGCCCATCTATCCTCCATAGCAGATCATCTATTTAGAAGAGTCACCATGATCTGTTGTGTCTGGCAAGTTATCTCCTCCATGGAGGTTGCCACCCTCTCCATGGCGGCACGTTCATGCACCATTGCTGCCACAAAGGCAGTGCTCATCTTGGAGATGGATTCCTCCATTCTCTGCACATTCGCAGTTACCATGGATGCAAACCCTGTCAGAGACTCCTGCACTTGTTCCTGGAGTTCCAGCACCGCTCTCTTTCTGGATGGCCCTATAGGCACAGCGTCTACATACAGCTGAGCAGAGCTAGAAGCAAAGTGCGACCTCCAACGAGGACTCTCCACTGCTGTCGCTGTCTCCACCATCTGCTGATGCTCACTTGTAAGCTATGATACACCAGGTGACAACACCACACTATGTTGTGCAGGACCTGCCAAGGTGTGCGTTTCTGCGCTGGTGCTGGGTGCGCTGAGTCCTGGTGACACTGCTCCCTCAGAGGCTGCAGGTTCCTCTGAGGAGTCGTCCAGCTCTTCCTCCTGGACAGTGGGGAGGAGGGCTCTCGATGGTCCTGCAGGAGAGTAAAGGCATGAGTTTGACAGCTGATATTTAGGTAGCACACACATCCTATTGTGCTGATGATCAAAAGTCTATCTCTATGAACATCATATGCCATTTCAGTCAATCATGAAATCTAAATAAGAGGGTTGAAAATCTATTCTGTCACCAGCTTCCTCTACTGCGCCCGTCTCTCCGTTCCCCGCTTCCAGTTCCTCACCACTTCCCACAATGTCATGAGCAGCCTCCTCAGTTCTTGTCAAACTTGCGAGGGATGGTGGTCCTCCTCCTGTCGTCACTCTATCCCTCTTATTGTGGGCTCTATTTTCCTGCAAGGAGGGACACAAGTGGAGTTTCAGCAAGATTGATGGAGTGACTGTGAAGAATCTGTGGTGTATGTAACCTGTTCCACCTTAAGAGAACTTAAGCCTGTTCCACCTTAAGAGATGTACTACTTTCTCTGGCTGCTGTATACGTAATACCGGTGGTGACCACACCGGTATATAAGCACTGTGTAGTAATATTGTATTCAGTATAGTCCCTACCTCCAACCAGTAAAGACCTGTTGAATTTACTCTTGTAGTCTGTGTAGTAATTATCATTATAACACACAGACTTAACAGTGGCGACGAGTCCGATTCTTACCCTGCGGCAGTTATTTCCACGGCGGCTTCGTCCACAGACAGGACGTCGAAGAGAGGTTTCCACCCTCATCACCCTACTGGAAGACACGTCGAGCGGCAGGCATCGAGAAACCGGAGTGCAGAAGACATCCTGACCTCAAAGCCTCCATCAGCGACTGTCAGCTTCTTCTTTCTACCTCGGTGGTGGGTAAGCCAGGCAGCGACACGACAGAAAGTCAACCGCGTTGGCTGTACAGACGGGGCTGGGAAGACGGAGGAATAAGGGCGGTGAGATCGATCGTGACCGGAGATAAGGGCCGGGCCGCTTTCGAGCGAGAGGCGCAGCGCGGGGACATCGATCGCGACCGGAGATCAGGGCCGCATTCGGGCTAAAAGGCGCAGCGTCTGGGGAAACTGAAGGCGCGAGAGCCGCGGTGAAGCGGAGACAGCGTCGGGGGACGGTTGAAGACCGCCAAGCGCGGGAAAACCGCCATTTTGTGGGCGTAGGACGACGACAAGAGCGGGAAGCCGCCATCTTGGATAACATAAAAATACAATAAATTGCAACGATGCCTAAACATGGGAACATTAATACCTTTGATAGTGACATCGAAGATTGGGCCATGTATGTAGAACGCATACAAAATTATTGTAAGGCAAATAAAATTCCTGATGCAGATAAAGCACTAACATTATTAAATTTAATGGGTGCGAAGACATACGGGCAATTGAAACACCTGTTATCACCAGATGAACCGGCGGATAAGACGTTCGAGGAGATTGTTACTGTCCTGAAAAATCATCTAAACCCCACGCCGCTGATGCTAGCAGAACGATTTAAATTTTACGACAGAAGGCAGCTGCAGAATGAAAGCAATGCTGAATATTTGATGGAATTACGTAAGCTAGCAAAATATTGTCAGTTTGGAACGGGACTGACAGAGACACTACGAGATAAATTTGTGTGTGGTTTATTTAAAC
The DNA here is from genome assembly GCF_052327205.1 of Somniosus microcephalus. Taxonomy (NCBI): domain Eukaryota; kingdom Metazoa; phylum Chordata; class Chondrichthyes; order Squaliformes; family Somniosidae; genus Somniosus; species Somniosus microcephalus. The sequence continues at coordinate 149,849,414 of NC_140999.1, forward strand.
AGGATACACAAAAGCGACTGCTCGAGGAGAATGAGCTGATGCTTGAGAAGGCGGTCACTATGGCAGCAGCACACGAAGCCGCAGCGAGAGGCACAGCAGTAATGCAGCTACGGTCACTGGAACTCGGTACAAACAAATTGGGTTTGAGTTCTGTCAAATGTTATCGTTGTGGAAAGACAACGCACGATCAGAACCAGTGTTGGTTTAAAAACCAAGAATGCAGAACGTGTGGCAGGCTTGGCCACATAGCTAAAGTATGCCGGTCAGGAAAGAAGACCAGCAACAAAAAGCCACCGCAAGGAAAATACGCAAAGGTACACAAGGTGACAAAGAACAGTTTGACCGAACAGAAGTCAGATTCAGACGCTAGCAGTAATGAACTGGATAGCTTAAGAGTACACAACGTTGGTAAGGATGCAGATCTCCAGACAATTTGGGTCACTCTTCAGATAGCAGGAGTCCAAGTAAAAATGGAATTGGACACTGGATCGGCATTGACGGTCATGAATAAGAAAGATTACAGAAGGTTATTCCAACATATTCCCCTACAGGATACGGAGATTATATTGAAAACATACACGGGGCAAAGAGTGTACCCCATCGGAAAAATAGAGGTAGAAGTGGTCCACAAGGGCGAAGAAAGCCAAGTAATGGACTTATATGTGCTACCTGAAGGAGGTCCACCACTACTAGGATGGGAGTGGATTAGGAAAATGAATATGGACTGGCACTCCTTGAAGGCACTAACGGTAGATTCCGGGGAAACAGATGTCAAACCTAAACGATTGTCCAGAATATTGGATGATGCTAAAGAGGTGTTCCAGCAGGGACTGGGAACACTGAGAGGAATTACGGCAAACATCAAGATTGATGAACATGCACAACCAAAATTTTTTAAAGCCAGACAGGTACCCTATGCAATATGACCTACTGTTGAAGCGGAACTGGAAGCACTAGAACGTTCAGGTGTACTGTCTAAGGTAGATTGGAGTGAGTGGGCTACGCCCATTGTTCCTGTTATGAAACGTCCTGCGAGCAACAAGCCAGGAGATCCAGGGAAGGTTCGCATCTGTGGAGATTTCAAAATCACCGTTAATCCGGTGCTTCACACGGTGCAGTATCCGCTTCCACGGATTGAGGATATTTTCGCTTCATTGTCTGGCGGGAAACACTTCACCAAGATAGACCTGGCGCAGGCGTACTTGCAGATGGAGGTTGAGGAAGAGTCACGCCAATACCTCACGATCAACACGCATCGAGGGTTGTACCGGTACAATAGGCTGGTTTTTGGAGTGGCATCAGCTCCAGCAATTTGGCAGAGGGCCATGGAGCAGGCATTACAGGGAATTCCAGGCAGACAATGTTACCTGGACGATATTCTGATCACAGGTGATGGTGATGAACAACATCTCGCAAGCTTGGAACTGGTGCTCAACAGACTGAAAGAGTATGGACTTTGAGTAAATCGGCAGAAATGTGAGTTCTTCCAAAAGCGGATCTCGTACTGTGGCCATGTCATTGACCGGGAGGGGCTTCATAAGTCTCCTGACAAGATTGAGGCAGTTGTAAAGGCTCCCGCTCCGGAGAATGTCTCTCAGTTGAGGTCGTTTCTAGGATTAATTAACTATTACCATAAATTTCTGCCAAATCTATCCACGGTACTGCACCCGTTAAACGCTCTTTTACAGAAAGGGGTACCATGGGAATGGGGCGAAAACTGTAAGAAGGCATTTCGCAAAAGCAAAGAATTGATCACCTCAGAGAAAGTGTTGGCTCACTTCAACCCGACACTGCCTATTCGGTTGGCTTGTGATGCTTCTCCATATGGTATTGGGGCAGTACTCTCACACAAGTTGCCAAATGGCACGGAAAGGCCAGTCGCGTTTGCATCCAAATCATTGACCTCCGCTGAGCGCAACTATGCGCAGATCGATAGGGAGGCTCTTAGCCTTGTATGGGGAGTGAAGAAGTTTAATCATTACCTGCAGGGCCAAAAATTCACACTTCTGACAGACCATCAACCGTTGGTATCCATTTTTAACCCTAAGAAGGGTGTTTCGGTGATGACAGCGCAGCGTCTCCAGAGATGGTTTCTTTTCCTAGGGGCACATCAATATCAAATAGAATTCAAAGGTACGAAACAGCATGGCAATGCTGATGGGCTGTCGCGCCTGCCACTACCTGAAGAAGAAGACACGACGAAAGTTGACCCTGTTGAGTTATTTCATTCGACCATCATCGAGTGTTTACCAGTCACCAATGCAAGTATTGAAAGAGAAACCAGGAACGACCCGACACTGTCCAGAGTCTACGAGGTGACAGTGAAAGGATGGCCAACACGGGGTGATCCTCTGTTACCGGCATTTTCGGCAAGGCGAGACCAGCTGTCCGTCTGCCATGGTACCTTGATGTACAGGACAAGAGTGATTATTCCTCCCAAGTTAAGGGAAAGAGTTTTAAACGAACTGCATGAAGGTCATCTGGGGGGAGTTAAAATGAAAAGTCTTGCTAGGGCTTATGTATGGTGGCCGGGTATTGACCAACAGATTGAGGAGTTAACGAAAAGCTGCACTGGGTGCCAAAAAGTGCAAAATGCACCTCCGATAGCACCGCTACACCCATGGGAATGACCTTCAGCCCCATGGCAACGCGTACACATTGACTTTGCTGGTCCATTCATGGACTCCATGTTCCTAATCGCGGCGGACGCACATTCCAAATGGCCAGAAGTCATCAAGATGAATACCACTACTTCAGAAAAGACAATTGCAGTGTTAAGAACAATATTCGCAAGGAACGGATTGCCAGAACAGATCTGTTCGGACAACGGACCAGTTTGTATCGGAAGAATTCCGACAATTCTTAAAGAAGAATGGAGTAAAACATTATACCTCTGCCCCATATCACCCGGCGACAAACGGGTTGGCTGAAAGATTTGTCCAGACATTCAAAAAGGCAATTAAGGCCATGAACGATGATCAGATTCCGCTGCAACACAAGGTCGACAAGTTCCTGATGTCATATCGAAACGCCGATCATGCAGTGACTAACCAAAGTCCTGCCATGATGTTTTATAACAGGAGGTTGCGGTCCAAGTTGGACTTGTTAAAACCAAATGTGCGGAGGGAAGTGGAAAACAAACAGTTTCGGCATATTAACAACAAGACCACTCGAACTTTCGACGTAGGACAACCAGTGTTGGCAAGGGGCTATGGAAACGAAAAATGGCAGTCCGGAACAATTCGGGCCAGACAAGGACCTCTGATGTACACAGTAGATATTGGTCATAATGTGATAAGGCGTCATGCGGATCAACTGGTAGAGTCGAGAGCAAGGGTCGAACCCATGGTTGTGACAGAGACAACTGTGGAAGACGTTAATGAACCTGAAGCATCTACCTCGGCAGGGAATGTACTTGATGATGATGACACCCAATACATTGGAAACCAAATAGAGGAGGCACCTCAACAACAAGAATCAGAGACTACTGAGAGGCGTTATCCAAGCCGCATCAGAAAGCCTCCTGAGAGACTGAACCTTTGAACTGTTATACCTGAAGTTATATATGTATATATGTTATTATGTTATGTTAAATGGGGATATGACTGTTAAGCTAAAAAGGGAGGATTGTGGTGTATGTAACCTGTTCCACCTTAAGAGAACTTAAGCCTGTTCCACCTTAAGAGATGTACTACTTTCTCTGGCTGCTGTATACGTAATACCGGTGGTGACCACACCGGTATATAAGCACTGTGTAGTAATATTGTATTCAGTATAGTCCCTACCTCCAACCAGTAAAGACCTGTTGAATTTACTCTTGTAGTCTGTGTAGTAATTATCACTATAACACACAGACTTAACAGAATCCATAACATAGAAGCTTAGAGGCAGACCAAGATGGAGTGAGGTGCCAAGAGGAAGGTGCTTCCCTGTGCATTGTTAATTGTTTTCATTGCATAACCGTGAGAGCGAGTGTGAGGGGTGCATAGTAGGATGGTGAAGTGATTCAGTACATAGAGAGAGAGGATAGGTAAGGGTGCAAGGGAAGTAAGGGTAAGCTGAGATGTGGAGCAGCAGGCTGACAATACAGAGTGCTGGTGATGAGAAGAGAAGGGAAGCAGATTGATCCTTCAAGTGTAATGTGATACTCACTTTTGATGATCGCAGAAGATCATTGAACCATTTTCAGCACTGCACCCAGGTGCGTGAGCATAAGGACCTTGTAGGGGGTGGTGTGTGTGTCAGCTTCACCTCTGACTCCTTTGAGCGGTTCGAATCGCTCCCACTCCCTTGGTTCTAGACCTGGACTTATTTGGGGGTTGTAATGAAATTGCAACAGACAACTGAGTTGGTGAAAAGAACTTGGATTTTATTTGAGACAAGAAAATATACACAACACTATAAATCTTATCACTCTAAAAGGGGGAACACTTCAGAATATGCGAGGGAGAATGACAATAGACAAAAATACCTTACCCCTCCTGATCCAACTATACTAACTAGGTTGAATTCCAGAGGACCAGGAAATGCTCACCAAACGCAGGAATAGTTTGTAGAGTGGGAAAAACTTGCAGATCTTCGATTTCTTCCAGGTTGGTTCCTTGTTGGTCGTGGTGGCCCAATATTAACTAGTTGTTGGTAATATTGTTGGTTGTTTGTTTCGTAGGGCCCTTGGTTGCTGCGATTCCTTCCGTTCTCCTTCTGTTGTCCCGAGGCTGATGTCTTTCGAATGAGCTGTGCCTTTTTCTGTGTCTGTCCGAACTGTACTGCTAATTAAAATTCACTGGCTGCTGTTTCAATTCTCTGCCTGAACTGTACTGATCGAACTGATCGAACCCATCGAGCGAACTGCTTTCTTGTGGAGACAGGTCTTTAGTTTATACTAAAACGAAACCTGCTAATCTTGTTAGATTTTTGGCTGGCTCGTTAAGGGCCACTTAATTGGTCCCATTTAGTTAACTGGCTTCGGGATAGCTTCCTGAGTAGTTCAAGAAGGTGTGAAGTGCTTTTGAATGTCTCAAATAGTCTTTTATTCTTAGATTTCCTGTAAGGCCTTCAAATTCTGTGCAGGTTCTTTTATGCGTGGGTTTTAATGGGCTTTGGGCTTTAGGTGAGGCTGGGGTTTTCATTGATTTATTGATTGAATGCAAATTCCAAGACAGGGGCTGAGTTTCGTTTATTGTTCCTCCCAGACAGTCTGGCTACTTTCAAATACACAAACTGTTCCTCTGCAGAGGTCAATCCCACATTCCTGTCACAGCCTTTTCCTACAAGTCTGAACATGTCTTTTTAAACCAGCCAAATCTTCCTGGGATTTTGATTTAAATCCTTTTTGCCCAATAACTCTGAAACCAGTCCAAAAATCGCTTCCTTAAATTAAACTCTTTGAAATCCTTCTGTTTGGCCCAACCACACCGTTGTCCTTTTTACAGATTTCTTCTGTGATATTCCAAAATCACTTTAAAAATGACCTTTCCTTCTGTTCTGGGGTTTAGCAGAAATTTTCAAACCTTACAGACCTAACGCTTACCTCCTCAGCAATTTGCAGCCAGGCTGCCTTTGTCTGCTGTAAAAATGACCTTTCCTTCTGTTCTGGGGTTTGGCAGAAATTTTCGAACCTTACAGCCCTAACGCTTACCTCCTCAGCAATTTGCAGCCAGGCTGCCTTTGTCTGCTGAGGAGGCTTCCTCCAGCCATCGGGAGGGAACAGAATCTCCCGGCGCCCTCTTACTCCCTCCACAAGAACTTGGAGGGAGTCATCATCAAAGCGTGGAGCAGCCTTGGCTTTGGCAGCAGTCATAGTCACCTGGATCTATTTCCACAGCAGCACAAACAAAATGAGAAGCTAAAGCTACATGGGCCCCTTAAAAACAACTGAAGAAATGCGTCATCAGAGGCGAGCTGCAGACCCACTCCCACTCATTGGGCCGGGTAGCACATATGGTGGCCTTAATGAGCCCACTTAATTTAAAATCCTGAATTGGGAGCAGCTGAAACCAGCAGCGGGACCGAAACCCATCCACGAGGCAACCCAACTCCAACCCGCCTCCTTAAAGAAAATCGTGGCCAAAATTTCTATTACTCTGCTCCAACAATATAGACCTGATATTTCTTGACCCCAACAGTATCTCTGAAATTGCAGTGCGTATGACGGCGTACTCTCAGAGTACGCTGCCATATTCCCTTTGAAATCCACCGCAAGTTCGGGATTTCTGCACATGCGTGAAACCGGAAATTGCGTCCTGTCAACATACACATTGACAGGCTATCTGCAATCACTGGCGCAAAATTGGGCTATCTGCCCAGCGACTGGCCAGCGATTGTGCACGGAAGTCTTACGGTTGATGCAAGCAGGTACAGGGCCTGTTTGCATCAGCGTAAGGGGATATCTAAGCCATTAATTAAACATTTTGATATCCTAAATTATCCACATACACTGTATGAAGTGAGTTTATGTAAATATTGGCCTGGAATACAGTTTTAATGATGTATAAAATTATCAAAAAATTACATTTTTATTGAGGTTGGTGGAATGAAGGTAATTACAAATAAATTTCCATTTCTGTAAATTGTATAAATATTAGATTTCAGGATTCCCTTCGTAAATGATTAAAATTGAATTCTGCTTATTGATTGGAGGACCAGGCCCACGTGATCCCAGGTAAGCTACCGTACCGGCTGCTTTCATCCGACCAGTCTGAGCTACTTTAAAAGCTAACGTCCAGAGTGAAAGGGTAGTGTGCTAACCCACTCCCACTCAGTCATCCCAACCTGACATTATATAATGAAAGGCTTCTTGCAAGTAGAAAATTGTAGATTGAAAGGAAACATATTTATGTGCAGTTTTTGACAATTATAAAATAGTTGCAAGTGTGCAGAAATTTTTTAAAGGGCTACAGCTTTAAAAGCTGAACATCCATTTACAATGTACCACTGTTAAAATAAATATGCTGCTAAATACACATTTTAAGCACACTATTCATAGTCAACTACAAATCAAATACCTTTCCAGTGTGTGTGTTACGCCTACCGACATGACTATGTGCTTTTAAGAAATCCTTGAATATTACACAGTACAATAGCACGTGTTTTACAAACATAATTGAAAAACAAGGATCAGCAATCCATAGTTGGATGTAATGGAAATATAAGCATATACAATACCTTCTTGAGAAATAATTAGGGGCTAGTGCCCCGGAAAAATTAGCACCCCGTGCTGGAAATTGAGTGGTTGCGCCCCAAGAGGGAAGCGGGGTGCTACTGGAAGCGCCCCACTTCCCTCTTGGGGCGCTGCAAGTCAATATCGCGGCGCTATGTGCCACGGTATTGCAAGCCTTCCTCCCCTTCTTAAAGGGGAGGGGCCTTGCGCAGGGCGACCCAGGGCCCAGCTGGGCCCCCGGAGATCGGGAGTGCCAGAAAAAGAGCCCGGCACTCAAGAGAAGTGCCAGGCTCTTGGAGCGCAGCCAGCACTCCGCGGGGTGGGGGCGCGTTTCAGGAGGCCGGGGACGGGAGCGCAGGCAGGTGCTGGCAAGCAGCCAGCAACAAACATGGCCACCCCGCACCTCGCCTTTAAATTGTGCCTCCCGGCTGTAGGTAGGACCCCCTGACCCCATCAGACATAGCGTCCGGCGGTAAGTCAGGGGGCGCTCCCGACGATTGTGGCCAGGGCGCAAGCGGGGCGCTGCACATGGTGATGACGTCATCACCGGCGGCGCAGCGCTGCGGGGCACTACTGGTTAGCACCACCACTAACTTCCTGCTGAATTTTCCCCCAAAGTAAGTATGAACCCTAGAATTTTAGATTCTCCAAATGGATCAGTTGGTAAATTCACCAAGCAGTATGTGTGACAGCGAGCCAGAGCAGGAAGGCTTATGGGACATCGGCCTAGAAATTCAGTTAAGGCCCGCCAGCAGGCTAACGCCCAAAAGTTAGCGCTGCGCGCGGAGCCAGGTGCGCCCGTCAGATATTCGGCTTTTGCGCCCCAAGTCGGAACCGGGCGCTATTCCAGGGTGTGCCCGCCCCCGCTTGGGGCGCTGAAACTGAATTTCTGCGCTGTAGGCCCCGCTGCGCCACCCGCTGCGGAGCGGCAGGCTGCGGTACTGCAGGCCTCCTCCTTCTCTTAAGGGGGAGGTGCCTGCAACAGTGAGATCGCCGCTGGATTGTGCCGGCAAATGAGCCCGGCACCACGGAGAAGTGCCGGGCTCGCGGAAAGCAGCCGGCAATGCCGCGGGGGGGGGTGGAGGAGGCCGGGGAAGGAGGTGCGGGCAGGCGGCCGCCGAAAAAGCGGCCGGCCGCACCTCCACCTCAAAGCGCCCCAGTAGCGCAGCAGTACGGCCCCGTTTTTCAATCGCTGTTTGCGGCCGCTGCAGAAGAGGCGGCCGCAACTAAATATGGGGTTTGGGCCGGAAGCGGGGCGGAACCGGGGCACTGCGCACACCGATGACGTCATCGGTGTCGGCGCAGTGCTACCGGCTACCGCCGCCATTACCGCAGCGCTGATTATCAGCGCACCCTCTTACACTGGCGCAGAAACCCTATTTGGGCAGTAACTGGGCGCAAAGCCCACTGAATTTCTAGCCCATCAGGTCCCTAATTTGTGGTAAATTAGGCAATCTCGGATCAGGTCAACAGTGGTAATGTTACAATTTGCGTGGGTTACTACTCATCACTATTTAGTGACTCCTGTTGGAACTGCCTATGTTTGGACAGTGAATTAAGGCAGAATTAGGCTTCATGCAATAATAAATTATTTTGCAAATGCTCACTGTCCTGGTTCTCAAATGAGGATCAGCCATTTGGATGAGTTCCTGGAAGGCTAGCATTACCTCTGAAACCGTGTCCCAGTTCGAATCTCAGTATTCAGGAGATAAGAGGAGAAAATTGGAGGAGGAAATGGAAGAAAAATTCACATATTGACATTTTTCTCATTTTGCTTGAAATAGCCAAAATAGTAACAAAAATATTTGCTCTTTATGAAGCAAAACTGTTGCTGTGGCATTTTCAGTGTTAATGGTAAGCACTGACTCTTAAAGCAAGACACGTGCCAGAACAAGACTCAGAACAACATGTTCAAGGTTATTTATGTATTGTTAAATCAATCTAGTAATGGACCTATACCTGTATTGTATTCCTGCATCACTTCTACTCTCTGCTCAGTTGTATCATTTGCTAACATTTCACACAGTAAGTCATTGGTATTGTGTCAATTCCACAATTTCAAGCCCACTTTCAAGGTTTTCAAAATTGCCTTTACAAAAAGAAAACTAATTGAAAGATTGACATTGAATGTATAGAATTCATCTTCTCTTCTTCTTAGGCAGCCCCTCGGAACTGAGGATGACTTGCTTCCACACTAGAAATGAGTTCTCAGGTGACTGATGAGTCCAGGTGGGGCAGACGGTGGTTGAAGGGGCGGGTGAGTGAGGTTCTTGGGTTGACGTGCAATCCTTCCGCTGTTTGCGCTTGAATTCCGCTTGCTCCTGGCGAAGATACTCAAGGTGTTTGGCGCCTTCCCGGATGCTTCTCCTCCACTTTGTGCGGTCTTGGGCCAGGGATTCCCAGGTGTCGGTGGAGATGTTGCACTTTTTCAAGGAGGCTTTAAGGGTGTCCTTGAATCGTTTCCTCTGCCCACCTGGGGCTCTCTTGCCGTGTCGGAGCTCCGAGTAGAGCGCTTGCATTGGGAGTCTCGTATCGGGCATGCGGACAATGTGGCCCGTCCATCAGAGCTGATCGAGCGTGGTCAAAGCTTCAATGCTGGGGATGTTGGCCTGAGCAAGAACACTGACTTTGGTGCGCCTATCCTGCCAATGGATTTGTAGGATCTTGCGGCGGCAACGTTGATGGTACCTCTCCAGTGCTTTGAGGTGCCTGCTGTACATGGTCCATGTCTCTGAGGCATACAAGAGGGCGGGTATCACTACTGCTCTGTAGACCATGAGCTTGGTGCTGGGTTTGAGGTCCTGGTCTTCAAACACTCTCTTCCTCAGGTGATCAAAGGCTGCACTGGCACACTGAAAGCGGTGTTGAACTTCGTCATTGACATCTGCCCTTGTTGACAGTAGGCTCCCGAGGTATGGAAAGTGGTCCACGTTGTCCAAGGCCTTGCCGTGGGTTTTGATAATCGGGGGGCAGTACTGTGTGGCGGGGGCAGATTGGTAGAGGACCTTTGACTTTCGGATGTTTAATGTAAGGCTTATGCTCTCGTACGCTTCAGTGAAGGTGTTGACGATGGTTTGGAATTCATAGGATGTTATTTGTTAATCTCTTTTCAAACATACGTTTTTTTAATTCATTCACGGGATGTGGGCATCGCTGGCAAGGCCAGCATTTATTGCCCATCCCTAATTGCTCTTGAGAAGGTGGTGGGTGGTGAGCCACCTTCTTGAACCACTGCAGTCCATGTGGTGAAGGTACTCCCACAGTGCTGTTAGGTAGGGAGTTCCGGGATTTTGACCCAGTGACAATGAAAGAACGTATATATTTCCAAGTCAAGATGATGTGTCACTTGGAGGGAAACTTGGAGGCGGTGGTGTTCCCATGCACCTGCTGCCCTTGTCCTTCTAGGTGGTAGAGTTAGTGGGTTTGGGAGGTTCTGTCGAAGAAGCCATGGCAAGTTGCTGCAGTGTATCTTGTAGATGGCACACACTGCAGCCATGATGCGCCGGTGGTGGAGGGAGTGAATGTTTAAGGTGGTGGATGGAGTGCCAATCAAGCGAGCTGCTTTGTGTTGGATGGTGTCGAGCTTCTTGAGTGTTGTTGGAGCTGAACTCATCCAGGAAAGTTGAGAGTATTCCATCACACTCCTTACTTGTGCCTTGTAGATGGTGGAAAGGCTTTCAGGAATCAGGAGGTGAGCCACTCGCTGCAGAATACCCAGCCTTTGACCTGCTCTTGTAGCCGCAGTATTATTGTGGCTGGTCCAGTTAAGTTTCTGGTCAATAGTGACCCTCAAGATGTTGATGGTGGGGGATTTGATGATGGTAATGCCATTGAATGTTATGGGGAGGCAGTTAGACTCTCTTGTTGGGGATGGTCATTGCCTGGCACTTGTGTGGCTCGAAATTACTTGCCATTTATCAGCCCAAACCTGAATGTTGACCAGGTCTTGCTGCATGCGGGCATGGACTGCTTCATTATCTGAGGAGTTGTGAATGGCACTGAACACTGTGCAGTCATCAGCGAACATCCCCACTTCTGACCTTATGATAGAGGGAAGGTCATTGATGAAGCAGCTGAAGATGGTTGAGCTTAGGACACTGCCCTGAGGAACTCCTGCAGCGATGTCCTAGGACTGAGATGATTGGCCTCCAACAACCACAACCATCTTCCTTTGTGCTAGGTATGACTCCCGCCAGTGGAAATTTTTTGCCCGATTCCCATTGACTTCAATTTTACTAGGGCTCCTTGGTGCCACACTCGGTTAAATGCGGCCTTGATGTCAAGGGCAGTCACTCTCACCTCACCCCTGGAATTGAGCTCTTTTGTTCATGTTTAGACCAAGGTCTGGAGCCTAGTGGTCCTGACAAAACCCAAACTGAGCATCAGTGAGCAGGTTATTGGTGAGCCTTGCCATATCGTGCTTTGATTTTAAGCGAACATATGATAATCTTGTGAAGGAATATTAACGTGATAAATCTTTGCTTTATTATTAGTACTTGATGGAAACTTGAAAATCTGCCTGATTTACAAAACCCAGAAAAAGAGATGTCAAATCTGTGGCGGTAAAGGGGGATTACACTACCTGACATCATCACAGTGTTTTCACGGCAAACCTGTTTACAGAGCTCCATATGAAGATTGTTCAAATCCCAAAACTATATCTAATGGAGTGGCTCAGTGCAATATACTACCAATGCACAGTGACACAGAATGTCAACACCCACAATCCCACACGTGCAGAGTTCCCAACATTTTGCAACAACAGTTTGCAACTGGGGATTATTGGATGGGGACTCACATGCTCCTGTACACTTCAATGGCCAATTTCACAGCATTATTAACCAAAGAGCAGATTTTTCTGAAGCCCTTTCTCAGGGGTGTAGTATATTGTATGGGTAGACCCAAGAAAGGGCAGAAAACACAAAGGAAAAATTCTTGCAAAAATATTATCCGAAACAAGGAACAATGTCTATGAATGTGATCTCTGTAGGTAAGTACCTAACAATGATGGTACAGGAATGAATTCTACAGGATAAGCTATGCTGGTAAGATCAGCTATGATCTCAGACGAAGATCAGCCATGATCTCATTGAATGGCGGAGCAGGCTCGAAGGGCCGAATGGCCTACTCCTGTTCCTATCTCTATGTTTCTATGTTTCTATGATACATTTTCACCAACGATGCTACATCAGTGAAGTACCTTTCAGTGATGGCACTTGTCCCTAAAGCTCCTATCTCCTTTAACAGAAGTATTTATTTCTCTTCTGGTCATTTACATGGTGAATGTCGATAATGTCTTTTCTGAATATCATCGCATTTTGCAACTGAAATAAAACAACTTTACAATTTGTCATGTTATTCAGAGATTAGTAATGTTCCTGTGGCTCCATCATTGTAATGTTATTTTACATACATTTTTAAATTGTGTTAGATATTTCTAGAATATATAATTGAATTCAGTATTTCTGAAAGTGTTCTGAAATCTGAAAAAAATATTTAGTAATTAAATGTTATGAAAGTAGGAAATGTACATAAAAATTAGCACTGAAAATTCTCATACTTAATTGACATGTAGATACAAATTTAATGAGATTCTGCTGTTTCACTTTTCTTTAGAACCTAGGGATTTTAAGGTTAAATCTCCTAATCAGTTTCCATGGTTACATGGCTTAAGAATATCAAAATTAGTTCCTGTTGAGTATAAATAATCAGGGCTTCACGGATTAGTTACTGCCATCATTCCTTGTTTTAAATTTTAAAAAATCAGGATATATTCATAGTCATACCAGTACTGTTCAAAAAGATTAGATTTTACTTGCATCTCTCAGAAATAAATAAATTAGATACATCTAATTTTCATTTAGTAAAATTGAAAACTGCACTAATTTGGCTATGACAATACTATCATGTGTCTCATTGATTTTCTACCACATTTTCTCCATTTCTGCTATCGATTCTCATTTTACCAAATAGTTTCTATTATTGCTAATTTTCAAAGCATAGGATTCCTACACCGCCATCCCATGCACTAATAGAGATCCAGGTAGTTTAAAAAAAAAATCATTGACTAAGTCCCTGAAATGTTATTTTCAATCAACCTAAGCTTATGATGTTTTGAAATGATGGCAACAAAAATCACAATCAGTTCAGTTGCAGTAGGAATGACATTGTTAACAGTTCTCTCTCCTCAGGTACTGTCCCCCTCTCCCTCAAATCTGCCGTCATCACCTCTCTCCTCAAAAAACAAACCTTGACCCCATCGCCCTTGCAAACTACCACCCCATCTCCAACCTCCCTTTCCTCTCCAAAGTCCTTGAATGTGTTATTGTCTCTCAAATCCGTGCCCATCTTTCCCGCAACTCCATGTTTGAATCCCTCCAATCAGGTTTCCACCCCGCCACAGTACCGAAACTGCTCTCATCAAAGTAATAAATTACATCCTTTGTGACTGTGACAAAGATAAACTATCCCTCCTCGTCCTTCTTGACTTGTCTGCAGCCTTTGACATGGTTGACCACTCCATCCTTCTCCAACGCCTCTCCACCGTCGTCCAGCTGGGTGGGACTGCACTCACCTGGTTCCATTCTTATCTATCTAATCATAGCCAGAGAATAACTTGCAATGGCTTCTCTTCCCGCTCCCGCATCGTTACCTCTGGTGTCCCCAAAGGATCTATCCTTGGCCCCCTCCTATTTTTCATCTACATGCTGCCCCTTGGTGACATCATCTGAAAACACAGTGTCAGTTTCCACATGTACGCTGATAACACCCAGCTCTACCTCACTACCACCTCTCTCAACCCCTCCACGGTCTCTAAATTGTCAGAGTGCTTGTCCAACATCCAGTTCTGGATGAGCAGAAATTTTCTCCAGCTAAATATTGGGAAGACTGAAGCCATTGTTTTCGGTCCCCACCACAAACTCCGTCCCCTAGCCACTGACTCCATCCCTCTCCTTAACATCTGTCTGAGGCTGAACCACACTGTTCGCAACCTTGGTGTTATATTTGACCCTGAAATGAGCTTCCGACCACATATCCGCAAGATAACTATGACTGCCTCTTTCCACCTCCATAACATCGCCCATCTCTGCCCTTGCCTCAGCTCATCCGCTGCTGAAACCTCATCCATGCCTTTGTTACCTCTGGACTTGACTATTCCAATACTCTCCTGGCTGGTCTCTCATGTTCTACCCTATGTAAACTTGAGGTCATCCAAAACTCCCCGCGTCCTAACTCGCACCAAGTCCCGTTCACCTATCACCCTTGTGCTCGCTGACCACCCTCCCACCCCCTGCAAGATATCGGCACTCCTCTAATTCTGCTCCCTGGAGCATCCCTGATTATAATCGCTCAACCATTGGTGGCCATGCCTTCTGTTACCTATGCACTAAACTCTGGAATTCCCTCCCTAAACCTCTCCACCTCTCTACCTCTCTTTCCTCCTTTAAGACACTCTGACCAAGCTATTGGCCATCTTCCCTAATTTCTCCTTATGTGGCTCAATGTCAAATTTTTTATCTTATAATACTCCTGTGAAGCATCTTGGTATGCTTTACTACGTTAAAGGCGCTATATTAATACAAGTTGGTGTTGTTGCAGTAACGTTGCTCAGTGTCATCATAATAGGAAATCATTAGAACAAGGATATATTATAAATACCCCAGGAATGCAATATTGAGGGGAATTTTAACTCCCAAAAATGGGTGGGTTTGGGTCAGGTGGGATGTAAAAATGTTTTAAATCTCAAAACCGAACCCAACCCGCCTCGAACCTGCCCGCTTCCAGTTTTAACAGGCGGCGTGTTGCTCATTTAAATATTTTAATGAGGCTGTGTGCCTCAGATCTTATCTCCATTTTAAATTTAATCCTGACCAATCTGGTTTTCCGGGCTTCAGGAAACCCAGCAGCTTGAGGGAGGTGAAGCTTGCTGCATGGAAAAGGTAGGTGCCTTCCAGCACTGCTTGTGTACCCACCCCAGCCCCCCGCCACGATCTCTACCACAGCAGCACGACCTTACTTGCTCCTGGGCTGCAGCCTCTGCTGTGGCATTTCCCGCCCGCCAGGGAGCCAAGTCAATCAGGTTGGCTTCCAACCAGGGATCCTGTTTTTAAAAAAGCCACGCACGCTATGGAGTTAAACCTCCACAGCATTCGTAGGAAACCCGAACTTCCAGGTCGACCAGAACTCCTCCCCCCTGCTTGGAAATCCCGCCCCAGTTAAAATCAGGGCCATTATTTTCTTTGTGAAGCAGGTAACTCATTGGTGGTATCGCTAGGGCTAATTGTGAGAATGAACCTTGTAGTAAAAGTTGGTGTGAAGTCCCAAGGAGACCAACATCCCACAAGAGTGGATGTGTTCAACCAACGTCATTGAAAGTGCTCATCAGTGTGTCTTTCTACCAGGCACAATGGAGATTACCATAATTCTCATTTCTGGATAGTCATCAGGAGCTGCGATTTGATTTCCTGAAGTGTTGAATTTGCAATAAAACACAGCTGATATTGTTTTAATTAATGAATCACCGCTCCCAGTAAAAATTCAGAAATATACACGATTTTTTTCAGCTATGCTATCAAGACCTGTCGATGATGTCAACTGGCTGCACACTTCTGCTCTCAGAAAATACAGATCTCTTCAAAGCTGCAAAGGCCTTTTACTGTAAGACTCACCTCGTGGGTGGTAATTAGTCAATAAGCCTAACTACAAGGCACAATGGATAAGAACGTTACAATGGAAACCATTTTACATCCAACACCATTTTCTCTAAAACAAGCCAACTTCATACAAAAGAAGTTCACAATCTGATGAAATGTCTTAACGTAGCTTTGGCAAAAATATGCTTCGTGTTTGAAAAAATACAACTATTAGAACTTGACCTTGAGAGAAGTTAACACTTCTATAATCACTTAAAAGAGATGGTCATATATTGATTATTCAGCCATCTTTATGGACAATGGCTATGTTTTAAAACATAAATCTATTTCCACAAATGCATGCCATTGTTGCTAGGCCTGCTGTGGATTCAGGATGGATCATATGGAATTTTCTGCAATAGGATTGGCTTATATCACTATTCGGTGGAATGGTGAAGGACTTGTCAAACTCTGTTCAATATTTTGGCCTCCGCTGACCAAAAAGTAGTTTTAATCTGAAATTTATGAAGGAATTGTGTCCTTAGAGCAGTATGGTTTGGTTGTCTATGAGTCGTATCCAATGTTAGCTTCAGAGAAATTATATGTGTTGAGAAATATATGCTTTCTGCCCTAAACTGCTAGAAGCAGTTTGTCAAATTCCCCATTGTATCTACCTTTTCATTTCATTCTGTTTAATGTCTTTATCATGGAAGAGTATCTTGCACGGTAATATCTAAAAATGACGAATTCAAGGCATATTTCTAAATTCATACATAGCTATCTATCTTATTTTAAGAAACTGATACCTTGAGTGTGGTGAATGAGAAAGCTGGACTTTGGGGTATCAGTTAAACAATGAGCAAGCCACGATCCAGGACTGGTTTCAGTCATTTTCCTGAAAGATCATTTCAACAAGTGTTCATTTGTTAAATATGTATAAAACGAATTAAAGTACCAGAATGTCCTTACATTTTTCAGAGTTTCTCAGTCTAGAAAGATTCTTTTACGTTTCTACAATTTTCAAAGCTGGATTATTATGGGATATAGTTTGCCAGGAGTTGCCCTCGACATTGTCGAATGACCCTCTTCCATTATGACATCACAGCAGCATATTGTATGAGGTATGTGGTATCCTGGATACAGAAACAAGCTAAGAGGGTGATAGCAGAGAAGCACATTACATCAGACATTGTTATCTGGAGGTAGAAACAAGTTGAGGGGAAGGAAAAATGTGATTAATGGCTATGATCATTCGAAATAGTGTCAATATTTTGATACAAAATGGCAAATGGGAAGTATAATCAGAGATAAAAAATTGAGCCTCTGAAGAATGGCCAGTACCCCAACGGCCAAAGGTGACAGCAGTTTAGACAGTCTCAGTCAGATGGGTGAGCACAAACCTTTAACCCCATGCCTCAGGGTATTACTTTTCCACAGAAAAATGCAAGCTTCTCAATGGGTCAGTTAGTAGCAAGCTCAGCAACTTGACTGATATGGAAAATGTTCAGGAATTAAATCAGGTAAAATAATATTGGGGAATATTTGCCACTAACACAATCACAGCAACGTCATATAGATTTTATCTAAATAGAGATCATCTAGCTATTTATTTTCTCATACAGAAAGAGGCAAACAGAAAGACTGAAAAAGAGTTAGATAATGAAAGATAGAAATGATGGCAACAGAAGATATGTGAGAGCCATACACAAAGCGAGAGAACAAATGAGGGAGTCAGAAAGAGTGGAAGACAAAGACAGAGGTGCAAAAACATTTTATCCATGTGTAATGACCTGGGAGACAATTAGCACAACAAAATTCTGCACATTTGCAAAGGCGTTTAGATCGTTCTTGACGGTTTCTGCTTTTCACTCTCTACAGTAACTGAATCAGTCTCTGAATCATTTATTGGTGCCCCCTAGTGTTCACATTGATGCAAGGTTTTACATGAATTGAATATTAACTTTTCCATGATGATTTTCCTGTGCACAAATCACAATTTCATCGTCACCAATTTGACACAGGGGCTATTTTAACTCCTAGGCATCATTTACACCTTACTGCCCAACTACCTGCTTGAAACAGGTAGATAGAGGCAGCTGTTGAGCTGCCTGAGATCAGAGGCCAGCTGCCGGCATTCAGGTAAGTCACATAGCCTGGGGAGATGGGAAGGGAATCAGAGGCCCACACTTTCCCTCATGTGGCCTAGAGGAACACTCCTGCCCCTCCTGGACCCATAATGTAAAGTTTAACACTTTCCTCACATGGCCTCTTCTTCCTGAACGGGGTGGCCGTAACAGATGCCCCACTCAGTTAAAATGCCACCGGGATCCAAATGACACCTTAGGACCCCGATTTGCATGTATTAATGAGGCTCCCTCCTGATTCTGGTGGCCACCTGGGCTGCCTAAAGAAAGGGCCCAGTTAATGGGGCAGTGGGTGGGAATCGAGCAGGAATAGGGCAGTAAGTATTAAGAGGCGATTTTAACTGTGTGGCCGTGCCATTCTCGCTGTGGTGGTGGTTGGGGGGGGGGGTTAAAATTGCTGCCAATGTTGGGAGAAGCCTCAACTGTGATACTCCATGCTGCAACTCCACATCTAAAGTCATACAAAATGCTCTTAGATTGCAATTGGTTTGCAGTTGACGTTACATTGGCCCTGTTGATCACCGCAATTACTTCTGAAAAGGTTTCTGAGAAGGACATTTGAAAAACATTTACTTAACTGTAAATTAGTTTGAAGACAGTTTTTTTGATGGAGCATCAGCAGGAGGTGGAGCAAATGGTCAAAATGAGGCCACATCAAGGTGAAATTCAGTCGAGTTTGAGTTATAATTCTACTGTTATAATCTGCATAATGTTATACTTGTGGCCAAGCCCAGTTGCGCTTGGTATGCTTTGTACACATTTGAGTTTGCATATTGTTATAGCCGTATAATGTTATAATTCAATGAACATTATGCAAATTTATGGTCCTGATTAACAAAACAACAAATAATTTTATACTGTATTTCCACCACCACCACTAACAACAACTTGCATGGTGGAGATTAGAAAAGACATGTCCTGACTGTAAACAGAGGCCCTTTCTCCTTACTCCAGGTGCCTTGTATCGGATAGATCAAAAATTTATTACACCCACTGTTACAATACTTAATTAACCAACCGTTAGCCCACAGATGCAGAACTTTATTGGCTCAATGACTTCACCAAACAGTAAAACACTCCTCAAAGGAAAGCCCATGTTTTCAATACCCTACCCATGTGGAATGTGGACTCCTTAAATGTTGCCATGTTTCAGAAACTTCTAGGCACTTCACCTAAAGACTGGAATAATCTTTAGTGCTCTGAAATCAGGGTCCACAGCCCATCCTGCTGTGAGAGGTGGAGATCTCCCCCTTCTACTGCTCTCCTGCGCTCAATGCATCACTCAGTCCACTCTCTGTCTATCTAAGTTCCCCTGGGGTGGATGTAATTGAACTGCTGCATACAAATCATGATGTAGTGATGTGCCAGGTGAATTGCTGGTTGAAGGGTCTGTTGAGGCCTTTCTCTGCCATGTGATGCCACGCCGCATGTCAGGCATTACGGGCATGAATATGATTGAGAATGAGTGCACTCTGCAGTTTTAGCACACACCTGCATGGAGCTTAGGAAACCTGGCCCTCATGTGATTAAGCTGGACACATGACGTCTTTTCACCGGGGGAACATCCATTAGGTAGGTTGTAAAGTGGCTTCTGGGCTGCAACTACAGAGGGATGAGGCAAAGGCCACAACTCTTCAGCCACTGGGTCAATTTCCAGATATGTGTAACTTACATATTATAATAATAATAATAATTCAACTTTATTGTCATTGTACAATGCACAAGTACATGAACAACGAAATGTGATCTTGCAAGCTCCCATGAGTCCAGTACAAATAACATTAACATTAAACGTAAATAGCACCGTCCTGGGAGAAGCAAAGCCGCTGCGTCTGTGCGCGCCACCATTCCATTTCCACCATTCCTCCTGTCCGACAATCTTCAGCCCAACGCCCGGGCCTGCTCACCAGCCGCCCCTCCCGGGGCTCCTTCCGTGACCACCTCCACCAACCGCCCCTCCTCGGGGCTCCTTCCGTGACCTTCTGCACCTGGTCTTCCCTGATGGTCACCCCTCCAGGTACTAACCAGGCCTGACTCTGCTTAGCTTCCAAGCCTTGCCAGTGACCCTGTCCCTAGTCCCAGGAACAGGTATCGCCATATGATTCTGGTGTGGAAATAATAAATTTGTATTCAGCATAGAAACTCCGCATATATTTGACTGTACTAGTAAGGCCTATAACTGCAGTTTATCACAAATTGGAATCAAGCCAACATCATAATGCCGCATCTTCTTCAGTTTCTATTATTTTAATTCAATCACAGCTGTATATTCTAATTTAGAATCTAGTGGTTACATATGACAGGGACATTGTTTATACGGAGACGAGTAACTTAGCAACAGTAGCATGATGTCATTACATTATTCTTGTGCATCAGAACAAGAATTTGAGAGAAAGAATGCCAAGTAAAACAGGAATCAGTAAAATAAAAAGTTTAACCGTTCCCAAGATACCCCAAAGCAAACATTAATGTGAAATTGCCTGAAGAACACCTCAATTAATTTTTTTTTAATGAATCAGACCTGAATTCGGTTTTAGGATGGCCCTACCCCAAATCCGGTGAATGCACAGCTTGTTTAAGCCATTGGACCTTGAAATGCAATAGAGTCATAGGTCTGGAAATTCCTGGGCCCTGCTCCACCAGCGTAAGTGCAGTGGAGCAGAAACCCCATCCACCCTCGTTCAAGGCCAGAGACCACATTCTAAATTACAGGGCCATAGAATTTTATAGAACAGAAGGAGGCCTTTCAGCTCATTGCACCTATGCCAGCTCGCTGAACAAGCTCTCGTTTCTCTTCACTTTTTCCCCCTATTCTTTTAAATGTTTCTTTTTCAAATATTTATCCACTGTCTTTTTAGAAACTATTATGGATCCTACTTCCACCAGTATCTCTTCTAAGGCATTCCATGTTCTAACAATCCTCTGTGTAAATCAAAATTCTCCTAACATGCCCTTTCATTCTTTTGGTGATCAATTTATTCCCATTAGTTACCAACTCACTAACCAGTGGATATAGTTTTTCTCAATTTGTGCTATAAAAACATCCCATAATTTTGAGCAGCTCTATCAGGTCACCTCTTAACCTTCTTAATTCTAATGAAAAGAGACCCATTTTTTCTAGTCTCTCCTCATAGCTAAAGCTTCTCAGCTTTAGTGAATTTCTTCTACACCCTCTTTATGGCTTGACATCCTTCCTAAATTAAAATATCCAAAACTGCACGTAATGGATATGTGCAATAAATATCCTGTTTTGAATAGTTACCAAGGCTTCCAATTAATATGAACTTGGATGGTCTCAATCCAGTAAATACTTATGGTTAATGTTCTTCTTTAGATATATTTTGGTAGTTCAAATCCCACCATGGCAGTTTGTGAATTTGAATTCAGTTAAACAAATAAATCTGGAAAAAAAATAGTATCAGTAATGGTGACCATAAAGTTATCAGATTGTTGTAAAAACCCAACTGGTTCACTGTCCTTTAGGGAAGGAAACCTGCCGCCTGGCCTTTACGTGACTCCAGACCCACAGCAATGTGGTTGACTCTTAACTGTCCTCTGAAATGGTCTAACAAGCCACTCAGTTGTATCAAACCACAACAAAAAAGTATAATAAGAAAAAAAACAGGCATAGACCACCCGGCATCAGATTTGGACACGACAAAGGCAAACCCAGCCTCGTCGACCCTGCAAAGTCCTCCTCACTAACATCTGGGGACTTGTGCCAAAATTGAGAAAGCTGTCACACAGACTAGTCGAGCAACAGCCTGACATAGTCATACTCACAGAATCATACCTTTCAGCCAATGTCCCAGACTCCTCCATCTCTATTCCTGGGTATGTCCTGTCCCACCGATAGGCCTAGCAGAGGTGGCAGCACAGTGGTATACAGTCGGGAGGGAGTGGCCCTGGGAGTCCTCAACATTGACTACGGAGCCCATGAAGTCTCATGGCATCAGGTCAAGCAAGGGCAAGGAAACCTCCTGCTGATTACCACCTACAGCCCTCCCTCAGCTGATGAATCGGTACTCCTCCATATTGAGCACCACTGGGAAGAAACACTGAGGTTATCAAGGGCACAGAATGTACTCTAGGTGGGGGACTTCAATGTCCATCACCAAAAGTGACTCAGTAGCACCACTACTGACCGAGCTGGCCGAGTCCTGAAGGATATAACTGCCAGAATGGGCTTGCGGCAGGTGGTGAGAGAACCAACACGAGGGAAAAACCTACTTGACCTTGTCCTCACCAATCTACCTGTCGCAGATGCATCTGTCCATGAAAGCATTGGTAGCAGTGACCACCGTATAGTCCATGTGGAGATGAAGTCCTGTCTTCACACTGAGGACACCTTCCATCGTGTTGTGTGGCACTCCAACCATGCTAAATGGGATCATTTCAGAACAGATCTAGCAGCTCAAAACTGGGCATCCATGAGGCGCTGTAGGCCATCAGCAGCAGCAGAATTGTTTTCCACCACAATCTGTAATCTCATGGCCCAGCATATCCCTCACTCTACCATTACCATTAAGCCAGACGATCAACCCTGGTTCAATGAGGAATGTAGAAGAGCATGCCAGGAACAGCACCAGGCATTCCTAAAAATGAGGTACCAACCTGGTGAAGCTACAACACAGGACTACCTGCATGCTAAACAGCAGAAACAACATGCTATAGACAAGGCTAAGTGATCCCACAACCAACGGATCAGATCAAAGCTCTGCAGTCCTGCCACATCCAGTCATCAATGGTGGTGGACAATTAAGCAACTAACGAGAGGAGGAGGCTCCATGAACATCCCCATCCTCAAAGATGGCGAAGCCCAGCAAGTGAGTGCAAAAGACAAGGCTGAAGCGTTCACAACCATCTTCAGCAAAAGTGCCTCCTGAATCCCCCACTATCACAGATGCCAGTCTTCAGCCAATTCAATTCACTCCATGTGATATCAAGAAACGGCTGAGCGCAATGGATAGAGCAAAGGCTATGGGTCCTGAAAACAACCCGGCTGCCGTGCTGCAGACTTGTGCTCCAGAACTAGCTGCACCTCTAGCCAAGCTGTTCCAGTACAGTTACAACACTGGCATCTACCCGACAATGTGGAAAATTGCCCAGGTATATCCTGTCGATGAAATGCAGGACAAATCAAATATGATGAATTACCACCCCATCAGTCTACTCTCAATCATCAGCGAAGTGATGGCAGGGGTCGTCAACAGTGCTATCAAGCGGCACTTACCAATAACCTACTCACCGATGCTCAGTTTGGTTTCTGCCAGGACCACTCAGCTCCAGACCTCATTACAGCCTTGGTCCAAACATGAACAAAAGAGCTGAGCCCCAGAGGTGAGGTGAGAGTGACTGCCCTTGACATCAAGGCAGCATTTGACCATGTGTGGTACCAAGGAGCCCTCATAAAATTGAAGTCAATGGGGATCAGTGGGAAAGCTCTCCACTGGCTGGAGTTATACCTAATACAAAGAAAGATGATTGTGATTGCTGAAGGACCAATCATCTCAGCCCCAGGACATCGCTATAGGAGTTCTTCAGGGCAGTGTCCTCTTCAGCTGCTTCATCAATGACCTTTCCCCCATCATAAAGTCAGAAGTGCGGGTGTTTGCTGATGATCGCACAGTGTTCAGTTCCATTCACAATTCCTCAGATAATGAAGCAGCCCGTGTTCACATGCAGCAAGACCTGGACAACATCCAGGCTTGGGCTGATGTGTGCTGTGAATGTTGCTTGCCACTTAAGTGCCATTCAAGTAACATTTGTGCCACACAAGCGCTAGGCAATGACTATTTCCAACGAGAGAGTTTAACCACCTCCCCATGACAACCAATGGCATAACCATTGTCAAATCCCCCACCATCAACATCCTAGGGGGTCACCATTAACCAGAAGCTTAACTGGACTAGCCACATTAATACTGTGGCTACAAGAGCAGGTCAGAGGCTGGGTATTCTGCAGCGAGTGACTCACCTCCTGACTCCAGAAATACTTTCCACCATTTACAAGGCACAAGTCAGGAGTGTGATGGAGTACTCGCCACTTGCCTAGATGAGTGCAGCTCCAACAACACTCAAGAAGCTCGACGCCATCCAAGACAAAGCAGCTGCTTGATCGGCCCCCCATCTACCACTTTAAACATTCACTCCCGCCACCACCGGCACAATGTGGCTGAAGTGTTTACCATCTACAAGATGTCCTGCAGCAACTCGCCAAGGCTTCTTCAACAGCACCTCCCAAATCCACAATCTCTAACACCTAGAAGGTCAAAGGCAGCAGGCGCCTGGGAAAACTATCACCTCGAAGTTCCACTCCATATCACACACCATCCTGACATGAAAACATATCGCGTTCCTTCATTGTCGCTGGGTCAAAATCTTGGGACTCCCTTCCTAACAGCACTGTGGGAGTACCTTCACCACACGGGCTGCAGCAGTTCAAGAAGGTGGCTCAGCACCACCTTCTCCAGGGCAATTAAGATGGCCAATAAATGCTGGCCTTGCCAGTGACACCCACATCCCAAAATAATCTTTGTTTCAAGTTGAATGCTGTAGTACTAAATACATACATGAAGCCGTAAACTGGGAATGATACCAAGCTATCTCTTCATAGTTTAACTTAATTGCAACCAAGGATTGGATCAGCAGCATTGCAAAAGATAGTGATCATCGAGTCTCTTCTGCATTGGAAATCTCAGAGTAAAACTGGAAACCTGTCATTCTCTGTGAGCTCTCCCACTGAATTTCTGGGTCCTCCTGTCAAAAGAAAATCTCAAGGCTACAAGAGTAATACTACCAGAAAAAAAGATAATTTAAATTACTTGGAAACAAAAGCGTGTGGTATTGTAGCTTTGCGCATTTTCATTAGTTTTCATTTACAATATCTATGGAAACAAGTAGAAAGTAGATAAACAAGTTTTTTTTTAAAAAGAGATGTTTTAGAACAAGTGGCAAATCAACTAAGCATTAAATTAAACATTAAACTAATAAATAATAATAACAAATAAAAAAAATTTGTTCACAAAGGTATTCTGAGGCTTATCATTCTCGATAGGCAGGATGGCCAGCGAAGATAGCCTGTCGTCTCCCATGGTCGATTGCAAATATGTTTTTATGAGCTTCAACTTCAAGAAGCTCCGTTCGCTTCTCACCACTGATATGGCATGGTCAACAGGACCCTGAGTGCTATCCATGTGTTTGGGAACTTACTCTTGAAACTTGAAGTTTCCTCTTCTCGAGGAGCACAACAGTCTGTTGGAAGCAGACTTTGGAGATCGCCAAGTTCTTCGCAGAGGTCGACGCCATTAATGTCAGACCCTCTTGACCATGGTGCTCCCCTGACCACGGCACCCACGTAGCCCACCCATAAGGTCAGCCCTACATGCAGTCAGGAGGTGAGTAACTCTTCCAGAATGTCTGCCTTTGGAATATGCTGAGATTAGTGAGTATAGTCAGATTTAATTCCAAATCATCACTTGATTATGTTGCAAGGAACAGTATAACAGAGATCAGCAAAAGAAGAGTACCACAGGGAATGTCAATTCAAGATTTAACGGTGATTGGTCATTAGTTCAGCTTGATAAAGATCTAGAACTTGAGAGACAGCTGCACAAGAATGAAGAGGGAAAAAGTGACAAGTCCTGCTCCTTGGTCCCACTTCTCAGGTCAGTGATGGGGTCCTATTAAAAGGGCTAAAAGATCATGCATGTATGGAACACAGCAGACTGATGGCAATGAGGTCTCTGAGAGCAAGCCAGGTGGATCACTTATGAAAGGCCAAAGAATATGAGGAGCCAAGGGCCAGAGCAAGATATAAGCACTGGAGGGAGGGAGGGAGGGAGGCAGGCAGGAAGAAAGGAAGGAAGGAAGGAAGGAAAAGTGACAAAAGGATTGAAATAAGCAACCATTCATGTGTCGAGCGAAAGTATACATTATAAAATGTGTTTTCTAATAGAGCTGATTTGAAAGGTTTTCTTGTCCTGAACTTCCCTGAAGTGCATTACTTCCTACAGCTCAGTTCATCATTTTAGACTTTAGAAAGGCTATTTAAGATTTCTCATGATTTCCCTGTTTAAAGTCCTCCACTCTCTTTAGAACAGTGGACAGGGAAGCCAGGACAGTCAAGAACATCAGTTCTTTCATATTGATGTTGCTCCGTGATTGACTTGCAGGAGGTGCCCAGCTGTGGGGCAGATCTTTCAGACAGTCCCTATGATAAACCACTGATGTTGAATGATGCTCCACCTAGTGCCTTGTCCAAGAACTGTGAAACTCACACAGAAGTTAAAGCTTGGTTCTCACCATAAATAAAATATTAAAGCATCTTCTTTAGAGCCAGAAGATCTCTATGGAGCTCTGGTGAGAAAAAAAAGTATTTAAATTTTTTTAAGATAAAGTATTGAAATTAAAGAAAACAAATTGTTGCAAGGTGCAAAAGGAGATGTCCCATATTAAATTAATGTCAGACATTTTAAACAATGTGTAGCTTACCCAAAACGCAAGGATTTTTATTTTATTCGCTTATGGGATCTGGGCTTCACTGGCAAGGCCAGCATTTATTGCCCATCCCTAGTTGCCCTTCAGAAGGTGGTGGTGAGCTGCCTTCTTGAACCGCTGCAGTCCATGTGGTGAAGGTACTCCCACAGTGCTGTTAGGTAGGGAGTTCCAGGATTTTGACCCAGTGACGATGAAGGATCGGTGATGTACTTCTAAGTCAGGATGGTGTGTGACTTGGAGGGGAACTTGGAGGTGGTGATGTTCCCATGTGCCTGCTGCCCTTGTCATTCTAGGCGGAAGAGGTTGCGGGTTTGGGAGGTGCTGCTGAAGAAGCCTTGGCGAGTTGCTGCAGTGCATCTTGTAGATGGTACACACTGCAGCCACAGTACGCCGGTGGTGGAGGGAGTGAATGTTGAAGGTGGTGGATGGGGTGTCAATCAAACGGGTTGCTTTGTTCTGGATGGTGTCGAGCTTCTTGAGTGTTGTTGCAGCTGCACTCATCCAGGCAAGTGGAGAGTATTCCATCACACTCCTTACTTGTGCCTTGTAGATGGTGGAAAGGCTTTGGGGAGTCAGGAGGTGAGACACTCACCGCAGAATACCTAGCCTCTGACCTGCTCTTGTTGCCACAGTATTTATGTGACTGGTCCAGTTAAGTTTCTGGTCAATGGTGACCCCCAGGATGTTGATGGTGGGGGATTTGGTGATGGTAATGCCATTGAATGTCAAGGGGAGGTGGTTAGACTCTCGCTTGTTGGAGATAATCATTGCCTGACACTTCTGTGGCACGAATGTTACCTGCCACTTATCAGCCCAAGCCTGAACATCGTCCAGGTCTTGTTGCATGCAGGCATGGACTGCTTCATTATCTGAGGAGTTGTGAATGGCACTGAACACTGTGCAGTCATCAGCGAACATCCCCATTTCTGACCTTATGTTGGAGGGAAGTTCATTGATGAAGCAGCTGAAGATGGTTGGGCCTAGGACACTGCCCTGGGGAACTCCTGCAGCGATGTCCTGGGGCTGTGATGATTGACCTTCAATCACCACAACCATCTTCCTGTGGAAGGGAATGAGTAATTGGTAATGCAACAGCTAATCAAAGATATATCACAGCCAGTGAATACATTTGATAAATACCTCCATATAAGGCTTACCTGACAAGGGATCTGCACATGAGCATTAACCTATCTTTTCTATTTCATGCTGCTGGCAGTCCTGCTGTGTATTACCAGAATTTTATTTCCTTTTTCCAGCATTTACTGTTTTTTTTCTCTTTATCTCTCCATGCAAGTCTGACCAGATAACTCATAAATGACAATCTTGAGTGAATAATGATTACCTTATAAGTGGATATAGTTATATTGAAGGGTACATATATCACACTGAATTCATAACATTTCAGAGGCTGAATTTAGTCAAGTACTCTCACACAAAAAAGTTGATTGAAGCTGCTTTGTCATTGTGATTATACAGTGGCATTTCCCCCACATGAGCTTTATAGAACAGATTAATGGCTATACAATTACTTGCAACAGGACATGTGAAGGAACAGACCATTGCTAAACTAGTCTAGAATAAAATGATAAATTAATGAGCATTGTAGAGAACACAAATCAGTAAACTTTAATATGGCAACATTAGAAAAGTAAGCCCTACATTAATCTAAATGACTGAGCAAAATGCTCTCCTAAAACAGTGCTAGTATTACCCACTTATTACCCTGTACTGTAATTTTGTGTTTTTCTTGTGTTTATCAAAAAATGATTGTCACTCAAAACTAGTATTCAGACAGTCAAAAGCAAAGCCCTGGTTAGACCACACCTGGAGTACCGTGAGCAGTTCTGGGCACCACACCTTAGGAAGGATATATTGGCCTTGGAGAGAGTGCAGTGTAAATTTACTAGACAGATACCTGGAATCCAAGGGTTGAATTACAAGGAGATATTGTACTAGGGTTGTATTCCCTGGAATTTAGAAGGTTAAGGGGTGATTTGATCAAAATTTTCAAGATATTAAGTGGAACTGATAAGGTAGATGGAGAAAAACTATTTCTGCTGGTTGGGAGTCTTGTACTGGGGCATAGTCTAAAAATTAGAGCCAGGCCTTTCAGGAGTGTAGGGTGGTAGAAGTTTGGAACTCTCTTCTGCGAACGGCAATTGATGCTATGTCAATTGTTAATTTTAAATCTGAGATTAATAGATTTTTGTTAACCAAAGCTTTTAAGGGATATGGGGCAAAGGTGGGTATATGGAGTTAGGTCACAGATCAGCCATGATCTCACTGAATGGCGGAACAGGCTCAAGGTGCTAAATGGCCTACTCCTGTTCCTATGTTCCTATGTACATGAGATATATCACAAATAAAAAGCGAAACACTGCAAATGCTGATAACCTGAAACAAAGCAGAACTGAATACGTCAATTGTCGGTTCTCTGAAGTTGCTAATTGACCTTTTGTATTTTTCTGATGTTTTCTGTTTTTGTAACACATATCTGTGGTAAACCACTGTTGTTAGTATTGTTGTACTTGTCTGTGCATGCCTCAGCTGACTCCGCCCCTGGCTCCACCCTCATGGCTGGGTATAAAGGTCGCTGCTCAGAAGCCTCCGGCCCTTTTGGATACCAGGCAACCCCAAGAGGCATGCTCTGTTCTTTGGTAATAAAAGCCTGTTTATTACTTACTCAATCTCCAGTCTTTTGTAGCAATTGATAGTGCATCAATTTTATTACCAAAGTTAAATGTTGGCTGCGGATGCTGATCAACCGATGGCGCAAAACGCTGAGCAGCAGGCGCTGCTGCGAGCCCTCAGACCAACATGCCTGGACCTAGACCCCCAAGAAGCGGGTTCGTCGACTAAATTCGCACAATGGCTGCGTTGCTTTGAGGCGTATCTGGAAGCCTCGACCGTGACTCTTGATGAAAATAAACTGAAAATCCTGGCCTCGAAGGTGAGCCACCAAGTCTATACTTTAATCCAAGATGCGACGACCTACGCGGCGGCTATCGACCTACTGAAAGGGCAGTATGCACGCCCGGTTAACACGGTCTATGCCAGGCACCTTTTAAGATCTCGCAGACAGCAGCCCGGGGAATCGGTGGAAGCCTTCCTACGGGCACTGCGGGTACTCGGACGCGGCTGCGACTGCAAGGAAGTATCGGCCGCGGCACATGCGGAGGGACTGATACGAGACGCTTTCGTTGCGGGTCTAAGGTCCGACTACTCCCGGCAGAGGCTGCTGGAGAAGGGTGAAATAGACCTGACAAAGGCAGTGTCCCTCGCGCTCTCGCTCGACGCGGCCCACAGAAATATGGACGCTTTCTCCCCTCATCGCCCCGCGCCGTGGACGCCGCAATCTTGGGCCATGGGACCGCCACCTCCAACTGCTGCAGCGATGTCCAAGGCACAAAAATGCTATTTTTGTGGCCAAGCTAAACACCCTAGAGCACGCTGCCCCGCGAAGAATGCTACCTGCTCCGGCTGCGGGAAGAAAGGTCACTACGTTAGCGCCTGCAAAGGGAAGACCGCTAACGCCAGCAGCGCTGCGTGCGAACCGTGGGTGCAGCCATCTTGTCCGCCATCTTGGGCTC
The DNA here is from genome assembly GCF_052327205.1 of Somniosus microcephalus. Classification (NCBI taxonomy): domain Eukaryota; kingdom Metazoa; phylum Chordata; class Chondrichthyes; order Squaliformes; family Somniosidae; genus Somniosus; species Somniosus microcephalus. The sequence continues at coordinate 149,879,438 of NC_140999.1, forward strand.
CCCCAGCCGCGTGGGGACCGTGGGCGCCGCCATTTTGTCCGCCATCTTGGACGCCTCCGACTTTGGTTACGGGGGACCCGGACTCCACCACCGCCTCATCGGACGACCGCATCGACACGCTTGAACATACGCTGGCTTCCGTGACGCTGGATCAATCTCTCCCGCATCAACTGTCCAGGTCCATGATGGACATTACGGTAAACGGCTGCGCCACTACCTGCCTTTTTGACAGCGGGAGCACGGAGAGTTTTATACACCCCGACACGGTGCGCAGTTACTCTCTCCCGGTCCTGCCGACGCGTCATCGCATCTCTATGGCTTCCAAAGCCCAGTCAGCGGACGTCGGTGGCTACTGTATGGTGACTCTTTCAGTGCGGGGTACTGAATACAAAAATTTTAAACTTCTGGTCCTGCCCCATCTCTGCGCTGCCGTCCTACTGGGGTTGGATTTTCAGTGCCACCTTAAGAGTGTCACTTTAGCGTATGGTGGACCCCTCCCCCCTCTCACAGTCTGCAGCCAGCAGTTTTTAAATCGCCCGCCGCGCGCCATTTGCAGCCTCTCCACCCTTAAAGTCTCCCCCCCCTCCTTGTTCGCTAACCTCACCCGCGACTGTAAGCCCATCGCTACCAAAAGTAGGCGTTACAGTGCCGGGGATAGGGGTTTCATTAAATCCGAGGTAGCGAGACTCCTGAAGGAAGGGATTATCGAGAGCAGCAATAGCCCATGGCGAGCACAAGTGGTGGTGGTGAAGGCTGGCGGCAAACAGCGCCTAGTTATTGACTACAGCCAGACGATCAACCGCTACACCCAGCTGGATGCATATCCACTCCCCCGCATATCTGACATGGTCAATCAGATAGCACAATACCGGGTGTTCTCGACGATTGATCTGAAGTCGGCATACCACCAGCTCCCCATCAGGGCTGAGGACCGCCAGTACACAGCTTTTGAAGCTGACGGTCGGCTCTATCACTTTCTCAGAGTTCCCTTCGGCGTCACCAACGGAGTTTCTGTCTTCCAACGGGAGATGGACCGGATGGTTGACCAGAACGCGCTCCAGGCCACTTTCCCATATCTAGACAACGTCACCATCTGCGGCCACGACCAGCAGGACCACGACGTTAATCTAGAGAAATTCCTCCGGACGGCCCAGCGGCTGAATCTCACATACAACAAAGACAAATGTATGTTTCGTACTACGCGCCTTGCTATTCTTGGCTGCGTAGTGGAGAACGGAGTCATCGGCCCAGACCCCGATAGAATGCGCCCCCTTATGGAGCTCCCCCTCCCCCACTGCCAGAAAGCACTGAAGAGATGCCTGGGGTTTTTCTCTTACTATGCGCAGTGGGTGCCCAACTATGCGGATAAAGCCCGACCCCTCATCAAGTCCGCCTCCTTCCCCCTGACAGCAGAGGCCTGTGCAGCCTTCACTCTCATAAAAGGAGACATTGCGAAGGCCACAATGCACGCTGTGGATGAGTCCCTTCCTTTTCAAGTGGAGAGCGACGCATCCGACTTTGCCCTAGCTGCAACCCTTAACCAGGCGGGGAGACCCGTGGCCTTTTTCTCAAGGACCCTCCAGGGCCCCGAGATTCGACACTCCTCTGTCGAAAAGGAGGCCCAGACCATTGTGGAAGCCGTGCGACATTGGCGGCATTACCTGGCCGGAAAACGATTTACCCTGCTCACTGACCAGCGTTCAGTGGCTTTTATGTTTCATAATAAGCAGCGGGGCAAAATCAAGAATGACAAGATCTTAAGGTGGAGAATCGAACTCTCCACCTACAATTACGATATCTTGTACCGGCCCGGGAAACTCAATGAGCCCCCAGATGCCCTATCACGTGGTACGTGCGCCAACGCGCAGGTTGATAGGCTACAGACCCTCCACAATGACCTCTGCCACCCGGGGGTCACCAGGTTCTTCCATTTTATCAAATCCCGTAACCTGCCCTACTCCATCGAGGAGGTCAGGACCATGACCAGGAACTGCCAGATCTGTGCCGAGTGCAAGCCGCATTTTTATAGGCCAGACAGAGCGAGCCTGATCAAAGCCACGCGCCCCTTCGAGCGGCTGAGCATCGATTTTAAAGGGCCCCTCCCCTCCTCTGACCGCAATGTGTACTTCCTCAATATAATTGATGAGTACTCCCGTTTCCCGTTTGCCATCCCTTGCTCGGACATGACCAGTACCACGGTCATTAAATGTCTGAATGACCTCTTCGCCTTGTTCGGTTTCCCTAGCTATATCCATAGCGACAGGGGCTCATCTTTTATGAGCGACGAACTTCGGCAGTACCTGCTCGCGAGAGGCATTGCTACAAGCAGGACCACCAGCTACAACCCCCGGGGTAACGGCCAGGTGGAAAGGGAGAATGCGACAGTCTGGAAGGCAGTCCTTTTAAACTTAAAATCTAAGGGCCTTCCGACCTCCCGCTGGCAGGAGGTCCTCCCTGCGGCGCTCCATTCCATTCGGTCGCTGCTCTGTACACCCACCAATGCCACTCCTCACGAGAGAATGTTCTCCTTCCCCAGGAAGTCCACGTCGGGGATTTCGCTACCAACATGGCTGACTTCTCCAGGTCCCGTCCTACTGCGGAAGCACGTGAGGACCCATAAGGCGGACCCCCTGGTCGAGAGGGTGAGCCTCCTCCACGCTAACCCGCAGTATGCTTACGTGGTGTACCCGGACGGGCGGGAGGACACAGTCTCCATTCGAGACCTCGCACCTGCAGGTGCTCCTGAAACACCCTCTTCGCCACCCACCGCTACTCCTGCCTACCCCCAGGACACAGTCCCCGCACGAGACCTCGCACCTTCGGGTGCCTCTGAGAGACCACCATCGCTACCTCCCATTACCCATGCTCTGACCCCTGTAGACGGCATGCAGCAGCCCCAGGGTCCGCCACCTGCTACACCTCCTCTGAACGAGACACCGGGTTCACCGTTGGATGCTGCACCATCACCGCCGCTGCTGCGACGCTCAGGACGGCTTACAAGGCCTCCTGATAGACTTCAGTACACGAATTTTTAGTGCACTTCACCCCGCCGGACTCAATTCTAAACAAGGGGTGAATGTGGTAAACCACTGTTGTTAGTATTGTTGTACTTGTCTGTGCATGCCTCAGCTGACTCCGCCCCTGGCTCCACCCTCATGGCTGGGTATAAAGGTCGCTGCTCAGAAGCCTCCGGCCCTTTTGGATACCAGGCAACCCCAAGAGGCATGCTCTGTTCTTTGGTAATAAAAGCCTGTTTATTACTTACTCAATCTCCAGTCTTTTGTAGCAATTGATAGTGCATCAATATCATAATTACCAAGGGGGAAAATTGTTTGGTGGGCTGCAAAAGCTTCCATCTCAAACAACATCCACCTCCACATTTCCAGGATTTGATGTTGCAAAAAAGATTTTTCCCCTCCCTTTTTCCAATTTTAGCTTTGCTCAGTGGGATGGAATTCCTTGGAAAGTTTAGTTAGGAAACACTAACAGTTAGAATTAGAGTTCACAAGCACATAAAAAACATCAAATGAGAAAAGGCAATTTGGCTTGTGAATCCCAGACCTTCTGAAGGGTCACGTGCACTTTGTACTGCTATATGGATTCTCTGTAAGGAGTATTTTATTCTTTTCCTTTTGAAGAGTTAATTCCCCTTATTTCATAGAAAATAATGAATCCCTATCAAGATGGCAGTTGCACATGATTTTACCACTGAAGTTTCTGTGCAATCTAAATCTGCTTGTGGAGACAAACGAAAATCAATCATGACACAGCTGTAATAATGCCCCTTTTACACTTCTCAACCAGCTAAATTGACAATAAATGAGTATAAATGGTGAATATTTTCTTCATCCAGCTTTGGACTGCACAAAGCATTACAAAAGCATGAAAATGTTGTAAGAAAGTCTGTTTCATGGGCTGGGACATTGAGGTAATTATAGCTAGTGGCTTGAAATGCACACCAGCTATAGGGGAGGAATGGCCCACAAACTTCGAACAGAGTCAACTCACTATGAGCACCTAGGAGGAGATTCAGAAGACGTTCCACAGTTTGAAAAGTAGCACTAAGCTAAGACAAGAATTCATCTTGTTTTAACATGGAGATGGTGTATATGTATGGAAGATACTTTTAGCTCAGTTGTTAATGATACCAATGAAATAAAGGAAATCCTCACACAATATAATTAATGAATGCAATGACAGATCACAAAAAATCCTGTCCTAATATGGAGATGAACAACATATATAAAAGAGACTCTTATCCACCGCACTCAGGTAGATGACTCGAATGAAGCACACTCACTTCCTGGGGTAATACCTGCTAGCATTTGCACTCCTCTTACACCTTGGTGCTTTGGGGCACCCGTTTCCTTGAGCTACCATTGGATAACATTAACTGTGTATCCATGCTGTAGGGATGAATATTCCACTGTCAGTGAAGTTTTAAAACCTGGTGGTTTCTTTTCATAACTAAATGCAAGTTAAGAACACAATTTTCATTTCTATTTCCCCCTGCGCATGACTTCAAAATTCTATCATGATTGGCGTTAACAAGTCCTTAACCATCCTTAACTAGATTTACTTTTGGGAGGGAGGCTTGCTTTCATCTACATGTTTCAGCATGGAAGTGAGAAGCAGAATAACAGTAAAAATGGAAGAATGAAATGTTATGGTTTTTTACCATGTTCCTCTGTTTAAAGTTTAATAAAAAGCAAATGTAAACAAACAGAAAAACTGAGCTTAACTTACTCAAAAAAGGAGTATGGTGTTCTCCTGGAGTCCTGGCCAATATTTCTCTGTCAGCACCACCAAAAACAGATTAATATTGCATTTGTTTTCTTGACATCAGCATAAATTGGCTTAATGTCTTGAGAGATTTATTTACTATTTAATCCCAAATCACTTTCCTGATATTCCCATGTCTGGCTCGGGTGCTTTATTCACTCAGATCTTATTTAAGCACCCAATCACTAAATTCTGTAGTAATGCTAATTTTATTGCATCCCACACTCTGACTCACAGAATATCATTTTGTAACAGTTTCTGTGGTGTCCTGTTCCCTTGTAAATACAGAAAACAACGCATTCAATTTTCAGCTGCTGTGTTCATATCTTCACTAATTTGGATATCATTTTCAGGTCCTATACTTTGTGGGTTCTTTTCCTTTTCCTCCTTATATACTTGAAAGACACCATAGGTCAGAGGTGTAGTTTCTTTTTCCTCTAGTCATTGTGCTCATCAAGGTGAGGATAGTAGTATATAGAATGGAAATTTTCCATTTTGGACATCCAGCATCAGCATCAAGTACTCCAACTTTGGTTATAATATGGCTCTAGGTAAAGCTCTGTCTACTCTGCCCTATCCCACATTAGAAAAGCATCCCAATTGTACCTCTGTGACATTTCCATTTCTAACACTATCCATTTTTGTGGTCTCCCTGAGTGAGGCAGATGATTTAGAAACAATTAGAGCTGAATTATTGATAGTTTTCTGCTGTTGACTTTGACAATAATAATTAAATGAGGCAACAAATAACAATATCTCACTGCAAGAATTAATTTGTAATTATGAAGTACTCTGTCATTTACATGATGCAAGGCCAGGAAAGGGAATTAAATAGTCATTTAAAAACTTCAGCGTATCCAAAATGTCGCAGACCTTATCCTGTCCCTTACTATGTCCTGCTCACTCATCACACCTGTACTCACTAGCCTACAATGGGTCCCTATTTCCCCCAAAGTAATACATTTGAACTCCTCATCCATGTCTTTAAGTCCCTCTATGGCCTCCCACACCCTTTGATGTATTCTCCTACCCCACCTCACCATATCACTAGTAATCGAGATTGGTGACGGAACCTTCAGCTGCATTAGCCCTACTCTTGGGAACTCCCTCCTTAATAACACTGTCTCTCCATTTATCTCTCCTACTTTAAAAACCTTCTAAAACTCTACCTTTTTGACCAAGCTTTTGCTCACCCCTCCTAATCTCCCCTTCAATGGCTCAGAATCCATTTTTACAACTACCTCTATTTTTGAAGCACCTTAGGCCTTTTTTTAAGTTAAAGGTACTATATAAAACAATTTGTTGTTGAAATAGATGACTATGCAAGAGTGTGTGATTAGACAAGTGGCTCATGGGAATAAAATACTGTCTCAGACTCTAGCCAAAAATCCTCTTTCGAGCTGTAACATTCTATCATTCTGGAATGCACTTATATCTAGCTTGACACATGTTCCTGGACACAAGGCAGTAAACTTCCCTGAATATTGGTAAATAATGCATGTTTAATTTACATGAATGGTGCATATAACACATGTAGCACTACAGCACATAAATTGAAGATAATTCAATACAATAGCACCGTCTTGGGGTCCCGTTAGTAAATATTTAAACAACACTAGCATCAATACTCCTGGGTAATGTCATTATTTTGTAACGCCCTTCCAGACACTTATTCTTTTGAATGATCATATAATAGATTAAGTGACCATGACTGAGACTAATCAAAGCACAGCAATTCTAATTTATATTAATGCCTTTATTATAATTGTTCGGATATTGAATTCACCGAGTGATCTTGCACTATTGAACTATTATTTATGTCAACAGTTAGTAAAGTAATGAATAAAAATCTTACAATGGCAGCTTTCTTATTCGTCTTGCTTTGCCATTGCCATGTCACTTATTGTTTTGACTGAAATCCAGCACAACCTGGGTTTGCAATATCCAAATGTCTTTATTTCAAGGGAGCCGGTTAAATGCTCTGTGTTCCCTGGGATCAGGAACAGCTGGGTTCGCTTTCTCCCTAATGATACACATTGGCTGTAAGAGATAATCAATGAAAACAACACGAACACGGTGTACTGTAATCGGTGCACGTCAGAAATGTGGCATGGCAGTACCATGTGTGTTTGTGAGATAAAAGAAGAAATGCTAAAATCAATGCGATCTTGAAAGAGGAAATTAAACCTTACCAAAAGGTTAAAATGTATCAATATACACAGAAACTCAAAATACTTATTTCAACACGATCTCTTTAGTTATCTAGAGTGTTTTCAATCGGCAGTGTGTTTGTTACTCATTAGTGTAATCCTGAAAGGTTAATTTATTTTCAGTGTCGATGCATATTTTAGTACAACGTAGAAAGTTTACAAGAGCCCATCTAATTTGATGAAATTATGCAGCCAAAATGTATTGTTTTTGTGTTGCTAACAGTTAAGCGCATTACAGTATTTTCCTGTCGCCTGGTTTACTGTCTACTTGCAACAGACAAGGTAGAAAACAAATTCATTGGTATCTGTTCATCCATTAAATTCCAATCAAAATTAAAATGGCTTAACTTTCCAGTTAGAGAATCGTTACCCGAGAAACGACAGCAGCTCGGGTACCGTCCAGACAGGGGGGTTAAGCTCTTTTACACTTGTCTAATTTACAATTATATTCGGAAAGGAGAGGAAGGCGTACAGCCAGTGTCACTAGTAAAGCAGCGAATGCTCCGTTCCAGCATGAAAAGTAAATCTTACAATATGAAAAGGTCAACAATCAAAATAGCATCCGCTAAATGGAATTAGCATTTAATGTAATGCTGGTTATTTTTAAAACCCGGATTGCCCGTGTCTTTGTAACGGTGCGCGGGATTAGAACGGATATGTTATAACATTGGTAGTATTTGAGGAAATTGCTGCTCCGTAATGAATCCCATCAGTGTACTCATTGGCTCAGAAAAGACGTATATTCAACGTCGCAAATGTCACCAGAACGCCGGCGGTAAATAAATAGCGAGCGCTGGAGGCTGCAGGTTGGAAACCCTGGATCCCAGCACTACTTCACAAAGCTGATGATGTTAACAGAGTAACAAGAAGTCAGTGGACAGGAGCGATTATACACCGCATTTCACAAAGCGAGTCCGCACTTTCTACCAGAAAACTACAAAGATCCTGATTTTTTTCCTTTTGTTCCCGAAGAATATCCAGGTAACTTGAGAATGTATACTCGTCAATAATTTCTGTTTCTAGGGATCGCTGGACCTTTGAATATGTATGTTAAATTACAAATCTATACAGTAAAACTGCCTTGAACTTCACCCTGTTGATCGCTAACCTTTCTAGGGTGACCATCTAATCTCAGTTTCCACCATAAATGAATGATTCAGATATGTACCAATGTATCAGTCTCTAAAAGACCATCTGAGCTTATTCTCAAAGATGGTCATTATGGGCCGATTCAGATCAATGTACAGTGGAACCACGTACACAATCTGCTTTAGGTAAAAACAATTTGCTTAGAATCAGATTTACCTGCAACAGGATGATCAATACCGGTACTGCCTCTCGAAGAAATTTCAACTTGGTAGATATTTATTCATATCAAGCATTTGTTGGACATGAGATTCACCTTACTCTGGTTTGACTGTAATTGCTGAGGTAACTTTCATGAGATATCGCAAACCACCGGTCTAATCTTTGAATTGATGCTGCGCTTTCCCCTTCAAACTTACTTTTGCTTCAGAACTTTTATTAGCGTTAGTTTCATCTCTAAAATTATAACTTAACACCAAATTTATCTTTCGGAAAATCTTACGGTGTGTAAAGGATAGAGCCATACAATGATGCAATATTTTTTATGCAGATGATATATTCTTTGTCTCTCTCGTATGTGTTGAGATGTATGCAAGTATGCGTTATTCAAGGTGTAAAACATATAAGGATGTAATGTGTTGTACAGTACAGATCCCTGCATTTAAATGACTATTTAGACGAACCCAGATCTATTTTGTCATTCTGCACTTCAAAATGCGCTGACAATCTTGTATCGTTTGAAAGTCGGTTACACAAGATCCTAACCTTAGGGGCTGTTTGTGAATCCATTGTTGTAAGCCATCTAAGTCATAAAGACTAAAAAAATCAGAATGATGGATGTCGAAAATAAAAGCAGAAAATGCTGAAAAAAACAGTTGGTTCTTCAGGTCCTGAACGAGAAAGAGCGGGTAGAGCGCCTTCAGGGAGATTCTGAAGAAGTGTCTCCACCTGTAACATGAAGTCTTTTCCCATTTGTTGCACAATTCCATATACAGTACTTTCTTTCAAATTCACCCAAATCCTTGACTAAAGATTCAGATGTTAAACCTCGACATTTTTCCTTTTACTAATTTTGAGTTGAAAGCTACATTCTAGAGTATGTTCCACTTTGTGTTTCAGATTCGAGTGATGGAGTGGGGTGTGCTTGTTCTGGTGTTGTCCCTCAGTTCACTGCACACGGTCCACGCCGACTGTGCCAATCGGTGTTCGGCATGCAACTCGGTCCTGGACAACTCGATCAAGCCACTGGTAAGATAACTACACCCGGTAATACAGTTAACAATTCAAGGTTTCCGACATGAATTATACTCAGCTACACCAATAAAAACTGAAAAGAAACAGCAGTAACAATATACAGCTTTACCGCAATGCAAACTACAGTCATCTACATGAATCAACTGGTAAACAGAACCGTGTCTCAATATTCAGTAAGTCCTAGTCATCCAGATCACCCCATTGATCAAACACGACAGCTTAAAGAGCACAGAAAACTGTCAGCCATATATTTATCTAAATTAACTTGCGCAATAGAATTGGTTAACTAAAAGAAACCAGTTGCCACTTATGAGCTACAGTTTGTCAAGCAAGCTTGCAAATTTTCCATCTGCATTCAGATCAATCTATTGGCAATGGTTATGGAAACTATATACACCAGCATCAATCCTCAAAGTACAGAATATACAGTATACCTACAGACACAAGAAAATGTATTCAAATTAATAACTAATTATGTGTTGCAGAGCGTGACAAGAGCATGGAAAAAATAAAACTATATATTCAATTCCAGGTCAGAATAATTCAGTGCACACACAGCAACATATTTTGGCCGAGTATGTGGATTAGGCAACCACAAACTGTTAGCATTGTAATTACAGAGCATCAACAACAATAGCGGTCTAATGTATAGCACCTATCAAATAGTTTACTACTAGCAACTGCAGACAGAACGAAGACTTTCAGAACCATACCGTATCCAGATGGATTAGTGTGGATAATTAAAAAACTGAATTAACCACAGGCTGACCATAAAGTGAAGTACAAAACTTTAAATGCAGTAATTACAAATTAAAAACAAAACCTTTTGGGGGCTGCAGTTTTCCTGGTTGGATGAATAACGTGCTAAAACTAGTTGCAATACATTGGTAGCGAGTGATCAGTCTGGGCGGTTTGCAGTATTTTGAAGCGCCTTGAATGTTTGGAGACTGGCTTTAACGGAGAGGTTTTTTTTTTAAGATTGACGATTTTTAGACCCTTTCGTCTGTTTGGTATCAGTTGTAGTGGCGGAACAAAGATTATGACACCTTGTGGATGGATTCCTGCCGAGCCAGGAAAGTACAAAACTCCCAGACAATATGCTGTTTGAGTTGCTCTCCGCATCTGTAAATAGTCTCTATTGCCCGGTTGGAGTTGGCAGGACAGAAGTGTCTCCCCCTTTACATACTAAGCGTGCAACTAAGGGTCTGTCCTTCAAAAACACTGTACATGCATCTTCCTGTGTGTGCCACTGTATAGTCTTCGAAAATAATTTTCGTTTTTAAAGCAGCTTTTTGATTTTTTTGGTATAAGTGGAAAAACGAGATGTTACTACACAATGAAAAATACTGCAGATACTGCAAATCTGAAAAAAAATTGAAACTGTTGGAAACACTCTAAGTCAGGCAGCATAAGTGGAGAAAGGTAGATTTCCTTCTGAGGGAATGAGACTCCACATTTGTAAAATTATTTTTTCAGGGCCAGAGAGGTTGTTCAGCAGTAATTATAACTTATTACGCCATTAAAAACTCACTCCCGAATCCACTAAGCCAAACTTTTTCAGCTGTTTTTCGTTCAAGACTATTGGGTAATTACCCTAAGTTCACATCATTACAGAGATTTCAATGCCGAGTCTATTGGCAAGGACTGCGACAGCGCACCCTGTGGAGGACTGGGTATCTCTAACAGCAACTTCTAGATTTACATGTTTAACTGCACATGTGTGGACACCAGAAGTTGTCAGATTTACTATGTAATAATAGCAAGCGCTGTTAGCCTCACCGTTATTATTACAGCAAAATTCGGGCCAATGTTTCAGGTGTCTCACCCTTCATCAACCTTGGTTTTACTGCTATTCTCAATGCACAATGCTGAGTTGTAATTCTTTAAATATCAGCCTGCCTCTCCATTGCAAATGAACCTGAGAATGAAGCCAGGGTCAAATTAATTTATGTGGGCCACTACTGTTGTGCTTAACTGCCATTAATTTAAATTTATATATCTATAACTTTCTTTATCTAAACCATCTGTTTTTCTACATATCAGCTGCCCATTACCTGTAGAGTGATGTTACCTGGTCAAATAAGTGTTCTCATTTCATTAAAAGGATTCTCCTTTCATGGAACCACACCATGCATACATCACGGTGAAGCCTTATTGTGCTACTTTTTGTTAATGGCATTGTCATGATGCAAATAATGCCTATTTTATTTGGCTCTAATAAAGTCACATTTAAATTACTTTATATGGATTAAGTACTTATGATTTTAGTTAACACTGATAATGGTGAGTTATTTGTGCTAAATAGAGGTCCATTTCACCATTAAACAAAATCTCTGTCTTCCGACTGCTGTCTTTCAGACCTGCACTTTAGAGTGCGAAGGGGTAGTGCTGTCTACCAATGAGTGGGAAAAATGTGACAAGGCACTTCACTCGTATAACCCTGACCTTTTGGGCATTGTGGACAAAGCTCTCATTGACCCAGGCACTGATGAAAAGGAAGATGAGAGTGCAGAGGCGCTTCTTGGAAAACAGCATAGTAGTCTTGTGAAACGCTATGGGGGCTTCATGAAGAAGATTGACAAGAGCAGACTTTATGCCAAAGCATTGGCCCAACAAAATGCATACAACAAGGGCCGAAATCTTAAGTATCGAGGATTTCTGCAAAAATTTGGTGAAAGGGATGCCACTGAGTTAGAGAAGGACTCACAGGAACTTGCAGCTGCAACGGAGAATCTGCTAGAAGAAAATAGCGATATCCCTGCTACCCAAGAGCTAAAGCGCTATGGAGGATTCATGAAAGGCTTTGGCTACAAGAGAAGTGCAGAGCTGGGGGATGAGGAAAATCAAGAGATGGAACTGCAAAAGAGATATGGAGGCTTCATGAGAAGAATCGGTAGACCAAGATATAAATGGGATAACCAAAAAAGATATGGTAGCTTCCTGAGGCGCCATTTCCGGGTTTCGGTCAGGTCGGATGATGGTGATGCCAGTGATTACTCTGAAGAGGTTTCAGACCTATAGAAGAGCCAAAGTGATTTGAGTCTAGATGTGAGAATGCAGACTGTCAAGATAGTTGCAGTATTTAAACTATAAATGTATTGTTTTGAATGCACAAATATTTTTGCTATTAAGTTTATAATAGGTTGTCTAAAACAGCAGTTAAGTCAATTAATTCTTGTATTCTGTTGTCATAGTTTATGTGAATCCAATAAAAATGGTCTCTAGACTGTGAACAGCAACTTGTTTTTGTTTGCCTCCTGTAATAGTACTTTAATGTTAGAGTTAATCTTTCATGCTTAGTTTAACAAAATAAAGTAAGCAATTTCTGTGGCTAACAGGCAAAGTAAATCTGACATGCTTAGTTTGTTCCTTGTGTTTTTTTAAGATGGACATAAAATGTTATCACATTACAACCTTGGGCAATTGTTTTCTTTCACCCAGTTGACAACAATCTACTCACAGTGGTACTGTCACCACATTTAGGTTCTTGGAACAGCCAAGAATTGCCAGTTCTGAGCAATCTGATGAAATGTTGTCATGCTGAGTTCATGTAGCAGCTGAAGTTAGATACACTGTAATGAAATTTTTTTGCAGTACAAAAAGGAGACAAATGTGCTTAGTAAGGTGAACATCTATTTGTATATTAAGCATGATAAACTGTCCTGTAGGGCAGAAGATATTGTGACCTTTTTGCAGAGAGCCTAATATGGCACATTGTGATTTCACATGAACAATATTTTTTTTCTGACCCAATGTAATTTTTTTCAATGAGAATTGTGTCACTGGAACATTTATTTATATAGCAAAGCTTTGGTAACTAAGATTTAGGGTTGGCAATACCCCTTAAGAAAAACAATTTTTATTTCAGGGGGAGTTTTCTTGTTAGAATGTTCAGTTTGCTCAAAAAATAATTTATTAGCCATTCTACTTTAGTGAGAATTGTTCATTGCAGTTTTGAAAAGTGCTACTGATGATACAAATTTTTGACGTTACATAGATCTCCTCTTCAGGTGCCTACTAGTAGAGCCTTGTTGCTAGTGTGGACGGGAGCAGCAGGGAATTACAACAAAAATACATTGGCCCAAATTTTGCGGTCAGCGGCGAAAGAACGGTGCTTGCCGTTCACTACGCTGACAGCTGCCCACAGACTTTTCGCGGGCTTTTGAGCGGCAACTTGCTGTCATCGGGTGTCTGATCCAGCATGGTGCCCTCTACAGGGGATCTGTGGCATGTGAGCAGGTTAAGAAAAAGTGTGGCTCTTCAACCAATCAGATTGAAGAATCCTAACTGAGACATTGCAGAGTCTGAATCAGGAAGTTATTAATTAAATTAAATTTAAATCATGCACAGAAAGCAAAATAAAGAGAGGGAAAGAAAGATAGGATTAAGAGAGATAAAAGAGACAGATTAAAAAAAGAAATTTCCAACACTAATTAAATTCTGAAGGAATGAGACTCCACACTTGTAAAATTACATTTGCAGTGCCCGGGAGATTGTTTTGCAGTAATCAAGACTTAACACGCTGTTAAAAATTCACTTACACCTGAATGCAGCAGCCCTAACTTTTACTGGTGTTTTTAGTGGGTAACCAGTGGGTACAGCAACTTTATGCCTTTGCATGGATTTCAATGCCGAGTCTATCAGCAAGATATTCGGACAGCAACTTCTGCTTTCCACGTTTAACTGCACATGTGTGGACTCTGGAAGTTGCTGTCCGATTTACTCCATAATAACGGTGAGAGCTGTTAGCCTCACCATTATTCTCAACACAAAATCCCAACCATTGAATGTTGTACAATTGTTGGCCTCAAGGAGAAAATTGCAGCCAAATCTCATGATATTCCCATGGGTTACAATATTTCAATATACCTCTACAAGTGCTAAATTTAAGAATAAAGTGTTTGCTTATTCTGTGAAAATTCCAAAGTAGGTTTATATCGTTGCTGTTTAACCATTAATGCAGTTAAAAATGAAACATTTATGTTGCAGATTATGTAAACATCATCCTCGTACATTAGACAAATATCAGTGCTTTTTGGAATCAAAATTTAGCAAAATGCTAGATGAGAGCTTGAATGAGAGCAATATTCAATGGTGATGTAAACAAGTCAGTCATATTTACACAGAATAAACAACACAATTGTTTTTACCTGACAAATTTAGAATGGCTTCAATATGCAGTGTCAGTGAAAGCACTCAAAGACAAAGTGGTTTCCCTTAGACCACCAATCTTTTCTAATCATGTATTCGGGAGAGATTTCACAATGAATGCATATTATATAGCAAAATCATGAATACATTTACAAAGATGTGGGTTTAAAAAAAAATTATTTTAGGTTATTGGTAATGCTGACAGGTCAGCATTGATTGCCCTCTCCTAATTACACTAAAGCATTATGAATCAACCACATAGGCCGTGAATTTAAGAGAGGAGGCAGTTTGGAGTCGGGTTGCCTGGTGGGTGGGTTCTGGTCCCGCTTCCGATTTCAGCCACTCCCGAATTGAGATTTTAATTTAAGTGGCCTATTAAGCCCCGTTGTGCGCGCTGCCCGGTCCAATGAGTGGGATCAGGTCTGTTAGTCGCCTCTGATGACGTCATTGCTGCAGTTATTTTTAAGGGGCCCCGGCAGCCTCAGCCTTTCATTTCTTGTTTCTGCTTGTCTTTGAATGGGCCCAGGCTACAACGAGTGCTGCAAGAGCCAAGGCTGCTCCACGGTTTAATGAGGACTCCCTCCAAGCTCTTGTGGAGGGAGTAAGAGGGCGCCTTCCCAATGGTCGGAGGAAGCCTTCTCAGCAAACCAAGGCAGCCTGGCTGCACATTGCTGATGAGGTCAGCGCAAGGTCCATATGTTCACGCACCTGGATCCAGTGCCGGAAACGGTTTAATGATCTTCTGCGATCATCAAAAGTGAGTATCACATCACACATACCTTCAATCTGCTTCTCTTCTCTTCTCATCACCAGCACTCTGCTCTGTAAGCCTGCTCCTCCACATCCCACCTTACTCTTACTTCCCTTGCACCCTTGCCTATCCTCTCTCTGTACTGAATCACTTCACCATCCTACTATGCACCCCTCACACTCACTCTCACTGTTATGCAATGACAACAACTAACAACGCACATGGAGACAGCTTCCTCTTGGCACCTCACTCCATCTTGGTCTCCCTCTAAGCATTTATGTTATGGATTCTTCACAGTCACTCCATCACTCTCGCTGAAACTCCACTTGTGTCCCTCCTTGCAGGAAAAGATAGCCCAAAATAAGAGGGAGAGAGCGAAGACAGGAGGAGGCACACCATCCCTCGCAACATTGACAAGTGCTGAGGAGGCTGCACACGAGATCGTGGGAGGTGGCGAGGAGCTGAAAGTGGGGGACGGAGATACGGGCGCATTAGACAAAGCTGGTGACAGAATAGATCAGGTAGCTGAGGAGAAGGTTGGCGCTCCTGCTGTTGCTGCTGCTGTTGTGCCTGGTTGCGCTGCTGCCGTGGCTGCTCTTCCTCTGAATCTGACGACCAGATGAAAGGATATAAATGGTTCCCATGCCATTGGTATATATCTCAATCGAGGAATGGAGTTTGTTTGCGCTCAGACAAAGTGGCCAGAGGAGCTCACACTGCAGTTGGATTTCAGCCTCAACACTCACAAGATTAGTAGAGCTGAAAAATGTCTCCCAAACCTCAAAGCACTAAGTTGTGGCATGTGACAGAATGAGAGATTGCAGGACCACTTTTAAGCTGCTCGAGCTGCTGGCAACAAGTCAGTGTTAACAAGCTGTTAACTGCCTTAACTGCCTCTCCCGCCGTTTGGTGTCGGGTCAGTTCGGAAGTGGCTGACCCGACACTTGCCAAAGTTGTGTGGAGGCGGGATGGCGGCGGGTTTGTAGCCCGCCGGCAATTTTTCCGATTTTCACAACAGACCCGCCTCCAAACCCACCTTCTGAGACCAATTCAATTTGCAGCCATGGTGTGGGATGGTGTCATATGTGGGCCAGACCAGGTAGGGGTGGCAGGTTCCCTTCATTGAAGGGCATTAGTGAACTAGCTAGGAAATACAACAATCCAGCAGCTTTCACAGTCATTTTTCTGGTGCTAACCCACAGATTTCTAGATTTATTGAACACAAAGGAAAAATAGAATGAGTAGAGAAGGAAGAATAGGCAGACAAAAATAAATTTTACTTACAGTGCAAAAAACTCCCCAAATTGATATTCTATAACTAGAATTTTTCTATTAGAAAATTAACTTAGCTCCTTGATATCCATAGGACAGGGACAGCTCTAGAATTTTTGTTCTGGAGCTGTCCCTGTCCTATGGATATCAAGGAGCTAAACCGAGGAATACTCTTCTATCTGTCTCTCACAGGGAGAGCCACACAGAAGATAGAATATCCCACAACTACTTTGCATTATCCACTGCTATAGAGTGGATACCTAGGAGTGATTTACGAAATTCCAATGATACCATAAACTCTAGACTACGGTTTAAGCTATGTCTAAGCACAACGGTTAACTCACCTTGTGGTTCTGATATTTTATAAACTATATATAATAGGCATTCATGTGAGAAGTCTTTGTAAGTGTTCCAAGCATTTCCAGCAAGAATCCAGATTCTCAATATGGAGGTGAATGATGGTCATAGATGGACTCAACTTCTGCAAATCGGTACATTACTGCAGGTTTATCAACAGATTAATTAACCTATAGTGCATTGCAGAGAAAATCTTTGTGCAGCAAGCATTATAATGCAATAATTTTGTTTATCATCTGTGATAACATATCCATCACTACCTCTGTCAACTAGGAAGTAATTATTTAAATCTGCATTTATTATTATTCTATAGATTACAAATATAATAGAAACTATTGCAACCACATACTCTGTTAAGAGCCAATTTTGCTTTAAAAGGAAATTATACCATTAGTACTGTTTCAAAAATAACTTCCAAACAAGTTGATTAACTGTGCAGTAATACTCTGTGTTGAAGTATCAATATGTACTGCCACAGAGGCAGAGGAGAGGTCAACAGCGCGAGTCCCCACATGATAAAATTACATTCTCATCCACTTGTAATGGGTGCTGCTAAGTGAAGGCAAGGAAGGAAAACCACTCACTTTGGTCAACTGGCCTCAAAAAATAAATTCTTTGTATGAAGTTTTTTGATTTAATTGTAATTATATAGTGCCTTATCAAATTGTCAAAATGTCTCAAAGTATGTCACAGAAATAATTTTTTTAAAGTGCTGTGGGAAATGGCCGACTTTACTGTTCATTTATTATTTTAAAATGAACCCTCAAAACAGTACTAGGATCCAAATCACAACAAAAGTATGGGTTAAATCAGAGTAACGGATTTGTAAAGGCCAGAGCGTACTTGACTAATTAAAATGTTTGAGAAAATAGACAAAGGGATCTGGTATATTTGGACTTTTAAAAGTGCTTGTTAGAGGTTTTTTTTAAATCTCTTTCTTTGTGCAAATGGCCTGTAAATATTTTCTGTGAGTAGACCAAATCTCCCATGAACAGTAGCCTAAAAATGATACAGACCAGTTACACTGTAAGCCAAAAAATGTGAGTAAAAGACTAACAGGATATATGGGGAGAGTGGGGACAGTTACCCAGATAAGAGTTCTGTACACAAATACCCGTAGCACAAGAAATAAAATAAGTAAGTTAGAAGCAAAAATTCAGCTTAAATGTATGATGTACTGTAGTAGCCATTACACAGACCTAGCTATCACCTGAGCATGATTGAGAGCTAAATATTCCAGGTTATAGGATCTTTACAAAGGACAGGGAAATTTGGAATGGAGGGGGAGTACCAATATTGATAATAGACACAATAACTGCAGTAAAAAGAAGAGATTTCAGTAAGCGTGATCAGACAGTGTAAACAATATGGATAGATTAAGTAACAGCAAAGGATGTAAGACTCTGGTAGGCATTGTCTGCAGAACTCAAGGAAGCATGCAGCAAAAACAATGTGGTTATAATGGGAGGTTTTAATTTTCACATAGAGACACAGTAAGTTGTGTAGATGGGAGCAAGAAGTTGCAAAGGGACATAGACAGACTAAGGCTACCTCGGTGGGTCCATGGCGGGCGACATCGGTGGTGGGACCCGAACCCACTGCTGGCTGCAGCCCGCTGTGTAAAATGATTTTACGTTGATTGGGCTGTAAAGCCCGCCCAGCGCATTTGCCAGTCAATTGAAGGAAGCGGGTCTGATGACATCATTTGATGACGCATCATCAGCCGGTTTCCTTAAAGGGACCACGCGCAAATTTATTTTGACTGTTGTGCTGTCATTGTTCTACAGCATTGAGGTGCTGCAAACACTGACAAACCTGCACAGATGTGCACGGCTGCACCCAGGCTCTCCCATGACTCCCTCCATAAGCTTATGGAGGGAGTCACAGCACACAGGGAGGTCCTCTTCCTTTCCCATGGGCGGAAGAGATCTCCCCAGGAGACCAACACAGCCTGGCTGCACATTTCACAGGAAGGCACAAGCAGGGATGTTGTCAGGAGGACCAGGCTGCTGTGGCACAAACCTTTCAATGACCTCAGTTGATCACGAAACGTTACTGCAAAGCCACTCTCAGCCTCATCCTGCTGTGCCACTCATCACATCCCCATCACTCTGCCTTCCCTACCCTACTCCTACACATCCTTACTCACACCAACTTACTATGCACCTCCACCCATCCCTCTCTATCTATATTATCATTTCCCCATCTCACTAGCCACCCCTCACACTCCCTCTCATCCTAGTCCAATCATACCAACTAACAACACACAAGGGTAGGCACTTGGCTGTTTTAGCCAATGTTCATGTAAAGTTTCTGTTAATGTGGTGTCAAACATTGAAACCTTTATTTTCAACAATTTGCGTTCTTGGACAGAGATGTGTGCACCTTTGGAAGTGGCTTAGTGAATGGTGAGACATAACGGTACCCCCTGCAATGGTGGTGAGTGTGAAAGGAATGGCTTGGGCATTGTAGGGATGCTTTATGGTGTTGGTGTGGGGTGGTGCCAACCTGGAGCATCATGTGGCAGCGTCAAGTGAAATAAATGTGGCTATGGTGAGGCCATCCCTGGCCTCCCGGTCAGCAATGTAGTCAAGTGCTGATGCCCTCTGTCCTGCGCAGCATCAGGTGATTGCAGAGAAGGTTGGTGTTGTTGTTGGTGCTGCTGGTGTGTCTGGTGCTGCTGGTGTTGGGGCTGATTGTGGTGGGATTCTGAGGACCAAGGTAAGATAGTTTCAAGGGCTGGTGAACTTGAGATGACAGAAGTGATCTAGCAATGGTGAGAGCGGTTGTTCCGATGAGGTGACACTGGATAGAGAGTTTGCTGGCAGTTAAAATGCCTCCATGCATATAGTAGCATAGTGGTTATGTTACTGGACTAGTACTCCTAGAGGCTTGGACTAATGATCCAAGAGACATGAGTTCAAATCCCAACTCGGCAGCTGGGGAATTTAAATTTAATTAAATAAATCCAGAATAAAAAGCTCGTATTAGTAAAGGTGACCATGAAACTACTGGATTGTAGTAAAAACCCATCTGGTTCACTAATGTCTTTTAGGAAGGAAATCTGCCGTCCTTACCCGGTCTGGGCCTATATGTAACTCCAGACTCACATCAATGTTGGTTGACTCTTAACTGCTCTCTGAAATGGCCTAGCAAGCCACTCAGTTGTATTCAAGAAGGTGGCTCATCGCCACCTTCTCGAGGGCAATTAGGGATGGGCAATAAATGCTGGCCTTGCCGGCAATGTCCACAGCCATGAATGAATTTTTAAAAAAGGAAGCAACAGCTTCTGAGCTTGGAAAGTGAACAGCTGTGAGATGGGAGCTTTTATAGCACATTTGCAGCTGTCAAGTAATGACATAATCCCATGGTCATACAACTCCCGACCTCCTTACCTGACGTGATTTCCGAGTAGCGTGGACCCCATGGGTGACCCCGTAAAATGGTAAGGTGCGCTCAAAATACTTTTTAATGGGCTGTTAACAGGGTCATAATGCCCTGAATTGCCTCCCCCACCGCTGCGTGTCGGGTCTGTTCAGCCCTGACAGACCCAACAGCTGGGAATGTCGCGTGGTGGTGGGTTGACAGCAGGGTCCCGACCTGCAGTCAAAAAAAAATTCCTACCCAACCTGCCACTGAACGCGCCCAATGATCCACCAAAAAATTCCCCCCTAAGTGAATGGGCAAAACTATGACAGATGGAGATCAATGTAGGGATGTGTGAGGTCTTTGGGAGAAAGACAAATTGGAATATGTTTTAACTGGTTGAGCTGTGGAGGAGCAAATTGATTTGGGTGTCCATGTACACATCACTAAAAGCTAATGCACAGGTACAAAAAGTAAACAAAAAGGCAAATGGAGCATTGGCCTTTATCTCAAGCTGATTGGAATTCAAGTGAGGAAATGATGCTTCAGTTGTACAGAGCCTTGGTCAGACTGCATCTGGAGTATTGTGTTCAGTTTTGGGCACCGAACCTCAGAAAAGATATATTGGCTTTGGACGAGGTACAGCACAGATTCATCAGAGTTATACCAGGGCCTAAAACGGTTAAATTATGAGGACAGATTGCATAAACGTGGCTTCAATTCCCTTGAGTAAAGAAGGTTGAGTGGTGATCTAATCAAGCTGTTTTAAAATGATAAAGGGATGTGATAGGGTAGATACAGAGAAACTATTTCATCTGGTGGAGAATCCAAAATAAGAAGGCATAATCTTAAAATTAGAGCTAGGCCACTTAGGAGTGAAAACAGGAAAACCTCTTTCACACAAAGGGTAGTAACATTCTGGAACTCGCTCCTCCAAAGGGCTGTGGATGCTCGGTCAATTGAAACTTTCAAGATTGAAATTGATAGATTTTGCTTAGGTAAGGGTATCAAGGGATATGGAGCAAAGGTGGTTAAATGAAGTCATGAGCTAATTGATTTGTGGAACAGACTGGAGGAGCTGAAATGCCAATTCCTATTCCTGTGGAACTACTTAAGGAGCTCTAAGCACTTCTGTAATTATATTGGTGATGAAGAACAGAAACAATTACTGGCTACAAGGCCTGACATTTATACATGCAATCTCTCTGAAGTAAAAGAATCCGTGTAATAGATTGCCCTAAAAATCTGGGCAAACTAACATGTCAGTAAACAAGGGAATGACAGAATGAGAATCATCTCTCTTCTCAGTAGCATTCAAACAATGCAACCAGACTACCTTTAACATATATCAATTGTAGGAAATTAAGCTTGGATTCTCCTTCTTTGGTGTGGAGTTCTAATAGTTGGGACTTCTGCCCACCTCCCTAAATCCACTTTGAACCCCGACCTGTTTCCCCTAGGTCAGGGTGATTTCCAATACATAGTGGCCTAGCGGCAGGGTTCCTGTTGGTGGTACTGCAAGGGGACTGCCACTGTAACAGCATAAGAACCAGAAACTGATTTAAATAGGCAGACGCCCTCCGAAAACAGTAAGGGGGAAAAATTGAGTTGCGCCCCCTTTGGGGCGCTAACTTCGCCGGGGCACTACAATTAGCACCCCCGCAGCCAAAATTCATAGGTAGCGCCCCACTTCCCTACAAGGGAATATTGGGGTGCTACGTGCCGCAGCGCCGCAGTACTGCAGGCCTTCCTCCCCTTGTTAAAGGGGAGGGGCCTAGCACAGCGTGATCCGGGGCCCAGCTGGGCCACCAGGGATCGGCAAAAGAGCCCGGCACTCAAGAGGAGTGCCGAGCTCACGGAGCGCAATGGGGGCAGGTGCTGGCAGGCGGCCAGCAACAAAAATAGTCATCCGGCACCTCGCCTTTAATTAGTGCCGCCCCGGCCACAGGTAGGCCTCCCTGACCCCGTTGGACACAGCGTCTGGCGGTAAGTCAGGGGGCGATACCGAAGATCGCGGCCGGGGCGCGAGCGGGACACTGTGCACACAGCGATAATGTCATCACCGGTGGCGCAGCGCCGCGGGGGGGGCTAACAGTTACCGCCGTCGCTAACCTCCCGCTGAATTTCGCGGGAGGCGTTGGCGACGCTGTGCCCGGGCGCTAGTTGCTTTGCGCCCTGTTAGCACCCTCTTAGGGCACCAACGGGAGGCGGAAAGCAACCAAATTTTTCCCCCTAAGCGTTACAGCTCTGTAGGCCTCGGCAGAGACTGAGGCCTACACAGGTAATTCATTTTGGAGCCAGACTGGAGGGAGAGGAGGCCGCTACTAGGTCCTCTCCTTCCATGGGGAATTGCAGGGCTATAAATGTTGTGCACGCTGGAAGCAGTGGTAGCACGGCTGGACGGGAAGGAATTTGCTGGGACCCCAGGCCATGCTACCATTTGCATGTAGTGGAAGAGAAAGGAGGAGCCAGTGATGGTCTCTGCTGGAATGAATGGGAGAAAATTCAGTTCAGGCAATGAGGTAACGGAAGGCCTCACCACCTGAGTTTTCCATCACTCTCAGCCACAATCCCACCTGATTTCAGGTGGGATCACTGAGGAGAATCCAGCCATAAATTTTTAGGCTGTCATTCACCGGAAGAATTTCACGTAAAACTGCTCTATGAACTGCCTCATGGCTCAGATTTGGGCAGCCATAAAAAGATGTGAAAGAACCACAAAAAAAATTGATCCAATGTTCACAGGGAATAACTTGATGATGTAACTCTTCGATGAATTCAATTAACAGGTGGCTCAGGTGAACATTTTAAAAAAGTGCTCTCAACCAATCTAACAGCATTTCAGCTAGCCACTTAGATTGGCCATCCATGGATTAACGTTACCAAACACAAGGGAAATTGCATAAAGGCATCCCAGTGATACAACTGGTTGATGTCATTTTTAATACAGTTACTCTAAATATTTAATCAATTTATTTAAACCAAACAATTTTTTTACAATGGTTTGTACAGATAAGACCCAGGATAAATTGATAAAAGGAAAGTTGAAGGAAATGGATGTTTCTTGGATTGGTGCGTTTACCATGCCCCAGTATTAGGCATTAAGGCCTCTCGTTCTACATGTACATAAGTGATTTAAACATGAGCCAAAGGGTACTGGTATCAATATTGGCTAATATCATCAAATTAAGGGGCTAGGCAAACTGTCTGGGAGGACACAGGCAGGTTCGGGGAGTGGTCAAGCAGTTCAATTACACATATTGTTTATAATGAAAAATGTTTGAACTTTACAAAGAGAGGGAACTATACTCCCTAGACAACGTCCCCTCTACACCAAAATTAACCACAGGCATTGCAAAGTGAGAATATCAAACCCTTTGAATTGTTTCTAATTTAAGGAAAGCACCACCTGTTTAATGCAAAAAGGAAGCACAACCCCGACAGCAAACTGTGAACAGTCCCTGGAAGATTTCTTTTTTCTCTCTCCACTTTTGTTAGTTACATATTCGTACCTCACAAACATGATAATAATGCAATGCTCGGGGAATTTAGAGCAACCGATTTCCTGACCAGTTTACACACTAACTTTTTGTCATGGTTTATACCAGGAGGAAAATACTGCCCAGAGTGGGGAATGCTTCACGGAGAATTTCAAAAGGAGATTTATACTGTGTATAATGACTTTAGTGTAGTGACTAGAGAGAACAACATGAGGTGCCAACCAATAATCATATTTGTGTAGTACGTTACATCATGTTTATTTCCCCCGCTGTGAAATGCTGTGCAGTCAATTACAGCTAAAATTAGTGTTTCAGGTAAAAAAATAAATGTGAGTGCAGAGGTTGGTGGAGCAATGTCTAAAAGAATATGCATTGGAATACATCTTTCTTTACACTTATTCTTTATTAAATGTAGAAAATATTCAAACACCCAAAATTGATATTTTCATAGCAAGAGCGTGCTATGGATAAAACATTGTTTTAAAAAACTACTATTGATTTTATTATTATTAAAACTTCATAATAAGAGGGGAGCCCTACAAAACAGTGATACATTCAGCAATCTGCACAAGAACTCACATGCTAGTCATGCAAGAATACATATTGCACCCGTATATGCACAGCATTTTTATTTCCATACAAAAAACATACTTCAACATAACAGGATTAATGTCCAGCAATTTATTACTCATATTTAACAAGTGCACCGAGAAAAATAAAAAGATGCCAGCTCCAAATCACATCATTCCATAAAACATAAGCTAATTGGTTTTAAAAAAAAACTTACTTTAAAAACATTAAATTACCACAGAAACAAAGAACAAACAAATAAAAACATTTTTGGTCTCAGTTTTATTAAAATGGCTCTTAACTGTTGTGCTATGATTTGCAGATTGTTATGCATACACTTAAAAAAGAAAGCAGGCATTATTGTACCTCAGTGCTCCAGAATAGATGGATGTGGAACAGAGGCAGCACACAGAGCTGTCACTCAATCAAACGTCCAAAATACAGGCAAGGCTGGAGAAGCTATCCAACATCAGAAAAAGACCCTCAATGAACGAGTTTGCTAGTTCTCAGGTCTGCTCCAAAATAAAGCATGTCAGAAAAAGAGATGTGGTAAAATAATCCAAGTTTTTAAATAACTAACTGAATTAATGTGATTATGGAGCGGTAATGTATACAAAACCAGAACCGAAGCAAAGGATACAAGTTTTTAAAAAAGCACAGATTAAATTTAAATTAAGGACTATCTTCATTTTGACACAGCCCCCTAAGTGCACTGGTGCTGGTTCAGTTGAAGCATTGTAAAGAGGATTGGATCAAATGCTGATTGAGCAAAGTGGATGCATTTCTGGTAGGAAAGAAAAATGGTCAGCCTGGATCCTGAATCAGGACTTGGATGATGAAATAACCCAGGTGGGGTTAGATGACCTTTTCTGATTCCGCCATTCTTACATTCTAACAGTGCAATACTCTGTTATCAAGTCAGGAAGACAATCCCTGCAGTAGAAGATTGGTCCCCATTCACAGAGCAGCATTAACTAAGCTGTGGAGAATCCACTGCCTCACCTGGCTGGATCAAGTAATAGGGATCCAAAAATACAAAGTCAGAAAAAAACACGTAATAATAAAAAACAACTAATTAGTCTATACAGTCAAGCCTTAAAATCAATGTGTTAATGTCTGTTTAAATAGAGGCCAGAGGAAAGTCATCCAAATGTGTTAAGCTTTTGTATGTTAATTTTGAAAACAATGTCTAGGCTTATTACGCTTACTGACAATTAATGTACGGTACACATTAGGAAGTATATAAAATTAAAGTTGTCCAGTAGCTCTGATGGCTGAGGACAGAACTCCCAACCAGAATGTCATAAGGCTGAGTCCCAGGGCTGTCTGTGACTCAAACCTGCTTGCTTGGTCAGCTCTCAGCTGGGCATCTTCATGGAGCATCATATATATGGCCATGAGGCATTCCGCCTATGCATAGGTAGTCTATGGTCTAGTTCAGGAATGACACGGGTGCCCATCACAGATGAGCCTATGCCCTATATCTGTCCACTATTCCAATTGCAGAAGGATCAGTAGGGATGAATGGCTAGTTGAGGGGGAAGTGGAAAAACTCTCAATGTAAAAAAAGGGAGCTATATAAATGCATTGGATAAAGAATTTCGCCAAAGTAATAGCACAAATCTAAGCTTTTGTAGCAAGCAAATAACTAAAAACATTCATTTCCTTTGAAAAATTCACTTCATTATTAAATATAAGACAATTCCATTTCTTAAAAATAAAAATTGCATCTTAAGAGGCTTGGTGTCACTTCCAGAGGCCATACACTTCATAACAGTAATGTATACATCTTAAAAACACAAGTAATTATAAAACCCCTATTTATAATGCAACATTCTGCTTGCAGCCCTAAAAATAATGGCCTAGAAATTGAGTTTGCGCTGCGCCGGGGCTTAACGCCGGAAATTTAGTGCCGGTGCTAAGTCGCGCTGTGCGCGCCAAAAATTCAGTAGCGCCGCGCCCAAACGGCTGCCGGCGCTACTGAAGGCTGTTAGCGCCTGAAAACTGGCGCTACGCGCCGCATTGCGGCGCTATTCCGGCGCTGCGGCGCCCGATGCGGTGCGGCAGGCTCGGGAAGTGCAGGCCTCCTCCTTCAGTTAAGGAGGAGCTGCCTGCACCCGCCCGCTGGCCGGTTAAATCGCCACAAAAATGAGCCCGGCACCTCGGGGAAGTGCCGGGCTCGCAGCCGAGAAACATCTGTTCCGCGGGGGGGGGGTGGGGGAGTCCGGGGAGGGAGGTGCGGGCAGGCGGCCGGTGGGAAAGCTCCACCTTTATGCGCCGGCGCAAAGTCGTGTAAGACTCTGTTGCCAGAGTCTTAGTTGCGGCTGCCACGGGCGAGGCGGCCGCAACTGAATTTCGGCGCTGGGGCCCGTCACCACGGCAACCGGGACGCTGCGCACACCGATGACGTCATCGGTGCCGGCGCAGCGCTACCGGTGTAACGCCGATGTTGGGCCCTAGTCAATTTCAAAACCGGCTGTAAGTCCAGCGCAATGCCCTCTAGCGCCGCAAAATGGGCGCTAAGCCCACTCAATTTCTAGGCCAATGTTTCTAAGCTAAGGCTCCATTTAGCCGGGATCACCTGGATATCGCAGTGTCCACTTCTCTGTGGTCATAGATTCAAAGAGGTGGATTGTATTAGGAAAGTAGAGATTCTCCCTGGAGATTGTAGGAAAACTGGCTTGGTTTCTCTAATCAATATAACACTTGTTCTATAACAGAAGCTCATTAATGGGGATATTGACAAAGGAATTAATTGCTCAGGCTCCAGTTTATTCCCCAGACAGTCAAGAGTATTGAATTAGAGAACATTTGGATAAAGGAAATGTGTTGCTCACCACTGGAGGTTATCATGGAGAGGCTTTTACTGTATATGCCAGTTCAACACTGAGCAATGAGAAATGTAATTATGTCCATAGACCTATCTGTCTTGGCCTTTTCAAATGTAGTAGGAGGTCTTAGATGTCAACTGATGAAGGAAATAAAATGGAAAATATTTACATGCACATTAAATGGTGAAAAACTCACGTTATGAACTTCCTCTGGACAAATGGAATGCCTGGGTATACAGGAAACATCACTGCAAGGTCTGTGGGACCTGCTGCCTAGTCAATTCACAGTAGTTTTTTTGTGATAATAGGGATCCCTACTGTTACATAGCTCTTTAAACATCTCTAGTGGTAGAAGGCCATTATTGTAGCATTATATCAACAGATGGACTCCGAAGGAAGAGGAAAATTCTTGCACGTCGGGTTCTCGATCAGCATACCCACAGTCTCATCTCCCATTCCTGACAGTATGATGATCTCTTTTTTATCAGTTTTAATTACTTCATATTCAGTAAAAACATTCATATAAAATACTATTGCCAGATTGGGATGGGATGGAGCTGGACACCACTAACCTGAAAATACATTCGGTAAATGGTACAGTGAAAGTAAAAGGTGAAACAAAAAGAGAAAGCTGATCAATTTCATTTGATATAAATAGCTTTTAGTTAAAAGTATTCTTTAAAAGGTTAAAATGAAAAGTGGTTTCTGTTTTCAAAATAGGCATAATTAAAATATATTTCCCTTCTAATTATCTGGTGGCAAGTGTAACTGCCATTTTTTGGTCCATAAAACATTTAAAATGTGGACAGTCCTAAAAATTTTAAAAAGCTAGGAATGTAGTTAATTATTTCAGACATTAGTTATTGTAATACAGTAAATTCTAAGCAGAAAGTGCTGAATGTGCTTCAGAATAAAAAAAATAGATTCACAATGTATGCTTTACTTACAAGTCTAAACCTTATCCCTTTGCTTTGTTTATAATCTTGAACCTAAATTATAAAATTCCATCATTTTGGATTTAGGGGATAATATGCAGTACATAATTTAATAGACTAAGTGCAATGCATCTCCAAATGTTATAATTCAGTAAATCTATTTTTGTTTCCTTCACATTTGCATCAAGAGAACATGGGTAATGATCAGGCAACTGTTTAAACAAATAATCACTTTCAGTAGTAATGCAGGAGTCAGATGAAGTGGAATCAAAGCCTGTTACAAGTCTAGACCTGGAATCCAAAAGCTACTTTGCATGTTTTTCAAACATATTAAAACAAAACTGCAAGTCTGGAAAATCCTGGGTTCCCTGCTAGATGCTGGGCTGCTATGCCCCAACTATCTCCTCACAGTAATCGCTTCAGCATTTACCAAACCATTCCGCCTCCTGTAATGTGCCAGCAGATCCTTCCAGAGATTACTGCAGCTCAGTAAATGCTCATTTCCTAGAGGAACAGGAAAAGATAAGATAAATGTTGATTTAAATTATTGAATTGCGCAATATTAGTAATTAATGCATTAATTGACGTCCTTCCTAACTGGTGTGCTGTTACCAAGCTGGAAATAGGCTTTGTGGCGAGAGGCTGTAAGGTCGGAAGTTCAGCTCAGGGTCAAATAAGATGCCGAGCTGCGAACTGTCTGGTCAGCCCGAGACAGTGGCTGCATAGGTGGAGGGTGTCAGTGGCAAAGGCACAGAGTTTGTGGTGGGGGACAAAGACGATATCGGGCTTGATTTTAACTCAGGTGCGGGCTGTTGTCGGGTTATCCGAATTTCGTGTTTCCCACATGAATCTAAATGGATGTGGGAGATTGATGCAATTTTAACTCAATTGGCCAATTGATTTCCAGTGTGTGGAAAGCCTTTGCAAAGGGGTTTTTCATGACTGAAAGTCCCCTCCACTGACGTCATCATTGCTGCAGCATTTAAGGTCCACAGCAAACCTTGCTTCTTCTGCAGGCTTCCAAGCTTCCTCCATTTGGTGTCAGAGGGACCTGCAGGAAAGATGACAAGCGGGAGGGCGAGAGCAGCTCCTCGTTTTGATGAGGCGGCACTGCAGGCATTGGTGGATGGGGCTAGGGCCAACAGGGAGGTGCTGTTCCCTTCATCAAGGAGGAAGAGGCCTCCCACTTAGACCAAGGCTGTGTGGATGCAGGTGGCTGAGGAGGTCAACTCCTTGGGAGTCACCCGCAGAACCTGAATACAGGGCAGGAAAAGATTTCATGACCTTCAGCGCACTGGAACAGTGAGTATGAATTTCCAATCACCCTCAATCTGATCCCCATTGTCTTTCCTCACCAGCACTCAGCTTTAGCAATCTCTTCCTCCACATCTCACTTGACACTGACATCCATGCACCCTTACCCAGTCCCTCTCTCTCTATGCTCACATTCACATAACTATTCCACCATGCAGCCCTCACACTCCCTATCACTCTGATGCTTTGAACACAACTGACAACACACAGGGAGGGCCCTTGGGCTTGCCACCTCACTCCATCTTTGTCTCCTTCTAAGTATCTATGCTATGCAATCTCTACACTCACTCCTTCATTCTCACTCAACCTCCACTTGTCTCCCTCATTGCAGGAAAAGAGAGCTCACAGCAAGTGAAAGCGAGCCAGGACAGGAGGAGGGACAGCCTCAATAGCCCACCTGACCCCCTGAGAGGAGGCCGCCCTGGAAATCATGGGCATTGAGGATGATTCGCGCGTGGGGGACGGACAGACGGGTGCAACACAGCAAGCTGGTGACACAAAAGTTTCCCATCTCTCTCTTTGACATTGCATCAGTCGCTGATAATGATTGTGAAGCTGTAACAGATGCACTTATGAGCATTTGCAAAAAGCTATGTGCGTGTAGCCTTTGCATCACATCTCTGACTCTTTCCTTTACTCCCCCACAGGACCATCACAAGCATCCATCCCCCCTAATCAGGAAGAAGAGGCTGAGCAGTCAGACTCCTCAGAGGAAGCTGCAACCTCTGAGGGCGCAGCGTCAGCAGAATTCAGCGCACCCAGCACCAGCGCAGACACTCACACCTCGGTGGGACCTTCGGGACATAGAGTAGTGTTGTCACCTGGTGTATCACAGCTCACAAGTGAGCATCAGCAGATTGTGGAGACAGGGACAGCAGTGGAGAATCCTAGTCGGAGGGCGCAGGACTCTGCCAGCTCGGCTCAGCAGCATGTCGACCCTCTGCCTCTGAGTCCATCCATAAGATCAGAGGTGATGGAACTCCAGGCACAGATGCAGGAGTCTCTGGCAGGTTTTGTCTCTAGGGTCGCTGTGAGTGTGGAGCAAATGGAGGAGTCCATAGCGAACATGACCAGAGCCTTTGTGGAGTCATTGGCGCATGAACGCATCAACATGGAAAGGAGGGCTACCTCCGTGGAAACGATTGCTACCTCCATGGTAAGGCTGGCTACCGTACAGGAGAGGATGGCTACGGTAGAGGAGAGGAGGGCTACGGCCAAGGAGGAGCTTAGTCGCCAGGGTATGGAAAACATGGTCATTGTTCAGAATAGAATGACATCTCTTGAGGAGCGATGGGCATCTATTGAACAGAGAAACCAGACCTTCATGGACGTCCTTCTGAGTAGGACTGCCATTGCAGATACAGGTCCCCATGGCCCCCCTGATGTGCAGCAAGGTGCTCTCCGGCCACTTGCAGGCGCGGAGAGGGAGCTGACCCATGAGAGGGAGGTTGGTGGCACACCTCAAGGAAGTGGGGGTTCCTCTCCAAGCGTTCACACTTCCATGCCACTGCAGAGCCCTCGGTCAGAGCCCCACCGGAGTCCACACCCAAGTGAGACAGACATCTCAACCCCTGCACAGCCGCAGGAGCAGCAGACTGTTGACGAGCCCTCACATGCTCGCCACCCCAGAGGACGCCCGCCAAAGGTGTCGAGACAGGAGCAGCAGGAAAGTGAGCAAGGGGCCTCCACATCTGCTGAAGCCACAGGGGAATCATTACATAGGAGCGCGCGTAAGAGGAAGATAAAGCACAAGTAGTCACAAGGATAGTCACTTGGGTGAAATTTGATGTATTGTTAGAAAAAGCTCAGACTAATAATGTTAATAAAATATCTGATGGCTACTGCTGTAGTTGTGGCGTGTGTCATTTCACGAATGGGACTTTCACATTGAGGGCTTAGGATTACTTGCAATTGTCAGTATGCTGGTCAAATAGCTAGGAATCCGCAGGGTCTTGGCCATTGTCGATGCTCAGGTAAGAAGCTGCGAGGCAAAAGTGTTTGATTGACTAGGCTAAGCAAATCTGGCCAGGATGAGTGCGTTCCTTGCATCCCGGGCAGCAATGTTCTCGTGTAATGCTGCCGCTGGTTGATGGGCCTCTGCAGGAATTTCATTTTCGCCCTTCTCCTCCTCCTCCTCCTCCTCCTCATCTCAGGAGGATATGTGAGGGGCCACTTGGTCCTCAGGAATCTGCAAGCCACGACGCTGTGCCATGTTGTGAAGTGCACAGCAAACCACAATTCTGGAGACCCTGGCTGCTGAGTACTGCAGGGCTCCACCTGATCTATCCAGGCATCTGAAGCGCATCTTCAGCAAACCGATGGTTTGTTCGATAATGGATCTGGTGGAAATGTGGCTGGAGTTGTAGCTCTCCTCAGCTTTGTTGGCTGGCCTCCTCAATGGCGTCATCAGCCACGTCCTCAGGGGATAGCCCTTGTCTCCAAGCAGCCATCCGTTAAGTTGGTCTGGCGGACTGAATAGCGGAGGCACACTAAACTGGCGCAGTATGAAGGAGTCATGGCAACTGCCAGGGTACATGGCACAAACATGCAAAATCTCCTTCTTGTGGTCACACACCAGCTGAACGTTGAGGGAGTGGAAGCCTTTGCAGTTGACAAAAATACCTGGATTGCGATGGGGTGCCCTAAGGGCCACATGTGTGCAGTCAATGATGCCCTGCACCCTTGGAAAGCCTGCCAGATGAGCTAATCCAACCGCTCGCGCCGTGACACTTGCTCAATTCTTGGTGAAATGGATGTGATTGTGCGTGAGGGCAAAGAGGGCATAGAAACATAGAAGATAGGAGCAGGAGTAGGCCATTCGGCCCCTCGAGCCTGCTCCGCCATTCAATGGGATCATGGCTGATCATCCAAATTCAGTACCTTGTTCCTGCCTCCTCTCCATATCCCTTGATCCCTTTAGCCTTAAGAAATATATCCAACTCCTTCTTGAATATATTTAATGAATTGGCCACTACTGCCTTCTTTGGCAGAGAATTCCACAGGTTCACCACTCTCTGGGTGAAGAAATTCCTCCTCATCTCAGTCCAAAATGGCTTACCCCTTATCCTTAGACTGTGACCCCTGGTTCTGGACTCCCCGACCATCGGGAACATCCTTCCAGCATCTAGTCTGTCTAGTCCTGTTAGAATTTTATAAGTTTCGATAAGATCCCCTCTCTTTCTTCTAAACTCCAGCGAGTACAAGCCCAATCGACCCAATCTCTCCTCATACGTCATTCGTGCCATGCCAGGTATCAGCCTGGTGAATCTTCGCTGAACTCCTTCCATGGCAAGAATATCCTTCCTCAGATAAGGCGACCAAAACTGCACACAATACTCAAGAAGTGGCCTCACCAAGGCCCTGTACAACTGCAGCAAGACATCCTTGTTCCTGTACTCAAACCCTCTCGCTACGAAGGCCAACATACCATTTGCCTTCTTAACCGCCTGCTGCACCTGCATGCTTACCTTCAGCGACTGGTGCACAAGGACGCCCAGGTCTCGTTGCACTTCCCCTTCTCCCAATCTATTGTCATTTAGATAATAATCTGCCTTCCTGTTTTTGCCACCAAAGTGGATAACCTCGCATTTATCCACGTTATATTGCATCTGCCATGCTTCTGCCCAATCACCCAACCTGTCCAAATCATAATGGAGTTTCTCGGCATCCTCCTCACAGCATACACGCCCACCCAGCTTTGTGTCGTCTGCAAACTTGGAGATATTACATCTAGTTCCCTCGTCCAGATCATTAATATATATTGTGAATAGCTGGGGTCCAAGGACCGATCCCTGCGGTACCCCACTAGTCACTGCCTGCCACTCAGAAAAAGAGCCATTTATTCCAACTCTTCGCTTTCTGTCTGCCAACCAGTTCTCTATCCAAGTCAATACCTTGCCCCCAATCCCATGTGCCTTAATTTTACACGCTAATCTCTTATGCGGGACCTTATCGAAAGCCTTTTGAAAATCCAAATACATACACCACATCCACTGGTTCTCCCTTATCTATTTTACCAGTTACATCCTCAAAAAATTCCAGTAGATTAGTCAAGCACGATTTACCTTTTGTAAATCCATGTTGACTTTGTCCGATCCGGTCACTTTTTTCCAAGTGCTCTGCTATTACATCCTTTATAATGGACTCTAGCATTTTCCCCACTACCGATGTCAGGCTTACCGGTCTGTAATTCCCCGTTTTCTCTCTACCACCCTTTTTGAACAATGGGGTAACATTAGCTACCCGCCAATCCATGGGTACTGTTCCAGAGTCTATAGAATTTTGGAAGATGACCAGCAATGCATCTACTATTTCTAGGGCCACTTCCTTAAGTACCCTAGGATGTAGATTATCAGGCCCTGGGGATTTATCGGCCCTCAATCCCATCAATATCCCTAACACCATTTCCCTACAAATACTGATTTCTATCAGTTCCTCCCTTTCATTAGACCCTATGTTCCGCGACATCTTTGAGAGGTTATTTGTGTCCTCCTTTGTGAAGACAGAACCAAAGTATGTATTTAATTGGTCTGCCATTTCTTTGTTCCCCATTATAAATTTCCCTGATTCTGACTGCAAGGGGCCTACGCTTGACTTCACCAATCTTTTTCTCTTTACATATCTATAAAAGCTTTTACAGTCAGTTTTTATGTTCCCTGAAAGCTTACTCTCATACTCTATTTTCCCCCTCTTAATTAATCCCTTTGTCCTCCTTTGTTGGATCCTAAACTGCTCCCAATCCTCAGGTTTACTGCTTTTTCTGGCCAATTTATATGTCCTCTCCTTAGATCTTATGCTATCTCTAATTTCCCTTGTTAGCCACGGTTGAGTCACCTTTTTTGTTTTATTTTTATGCCAAACTGGGATGAACAAATTCTGTAGTTCATCCATGCAATCTTTGAATGTTTGCCATTGCCCATCCACCGTCAACCCTTTGAGTGACATTCCCCAATCAATCCTACCCAACTCGCACCTCATACCTTCGTAGTCTCCTTTATTTAAATTCAGGACCCTAGGGCATCGGTTACCTGTGTGATGCAAGTGTGTGCGGCCGCCTGGGAGATGCTGCTGATCCCTGGAATGAGCCTGAGGCAAAAAAGTTGAGTGCGGTGGTGACTTTGACGGCCACTGGTAATGCTTGTCCACCTGGTCCACTGGGCAGCAGGTCTTGCTGTAGCATTGCGCAGATGTCACTCACTACCTCTCGCGAAAGTCGGAGCCGCCTTTGGCACTGCTGCTCAGACATGTTGAGATAGGTGACCCCGCGTCTGTAGGCCCTGTTTGGGGGGTATCTCCTGCGCCGACGGGCTTCCAAGCGCTGGCCCCTTCTGGCCTGTGCAGCCTCAGGTGGGTGAGCAGCAGCCTGGCGCTCCTGCTGCTGCTGCAGTTGCTGGTGCTGCTGTTGTTCCTGGTTCTGCTGCTGCTGCTGCTCGAGCTCCTCTAATGCCCAGATGGGAAGGAAATAAATGGCTCCCATGCTTCTGGTATATGCCTCCATTGAGGAAGCGCTAAGTGAAGGTGGCGAGAGGGGTTTCCCAGGAGGTCACACTGGAGATGGGTGTGAGGCTCCAATCTTCCACAGGTGTGGTTAAGCCTTGTAAAAGTTGCCCCAGACCTGAGACCACTAAGTCCTGCCACCTGCAGATGATAGCTGATCAAATCTCATCTTTAATGGTTGACCTGCAGTTGATAGTCAGCAATCCAATAGTGCTCCCGCCAGGTTTCACATTCATGATTCCCACCAGGCGTGTTTTACGTGGGAAAAGGGTTAAAGTTGCAAGGGCCTGTTAAAATAGGATTATAGAGGCCATTTAGTGCTTGTTAAGGGCCTTAAAGACCAGTCCCGCCTGTTGGATGCGGGACGGAGTCGGGACCATCAGACACGCCTGAGTTAAAATTGCTCGGAGTTGGGAACCAGGCGGGGGGAGGGGAGGGGTCCCGCCCGCCAGTTTTCGCGATTTTAACCCCCCCGCACGCCTCCAAGCCCGACTCCACAGCTCAATGAAAATCGAGCCCGATGGCTTTGGTCTTCACAATGTTTAACTGGAGGAAATTGTGGCTCAGCAAATACTGAATGTCAGACAAGCAGTCCGACAGCTCAGAGGCAGAGGAGGGGTCGAGTTAGGTGGTGGAGAGGTAGATCTGGGTTTCTTCAGCATACATACGGTAGGTCACCCCACGTCTGCAGTGGATGTCACCAAAGGGAAGCATGTAGATGAGGAAGATGAGAGGGCCGAGGATATACGCTTGAGGGGTTCTGGAGGTAATGGCGCAGAGGCAGGAAGAGAAGTCACTGCTGGTTACAGTAAAACAGCAGAGTGAGCAACTTGCCACGGTGGAATTTTAGGTCAATTATTTTATTCTATTGCATAACAGAAACATTTAAAAATGTTAATATAAATAAATTGCTGCAAACCCTTGATTGGACAATTCCGAGTCTATAGAAACTAAAGAATTTAATCTAAACTTGGTGTTCCTGGATGACCACAACTGGCTCAAAGTCCATTCTCCAATATCATGCATGGAATTCCTTGATTATATTACAAGGTTCTAATCACTTTCTCCTATGCTTTAGTTAATGTTCAAATAGAATGTTTAAAGATAACTTCACAAAAATAAGATCCATTGCCTTATTGAATGCTTTTGTACAATCACAATTCGCCAGGTTTAAAACAAAATAACAAACTATCAAGGCATATTTTATAATTAATAAAATGTAGCATTTAAAAAAATAACTTCTTCCTCCTTGAAGTCCCTGTCTGTAACAGACGATACCCAGGTCAAGATGACTGACAGCATAGCTGCTCAAGTCTCTGCATTTGCTGTTAAGTCTCTGAAAGGATGAAAACAGTCAAAAATCTGGAACTTGCCAAGAGTACCAACAGTGTTGATAATAGTCATGAACTTCCTGGTCACTTTTTACGGCTGGTCTCTGAGTCAATATCCTGGTATTCCCTACCTAACAGCATTGTGGGAGCACCATCAGCGCAAGGAATCCAGTTTTTCAAGGGGCAGTCCTACCACCACCTTCTCAGGCCAACTAGGGATGGACAATAATTGTGGCCTTGCCACCATTAACCACATCCTGAGAACAAATAATAATAAAAAATGTGGTCCTGGCACAGAGGCACCAGCACCACTGTTCTTTGGCCTCTACACATTTATAGTGCACTAAGATGACCTCACACTTTAAAGAGAGGTCAGCTTATTTAAATACAATTTTGGTACTCATATTTCCTTTGGATGTGCACAAGGATTGGGGGCAGAATATCCGACACCAGCAGCTCTCAAAAGGTTGCTTGTCACCCTTAAAGGGGAACTGTCTGCAAATTTAAAAAATGACAGAAGGAAGATGCAGAGGAGAACAGCACCACTCCACAATGTTTTGGAGGTGCCACAGAGAAGAAGTGGAGGGACACCCTCCAGTCAAGAGTAGCACTGGAGCAGCCTGGATAAAGGTTGCTAAAATGAATAAACGTTGTTGAATCTATGCCCCGAACGTGGGAGCAGGTGAAAAAGAAATTAGCAAAGTTGCCAAGGTAAGTGCGTTCACACTTCACATAACTTAACAATGTTACCTTACAAGTCAACGTAATGGCCATTTACTGCAAGCTTGGTGCAGCATCACAAATGGAGAAATACACAGTACTCTAGCAACTGTTCATTTACTTTCCAAATGCACAGGCATGCCCAAGTATTACCAACACACTCTGTATTGCTGACATCATGATGTATTTGCTCCTGAAACCTTGCAAGCAACACACATCAAACAAGCTGCCCTCACAAGGGGGTCTACTTTAACATTTGCGGCAGCCAATCAGCAGAGCTAGCCAGCAGCTCGCCTGTTCCAACAGCGAAGAAGCCCGGACTTCATTTAAGTGGAATCAGTGAGTTGCCTCAAACAGGCATCCTGATGCAGCGCGCTGGATTCAGGATGGCGCAATATTGGGCAGCCCAGAGGCTGCCTGGCCGGATGCATGATAAGTCCGGAGAGGTGGGGAGCCCGGGGCAGCTGCTGTCCGGATTATTATTTTTGTGGGCCCGAAGGATCATTTACAATTTGCCTTTACGGGGCCCCTTTGGCTCTATTGCAAAAAAAACTGGTTGGAGTGTGCACGTTCCACACTTCAACCGGTTATGTCTTAAAATAGCAATCAGGACCTTAATTTGCATGTTAAAGGGGCCTACCATCTGAGTATTGGCTTTTAGGGGGTAGTAAATCTACCAACCATTTTGAGGCCATTACCACCCCGCTAATGCCAACTTCAACAAGTTAAAATCAACCCCAAGGTATTTACATGTTCACACATAAGGTAGTTGCTGGTCTAAGCACTTGCGTCAAACCTAACTTTCATATTTCTTATTCTAACATATATCCTTTTTCTATCTTAAGGGCACACAAACAACAGTGCGAGCAGATGCAGTCAGGAAGGAGGCACCCAAGCTCAATCCTTAACGCCTAACAAGGAGACAGCACTGGACACTCTAGGCATTGATGCAATAGGGGATGTGGGGAGGGGAGGGAAGTTGGAGATCTCCCTCAAACACATGACTAGCATTATTCTTCATTTTTCATTCTTCATCTCGTTACTCTCTCACTCACACAAGCATACGCAGCAGCACTGCAGCATAACAAACTACAGTATTTTGCCATGCAAGTCTCCACTTTAACTGGCATCTTAATGCTAGAATTCTAAAATTTGTTTTTCTTCAGCTCTAAGTGGCCAAGAGGTGGTTGATTCCATTGACTAACCTCAACAGAGCACATCAGAAGGATACTTGATACCTACATGGATATTCCTCTATTCTTGCAGGAAGAGGAAGAAGATCAAAGAAGAAATGCCAGATAAGTTTATTTGCATTTAAATACAAAGTTAGGACCCACCCTTATGCACTGCCTAGTGCCCCATGTGCAGCAGTGCTACAGGCTCAGATTGTACTATCAACCATATTCCTATGATTCTATGATTGCATCAGACAGCTGCCAGAAGGCTTCCTTCAAATCGCATTATTTGTGCAGAATCTGGTTTCTCCTTTAGATGGCACTAAGCACCTACTGAATGGGCCTGATGGCTTTCTGTAATCCGATGCGAACAGGCTGAATTTTATTCCGTTTGTGTCATACATGTGTTTGCATTTCGGGAAGTATTTGCATTTTGTCAGAATGCAAATCTAGGGATCTATTTTCCACTCTCCCTATTTTTCAGAATGCATTCCTTTACAGTGCATCATGAAGGAAGAGTAGAGACCTGACTAGTGCATTAACATTGGTTCTTTACTATTAAGGTGGTGGACTTCCCAATGAAACAAAATCCCCCATGGAGAGTGTAGGATTTCCACTGCATTATACACAAATGCATATGTTAAAAATAAGTTACATCTGATCTCTGAGTGAAATGTTTTATGTTCCTTTGCAACTTCCTTTTTCTTAATTTTCTGCATCTTACCTTTTCTTCTGTGGAGGGAATAGTCCAAACTTGTAAGGCAGCCAAGCCTGGAACTCTGTAGGTAATTATTGTAATGGCCATTTACACAGTGTCCCCGAGAGTTCCACTGGTCTCTTGCTGGAGTTACTGCGGTAGACCAGGAAAATCCCCAGGGAATTTCAGGGCCATCTATTGAAATAACCGTGCATATTCACTTTTATATGTTCTGGAGATGTGAGTTACATCACAAGGCTGCATTAATGGTCCATCCCTAGTTGCCCTAAGAAAATGGTGTGGGCTTTCTCATTGACTTGCTGCAGTTCTACTGGTGATGGTGCTTCCACAATAGTGTTCGATAGGGAATTCCAGGATTTTGACCCAGCAATGATGAAGGAACAGTGCACATTTTGTATCTCATGTCAAACACTCCAGTAGGCACTCATGCATGAGATGCTGGGAGACGGTAGCTGGTTTAATTGGCAGCTCTACTGGTAATCCCCAGGCAGGGAAAAAGTCAGGTGTCAAACAATGTTTCCACTTGTGGGGAAGAGCATAACTGGAGGCCATCAATATAAGATAGTCACCAAGAAATCCAATAAGGAATTCAGAAGAAACTTCTTTACCTAAAGAGTGGTGAGAATGTGGAACTCGCTACCACAGGGAGTGGTTGAAGTGAATAGTATAGATGCATTTAAGGGGAGGCTGGACAAGCATATGAGGGAGAAGGGAATGCTGATAGATTTAGTTGAGGAAAGACGGGAGGATCCTCGAGTGGAGCATAAACGCCGACATGTACCGGTTGGACCAAATGGCCTGTTTCTGAGCCGTATATCTTATGTAATCCTATGTAAACTGTTAAACTTCCTATCCAGAAAGGCTTCAATGTCAGTTGGTTTGCAAGGCAGGCAAGGCGTAGGCCAGTCTACCTTAGGAAGAGAGCTAACAGGCCCAGGATGGTATGGCTTTTTCTTACTTATGAATGGATACTGAAGTTCATTTGAAATAAGGCGAGAGTTGTTATAACTCTCATTTACTGGCTGCAAATAATAGCAGCTTAATGACTCATATCTGGTATCATCTCACTAAAGTATTAATCTGTCTGCCCTGTGGAAAATTGGAGGAGTGCATATAAGTATATAAGCAGAGAATTATGATATCCAGTCCATATAGCAAGTGGGTTTCATAGTTACACCACGCCTCAAAACATATAACTATATTAGTCAGAAATGACTTACCTTTAACAAAGCCATGTTGGCTCTCTCTGATGAGATCATATTTGCTCATATGATTAATGACATTCTAATAGCTTCCCCATAACTGACATGCATGCAGTTACTTGTTTGTGACAACCCAAGTCCTGAGTCATCAGCAAATTTGGCTACAACTCAAGCACTTGCTTGTGACTGAGTCATCACCCTCATCATTTTTTTCAGCTTGAAAGAACTAACATAGAAAAACCTTGTCGAAACACCTTTCCATAAAGACAATCTTTAAAATATGAGATTCTGCTCACCAAAGATACAGAGGCCTTCTTGTGCTCTTGTTAGTGCAACATTCACTTGGTTTGGATCAGTGATGAAACCCAGGTGTTTCTTCAGCCAGGATTTTGAAGGTTGGCTATCAATTTCTCTTTTTGGAAGGGAACGAACTGCAGAAACGATGACATAACGCCATTCACTTCCTATAAGAAAATGTAAAAAAAAAATCATGACTTCTTCATATATTGCATGTGTATACTTCATATATTGTTCCCATTAGCAGAAGGGTCGAGAACCAGAGGACACAGATTTAAGGTGATTGGAAGAAGAAACAAAGGCGACATAAGGAAAATGATTTTTACGCAGCGAGTGGTTAGGATCTGGAATGCACTGCCTGAAAGGGTGGTGGAGGCAGATTCAATCGTGGATTTGAAAAGGGAGTTGGATAAGTACCTGAGGAAAACAATTTGCAGGGCTACAGGGAAAGGGCGTGGGAATGGGACTAGCTGAAGTGCTCTTGCAGAGAGCCGGCACGGGCTCGACAGGCCGAATGGCCTTCTTCCGTGTGGTAACCATTCTATGATTCTATGTGCCAAATGGTACATATTGCTGCATAGAGCTGTATACACAGTTCAGTTGGATTTGGTTTATTGCCAACATTCTTAAATCATAAATTCAACACAATCATCAGAAATAGCTGAAGCTTTATCAAACTGCATGAATTCTGCTATTTTTTTAAATTTCCTTTCACTGACAGAGCTCCAGGTTTTCTGTTCATTTCTCCCCCTCCGTTTTTTCCACTATTTCCCCCACTGCAATTCAAATACTTTTGTTCAAAATTTAGTACTCTGAAAACTACACAGCTACAACCTCACCTTGCTTCAATAACAGTGCTTAATATGAAATTCCTGAAGATGCAGCATCTCAATTTCACCCTCGCAAGCACCAGCTCAGAGACTGGCACCGTGTGTACTTTAGGGGGTATACTGGGAAAGGCTTATTCACATGGTGAATCACCGGGCACAAGTGTGTATGAGCTAGGGCGGCGAATAGGATGCCAAAGGTACCAGCTCGCCAAAGGGTGAGATCCCACACTAGGACCACTGCAGATGCTGACTTCGAGGACCCAGGCTACTGAAGAAGGCTAATTGGCATACATCGGGAAATGCTAGGTGCACTGAGCAACTTGCCAGTGAGCTTGCGTACAATGGCTGAGAGCATGGAGGGGTCCAGCTCCAACTTGTGTCAGAATTTCGTGCTGAGATGGAGACCATTCTGTTGAACATGGAGCAAATGATCAGCTCCATAAGCATGAGAGTGGGGCCCACCAGGATGGAGCCTCTGGCAACAACACTGACAGCTTCCATGATGACTCACACTGCTGCCATGGAAGCTCAGACAGCTGCCATGGCTTTGGGGGCCACCGTTGACAGGGCTTCCAAAGTATTACATCACTCCTGCAATCTGTTCTTAAGCAAGGCTGTAGGAGTGCTGATGCGCAGCCACAGAAGAGTGGTCTTGGCTCCATAGCAGGGGCACCTGTTAAACATAGAAGATAGGAGCAGGAGTAGGCCATTCGGCTCTTCGAGCCTGCTCTGCCATTCAATGAGATCATGGCTGATCATCCAAATTCAGTACCCTGTCTCTGCCTTCTCCCCATATCCCTTGATCCCTTTAGCCTTAAGAAATATATCCAACTCCTTCTTGAATATATTTAATGAACTGGCCTCCACCGCCCTCTGTGGCAGAGAATTCCACAGGTTCACCACTCTCTGGGTGAAGAAATTCCTCCTCATTTCAGTCCTAAATGGCTTACCCCTTATCCTTAGACTATGGCCCCTGGTTCTGGACTCCCCAGCCATCAGAAACATCTTTCCTGCATCTAGTCTATCCAGGCCTGACAGAATTTTATAGGTTTCGATGAGATCCCCTCTCAATCTTCTAAACTCCAGTGAGTATAAGCCCAATCGACACAATCTCTCCTCATACGTCATTCCTGCCATCCCAGGTATCACGCTGCAATTTCCTGAAGATGCAGCATCTCAATTTCACCCTCGCAAGCACCAGCTCAGAGACTGGCACCATGTGTACTTTAGAGGGTATACTGGGAAAGGCTTATTCACATGGTGAATCACCGGGCACAAGTGCGTATGAGCTAGGGCGGGGAATAGGATGCCAAAGGTAACAGCTCGCCAAAGGGTGAGATCCCACACTAGGACTACTGCAGATGCTGACTTCGAGGACCCAGGCTACTGAAGAAGGCTGATTGGCATACATCGGGAAATGCTAGGTGCACTG
Source organism: Somniosus microcephalus (assembly GCF_052327205.1). Taxonomy (NCBI): domain Eukaryota; kingdom Metazoa; phylum Chordata; class Chondrichthyes; order Squaliformes; family Somniosidae; genus Somniosus; species Somniosus microcephalus. Next base: position 149,922,018 of record NC_140999.1, read on the forward strand.
AGCAACTTGCCGGCGAGCTTGCGTACAATGGCTGAGAGCATGGAGCATCCTGTCCTCTCTCAGGATGACAGCATGCCTGCTTCCTCGCCACCCACTCTGTCAGTGCTCTTGTCAGTGCTACACAGCCAGCTGGGCTAGACTGTAACATGCCGAGATGCTACAGTCTGTAGCTGGGCCCTTGAGGCCCAGTGCTGTTCAAGGTCTCCTACCACAGCCATCTGAAGTATCCTTAGTGGAAGCTCAGCAGCCTTCCACCTCCCAAGCTGTAGCCACTGGGGATACGCCTCATAGAAGCACACAAGACAGGTAGTGGGGGTGGCACATGAGTGATTCTTAATTACTTCAGTTAACTGTTATTCAAATCGGAAGTGAGTTTTTGAAGTAAGATTTCTGCCTTCTGGATTTGGTGTTGTGGTTCATATTTGTAGTCAGTTGAGGCTAAGGCCTATGAAGCTGGACTGAAGGAAGGTAATTGGATGGTGGTAGTAAGGACAATGGTGATAAGGATTGCAGGTCTGATGGTATATTGTGGATAGGAGGGATGGTGCAGGTGAAGCACTCTTGGATGAATTGCTCTCTTGAGAATTCTGGCAGCTAGGGGACTGGTGCTCAATTCTGCTTTGGCTCTTCCTCCTCTTTGTGCTGCTCTTCCTCCTTCTCCTCCACTTCTCGCTGCCTAGGTGGTGGTAAGGGCTGGTCCCTCAGTATAGCAACATTCTGCAGCATGCAGCACATGACTACAAATCTGGAAACACGGTCAGTCAGTATGCCAATGTTCTGCTCCATTATATTTCTGGTGGCAGCATGGCTCTCGTTATAGGCATGCTCTGGGCCTGTACCCAGGTTCCTGATAGGAGTCACGAGCCTTGTCCGGAGGGAATATCCCTTGTCACCAGCCTGTGACCTGACAATCTGGTTTAAATAAAGGTGGCACAGAGGACTGGTGCAGGATAAATGAATCATGACTGATGCCAGGAAACCGGTTACAGACCTACATGATGCATTGCTTGTGGTCGCAACCAAGCTGCACATTCAGGGAGTGATATCCATTTATATTGAGAAAGTTTCCAGGCTGGTGATGGGAAGCTTTAAGTTAATGTGTGTGCTGTCTATGGCACCTTGGACCCTGGGGAAGCATGCAATGTGGTCAAATTCTAGTGATCTCTCGTCCTGCTTTGCTCTGTCCATAGGGAATGTGGTGTATGTGTTTCTCCTGGCATAGAGAACCTTGGTCACCTCCCTGCAACAGTGTTGCACAACAAAGTGTGATATGTCACTGATGTCATATAGATAACTGGTAAAATAGATAAGGGAGAACCAGTGGATGTGGTGTATTTGGACTTTCAAAAGGCTTTCGATAAGGTCCCGCATAAGAGATTAGCGTGTAAAGTTAAGGCACATGGGATTGGGGGCAAGGTATTGACTTGGATAGAGAACTGGTTGGCAGACAGAAAGCAAAGAGTTGGAATAAATGGCTATTTTTCCGAGTGGCAGGCAGTGACTAGTGGGGTACCGCAGGGATCGGTCCTTGGACCCCAGCTATTCACAATATATATTAATGATCTAGACGAGGGAACTAGATGTAATATCTCCAAGTTTGCAGACGACACAAAGCTGGGTGGGCGTGTGTGCTGTGAGGAGGATGCCGAGAAACTCCATTATGATTTGGACAGGTTGGGTGATTGGGCAGAAGCATGGCAGATGCAATATAACGTGGATAAATGCGAGGTTATCCACTTTGGTGTCAAAAACAAGAAGGCAGATTATTATCTGAATGGCAATAGATTGGGAGAAGGGGAAGTGCAACGAGACCTGGGCATCCTTGTGCACCAGTCGCTGAAGGTAAGCATGCAGGTGCAGCAGGCGGTTCAGAAGGCAAATGGTATGTTGGCCTTCGTAGCGAGAGGTTTTGAGTACAGGAACAAGGATGTCTTGCTGCAGTTGTACAGGGCCTTGGTGAGACCGCATCTTGAGTATTGTGTGCAGTTTTGGTCGCCTTATCTGAGGAAGGATGTTCTTGCCATGGAAGGAGTGCAGCGAAGATTCACCAGGCTGATACCTGGGATGGCAGGAATGACGTATGAGGAGAGATTGGGTCGATTGGGCTTGTACTCGCTGGAGTTTAGAAGAATGAGAGGGGATCTCATTGAAACTTATAAAATTCTAACAGGACTAGACAGACTAGATGCAGGAAGGATGTTCCCGATGGTCGGGGAGTCCAGAACCAGGGATCATAGTCTAAGGATAAGGGGTAAGCCATTTAGGACAGAGATGAGGAGGAATTTCTTCACCCAGAGAGTGGTGAACCTGTGGAATTCTCTACCACAGAAGGCAGTAGAGGCCAATTCATTAAATATATTCAAGAAGGAGTTGGATATATTTCTTAAGGCTAAAGGGATCAAGGGATATGGGGAGAAAGCAGGGATAGGGTACTGAATTTGGATGATCAGCCATGATCTCATTGAATGGCGGAGCAGGCTCGAGGGGCCGAATGGCCTTCTCCTGCTCCTATCTTCTATGTTTCTATGTCACCTGCTGCAGCCTGTAGCAACTCAGTAGCGTAAAAGTTAAGGGACACGGTGACCTTGACAGCCACAGGTAGTGCTGTCCACTCTATACTTGATTGAAGCAGAAGTGGGAGGAGACAGAGATTCTTATCAGAGGAATGCTTTGGTCTATAAACTTCGGCTTGGATTAAGCAATAACAGTGGCTCTGAAATCTGGAAATCTATCCCGCCAAAAGGCTATGGTGCTGGGTCAATTGAAGCTTTCAAGACTGAGATTGATCGATTTTTATTAAGTAAGGGTATCAAGGGATATGAGTCAAAGGAGGGTAAACGGGGTTGAGGTAGAGATGAGCCAGGATCTTATTGAATGGTGGAACAGGCTCGAGGAGCTGTCTGGCCTCCTATGTCCAATTTTGCGCTGTTGTGGTTTGAAGGCCTTCAGAAGAAGGAGAATTGCTAGGTCTGTGGATGGGAAAAAATGGTGTCTATAAATGTTCTGTGGTAATAGCCTGATGATGCACCACACCAGTGCACCAACACATTCCAAGGCACGTGAAGAGAATGTTTAAAAAATAAAATTATAAATGTTTCAGTCAGGACGCCTTCATCATAGATAGGAAAACACTACAGAAAAGTATTTTGTGAAGTAAGTAACAAAGTTGCCATCCACCTCTATGAGGGAGGTGGAGTTTGCACATTCCAGTACCTTGACTTTTTATGATGGTACACACAGTTACCCCTGTAATTCTTCCTGCAGTGAGCAGCTTGCTTATCTCTAAAACCTGTGCATTGTAGGGTGTCAAAACTGCAATGTCCTCTGGTTTGATTTTGACAAGGATTAACTGCTTCACAATGCTCACCTATTCATCAGATAGAAAAACAGAGACGGTGAATACAGACATGTGTAACTTTCAACTCACGGATTGACTTGTCAATTCATTTGCTCTTTAAAAGATCCAGCCCTATTATTAAGTATGTGCCTTTAACCACAGCAAATATTACTCATGGTAACTGATGGAGCACACTTCACCCTCAATATAAGGACAATCTCCTTATAAGGCTATGAGGCGACAGTAATATCCACCTTTTTTCTTCTACTACATAATGATTTGTTAATAAATAATGCACATGTTTAATTTTCGCAAGTTTGTTCCCAACAACATTGATATTATGAGAGTGAACTGTATTCTAAACAACAGTCAATGTGATTTTCAGTTCTCAATAAGCCCATTTCAGCAAATAGTTAGGATTTACAATCCTGCATACCTTTGGTGACATATGGATTTTGGGATTCAATCTTACACATCATAGGACAGGGATTAGGACTGCTATGCATTTTCATAGGATTCAACAGAACTGTAGCCAGGACAGGAAAAAATTATGTGATGCCTTTTTCTATGTTAGAAACTAGCTTTTAAAAAATATAATTGCTAGTGCATATACCTTACACTATGCATACAACCCTGGAACAATTATTTGCATTTTTAATTTTAGGGTTCTGTTGCTCCAACTAACAGGTGCTGATGTCAGAAGAGTTGATGAAAATTATAACAAAGGAACAAAAGGCTACGTCCTGTGGAAATGCTATGTGATAAACACTTTCTAACATGTCTGAAGAAAGTAGTGTCCTCACAGACACCAGGATTCCGCCAATGTGGCAGTAAACAAATATCTTACACATTTTTGAGTAAATTATACAATGCAACAATGCTACCAAGAAAACATCTGCTGCCTTTATAAAAGCAATCGCTTCTGCAATCCCAAAATCCTGGCATTTTTTGGCTGCAATTTTTCAAGAACATTAAATTGCTCAGGATCTGATAATCCTGGGATCAAAGGTAGCAAACCCCATGAATTATCAAGGTGATGCATTTGCTGTCGACTAGTTTTCTAGATTCACCAATTAGGTCACAGGATAATGTAATATCAAACCCAGAAACAATTATTCCAGTGCTCTCTTGGCCGACCTCTCAGAATTCCACCCTCCATAAGCTTCAGTTCATCCAAAACTCTGCTGCACCTCTCCTACCCCTCACAATGTCTCACTTGCCCATCACTCATGTCCTTGCCCAACACCTCAAATTTAAATTCTCATCCATGTGTTTAAATCATTTTATGGCTTCGCCCCTCCTATCTCTAATCTTCTCCAGCCCTACTCTCTCCAGCACCAAACTCTCTGTTCCTCTAACTCTGGCCTCTTGTGCATCTCCCTGCCCTTTGCCCTACCTTTGGTGGCCATGCCTTCTGCATTCTACCTCTCCACTTCCCTCTCCTCCTTTTAGACTCTCCTTAAAACTCATCTCTTTGACCAAGCTTTTGGACACCCCATCTAACATCTCTTTCTTTGGCTTGGCATCCATTTTTTAAATCCACCTATGTGAAACTATTTGGGATGTATTTTCCATGTTAAAGGTGCTATATAAAAGCAACTTGTTATCAAAAGGAAAGGTTGCTTTATTCACTAACTAGTTTGCAAGATCGGGGAGTTTGTTGACAAATTCTAAAACTGGGTATTGGTTCAGAACAGTGGTTAAGTTCTGAAGCAAAAGTGGTTTTGTAGTATATAAAGCCACTTTTACCTTAGAACTATAATAGAGTTCCAGAGTGCTTCAGACCACTTTAATCACAGGTTCAGAATTTGTGAAATAATGTTATCTCTGGTAAGAAGCATCTTATGTGTCTTAAAGAAGAATGTTGAAGAGTACTCTTTGCTTATAATAATGCTTTATTATACATAACAAATATATTCAGAGATCGATAGGTTTTTGGATATTAAGAGAATCAAGGGATATGGGGATAGGGCAGAAAAGTGGAGTTGAGGTCGATGATCAGCCATGATCTTATTGAATGGCGGAGCAGGCTCGAGGGGCCGAATGGCCTACTCCTGCTCCTATTTCTTATGTTCTTATTTATAGCTGAATTTAAACAGAATTCTATATGGGAAGATTGAAATATGAAGAATAATTAATCAATGGGCAAAGCTAAATAAAATCCCCTTTGGGTTATCAGGTCAAGCCTTTAAATTCCCCATCTACTGCATATTTTCTATTTGATTCTCCTTGCAATGTAATTATGATTCATTACTCACAGTTCTTTCAGCCTCCGACTTGTTTGCTTTGGAATTCTCATTTCCCTCCTCAGTCGACACCATCAAACTAATTTCGCTTCCCATCACATGGCCAAAGATTATCGGGCAATTCTTCTTTCCATGGTGACAGAAGACACTTGGGGGACGAAGTGCAATCCTAGCATCGGTTTTCAGCCTCCCTTTATAAAACTTCTCAGAGGGAAACTGGCAAATTTCTTGGTGCTGATAAAATTAAATAATAAACTTCAATTTTAGTATTTTTAGAAGTGATGAAATACTATGAACATTTACACAGAAGCGCACACTGCGTACGAAAATACAGAACCATATACAAACTGCCCTTTACAAAATTCTTCTTGTCAGTAATTATCTGTTTTGTACTCACCCTGAATATTTCATTACAATTGTCAATAGGAGGTAATTTACCTCTGAGGGAAATAACCATGGGCAAAGTTTCCAAGTAGCGAATTCTCCCTCAACCGTCAACCTCTATTATATTTTAAAATCACTGGGTGGATTGTAGAATTCCAGGTGATACCTGTTAGCCTATAGGTGGTATAACAACAGACAATGCTGGAAACACTCAGCAGGTCAGGCAGCATCGAGGAGAGAGAAACAGAGTTAACGTTTCAGGCGGAGGGCACTTCATCAGAACTGGAAAAGGTTAGAGAAGAAGAAAAATCTCTCTTCTCTAACCTTTTCCAGTTCTGACGAAAGGTCCTCGACCCGAAACGTTAACTCTGTTTCTCTCTCCTCAATGCTACCTGACCTGCTGAGTGTTTCCAGCATTTTCTGTTTTTATTTCAGATTTCCAGCATCCGCAGTATTTTGCTTTAGCTTCTACTCTAAGTTGGTGATTCTGCACCCCAACCACCAGGTGGCTCAGCAACAATTTGGTACCTGTAACCACAATATAGGTATGCAGCAGATGTGGACATAGCATTCTATGGGGGGTAAATTGGATAACCCCCAAAAATGGGCGCAGGGAGCGTGATGCACGATTAACCCGTGCCCATTGATCAGCTGCCTGCTCATTTTTGCTTTTGTATTAGGGTAAAACAAGTTGGTAGTTTGCAATCATCTGTTTTTCGCTCAACGATAAACATTAAAATTACCCCCAATATTTCAATGTTTTCTTCATCTACGTAAAATTTTTTATTAATCATCATATTCAACACTACCAGCATCTGAGCAGTTAATACCTACCATCCGATATTGCACATCAAGCATCAGTGCTTGTTGAACATAGCGAGCAAATAGTGATGTCTCCATGCCAAGACGTCTGCAGAACTCATTGTTTATAATGGGACGTAGTTGCATATGGTCTCCCAGAAGAACGATCTGAAGGGAAAAGCATGGTTTTATACACAGATAGGGCCAATTAAAGAAATCAAACTCAAGTAGACTTTGATTTCTTCCGTAGTCAATGTAAATTATTGCATAGACATTACAGGTGTGCAATCCTCCCTGCCTGATTTTCTACTATGCAACCAGGCGATCCAATATACCCAGGCACAGGAACAGGAAAATTTATTCCATATGTGTCTGATTATTAGGAAGACCTAGACTTTTTACCACCAACTCTCCCTACCCTTCAATTAAGTGCAAGCAGAACTTCTGGCCTCAGGAGGAGTCCTGCTGAAAAGAGTGCATAGTTTAGCTGAGGTAGTCCTCTGAGGCCTGTGAGGGAGATGCAAGCAGTCTCCAAGCTGCCTGCAAAAACAGATTATAAATAAAGAATTATTCCTCTTCTTCACCTGAGATTTACATAGAAATACAACCACCTGAACTTGAATGTGTGTTCTTTGGAAAAAAAAATTGTATACTATTTTAGCATAAAATGTTATTAAGCTCCAATCATGCAGCAGCGTAACCTGACTTAGTTCAGTACCTTTAAGGGTGGCCTGCCAACCAGATTGCTTCACTGGGCCACTTCAAGAAGCTTGCGAGGGGTATCAAGATTAACACCAAAAGTTTTTACAATTATATTAGAAAAAGGGTAGTCAAGCGTAATGTTGTGTCATCTGTTTAAAAACAGGTGGGAGTAATATTGCAAATGAAAATAAGGTAATGGCAGACTTGTTGAATAATTACTTTATGTCACTCTTCACAGTAGAGGAAGAGGATAATGCATATGAATAGGAACATAGGAACAGGAGTGGGCCATTTAACTGCTCGAGCCTGTTCCACCATTTAATGAGATCATAGCTGATCTGTGACCTAACTCCATATACCCGCCTTTGCCCCTTATTCCTTAATACCATTGGTTAACAAAACATCTATCAATCTCAGATTTAAAATTAACAATTGACTCAACATCAACTGCCGCTTGCAGAAGAGAGTTCCATACTTCTACTACCCTTTGTGTGTAGAAGTGTTTCCTAACATCACTCCTGAAAGGCCTGGCTCTAATTTTTAGACTACGTCGCCTAGTCCTAGAATCCCCAACTAGCGGAAATAGTTTCTCTCTATCTACCCTATCAGTTCCCCTTAATATCTTGAAAACTTCAATCAAATCACCCCTTAATCTTCTAAATTCCAGGGAATACAACCCTAGCTTGTGTAATCTCTCCTCGTAATTTGACCCTTGGAGTCCAGGTATCATTTTAGTAAATCTACGCTGCATTCCCTCCAAGGTCAATATATCCTTCCTAAGGTGTGGTGCCCAGAACTGAATGCAGTACTCCAGGTGTGGTCTAACCAGGGCTTTGTATAGGTTTAGCATGGCTTCTCACCTTTTGTATTCTAGTCCTCAAGATATAAAGGCCAGTATTCCATTAGCTTTTTTGATTATTTTCTTTACCTGTCCATGATATTTTAATGAATTATGTACGTGGACCCCTAAGTCTCTTTGGACCTCCACTGCTTCTAGCTTTTCACCATTTAGAAAGTAGTTCTATCCGTTTTAGGTCCATAGTAAATGACCTCACATTTGCCTACATAGAAATCCATTTGCCACAGTTTTGCCCATTCGCTTAATCTATTAATATCTCTGTAATTTTATGCTTCCATCTACACTGCTTACAATGCTGCCTACTTGGATATGTGGCTCTCTGTCCTGTCATCTAAGTCGTTAATAAATACAGTGAATAGTTGAGGGCCCAAAACAGATCCCAGTGGGACACCACTAGTCACATCCTGCCAATTGGAGTATCTGCCCATTATCTCTGTCTCCTGCCGCTCAGCCAATTTCCTAACCGGGTCAATAATTTGCTCTCAATTCCATGAGATTCAACTTTAGTTAACAATCTCTTATGAGGGACTTTATCAAATGCCTTCTGGAAGTCCATATAAATAACATCCATAGATATTCCCCTGTCTACTACTTTAGTTACTTCCTCAAAAAATTCAATCAGGTTCGTCAGGCATGACCTACCCTTTACAAATCCATGCTGGTTCTCTCTCATCAGCTGAAAATGTTCATGGTGGTTCAGTCAGTCTATCCTTAATTATGGACTCCAGTAATACACCTGACATTCCAGGGAAATTAATAATGAATCAAGGACTGGAACTCACTAAAGTTAATGTAAGCAAGAAAACAGAACTAGGGGGCATAGTCTCAGGATAAGAGTTCAGCCATTTAAGACTGAGATGAGGAGGAATTTATTTACTCAGAGTGTTGTGAATCTTTGGAATTTTCTACCTAAAGGGCTATGGATACTGAGTTGTTGAGTATATTCAAGGCTGAGATAGATAGATTTTTGGGCTCTAGGGGAATCAAGGGATATGGGGATTGGGCGGGAATGTGGCATTGAGGCAAAGATCAGCTATGACCTTATTGAATGGCGGAGCAGGCTTGAAGAGCCATATGGCCTACTCCTGCTCCTAATTCTTATGTTCTTATCTTCTTAAGATCAGTGGGAGGTATTCAGAAAATAAGTTAAAGTGATATAGAACTAGTTTATGCCCCTAAGGGGTAAGAGCTCTACAAAAAAAAGCCATGGATGCCTAAAGTGGTAAGGAAATACATAAAACTAAAAGAAAAAGCATAAAAAATGCAAAAACTAGCACAGATCCTGACAACTGGGAGGACAACAAAAGGTGACAAAAAAGATAGTAAGAGCTACAAAAAGGGAGTATGAAAAGAAACTTGTAAGGGATATCGAAATTAACACAAACAATTTTACAATTATATTAGGAAAAAGAGGATGGTCAGGAGCAATGTGGGACCCTTGAAAGCTGATAACGGTGATATTGTAAATGAAAATAAGGAAATGGCAGACATGTTGAATAATTACTTTGCATCAGTATTTACTGTAGAGGAAGAGGATAACATGCCGGACATCCCAAGAAAACTAATATTGAATCAGGGACGGGGACTCACCAAAATTAACGTAAGCAAAATAACAATCATGAAGAAAATAATGGCACTAAAGACTGCCAAATTCACAGAATCTGATGGTTTCCACCCTAGGGTTTTAAAGGAAGTAGGTGAGGAAATTGCAGAATCTATCAGGAGAACCAAAGCAGCAGATAGACTCAAAGTGACATCAATCAGCACAGAGTATGGAGCAGTGCAGGTAAGTTACAGATAAGTATTTCATTTATTGGTTAGTGCTTTTGGTGCTTAGCGTAAGTATTTTGTTTATTGGTTAGCATTCTTAGTGATGTGATTTTTTTAATAGGTTAATATTTTTCTAGTGGTTATAGTTTTAGTGTTACCTAAGCAGTTAAATAGCCTTAAAGCTAAAAAAAATATATAGTTGAAATAATTGTTAGCTAGCATGGCAGGGCAGCTGGGGCCCGTTGCAGGCACATTCTGTGCCATATGGGAACTCCAGAACACTTTGTGTGTCCTGGAAAACCACATATGGAGGAAGTGCCGCCAACTGCTTGAGCTTGAGCTCAGAGTTTCTGAGCTTGAGAGGCGGCTGGCGTCACTATGGTGCTGAGAATTTTGTGGATAGCACATTTCAGGAGATGGTCACCCTGCAGCTACAGGGAGTTCTGGAGGAGAGGGAGTGGGTGACCACCAGGCAGACCAGGAGGAACTGGCAGGCAGTACAGGAATCCCCTGGGAGTGTGGCACTCGCATTCAGTGTTGAATACCAGAGAGGGTGTTGACACCTCGGGGGAGTGCAGCCAGAAGCAAATCCACGGCACCATGGGAGGCTTGGCTGCACGGGGGGACACAAGAAAGTGTAGAAATACAATTATTATAGGGATTCGATAGGCAGGGGGATAGACAGTCGTTTCTGCAACTGCAGGTGTGAGTCTCGAATGGAGCGTTGCCTCCCTGGTGCCAGGGTAAAGGATATCACTGAATGGGTGCAGGACATTCTGTGAGGGGAAGGGGAACAGCCAGAAGTTGTGGTCCATGTTGGAACCAATGACATAAGTAGGAATAGGGTTGAGGTCCTACAGGCAGAGTTTCAGGAGCTAGGAAAAAGATTAAAGAACAGGACCTCAAATGTAGTAATCATGTGCTAGTGAGTACAGAAACAGGAAGGTAGTGCAGGTGAATGCATGGCTAGAAAAGTGGTGCAGGAGGGAGAGTTTCAGAATCCTGAGGCATTCCGGCCAGTTCTGGGGCAAGAGGGACCTGTACAAGCCGGACAGGTTGCACCTGTGAGCAGTGTTACAAATAAGATTGACGAGTTACAGGTGCAAGTTGCCACATGGGGTTATGATATGATGGCTATAATGGAGACTTGGCTTAATCATAGGAATGGGAACTAAACATTCCTGGCTACAATGTATTCATTGATAGGGAAGGAAAAAAGACAGTAGGGGGGTTGGCAGTATTGATCAAGAATAATATTACAGTTCTACAGAGGGACGATATACTTGAGGGTTCAAAGACTGAAACTATTTGGTTAGAGTAAAGGAACTGTTACATTACTGGGTGTTTTTTATAGACCCCAAACATTGAGAAGGAGGTAGAGGAGCAAATGTGCAGGCAAATATCAGAGAAATGTAAAAATAATAGAGCAGTAATAGTAGGGGACTTCAATTACCCTAATGCAGACTGAGAAAAAAAAGAGTAAAAGGTAAGGAGGGTGTAGAAATTTGAGCTGATTAGAGAGAGCCAACATGGATTTGTAAAGGGTAGGTCATGTCTAACATAGAGATAGGAACAGGAGTAGGCCATTCGGCCCTTCGAGCCTGCTCCGCCATTCAATGAGATCATGGCTGATCTTCGTCTGAGATCATAGCTGATCTTACCAGTTCAGTACCCCGTCCCCGCCTTTTCTCCGTAACCCTTAATCCCCTTAGCCTTCAGAAATATATCCAATTCTCTCTTGAAAATATTTATTGAATTAGCCTTCACAGCCCTCTGTGGCAGGGAATTCCACAGGCTCACCACTCTTTGAGTGAAGAAATTCTTCCTCATCTCTGTTTTAAATGATTTGCCCGCTATTTTTAGACTGTGGCCCCTGGTTCTGTGCTCCCCTGCCATTGGAAACATTCTCTCTGAATTCAGCCTGTCCAGGCCTGCCATAATTTTATATGTTTCGATGAGATCCCCTCTCAATCTTCTAAACTCCAGTGAGTACAAGCCCAAACTATTCAATCTCTCCTCGTAGGTCATTCCCGCCATTCCAGGTATCAGCCTGGTGAATCGCCGCTGCACTCTTTCCATGGCAAGAACATCCTTCCGCAGATGGGGCGACCAAAACTGTACACAATACTCCAGATGCGGTCTCACCAGCACCTTGTACAGCTGTAGTAAGGTATCCCTATTCCTATACTCGAACCCCCTTGATATGAAGGCCAACATACCATTTGCCTTCTTAATCGCCTGTTGCACCTGCATGCTCTCCTTCAGTGACTGGTGCACAAGAACACCCAGGTCCCTCTGCACTTCCCCATCTCCCAATCTATTGCCATTTAGATAATAATCCACCCTCCTGTTTTTACCCCCAAAGTGGATAACCTCGCATTTATCCACATTATAGTGCATCTGCCACGTATCCGCCCATTCCCCCAACCTGTCCAAATCGCACTGTAGCCTCCTGACATCCTCATCAGAGCCCACCCCTCCTCCTAGTTTAGTGTCGTCAGCGAATTTGGAAATATTGCATCCAATTCCCTGATCCAGATCATTTATATATATTGTGAACAGCTGGGGTCCCAGGACAGATCCTTGCGGCACCCCGCTGGTCACTGCCTGCCACTCCGAAAACGAGCCGTTTATTCCAACTCTCTGTTTTCTATCCGCCAGCCAGTTCTCTATCCACGTTAATACTTTGCCCCCAATCCCATGAGCCTTAATTTTGCATGATAATCTTTTGTGTGGAACCTTATCGAAGGCTTTCTGGAAGTCAAGGTACACCACATCCACTGGCTCTCCCCCATCTATTTTACCAGTTACTTCCTCAAAAAATTCCAGCAGATTAGTCAAACACGATTTACCCTTGTAAATCCATGTTGACTCTGTCCGATCCTTTCCCCATTTGTCAAGTGCTCCGCTATTTTATCCTTAATAATGGACTCTAGCATTTTGCCCACAACCGATGTAAGGCTTACTGGTCTATAATTCCCTGCTTTCTCTCTACCCCCCTTTTTAAATATTGGGGTAACATTAGCTACCCTCCAATCCACGGGTACTGTTCCCGAGTCAATGGAGTTCCGGAAGATGATCCTTAGAGCATCTGCTATCTCCAGGGCCACCTCCTTAAGTACCCTAGGATGTAGTTTATCAGGCCCCGGGGATTTGTCGGCCTTCAGTCCCCTCAACTTACCCAGCACCATATCCCTAGAGATACTAATTTCTGTCAGCTCCTCCCTCTCATTAGTCCCTATGTTTGCCGATATTCCTGGGAGGTTATTTGTGTCCTCCTTTTTGAATACAGAACCAAAGTATGAGTTTAATTGGTCTGCCATTTCCTTATTCTCCATTATATATTCTCCCGAATCGGACTGCAAGGGACCGACTTGGGATTTTACCAGTCGAACCTAATTGCATTTTTTGAGGAAATAACTAAAGCAGTAGACATGGGAATGTCTATTGATGTAGTTTATATGAACTTCCAGAAGGCATTCGATAAGGTTCCACATAAGAGACTGTTAGCTAAAGTTCAAGCTCATGAAATTGAAGGCAAATTATTGACTTGGTTTGGAGATTGGTTAGGCGGTAGAAGACAGAGAGTAGGGATAATGGCCTAGAAATTGAGTGCCCTTAGCGCCGATTTTGCGGCGTTAGAGGGCCTAGCGCTGCATTTGGCGCCGGCGCCGAAATTGCCTGGGGCCCTTACGCCGCGGTAGACCGGTAGCGCTGCGCCGGCACCGATGACGTCATCGGTGTGCGCAGCGTCCCGGTTGCCATGCCGACGGGCCCCAGCGCCGAAATTCAGTTGCGGCCGCCTCGCCCGTGGCAGCCGCAACTAAGACTCTGGCAACCGAGTCTTCCCCGAGTTAGCGCCGGCGCATTAAGGTCGCGCGGCGGCCGGCCGCTTTCCCGTCGGCTGCCTGCCCGCACCTCCCTCCCCGGACTCCTCCACCCCCCCCCCCGCGGAACAGATGCGTCTGGCCTGCAAGCCCGGCACTTGTCCGAGGTGCCGGGCTCATTTTTTCAATAATTGAACGGACAGCGGGCGGGTGCAGGCAGCTCCTCCTTAACTGAAGGAGGAGGCCTGCACTTCCCCAGCCTGCCGCACCGCATCGGGTGCCGCAGCGCCGGATTAGCGCCGCAATTCGGCACTCAGCGCCCATTGGGAGGCGCTCACGCCCGCCAGTAGCGCCGGCAGCCGTCTGGGCGCGGCGCTACTGAATTTTTGGCGCGCGCAAGGGAATTAGCGCCGGCGCTAAATTTCCGGCGCTAAAGCCCTGGCGCGGCGTCAACTCAATTTCTAGGCCATTGGGTATGTACTCGAATTGGAAAGAAGTGACTCGTGGTGTCCCACAAGGATCTGTGCTGAGGCCTCAACTATTCACTATATTTATTAATGACTTAGATAACACAATGGAGCGCCATACATCCAAGTTTGCCGATGACAAAAAGATTGGTGGTATAGTAAGTAGTGTAGATGGGAGCATCAAATTACAAAGAGACATTGACAGATTAAGTGAGTGGGTGAAACTGTGGCAGATGGATTTCAAAGCAGGTAAGTGTGAGGTCATCCATTCTGGACCAAAAAGGATAAGATATTATTTAAATGATGAAAAGCTAGCAACAGTGGAAGTGCAAAGAGATTTAGGGTCCATTTACACACATCAAATGTAGTGGTCAGGTACAAAAAGATAATCAAAAAAGCTAATGGAATGTTAGCCTTTATAACTAGAGGGCTAGAATATAAATGGGAGGAAGGTTTGCAACAGCTATACAAAGCCCTGATTAGGCCACAGCTATAGTATTGAGTACAATCCTGGGCACTGCAACTTAGAAAGAATATATTGGTCTTGGAAGGAGTGCAACGCAGATTCACCATTAAACGAGGCTTGCATTCCCTGGAATATAGAAGGTTAAAGGGTGATTTGTTTGAGGTTTTTAGGATTTTGAACGGAATTGATAGGGTAGATAGAGAGAAAACTTTTTCTGCTGGTGTGGGAGTCTAGGACAATGGGACATAACCTTAAAATCAGAGCCAGGTAATTCAGGAGAGAAGTTAGGAAACACTTCTTCACGCAAAGGGTGGTAGAAGTGTGGATCTCTCCCACAAAAAGCAGTAGATGCTAGCTCAATTAATAGTTTTAAATCTGAGATTGATTGATTTTTGCTAGACAAGGGTATAAAAGGATATGGAGCCAAGGCAGGTGGATGGAGTTAAGATACAGATCAGCCATGATCTCATTGAATGGCAGAACAGGCTTGAGGGGTTGAATGGCCTACTCCTGTTCCTAAGTTCCATAGTTGGGTTATTGTATGAAGCACTTTATGACAATGAAGTGCTTTCCCTCAGAGGGAGTAAATCTGACAAGACCAGTCCTGGTTCACATAAGCGATATTGACAGAGTCTGTGCATGAAGTCTGCACTGCGCATCATCTCATTCTCCTAGTTAATGAAGAAACCAGGAGAGAGAAATTAAAATATACAGTTTGGAATCTATTTTTAACAATATTTTATAGCAAAATCATTGCAACTTACCTGATCTGCATGTTTATGCGCAACAATAGGGATTAACAATTCTGGTTCAGTGCACATGGCACTCTCATCCACCAACACCTGACGCACACTCAATCGTTTTAGAAGTCCGCTGGAAGAAGTGGCACATGTGCAAAGGATGACGTCATGATGTTGAAATTCGTAGTTACGTGCTTTTCTGAGCAATTTCTTGTATCTGGAAAATGATGCCAAGTGTTAGCCCAAATAGAATTTTGCAGTTTAGTATTATGGGGTTCTCCTGATCATCTGCTGTAACTTCAGCGGAAGGGCCACGGAAACTCCGGAAAAACTGCAGATGAGTGGGAGACCCTTGTGGAAATTCACCCCTATGTGTTGTCTCCAATGTTTTAGGTAGCAACAACAAACACATTTCCTCCAGTAGTTTAGTATTTGAACAATGAGCTGGACAGCCAAAGAACAAAGTCCTGCCATAGGATTCAAACGACAACATTGCTGCCCACTGTTGAGAAACTCCCTGCCAAAGTGTTTACCAATTGACCCAAATTAAAAAAGATAAAATGCCAACCAAAAAGTCTCAGAATCTCTTTTGCAATAATCTGATAAACATTTGGTTATATTCATGCGCCACAGTCCAGACTGCCAGTGCCAGCACTATACAATTTACAAAATAGTATTTTAGTGCCATTGGGAAAACTCATTGCTGGTAAATAACGATGAAGAAATTCAAATTGTGGTAGGTACAAAATCACACCCAGCATATTTACAATGTTTCATCAGTGAGATTCTGCTCTTTAACTTGCAACACTCAGGTACATGCTTTGTATGGGTACAATGTGAAATACTGAGTGAAAACACAGACTGAGCTGTACACTCTTGGCATGCAATGCGGGTGAAAGGAAGGGATTATGTAAGGATAGTACTCAGCTTTGTCATGCATTACATCAACTCTCATCACATGCCTATTTAGCTGATAATGAATAAAAGGACATGCACTTTTTAAAAGCATATATTAATGGTTGTTTTAGCAGTCCAATAGTGCAGTAAAATTCAGCAGACAGAAAAGATAAATTAAACCTGAGCTTTACTGAAGAGGTAAAGAAGAAACAGCAGCATCCAGCTCAAAACCCACATGTCACCCTGGGTCTCGGAACTTTCCAAATCTTATCCTATTGACTGAATCAGGACAAATGACTTGCAGCTCCCTAAGTCAAATGTAATTAAATTAAACATTTTAATCAACTTCCATCTTTTAATAGCAGTAGTTTTATCATTAAATTATTTTTTTCATTACTTTAGATCTGAAAGACTGCTAGGTCCACAGACTGCTGCAAACTGAACAAAGGTGGGGCATGGAGTGATTCTGGACCATCACTGACATCACCTTGGATGACATTCCTGGCACACATCATAAACACAACAACAGGGAAATATTTTAAAAATAATGAAAGGTATTGCAGAAAAAGCAATTCATGGAACAAATTTAAATAAAATAACTTTACACCATTCTTTATTGAAAATGGGCCTCAGCTTTCCAGGCCTGTCCTGCCAATTTTCCAGTGGATCTGGGCGGTAAGCTGGAAATGTACTCAGGAAAACACTCCACCTGCACTGTGTGTCCCTCCATTTGCCCTGATTGAATGCTGGACGCAGGGACTGCCTGTTATGCTCTGGCATCCAGCATTCGCATTGGCAGAGAGAGCCCTGAGGATTTCATTATTGAGCGGCCTGTTTAATTGCTGTCAGAGCACTGCCATGCACAGGCCTCAGCAACAGGCCTACCAGAGTAAGGCTCTGCCGGCAGTCTGGTGTGTCTCCCCAGCACATGCCAGGGCTCCTGTCTCCAGCATGCAAATGAACTTGGGGCTGCAAATGGCTGGAATGAAGGGGCATCTCTGTGACAGGCAGAAGGACTGCCCTGCCAGAAATGCCAGGAGTAGGCCACTCAGCCACTCATATGAACATAGGAACAGGAGTAGGCCATTTATCCACTCAAGCCTGTTCCACCATTCAATGAGATTATGGCTGATCTGTGACATAACTCCATATACCCGCCTTTGCCCCATATCCCTTAATACCATAGGTTAACAGAAATCTATCAATCTTAAATTTAAAATTAATAATTCACCAAGAATTAATTGCCGTTTGCAGAAGAGAGTTCCAAACTTCTACCACCCTTTGCATTTAGAAGTGTTTTACTCCTGAAAGGCCTGGCTCTAATTTTTAGACTATGCCCCCTAGTCCTAGACGCCCCAACCAGCGGAAATAGTTTCTCTCTATCTACCCTATCAGTTCCCCTTAATAGCGTGAAAACTTTGATCAAATCACCCCTTAATCTTCTAAATTCCAAGCAATACAACCCTAGTTTATGTAAAATCTCCTCATAATTTAACCTTTGGAGTCCGGGTATCATTCCAGTAAATCTACGCTGCACTCCCTCAAAGGTCAATATATCCTTCCTACGGTGTGGTGCCCAGAAGTGCTCACAGTACTCCAGGTTTGGTCTAACCAGGGCTTTGTATAACTTCTACCCCCTTGTATTCTACTCCTCTAGATATAAAGGCCAGTATTCCATTAGCTTTTTTGGTTATTTTCTCTACCTGTCCATGATATTTTAATGATCTATGTACATGGACTCCCAAGTCTCTTTGGACCTCCAAAGAAAACCTTCTAGCTTTTCATGATTTAGAAAGTACTCTGTTCTATCCTTTTTAGGTCCAAAGTGGATGACCTTACATTTGCTTACACTGAAATCCATTTGCCACAGTTTTGCCCATTCGCTTAATCTATTAATATCTCTTTGTAATTTTATGCTTCCATCTACACTGCTTACAATGCCACCTATCTTTGTGTCATCGACAAACTTGGATATGTAGCTTGCTATCACATTATTATGTCCGTGTGTAATTGAGACACGGACTGCAGGAGTTGGTTATAACAGGTCTTTACTGAGTGGAGACAAACTGGAACTTAACTATGCAAAGTTACTACACAGGCTTATATACAGGGGTGGTCACTACTGGTACTGCAGTATACAGGGGCTGCAGAATATAGTTCCTTCTGCAAAGTACATACACTACACACATCATCTAAGTTGTTAATAAATCGGTGAATGGTTGAGGCCCCAACACAGATCATTGCGGGACACCACTAGTCACATCCTGTCAATTAGAGTACCTGCTCATTATCCCTACTCTCTGTCTCCTGTCGCTCAGTCAATTTCCTAACCAGGTTGATAATTTGTCTTCAATTCCATGAGCTTCAGCTTTAGCTAACAGTCTCTTATGAGGGACTTCATCAAATACCTTCTCGAAGTCCATTTAAATAACATCCATAGACATTCCCCTGTCTACTAATTTAGTTACTTCCTCTACTAATTTAGTTACTTCCTCAAAAAATTCAATCAGGTTCGTCAGACATGACCTACCCTTTACAAATCCATGCTCGCTCGCTCTAATCAGCTAAAAATGTTCAATGTGGTCAGTCACTTTGGCCTAGAAATTCGGTGGCGCCCAAGGGCGCCGGAAGTACTGCCCCGGAAGGAGTCGCAAACGCCCGCCGGAAATTCAGTTTCAGCGCCCCAGACGGAAGCACAGCGCTACTCGAGGTGCCCCGCATCCCTCTTGGGGCGCTGCAACTGAAAATCGCAGCGCAACGTCAAAGGGGAGGGGCCTGCTGCAGCGAGATCAGCAATCGCGAGTGCTGGCAAAAGAGCCCGGCACCGAGGAGAAGTGCCGGGCTCTTGGGAGACAGCCGGCACAACGTGGGGGGGGGGGTCTCAGGAGGCCGGGGACGGCAGCGTGGAGAGGTGCTGGCAGGCTGCCAGCAAAAAAAATGGCTGCCCCGCACCTCCGCGCCTCTACCGCCGCAGGTAGGCCCCCCTGAACCGGTCGCAAATTGCGACCAGCGTTACAGCGGGGGGCGCTACCAAATTTGGCGATCGGGGTGGTAGCGGGGCGCTGCGCACACCGATGACGTCATCGGTGGTGGCGCAGCGCTACCGGCTAACGCCGCCATTAGCGCCCTGCTAAATTTCACGGGAGGCGTGGCCAGTGGCACTAAACCCACTAAGTGCCCTCTTTGGGCGCTAACTGGTGGCGCAGCCCACTGAATTTCTAGGCCTTTATCTTTAATGATAGACTCTAGTATTTTCCTGACAACAGATGTTAGACTAACTGATCTATAATTCCCTGGTTTCCCTCTCTCACCTTTCTTAAATAGCAGAGTGACATGCACAATTTAACAATCTAAAGGAACAATTCCTGAATCGAGAGAACTTTGGAAGATTATAGTTAGGGGCATCTGCAATGTTCTCACCTACTTCTTTTAAAACCCTGCGATGGAAATCATCTGATCCTGGGGATTTGTCACTATTTAGTGCCATTATTTTCTTCATTACTGTTATTTTGCTTACATTAAAATTTTGGTGAGTCCCTGTCCCTGATTCAATATTAGTTTCCTTGGGATGTCCGGCATGCTATTCTCTTCCTCTATAGTAAATACTGAAGCAAAGTAATTATTCAACATGCCTGCCATTTCCTTATTTTCATTTACAATATCACCGTTATCAGTTTTCAAGGGGCCCACATTGCTCCTGACCATCATTTCTTCCCTAATATAATTGTAAAAATGTTTGTGTTGATTTTGATATCCCTTGCAAGTTTCTTTTCATACTCCCTTTTTGTAGCTCTTACTATCTTTTTTGTCATCTTTTGTTGTCCCCCCAGTTGCCAGGATCTGTGTTAGTTTTTGTTGAGTCTGTGTTTTCAATTGCAGTTATACTGAATAACAGGACACAGACTACAGAAGTAAGTAAACAGGTCTTTAGTGATTGAGGGTCAGGGCTGAACTGAGATACACTTTGCTCCGCAGGGTTTATATACCGGTGTGGTCACCACCGGTACTACAATGTACAGGAGCCATCAAAAAGTAGTCCATCACCTTAAGGTATCCTCTTAAGGTGGTACAGGTTACATACACTACAATTCCTCCCCTTTTAGCTTAACAGTGTACACCCCAAATTAAACATTACATGGATAACATATATACAATTTACACACAAAACTGTTCAAAGATTCAGTCTCTGAGGAGGCCTCCTGATCCAGTCCGGATAACGCCTTTCAGGGGTCTCTGGTTCTCGTTGCTGGGGTGACTTATCCACTTGATCTCCTATGGATTGAACATCATCATATACGTTCGAGTCTGAGGTAGATGCTACAGGCTCAATAAGTTCTTCAACTGGAGTCTCTGCCGTAGACATGGGGTCGACCCTTGTTCTCGATTCCACAAGTTGGTCAGCATGACGTCGTATTACGTTCTCTCCAACGTCTACCGTGTACATCAAGGGTCCTTGTCGTGCACGAATTGTTCCAGGTTGCCATTTATCATCCCTATAGTCCCTGGCCAACACTGGTTGTCCTACTGCAAAACTACGAGTGGCCTTGTTATTTACATGCTGGAATTGCTTGTTTTCAACTTCCCGTCGCACATTGGGTTTTAACAAATCCAACCGGGACCACAACCTTCTGTTATAGAACATTATGGCAGGGCTTTGATTTGTCACTGCATGCGTGGCGTTTCGATATGCCATCAGGAAATTGTCCACCTTGTGTTGTAGTGGAATATGGTCTTCACTCATGGCCTTTATCGCCTTTTTGAACGTTTGTACAAATCTCTCGGCCAACCCATTTGTAGCCGGCTGATATGGGGCAGGTGTATAGTGTTTCACCCCATTCTTTTTCATGAATTTCTGGAATTCTTCTGACACGAACTGTGGTCCGTTGTCTGAACATATTTGCTCCGGCAACCCATTCCTTGCAAATATGGTTCTTAGAACTGCGATCGTCTTCTCAGAGGTAGTGGTCGACATCTTAATCACTTCTGGCCATTTAAAATGTGCGTCTACTGCTATCAAAAACATGGAATCCATGAATGGACCTGCAAAGTCGATATGCACACGTTGCCATGGGGCTGAAGGCCATTCCCACGGATGCAGCGGTGCAATTGGAGGTGCATTTTGAACTTTTTGGCACCCTGAGCAGCTTTTAGTCAGATCCTCTATTTGTTTGTCGATACCTGGCAACCACACATAAGCCCTAGCCAGGCTTTTCATCTTGACTCCCCCCAGATGACCTTCGTGCAATTCTTTCAGAACTCTCTCTCTTAATTTAGGAGGAATAATCACCCTTGTTCCATACATCAATGTTCCTTGACATACGGACAGCTGTTCTCGTCTGGCTGAGAATGCTGGTAACAGTGGTTCGCCATGTGCTGGCCATCCCTTCACTGTCAAGTCGTAGACCCGAGACAGTGTCGGGTCATTTCGGGTCTCTCTCTCAATACCCGCATTGGTGACTGGTAAGCATTCGATGATGGTCGAGTGAAATATCTCGACAGGGTCAACTGCCGGTGCCTCTTCCGCTGTAGGTAGTGGCAGGCGCGACAGCCCATCAGCATTACCATGTTGCTTTGTACCTTTGAATTCAATATCATATTGATGTGCCCCTAGGAAAAGGGACCATCTCTGAAGCCTCTGCGCCGTCATTACCGGAACACCTCTCTTAGGGTTGAAAATGGAAACCAACGGCTGGTGATCTGTCAGCAGCGTAAACTTTTGGCCTTGCAGGTAATGGTTAAATTTCTTAACTCCCCACACGAGGCTGAGAGCCTCCCTATCTATCTGAGCATAGTTGCGCTCAGCGGAGGTCAATGATCTGGATGCGAAAGCGACTGGCCTTTCCGAGCCATCTGGAAACTTATGTGAGAGCACTGCCCCAATACCATATGGAGAAGCATCACAAGCTAAGCGAATAGGCAGTGTTGGGTTAAAGTGAGCCAACACTTCCTTAGAGGTGATCAGTGCCTTGCTCTTTTGAAAAGCCCGCTTACAATCATCGCTCCACTTCCATGGTATTCCCATTTGCAAAAGAGTGTTTAGCGGGTGTAACACCGTAGATAAATTTGGAAGAAACTTGTGGTAATAGTTAACCAACCCGAGGAATGACCTCAACTGGGATACATTTTCCGGTGCAGGAGCTTTTACAACAGCTTCGATCTTGTCAGCTGACTTATGGAGCCCCTCCCGGTCAATGACGTGGCCGCAGTACGAGATTCGCTTTTGAAAGAACTCGCATTTCTGGCGGTTAACTCTGAGCCCATATTCTTTCAATCTGATGAGCACCTGCTCCAAATTCACGAGGTGATCCTTATCGTTATCTCCTGTAATCAGGATGTCATCCAGGTAGCATTGTGTGCCTGGAATTCCCTGCAATACCTGCTCCATGGCCCTTTGCCAAATCGCTGGAGCCGATGCCACTCCAAAAACCAGTCTATTATACCGATATAAGCCCTTATGCGTGTTGATCGTGAGATACTGACGTGACGCTTCATCAACTTCCATCTGTAGGTACGCCTGCGCCAGGTCTATCTTAGTGAAGTGTTTCCTGCCAGACAGCGAAGCGAAGATATCTTCAATCCGTGGAAGCGGATATTGCACCGTGTGAAGAGCCGGATTAACAGTGATCTTGAAATCGCCACAGATGCGAACCTTCCCAGGTTCCCCCGGCTTGTTGCTCAATGAACGCTTCATGACAGGAACAATGGGTGTAGACCATTCGCTCCAGTCCACCTTGGACAGTACCCCTGAACATTCTAGCCCTTCCAGCTCTGCTTCCACAGCAGGTCGTATCGCATAAGGCTTTGAAAAATTTTGGGTTTGCATGTTCTTCAACCTTGATGGTTGCCGTAATTCCTTTCAGTGTTCCAAGTCCCTGTTGGAACACCTCCTTAGCATCGTCTAAGATTTTGGACAGTCGTTTAGGTTTGACGTCGTCCTCCTTACAGGCATCTACAGTCAGTGCTTGTATGGAATGCCAGTCCACATTTATTCTCCAGATCCATTCCCGTCCCAGTAGTGGCGGACCTCCATCAGGTAACACATACAAGTCCATTTTCTGACTTTCTTTACCATTGTAGACCACGTTTACTTTTATCTTTCCTTTGGGGTATACTATTTGCCCCGTGTATGTTTTCAATACAATCTCCGTATCCCTCAGGGGAATGTGCGAGAATAACCTTTTGTAATCTTGCTTATTCATGACCATTAATGCCGACCCAGTGTCCAATTCCATCTTCACTTGGACTCCTGCTATCCGAAGCATGACCCAGATAGTTTGGTGGTCTGCTGTGTTACCCACATTATGTATTTTCAGACAACCCAGTTGCTTACTGCTGGAGTCTGAATCCGTCTTCTGTTCATCCGAACTGTTCTCTGTCACCTTGTGTACTTTTTTGTACTTCTCCTGCGGTGACTTTTTGCTGCTGGTCTTCTTTCCTGACCGGCATACTCTCGCTATGTGACCAAGTTTGCCACATTGCCTGCATTCTTTAACTTTGAACCAGCACTGGTTCTGGTCATGCGTTGTCCTTCCACAACGATAGCACTTTACTGTGCCAATGCCATTTCATTGGTGCTGAATTCCAATGGCCTTTGCTGTATCTCTGCAGCGCCCCGTGCTGCTGCCTCGTGGGATGCTGCAATGCTGAAAGCTTTGTCCAGCGTAAGGTCCTTTTCCTCTAGCAGTCGCTTCTGGGTTCCTTCCCTTAGGAGCCCACACACAAACTTATCTCTCAGTGCGTCTGCTAGTCCTGTTCCGAACTGGCAGTACTTTGATAACTTGCGCAGTTCTGTTAGGAATTCCGCGTTGCTTTCTTCTTTAAGTTGAATTCTTTTGTAGAATTTAAATCGTTCCGCTATCAGCAGCGGCGTGGGGTTTAAATGCTCTTGCAGGATAGTAACAATATCCGCGAAATTCTTCCCTACCGGTTTGTCTGATGTTACAAGGTTCCTTAATAACCCATACATCTTCGCACCCATCGAGTTTAATAGGGTTAGTGCTTTCTTATCATCCGGTGTCTCATTCGTTCTACAGTAAACTTCGATACGTTCCACATAAGTGGCCCAATCTTCCACATCGTTATCAAAAGCGGTGATGTTTCCTGTTTTTGGCATCCTTGCTGAGTTTCACCTTTCCCTTCGGATATTATTTTTTTCTTTTTTTTTCCTATTTAAGATGGCGGCTTTTTCCGCGCTTGGCGGCTTTTCCCACGCTTGTCTTCTTCCCCCGCCGACTCAAAATGGCGATTCCCGCGCTGTTGGCGTTCACGCCTCCCAGCAGTCCTTTATTTTTCCCTGCGCTGCTGCTCTTGTTCCCCGCCGCTCCCGCGGTCCTTGTGGCCATAAACGCTTTTCTGGCTGCTGCGCGTCTCTGCCCGATTGCAGTCCGGCCCCTGACACCGGCTGCGGTCGTGTTCTCCGCCCTTTTCGTCGTTTTCCCTCCCCTTCTCCCACTGACAACTCGGCCGACTTCCCCTCCATGCCGCTCGATCGGGCTTACCCGCCGCTGTCGTAGAAGGGATGCTCGCTGATGCTTGACTTCGTGGCCAGCAAACCAACCCGGGTTTCCGATGGCCTCCCGTGCGATGCAGGATGTTGAGGGCGGATGCCCTTGTTCGACGCCCGTTTCTGAGGACGAAGCTTCCTTTGATGCAAAACTGCCGCTAGGTAAGATCAGACTCGTCGCCACTGTTGAGTCTGTGTTTTCAATTGCAGTTATACTGAATAACAGGACACAGACTACAGAAGTAAGTAAACAGGTCTTTCGTGATTGAGGGTCAGGGCTGAACTGAGATACACTTTGCTCCGCAGGGTTTATATACCGGTGTGGTCACCACCGGTACTACAATGTACAGGAGCCATCAAAAAGTAGTCCATCACCTTAAGGTATCCTCTTAAGGTGGTACAGGTTACATACACTACAGTTTTCACATTTTTTATGCTTTTTCTTTTAGTTTTATGTTGTTCCTTACTTCTTTAGGCATCCATGGCTTTTTTTTGTAGAGCTCTTGTCCCTTAGGGGCATAAACTAGTTTTATATCACGTAAATTCTTTTTTGAATGCCTCCCACTGATCTTAAGAAGATAAGAACGTAAGAATTAGGAGCAGGAGCAGGCCATACGGCTGTTCGAGCCTGCTCCGCCATTCAATAAGATCATGGCTGATCTTTGCCTCAACGCCACTTTCCCGCCTGATCCCCATATCCCTTGATTCCCCTAGAATCCAAAAATCTATCTATCTCAGCCTTGAATATACTCAGCGACTCAGCATTCATAGCCCTTTAGGGTCGAGAATTCCAAAGATTCACACCACTCTGAGTAAATAAATTTCTCCTCATCTCAGTCTTAAATGGCTGACGACTTATCCCGAGACTATGCCCCTTAGTTCTATACTATCCAGACAGGGGAAACAACCCCTGGTAATCCCCCTCAGAATGTTTCAATGAGATCACCTCTCATTCTTCTAAACTCCGGAGCGTATAGGTCCAATCTACTCAGTCTCTCCTCATAGGACAATCCTCTCATCCCAGGGATCAATCTAGTGAACCTTCATTGCACCGCCTCTAATGCATGTACATCCTTTCTCAGATAAGGAGACCAAAACTGTGCACAGTACTACAGGTGTGGTCTCATCAAAGCCCTGTACAATTGTAGTAACAATTCCTTACTCTTGTACTCCAACCCCCTTGCGATAAAGGCCAACATGCCATTTGCCTTCCTTATTGCTTGCTGTATGATGGGCCTTCAATAACCACAAAACTAGAAGTTATAGACTTAAACAAGTTGGCTTTTAATCACTAAGATCAGAGCTAACATCTCAACACGCCGACTGGTTCACAGGAATGAGTCATACAGATCCTGGGATCTTTATGTAAGAGAAGTCAGGGGCGGAGCCAAGAGCCAAGACCTGGAACCTCCCAGGTTAGTCGGGAAAGAGGAAGTGAAACTATACACAGTGGGGGAGGGTAATATACATGAGTGCAAAACGAATATAGGATCAAGACAAACAGATTTCATTACATTCACCCCTTCTATAGATTTAGTCCATCGGGGTGATGTTTCTTAAAAGTTGTTATAAGTGAGTCTGTCAGGAGGTTTTGCAGTTCTCAGTGATCGGCGCAAAGCCGGTTGGGGTGCCTCTAGGGGAGTGGATTCTGGTTCCTCCGCTGTCCGGGCCTCCGCAGTGTCTTCCAGGTTATCTGCAGTGTCCTCCAGGTTAAAGTTGGGTATTGATACCTCTGGGCGTCCTGTCTCTTTGTAGTGTAGGTCTTCATCGGGTAGTCTCCCATCGTTCTCTCCGCTCCCCGAGGGAGCGAGGTCTTTTATGGAAACAGTGTCCTCTTGCCCGTCAGAGTATTCGATATAGGCGTACTGAGGGTTTGCATGGAGGAGCTGTACCTTTTCCACAAGGGGGTCCGTTTTATGGCCTCTCACGTGCTTCCACAATAGTACTGTCCCCGGAGACGTCAGCCACGTGGGTAGAGATATGCCCGAGGTGGATTTCCGGGGGGAAAACGAACATCTTTTCGTGAGGGGTAGCGTTAGTGGCAGTACATAACAGAGACCTTATGGAGTGGAGCACGTCTGGGAGGACTTCCTGCCAGCGGGAGGTCGGGAGGCCTTTTGACTTTAAGGCTAACGTGACAGCCTTCCAAACAGTAGCATTCTCCCTTTCCACTTGCTCATTACCCCGGGGGTTGTAGCTAGTGGTTCTGCTAGTGGCTATCCCCTTCGAGAGCAAGAACTGGCGCAGCTCGTCACTCATGAATGACGTCCCCCTATCGCTGTGTATGTAGTTCAGCATGCCAAACATGCAGAATAGATTACAGAGACACTTGATGACCGTGGCACTGGTCATGTCTGGGCAGGGAATGGCGAAGGGGAAGCGGGAATATTCATCAATGATATTGAGGAAGTATACGTTACGGTCGGCAGAGGGAAGGGGTCCCTTGAAGTCCAGACTTAGGCGCTCGAATGGCCGTGTGGCTTTGATAAGGTGTGCACGGTCAGGCCTGTAGAAACGAGGCTTGCATTCCGCACAGATGCGGCAGGCTCTGGTCATTGCCCTGACCTCCTCGATGGAGTGGGGCAGATTGCGGGACTTTATAAAATGGTATAGTCGGGTGACCCCTGGGTGACAGAGGTCATTGTGGAGACCCTGTAATTTGTCCGTATGAATGCTGGCACACATTCCCCGCGATAGGGCGTCTGGGGGTTCATTAAGGGCTCCCGGCCTGTACATAATATCATAGTCGAACGTGGATAGTTCGATCCTCCACCTGAGTATTTTGTCATTCTTGATTTTCCCCCTTTGTTTGTTATTAAACATGAAAGCCACCGACCGCTGGTCGGTGAGCAGGGTGAAACGTTTGCCGGCTAGGTAGTGTCTCCAGTGCCGCACTGCCTCCACTATAGCCTGTGCCTCCTCCTCGACAGAAGAGTGCCTGATTTCAGGTCCCTAAAGGGTTCGGGAGAAGAAGGCCACAGGTCTCCCAGCCTGATTGAGGGTCGCAGCTAAGGCAAAGTCTGACGCATCGCTTTTGACTTGAAAGGGAATGCTTTCGTCCACTGCACACAGTGCAGCCCTTTCAATGTCCTGTTTAATACTGGTGAAAGCCTCCCGAGCTTCAGCTGATAGTGGGAAGGACGTCGATTTAATGAGGGGTCGGGCCTTATCAGAGTAATTGGGCACCCATTGGGCATAATACAAAAAAAATCCCAGGCACCTTTTTAAAGCTTTGGGATTGTGTGGCAGGGGCAGTTCCTTTAGGGGGCGTAATCGGTCAGGGTCCGGTCCAATTACCCCATCTTCCACCACACAGCCGAGGATACAGAGACGGGTTGTGTTGAAGACACATTTGTCTTCGTTGTAGGTTAGATTCAGCTTTAGGGCAGTTTTTAAAAATCTCGCAAGATTTAGATCGTGGTCTTGCTGGTTGTGCCCGCAGATAGTGACATTGTCCAGATAGGGGTAGGTAGCCTGTAGTTTATTCTCGTCAACCATGCGGTCCACCTCACGTTGGAAGACCGAGACCCCATTTGTTACCCCGAAGGGCACTCTGAGAAAATGGTAGAGGCGCCCGTTCGCCTGAAGGCGGTGTATGGGCGGTCCTCCGTTCTAATGGGGAGCTGGTGATACGCGGATTTGAGGTCGATAGTCGAGAAGACTCGGTATTGCGCAATCTGGTTGACCATTTCTGATATGCGGGGTAAAGAGTAGGCGTCCAGCTGGGTATAAATATTAACAGTCTGGCTGTAGTCAATTACCATCCGTTTCTTTTCGCTATTTTTAACTATGACTACTTGGGCACGCCACAGGCTGGTACTGCATTCAATAATGCCTTCCCGCAGGAGTCTGTCCACTTCCGCCTTGATAAAGTGTCTGTCTTCCAGACTGTACCGTCTACTTTTGGTCGCTATGGGCCTACAGTTCGGAGCGAGATTAGCGAATAAAGAGGGCGGACTGATTTTTAAGGTTGATAGGCCACAGACTGTGAGTGGCGGCTGGGACCCGCCATATGCTAGCGCGACACTTTCGTGGTGGCACTGGAAGTCCAGGCCCAAGATTACATTAACACAGAGTTCTGGCATCATGAGGAGTTTAAAATCCTTGTAGTCCATGCCTTTTACAGTCAGTGTTACCACACAGTAGCCCAAAATGTCAGAAGTGTGGGGCTTAGCAGCCATAGCAATTCTGCTCCGTGTAGGGGTTACCGGTAATGAGTGCCGCCGTACCAGGCTAGGGTGGATAAAACTCTCGGTACTCCCACAGTCAATTAAACATTTCGTTAAATTCCCGTTTACCTGTATGTCCATCATGGATTTTGTCAACGGGTGTGGCCTGGATTGATCCACCGTGATCGAAGCCACTGTTGGGCCCTGGGCGGCCGTTGAGTTGGGAAAAGATGGCAGATCCCAAGATGGCGGCCTGCACGGCACGCACGAGGCGGTGACGGAGTTGGAAATCGGATTCCCCCTGCAGACTTTGCTAAAATGCCCCTTTTTCTTACATTTGAAGCATGTAGCGTCCTTCGCTGGGCATCGTTGTCTGGGGTGCTTGGCCTGGCCGCAGAAATAGCATTTCGGGCCTCGAGACATTGCCGCTGTAGTAGGACTCCTGGGTGAACTTCTGTGTGGGGACTCCGGCGGCGTAGAGCTGGTCTGAGACCTGGATGGGGAAGATGGCTGATTCCAAGATGGCGGCCCCCTCGGCACGCACGAGGCGGTGAGGGCCGCATGGCCGGAAGAATAAGAGTCAGAGTTTTTCTGGGCCATGTCCAGCGATCGCGCAGTGGCCACTGCCTTTTTTAAGTCCAGGACCTCCTTCTTTAGCAGTCTCTGCCGGATATAATTCGATTTGAGGCCCGTGATGAAGGAATCGCGGACCAATTCGTCAGAGTACGTGTTGGCCGTCACGGCCTTGCAGTTACAGTCCCGGACCAGGTCCTTTAGGCCCTGTAAGAAATCGTCCATTGATTCCTCTGGTCACTGCCTGCGTGTAGCCAGCAGATGTCTGGCGTACACTTCGTTTACCGGCCTCTGGTATTGGGCCTTCAGGATAGTGATGGCCTCCGTGTAAGAGGTGGCGTCCCGGATGAACGAATAAATCCGATGACTTATGCGAGTAGTCAGTAGACTCAGTTTATCTACCTCGCTAGCGGATGAGGCCCCCGCGAAGAGTTCGAAGCATTTGAGCCAGTGTCCAAATTGATTTGATGCTTCAGCAGAATGTGGATCCAAGTCCAGATGCTCTGGTTTTAGGAGTCGATCCATCCTAGTATTCTTTAGTGATTAAAATTGATGGGCTTTCAATAACCACAAAACTAGAAGTTATAGACTTAAACAAGTTGGCTTTTAATCACTAAGATCAGAGCTAACATCTCAACACGCCGACTGGTTCACAGGAATGAGTCATACAGATCCTGGGATCTTTATGTAAGAGAAGTCAGGGGCGGAGCCAAGAGCCAAGACCTGGAACCTGGTTAGTCGGGAAAGAGGAAGTGAAACTATACACAGTGGGGGAGGGTAATATACATGAGTGCAAAACGAATACAGGATCAAGACAAACAGATTTCATTACACTGTACCTGCATGCTAACTTTCTGTGATTCCTATACAAGGACACCTAAATGTCTCTGAACACCAACGTTTAATAGTTTCTCACCATTTAAAAAAATATTCTGTTTTTCTATTCTTCCTACCAAAACAAATAGCCTCACATTTCCTCACATTGTATTCCATCTGTCACCTTATTGCCCTTGTCCTGTCTAGATCCCTTTGCAGGCTCTTTGTGTCCTCACAGCTTACTTTCCCACCTAGCTTTGTATCATCAGCAAACTTGGATACATTACGTTCTGTCCTTTCATCTAAGTCATTAATATAGATTGTAAATAACTGAGGCCCAAGCACTGATCCTTGCGGCACCCCACTAGTTACAGCCTGCCAACCGAAGAATGACCCGTTTATCCCTACTCTCTGTTTTCTGTCCCTTAACCAATCCTCTATCCATGCTAATATATTACCACCAACCCCATGAGTCTTTATCTTGCGTAGCCACATTTTATGTGGCACCTTATCGAATGCCTTTTGGAAATCCAAATATACTACATCCAATAGTTCCCTTTTATCTACCCTGTTAGTTACATCCTCAAAAAACTCTAATAAATTTGTTAAACATGATTTCCCTTTCATTACAACAGTGACTACACTTCAAAAGTACTTCATTGGCTGTAAAGCGCTTTGGGACGTCCTGTGGTCGTGAAAGCCGCCATATAAATCCAAGTCTTTCTTTTTTAAGCTGAATTTGTGCTTCTAGCTCATTTGGGTTTTTTTCCTTGTACTATATGCATTTCTATACAGAATTCTTATTTGGGTAACTGTCCCCACCCTGCCCACATGTTCTAATGGTCTTTTTCTCACACTTTTTAATACCTTGAGAGGGGTACAGTGGATTTCCCCCTCCAACTCCCCTAACTAGTTTAAATCTTTCCCCACTGTCATAATTACCCTTTCTGCAAGGACATAGGCTTGTCTCTGGTTTATGTGAAGGCCATCCCATCTGTACAGCCTTTCCTGGCCCCAAAAGTGGTCCCAGTATCCCAGGAACCTCAAACCTTCCCTTCCATACCATTCTTCCAGCCATGCGTTGATAATCCTAATCTTTCTCTCCCTGTCTGGTCCAGCATGTGGCACTGACAGGCATCCAGAGATTGCTTCCCTGGAGGTTCTGCTCTTTAATCTAGAACATTGAAATCCTACAGCATGATGCCTACAGACTGTTTAAAGCAAGTAGCAGCTACCTGTAGAAATTATACTATCAATTAAAAACACATGATTTCACAGATAAAATATCACTTTTTCTGACTTACTGCGCAATTTCAGTTTCTGTCACTGTTGTCCCATTTTGAATCTGTACATCAAAATATTTTATTTCTTCCGCAAAAGGATTTGATGATTCTCGGATTTTGTAATGTAGGGTTATCGGCCTGCAACAGAAAATGCA
The DNA here is from genome assembly GCF_052327205.1 of Somniosus microcephalus. NCBI lineage: Eukaryota > Metazoa > Chordata > Chondrichthyes > Squaliformes > Somniosidae > Somniosus > Somniosus microcephalus. Next base: position 149,954,013 of record NC_140999.1, read on the forward strand.
CTATAGTCAATTATCACTTTTAACTTCAACCAAAGGCTATTCCTGTAGATGAAGCTTCTCAATTCAAAAAGGTTTCTTCTGTATTGCACCCGCAACCAGAGCTTAGGCCAACAGAGTAGTTTTTTTAATTGGAAAAACCTAGATGCAAGATTTAGTTCAGGAGACCACAAAAGTTACAAAGAGCAGGACTGAAGTTGAGGTAAATCAGAAAGGAAAAATTTGGCAAAAATATAGTTAACTTTAAATGCCATATTTAAAAGCAGTATTCAAGTCTTGGATGAATTTTGGGCTGCATGAGTTGGGTTGTTCAAATATTTGGAAGCAGCTTTAACAATATGGAGATGTGGGACTTTATTAATTTCTTCTTTTACATTATGTGGTCCTGGATGATGTGGAGATGCGTCACATTTCCAGCAGCATTTCAGCGCCTGCATATTCATTTGTGCCTTCACATACCTTGGCCACCCTGGTGAGATCAGTAAAACATTTCCAGCACTGATTAACTGTTCATGGGGCGGTAGAGTTGGCACTGGCTGCCAGTACCAACTCCATCCAGAATAACCTGCACATCCTTTTTCTGGGGTAACTTCCATGGGTATCAAAAAGCCTTTCTTTTCATACCTTTCTCTGCCATGGGAGTATCTGTAGTGTATGTACTTTGCAGAAGGAACTATATTCTGCAGCCCCTGTATACTGCAGTACCAGTAGTGACCACCCCTGTATATAAGCCTGCGTAGTTTTGTCTCCACTCAGTAAAGACCTGCTGTAACCAACTCATGCAGTCCGTGTCTCAATTACACACGGACATAATACTGGCGACGAGGATGGGATCCGAACTTACCTACAGTTCTGCACCACCTCATGGGGATCCATCCCTGAAGCGAAGTTGTTAGAGGTCGAGGCCAGAAAGAAGAAAGAAAAAAAAAACAAACAGAAGAAACGGGCGTCGACCGTGGGCAACCGCCTCTGATTCATCGGAGTTGAAGATTTGCAGGAGAGGCTGTCGAGAGCGGGGCTTGGTTATCCTGTCTATGGTGTTCCAGCTAATCGGGCTGGTGGCAGGTAGTACACTGATCCTTCCTGGGCTGCGGCGGGCTAGAGCTCAATCGGGTGGCTTTTCAACGGGGCCGAGCAGCATTGTCGGGAAGAGGAGAGAGAGAGGGTGGAGCACACAGGGCGCGGCCGGTGCTACGAAGCCGGGCAGTGTACAGACCCGAGAAGAGGGAGGAAAGTGTCCCGTAGGGTTGCTCTGACGATGGGAAAATAAAAGAAATTAGAAGCGCAGAAAGCCGCGAGAAGCTGCAGTTTGCCACGGGAACTGCGGAGAGCGGCGTTAGCAGCAGCGCGGGGGGAAGTGCGCGAAGACCATAGGGCGTCGCCAGCAACAGCGCTAGCAGCAGCGGAGAAGACGGAAAGCGCGGGAGGCGCCATCTTAATCCAGCGGGGAAGAAGGCAAAGCGCGGGAGGCGCCATCTTAGATTTCCAAGATGCCGAAGACTGGCAATATCACTGCCTTCGATAATGCAATAGAAGACTGGACCACGTATGTGGAAAGAGTCGAAGTATATTGCAAGGCAAACGAAGTAGCCGATGAGAAAAAGGCATCGGTACTACTAAACTTAATGGGCGCAAGAACGTACGGCCTATTGCGGAACCTGATTACTCCAGCCAAACCGATGGCGAAGAGTTTTAACGAAATTGTTGATATCCTACAGGAACACCTGATAGCAGAAAGATTTAAATTCCACAGGAGAAATCAGCATAAAGATGAGAGCAATGCTGATTACCTTACAGAACTACGCAAGCTATCAAAGCACTGCCAGTTCGGAGCAGGACTGACAGATACACTATGGGACAAATTTGTCTGTGGACTCCTGAGTGAAGGAACCCAGAAGAGGTTACTCTCAGAGAAAGAGCTGATGCTAGATAAGGCTTTCAGCGTGGCAGTATCGTACGAAGCAGCAGCAAGGGGAGCTGCGGAAATACAGCAAAAGCCACAGGAATACGGCACCCACGAAATGACACGGGGATTTGAAAAATGTTATCGCTGTGGCAGAACAACCCATGACCAGAAGGACTGCTGGTCCAAGGACAAAATATGCAGGCAATGCAGAAAGATGGGACACATTGCACGAGTTTGCAGGTCTGGGAAGAAGACTAACGACAACAAAAAGGCTACTAAGGAACAGTACAGGAAAGTACAAAAGATGACAGACAGTAGTTCTGAAGACCAGAAGAGCGATAGTGAATCCGGGAACAAGAGACTAAGCTGTCTCAAACTTCACAACGTAATCGCAAAAGAGGATCACCGAACCATGTGGGTCACCCTCACGATAGCAGGGTCCCAAGTCAAAATGGAATTGGATACAGGATCAGCCCTGACCGTCATGAATCGACGAGACTATGAGCGGCTATTCTCACACATACCCTTGAAAGAGACATCCATTGTCTTGAAGACGTACACGGGGCAGAAAGTATATGCCAGAGGGAAAATAAGGGTGCCTGTCGAATACAACGGCAAGGAAATACAGAAATTGTATCTGTACATACTGCAAGATGGTGGACCACCGTTATTGGGACATGAATGGATCAGAAAGATAAGTTAAGATTGGCACTCCATTCAGGCACTGACGGTGGCTGGTAAAAAGGATGACGACGTCACACCTGGACGATTGTCAAAAATCTTAGCTAACGCCAAAGAGGTATTTCAACAAGAACTGGGAACTCTTAAAGGCGTAACCGCCTCGATAAAAATAGAAGAGAATGCAATTCCCAAGTTTTTCAAAGCAAGACCGGTACCGTATGCAATTCGCCCAGCCGTTGAGGCAGAGCTGGAGAATCTGGAGAATGCAGGCGTGTTATCTAAGGTCGACTGGAGCGAGTGGGTGACACCCATCGTTCCTGTCATGAAGAAAACGTTAAACAATAGGTCTGAGGAGCCAAGGAAGGTTCGCATCTGTGGGGACTTCAAGGTGACGGTGAACCCAGTCCTTCACACAGTACAATATCCTCTCCCGAGGGTAGAAGATATTTTCGCCTCACTATCTGGAGGGAAGCGTTTTACAAAAATTGACCTAGCACAAGCATATTTGCAGATGGAGGTTGAAGAATCCCCTAGGAAGTATCTCACGATAAACACTCACAAAGGTCTTTACCAGTATAATCGACTGGTATTCGGAGTAGCATCAGCTCCGGCGATATGGCAAAGAGCAATGGAACAAGTCCTGCAAGGGATTCCGAGGACTCAGTGTTACTTGGACGACATCCTAGTGACAGGTGAAGATGACAGTGAACACCTTGCCAACCTAGAGCAGGTGCTCACTAGACTAAGAGAACATGGGCTACGAGCCAATCGCCCCAAGTGCGAGTTTTTTAAGAAACAGATATCATATTGTGGCCACGTGATTGATGAAGAGGGGTTACATAAGTCCCCTGACAAAATTGAAGCGGTGGTTTAGGCTCCAGCGCCTGAAAATGTGTCGCAACTGAGCTCATTCCTCGGATTGGTGAATTACTACCATAAGTTTTTGCCGAATTTGTCCACAATTCTGCACCCACTGAACGCCCTACTACAAACTGGAGTAGCATGGAAATGGAGTGATGAATGTAAGCGGGCCTTTCAGAAGAGTAAAGACCTAATCACTTCAAGAGAAGTATTGGCTCACTACAACCCATCACTACCGATAAGACTGGCGTGTGATGCATCTCCCTATGGCATTGGAGCAGTACTGTCACATAAATTCCTTGATGGTTCAGAGAGGCCGATAGCTTTTACGTCACGCTCGTTAACTTCAGCCGAGCGTAACTACGCCCAGATTGACAGAGAGGCCCTCAGCCTGGTGTGGGGGGTGAAGAAGTTCAATCACTACCTGCACGTCAGAAATTTACTCTACTAACTGATTATCAACCTCTTGTCTCCATTTTCAACCCTCAGAAGGGCGTCCCGATAATGACAGCACAACGGCTACAGAGGTGGTCCCTTTTCCTAGGGGCACACCAATATGACATCGAGTACAAAGGAACTAAACAGCATGGGAATGCTGATGGATTGTCGCGCCTACCGTTGCCGACGGTGGAAGAAGCACCTGCAGTGGATCCTGTGGAGATATTCCACTCGACCATAGTCGAATGTCTACCTGTGACGAATGCAAACATAGAAAAGGAAACACGAAATGACCCGACACTCTCCTGGGTCTATGATTTAACGGTGAAGGGATGGCCAGCACATGGCGAACCACTGTTGCCAGCATTCTCGCCAAGAAGAGAACAGCTGTCAGTGTGCAGAGGAACCTTGATGTGTGGATCCAGAGTAGTAATTCCACCCAAATTCAAGGATAGAGTGCTCAATGAGCTTCATGAAGGTTATCTGGGAGGGGTAAAAATGAAGAACTTAGCCAGAGCGTTTGTGTGGTGGCCGGGAATCGATAGAGAAATCGAAGAGATGACCAAGAGCTGTACAGGATGCCAGAAGGTCCAAAATGCCCCACCACAAGCCCCTCTACATCCATGGGAGTGGCCCTCATCTCCATGGCAAAGGGTGCACATTGATTTTGCTGGTCCATTTATGGACTCGATGTTTTTAATTGCGGTGGATGCACATTCAAAGTGGCCAGAGGTAATAAAAATGTCCTCAACCATTACAGAAAAAACTATCACAGTCTTACAAACCATATTCGCCAGAAATGGGCTGCCTGAACAGATTTGCTCCGACAATGGACCACAGTTTGTGTCTGACGAGTTCCGGAGGTTCTTAAAGAACAATGCTGTTAAGCATTACACATCCGCCCCATATCATCCAGCCACCAATGGATTGGCTGAGAGGTTCATTCAAATATTCAAGAAGGCTATCAAGGCAATGTGTAATGAAGACATACCCCTACAACACAAGGTGGATAACTTCTTGTTTGCCTACCGGAATGTGACACATGCGGTTACCAACCAAACTCCAGCCATGATGTTCTTCAATCGAAGACTACGATGCCACTTGGATTTGGTTAAGCCAAACATCAGAAGAGATGTGGAGAACAGGCAGTTTCAGAATATGAATGAAAGGCCGACCAGGAGTTTTAAGATAGGTCAACCAGTTTTGGCCCGGGACTACCGCACAGAGAAATGGCAGCCAGGAATGATCTGCACATGGCAAGGACCCCTAATGTATACCATGGATGTTGGAGAGAGCATTGTAAGACGCCATGCTGACCAGATTCTAGAGTCACTGGAAAACGTCAATTCCACACCACGATCCGATACACCTGGTGATGAAACCGAAGCACCAATTGCATCTACCTCAGAATCGGTGATATTGGAAGCAGACGAACCAAACAACGACGTTGATCCCGAATCAACTTTGCCAGAAGAACCTGATACCCCAAAGAGGCGTTATCCAGACAGAATCAGGAAGCCTCCTCAAAGACTGAACTTATAATTGCTTAACTTCAGCTAATGTATCTAGCCACTGTAATTGTAAATATGTTATTTAATTATTAATCGAATGTTATGTACTGTTTAGCTAAAAGGGGAGGAATTGTAGTGTATGTACTTTGCAGAAGGAACTATATTCTGCAGCCCCTGTATACTGCAGTACCAGTAGTGACCACCCCTGTATATAAGCCTGTGTAGTAACTTTGCATAGTTAGTTCCAGTTTGTCTCCACTCAGTAAAGACCTGTTGTAACCAACTCCTGCAGTCCGTGTCTCAATTACACACGGACATAATAGTATCTAAGAATCGTGGGGCCTTGGTCATTGCAGATCTAGAGATGATGCTCCTCCTTCGATCATTTTTTTTGCCTTCAGTTATAGCTGCAAATCTCTTTCTTTCTCTCTCTCCTTCTTACTCCCCATCTTAATCACTTGCTCTGCTTCTGGCTAATTTAGCTGCAGCAGCATTTTACTTGATGCGGCTCACCCCAATTGCCTTCCCTCCTAATTGTGGCGACCTAGTCACTAGCAGAATTCTGACTCCAATCCCTCCCTGCATACTCAATGAGGTTCCCCCCCAAGGAAAATGCAGTCAGGTGCGGGCGGGATCACATGGGCAGTCAGGTGCCGGCAGGATCACGTGGGCAGTCAGGTGCTGGCGGGATCACGTGGGCAGTCAGGTGCTGGCGGGATCACGTGGGCAGTCAGGTGTCGCAGGATCACATGGGCAGTCAGGTGTCGCAGGATCACATAGGCAGTCAGGTGCTGGCGGGATCACGTGGGCAGTCAGGTGCTGGCGGGATCACGTGGGCAGTCAGGTGTCGCAGGATCACATGGGCAGTCAGGTGTCGCAGGATCACATAGGCAGTCAGGTGCTGGCGGGATCACGTGGGCAGTCAGGTGCTGGCGGGATCACGTGGGCAGTCAGGTGTCGCAGGATCACATGGGCAGTCAGGATCACATAGACAGTCAGGTGCCGGCGGGATCACATGGGCAGTCAGGTGCCGCAGGATCACATGGGCAGTCAGGATCACATAGACAGTCAGGTGCTGGCGGGATCACATGGGCAGTCAGGTGCCGCAGGATCACATGGGCAGCCAGGATCACATGGGCAGTCAGGTGCGGGCGGGATCACATGGGCAGTTAGGTGCTGGCAGGATCACATGGGCAGTCAGGTGTCGCAGGATCACATGGGCAGTCAGGTACCGGCGGGATCACATGGGCAGTCAGGTGCTTGCGGGATCACATGGGCAGTCAGGTGCTGGCGGGATCACATGGGCAGTCAGGTGCTGGCGGGATCACATGGGCAGTCAGGTGCTGGCGGGATCACATGGGCAGTCAGGTGCTGGCGGGATCACATGGGCAGTCAGGTGCTGGCGGGATCACATGGGCAGTCAGGTGCTGGCGGGATCACATGGGCAGTCAGGTGCTGGCGGGATCACATGGGCAGTCAGGTGCTGGCGGGATCACATGGGCAGTCAGGTGCTGGCGGGATCACATGGGCAGTCAGGTGCTGGCGGGATCACATGGGCAGTCAGGTGCTGCCGGGATCACATGGGCAGTCAGGTGCTGCCGGGATCACATGGGCAGTCAGGTGCCAGCGGGATCACATGGGCAGTCAGGTGCTGGCAGGATCACATGAGCAGCCAGAAGTCCCGCCTTACCAGTTTCCCAATGATTGCAGGAAAATCCAGACTTTCTTTATGGTTTCTATGGATATACAGGAAAAATAAACTAAATATGTTGGAAAAGTACCCCAAAAAGTGCAACCCACAGGAAAAATCTGAACAGGATTGGGGAACACTGCCATCTCTGACAGATTTGCTACTGGTATTGCAGTACTGTATGGAAACGCAATGTGTTAGTTGATTTCAATTTCACCCATACCAGAAATTCGGGTCTCCACGGGTGAGTATGCACAGGGTACTCACCCGTAAGCCCAATGGAAGTGTCGGTTTCCTGCATGCACTGCGCATGCGCGGGAAATCAGCACTTCCATTCCCCTGAACGAAGAGGTTCAGAGGTCAAACGCGTGCGCAGGAGAGGCTGCGCGTGCGCATCGAACTTCGTTTTTTTTTACAGGTTTTCCCGGGAGGGTAAGTCTCCAGAAGTTAGACATGTAAAAAGCAGGCGTAAGGCCTGCTTTTTACAAGGTAAGTGGTGAATTAATTAAAATTAAAACATTTTTTCCACAGGTTTATTATTTTTAAATACTTTAAAGCAAGGTAAGTTTATTTTTAGCCCCGTTAGAAAATAAAAATATTTTTTTCAAAAATTTAAATTATTGTTTAAAATAGTTATTTCATGTAATTTATAGTTTATTTTAAAAATTTGATTAAAAAAAAAATTTAGTTGAAGATTTAGTGCTGTTTTGGGGCCGTAGTATTTATAACTTTTGACAGGTCTTCCTGTCAATCTTATGAATGGAGCATTCCCTGCTCCGATTGGCTCCCCATGGCCCACGTGATCCCAGGGGACGCATCGAACTAACTGTGCCCCTGGGATATGCAAGCACTGCGCGCCGGTAGCTGGAGCAGGCCCCGGATCGGAATTCCACGTGGGCCCACAGCTCAGCGGCCGGCGCACAAGGTAAGTGCAGGTCGGGGGCTTACACCCGCGGGAAGCCCCCGACCCGAATTTCTGGACCATTCAAAAATCTCTACTACAGAACGCAATGAACTAGGATGGAGGGCGAGTAACGTAAGATAGTATCATTTGTGATTTAAATTTGTCAAATCTATTGTAAAGCAGTGCATTTTTTATTTATTAAACTCCTTTAAGCCCAGACTGGGCATTGTATTTCACACTATTAATGCTCATTAGTTAAAGCCCAGCACCAATTTCAATCTACAACCATACATATTCATGTATTGAGGTTTTCAATGTGACCCACAAGATCACTGGCCCTGGATGTCACTGGGGCAATCTGCTGCCTATTGTCACTAGAATATGAGTAAAAGGTGACAAGGCATTTGGTACTGTATGGCTCACATACGTTTCACAACACATTCATTTACTTATGGAAAGTACCACCTACTAGATCTGCTTTCGCGCATAAGCATGGAGTTTCTGCTCGGGGCGCAATCGGCAAACTGTGCCCAGATTACACTGGGTTTTGCCGAGGTAAAATTACGCTGAAGTTTCCGTGCAAACTCATTAGCATAAGCCCGAACATAAAATCTCCCATGAATCAGTGCAATCAAGCAGTGTAATCGATTCTTGACTGGAACAGGGCAACCTCCAGCATCACCAAGGGGAGAGGGGGATTGCCAGGAAATGAGCCATTCTTCAACTGACTGATTTAATACTCTTGGTCTTAGTTTTTAATTGGCTTCAAGTGACTGCTTTGATCTGCCCTTGGTCCATAAGACCGGTGACCAGCACTCAATTGAAGCCAGACAGGTGTAATTGACTGAATTTCGACTAATTTAAACATAATTTAAAGTAATTGCAGCAGCAGTAGGAGAAACAGACCTGGGTCAGGCTTCAATTGACTGCTGGTCACTGTAGGTGCAGGTGGTTAATGTAGTGTATGTACCTTTAAGAGAGAACTACTTTTACAGCTCCTGTATACTGTAGTACCGGCAGTGACCACACCTGTATATAAGCCTTGAGCAGGCATCTGTACTGTTAGTCTTTAGACTACCCTCCTCCAGTAAACACCTGTTGATTGTTAATTTACAGCCCCCATCTAGTTATTGGAAAACACCATACTTTAAGAATCACGGATTCAACAGTTAACGCTGGATTCATGTGACCACAGGTGCCTGTGTGCCCAAAGATCACGGATACTCCAGCGTAAAGTGGTTATGGGCGCAACTTACTTACGTTTAAAATTCTGCGGCCTTTTGCGCTATTTCATCTGATTCCACCCACCTATCATGCGGAAACTGCATGCCATTGTGTATTGTAGTTTGAAGGTATTTCATTTCTATTTTTAGCTAAACGTTAATGCAGAGATTTACCTGTGACTGTGCCCTGGTGCACTAAAATATTGTAAAATCAGGGAGGTCAGAGCACACACCTGTAAAACAACTGGGCCGATTTTCCGCCTTTTATATGAATGAAAATCAGATGTGTGTGCTCCGACTCCCCCAATTTTCTGATATTCACTGTGTACGAGGGTACAGACCCTGGGCACGGACCAGGATAATCTCCCCTTAAAGTTCTGTCTACGCTATTTTAATGTAGTCAGTAATGGTTTTAAAATTAAAATAGCCAACATGGAGAATTAAACCCTCAGGATTGATAAAAGAGAAATACACTAACAAAACGGATTTACCATAAACGCACAGTGCGAAAGTCCAGGACTCAGGGAAGGCAAAAATGCAGCATGATGCCAGCTAGCTCATAATCTCAGGGTCGTGGGTTCAAGCCCCCCACGTTGAGCGAATTCTGTTTAACTAGTGAAGCTGGCATTCTTCTCCTTCGAGCAGAGAAGGTGTAAGGCAGATTTAATAGAGGCGTTCAAAATCATGAAGGGTTTTGATAGAATAAATAAAAAGAAACTGTTTCCAGTGGCAGAAGGGTAAGTAGCCAGAGGACACAGATTTAAGGTAATTGGCAAAAGAACCAAAGGCGAGATGAAGAGAAATTTCTTTACACAGCGAGTTGTTATGATCTGGAATGCGCTGCCTGAAAAGGTGGTAGAAGCAGATTCACTAATAACTTTCAAAAGGGAACAGGATAAATACTTGAAGGTGAAAAATTTGCAGGGCCAAGGGAAAAGGCAGGGGAATGGGACTATTTGGATAGCTCTTTCAAAGAGCCGGCACAAGCACAATGGGCCTCCTTCTGTGTTGTTTTGTTCTATAATTCTATGATCTTGGTGGGGTGGTTGCAATTTGGGGTGGAACCCAGATCCACTAGGTTTCCACCCCATATAAGAACCGCCACAAATTACAGTTCAAGAAGGGTGGGCAAGGTGCTGTTCTGACTTTGTCACCTCATTGGGATGGGCGCCTCTGTTGCACCACTATATGCGGGCAATTCAACTGAGTACATAAATGACCCTGTCCCTGCGATTTGGGACAAGGTCAATGGCTGGTCGAAGTGCCCATGGAATTTTGGTTCATGGTGTATTAGTCACATCTCCATATATAATTACATGTTCTGTAACTATAACTTATAAAGTGGTGTTAAAGACCGCCATACGATGAGAGTAACTTCGAATCAAGTGCTACCAAATTTGAAAGAGAAATATCCACCTCAGGTTAGATTTTGGTTTTCCTTCCCTGACAGACTTCTTAGACATCACCAGGTTGCTCCCAGGATATGGAAAATCCACCATCTCCATCTGCTCACTATAAACACGGAGTGGTCTCAGATGTTTTTGCAGCTTCAGCAGGTACTCTACACAGAGCAGATATAAATATTTAACGTCTCACTGAAAAATAAATCTTTATAAACATATTCAAGATACTGCTCACCTTGACTTATCATGATATAGTCAAATTAACATTCTACAATATAAAAAACACATTCTTTTTGATGCTGCTCAGACTGATGGGATAAATGTCTCCTCTATCTGATGGTTGTATGAGCTCATTGTGAAATGTGTTTGCCTTGTTCCCGTTGGGCAATGTTTACAGCACAAAATTGCACACAATTTACCATTAATTAGTATAAACTTGATGTAGTTGGTAGCACTTTCATCTCTGAGTCAGAAGGTTGTGGGTTCATACCACACTACAGATTTAGTGCATAATCTAGGCTGTCACTTGAGTGCAGTATTGAGGGGGTGCTGCATTTTTGGAGGTGCTATCCTTCAGATAAGATGTTAAATTGAGGCTCCATCTGCCTGCTTAGGTGGATGTAAAAGAACCAATGGCACTATTCAAAGAAGTGTTGCAGTTCTCCAAGTGTCCTAGCCAACATTGCTTTGTCAACATACACTATGGAAAATCAGATGATCTGGGCAATTATTCATTTTATGTTCATGGAATCTTGCTTTTTGCAAATTGACTCCTGCATTTGCCTACATAACAAAATTGACTGCACTTCTAAAGTAATCCATTGGTTGTAAAGTGCTTTTAGACAACTTGAGGACGTAAGATGTTACATGCAACTTCTTTCTTTAAATTGACAATCTTGCTGAGACAGGCTATAAGGATAGTAGATGTGGGAAATGAAAACATTGCACTAATGCATTAGGCAGTGCTTTTCTGAAGCACATTTGGGAGCAGATGAGAGAGATCTTTTAAACTATACCTAACTTGGAAGTGCTTGATGCTGACACAGGATATGAAAAACAGAAAAAAAAATTGTTACCATCATTGACATCCCTCATCTTCATAAGCACAAAAATACATCAAATATTAATTTAAAAACCAATTATAAAAATTACATTCCAACTGGTAACAAACGGAAACTGCTAGATAGCTGGCAGTGGAATAAAAGAGAATTGTTCAATTCAAGGATTCAGATGACCGTTTCTTACATTGGCCAAACCCTACGACTGAATTGTTATCTGCAGAGCTGTGACAGATATTGTGCGAGTGTGTATGTATGTGTGTAAAACATGCATAGTTTAAAAATATTTTTGGCAGTAACTAGTACTTTTCATATCATGTTGGTGCTTTGTGGCATAGATCTCACAAAATACTCGGGTAATCTGGGTGTTCATGTGTGTATGTATGTGTGTGTGCAAACCAGCATGTGATTCAATCAGTGGCATTTTTAGAATGTGTGCAAATATGTCAGTGTTTGAATGCGTGTGAGTCTGAGGCAATTAATGAGTGTGTGCAGTCAATGAGAGAATCTGAGTCAGTGACTCAAAGAATAAACATGAGTGAATTTAAGTGATCCAAGTTATATGGTTTAACTGAAACATTACCAGCAACAACATTGACAGACTTGTTGGAAGGTCCACAGTAAAGTATACGGCTTTTAGCTTGGCCATCAGTTTCCAGTGGATAGGTGTGGCTGTTATGATCACAATTCATGTTATAGAACCAGTACACGATGTGAACTCCAACCATAGTTTTTCCTGTTCCTACAAAATAAGGTTACTAGTGTGAATGTACAGCATGAATAAACAATGGGCTGATCCATCATACGCTGCTCAAAACTTAACACAGCAGAATGAAGATCAAGAGTGTGTATTCAGCACCAAGCGCAGGCTGTGTAGTTCTTGATACTGCAGTCATACACGCTCAGTCCTTTCTTGGGTAAGGCAAAAAGTTTGTTCTTTAGGAGATACACAATAAATTACATCGGATTATAGAGGATATATGGCACAGAAACAGGCCATTTGGCCCAACCAGTCCATGCCGGCGTTTATGCTCCACTCGAGCCTCCTCCCATCTTTCCTCATCTAAATCTATCAGCATAACCCTCTACTCCCTTTTCCCTCATATGCTTATCTAGCCTCCCCTTAAATGCATCTATACTATTCGCTTCAACCACTCCCTGTGGTGGCGAGTTCCACATTCTCACCACTCTTTGGGTAAAGAAGTTTCTTCTGAATTCCCTATTGGATTTCTTGGTGACTATCTTATATTGATGGCCTCTAGTTATGCTCTTCCCCACAAGTGGAAACATTCTCTCTGTATCCACTCTATCAACATTTTTAATAATTTTAAAAACCTCTATTAGGTCACCCCTCAGCCTTCTTTTTCAAGAGAAAAGAGACCCAGCCTGTTCATCCTTTCCTGATTTGTATACCCTCGCATTTCTGGTATCATCCTTGTATATCTTCTCTGCACCCTCTCCAGTGTCTCTATATCCTTTTTATAATATGGTGACCAGAACTGTACGCAATACTCTAAGGGTGGTCTAACCAAGGTTCGATACAGGTTTAGCATAACTTCCCTACTTTTCAATTCTATACCGCTAGAAGTAAACCCTAGTGCTTGGTTTGCTTATTTTATGGCCTTGCTAACCTGTGTTGAAACTTTTAGTGACTTGTACTCTGAGATCCCTTTGTTCCTCTACCCCACCTAGACTCGCACCCTCCAAGTGATAAGTGACCTCCCTATTCTTCCCACCAAAATGTAATACCTCACATTTATCTGTGTTGAACTTCATTTGCCAAATATATGCCCATTCTGCAAGTTTATTAGTGTCCTCCTGTAATCTGTTGCAGTCCTCCTCAGTATTGACTATCCACCCCAATTTGGTGTCATCTGTAAATTTAGAAATTGTGTTTTTGATTCCAAAGTCTAAATCGTTAATATAAATTGTGAACAGCAGTGGTCCCAGCACTGATCCTTGTGGAACACCACTACCCACCTTCTGCCACTGTGAATAGCTACCCTTTACTCCTACTCTCTGCTTTCTGTCCTGAAGCCAGCCAGCAATCCATTCTGCTACTTGTCCCCTGGCTCCCCATTCTCTGACCTTGTTCATCATTATGGGGTACCTTATCAAAGGCCTTTGAAAATCCAAATAAATTACATCTACAGCATTACCATTGTCTACTCTCCCTGTTACCGCTTCAAAAAATTCAATAACGTTGGTCAAGCAAGACTTTCCCTTTTGAAATCCATGCTGACTATTCATTATTACATTTTTAGTTTTTAGATGTTCTTATATTTTCGCCTTTAGTAGGGATTCCATTATTTTTTCTACGACCGGTGTTAAGCTGACTGGTCTATAATTCCCTGGACATATTCTATTCCCCTTCTTAAATATCGGTGTTACATTAGCTATCCACCAGTCCTCTGGCGCTACACCTTTTTCTAACGAATTATTAAATATGCGTAGTAATGCCGCTGCTATCTCTTCCCTAGGTTCTTTTAAAATGCATGTGTGTAATCCATCTGGACCAGGGGTTTTATCCTCTTTGAGTTTGATTAGTTTATTTAATATATCCCCTTTCTTTATTTTAAATGCACTTATCTCATTGCTAATCTCATCATCCAATGTCATGACCACCTGTTCTATCTCCCTGGGAAATACTGAAGCAAAATAATTATTCAATATTTCTGCTATCTCTCTTTTGTTACCTGTGGTATTATCCTGTCTATCCCTTAATGGCCCTATTCCCGTCCCAACCTTCCTTTTTTTATTAAAAATAAAAACAGAAAATGCTGGAAATACTCAGCAGGTCAGGCAGCATCTGTAGAGAGAGAAACAGAGTTAACGTTTCAGGTCGATGACCCTTCATCATAACGTTTTCCAGGAACTGTGTGTTGTAATTGAGGCTGTGCAGCTGGCAGAAGAAATATGTTGCCAGTGCACACCACCTAGGAAGATCCTTGATGTCCAGGTATCTCTGCAGGGTCTGAAGTCCCAGCTTGCGTATGGACGCACACCAGCGCCTGATCACCCTCGCTAAGCAGGAGACTCAAAACCGCAGCAAAGACCCAATGCCACCCTTTGTCCCAGATGAAGTCAATGAGCTTCCTCTGAATCTTGGCGACAAACTCAGGGGGATGGATCAAAGTGACCAACCGATACCACAGCATAGCGGCCACCAGCTGATTTATGACCAGCACTCAACCCCTGTCGGACAGTACTCAGAGCAGTCCTGTCCAGCACCCTAGGTGAGTGGTGAGTTTGGCCTCCAACTCTTTCCAGTTTGCCAGCCAGGCTTCCTCGGCAAGGCTCTGGTAAACTCCCAGGTAGAGGAGATGAGTGGTGCTCCAGGCAAAATGCCTGAGCTCCTCTGGCAGTGAGTCTACCCGCCACTGACCACCAGGAGTCCAGAACATTTCTCTCAATTGAGCACCTGCTGGCACTCGTGCATCCTCCGCAAGTCAACGGGATCTGTGAACATGAGGAGCATGTCATCAGCATAAGCCAAGAGGACAACCTCCATGTCCAGCCCGCACAGAGCCAGTCCCATAAACCTCTTCCATAAGAGGCGCAGAAAAGGTTCCACGCAGATGGAATACAACTGGCCAGACATGGGGCATCCCTGACGCACTCCTCTCCCAAAGTGAAGGAGCGCCCTCAAACACCCATTAACCTTAATCAGACACTCTACAGTGGGGTACAGAAGTCGGATCCGGGCAATGAAATGCATCCCAAACATGAATGCCCACAGAGTTTCAAATAAATATTCGTGATCCACCCTGTTGAACGCCTTCCCCTGATTCTATCCCTCTAGAAATAAACCCCAGTTCTTGGTTTGCTTTTCTTTATGGCCTTATTAACCTGCGTCGCTACTTTTAGTGATTTGTGTATTTATACTCCCAGATCCCTTTGCTCCTCTATCCCATTTAGATTCTTATTTTCCAAATAATGTGACCTCCTTATTTTGATTACCAAAATGTAATACCTCACACTTATCTATGTTGAAATTCATTTGCCAATTATGTGCCCATTCTGCAAGTTTATTAATGTTTTCTTGTAAGTTGTTGCTGTCCTCCTCAGTATTGACTATCCCCCCAATTTGATGTCATCTGCAAACTTAAAAACTGTGGCCGGAATTTTGCCGGCACTCAGGGGGCGGGTTTGGAGGCGGGACATCCGGCAAAATTGCAAAGATTGACAGCGGGTCGGAAACCCGCTGTCAACCCACCTCCAATCAATCTTCCCAAGTGTCGGGTCCCGATTTGCGCATGGACCCGACACCTAGCGGCGGGAAGAGGATTATAGCCACTTAACTGCTTGTTAACAGGTTGTTAACAGGCAGTTAACAGGCTTTTTCCAATTTTGACACTTCTACTGCGGGCTTCCCGATATCAGGACACCACACCAGGTAAGTGTGGCGTGTTGTGAGTCTGCTGTAATGTTTCTGCATTGATGACAGCTGCAGAGGTGGTGTGAAGGATCCAATGGTGCACTGGTGAGTTTCAGACATAAGAAAATGTTTGGAAATTCATTTTTAAAGCATTTAGACTTTTCTGTAGGTAACAAGTTTTGATTTGTATGTGTAGTCCCACCTCATTGGGAGAACCTCTCTCACCAGTGACAGATCGCTTCTGTAACCTCACCTGCAGCTGCCATCTGTTCTAGCCTAAGGACAGAGTCACTGGAGAGTCTGGGTGCAAGAGTTCACCTTTGTACAGTGATTGTCAGTGTTTGCAGCACCTCAATGCTGTCAAACACTGAGAAATCAGCTGTCAAAAAAATATGTGCGTGGCCCCTTTAAGAAAACCGGCAGATGACGCATCATCAAATGATGTCATCATGACACCAGCTTCCTCCTAATTGGCCGGCAAGCCCACAGAGCAGGCTTAACAAGGCCAATTGACGCAAAATCACGTCTGTGGGCCAGATGTCGTTGGGGGCGGGACTGGAACCCGGAAGTCACCTGACCTGCTCCTAAGCCACCTCGAACCAGAAAATCGCGGTGTGTGTTTTTGATTTCAAAGTCCAAATTGTTAATATAAATTGTGAGCAACAGTGGTCCCAGCATTGATCCTTGTGGGACCCCACTTTCCACCTTCTGCCACTCTGAATAGTTACCCTTTACCCCATCTCTCCACTGCCTGTCTTGCAGCCTGCTAGCTATCCATTCTGCTACTTGTCCCGTGACTTTGCATGCTCCAACCTTATTCATTAGTCTATTATGTGGCACCTTATCAAAGGCCCTTTGAAGATCTAGAAAAATTGCATTTACTGCATTACCCTTGTTTACTCTCTCTGTTACCTCTTCAAAGAATTCGATGAGGTTGGTCAAGGAAGACTTTCCCTTTTGAAATCCATGCTGACTATTCATTATTATATTTTTGGTTTCTATGGGGGAGAAATTGCGTATCGCCCCGTTTGGGGGCGGTAACATCCGGGAGGCGAGACATTTTGCGCCAGACGCAGAAGTTCCACCCCGCTCGCTAAATTCGTGTTACCGCCCCCGGAAGGAAGTGGAACGCTAAATTAAGTGTTCCACTTCCTTCTTGGGGGAGGAGCGGGGCGCATGGCTCAGCAGCACTACGCACTGGGCCTTGTATCGCTGCCATGTACAAGGGGCTCCTCCCTCAATTAAAGGGAAGGGCCCAAGCTGCATACTCTGCCAAAGAAGAAACCACCTACCTGGACTAGCGAGGAGCGGGGGGTACCATGCGATCAGCCCGGCACGCAAGCAGAGTGCCAGGCTGAGTGATCGCGGCACCGAACCTGCCAACAAACCACGACCGGAGCGGCAACAAAAACAGCACATTTTTTTCACAGCAGCCGGCCACCTCCCCTTTAATTTTTGCCCCGGCAGTAGCCGGCCGCCCAGTACACATCCCCTGAAGCTGTCGCTGTTATCGCCTGGCGCAGCTTCAGGAGGCGATACCCAATTTAGGACCTGGGGCGCTAACGGGGCGATGTGCCCGGAGATGACGTCACGATCTCCGGATGCAGGAGATCGGGGTGCAATGCCGTAGTGCCGCTGCTAAACTCCCACCAAATATGGCGGGAGGTGTTAGCGGCGCCGTGCTCGGTCGCAAAGTCGTTTGCGCCCCATTAGTGCCCCCCGGGCGTGCTAACGGGAGGAGCAAATGACCCGAATTTCTCCCCCTAGGTGTTTTTCTATTTTCTCCTTTAGTAGGGATTCCATTATTTTTCCTACCACCGATGTTAAGCTGACTGGTCTATAATTCCCTGGACATGTTCTATCTTCTTAAATATAGGTATACCATTACCTATCCGCCAGTCCTCTGGCACTACACCTTTATCTAACAAATAATTAAATAAAGTTCTCAAGTGTTAAGTGTACAGTGGTTTTATCCTGGGGAATTTGTCTATATAATTCCTATCTGTGCAACCTAACAGGGCGGGTACATGAGTTTTCGACTATCGTTTGTGTTGAGGATAAACACAAAAAAAGGAATCATTGGACCGACCGACCTGTTTGTAATTTCTGTGAAATTTTATGTAATCTTGGTGATTAAACTGACTTTTCTTTCTGGTCCAAATTATTTGTATATCCACATGCTTCACTCATTTACTTTGTCTCTTCTTACCTGGTGGACCTTGAATAAGAGTAAAAGGACTTTTAAGAGCTTGTTGAACTGCTATTATTTGACTCCTGTTGAGTTCTGGCATACCAAGAATGTTGTAGTTGTTCTGGTCCAAGACAGTTGGTGGTGATTCTGGAACATCTGTTTAAAAAAGACATGGGTTAATCAATACTGAAGGAATAAATATCAATTAAAGGTAAAGATGTACGGGGGAAATAAATGGCTGGAAATGCACCCGAAAGAGAATAATATGCATTACTAATATTTCTCAGTGTAGTCTGGACGTTTCTCCATGTGAACAGTACTGGCGAGATATTGGCATGAAGCAGGAGGTTCATTCCGAACCCAACGAAATGACAATCGCATCCATCGGCCCGGTATAGCGAGTAAGATCAGTCAGAGAGAGATCAGAGATTGAGAGAAACAACACTTGGAGAGTCAAGGCTACTAAAGAATCTGCTCGATTGTATCTAATGTTAAGTGCCAAATGGCAAAGTGCAACTGTAATAAGGATAGATATCTCCTGCACATGAACTTGATGGTTGCTAGAACCTCTGAAATCTTGTAGAATTGTATTGAATCCCATAGCTACTACATGATCTACCAATCTTAGTAAATACAACTTAAAATAACATTTTATTGAGGTATAAAACATACTTTCTCTTCCTAGCTGAAGTAAATTTGGGTCCAAAGTTCAGATTTTAAAAGGCAATGATTTTGAAACACAGCTTATGGTTGTCAGGTAATAGAGCGTGTGATTTCTTTCTGTTTATGTAGTGTATATAGTTATCATCTGAGGCATGTGTCTCATACATTATTTTGTGCCAAAGTAAATAGCATTATCCATACTCCAGGGTAGAAAAAAGGTATCAGTTGGTTCTCTTTTTAATAACCATGTTTAGAAAATCAATTAGGGCGATTCTGGGCAGTTTTGAATACCGGAATTTTCTATGTGAAACATCTATATTATATTAAAAATCTTGGCCCAGAATTTGCGGCGGGTAATAACAGCGAACGAACAGCATTCGCTGTTGCTACCCCTTTTGAAACTGACCGCAACTTCAGGATGTAGCACATGCGCATCCTAACGTAGAAATCCTGAAGTTGCGGTCAGTCATTCACTGCTCCGACCAATGCTGCCTCCGCAAGATCCTGCAAATCCATTGGCAGGATAGGCACACCAACGTCAGTGTTCTTGCTCAGGCCAACATCCCCAGCATCGAAGCTCTGACCACGCTCAATCAGCTCCGATGGATGGGTCACATTGTCCGCATGCCCGATACGAGACTTCCAAAACAAGCGCTCTACTCGGAGCTCCGGCACGGCAAGAGAGCCCCAGGTGGGCAGAGGAAACGCTTTAAGGACACCCTCAAAGCCTCCTTGAAAAAGTGCAACATCCCCACCAACACCTGGGAATCCCTGGCCCAAGACCGCACAAAGTGGAGGAGAAGCATCCGGGAAGGCGCCGAACACCTCGAGACTCTTCGCCGGGAGCAAGCGGAAGCCAAGCGCAGGCAGCGGAAGGAGCGCACGTCAACCCAAGCACCCCACCCACCCGCCCCTTCAACCACCATCTGCCCCACCTGTGACAGAGACTGTAGGTCCTGCATTGGACTCATCAGTCACCTGAGAACTCATTTTTAATGTGGAAGCAAGTCATCCTCGGTTCCGAGGGACTGCCTAAGAGAGAAGAAGAGAGACTGGCTGCGGTGTGACCCCTCTCCTGGCAATCAGTGAAATCAGTGAAACTGACAAAAACTTTGGCTTTTCCGTGGTAATAGCGCTGTTAAATATCCCATTAAAAGTTAGAACTTGTTGGATTTGGTGTAACTGGGGTTTTAGCAATGCATTAACTGCTAAACAAACGTTATGGCCCTGAAAAACTGACGTTAATTTTGTGGAGTGTCAAATTTCTCCATTTCAATAAAAATTACAATTTTTAAGAAACTTATATTTTTTAAAAGTTTGTCCATATTTATTTCAAGTTTACCTTTTCCTCATGTGAGAGCCCCAATCTTTGTTTTGCTCTCTATAACATTTTTAAAAAGTTAGAATCAAAGGAGCCTGGTTCCCGGTCTATGAGAATTCTGCATTGTGATTGGCTGCTTAGACAGCTTGTTAACGCCACAGCCGCTCAGACTAGGAATTTCCCATTAGCTTACACTGATCTCAGATAAACGTCGGAAAAGCCGAACTTCTTACCACAGAGATCGCGCGTTCTTTGTGGGAAGCCTACTTCGGGGCCAGCGGCAAATGTCTTTGCTTCGCCACTGACCGCAAATTATTGGCCCTTATGTTTGGATGCACTTAATGTCCACAAAAACCAGGAAGCACCTGATTTTCTGGTTGCACCCACCAGCCTCATGCAAATAAGGTACCCTCCCACTGACCCTGCAAACCCAGCATGGTCAACATTAACATGAAAGAAAGAAAGAAAGACTTGCATTTATATAGCGCCTTTCACGACCACCGGATGTCCCAAAGCGCTTTACAGCCAATGAAGGCATTTTGAAGTATAGTCACTGTTGTAATGTAGGAACCCAGCTAACCACCGGGATCGTAGTCCGAGGATATTTGAGGCCAATAGTTTCACTTCTACTGCGTAATATCAAGTAACAATAAAGGCTAGAGTTCAGAAGATTGTTCAGCATTAAGTGACTCCTACAACAAACACACAGCATGGGGGTGACAGCATCCATTCAGTTTGTTGGGGCTGGCAGATGTCTCACAGATTTCTGAACTATAATGCATATACTACTTACGTATTGATGGCCAATTGCAGAAATGTCACTACAGCTTGGTTCAAAACTATTTTTTTCAAACTCTTCACAGAACCAATGAATATAAAGCTAGTTTTATATTTGTAATAAAATCTGTAAAATGTACTTACGTCTGAAAGGTATCTGTTGACCCAGTGCTATACTCTGAGCAAGTCCCGAAGAGCCAGCAAGATTCTGAACAGCATCCTCCTTACGTCTGGAAAATTCAAGGAGAAGTTATAAGCATTGGTGGGTCGAGCATTGGTGTTAGTCTGATGAAGGGTAATGTCATAACCTCTGCATTTTCTCTTTACAGATGCAGATTTCTGCATTGTCTGTTTTTATTTCAGATTTCCAGCATTTGCAGTTTTTCCTTTTTATTTTTTAGGCACAGGATGACTGCCTGATTTTTATACTTTTTTAAAAGCCTGGTGGTAACAGATACCAAAAGGCTTCAGACTTTTTCCAGTCTCTAATGCTAAGTGAGAAGAGGCAGTTCTGGTAGCCATAAAATTGGGCACTATATCGATTAAACCTGCTGCATTGCTTCAGGATTCAGACCTAACAAAGCCAACTTTTAAACAGAGAATGGTGTATGAGCATGAATGTGTAAACCAGTCACTGGAATCTTGTGTCAAATGCTGGAAGTTGGTCTTGCACAGTCCAAAATCATAATTTTTGCCAACATCGATGCGTGTATTGTCATTAAAAGTAGCAGGAGTTTGCATTGAATTCTGTTACTGGTCACTTTGCAAATGCACTGGAAACCTCAGTGGCAGCAATAGAAAACACAACAGGAGCATCTCGTGAATGCTCCATGTGATCCAATTAGGGGTTAAATTATCGCTCTATGATACATTAACAGCCAATGTCAATGCAGTTGGAGAATAAATGCAACCATAAGGGAGGGATTCAGATACCTTGCTGTATTCCAACAGTCTATGCTTGACCTACAATCTCCAAGCTCCTCTAATTCGGGCCTCTTGCACATCCCCGATTAAAATCACTCCACCATTGGAAGCCAGCCGTGCCTTCAGCTGCCTAGGCCCTAAGCACTGGAATTCCATCCTTAAACATTTCCAGCTCTCTACCTCTCTCTCCTCCAATAAGACGCTCCTTAAAACCTACTTCTTCGACCAAGCTTTTGGTCACCTGTCCTAATATCTCCTTATGTGGCTCAGTGTGTAATTTTGTTTGATAGTGCTCCTGTGAAGCACCTTGGGACATTTTACTATGTTAAAGGCACTATAGAAATGCAGGTTGTTGTTGTTGACCAAATCTGTGGCCCTCATGAGGCCTTTTCCAGCAGGGCCATGCAGCAGCAGCACAGGAAGAGGCAATTGGCTGTTATGCCAGCACCAGTGTCATGCCATGCCATACCTTTTCCTAGATGAGAGGTGAGACTATGGAAAATATGGAGATCCTCATATCAAGTGCAGTTTAGGACATTCCTGGCATAGATTTGGGGCCGTTAGGTTCAATAGTATAATCAGGTAGCATTCTATTGGAATCCCAAGAGGCTTGCAAGAAGAACATGCAGACAGCCACCATATCTATTCCTTCAAAGGAACCAAGATGCATTAATTCAAAAGGCACAAGTTGAAAGTATAGCAGCACATCAAGTTGACCATATTCACTTCATGTACTATTATACAATTAAACACTGAGCATTTCACAACTGTACATTTTGAAACCAGTCCTTTTAATGTGCTCATCAGAAAGGCAAATAACAGTGCTAAGAATACTAAAGCAGCATGTACTAAGCATGAAAGGTACAGCAAATAGGAGCTGCAAGATAGCAAATGCACTCTGACAAGTGCTGTAAGGCCGTGTGCAATGTCTATTCTTGGAAAAATTCAGCAGTGAGAAACCTGACCCATCAATTTCCATTTTTGTATTGGCTGTCCTTTTGCTACTGCTACTGCCACCGGCCCCCACCCCACCACCAACGCCAACCCCCACCACCACCCCGCCCTCAACTTTGTCATCCTCCTCATTCTCAATGGCTTATTGCTCATACTCAAGCAATTCCAAATAAGACCTCTGTCCTTAGCGTAAATTTGCAGCATACAATACACAAGAATAATTCTGCTAACTCTCTCTGGGACATAGTCTAATGCCCCAGACTGCCTTGAGCAGTTCAAACATCTTGAGCACTAGGTGTCCACTAAATCTCTGAAAATTTGGGACATACAAAATTGTGTTACGAGAAAGGAATTGTGAGCACGCCCCAGAAAATGTGCATTCACATACATGATTTTCATACAGTAAATGCATACCTCTGAGATACCATTAAAGTAAAAGGTAAAATGTACAGTGATACAATGTGAGGTTATTCACTTTGGTAGGAAGAATAGAAAAACAGAATTTTTTTAAATGGTGAGAAACTATTAAATGTTGGTGTTCAGAGAGATTTAGGAGTCCTCGTACAGGAAACACAGAAAGTTAGCGTGCAGGTACAGCAAGCAATTAGGAAGGCAAATGGCATGTTGGCCTTTATTGCAAGGGGGTTGGAGTACAAGATTAAGGAAGTCTTACTACAATTGTACAGGGCTTTGGTGAGACCACACCTGGAGTATTGTGCACAATTTTGGTCTCCTTATCTGAGAAACGACATACATACCTTAGAGGTGGTGCAACGAAGGTTCACTGGACTGATCTCTGGGATGAGATCGTTGTCCTTTGAGGAAAGATTGAGTAGATTGGGCCTATGCTCTCTGGAGTTTAGAAGAATGAGAGGTGATCTCATCTATCTATCTATATATATATATATATATATAAACCGGTTGGTCCGTCTGTCTTTCTGTCTGTCTGTTTCTCTTTCTGTCTGTTTGTCTGTCTGTCTCTCTGTCTGTCCGGCTATACAATCAAAAGTTATAGAGCATACCTACACACATGTTATATCAAAAGAAAGCTTATCATTAGGGGAGTCTAACAGGCGTATTTACTTTTTGGTCAGACAAAAATTGTTCAGACAGTATACAAAAAAGGTTCAAAAAATGGCAACATTACGCTCATTAGCGTTGAGTGACGTGATGGTTGACCAATCGTACAGGGGATTAACCTGATGGTTGACCAATCGGTGCGTCACGGGGGGCATTTCATTGCATGTGTGGGCGGGCCTAATCCTTCTGAGCTGAGGTGAGTGGCCGCCATCTTGATTCCTAACTATTCATTTATTTTTCCCACTTTCTGCGTGTTTATTTTCAAATATAGATTTCCAGCAAAAAAAAAGTTGCTTTTAAAACACAATTAAATTGTTTTTTAAAAAAGTTAATTAATTTGTAAATATTTTCTCTAACCTCATTAATTTTCCTACCTTTCACCCTTTTTTTTTCCTCTTGACTCGCTACCTCCGCCGGGCACCGCAACCTTCCAGGGTTACCCCACCTGCAGGCCTCGAAGCCTCGGCCTCTCCTCCCCAGCCACACCCGAGCTAGGCACCTTCCGTCCTGCTCAACAAGCAGCCCGCGATCGCCGCCATCTTTGTAACGGCTGGCGGGGTGGGACTGAACCGAGCGTAGCCACCGCTGCCATCTTTGTAAAGGCTGGCGTGGCGATACGGAGCTCCGCGGAGCCATCGCCGGCGCTGGGCTCGGGTGCTTTGTGGCCTGCAGCCGAACGGCAGCTGCAGAGCTCGGGCTGCCCGGGGCGCTGGGCTCGGCTGGGCCATGTCAGTGCGGGTGCCCGAGGCCCCGGGGCCTAGCCTTCTCCAACCGCCGGCAGCGCAACTCTCAACACTGGCAGAGGGGAGAGGGTCTGCTGGCTCCCCCCTCCCTTTCCCCCTCCTTCCCTTTCCCCCTCCTTCCCCCACACCCCCTTCCCCCCACACACCCTTCCCACCCACCTTTCCCCCCACACCCCCTTCCCACCCCCCTTTCCCACCTCCCACACCCCCCTTCCCCCCCCCACACCCCCTCCCACACACCCCCTTCCCCCCTCCCCCCTTCCCCCCCTCCCCTTCCCCCTTCCTCCCCCTCCCCCTTCCCCTCCCCCTTCCCCCCTTCCCTTCCCCCCCTTCCCTTCCCCTTCCCTTCCCCTTCCCCCCTTTCCCTTCCCCCTCCCTTCCCCCCCACCCCTTTCCCCCACCCCTTTCCCCCACCTCTTTCCCCCCACCCCTTTCCCCCACCCCTTTCCACCCCACCCCTTTCCCCCCACCCCTTTCCTCCACCCCTTTCCCCTTTATCTCCTTCCCTCGCTCTCTCCTGCCCTCTCTCTCTCTCCTTCCCTCTCTCTCTCCTTCCCTCTCTCTCTCCTTCCCTCTCTCTCTCTCTCTCTCTCTCTCTCTTCCCCCCCTCTCTCTCTCCTTCCCCCCCTCTCTCTCTCCTTCCCCCCCTCTCTCTCTCCTTCCCCCCCTCTCTCTGTCTGGCACAGGGTTCTTGAGTTCCCTCGGCACCGCCGGGCACTCCAGCTAGTTGAAACATATAAGATACTGAGGGGGATTGACAGGGTAGATGCTGAGAGGTTGTTTTTCCTGGCTGGAGAGTCTAGAACTAGGGGACGTAGTCTCAGGTTAAAGGGTCAGCCATTTAAGACTGAGATGAGGAGGAATTTCTTCACTCAGTGGGTTGTAAATCTTTGGAATTCTCTACCCCAAAGGGCTGTGGATGCTGAGTCATTGAGTATATTCAAGGCTGAGATAGATAGATTTTTGGACTCATGGGGAATCACGGGATTGTGGGGATCAGGCAGGGAAGTGGAGTTGAGGTCGAAGATCAGCCATGCTCTTACTGAATGGCGGAGCAGACTCGAAGGACGGAATGGCCTACTCCTGCTCCTAATTCTTATGTTGTTATGTGCTACTGTACCTGTTATGCTCGATAAAGATGAATAGCAGAGGGGCAGAGGCCATGTTTGTCTGGGTAGTCATAAGCACACAAATGGCAAGATATATAGCTATAAATCGTAACCACAGTTGAAGGCTAACTGATTAATATGGAAATAAATTAAGAAAACAAATTCAAACCAAAAATACTGGTGTGTATGAAGCAAACATTTCCATTTCACTATGTCAAATATCTTGTCTGTGTTACGATATACAGCTATTACTTGGGTGTTGAGATTATGGACCAGCTGGATGAGAATAAAGACATGGCTCAGGATCGCAATCTGTTACAAAAATATATCAAAACTCGCCTGAACAGATTAAATTACAAAATTGACAGATCACATACCTGACAACATGTTTTATGGAAAATTGTTTTTAGGTTAAAAATCTATTTTCCCTAGCAGTATTGGTGCACTATTTGGTCTGGAGTGTGTATTTATTTTCTCAACTGTACAGTGCATGCGAGGAGGTGGAGGTACATTGGGTTTAATGTTTCCTGACATTTGATGGGTACCCATGCAAGTGAAATCAAAATGGACAAATTTAATTTAGTGACTTTTGAATCCAAATCCTAGTGGCTTAGGAATCCAAAATTCTCATTCTTACAAACTACTACAAAATGGGACAGAAAACCTTCAATTATGATTGTCCAGTCGCAGTACTTACATGTCAGGAAGTAGTTTGGGAATTATCTCCACAACAAACTTTGTATCTTGCTGGAATATTTCTGCTGGGATAGTATCCATGGACATTTGGTGCACAGAAAAGTTTGTCTTGAATTCGGTTTCTCTGTCGGGTTTAGGACCTTCATTGTCAAACTGTTTAGTCACAGCATGTGCCACCCAGGTGTAGCTGTTAGGGTCAATATTCAGCTCTGAGGAGTTTTCTGATATGTGAAGTCCTTTCAAACTTTGACAAAGAGGCTCGTCATTTTTGGTCAGATTCCTTCCTCCTTTTTGTTTCAAGCCCCTACACCGGAGACACAGATAGCACTTGGCCAGGGCACTTTCAATGTGCCAATTTTTACAATGTTCTTTGGGAATGGAAAATGAGCCATGCAGCTTTCTGTTTTGTGTACCCTGCATTGTCCAATTTATCTTCACATCATAGATGACTATAACTTCATTCTCGATTACAGCACTTGATGCAGATTCCATTGCACACAATGGTCCCCAGATTGATTGGTATTCCTTTGCATCTCTATAAAACTTTTGAGGTGACCTTGAAGCATACTTTGAAAAGCATGTAATGGAATTTTCTGCATGCTCTACACAAATCTCAAACATTGGAGTTATATTCAACAACTGCACAGCTGGCACCAAGAAACCATTCTTTACATCTGTGGTCAGCTGCAACTGAAATGCATCACCGTTTTTCACCTCCAGGGAAATGTGTACATAATGTGAAATCGTTGAAACTTCGCACTTGCTTACTTCTATCTTGCCAAAATGCCCTTGCTTGCCATTAGATTTGGCACCTTGGCTCTCCTCCAGGAGAAGGGCAGCCACCTTGGAAAATTCTTCTGATTTGACTGCTTCCACAAATTGCTGCCAAGTGTTTGCACTAATAGTATGGACATGTGGGTTACAGAATGGCTTAGGTGGAAGAATAGCATTTCTTGGAGTTTCTAAGCAGTAGACTCTTTTCTTCCATGTTAATTTCATTGATTGGTTTCCCTGATCAAATGCAGGTTGCTCCACCAGCTGCAGAGTTCTGTAGTTTATACGGTAGAGCTCTGCCAGAGCCTCACGGTTCAAAGGGAACATGACACTGAAGTACCTGGTTAGTGGTTCAACATCAACAGCGAATGCCAGCTTTTGCATCACTTGGTTTCTAAGCTGTGTTGCCAAGTAAAGGCTTTGAGCTTTTTTTATATAACTTGAAGCATTCCTACTCTTTCTGCTGAAATCACTACATAATTTGTCAATTTCCTGTGGGGTGTATGGAAGAGATCCCCTGCATAGGACTGTGGCAAGGAGACGCTGGATAATAATATCCAGATATCGGCGAATGGGTGATGTGGCCCAGGTATAAGATTCAAGGTGCAGAGAGTAATGCCCCTGTCTTGACAAAGGTGTTGCGTTCGAGCGAACAAAGAAGGATTTGAGCATAAGTTTCCTCAGTTCTAGTGACACTGGTGCAAGACTTGGGTGGATATCATCTGTTGCAATGAAATCTGCCAACTTGTGAACATCATTATCCTCAGCTGCTTTTATCAGGCTGCTCCACAGAGAAGACAAGATCTGGAATTTCTGACAAGGTGGAGATTGATAATTTGGTGTGATGCCCATGTGGTAAGAGAGATGAATGGAAAGGCAAATCAAGCTTCTGTGCTTACTTTCTAGATTGGCCACCTGCTGATGAGCAGGAGAACCCTGGCATCTCAATGGTGTCACAAGCACTGTTTGCATCTTATTGGTCAAAAATTCAGCAACAAAGCTATTCATCATTATCATGAGTTCTTCAATCATCTGATGGGACTGTCTGTTTCCTGGGTACCTATGTTCATCAGGCTGGTCATAATGCCAATCGTCTTGAAGTCGGCATTTTCTATGAATTCTGGAAAAGTGAAAGGCTACAGCAATTGAATCTTCCAAAGTATCAAATCTCAATTCACTTCCACTAAAATCGTTGATGATATCCTCTGCTTGCTCATAGCAAAGTTTTTTATCTGACTGAATAACAGAAAGTGAAAAGGTTGCTTCAACAACTTTGTCTGTACCCTTTTGTACTACAACAAACAAAGAAATTGTCTTGCAGTCTTTTCCTGGAAGCAGGCTGCAGAGTTCTTGACTGAGCTTTGGTGGTAGCATGTGAATTGGGTCTCTGTCAGGAGGATAATAAGTAACACCACGCTTGTGTGCCTCCTCATCTAAGGAACTGCCTTTTGGTACAAAGCTTGCTACATCTGTGATGTGAACCCCTATTTCGTAATATTCATCTAACTCTCTCACACTAATAGCATCATCAAGATCCTTGGAATTCTTGGGATCCACAGTGAATGTTAAATACTTCCGGCAGTCCCTTCGGTTTTCCCCAAAAGGTTTTCTAGATTCCCGACTGTGTTCATTTAACTCTTTGATAACTTCTTTTGGATAACTCTCATGAACTTGATATTCCAAGTTCAGTATTTCCATTCCTTGATCCATTGTTATTGCTGCAGGGAGTACTTTAGTTACAATTCCCAATGGAAAGTAAAAACTTTTACGCCAGCGTAGTAGTTGAACAACAAAGAAACAATTTCTCCTTATTTCTTCAGTAAGGCGTATAGTATCTATTGTCACAATTTTATCTTTTTTACATTTGCGAATAGGGATTATGGTGCGAGATTTTTTATCTCTTGGTGGTGTGTAGATTTTTGTAACACATTTGTTGACAGGAACCATTACGTGTGGATCATATTCATCAACTGTGCAGACAAAGGTTCGCGGCAGATCGCCTGCCTTCAACACACCAACAACCTTTCCACTTACACCAGAATGATCACCTTGGCCCGAGGTCTGGGGCAGAATTTCAACTAAAACCTGATCACCAGGGAATGACTTTCCACAGTTAACTCGACCTTCTATCTTAATGTGTACAGACTGAAGATCATCCAGGGTGATGGCATAGCCTTTGTAAAATTTTTCCATGACTATCTCACATCGCTTATACTTTACAGGCTGAGTTAACAGCAGTGTCTCCAGGACATGTGCAGGATAATCTATGTAATGTACATTTTGTTTCTTCTGAAAGCACTGAGTGGCTACTGCTGGAATTCCATTACTCATATTCTCTTGTTCTAGTTCCTCTCCTTCAACAACGTCCATCAATCCTTCCTCTGTCACTGTTAATGTCACATTCTTGCTCTCATCTAAAAGTTCTTGGAGTATTGGATCAACATCTTTGTCTGAATAATAAGAATCATTGTCACTTTCATCTTCCTCCTTGAGGGCCCAGTTCTCAGTGTCAACAATGGCCTGTTTAATCTGCTCCATTGACAGCTCCTCTGGGTAAATGCTTTGTTTGTCAATAGACTCCTGAATGTACCTCTTCCAAATTTTGCTGCATTTTCCAACAGAGCAAAGAGCCACAGCATCACCAACAACTATCACAAGAGATTGGGCCCGTGTCATGGCTGTGTTCAAAACCCTAGGTTGATTGAAAAACTCTAAACTAGCACTCTTTGAAGAAATGCTACTTTCACAAGTATGCACTGTAGAGATGATCATCACTCTGAACTGCTTTCCTGGTGAGAGAAAGAACAAAATAAATTACTCTGTATGAAGCTATCATTCCTGTAAATAAGTGTATCAAATATTCAATTGTTTATTTTCTAAGGCAGCGTGTTGACACCCTGTGCTATTAAGTAATGTACAGTAGTAGGATTCAGGAAGATGTCAGAGATTTCCCACAATCAAAGGTCTCTGTTAGAAATCTGTCTTACATAAGAACATAAGAAGTAGGAGCAGGAGTAGGCCATACGGCCCCTCGGGCCTGCTCCGCCATTCAATAGGATCATGGCTGATCCGAACTTAGACTCACGTCCACTTCCCTGCCCTCTCCCCGTAACCCCTTATTCCCTTATCAGCTAGGAAACTGTCTATCTCCGTTTTAAATTTATTTAATGTCGCAGCTTCCACAGCTCTCTAAGGTAGCAAATTCCATAGATTTACTACCCTCTGAGTGAAGAAGTTTCTCCTCATCTCAGTTTTGAAAGGGCAGCCGCTTATTCTAAGATTATGCCCCCTAGTTCTAGTCTCACCCATCAGTGGAAACATCCTCACCGCATCCACCCGATCAAGCCCCCTCACAATCTTCTATGTTTCGATAAGATCGCCTCTCATTCTTCTGAATTCCAATGAATAGAGGCCCAACCTACTCAACCTTTCCTCAAAAGTCAATGCCCTCATGTCCGGAATCAACTGAGTGAACCTTTTCTGAACTGCCTCGAGAGCAAGTATATCTTTTCTTAAATATGGAAACCAAAACTGTACGCAGTATTCCAGGTGTGGCCTCACCAGTACCCTGTATAACTGCAGCAAGACTTCCCTGCTTTTATACTCCATCCCCCTTGCAATAAAAGCCAAGATTCCATTGGCCTTCCTGATCACCTGCTGTACCTGCATACTAACCTTCTGTGTTTCATGCACCAGGACCCCCAGATCCCTTTGTACTGTAGCACTTTGCAGTTTCTCTCCATTTAGATAATAACTTGCTCTTTGATTTTTTCTGCCAAAGTGCATAACCTCACACTTTCCAACATTATATCCCATCTGCCAAATTTTTGCCCAATCACTTAGCCTGTCTATGTCCTTTTGCAGGTTTTTTATGTCCTCCTCACTTACTGCTTTCCCTCCCATCTTTGTATCGTCGGCAAACTTGGATACATTGCACTCGGTCCCTTCCTCCAAATCGTTAATATAGATTGTAAAGAGTTGGGGTCCCAGCACTGACCCCTGCGGAACACCACTAGTTACTGATTGCCAACCCGAGAATGAACCATTTATCCCAACTCTGTTTTCTGTTAGATAGCCAATCTTCCACCCATGCCAGTATATTGCCCCCAATCCCGTGACTTTTTATCTTGTGCAGTAATCTTTTGTGTGGCACCTTGTCAAATGCCTTTTGGAAGTCCAAATACACCACATCCACTGGTTCCCCTTTATCCACCCTGTTTGTTACGTTCTCAAAGAATTCGAGCAAATTTGTCAAACATGACTTCCCCTTTGTAAAACCATGCTGACTCTGTCCGATTAAATTATGCTTATCCAAATGTCCTGTTACTGCTTCCTTAATAATGGACTCCAACATTTTACCAACCACAGATGTTAGGCTAACTGACCTATAGTTTCCAGCCTTTTGTCTGCCTCCCTTTTTAAATAAGGGCGTTACATTAGCAGTTTTCCAATCTGCTCGGACCTTTCCTGAATCCAGGGAGTTTTGGAAAATTACCACCAATGCATCCACAATCCCTACCGCTACTTCTCTCAAGACCCTAGGATGTAAGCCATCAGGTCCAGGGGATTTATCCGCCTTTAGTCCCATTATCTTACCGAATACCACCTCCTTAGTGATTTTAATCGTGTTTAGCTCCTCCCCCCCATAGCCCCCTGTTTGTCCAGTGTTGGGATATTTTTAGTGTCCTCTACTGTAAAGACTGATACAAAATATTTGTTCAGCATTTTTGCCATCTCCATGTTCCCCACCACTAATTTCCCGGTCTCGTCCTCTAAGGGACCAACATTCACTTTAGCCACCCTTTTTCTTTTTATATAACTGTAGAAACTCTTGCTATCTGTTTTTATATTTTTTGCTAGTTTACTTTCATAATCTATCTTCCCTTTCTTAATTAATCTTTTAGTTATTCTTTGCTGGCTTTTAAATGCTTCCCAATCTTCTATCCTCCCACTAGATTTGGCTACTTTATATGCCCTTGTTTTCAGTCGGATACTCTCCTTTATTACTTTACTTAGCCACGGATGGCTGTCTTTTCTTTTACGCCCCTTTTTCCTCACTGGAATATATTTTTCTTGAAAGTTGTGAAATATCTCCTTGAATGTACACCACTGCTCATGTACCGTCTTACACTTTAATCTATTTTCCCAGTCCACTTTAGTCAACTCTGCTCTCATACCTTCATAGTCTCCTTTATTTAAGCTTATTATTAGTACAGGTACGCTGGTTTGAGATCCAACTCTCTCACCCTCCAACTGAATTCAAAATTCAACCATGTTATGATCACTCATTCCAAGGGGATCCTTTACTAGGACATTTTTTATTAATCCTTCTCAGGCAAAGGGAGGTGAAAAAATGAAAATCTCCAAAATTAATGTCATAAAATATTTTTAAAGTTACTTAGCATTTAAGAAATAGCAAGTGTAATAGTTTGAGTGCTGACAATCCACATTCAATAGTGCCAACAGTGGTAACATTATTTTATTAACAGTAGGTTAGTATGGTGCTGCTCATGGTCAGTTGAAGGATGAGCTATTTTATAAGGATATGACCACTCTGCAACGTAATGCAGGATGTATTATTTTGTTGCTAATGTGTGGTTCTGTGTAACTTAGTGTGTTCCTTTAAGATCATTTGTGTTGGAATTACTGTGTCTTCCTGGGTCAATTAGAGATTCATCATTCTTGAACAAGTTAGGACAAATTGTGTTTCTTTTTGAATTTCTTTTAAGTATGACTTCTGAAGTTAATTAGAAGGTCATTTGTATTGTTGGGAAGGTTTATTTATGCATTGGAAATGATTGGTTTTCTTTTACCTGTTTTAGTATTTATCAAAGTATGACACAAAGAAATTCTATATGTGACACTGTGTTGTACTTTTGATTTTTACGCTAGATACTTTCTTGGGCTCACTGCAACCTCCATAAATATAGCTGTCATCCCTGACAAACCAGAAGTTGCATTTACCTACCCAATATATAGGTAAATATAGCAGGACCCAGGGCTATGGAATATATCAAGAGCCACCACATGACCTCCTCCTGGAGTGCCTGCCTATTTAAGGTGGCAGGTCCTCTTACTACACAAATTAGGGTTCCATTGCAATTTTATGACAGAAGTGAATAAGTACTGCACAGTTTTAGTGCTGATACATCAGAAGAGGAGCCCAAAATGGTAAGTTTCAAATTATTTTATGGGGCCAGGAGGAGCAAGATTGCCTCACAAAATAATCTGGGTTGCTGCCACTCCAGATTCCCCAACTCCACAATCATGTACTCGCCTGCCTAGGACTTATCTTGCTGACGGACGGATGCTGTCCTGATATTGCGCAGACCCTTCTATTCAAATGAGATCCAGACCTCAAAATGGCTGTGGCCTCTTTGCTCCCAGCTCGAATGTGCGGCCGGCATCCTCCACCAGTTGGCTGCCCAAAAGTTAAAATCTACCCCCATGGTTTCTTTATGTGTTATTGGCTAACACAGAACGGTTTACCTTTTTTGCTGTTGACTTCACACTTACTGTGGTCTTTATGCAATACTGCCTAAGCTATAGCTTGAGAATATATGGCAACTGGGTTTCTCATGACTACATTTAGGTGGTCAGCCATTCACAGGACTGAAAACAGCATTTTCCACACAGATATAGACACCAAACATGTAATGTAAACCAAACCAAAAAATGCTGGAAATACTCAGCAGGTCAGGCAGCATCTGCAGAGAGAGAAACAGAGTTAACGACCTCAATATTTACTGGGAGGCGGGGAGAGAGCGGATGGGGGCCAGTGACCTTGGCGAAAGAGACATAAAAAATCTCACAACATAATCCCTATTCACAAATGTAAAAAGAAAGAATTGTAACAAGAGATACTATGGCCTAGAAATTCAGTTGGTTGCGCCAGCCGTTAGCGCCTTAGGAGGAGTAGATGTCGGGCGCTAGGCGGCTAGCGCCCGGGTGCAGCGCGATCTGCGCCTCGCCCCAACTTCACTAGAGATTTAGCGGCGGCGCAAAGTCTTTGCGCACGCTCAGCTGCGCGCGCAGATCATGACATCATTTCCTCGTGCAACGCCCTTTGTGCGCCCCGAACCGGAACTTCAGTGGCAACGCCCCATTGTGCGCCTGGCGCCCCTAGCGACTGTTAGAGTGGAACGGTGCTCAGCCGATGCGGGGCGCAGGGGGCGCAAATTAAAGGGCACTCCTCCTGCACTATAAAAGGCTGCCATTTCGCAGCACTCCTTCTTGAGAAACGGATCTTTGGAGAGAGACCAAGGTAGATAGCTTTCTGCTTTGGCCCAACACTCGGACAGGTACTTCTGGCTTCAGGCCACAGCTTTCCACTAGTCTTTGCCTTCATTGACATCTCATTGTTTGCCAGCATATTATGGGGGCTGCAATGGGTGTCAACGCTGGCTTTCTCAATTACATCCAAAGGGCTCACAGACGCCGTGAGAGAGTGGCAGCCCTGGCTAGACGGAGAGGGGGCAACAGGCGTCGGCAAAGGAGGCCTTACCCACCCAGGGTATACCGCCAGCAGTTCTCCTATCTCAACATGTCTGAGGAGCAGTGTGTTCGGAGGCTGCGATTCAGAAGGGACGTGGTCACAGAGATCTGCCAGCTGCTTGGCGGTGATCTGCAGCCACAGCTGAGGTGCAGGACGTCTCTGTCGGTGGCAGTGAAGGTGATGGTGGCTCTCAACTTCTATGCCACCGGCTCCTTCCAATCCGCTACTGGGGACATTGCCAACATCTCCCAGTTCGCCGTGCATTGCTGCATCCGCCAGGTGACCAATGCCCTTTTCAAAAGGAGACGTCAGTTCATCTCCTTCTCCATGGCCCTTGCCAAGCAGCAACAGCGTGCAATGGGCTTTGCAGCATTCGCGGGCTTCCCCATGGTGCAGGGCGCCATTGACTGCACACATGTGGCTTTGCGGGCACCTCTGGAGAATGCCGAGGATTACCGCAACCGGAAGGGCTACCATTCGCTGAACGTCCAGCTGGTGTGTGACCACAGGCAGCTCATCCTAGCTGTCAATGCCCGCTTTCCAGACAGCAGCCACGATGCCTTCATCCTGCGACAGACTTCTGTGGCAGACATGTTCCAGGCACAGCCTCACCCACGAGGATGGCTTATCGGGGACAAAGGCTATCCTTTGTGTACCTGGCTGATGACCCCGCTCCGTGCGCCCAGCACCCCTGCTGAAGAGGGATACAACGAGAGCCATCAAGCGACCAGGAACATCATCGAACAAACAATCAGCGTCCTGAAGCAACGGTTCCGCTGTCTGGATCGTTCCGGTGGAGCCCTACAATATTCGCCGGAGCGAGTCTCCCATTTCGTGGTCGTTTGCTGCATGCTGCACAACCTGGCAATCCGCAGGACTCAGCCACTGCCACCAAAGATTGGAGGACCACCTCAGGAGGAGGAGGAGGAGGAGGAGGAGGAGGACCAGCACAGGAGGGAGGCAGAAAGTGCAAGGGCCGCCCGTCGCCGGCTTATTGAACGTCGGTTCTAGGCCCCCTCTCAGGGAATGGCTTGTGCCAATGTCAGCAGATGAATGTAGCCGCTCCACAAGCCCTCAGCCAAGCAGGGCAACCAGGACTTAACCAAAAAACCATGAACAGTGCAATTTAACAACAATAATTTATTGAAAACCTCTGCCCTTCCCACATTACATGCTCATGTGGAGAAGCCCCCTCCAAAAACACAAAACTACCAGTCTCGGCCTTACAAAAAGAAAGACACCAGTCTCGGCCTTACAAAAACACAACTGCACCAGTCTCGGCCTTACAAAAAGAAAGAAAGACACCAGTCTCGGCCTTACAAAAACACAACAGGCATTTGAGCATACCTTCTACTTTTTGCCCTGCAAGGGCGATGCCTTTCGCATCCTTGCCTGGCCCCTGCCCGCCCT
This sequence comes from Somniosus microcephalus, assembly GCF_052327205.1. Lineage (NCBI taxonomy): Eukaryota > Metazoa > Chordata > Chondrichthyes > Squaliformes > Somniosidae > Somniosus > Somniosus microcephalus. The sequence continues at coordinate 149,990,200 of NC_140999.1, forward strand.
GCAGCTCCTCCTCAATGGGAGCCCAGTGGCTGCAGCAAGGCTGGGGGAAGGCTGCTGAGGGGCAGATGGCGTGACGGCAGATGCCCTTGGGGGTCGGCCTGCACCAGCTCTGGCCTTGGAGTGGCCGGCTGCTGACTGCTCCAACTCTGGCTCGGCGGCAGCAGTCTGTCCAGCGGCTCGTGGCAGCTGCAATGGCGGAGTGGCAGTGTCGGCTGCAGGAATGGTGCCAACCTGGCAGATCGCAGGTGCTCGCTGGTCGCCTGATACAGTGGCACTCGCACGGGCCAGCACTGCAGCATGCGCAGCAAACAGCTGAAGGACAGACTGCTGGGCTGCTGCTGCACGGCGGGTGCCCTGGCGATGCCTGGCTGATCCAGCGAGGGTGGCAGCAGTTAGTGCCCGTGTGGCCCTGGTCTGTGTCCGCATGACGCCAGCCAGTGAATGGACGGCACGACTGAGCACTTGGCTAGAAGCCGACTGTGCTGCCGCGAAGTCCTGCAGACTCCTGGCCTGTGCTGCACTGAATTGTTCCAGACTCCTGGCCTGTGCTGCACTGAATTGTTGCAGACTCCTGGCCTGTGCTGCTCCGAATTGCTGCACACTCCTTGACAGAGACTCTATGGAGTCAGGCATCCTTGCCACTGCAGCCATGAGCTCAGTGTGCCTGCGCTCAGCCTGGACGGCCATTTCCTCTAGGAGGCGCACCTCCTCTGCGCTGACTGTCGCAGGACTGGAGGCCGCACTCACCCTCTGGGGAGAAGTCCGCCGAGCTTCCCCACCCCTCCCGCGTTGCTGCAGGCCACTGGGCCCCGGAGCTTCACTCTCCTCCGACCCTTCCCCCCGGCTCCCCTCCAGAGAAGACGTGTCCCCTACATCGCCATGGGCTGGCGCGGCTGAGGGTGGCACTGATGGGCCGGCTTCCTCTTCCTCCTCCTCGTCTTCCGAAGGGCTGACAGTGGCAGCTTGAGGGCCCGCCTCCTCACCTGGCGATTCACCATCTGAAAGCAGGAAGGCACAAGAGTAGCTTTAGAGTGAGGACAGGGCGGCAGCGAGGGAGGCATGAGTGCTGCCATTCAACGCATTGGTCGGACAGTGGCAAAGGATGGTGATCTCATGCGCAAGTGGAACGAGAGAGGTCCAAAAGGTGATGCCCTTACCATTGGTGCCCAGAACAGGGTCGGCATCTCCACTGGCGACGGGGCCAATCAGCCGGCCTGCCATAATGCGCTCCACACGCTGGTCGAGGTCGGAGAGCACTTTGAGGTCAGGACGGCCTCCCCCGGTCTCAGTTCGGTTGCGCCGGTTGTGCGCCACCTTGGCCTGCAAGGGAAAGGACGGCCTCTAAGTACAGTGTGTAGCCCTGATCTTGTCTGCACTGCCTCCCATGGTCGAATAGCTTGTACAGTGTGTAGCCCTGATCTTGTCTGCACTGCCTCCCATGGTCGAATAGCTTGTACAGTGTGTAGCCCTGATCTTGTCTGCACTGCCTCCCATGGTCAAATAGCTTGTACAGTGTGTAGCCCTGATCTTGTCTGCAATGCCTCCCATGGTCGAAGAGCTTGTACAGTGTGTAAAGTGCTGAATGTGCAAGTGATTTTCATGCCAGTCCCAGAGCTGCTGGATGAGGGCTGGCCATTAGGGCTTTCAGGTCCCTTTGCCCATAAAGTGAGGTGCACATGCAAGGATGAGGAGGACACTGGAAAGGGTACTCACCCTGACAACCCGAGTGAGGTCGTTGAACTTCTTCCGGCATTGCACAGGAGTCCTGGCAACCACGCTGTTGGAAGACACCCTGTTGGAGATCTCCCTCCAGGCTTTCCGGTAGGCGCTGGGCAGCGGCCTCTTGCCACCTTCTGAACATGGCGCCTGCGCTCCACTCCGCCAACCAGCAGCCTCAGGTCACCATCGCTGAAGCGCTGCGCTCTCTCCCTGGCCTTCTCCATAGCCCTGGGCGTTGTGCAGGTGAAGCTGAAGTGGTCAGGCCTAGGTTGAGGGCTGCAGTGTGCAGGGCGTGGCAGGCAAACAAATCGACCCTCCCCCTTTAAGAGCTGACCGGCGCCAGAGTGTCTGCCGTCAATCAAGAACTCGCTGCACCGGCGCTGTGCCCAGCCTCAGGGCTATCGCTCAGCACCGCCGGCTTAGCGCCTAAAGATAGTCGTGCATCGCCTGTTATAGCGCAGCAGCAACCTCTTGGGGCGATGCGACTGAATATCGGCGAAGGGGGCGCGACTTGGCGCCGGGCGCAAACTTTAGCGGCCGCCCGACTTTAGCGCCCCAAAAGTGGCTATACTGAATTTCTAGGCCTATATGTCTTACTGAAGAAATATGGAAAAATGGTTTCTTTGTTGTTGAATTATGTTGGCATAATTTTTTTTACTTTCCATTGGGAATTGTAACTAAAGTACTTCCAGCAGCAGTGACAATGGATCAAGGAATGGAAATACTGAAGTTGGAATATCAAATTCATGAAATTATCCCAAAGAAGTTAGCTTGGCGGAAATGCAGGTAACGCGGAGATCCTGACGAATTTAGGATCACATTAAAAAAAATTATCCATCTCCCAACTGGCAGCCAGCCAGATTGAGAGGCAGGCTGGCTGTTGAGCCGGAAGGCCTACAGGAAAAGGCTGCAGCCGGGGAGCGGAGAGGGAGGGAAGGAGAGAATGCGTTGGGGGGGGGGGGAGGGGTGGTTTGAAGAGCTTGCGGGTTATGGGAGAGACCATGGGTTGGGGGGAGATGGCTGGGGGGGGTTTGAAGAGATCGCGGGTTGGGGGGAAATCATGAAGGGGTTGAAGAGATTGCGAGGTCGTAGGAGGGGAGGCCTTCAAATCATGGAGAGGGAGGGAGGTTGATCGCAGGGAGGTAAGCAGGTTTGCTTGAGGGGCCAGGGGAAGCACTCCTGCTCCTTCTGGCCCACAAGAAGCGTTGGAAAGGCACTTACCAGCTGGATTTGGCCATTATTGCCTCCCTTCAGTTGCCGGGTTTCCCAAAACTTTAAAAACCCGTGCACGAGGCGTAAAATCAAAAGTCTGTTAAAATTTGAAGCACGCAGCCTCATGAGCATATTTAAATAACTGACCCACATCACGAGAGCAGGTTAGTCATCCGTCCCCTAGCCCGCCTCCATTAAAATCGGAAGTGAGTGCGTTCAAGGCGGCTTGGGGTCAGGCTTCAGACTTTTGAAATTTTACCCTACCCCCTACCCTTCTTGTGGGGGAGGGAGGGTTAAAAACCTCCACCATTTCAAGTCAATGACCTTTTGTCAGAACTGGGAGAAGTTAGAGATTGAACAGTTGTTAAGCAAGTACAGAGCCAGGGGAAAAAATGGAGGCGCGGGGAGGAAAGAACAAATGTTGTTGCTGCTGTTGGTTCTACACATATGTTGATCAAAGTTCTGCTTCTTTTAATTTCCAAGGTTAACAACCCAGCCCTTTAAGGTTCACAGCCGGCCACCCTGCCCGATTTCCTGCCTTCAGATTGGCAAGCTGCCTATTGGGGAACTAGTTTTGCATTGGCAGCTCAGCGACCACGTTATAATGAGGACCCAGGACCAAAATCGATCGGTTCCCATGCTGAATTCTTCGGGCAGTCGCTGTGTACACCCTGCATAATGCCTGCCAAATAAACCTCACCACAAGAATTTAACGTCCAGGTGATTAGGCTCCCAGATACCAGTATAAATGTTGGAAATGTAAAAGTATTTTCTAAATATAGAATTCTAATTACTGTAGTATAGAATCTGGCAGGCTCTACTCTTGAATTTCCAGTGACTGATAACCTTTCACCTTGTAATTTTTATTTTGGACCCCATCTTCAATGGGGGATATCTTAAATATGTCTTTTCTAGTTATATGCACAGATCTGAATTGAAAAAGAGTTTAAAAAGGGACAAAAATACTGCGTGCACACACACACTCGCGGATTTCTATAATTATTAAAATAGTTTACAACTCTTTTTTAGAACCACACTGCCACAAGATTTTCCTTGCTCCTGTTAGTGAAACAGCCTCACAGTATAAACGGAAGTGATTTCTCAACAGGAGGGAGAAACTCCAAATGCAGTTACAGCATTAAAAATGTATTAAAAGCTCTTTAAAGTTCAACTGGCTGTAAATGCGCCTACCTTGAATATTGAAGACATTCTCTACAGTTACTTTTGTGAGTCCACGTTTCCTGAGTTCTTGCCTCAAGCACTGAACCTGAAAATAACATTTTGAAAGCAAATATTAAATGAAATGTGCAAATTAGTGGCATTTTGTTTTTTTGGGTGAAATAAATTCAAAATCCTTCTAAGTAGAATGGAGAATCTTGGGGGGGAAAATTCAGTTGTTTGCACCTCCCGTTAGCGCCTTAAGAGGGCGCCAATTGGGGCGCAAAGCAACTAGCGCCCGGGCGCAGCGATGTTTGCGCCGCTCGCGAAATTAACTAGACATTTTGCGGCGGCGCTAAACACTACCGCCACGATCTCCTGCGCCGGCAGATCGTGACGTCAGTCGAGTGCGCAATGCCCTGTTAGCGCCCCGGACCGGATATTGAGTGGCGCCCCCTGCCTTACCGCCTGCCACTAGCAACGACAGGTTGAGGGGAGCGTTTTGCTGTCAGAAAGGGACTGGGGGAGTGCTAATTAAAGGCGACTGCTTCCTGCCTTTTTTTGCTGGTGACATTTTTGCACCACGCATTCTGTGAGAGAGAGAGAGACTTCTGGAGAGATTCAATGCTGTGTGAAGGAGTTTTGAGTACTGAGCAGCACTTTGCAGGTTCATTTTGATTTGCCCTTCTTTGCTTTGCCAGCGCTCTGAGGTAGCGCCTCACTCCTCGGCCTTTGCGCCTTAAGACAGGCCTGATTTAGCACTCCAATCACCTCCAGGGGCGATAAAAGCCAAGTTTGCTGTCGGAGGCGATAATTAGCGCCAGGCGCTAAACTTTGCGCACGGCCGATAATGGCGCCCCAAACGGGGCGATACTGAATTTTTCCCCCTTGGAGTTTACAGAGAGTAGGGTGCCTTTGCAATTACTATTGGCGAGTTCCCAATTTCAATCATGCTATGTGGGTGGTTGTCAAACTAAGGCCATGTGTATCTCCACAGGCAGAAAGGTAAACTCAGCAGCAACTCACTGCACAACACTTTTATTTATCTCTTAGAAACAGTTAGGGGGCAATTTAAAGATAGTCTCCTGGCCCCATCAATCAGTATGTCAAGATAGAGACAGGTAAGGAAGGCCATTTGCCCCAATTTATTTCTATTGAAATGAAGCCTATAGTTTCCATAACACAACCCAACTGTTTCTCAAATGACGTCACTACACTACCCTACCCAGAAGCCACATGTTGGTCACTTTGTGCAAAGAACTTCCTGACATCAGTTCTAAATTTATCTTTCATCAGTTTGAACCCATGGCCCTAAAGGATATACTGTAATACAGTATTAGTTTGTTCATTAATCTGCCTGATTTAGATTAACAGGCTTTGATGGTTTGAGTTCATCTTCCTGTATTATCAGTGTCTGTGTATTGGGAGGGTTAGGAATTGGGCCAACAATAAATGTTTTAAAAAATGTACTTCACTACTTTTAATGTATAATAATCTCTTAATCAATTTTCTATTACTGCAGCAATTTTATTTCGTTACTATCGTTTTTAAATGACAAAGAAGTGATTGTCACAGTGCATGAATCCTGAAGTATTCAGAAACAAAGGAAGGCTCAACACTGGGAAAGGCTAATTTTCCTATACCCTCCCTCCAGAAATCTTGGAATAGAGTGAAAGGTGCAGAGACCTGGTAACATGGGTTTTTGTCCTTTTTGCCTGACCTTGGAGTATTTCCCAGGGAGCAAGGGACATCAAAATTAGCCCTTAAAGGCTCATCTAGTCTGCCTTCCCGCTATCCCTGAAGTTGTAACCAATGGTGTGTTTCTCTTCAAGATATTGTCAAATTTTACTTGACTATGACTCCATATGAAGAGATTTGACTTGCCTTGACAACCTCCCTTGCTAAGTTATTTCAAGGACTGACTACGTATATTTACGTTTCTCAGGATTATTAACAGCTACCGTGCTAAACGGTGTCAATTTGACTCAGTGTTCAGTACATTGGCTTCTGTATGAAAGTTATGGATTCAGGCCCAGCAAATCAGGGATCAAACATTTTACAGTACAGACTCACCAGGGTCTCCAGGATTATCATAGACTGCCACATGCCGCACAACTTTGCCATCCAGAGATGCCTAACAATGGAGCAGGTAGAGGAAGTGGAGACCGACCCGCAGTCAAGGGCAGAGCAAGACACTGACCATCAGTCAGAAGAAATCACTGCTGAAATACCTTTGCAGTTATCCAGCAGGCTCTAGCTAAGTGCCACATCCACCGACTGCATTACAGTACTGTCTACATGTGCACAATGAAGTAGCGAAATGAATCTTCAGCACATTAGTACCTTTTAATCCTCCTAGGTGCTCCCCCAGTAGCAGGAAAAAGTGAGGAGGTTGGCTGTTCAGTATCAGTGGGAGTTTCTTGGAATTGAGATAGCCCTTTCCCTCCTTGTGCTGGGTCATCAGATGGCCCTGCAACTGTTTCCACCACATCTACTGCTGTGGTGGCTGTCAGCTCTTGACTGCTTTCTGGTTCATGTACTGTCATCTGAGCAGCAGGGAGTTGGACAGCCCAGATGTGTGTTGCTCAGAGGTACTGCAGCCTCTTTCATGATGGCTCCAGCTATGCCTCAGCTATTGGGAAGCCCTTCAGTATGTCTTCAAAATGTGTGGAAGTAGACGTCTGACCAGCAATGAGGGCAGTGAAGCCCTGTGAAATAACATAGTAACATTAGGAACAGGAGTAGGCCATTCAGCCCCTTAGGCCTGCTCCGCCATTCAATTAGATCCCGGCTGACCTGCACCTCACCTCCATTTTCCCTCCTTTGCTTCATATCTCTTGATACACTTACCTAACAAAAGTCTATCTATCTCAGTCTTGAAAGCTCCAACTGTCCCAGCATCCACAGCCTTTTTCGGAGTGAGAGTTCCAAAATTTCTACTACCCTTTATGTAAAAAAGTGCTTCCTGATTTCGATCCTGAATGGCCTAGTTCTAATTTTAAGATTATGTGCTCTTGCTCTTGATTCCCGCAGGAAATAGTTCCTCTGTATCTACCCTATCAAATCCATATAACATTTTAAACACCTCAATTATATCATTTCCAAACCCAATTGGAAAATGTAGGCACGGGCACCAAAAGACAAGAGTGGGCTATCATATCCATCACTATGATGAGCAGGGAAAAAATGTATTCTATGTAGAAAATAAATGAACACACTGCTGGTAATAATTAACAATAGCACTAAAACTAAGCTAAATGACTTGTCAATTTCCTCACTGCAGGATAATCCTATCATGTGACTCACAGGGGGATGTTTTGCAATTGTAAATCAAAATTAACAGAGAATTTAAACTCTGTCTTTCATGGAACAAAGAACTACACCAGTTAATTGCTGAGTTTCTAAATAATATCACAGGCAAATTTGGAACAGTTTAACTGAACGTGACCTGGTTAGACTTGGAGCCTGAAAATTGTTGCATCAGACAGCAACAAGGAAATGTTTACACAACATGATCACAAGAAAGCTGATAAAGAGCCTGCTGTAACCTTTAATGCTGCCTCAAGATACAATAAGCATGCTTTCCGCTGAAATATAACAGATAGAAAAGTTGCATGTTTGTCAATTTAGTTAACTGATATTTCAATGCAGTGGATGCAGATAATACACTGAAGCTAGACTAATGGTATACAAACTTCTAAATTAAGCTTCATGTAACTTGGATTTTGTGACAACATAGAACTGCATGCAAAGCATCTTTAACTAAAGCTTTTAAAGGGACCATGTGATCTTGCAAAATAGCCATAATTATGTGATGATGTAACTCAGAGATAGTTATGCTTGTGCATGTATTAGGTTGGTTTTTGAAATTATAAAGAGATTATTGTAATTGAGACTGAATTGACAAAAGTACCCTGTGCTCCCAGGAATGAGCCTGTGGCATAAAAGTTGAGAGCTGTGATCCCTTTCTCTGCCACAGATAGAGCTTTGCCTTATGGTGTACCTTGTTTGGAGATCTGACTGCAGCAACAGACAGAGCTCCTCCAAAGCTTTATGACTGAAGCACAACCTCCTGAGAGACAGAGTTCCTGGGAAAGGTTTTGTAAAGTGCATCTGAGTCTATAGATCCTGCTAGATGGGTAATGCTAGAATAATCTGGCTCTTTTCGGGTGCTGCCTGATTAATCTAGTTTTCCTTATAGTTCCCTGCTACCCCTCAGCCTACCAACACCTGCATATAGATCTTATTAAGTGGAATTCCCAGTGGGAAACCCACTGTGCAGTTCTCAGATACTAGCTCAATAATTGTGTTGAAATAGAATGCTTTCCAAGGGTAATGCAAAATGTAAGAGAAAGCTTCCCGAATATGACAGTGATTTTTTTCCCCAATACCTGCAGGGAGTCCCAAGAAATGGTAAAAGTCTCCACAAACAATCTCAGTTGCTCAATGTCCCCTTAACTAAGTAGTTCTGCCTTGATGAACATGCCTTGTAAACAGTGTCACACATTCTCAAAGGTGGATGGAAAGGCAGAGTTCACAGAATAGAACTAACTCTGTCACTTGCACGTGGCTGCCACTGGGAGAGTGGGCACTCCTCCAGCAGAAACCGGTGTAAATTGGCCCTGTTAGAAATTTTTGGCATCACAAAGGCATAATTATTGCCACAGGCTATTCCTGGCTGTTCCAGAAACTTAAATCTACTCCCAAAAAGCTCCTTTCAAGGCAACCTTATTCCATTACAAGTTGTTAAGTGGCTTCAGTATATACGCTAAGCTGTATTACCTGAAACCCTTCGGTAGACACAACACAAACTGTCCTTGGATCCTGTTCGCCCCACTCCGTGGGCCAGTTTTTCAGAATAGAGACTACCTTTTCAACAACTTGGAGAATTTCGGTCTCATTGTACCAGGATAACTTGGAAGAGCTGAAACTGCTGCTCCCATGAACATGGCAAAACATCAGAGGATAGAACACAGGGTGACATGGAACGCCTCCACTTGCTTGAATGGCATCGACCTTTCCCACATAAAAATGCTTTGACACAAAGTCAATGATCTCTTTTACAGATCTATAGTTTTCCCTGAAGATTATGCGGCTTTTAGATGCCTTGTCATGTTTTTCCTTCTGATAGTATTGGAACAGACGATTGAGCAAGGTGTAGTCTGCCATCTCGCTATCTTCGATGGAAAAAAGCTTAGGTGTCACCTGCATATGATCTCCTGCCAGGACAATTCGTGTTTTATTGCCTGCTATGGCCAGTGGAATCAGTGCATCACATTCCAACATCTGAGCTGCTTCATCGATCAGAATATGTGTGAAAAAGCCAAGGGGCAGTTTGAGTTCAGAAAACAATTTTGCCTCCATGCAGGTGGTGATCACTATACGGTATGATTCCAAGGTACTTCTGTCAGGCTTTATAAATGAACTGTTTGAATATAAACAGTATTGTTTTGTGATGGCATCAGTATGAATGGGGTTTTGTTTCGCATATTTCATTCGCAGGGGTCTTCCTTCAGGATGTCCAGAACAGACATGGTAATGAAAATATTCCTTGACGTACAAGTCTGCAGCACTGAAATGACAAGGCAAACAATGATGAGCTCATTAATTAGATCTAAGCACTTTATTTAAGGTATTTGATAACTTTTAAAAGTGTACATATCCACTTTGAAGCATATGGTTTCATACTCCAGAATTAAACCAATCATTCTATTTAATCATTAGCTGTGGGTACAACAACTTGTATTTATATAGCACCTTTAACGTAGTAAAACGTCCCAAGGCACTTCACAGGAGTATTATAAGACAAAAAATTTGACACCGAGCTAAGTAAGGAGAAATTAGGGCAGGTGACCAAAAGCTTGGTCAAAGAGGTAGGTTTTAAGGAGCATCTTAAAGGAGGAAAGAGAGGTAGCGAGGCGGAGAGGTTTAGGCCGGGCATTCCAGAGCTTAGGGCCTAAGTTCAAAATTGCTCCAATTTTATTAAACAACTGATCATTTTCAACCCTATACATACTTTATGCTCAACGTTTTAAAAAATGCAGGTTTCTAATAGCAATCAGTTGTTAATCAGATGTTGATTGGTTGACTTTTCCCATTCTACAAATAAATGATTTTGCTCCACATTAATTTCCATTATTTTACCCAATAGGAACAAGGAGACTCAATAATCTATCAACTGACAAGAGTTTTAATTTGTAATATTAAGTTTAGTGAGCGTCTTATTATAATTATACCCCATTTTCAAAAGTACCTTTTACACTTACTGTTCATGAGCAATACTCTAATAAACTAGAGTCTCTCTCTACCAATGTTCCCTCTAGTTTTTGTTCCATGTGCGGTCCCTTTATATTTGCTGCACTGTATCTTCCAGCAGCAACAGCTTGTGAGCGGCCTGCGTGGGACCTCCCAATTGATGCATGACCCTGCACCTTAGGGGCAACATTAGTCTCTACACATAAACCATCCTACAGTGCAAAACCAGAGATCATTCAGAAATCACTCACTATCCATGCTGGGCTTCAGAAGAATTTAAAATTGAGCTGTATTGTACAGAACTGTTCTGCAACCCTAAATATTATAAAGGGAGATACCTGTACACTTATCTTTGTGCTGCATCCTGGTGATGCTTGATGCCAAGCACAATAACAAGAAAATCTACCCCTTGTTGGTCATTCCAGAGTTATCTTAATCATAAAACCTTGTTGGATTCTTAGCTCAGTCTCTTCTTTAAATATTATTTGGCCTAGTTAGATTATTCCTGAAGCAGACATTAGCTTCCTGTTGAAAATTAGAGAATATTTTCCTCTGTTAAAAAAAAATTAGTTTTGGAAACGTTTAATAATTTGATTTAATCATTTTGATTATTGCTTTACCCAATAAAAGATACCCAATATAAGAACTTTTGTTCTGGAATAACTCTCACATTAAGAATGTTGATGCCAGAAGTCTAGCACGAACAGCAATGGAGGGCAGTGCATAATTCTCTATCTCTCCCAGTTACACCATTGAGAACATACATGGAGGCTGGCTGAAAAATATAGTTGGCATTGACTGTCTTACATTGGAACTTGAGGAATGGGAGAGGTAATCTAATTCTTCTTAGTTGTTTATCCAGAATACAGGTACTAGTAAGAACAATATGAAGTGAAAGAGATTGACTGACTGTATACTTGGAACTGTGCTTTTAACAACAGTGCTGAATGAAGGTGCTTTGCTGATGTTTCATGTGCATATTGTTATTTTCACTGTGTGAAATATCGCCAGCCAAAACTTTGAAAATAACAATAATCGTGAGCTTGGAGTTCATTGAGAAAGGTTATGTGCTGTTCTGAAGTTGTTAAATGTTTCATTAATGAAAGAATTGCTGTATTTTCCTGTTAGAAAGCAGATAATAACAAAATAATGCACTACTCACCTGTTGGTGTCAGTGCACAGCAGCAATCTCGTGCCTGGTTTCTTCACTATTTCCAATGCTGCTGTTGCCAAGGTAAAGGTTTTTCCAGTTCCAAAAGGACCGTAAATTAGAAGAGGGGGGGCTATCTTTTCTCCAAAAGTTTGTCCAGCAATGAAGGCAACAGCAGCGCGTTGCTTTTGGTTTCCAGTCAGAATAGCATCAGTAAACTGAGGAATGGAACAGGTAGCGATGTCTGGGAAAATAATCTGCTTGTTTGGAAGCATGTCCACAGCTTGATGTCTGAAGCAAAAGGAAAGCCGGTCTAATTGGAACTGAATCTCTACGCTGTGACAGCTTCCCTTGTGGAAAGCAAGATCAGTGTAGCATCGTGGTGACAGCATTAGAGCAATGCGATTTTCAGTGGTAGCCGCACCAATGATGGCAGCCTCATAAACTTCATTATTTAAGGAAGGGTTTGATGCTAACAGCACAGTTTTAACTGCTCTCTTGAACAGGAAGCCTTCACTTGTATTAGTCAGAGCAAGAGGGGCTGGAACAACGGCAAAGAGTTCTCCAGGTTGTGCAATCATCAACCCTTCAGTCGTATCTTCCAATATATCACTGATAGAAATGGTCACCCGTAGACTGAGCCTATCAAAAAGAAATTTGACAGTTGTGTTTAAAAAGATTAATACACTAGAAGTTTTTGTTTTCTGATGGTCTTTTTACAGCTATGTGCACTTATGAAAATTGACACAGCACCAGAAAAAAGTACGGCCTAGAAATTGGTTTGCGCGCATTGGGTGCAGGGAACAATAATGGGCCTTGGGCCTCATTTAAATGAGACTAGCGAGCTGCAGACACCTGCTGGGCATCCCCAGCCAGCTCACCGGCGAAGAGGACTTCAATTTCGGGCTGTTGCGTCATCAGCAGTGGCCCTCGGGTACGTCCTGGGAGAAGGGGGGCAGCGATCGGGAGAGGATGGGGGCAGTAATCGGGAGAGGGTGGGGCAGTGATCGGGAGAGGGTGGGGCAGTGATCGGGAGAGGGTGGGGGCAGTGGTCGGGAGAGGGTGGGGCAGTGATCGGGAGAGGGTAGGGCAGTGATCGGGAGAGGGAGGGGGCAGTGATCGGGAGAGGGTGGGGCAGTGATCGGGAGCGGGTGGGGCAGTGATCGGGAGAGGGTGGGGCAGTGATCGGGAGAGGGTGGGGCAGTGATCGGGAGAGGGTGGGGGCCGTGATCAGGAGAGGGTGAGGCAGTGATCGGTAGAGGGAGGGGGCAGTGATCGGGAGAGGGAGGGGGCAGTGATCGGGAGAGGGAGGGGGCAGTGATCGGGAGATGGTGGGGCAGTGATCAGGAGAGGGTGGGGGCAGTGATCGGGAGAGGGAGGGGGCAGTGATCGGTAGAGGGAGGGGGGCAGTGATCGGGAGAGGGAGGGGGTAGTGATCGGGAGAGGGTGAGACAGTGATCGGGAGAGGGAGGGGCAGCGATCGGGAGAGGGAGGGGCAGTGATCGGGAGAGGGAGGGGGGCAGTGATCGGAAGAGGGAGGGGGCAGTGATGGGGAGAGGGAGGGGGCAGTGATCGGGAGAGGGTGGGGCAGTGATCGGGAGAGGGTGGGGCAGTGATCGGGAGAGGGTGGGGCAGTGATCGGGAGAGGGTGGGGCAGTGATCGGGAGAGGGAGGGGGCAGTGATCGGGAGAGGGAGGGGGCAGTGATCGGGAGATGGTGGGGCAGTGATCAGGAGAGGGTGGGGGCAGTGATCGGGAGAGGGAGGGGGCAGTGATCGGTAGAGGGAGGGGGGCAGTGATCGGGAGAGGGAGGGGGTAGTGATCGGGAGAGGGTGAGACAGTGATCGGGAGAGGGAGGGGCAGCGATCGGGAGAGGGAGGGGCAGTGATCGGGAGAGGGAGGGGGGCAGTGATCGGAAGAGGGAGGGGGCAGTGATGGGGAGAGGGAGGGGGCAGTGATCGGGAGAGGGTGGGGCAGTGATCGGGAGAGGGTGGGGCAGTGATCGGGAGAGGGTGGGGCAGTGATCGGGAGAGGGTGGGGCAGTGATCGGGAGAGGGAGGGGGCAGTGATCGGTAGAGGGTGGGGCAGTGATCGGGAGAGGGTGGGGCAGTGATCGGGAGAGGGAGGGGGCAGTGATCGGGAGAGGGAGGGGGCAGTGATCGGTAGAGGGAGGGGGCAGTGATCGGGAGAGGGAGGGGACAGTGATCGGGAGGGGAAGGGGGAGGGGCAGGGATCGGGAAAGGGGGGGCAGTGATGGGGAGAGGGAGGAGGCAGTGATCGGGAGAGGGAGGGGCAGTAATGGGGAGAGGGAGGGGCAGTGATGGGGAGAGGGAGGGGTTAGTGATCGGGAGGGGGAGGGGGCAGTGATCAGTAGAGGGAGGGGGGCAGTGATTGGGAGAGGGAGGGGACAGTGATCGGGAGGGGGAGGGGCAGGGATCGGGAAAGGGAGAGGCAGTGATCGGGAGAGGGTGGGGCAGTGATCGGCAGAGGGAGGGGGCAGTGATCGGGAGAGGGAGGGGTTAGTGATTGGGAGGGGGAGGGGCAGGGATCGGGAAAGGGAGGGGCAGTGATCGGGAGAGTGTGGGGGGAGTGATCGGGAGAGGGTGGGGCAGTGATCGGGAGAGGGTGGGGCAGTGATCGGGAGAGGGTGGGGCAGTGATCGGGAGAGGGAGGGGGCAGTGATCGGGAGAGGGAGGGGCAGTGATCGGGAGAGGGAGGGGGCACTGATCGGGAGAGGGTGGGGCAGTGATCGGCAGAGGGAGGGGGCAGTGATCGGGAGAGGGAGGGGTTAGTGATCGGGAGGGGGAGGGGGAGGGGCAGGGATCGAGAAAGGGAGGGGCAGTGATCGGGAGAGGGTGGGGGGAGTGATCGGGAGAGGATGGGGCAGTGATCGGGAGAGGGTGAGGCAGTGATCGGGAGAGGGAGGGGGCAGTGATCGGGAGAGGGAGGGGGCAGTGATCGGTAGAGGGTGGGGGCAGTGATCGGGAGAGGGAGGGGGCAGTGATCGGGAGAGGGTGGGGCAGTGATCAGGAGAGGGTGGGGCAGTGATCGGGAGAGGGTGGGGCAGTGATCGGGAGAGGGAGGGGGCAGTGATCGGGAGAGGGAGGGGCAGTGATCGGGAGAGGGAGGGGGCAGTGATCGGGAGAGGGAGGGGGCAGTGATCGGGAGAGGGAGGGGCAATGATCGGGAGAGGGAGGGGGCAGTGATCGGTAGAGGGTGGGGCAGTGATCGGTAGAGGGTGGGGGCAGTGATCGGGAGAGGGAGGGGACAGTGATCGGGAGAGGGAGGCGGCAGTGATCGGGAGAGGGAGGGGACAGTGATCGGGAGAGGGAGGGGGCAGTGATCGGGAGAGGGAGGGGACAGTGATCGGGAGAGGGAGGGGGCAGTGATCGTGAGAGGGAGGGGACAGTGATCGGGAGAGGGAGGGGGAGCTGACAGTGATCGGGAGAGGGAGGGGGCAGTGATCGGTAGAGGGAGGGGGCAGTGATCGGGAGAGGGAGGGGACAGTGATCGGGAGAGGGAGGGGGCAGTGATCGGGAGAGGGAGGGGACAGTGATCGGGAGAGGGAGGGGGAGCTGACAGTGATCGGGAGAGGGAGGGGGCAGTGATCGGTAGAGGGTGGGGGCAGTGATCGGGAGAGGGAGGGGACAGTGATCGGGAGAGGGAGGGGGCAGTGATCGGGAGAGGGAGGGGACAGTGATCGGGAGAGGGAGGGGGAGCTGACAGTGATCGGGAGAGGGAGGGGGCAGTGATCGGTAGAGGGTGGGGGCAGTGATCGGGAGAGGGAGGGGACAGTGATCGGGAGAGGGAGGCGGCAGTGATCGGGAGAGGGAGGGGACAGTGATCGGGAGAGGGAGCGGGCAGTGATCGGGAGAGGGAGGGGACAGTGATCGGGAGAGGGAGGGGGCAGTGATCGTGAGAGGGAGGGGACAGTGATCGGGAGAGGGAGGGGGCAGTGATCGGGAGAGGGAGGGGACAGTGATCGGGAGAGGGAGGGACAGTGATCGGGAGAGGGACGGGGGCAGTGATCGGGAGAGGGAGGGGGCAGTGATCGGGAGAGGGTGGGGCAGTGATCGGGAGAGGGAGGGGCAGTGATCGGGAGAGGGAGGAGGAGCGGTCAGTGATCGGGAGAGGGAGGGGGCAGTGATCGGGAGAGGGAGGGGGCAGTGATCGGGAGAGGGAGGTGGTCAGTGATTGGTTGGGGGGGCAGTGATCGGGAGAGGGAGGGGCAGTGATCGGGAGAGGGAGGGGGCAGTGATCAGGAGAGGGAGGGGGTCAGTGATCGGGAGAGGGAGTGGGCAGTGATCGGGAGAGGGAGGGGGCAGTGATTGGGAGAGGGAGGGGACAGTGATCGGGAGAGGGAGGGGGAGCGGACAGTGATCGGGAGAGGAAGGGGGCAGTGATCGGGAGAAGGTGGGGTCAGTGATCGGGAGAGGGAGGGGGCAGTGATCGCAGAGAAGGTGGGGTCAGTGATCGGGAGAGGGAGGGGGCAATGATCGGGAGAAGGTGGGGTCAGTGATCGGGAGAGGGAGGGGCAGTGATCGGTAGCGGGAGGGGGGCAGTGATTGGTAGAGGGAATGGACAGTGATCGGGAGAGGGAGGGGGCAGTGATCGGGAGAGGGAGGGGGCAGTGATCAGGAGAGGGAGTGGGCAGTGACTATGTCCCCTAGTCCTAGATTCTCCAACCAGTGGAAATAGTTTCTCTCTATCTACCCTTTCAGTTCCCCTTAATATATTGAAAACGTCGATCAAATCAGCCCCTAATCTTTTAAATTCCAGGAAATACAAACCTATTTTAGGTAATCTCTCCTCATAATTTAACCCTTGGAGTCCAGGTATCATTAAAGTAAATCTACACTGCACTCCCTCCAAGGCCAATATATCCTTCCTAAGGTGTGGTGCCCAGAACTGAATGCAGTACTCCAGGTGTGGTCTAACCAGGACTTTGTATAGCTGCAGCATGACTTCTAACTCCTTGTTTTCTAGTTCTCTAGATATTATTTTTTGTACCTGTCCATGATATTTTAATGATCTATGTACATGGACCTCTGAGTCTCTCAGGGGTTTAAGGACTGCTGGTTATGCCTCATGTAGGCCACGTTTTCCGGCCGTGGTGCCCTCGCTGACACTGGCATTTGCATGGGGCACACAGTACCTGCACCACAAGAGGAGCAAATCTGGCTCAGCCAGATAGCCTGGCACCTGCCCCACTACTAGGGGGGTGCCCAGGCCCCGTTTTCCCCATCTCCTCAGCTGCAAAAAAATATTGTTCATTCATCAGGTATCCAGGCTGCCAGCTTAGCATGAACCCCTCAGTGGAGCTCATTTACACCCCACCAAAGCTTTATCTGACTGGGCATACTACACTGGGTCCCGAATGAGCCTGGGAAGTGTGAACTCCTGGCTCAGGGAGCCTCCATCCCTGGCTCCGTCCCCCTGAGCTGATTTGCCTTGTTAAGGGCAGGCAGAGTGTCTGCCCCTTACACGCCAGGCCAGACAATTCTGGAAACGGTGGAGAACCAGCACAACTGAGTGGGTTCCACCAGTCTGCCATCAGTTAAAGGGGGAGTCCAGTGGAACACCTGAGGAAATTTGGAGCCCAGATTTTCCTTGTGCCTGGCGAGTTGAGCACCTCATTTTTCTGAAATAGTACCCGTGCCACGTGCTGGTGAAGAGAGACAGAGGGCAATTAGGCAGACCAACTCATGGTGTAGGGAATCAGGGTTTCGGTTCCTCAAACAATGGGGTAGGCTTATACAGACCAGATGGACTCCACCTAAACAAAAGGGGGTAGAGGTGTTTGCTGGCACAGCAAATAGAATAGACGGGGAGTGTTTAAAGATGATGGGGCGGTTGCGGTAGGTGCAAGAGAACACTAGTACCGGTTGGAGAAAACCTTAAGGTGTACCAGTGAAATCACAAATCAAAGATTAATAAATATTATTCTAATTGGGGGAGATGAACTAAGTAAAAATGGCAATAAAGTAAATGGGAAAGGTATAAATCATTGGCGCCATGCTTGCATTAATGCAAGAAGTCTGACAAATAAGATTTATGATCTGGAAGGTCTTGCAGGGGTTGAAAGATTGAACACAATGAGCGTCACAGAGGAGGCCATCCTCTGCAGGAAAAGGGTAACATCATTCTTTTATTTAGATCCAAATTTACCGACTGTCTAATTCTGACTCTACATATAAAGGGCTTGAATGGGACTTTATTTATACCATCTGAGCAGCTTTCTTGTCAGATACTGTACCTTGAAACTATGTCTGCTTCTGCTTGTTCCTCTCGGTACAGGAAATTGTGCATTCTTTCTCTGTAATTATCAGGTGTTATTGGAATTTTTGTCATGTCCTTGACTTTATATTCCAATGACAAAGCAGGTGGCTTGTATTTCTGCAACACCAGAAGCTCATATTCGGTTTTCTCCGTGCAAGGCACTATCCTTCGATTGCCACTGTGCCACATCTCTAGATTGGCGAATTGGAAATCACTGCTCGGGTTTTTAGGTGTTTGGAGAACATCCTCTTTACTGACATAAATTTTCCTGACAAGCAGAGGTCGGCTTCCAAAATCGAAAACAATCCATTGGTCATAAATTCCTAAATTCACAGCTTCAAATGAGACCCTAACGTAATAGGAAGTTGTTGACGATTGGAATTTTCCACCTTCAGCACTAGAACAATTCTTTGGTAAGCCTTCTCCTTCCAGGCAGAATATTGCACCAGGTTCTCTCTTTAGCAGTGCAACATTCAGCAATGGTTTCTGCACACATAATAATAAAATAACATCAGTGATATTTCTCATTCCATTCAGACTTGAGAGATTCAACATTTTTTTAAATAAATAGATACAAACCAAGCAGCCTGTCTGACAACATTTATAATCATTCACACAGAAGCACTGCTCACAGTTCAACAAAAATTAGCAGCCTCGCTCAGAGAGGTCATAAGAATGGTTGTGTGAAATGTAAAATCTTCCACTTGTGCATTAGAGGGTGTTTCTTTGAGATTAGGATTAAGGCACATTGCTGGGGCAAAGAAGTGGGAACTCTACTCTGCGTTTATCTGTGCTATACCTGTCCTGGGAGTACTCAATGCCAACACTGAATTATAAAAGTGGGAAAGTCTTCCATTTTCCAGCACTGACATCTTGATAACCATAAATTTCACCAAAAAATACAAATGATCAAAAAGCAGAGGAACACCGAAAGCAAAGAAAGGTTGCAGTCATAAAATTAAGAGACTGAGCTGTTCAGCTTCTGTGGTGGCATAATGGCCACTTTAGACATTCAAATGAATTAACCCTTTGGCCTAGAAATTAGGTATGGCCCAGCCAGCTCAGTTGCGCCCAAAAGTTTGCGCAGCGCCCGGAGCCCGTTGCACCTGCCAGAAATTCACTTTTAGCGCCCCAAGTCGGAACCGGGCGCTGTTCCAGGGTGTGCCCGCCTCCGCTTGGGGCGCTGAAAGTGAATTTCAGCGCTCCAGCTGCCGCTGCGCCACCCGATGCGGTGCGGCAGGCTGGGGTACTGCAGGCCTCCTCCTTCTCTTAAGGAGGAGCTGCCTGCAGCCGTGAGATCGCCACTGGATTCTGCCGGCAAATGAGCCCGGCACCACGGAGAAGTGCCGGGCTCGCGGGAATCAGCCACCAATGCCGCGGGGGGGGTGGTGTAGGAGGCCGGGGAGGGAGGTGCGGGCAGGCGGCCGCCAAAAAAGCGGCCGGCCGCACCTCCACCTTTATGCGCCCCACTAACGCTGCATGAAGGCCGTGTTTCACGAACGTTGTTTGCGGCCGCTGCGGAAGAGGCGGCTGCAACTGAATATGGGCGCCGGGCCGGCATCGGGGCGGAACCGGGGCGCTGCGCACACCGATGACGTCATCGGTGCCGGCGCAGCGCTACCGGCTACCGCCGCCATTAACACTGCACTCAATTTCCACGCTACCAACCCCGCCGGCGCAGAAGACCTCTTTAGGTGCTAAGTGGGCACAAGGCCCACTGAATTTCTAGGCCTTTGTGTATTGAAAAACCTTACAGCTGTGTGTGTGTGATCGCGCCCCCTTATGCTGTCCTGGCTCTATGCCTTCACGGTCCAAATCATCAATTTACCATCTTGAAGCAATCACAGTGCAAATAGTGGGTGGCAATGGAAATCAAAGCTGGAGCCTCATTCTGTGTTGTAAGAAAGGGGGCGGACTTTCAATTTTAATGGAAAGGAAAATCAGGCGGGGAGTAGAACAGCACCACACAGACCTGGTAGGCAACGTTCCCTTTAAATTTTTGGGGTGCACGGCCCCTTTAACGGGCTGCGTGGCCCATACAAATTTCCACGCAAATGCGGTTATTTTTTATAGAAAAGCCGGTGAACAGCCTGCGCGGGACCTCCAGAGCGCTGCGCGGCCGCGCAGCTTAACAGGAACATTGATGGTAGGCCTCAGGTTCAATGTCTGATGAGTAGCACTCTAACTAGCCTCAGTGCCACAGGGCTACGGAGGGAAATTGAGGCAGGGCTCCTGCTTCTGATTGCTAGCCAGTGACTTCTACCAGAAAATGCCTGCACGTAGACATCAGGTAAGAACAGGGTCTGGCTTGGCTGTGATTCCTCTCTCAGTCACACAGCCTGCCAACACTCACTATCTGGGCTCATACATGAAGTATTGCCACTTGGGTACGATACTGGAGGACAGCCAATGCCCATGGAACCATACACGAGCATGAGTCAGCACCTTCAGGATAGGATGGCAGAAAATTGGAGTAAAGACTTTGAAGGAAACACCCAATATTTACATTGAAGAAAACTATATTGTTTTCAAAGTGAACCTAAGCTACAGCCCTGCCTTATTACTACAAATATGACAATTTACAAGATTTTTCCAGATTCCAACCCATGTTCTATAGTCCCATTCATAGATTATGTAGAACTTAATAGTGAAGAGATAGATGCCTGATAAAAAAAAAAATAACTTTATTAGACCTTGGTTCAAGTTTACATTGAAGCTGTGCTTGTGGAATTTATTCTAGGTCTGGTTCTGGAACTTTTTTATTAGCACATGAGGTCTAAAAAATCTTGCATTACAGAGCGGCAGTACGTAGATGTATGTCTTCAGTTCTCCATGGGATGAATTCTTAATCTTGGCTGTTCTGTTGAAAGAAGGTACCAAATAGAGGCCTACTGCTGCTCATGGGAATATACAGAAATCAGCAAGGAAGTCATCATGGAACACTCCTATTTATCTCCTGGTAACGAGATCACATGCAACACTGGCAGATGCATGAAGCAGGCTGTCCCCTTGCTTGGTAAATGGTCTTTTAAAACAGAAGCGGCACATCCCCATATTTTAAAATGGGTAGGGGGATTGATAAATTACAGTTTAATTTTTTAAAACATATTTTATATATAACTGAAAGCATTTTTAAGTTTACACTTTAAATAAACTAATGAATAACAAACAATAGTAACATGCTTGCAAAACAAGCAATAGTAGTGATTTTATATCACAAGGGACTACGATAGATTTCACTGAGGAGCTTGTGTAGAATTTTCCAAATAAAGCAACAACAACAATAACTTGCATTTATATAGCACCTATAACGTAGCAAAAGGTCCCAAGGTGCTGCACAGGAGCGTTATCAAAAAACAAACTTTGACACCGAGCCACATATTAGGGCAGAGGTCAAAGAGATAGGTTTAAAGGAGTGTCTTAAAGGAGGAAAGAGTTGCAGAGAGGCGGAAATGTTTAGGGAGGGAATTCCAGAGCTAGAAGTCGGCCCCACCCACAAAACTGTCGTTTGGGAACTCAGTACATGGTAATAAACTGCAATTAGATAGAAATTGCCCGTCAAGAACTTGTTCCTCAGTGGAGTAGAAGCCAATTCATTATTCATTTAGAAATATTGGGGTAGCGTTTCCGCTTGTTTGCACTGTTTTTTTTTGGCACAATTAGGCTAAAATTGGCATAACCCGCGCAAAAGATCGCTAATTTTAAGTGCAAATTATATTCAGCGCAAATCGAGTTTCCGCGATTTTTTGTGCTGGTTTAAACAACATCGTGCCAGAAGCCAGCCCCGCCCACAAAACTGGCCATGCCCCCAGGATGAATTAATCGCCACTGCAAGTTTCCGCTAATTGCGCTCGTTTGCGGGCCCCCGAGGAGGCTCTAAAAATTAAGCCGGTTCTTTTGGGCACAAGGACACTAATAGGCATGTTTTAAAAGCTTTTGAATGTGATTTTTTTTAATTTGCTAAGAAACTGACTACTGTATCCCGATACAACTAGCAAATGGTTCTGTATATTTTTAAAGTCATTTTCAGTCGAATTACTCACAGGTGGTGGATTGACACTGTGATTAAAAATGCTTATTTTTTGGGAAAAACCCATTTTCAGCTATATTACATTTTAAAACGCTGCCCATTTGCGCTGGTTCATGGCAAATTTTACGTTTGCTGATATGTAAATGAATTTGAGCGGAAATTCAAGGACAAAAAACACTTCTCAAAACTAATGCAATTCTGGGTGCAATTTATGGCCAGATCGCCAATTGTGCCCAAAGCGGAAACGCTACCCCATTGCCTAGAATGATGTCATCCTTGTTTACCTTGAACTAACTAGCATGGGTACAAGAATACGCTTTGCTTTTTGCTGAAAATTCCACAGTGCAGAAGCTCTTTTTTATCCGGCACCGACGGGACCGACGCGGTGCCGGTTGATCAAAAAGTCCGGATTAAAGAGAGGTATACTTACCACGGTACGAGAGCTCCGTACACAGCCACAGGTGCAGGAGCCCTGGTTACACGGCACTTGTGCAGGAACCCCAGTTACGCAGCCACAGATCCAGGAACCCCGGTTACACGGCACTTGTGCAGGAGTCCCGGTTACATGGCCACAGATCCAGGAACCCCGGTTACACAGCCACTAATATATAGTAAAACTTACCTGAACCTACTCCTGAATTTTGCCGGTTAAGAGAGAGTTTCCTGTATATTGCTTGTCTGTTTAGTTCTGCGTGAACCTGTGTATCACTAGTGTGCTGTATCATGCTTACTCTATTAAATAAACTTCAAAATGTTTCAGACTTTAGCCCATGGCCTCACCCATGTTTACAATGCAAATAGCACTATCTGTGTTTGTGAAAGTCCAAAGAGTATAGTGACTGGAAAAGCCTTTACCCAGAATTTACCAGCCTCGGTCCTATTTCAATATGTATTAGATTTTTTTATCATTAGTTGTATTATCTTTTAGCAGTGAGAGAACCCAAGTTTGGTTTGGATTACAGTAAAAAAAAATTCTAATGCATCTAGTTCTTGTAGTTGATCCAAAAAGTCAAGTTTATGTTCATAATATTTGGAGATGATTGATTCTGAAACTCCTCCCACTTATAGTAATTTATTGTACTTCCTGCTGTTAACATGTCAGTAACACTAGAAATGTCATAATATATATTGAGAGGTCTTATTGCCGCAGGATAAGTTATTATTTCAGAATCAGAGTCAGTCATTAGTTTTTTTTTTACTTTGCACGAGCTGGCAACTTGTAAAGGTCGATGACCTTTTGTGAAAAGAAAAACCTCTTGACATCTAACCTAGTTGTATGCTGACATAATTTATTTGCACAACCCCTGGTTCTCCCCAACCCAGCTAACTCAAATAGTCTATTGGCATGGATATAGTCTCGTCCCTTCATTATTTTAAAGATCTCAATCAAATCTCCCCGAAGTCTATTCTGAGTGCTGACGAAAGTTCATCGTCCCGAAACGTTAACTCTGTTTCTCTCTCCATAGGTGCTGCCTGACCAGCTGAGTATTTCCAGCATTCTCGGTTTTTATCCCCAAAGTCTATGTTTTTCTAGAGAAAAATACCAAGATCTCTAAGCCTAGTGTGGTAACTAAGACCCTTTAACGTAGGTATCAATCTGGTGGCCCTCATCTGAACCTTTTCCAGGGCCTCTATAACACCCATCAGGTAGGGGACCAAAACTAGACACAGTTTTCTAGGCAAAGCCTAACAAGGGTCTTATAAAAGGATAGTATAGTGCTTATTGCTTTATATTGGATCGCCCCAGCGGCAGTACATTCTAATACTCTATTAGCTTTTGCTATAGCCTAGTGGCACTTGTCATGAACCTCTATAGATTCATGTACTCGAACACCTAGATCTTTTTCCTGCTCAACAGTCTTTAGTTCGGAACCCTTTATGGTGTACACATGCTTGGCATTAGCCCTACCCACCTGCATAGCACTACATTTATCTATATTAAATGACATCTGCCACATGTAGGTCCATTGTCCCATTGTATTTAGATCTGATTACAGTCATTTTTTCTCCTCTAATATGCTAACACTCACACAAATCTTTATGTGATCCACAAATTCGCGAACAGTTTCCCCAAATACCTTTTTCAAGTCATTAACAAAGATTGTGAAGAGCAACAGTCCCAACACCAATCCCTGTGGAACTCCACCGGAACCTGTCTCCATTAAAAATGCGGGTGCGGCCATTTTTGGGCACGTGGGGGCCGGACGCAGGGAGTGAACTCTGTACCAAATGCATAGGCCCAAGGTGCATCAGATATTGGGCCTCCGGCCATTCTATCACTCAGCTAGTGGGCTACAGACACCTGATAGATGTCCCCAGGCAGCTCGCCGGCGAAGAGCAATTGAAGATTGGTCCACTGCAACGCTAGCAGCAGCCCTCAGGTGAGTCGGTTAAGTGGTTAAAGGGGGGCGATTGGGAAGTTGAGCGACCGGGAAGCAGGGCAACCGGGAATGGGGCGATCGGGGAGGGGGTGTAATTAGGATGGGAGGGTAGCAGTGGCTGGGAGGAAAGGTAGCAGTTGGTGTTGATCGGGGGTGGTTACGGCGGAGATCATGGGGAGTGTAGCGGCATTGACTGGGGGGGGGAGGGGGCAATGGTGGGCAGCAGTGCCGCACATGCTTTGAATGTGGGGATACGCCAGATCCTGACTGAGGCTAAGGAGCAGGAATTCCTAGCATAGGAAGTTCATGCCTTTGGCTCTGTCCACCTTGCCATCATTTGCGTTGTAAAGGGAAAACTTTGGTCTGCCCTTTACAAGGCAAGGAAACCTCCAGAAACGGCAGATATCTGGCACAACCGTATTTCCGATGAGCAATTTGTACAAGGACAACTTAGTGATATAGTTTTTCATTCTATCAAATGTTCCCTTCTAGTTTTTATATATAATCTAACTTCTTGTCAGTTTTTCCTCCTGTTTGCCCCCTTCCTACTCTCCAACGTTCTTTGACTATACAAACACATACACACAATGGCAATCAGGAGCAGGAAACCTGGATGATTTTCCCTTCTTAACCCAAGGTGCTGAGGCCAAATGTAAAGCCCTACTGCTGGATGGGACCCTTTTAATCTAAGTTTTAAGAGGGAGCTTATATATGTATATGTACACACATATGTGCACGCTTATTGTATTATTTGTAATAAGCATAAGAGCATAAGAATTAGAAGCAGGAGTAGGCCATATGGCAATTTGAGCCTGCTCCAACATTCAATAAAATCACAGCTGAACTTCGACCTCAACTCCACTTTTCCGCCCAATCCCCATATTCTTTGATTCCCCTAGAGTCCAAGGGGGAAAAATTCAGTTTGCTTTGCGTTTGCGCCTCCCGTTAGCGCCCCAAGGGGACGCAAAGCACTTAGCGCCTGGGCGCGGCAGCGGCAGCCGGTAGTGCCCCGCAGCGCTGCACCTCCAGTAATGACATCATCACCATGCGCAGTGCCCTGCTCGCGCCCCGGCCACAAACTTGACTCGCACCCCTTGACACTATGTCCGACAGGGTCAGGGTGGCGTTTTTGTGGCCAGGGTGGCGTAAATTAAAGGGCAGATGCTGGGCAGCCATTTTTTTTGGGCCGCCTGCCAGCACCTGCCTCCTCTCGCCTCCTCTTGCGGGGTGCCGGCCGCAATCCATCAGCCCAGTACTCCTCTTGAGTGACGGGATCTTTTGACGGCACCCCTCTCCCCGATAGTCCAGCAGGGCCCCGGTGCGTGCTGTGCTAGGCCCCTCCCCTTTAATCAGGGGAGGGAGGCCTGCAGTACCGCGGCGCTACGTGCCGACGTGCGTGGCGTTGTTGCACGTAGCACCGCGATATTGAATGGGAGCGCCTCAAGAGGGAGGGGGAGTGCTTCCAGTAGCACCCCGCCTCCTGCTTGGAGTGCTACCATTCAATTTCGGGCACGGGGGCGCTAACATTTTCAGGGCGCTTAAAATAGCGCCCCGGCGAAGTTATTGCCCCAAAGGGGGCACGAGCCAATTATTGCCCCCAAAAATCTATCTATCTCAGCCTTGTATATACTCAACGAATCAGCTTCCACAGCCCTTTGGGGTAGAGAATTTCAAAGATTCACAACCCTCTGAGTGAAGAAGTTCCTCCTCATCTCGGTCTTAAATGGCCGACCCCTTATCTTGAGACTATGCCTCTTAATTCTAGACTCTCCAGCCAGGGGAAAAAAACTCTCAGCATCTACCCTGTCAACCCCCTCAGAATCTTATATGTTTCAATGAGATCACCTCTCAATCTTCTAAACTCCAGGGAGCGTAGGCCCAATCTACTCAATCTCTTCTCATAGGACCACAACTCATCCCAGGGATCAATCTAGTGAACCTTTGTTGCACCGCCTCTAAGGTATATATGTCCTTTCACAGATAAGGAGATCAAAACTGTGCATAGTACTCCAGGTATGTTCTCACCAAAGCCCTGTACAATTGTAGTAAGACTTCCTTACTCTTATACCCCAACCCCCTTGCAATGAAGGCCAACATGCCATTTGCCTTCCTAATTGCTCGCTGTACCTGCATGTTAACTTTCTGTCAGCAATTTTTTCTTAGGTACCATAGAAATAGCTAGTGTGGGAAATGGAAAAATTCAAACTGGTGAAATTACAGTCATTCCATTTTACCAAGTTTAAAATCCTTTGAACAGTGGTTCTCCATGATAAAAGTAAAGATCTAAGTTGGCTCATTAATTAATTATGAAGCATTATCCTAGTTATCTTTGCAAATCAATTAAGAATTCGATAGACTCTGGAACAGTACCCATGGATTGGTGGGTAGCTAATGTTACTTCACTGTTCAAAAAAGGTGGTAGAGAGAAAACGGGGAATTACAGACCAGTAGGCCTGACATCGGTAGTGGGGAAAATGCTAGGGTCCATTATAAAAGATGTAATAGCAGAGCACTTGGAAACCAGTGACCGGATCGGACAAAGTCAACATGGATTTACAAAAGGTAAATCATGCTTGACTAATCTACTGGAATTTTTTGAGGATGTAACTGGTAAAATAGATAAGGGAGAACCAGTGGATGTGGTGTATTTGGATTTTCAAAAGGCTTTCGATAAGGTCCCACATAAGAGATTAGCGTGTAAAGTTAAGGCACATGGGATTGGAGGCAAAGTATTGACTTGGATAGAGAACTGGTTGGCAGACAGAAAGCAAAGAGTTGGAATAAACGGTTCTTTTTCCGAGTGGCAGGCAGTGACTAGTGGGGTACCGCAGGGATCGGTCCTTGGGCCCCAGCTATTCACAATATATATATTAATGATCTGGACGAGGGAACTAGATGTAATAGCTCCAAGTTTGCAGACGACACAAAGCTGGGTGGGCGTGTGCGCTGTGAGGAGGATGCTGAGAAACTCCAGTATGATTTGGACAGGTTGGGTGATTGGGCAGAAGCATGGCAGATGCAATATAACGTGGATAAATGTGAGGTTATCCACTTTGGTGTCAAAAACAAGAAGGCAGATTATTATCTGAATGGCAATAGATTGGGAGAAGGGGAAGTGCAACGAGATCTGGGCGTCCTTGTGCACCAGTCGCTGAAGGTAAGCATGCAGGTGTAGCAGGCGGTTAAGAAGGCAAATGGTATGTTGGCCTTCGTAGCGAGAGGGTTTGAGTACAGGAACAAGGATGTCTTGCTGCAGTTGTACAGGGCCTTAGTGAGACCACATCTTGAGTATTGTGTGCAGTTTTGGTCGCCTTATCTGAGGAAGGATGTTCTTGCCATGGAAGGAGTGCAGCGAAGATTCACCAGGCTGATACCTGGGATGGCAGGAATGACGTATGAGGAGAGATTGGATCGATTGGGCTTGTACTCGCTGGAGTTTAGAAGAATGAGAGGGGATCTCATTGAAACTTATAAAATTCTAACAGGACTAGACAGACTAGATGCAGGAAGGATATTCCCGATGGTCAGGGAGTCCAGAACCAGGGGTCACACACTAAGGATAAGGGGTAAGCCATTTAGGACAGAGATGAGGAGGAATTTCTTCACCCAGAGAGTGGTGAACCTGTGGAATTCTCCACCACAAAAGGCAGTAGAGGCCAATTCATTAAATATATTCAAGAAGGAGTTGGATATATTTCTTAAGGCTAAAGGGATCAAGGGGTATGGGGTGAAAGCAGGGACAGGGTACTGAATTTGGATGATCAGCCATGATTGCATTGAATGGCGGAGCAGGCTCGAGGGGCCGAATGGCCTACTCCTGCTCCTATCTTCTATGTTTCTATGAATGATTATTCAACATTACATGTAGTTGCTACTCCATTCATTTACCAGAACATTTAATTATTTATTGTACTTGATGAAAACAAAACTGGGTTCACACACAGTACTGCTGTGCAATGAGTGAGTGTTCTATAAAATTGTTGCTTCTTATCTTGTCTAGGTGTGACAGTCTGTGTAAATACTTGATCTCATATCCATGTGATACAATACTTGAAAAAGAAAAGTAAGTATCTACCTGTGATTGTATCTGGAAGTTCCACTTCAGTTTAGATCTTCTGCTGTAATGGGGTATTCTTAAGTCACAATCGCATGAAATAGCAATGCCATCAATCTCTTCTGACATCTGCAAATTAATAAATAATATTAAAGCATCTGCAATAATAGGAAATATTAATCAGATTTTGAACATTTGAATAACGAGGAGACTGGATAACATTGACAAAAGACAGAAGTAACTATTGATGAAAGAAACCATCTTACAATCAGTACTTCATTCCCACAGTTCCTGTATTCCTCCAGTAATCTGTCCCGATAGGATATCAGCCCTTGTTTTTTTGCTGCTTTCCTCCGCTTCTGAGTAACCTCTGACCGCATTAGCCACTCTTCAAGTTCTTCCTGAGAGTGCGCGCAGATGCAGTTCTCACCAAATTCACAGATGTCTACCCTTTAAAATAAACCATTAAACATACTCTATAAAACCGGCAAAGGCACAGTAAATCCAAAGAAGGAAGGGACTATTCTTGCATTGATGGCCCGGTATCCCAGCAACATCAGTACTGGCTTCATATTCAAATGACTGGGTGTTAGATTCCTTAGGATAATGGGCAGAGCTTTATTAGCTATGACATTTTTGGCTGTCTACTAATAAAGCATCCTGCGGGCAGTGCTTTCTCATTCTCTGAACTGAAGGTAGCTGCTAGTTAGCAAAGATCCAGAATAAATAGAAAAAAAAATCTCAGGAATCTATGATGGAATTGTACTTTAAAGCTATCATTTAAATGTAAGTTGTTACAGATATTAATGTGCTAGGAATGAGGACTGATTTTAATAGGACAATAGAGCAATCAATTCACATTGATCAGGTTCTGGTTACTGGGGTAGTGACACAAGGCTCCAAAATTCTTCACAACATGCAGTTGCATCCAGATCTTACTGAAGCTACCAGACTTTACAAGGTCAGTGGGAGCATGTATGGGGCAAGAATATCTGACACGCACCAGGCATTGAAAGGAGGTTGCCTAAACTCACCATCCCAGCCATGAAAAAATGCCCCCTTTCTTCAGGGGTCTGAGCTGCTTCCTAGGCCTCGACCCCATCAGTGGGACCCACTTTGACCCATGCGGAGGTTGGTCTGCCTTGACTCACTCCGTGTACCGGCCTCCAAAGATTCATGGGTTCTAAATGAGCCAGGCAAGTGGGAACTCCTAATGTATGCCCTTGACTCCGACCCACTGATGATATTGTCCTAATAAGGGGCAGGCAAATCTCCTGTAAGCAGCAAAGAGCCAGTTTTGCCGGGTCTCTGTCATTTTCCAGGGGGTTCTCCCAGTCTACTGTTGGAGTTACAGTGGGAGACTGGCGTGAACCTCCATGGATTTTCAGGCTCAATTGTATCATTTCTAATTCAGGACTTTTCTCAATGTTACAGGAGCCTTTCTGCAGCAGATGAATTACTTACAATATTCCAGAAAGAATGAATATAGTCCTATAAAATTATTATTCATTCACTTGTGTTATTTTTGTAAATACCTAAAATTTCATTTACCTTGAACATAACTGAAATGTTTTGACTTTAAGGGGTGGTTTTCGGTGTTTCCACACAACTGTAGTGTCTTTCAAGACCATCTGAGCATGTTCTATGGATGAACAATGATTCTCAAACCTATCCTGAGAAGAAAAGATTACCAGGCAGACTCGACAATAGAATTGAACATTGTTTTCTGTCACCACTTCTGCTCCTTCTTGTCCATTCCAATTTAGTTGCTGGGATAGTTGAAGCAAGATAGGACGCTTCAAAACTCGTGTCCCTCGTGTCTCTGATTTCCATACCGTCAGTTCAACTTCACTGTGGGCAAAATTGCAATAATTGTAAGCATGGTGACATAATGCCCCCTGCAGTATATATTTGCAGTACTGCACTTTTTCTGGAGACGGGGCTGGTCTAATTTCATTGCATTGTTTCATACCATTGTTATCTGCAAGGATATGCACCAACAATGGACTCCATCCATGCTGTGGTGAGGATGTACACAAGCCATTATTGCTTTGATGGGCTATCTGCTGAGGCACACTGTAGAAACAAATTGCACACAATTCAACAAATTGTCCTTCAAATTCATTGACAATTTCTTCCTCAACGCTCTGTTGTTTTGGATTAGCTGTGTCTGAACATGATTTCCCATTGTTTACTGTTTCTGCCACCAACTTCTTTAGTTTGTTTTGTTCAGTATTGTTGTTTTTTTCATAGTTCCACACTAAAGCTTCTTCTTCACTCCAGGCAAAGGTGCAGCGATTCTGATGCTTCCTGCAGCCTGAGCTTTCCGTGTAGAACCAACATACTTCATAGCGCGTGGGATTAATGAAAGTTGGTCGTCTGCGAATTAGTCTCCAGCTGCCATATCTGTTCTGTCGCTTCCTGGCAACAAGATGGAGATGCTGACATTTGTGGTTCACATTTTTAAGGACGATGGCGTTCTCACTCGTCTTCTCGAAACATTGTGAGCAAATTAGCTGCAAATCAAGCACCTTGAACAGATCTTCAATTCCTTTCATTCTCCCTCAGGAAGGCTATGTAAATAGTGGAATTCTCTGTTGTTTGGTTTCCAATGGCCTGACGAGTAGTCAATGTTCTGCCCCTGAGTTAGAAAAGAGGTATTTACTAGTCCTGTAACAACAATAAGAAACATGAGAAATGTATTTTTTTTATAATACTTGTGTAAAGAAATATTAGTAGAAATTAAAAAACCTTTTTTATATTGGTACAATATCGCAATAACATTAATGGTATCACACTTTAGTTGAAAGCTTACTAAATGTTATAAACAGAACACACTACAGCCAGAACTGTCTCCACAATGACATTAGGAGCTGGATTCTACTCTGTGATTCCATCCAAAATTACAAATAGCAGAGGGTGGTGGAGCCCAGGTCCCTGGCAGATTTCCCTTCTGTCAACCTGTGCTCGCACCACTTCCTGGGGCTGCCTTTCAAGTCACAAACCATCCTGACTTAGAAATATATCACCGATCCTTCATCGTCACTGGGTCAAAATCCTGGAACTCCCTCCCTAACAGCACTGTGGGAGTACCTTCACCACACAGACTGCAGCGGTTCAAGAAGGCGGCTCACCAGCACCTTCTCAAGGACAACTAGGGATAGCAATAAATGCTGGCCTTGCCAGTGACGCCCACATCCCATAAATGAATTTTTTTTTAAACCCAGGAAGCAGCAGTAATGGCGCTGAGGTAACCCAATGGAGGGAGAGCATTTATAGCAGCCACCTCTTCCTCCAATCTGGCCTCCAATGCCTTTTCTCTGTCGGCCTCAGTATCAGCCAGAGCCTACAAGGCTGTAGCTCCAATCTGTGGCAGCAGTACTGGCATTTCCCTCGGGAGCGGTGGTTAGCTCCTTCTTGGTGACGGAATCCTGCCGGAGCCTGCCATGCATGGGAAATGACCACTGATCAGGGAATTGGGTCAGGTTGGGGCAGGGTTGAGGGGGGATGAAACAGAAGTCCTATCCCACTGCTAGTCCATCCCTTAAAAAAGACCACCCTAGATGTAACAGACATATAATGCTCAATTTTTCTTTCCAATTTTCTTCTGTCCTGTGATGAAAGCACTTACAAATGCCCCATAGTTCAGGGCATTGTCACCAATTATAGCAGCTCAACTAGCATGAACTAACTCAGCATAGACTAGAACCTTGGACCTTCCTGGTAGCATGGCTAAGTTCCCCACCAGTCAATGCACTTATACAGTAAGCTATTTGACTTGGAACTCTGTTCATTGTGAGTTGTCCAGCCAACCTCACTTGTGGAGATGTTTGTCATATCTCAATTCTGGTCGCTACTTCCCCTATGTTTTTATTTGCACCCTGAAAGGCTTCTTGTACAAAGTACTATATTTTTTTTGTATAAAGCTCTGGACATAGCCAGAAGAAAACAACAGCCCAGGTTTTGCTGGAGAAGAGCATCTCACGGTGTGCCCAGTTAGTTGGGCTTTTTCCCTTACCCTTCAGCTCGAAAAATGTTTGCCCTGTAGGTTGCTGGAACTGCGAGCTGATAACGGTGCGGAGAGGGCAGTGGGGCATTTGGGACCTTGGTGAACATCGCGACCAACAGTCTATCGCCTTAACCAATGAGATTTATAGATTGAGAAAGAAACAGAGGAATGACGGAGAAGGAAA
Organism: Somniosus microcephalus; assembly: GCF_052327205.1. Taxonomy (NCBI): domain Eukaryota; kingdom Metazoa; phylum Chordata; class Chondrichthyes; order Squaliformes; family Somniosidae; genus Somniosus; species Somniosus microcephalus. Next base: position 150,022,630 of record NC_140999.1, read on the forward strand.
TAGGGTGAATTAGAGTCAAGTTAGGTACAGAAAGAGTAATAAAGAGAGGGAAAGAAAGATTGGATTAAGAGAAAGAGAAGAGTCAGAAAGGAAAAGTTAAAAAAAATTACATTTTAAATTTTAAAAATCGCCTACAACAATTTACTACCTGTAGAAATGAGACTCCACAGTTTAAACTGTTCCCTTTCTGAACCGGATAGATTGTTGGCATTGCAGGAACACAAATCTCCTCATTCAAAAGGTACTGATTCTGTTAAGTACCAGCCCTAGAATTTTACAGAAATTAATGTGCAAATGCAGAAACTTCATGAAACTCACTGTGTTAAGTCCATGAATGATTTAGACACGGACTAGCAGGAGTGAACACAAACAGATGTTTACTGGTGGAAGTCCATAACGAATCTAAACAACAGAGGCTCTCTAGCGCCTTTTATACAGGGGTGGTCACTGCCGGTACTGCAGTCTGAGACCAGTTATTCTCTTAAAGGTACATACACAACAATTCCTCCCCTTTTAGATAAACAGCACATAACATTCATTTAACAACTAATGATAACGAATTACAATCACAATTACTGTTGCTAGATACATTGGTTAAGTTTAAGCAATTATAAGTTCAGTCTTTGAGGAGGCTTCCTAATTCTGTCTGGATAACGCCTCTTTGGAGTATCAGGTTCTTCTGGCAATGTTGAGTCGGAATCAATGTCATTGTTTGGTTCATCTGCTTCCAATATTACCGGTTCTGCGGTAGCTGCAATTGGAACGTCGATTTCATTACCAGGTGTATCAGATCATGGTGTGGAGTTGACGTTTTCCAGTGATTCTAGAATCTGGTCAGCATGGCGTCTTACAATGCTCTCCCCAACATCCACGGTATACATGAGAGGTCCTTGTCGTGTACAAATCGTTCCTGGCTGCCATTTCTCAGTGCGGTAGTCCCGGGCCAAAACTGGTTGACCTATCTTAAAACTCCTGGTCGGCCTTTCATTCATATTCTGAAACTGCCTGTTCTCCACATCTCTTCGGACGTTTGGCTTAACCAAATCCAAGCGGCATCGTAGTCTTCGATTGAAGAACATCATGGCTGGAGTTTGGTTGGTAACCGCATGTGTCGCATTCCGGTAGGCAAACAAGAAGTTGTCCACCTTGTGTTGTAGGGGTATATCTTCATTACACATTGCCTTGATAGCCTTCTTGAATGTTTGGACAAACCTCTCGGCCAATCCATTAGTGGCTGGATGATATGGGGCAGATGTGTAATGCTTAACACCATTGTTCTTTAAGAACCTCCGGAACTCTTCAGACACAAACTGTGGTCCATTGTCAGAGCAAATCTGTTCAGGCAGCCCATTCCTGGCGAATATGGTTCGTAAAACTGCGATAGTTTTTTCCGTGGTGGTTGAGGACATTTTTATTACCTCTGGCCACTTTGAATGTGCATCCACCGCAATTAAGAACATCGAGTCCATGAAGGGACCAGCAAAATCAATGTGCACCCCTTGCCATGGGGATGAGGGCCACTCCCATGGATGCAGAGGAGCTTGTGGTGGGGCGTTTTGGACCTTCTGGCATCCTGCACAGCTCTTGGTCATCTCTTCGATTTCTCTATCGATTCCCGGCCACCACACAAACGCTCTGGCTAAGCTCTTCATTTTTACCCCACCCAGATGACCCTCATGAAGCTCATTGAGCACTCTATTCGTCAACTTAGGTGGAATTACTACTCTGGATCCACACATCAAGGTTCCTCTGCACACTGACAGCTGTTCTCTTCTTGACGAAAATGCTGGCAGCAGTGGTTCGCCATGTGCTGGCCATCCCTTCACCGTTAAATCATAGACCCGTGATAGTGTCGGGTCATTCCGTGTTTCCTTTTCTATGTTTGCATTCGTCACAGGGAGACATTCGACTATGGTCGAGTGGAATAACTCCATTGGATCCACTGCAAGGTCTTCTTCTTCCACCGTTGGCAACGGTAGACGTGACAATCCATCAGCATTTCCATGCTGTTTAGTTCCCCTGTACTCGATGTCATATTGGTGTGCCCCTAGGAAAAGGGACCATCTCTGCACCGTTGTGCTGTCATTATCGGTACGCCCTGCTGAGGGTTGAAAATGGAGACAAGAGCTTGATGATCGGTTAGTAGAGTAAATTTTTGACCGTGCAGATAGTGATTGAACTTCTTCACCCCCCACACTAGGCTGAGGGCCTCTCTGTCAATCTGGGCGTAGTTACGCTCGGCAGAAGTTAACGAACGTGACGCAAAAGCTATCGGCCTCTCCAAACCATCAAGGAATTTATGTGACAGTACCGCCCCAATGCCATAGGGAGACGCATCACACGCCAGCCTGATTGGCAGTGCTGGGTTGTAGTGAGCCAATGCTTCCTTCGAAGTGATTAAGTCCTTACTCTTCTGAAAAGCACGTTTACAATCATCGCTCCATTTCCATGCTACCCCCGTTCGTAGCAGGGCGTTCAGTGGATGCAGAATTGTCGACAAATTCATCAAAAACTTATGATAGTAATTCACCAACCCGAGGAAGGACCTCAGTTGCGACACATTTTCAGGCGCTGGGGCCTTAACAACCGCTTCAATTTTGTCAGGGGACTTATGTAACCCCTCTTCATCAATCACGTGGCCACAATACGATATCTGTTTCTTTAAAAATTCGCACTTCGGGCGGTTGGCTCGCAGCCCATGTTCCCGTAGTCTAGTGAGCACCTGTTCTAGGTTGTTAAGGTGTTCACTGTCATCTTCACCTGTTACAAGGATGTCGTCCAAGTAACACTGAGTCCCTGGAATCCCTTGCAGGACTTGTTCCATCGCACTTTGCCATATCGCCGGAGCCGATGCTACTCCGAATACCAATCGATGATACTGGTAAAGACCTTTGTGAGTGTTTATCGTGAGATACTTCCTAGAGGACTCTTCAACCTCCATCTGCAAATATGCTTGTGCTAGGTCAATTTTTGTAAAACGCTTCCCTCCAGACAGTGAGGCGAAGATGTCTTCTATCCTTGGAAGAGGATATTGTACTGTGTGAAGGACAGGGTTCACCGTCACCTTGAAATCCCCACAGATGCGAATCTTCCTTGGCTCTCCGGACTTATTGCTTAACGTTTTCTTCATGACAGGAACGATGGGTGTCGCCCACTCGCTCCAGTCGACCTTAGACAACACGCCCGCCTTCTCCAGATTCTCCAGCTCTGCCTCGACAGCTGGACGAATTGCATATGGTACCGGTCTCGCTTTGAAAAACTTGGGAACTGCATTCTCTTCTATTTTTAACGAGGCGGTTACGCCTTTACGCGTGCCCAGTTCTTGTTGAAATACCTCTTTGGCGTTAGCTAAGATTGTTGACAATCGTCCAGGAGTGACGTCTTCATCTTTTTTACCGTCCACCGTCATTGCATGAATGGAATGCCAATCTAAGTTTATCTTCCTGATCCATTCCCGTCCCAATAACGGTGGTCCACCATTTGGCAGTATGTAGAGATACAATTTCCGTATTGTCTTGCCATTGTATCCGACAGGCACCTTTATTTTTCCTCTGGGGTATACTTTTTGCCCCGTATACACCGTCAAGATGATGGAAATCTCCTGTTCTCGGATTCACTATCGCTCATCTGGTCTTCGGAACTACTATCCGTCATCTTTTGTACTTTCTTGTACGGTTCCTTAGTAGCCTTTTTGTTGTCGCTGGTCTTCTTCCCAGACCTACAAACTCGTGCAATGTGTCCAATCTTCCCACATTGTCTGCATATTTTGTCTTTGGACCAGCAGTCCTTCTGGTCATGGTTAGTTCTGCCGCAGCGATAACATTTTGCAAATCCCCGTGTCATTTCGTGGGTGCCGTATTCCTGTGGTTTTTGTTGAATTTCTGCAGCTCCCCTGGCTGCTGCTTCATACGATACTACCACGCTGAAAGCCTTATCTAGCGTCAGCTCTTTTTCTGCGAGTAACTTCTTCTGTGTTCCTTCACTCAGGAGTCCACAGACAAATTTGTCCCGTAGGGTATCTGCCAGTCCTGCTCCGAACTGGCAGTGCTTTGATAGCTTGCGTAGTTCCGTAAGATACTCAGCATTGCTCTCATCTTTGTGCTGAGTTCTCCTGTGGAATTTAAATCTTTCTGCTATCAACAGCGGTGCAGGGTTTAAGTGCTCCTGTAGAACAGCAACAATTTCATTAAAACTCTTCGCCTTCGGTTTGGCTGGAGTAATCAGATCCCGCAATAGGCCGTACGTTCTAGCGCCCATTACGTTTAGCAATATTGATGCCTTTTTCCCCTCCGCTATTTCATTTGCCTCGAAATATACCTCGACTCTTTCCACATACGTGGTCCAGTCCTCTAATGTATTATCAAAAGCAGTGATACAGCCAGTCTTCGGCATCTTGCAAATCTAAAATGGCATCTCCCGTGCTTTGCCTTCTTCCCCGATTTAACAAAATGGTGCCTCCCGCGCTTTGTCTTCTTCCCCGCTGTTGTTAGCGCTGCTTTCCACGGTTTCCTGCACGTTAAATATTAATTCGTTTTCTTTTATTATCTTCCCGTCATGGAGCGGACCCTGTGGGACACTTCCCTCCCTCTTCTGAGGTCCGAACGCTGCCCAGCTTTGAAACACCGGCCGCGCCCTCTGTGCTCCACCCTCTCTCTCTCTCCTTGCTTCCCGACTCGCTGCCCGGCCCCGTTGAAAGGCCACCCGATCGAGCTTCAGCCCGCCGCAGCCCAGGAAGGATCAGAGCACTACCTGCCACCAGCCCGACTAGCTGGGAAACCACGGACCGAGGAACCCAGCCTGGCTCTGGAAAGTCACTCCTGCAAAGCCTTGAACCCGATGATTGACGGTCGACGCCCGTTTCTCGAGTTTCAATGGCCTCTATTATTTTTTTTTATTTTTTTTCTGGCTCCGACCTTCAACAACGTCGTCGGAGCTGCTGCTGAGTTGCAGGTAAGTTTGTTTCTTTACTCGTCGCCAGTGTTAAGTCCGTGAATGATTTAGACACGGACTAGCAGGAGTGAACACAAACAGATGTTTACTGGTGGAAGTCCATAACGAATCTAAACAACAGAGGCTCTCTAGCGCCTTTTATACAGGGGTGGTCACTGCCGGTACTGCAGTCTGAGACCAGTTATTCTCTTAAAGGTACATACACAACACACTGGGAGGTTGAAGGTGAGCTGGCACATTTGCAAGGCCAACAACGCAAATCGTTCGGCAAACTGTGCCGATTTTCAATCCACGGGGTATCACTTCCTCGCCACAAGTTGCAGGCCAATTTGCACGTTAATAACGGCGTGCCCCATTAAACTCGCCGTTATTTTGGCTGCAAAATCTGGGCCATTATTTTTTGAAATCCTTTTACCAACACAAACCTATAGCTTAAATAAAATTCCTGGTCATCTAGGTACTCGCATGTCAGCTTCCCAGCTAAATGGTTTTAATTCCATGGCTGCCTGTTACAGGAAACTCTTTTTTATCCAGCACCGACGGGACCAGCGTGCTGCCGGTTGATCAAAAAGTCCGGATTACAGAGAGGTATACTTACTAAGGTACGAGAGCCCCGTACAAGGCCACAGATCCAGGCGTCCCTGTTGCATGGCAACAGGTGCAGGAAGCCCAGTTACACGGCAACAGGTGCAGGAACCCCAGTTACACGGCCACAGATCCAGGCATCCCTGTTGCATGGCAACAGGTGCAGGAACCCCAGTTACACGGCCACAGATCCAGGCATCCCTGTTGCATGGCAACAGGTGCAGGAACCCCAGTTACACGGCCACAGATCCAGGTCCCCAGTTACACAGCCACTAATATGAAGTAAAACTTACCTGAACTTACTCCTGAATGTTGCCGGTTAAGAGAGATTTCCGGTTATTTAGGTGCCGGTAAAAAGAGAGTTTCCTGTATTCAATTTTTTTTATTACTGTCTGGAGTGAGTTTTGTCAGTTCAAAACTGGAAGAGTATTGTGGTGACAGATGGGAAAACTGGTGTGTTTTTATCAGTTGGCTCCAATCCAAACTCATTTTCATTCAGTCAATCATGAATGCCACTAATAATAGTTTTGGAGAAACCCCGTCCATAGTCCCACTCAAAGTAGAATCTTTGGTGCTGGAACATTTCCACTGTGAAAGAAGGAAGTGGAGAGAAAATTGTATTCTGCTCATGGGGAGGACAATGCATTCTCAGGTTATCCATACCAATGTGCTGCACCACAAATTTGTAGAATGTGGTTTCATGTATACATTCCTCCATTTTAAATTCCAAGTCTACTGGGCTATGAATAAAATGGACACCAAACACTTGGGGGTGCAATTTTAATGCAGAGTGGGATCGGTGCAGCCGGGTATTGAGACGGCTGAGAAACCGTCCGTACCTCCGCAGCATGAGGCCTAGGAGATTTTAACGCCCAGTGCTGATCTGCTTCCTCAGCATCAGTCTTTCGCCTGAACCTGGTGGCAACAGCTACCTGGCCGGCAGGAGGGAACGGGATTTCAGGCGGCAGCCTCCCTAACGGAACAGGCTCCAGCACTAAGACAAATGTGTAGGGGTCAGAAGAGTGTTGTGGTCGGGGTAGGGGGAGGGAAGCCCGGGCAGGGAGGCCCAAGGTTTGCTGCTCCTCTATCTACAGAATTAAAATAAACCCACCTTTCTGGGACTATTCTGGCCCTGGTTTCTCTTCCTGACAGGTTTGACCAAGTGGAGCAGCCACAACGGCTTCTCCACACATGCCTCAGGTTAAGATTCCAGTTGTGCCCCGATAACACCATCAGACCCCGATCTGCATAATTAAAGGACAACACTCTTTTCTGTTGGGTGTATCGCTTGCCTGCTAAACAGAGCAGGTTAATATTGAGACTGGTAGGAAGGCAGCGGGATTGGAGGGGTAAGTCCACGGTGCATTTCAAATGCCTATCCTATTTCTCCAGGCAGGACTGGGTTAAAAATTTCCCCACAGTGTCACATTCTGATACCATCAAATGAATTGCACATGATCAGGTAGGCAGATGGCACAGATCCGATCTCACAAGTCCATGTTTCTTACCAGCACCACCCAGCAGGACAGCACATCAGCCCAAGGCTCGAGGCCCAGACTGAGCTATTGGGAGCAGCAAGAGCGGACTGACCTAGAAACATAGAGATAGGAACAGGAGTAGGCCATTCGGCCCTTCGAGCCTGCTCCGCCATTCAATGAGATCATGGCTGATCTTCATCTGAGATCTTAGCTGATCTTACCAGTTCAGTACCCCGTCCCCGCCTTTTCTCTGTAACCCTTAATCCCCTTAGCCTTCAGAAATATATCCAATTCTCTCTTGAAAATATTTATTGAATTAGCCTTCACAGCCCTCTGTGGCAGGGAATTCCACAGGCTCACCACTCTGAGTGAAGAAATTCTTCCTCATCTCTGTTTTAAATGATTTGTCCGCTATTTTTAGACTGTGGCCCCTGGTTCTGTGCTCCCCGGCCATTGGAAACATTCTCTCTGAATTCAGCCTGTCCAGGCCTGCCATAATTTTATATGTTTCGATGAGATCCCCTCTCAATCTTCTAAACTCCAGTGAGTACAAGCCCAAACTATTTAATCTCTCTTCGTAGGTCATTCCCGCCATTCCAGGTATCAGCCTGGTGAATCGCCGTTGCACTCTTTCCATGGCAAGAACATCCTTCCGCAGATGGGGCGACCAAAACTGTACACAATACTCCAGATGCGGTCTCACCAGCACCTTGTACAGCTGTAGTAAGGTATCCCTATTCCTATACTCGAACCCCCTTGATATGAAGGCCAACATACCATTTGCCTTCTTAATCGCCTGTTGCACCTGCATGCTCTCCTTCAGTGACTGGTGCACAAGAACACCCAGGTCCCTCTGCACTTCCCCATCTCCCAATCTATTGCCATTTAGATAATAATCTACCCTCCTGTTTTTACCCCCAAAGTGGATAACCTCGCATTTATCCACATTATAGTGCATCTGCCACGTATCCGCCCATTCCCCCAACCTGTCCAAATCGCACTGTAGCCTCCTGACATCCTCAGGATGGGAACAGGCGAAGGAGGAGTGAGGAAATAAAGCCTGAGGCTCGAGGCCCAGACTGAGCTATTGGGAGCAGCAGCGAGGGTGGACCGACCTGTGAGGGAACAGGCGAAGGAGGAGCGAGGAAATAAAGATCGAGGCTCGAGGCCCTGACCGAGCTATTGGGAGCAGCAGCGAGAGCGGACCGACCTGTGAGAGAAGAGGCGAAGGAGGAGTGAGGAAATAAAGCCTGAGGCTCGAGGCCCAGACTGAGCTATTGGGAGCAGCAGCGAGGGCGGACCGACCTGTGAGGGAACAGGCGAAGGAGGAGCGAGGAAATAAAGATCGAGGCTCGAGGCCCTGACCGAGCTATTGGGAGCAGCAGCGAGAGCGGACCGACCTGTGAGAGAAGAGGCGAAGGAGGAGCAAGGAAATAAAGCCCGAGGCTCGAGACCCAGGCCGAGCTATTGGGGGCAGCAGCGAGAGCGGACCTCAACAGGCAACATTCGAAAGTGACGTCAGAGATTAAAAGTGACGTCAGCACAAGGGAAGGAGCTGATTGGTAAGTAGCACCTGGCGAGTATTTCTACAGTCCAGTCGTTAAAGTAAAAGTAAGGTCTCTAGTTTAGAGTAAGTAGTATGTAAAGTGAAGTAAGGTCCCTAGTGTATTTAATATTCTTTAATTTAAAGGAAGTAAAGGGAGTAAATTAAGGGTAGGACATGGCAGGGCATCTCGGCAGTGTGGTGTGCTCCTCCTGTGCTATATGGGAAGTCAGGGACACTTTCGGTGTCCGGGGCGAACACATGTGCAGGAAGTGTCTCCAGCTGCAGCTACTCGAAATCCACGTTTCAGAGCTGGAGCTGCGGCTGCAGTCACGTGGAGCATCCGCGAGGCTGAGATCTTCATGGATAGCACATTTAACGAGGTGGTCACACCGCAGCCAAAGAGTGCATAGGCAGACAGGGAATGGGTGACCGCCAGACAGAGTAAAAGAACTAGGAAGGTAGTGCAGGAGTCTCCTGGGTCCATCTCCCTCTCCAACAGATTTTCCGTTTTGGATACTGCTAGGCGAGATGGTTTCTCAGGGGAATGCAGCAGGAGCCAAGTCCGTGGCATTACGAGTGGCTCAGCTGCACAGGGGGGGAAGAAAAAGAGTGGGAGAGCAATAGTGATAGGGGATTCTATTGTAAGGGGAACAGATAGACATTTCTATGGCTGCAGACGTGACTCCAGGATGGTATGTTGCCTCCCTGGTGCCAGGGTCAAGGATGTCACTGAGCAGCTGCAGGACATTCTGAAGGGGGAGGGTGAACAGCAGAGGTCGTGGTCCATATCGGTACCAACGACATAGGTAGAAACAGGGACGAGGTCCTGCAAGCAGAATATAGGGAGCTAGGAAATAAATTAAAAAGCAGGACCTCAAAGGTAGTAATCTCAGGATTACTCCCAGTGTCACGTGCTAGCGAGAGCAGAAATAGGAGAACAGACCAGATGAATGCCTGGCTGGACAGATGGTGTAGGAGGGAGGGATTTAAATTCCTGATGGCATTGGGACCGATTCTGGGGAAGGTGGGACCTGTACAAGCTGGACAGGTTACACCACGGCAGAAACGGGACCAACATCCTCGCAGGGAGGTTTGCTAGTGCTGTTGGGAAAGATTTAAACCAGTTTGTCAGGGGGCTGGGAACCTAAGTGTGGGCCCAGAATGGACAGAAATTAAGCTGGAAGTGCAAGTTAGAAAAGTAGTCAGCAAAACTAGTAGGGAGTAGAAACAAAGGCCAACAGTAAAGAGGGTCAAAGTGCAGAAAATTATTAAACAGACAAAGTTGAAGGCACTTTATCTAAATGCACGTAGCATTCACAACAAGGTGGATGAATTAATGGCACTAATAGAAGTAAATGGATATGAGGTAATTGCCATTACAGAGACATGGTTGCAGGGTAACCAAAGCTCAGAACTGAATGCTCCAGGGTACTCAACATTTAGGAAGGATAGACAAAAAGGAAAAGGAGGTTGCATAACGCTGTTAATAAGGCATGAGATCGGTACGGTAGAGATAAAAGATCTTGGCTCGGCAGATCGTGATGTAGAACTGGAATCAGTTTGGGTGGAGCTAAGAAACAGCAAAAGGCGGAAAACATTGGTGGGAGTTGTGTATAGGCCACCAAACAGTAGTGGTAATGTAGGGCACAGTATCAATCAAGAGATTACAAATGCATGTAACAAGGGCAAAACGGTAATCATGGGGGACTTTAATCTATATATTGACTGGGCAAATCAAATTACCACTAATGGTGTGGAGGACAAATTATTGGAATGCATGCAAGATGGTTTCCTGAATCAGTATGTGTAGGAACCAACCAGGGAACAGGCTATTCTGGATCTGGTACTGTGTAATGAGAAAGGGCTAATCAATAATCTTGTGGTAAAGGGGCCTTTAGGGACAAGTGACCATAATATGATTGAATTTTACATTAAGTTTGGGAGTGATGTAGTACAATCTGAAACTAAGGTCTTCAATCTAAACAGAGGAAACTACAAGGGTATGAGGGACAAGTGGGCCATGGTAGATTGGGAGACTACACTAAAAGGTATGAAGGTGGATATACAATGGCTAACAGTCAAGGAAATAATGCATAATTTGCAACAAACATATATTCCTCTAGGGCATAAAAACCCAAAAGGAAAAGTGATCCAACCATGGCTAACAAAAGAAATTAAAGCTAGTATTAAGTCAAAGGAGGAAGCTTATAAAGTTGCCAGAAAAAGCGGTCAGCCTGAGGATTGGGATCTTTTTTAGAAATCAGCAAAGGTGGACCAAGAAATTGATAAAGGGGAAAATGGAATATGAGCACAAACTAGCAAAAAATATAAAAACAGATAGTAAAAGCTTCTATGGGTATGTGAAAAGGAAAAGACTGGCAAAGGTAAATGTAGGTCCTTTACAGTCAGAGACAGGAGAATTTATAATGGGGAATGTGGAAATGGCTGAGAAATTAAATAAATACTTTGTTTCTGGCTTCACGGAGGAAGACAAAAAAAAAACCTCCCAGAGATACGAAAAAACCAAGGGTGTGACAAGAATGAGGAACTTAAAGAAATTATTATTAGTAAAAAAACAGTACTAGCAAAATTAATGGGACTAAAAGTCAATAAATCCCAAGGACCGGATGACCTACATCCTCGGGTTTTGAAAGAGGTGGCCATTGGAATAGTGGACGCATTGGTTGTCATCTTCCAAAATTCTATAGATTCTGGAACGGTTCCTGCAGATTGGAGGATAGCAAATGTAACCCCGCTATTTAAGAAAGGAAGAAGAGAGAAAACGGGGAACTACAGACCTGTTAGCCTCATATCAGTAGTTGGGAAAATGCTGGAAATGATTATAAAGGATGCAATAACTGGGCACTTAAAAACTAATAGTAAGATTGAGCAGAGTCAACATGGATTTATGAAAGGGAAATCCTGTTTGACAAACCTATTGGAGTTCTTTGAGGATGTAACTAGTGGAGTAGACAAAGGGGAACTGGTAGAGGTGGTGTATCTGGATTTTCAGAAGGCCTTCGATAAGGTCCCACACAAGAGGTTGGTGAACAAAATTGGGCACATGGAATTGGGGGTAATATACTAGCATGGATTGAGAATTGGTTAACAGACAGAAACAAAAAGTAGGGATAATCGGGTCTTTTTCAGGATGGCAGGTTGTGACTTGTGGGGTACCGCAAGGAGCGATGCTTGGGCCCCAGCTATTCACAATCTATATCAATGATTTGGATGAGGAGACCAAATGAAATATATCCAAGTTTGCTGATGATACAAAGCTAGGTGGGAATGTAAGTTGTCCGCTTTGGCAGAATAAACAGAAAGCCAGAGTATTTCCTAAATGGTGAAAGATTGGGGAATGCAGATGCTCAAAGGGACCTGGGTGTCCTTGTACATGAGTCACTGAAAGTGAATGTGCAGGTGCAGCAAGCCATTAGGAAGGCAAATGGTATGCTGGCCTTCATTACAAGAGGATTTGAGTTCAGGAGTAAAGAAGTCTTACTCCAATTATATAGGGCCTTGGTGAGAACACACCTGGAGTACTGTGTACAATTTTGGTCTCCTTACCTAAGGAAGGATATACTTGCCATAGAGGGAGTGCAACTAAGGTTCACGAGATTGATTCCTGGGATGGCGGGACTGTCGTATGAGAAGAGATTGAGTAAACTAGGCCTGTATTCTCTTTAATTCAAAAGAATGAGAGGGGGTCTCATTGAAGCATACAAAATTATTACAGAGCTTGATAGGATGCATGCTGGGAGAATGTTTCCCTTGGCTGGGGAGTCTAGAACCAGGGGCCACAGCCTCAAGATAAAGGGTAGGCCATTCAGGACTGAGATGAGAAGAAATTTCTTCACACAGAGGGTGGTGAATCTTTGGAATTCTCTACCCCAGAGGAATGTGGAGGCTCAGTCATTGGGTATATTCAAATTCCTCAAATTTGGCTGCCCTCAAAAGTTTGTCACCATTCTCCGCCTGCTTCACGAAGACATGCAAGCCGTGATCCTGACCAACGGTTCCACCACAGACCCAATTCATGTATGGACCGGGGTCAAGTAAGGCTGTGTCATCGCACCAATGCTCTTCTCAATCTTCCTTGCTGCAATGCTCCATCTCACCCTCAGTAAGCTCCCCGCTGGAGTAGAGGTAATTTATAGAACAAACGGGAAACTGTTCAATCTCCGTCGCCTCCAGTCCAGATCCAAGGTCGTCTCTTCCTCTGTCATCGAATTACAGTATGCAGACGACGCTTGCGTCTGAGCACACTCGGAGGTCGAACTCCAAACCATTGTCAACACCTTCACCGAAGCCTACAAGAGCATGGGCCTTACACTAAACATCCATAAGACAAAGGTCCTCTACCAACCTGCCCCCACCACACAGTACTGCCCCCCGATTATCAAAATCCATGACAAGGCCTTGGGCAACATGGACCACTTTCCATATCTCGGGAGCCTACTGTCAACAAGGGCAGACGTCGATGACGAAGTCCAACACCGCCTTCAGTGTGCCAGTGCAGCCTTCGGTCGCCTGAGGAAGAGAGTGTTTGAAGACCAGGACCTCAAACCCGGCACCAAGCTCATGGTCTACAGAGCAGTAGTAATACCTGCCCTCCTGTATGCCTCAGAGACATGGGCCATGTTCAGCAGGCACCTCAAAGCACTGGAGAGGTACCACCAACGCTGGCTCCGCAAGATCCTGCAAATCCATTGGCAGGATAGACGCACCAACATCAGTGTTCTCGCTCAGGCCAACATCCCCAGTATCGAAGCTCTGACCATGCTCAATCAGCTCCGATGGATGGGTCACATCGCCTGCATGCCCGTTACGAGACTCCCAAAACAAGCACTCTACTCGGAGCTCCGGCACGGCAAGAGAGCCCCAGGTGGGCAGAGAAAACACTTCAAGGACACCCTCAAAGCTTCCTTGAAAAAGTGCAACATCCCCACCGACACCTGGGAATCCCTGGCCCAAGACAAAGTGGAGGAGAAGCATCCGGGAAGGCGCCGAATACCTCAACTCTCTTCGCCGGGAGCAAGCGGAAGCCAAGCGCAAACAGCAGAAGGAGCGCACGTCAACCCAAGCACCCCACCTACCCACCCCTTCAACCACTGTCTGCCCCACCTGTGACAGAGACTGTAAGTCCCACATTGGACTCATCAGTCACCTGAGAACTCATTTTTAATGTGGAAGCAAGTCATCTTCTGTTCCGAGGGACTACCTAAGAAGAAGAATTCAAAACAGAAGTCAATAGATTTCTGATTAGTAAGGGCATCAAGGGATATGGTGATAGGGCCAGTGAATGGAGTTGAGGCAGAAGATCAGCCATGATCTCATTGAATGGCGGAGCAGGCTCGAGGGGCCGAATGGCCGACTCCTGCTCCTATTTCTTATGTTCTTATGTTCTTATCAGGAAATTGAGAGCACACTCCCCACGATTTTCCGTCCAAATGGATGGAAAGTTATGGGGAAAATGCTCGTGATTTCCCAATATGCATTCCCAAGTGACAAAGCTCCCCACTGAGAGTGAAATTCAGGAAACCAGCCTTTTCAGACAAAGTAAAACTTTGATTTAAAGGAACAACAACTTCATGAAAAGGCTATTGGCTTTTTTTCTCATTTGTTTACAAACATACAATCATAAGACACATCAAGATTCCTCATGGCCTCATCTAGCCTAAATTCTGCAAGAGTCTTCTCCCACCACAAACAAAAAAAACATTTGTTTATGAAGGCAATGCCCCTTCAGTTTCTTCTTAAGGCTTTTTCTTACCAGCCCCACCCGAGATTCCAACAGTGAAACCTTCAGTAGCTCCACCACTATCATGAGATCACATGACCACGGCTAAATAACTTGCTACTTGTGTTAGCTTTATCAGTTCTGAAAAGCAAACCTCAAAGGGAATGTACTTGATTTCTAAAAGGCAGCGACTGTCACTCCACGCCACTGTGAAGATTTTTTGTTGCACAGAGGAAGTCATTAAAATCATTTTGTCTCAGGAATTAGAACTTGGACAGATGTTCTGTGCATGAATTATAAAGGGCCCGAAAATGTGCGGGAGAGAGCCGCGTCTTTTTTTTTATTCATTGATGGGATGTGGGCGTCGCTGGCTGGCTAGGCCTGCATTTAGTGCCCATCCCTAATTGCCCTTGAGAAGGTGGTGGTGAGCCGCCTTCTTGAACCGCTGCAGTCCATATGGTGTAGGTACACCGACAATGCTGTTAGGAAGGGAGTTCCAGGATTTCGGCCCAGCGACAGTGAAGGAACGGCGATACAGGTCCAAGTCAGGATGGTGTGTGGCTTGGAGGGGAACTTGTAAGTGGTGATGTTCCCATGCGTCTGCTGCCCTTGTCCTTCTAAGTGGTAGAGGTCGCGGGTTTGGAAGGTGCTGTTGAAGGAGCTTTGGCGAGTTGCTGCAGTGCATCTTGTAGATGGTACACACTGCAGCCACAGTGCGCCGGTGGTGGAGGGAGTGAATGTTGAAGGTGGTGGATGGAGTGCCAATCAAGCGGGCTGCTTTATCCTGAATGGTGTCGAGCTTCTTGAGTGTTGTTGGAGCTGCACTCATCCAGGCAAGTGGAGAGTATTCCATCACACTCCTGACTTGTGCCTTGTAGATGGTGGAAAGGCTTTGGGGAGTCAGGAGGTGAGACACTCGCCGCAGAATTCCCAGCCTCTGGCCTGCTCTTGTAGCCACAGTATTTATATGGCTGGTCCAGTTCAGTTTCTGATCAATGGTAACCCCCAGGATGTTGATAGTGGGGGATTCAGCGATGGTAATGCCATTGAATGTCAAGGGGAGATGGTTAGAGTCTCGCTTGTTGGAGATGGTCATTGCCTGGCACTTGTGTGGTGCGAATGTTACTTGCCACTTGTCAGCCCAAGTCTGAATGTTGTCCAGGTCTTGCTGCATATGGACACGGACTGCGTCAGTATCTGACGAGTCTCGAATGGTGCTGAACAGTGTGCAATCATCAGCGAACATCCCCACTTCTGACCTTATGATGGAGGGAAGGTCATTGATGAAACTGACCCCAACGAGGAGTTAGGAGGCAGGGCCTGAAAAGGCAGGCCTTTGGTGCTTGGGGTGTGTATCTGCCATGCTGTCCAGCTAAAGAAGTCACATCGTGCAATGTAAGTGGCCAGCCAGGAGGTAACGCCCTCCCACCACCCCACCACAAAATGGCATCTGTGATCACCCTTCAGCCCCCCTTTGTAAGGGAGATGCTCAAAAATGAAGAACTCCCATCTACGGCAATCCATGCCCTGATTCTGGCCTGGCCCCCTTAAACTGGGATTGAAGGCTGGTATGCCTCTTCTCCCTTGGAACACCAGTCTTCAATATTACATCATGTCCTCTGTAGGCCCTGGGTGCAGGCTCCAAAAAATATGGGGCTGAAATTCTACCGGCCTCCCACCATATCTCCAGTAGGAGGAGCCCAAACGCCCGGAAAACATGGAGATCATGTTGCACTAGGTACCACCGCGCCCCATGCCGCATCCCCCACCCCCCCCCCACAAGTTTACAGGAGCTTCTGTGGGGTCTAGTCAGGGGCAGAACCTGTGCCTTACTGGGGCACCTATGTCAGAGGGGGCAGGACCAAGGGCAAGGATTCCCAATGCTGGAAGTTCTGCACTCAAGTCAATGGAAAAGAAAAGCAGGAACATTGTAAAACGGGCTGTCGAATCACTATCGCCTATATCACAGTTGCACTGATGGCCATTTTCACCCCGTATTACAGAAATCTTTGGATAAGAACATAAGAAATAGGAGCAGGAGTAGGCCATTCGGCCCCTCGAGCCTGCTCCACCATTCAATAAGATCATGGCTGATCTTCTACCTCAACTCCACTTTCCTGCACTATCCCCACATCCCTTGATTCGCTTAATATCCAAAAATCTATCGATCTCTGTCTTGAATATACTCAACAACTGAGCCTCCACAGCCCTCTGGGGTAGAGAATTCTAAAGATTCACCACCCTCTGAGTGAAGAAATTTCTCCTCATCTCAGTCCGAAATGGCTGACCTCTTATTCTGAGACTGTGATGCCTGGTTCTAGAATCCCGAGCCAAGGGAAACATCTTCCCTGTATCTACCCTGTCAAGCCCTGTAAGAATTTTGTACGTTTCAATGAGATCACCTCTCATTCTTCTAAACTCGAGAGAATATAGGTCTAGTCTACTCAATCTCTCTTCATAGGCCAATCTCCCCATCCCAGGAACCAGGCTGGTGAACCTTGGTTGCACTCCCTCTATGGCAAGTGATGCGCTATTATTTACTCAAAAGACTGAGGTTAAGCGAGTAACTAACAGGCTTTTATTAACAAGAGAATGAAGGTGTGCCTCGAGTGGTCGACCAGTCCAGAATACAGAGGGACTGTGGAGCAGTCACCTTTATACCTGGACTCGTGGGAGGAGTCAGCCGAGGCATGTACAGACATGTACACAGTGGAATACAAACACCCACACAGGCAGGTATAACAGTGGTTTACCACATTCACCCCTTGTTTAAAAATGAGTCCGGCGGGGTGAAGTGTATTAAAAGTTTGTGTATTGGAGTCTCTCCGGAGGTCTTGTCTGCCGCTGTGATCGACGTGGCGACGGCAGGGGTAGTAAAGCTTCCGGCGTCGACTCCCGCATAGGCTGGGGCACTGGTGTGTAGTCCTCGTGGGTGTTGAGCGGGTCGCGGGGCCCAGGCGTGCCGTCTGCTGGGGTTGGATATTGGATCGTGGGGGGGGTGGTAGTGGGTAGTGGGTTACTGGGGCCCCCGAGGGTGCGAGGTCTCGTATGGAGGCTGTGTCCTCCCGCCCGTCCGGGTACGCAATGTAAGCATACTGGGGGTTGGCGTGGAGGAGGTCGACCCTCTCGACCAGGGGGTCCGTTTTATGGGTCCTCACGTGTCTTCTCAGTAGGACCGGCCCTGGGGACATCAGCCATGGTGGTAGCGATGTCCCCGATGTGGACTTCCTTGGGAAGACAAACATTTTCTCATGAGGGGTGGCGTTAGTGGCAGTGCAGAGCAGTGACCGAATAGAGTGGAGCGCATCGGGGAGCACATCCTGCCAGCGGGAGGTCGGAAGGCCCCTAGACTTTAAGGCTAGCAGGGCGGCCTTCCAAACTGTCGCATTCTCTCTTTCCACCTGTCCGTTCCCCCGGGGGTTGTAACTGGTGGTCCTGCTTGTGGCAATACCCCTAGCGAGCAGGTACTGGTGGAGTTCGTCGCTCATAAACGATGAGCCCCGGTCGCTATGGATATAGCTGGGGAAACCGAACAGGGTGAAGAGGTCGTTCAGACATTTAATGACCGTGGCACTGGTCATGTCCGGGCAGGGGATGGCGAACGGGAAACGGGAGTACTCATCAATAATGTTGAGGAAGTACACTGATGTGCCTCAATAAATCCGAGACTCGATGTTAGCGAAACAAAACAAGGCTTTTATTGACTTAGAAGGTAACACACAGAGGAGAGGTATCTTCCATCCAGAGGTCTGCCGTACTGGATGTGATGCAGGCTGGGCCAGCTTACATAGGGGCCAGGTATGGGCGGAGCCCTACACACAGTACAATACAATGGTGAGGAAACGGAACTGAGGTAAGGGAAATGAAACTGAAACCAACCACAGTCACAGGCAGAGAATACCAATGAGTGATGAATGGAATATTTCATCACATACACATTGCGGTCGGAGGAGGGGAGAGGCCCTTTAAAATCAACGCTCAGGCGCTCGAAGGGGCGAGTGGCTTTTATCAGGTGAGCCCTGTCTGGTCTATAAAAGTGCGGTTTGCACTCAGCGCAGACTTGGCAGTTCCGGGTCATGGTCCTGACCTCCTCAATGGAGTAAGGCAGGTTGCGGGCCTTGATGAAGTGGAAGAACCTGGTGACCCCCGGGTGGCAGAGGTCATTGTGGAGGGCCCGCAGTCTATCGATCTGCGCGCTGGCGCAGGTGCCACGCGATAGAGCATCCAGGGGTTCATTGAGCTTCCCGGGCCGGTACAAGATCTCGTAATTGTAGGTGGAAAGTTCCATTCTCCACCTCAAGATCTTGTCGTTTTTGATTTTGCCCCTCTGCTTGTTGTTAAACATAAAAGCAACTGAACGCTGGTCAGTGAGCAGGGTAAATCGTTTTCCGGCCAGGTAGTGCCTCCAATGACGCACAGCCTCCACAATAGCCTGGGCCTCCTTCTCAACAGCGGAGTGTCTGGTCTCCGGGCCCTGGAGGGTTCGTGAAAAGAAGGCCACGGGTCTCCCCGCCTGATTAAGGGTAGCGGCCAGGGCAAAGTCGGACGCGTCGCTTTCCACCTGGAAGGGAATGGATTCGTCCACTGCGTGCATGGTGGCTTTGGCAATGTCTTCCTTGATACGGTGGAAGGCTAAGCGGGCCTCTGCCGTCAAGGGAAAAGAGGTGGACTTGATCAGCGGATGGGCCTTGTCCGCATAGTAGGGGTCCCACTGAGCGTAATAGGAGAAAAACCCTAGGCACCTCTTCAGGGCCTTGAGGCAGTGGGGCAGTGGGAATTCCATAAGGGGACGCATCTGGTCGGGGTCGGGACCGATGACTCTGTGTTCCACAACACAGCCAAGGATGGCGAGGCGGGTTGTGCGGAATATGCACTTTTCCTTGTTATACGTCAGGTTCAGGAGTTGGGCGGTGCAGAGGAATTTTTCGAGGTTTGCGTCATGGTCCTGCAAGTCATGGCCGCAGATGGTCACATTGTCCAGATATGGGAAAGTGGCCTGCAACGCATTTTGATCGACCATCCGGTCCATCTCCCTTTGGAAGACGGAGGCCCCGTTGGTGACGCCAAAGGGAACCCTAAGGAAGTGATAGAGGCGGTCGTTTGCCTCAAAGGCAGTATACTGGCGGTCCTCAGGGCGGATAGGGAGCTGGTGGTACGCTGATTTCAGGTCAATGGTCGAGAAGACGCGGTACTGCGCGATCTGGTTGACCATATCAGCTATGCGGGGGAGTGGGTAAGCGTCCAGCAGGGTGTAGCGATTTATTGTCTGGCTGTAGTCGATGACCAGGCGCTGCTTCTCGCCGGTCTTAACGACCACAACCTGGGCTCGCCAGGGGCTGGTGCTGCCCTCAATAATCCCCTCCTTCAGGAGCCGCTCCACTTCGGTTTTAATGAAAACCCTGTCCCCAGCACTGTATCGCCTGCTCTTTGTGGCGATGGGCTTACAGTCGGGGGTGAGGTTAGCAAACAGTGGGGCGGGGGGTGATTCTGAGTGTGGAGTGGTTGCACCTGGTGCGCGGCGGGCAATTTGGAAGCTGCTGGCTACGGACTGTGAGTGGGGGGAGGGGTCCACCGTACGCCATCGTAACACTTTTAAGGTGGCACTGAAAATCTAACCCCAGTAGAACGGCAGCGCAGAGGTTGGGCAGGACCAGAAGTTTAAAATTATCGTACACAGTCCCGTCTACTAAGAGTGTCACCACGCAGTAGCCGCCAATGTCCGCCGACTGGGACTTGGAGGCCATAGAAATCCACTGGTGCGCAGGCAGGACTGGGAGAGAGCAACGCCGCACCGTGTCGGGGTGGATGAAGCTCTCCGTGCTCCCAGAGTCAAAAAGGCAGGTTGTTTCGTGACCATTTACCTTAATGTCCATTGTGGACCGGGCCAGTTGGTGCGGTCTCGCTTGGTCCAGCGTAACAGAGGCCAGCGTAGGGGTCGGTGTGTCGCTGCGGGTATCAGATGAGGCGGTGTTGGGGGCCTGCTGCGTCCCGGCTGGCGTCCAAGATGGCGGCGTCCATGATCCCCATGTGGCTGGAGGCGTCCAAAATGGCTGCTGTTCCGGTGGTTCGCACATGGCTGGGGAGGCCCAAGATGGCAGCCCGCACGGCCCACACGCGGCGCTGCTGGGGTTCGGGGTGGCTTTGGCCCTGCAGACGCTGGCGTAGTGTCCCTTCTTCCCGCAGCCCGAGCAGATCGCATTTTTCGCCGGGCAGCGCGCTCTGGGGTGTTTGGCCTGGCCACAGAAGTAGCATTTCTGGCCTTGGGACACTGCTGCGGTAGTTGGGCCGTTGCTGGGATGTGGCTGGGGTGGCACGGCATCCTACCGTGTCCCAGGCTGTCGTTCCCCGCGGCGTCCACGGTGCAGAGGAGTAAGCATCCATGCCCCGGTAGGCTGCGTCCAATGATAGTGTGAGTTCAGAGGCCTTGTTGAGGTCGAGGTCACTCTGCTCCAACAGTCGCTGTCGGGTGTAATTGGACCTGTGGCCCGCTACAAAAGCGTCCCGGATAAGTTCCTCTGTGTACACGGCGGCCTTTACATCCTTACAACCACAGGCCCGGCCAAGCACAGACAGTGCCTGAAGGTATTCCTCGGTCGATTCCCCAGGTTGTTGTTTACGACTCCCCAGGAGGTGCCTGGCGTACACCTCGTTCACTGGGCGCGTGTACTGGTCCTTGAGGAGCTTGAGAGCAGCCGTGTACGAGGTCGCGTCCTGGATGACCGAGTACGCTCGATGGTTCACTTTGGAGGTCAGGACATCCAGTTTGTCCTCATCCGATTTGACCGTTGCAGTGGAGGCGATCAGGAATCTTTCAAAGCACCTAAGCCAGTGAGCAAACTTGGTGGATGCGTCCGCCTCCCGATGGTCTAAGTCCAGGCATGCTGGTGTGAGGATCTCCTCCATTATAAAAAAATCTTGTTAATGAAATTGATGCGCTATTAAGTACTCAAAAGACTGAGGTTAAGCGAGTAACTAACAGGCTTTTATTAACAAGAGAATGAAGGTGTGCCTCGAGTGGTCGACCAGTCCAGAATACAGAGGGACTGTGGAGCAGTCACCTTTATACCTGGACTCGTGGGAGGAGTCAGCCGAGGCATGTACAGACATGTACACAGTGGAATACAAACACCCACACAGGCAGGTATAACAGTGGTTTACCACAGCAAGTATATCCTTCCTTAGGTAAGGAGACCAAAAGTATACACAATATAGTATCAGCTGTGGCTCAGTGGATAGCACTCTCTAGGTGGGAGGGGCTAGGAGTGAGCCAGGTGTTACTGGTTGCCTAATTGCAGCTGGGTGTTGGAGGGAGTTTTGTAAAAAGTTGGTGGTGGGTTTTGGGGTGTTGTTTTCAGGTTTTAGTGCCTTTTTGGCCCACAAAAAACAGCCAGATGGCTGCTGAGGGGTCCGGAGTGCCGGGCCCCTCAGAGGACAATATTCCCGAGAGGAATTTAATTAGGGAAGAAACTGTGGTGGGAAGGGGAAAAAAAAGCCCAAAGATTTGGGCCGGGACCTCAGGAGGTTTGGTAAAGAAAATACGGTGGTGGTGCAGTGTGAAGATAAGAAGATTCGAGACTGGGATATAATCCAGGTGGTTCATGAGGACTGTGGCGAGGGAAGCTGCTTTGCCTGCCAACCAAAGCCGAATGTGGGATTTGAGGTGATGGTCAGTGGCCGTGAGGAGGTGGGAAAACTGCTACTCAGTCTGAAAGTTGGTGAGAAATTCTTGGAGGTGACTGCTATATTCAGAGGAGGTGGTGGTTTCATTTTTGAACTTGCCAGTGTACATTGAGGACGAAGTGCTGAGCAAAAAGTTGGAGTCGTGGGACATTAAAATCTGTTCTGAAATAAAGAGGAGGTACTATCCGGGAACACGGGTAGCAGACGGAACCCGGTATGTAAAGGTGCGGTTCCCAGAGTGGGTGAGGTCTTTGCCGTACAGTATGAAGTTCGAGACACTGGAAGGAGTGCAGTACTTTCGTGTGCTGCACGATAACCAAGTAAAGGTGTGCTACTATTGTCTGGGACATGACCATCTCGTAAGAAACTGTCCAGATTTGTATTGTTACAATTGCGGTGAGTCGGGACATATCGCTCGGAGCTGCAAGGCGGAGAACTGTGGGGTGTGTCACAAAGGCCCCACCCGCTGTGAGTGTGTGGCAGAAGGGAGCGATATGAGTGATGAGGAGATGGGAGAAGGAGAAGGAGATGAGAGTGGAACGGCCGGAGGAGCGGTGCAGTCGGAGGACACCGCCGGTAAAATGAAGGAGAAAGGAGCACAGGAAGAGGCAGCGGATGGCGGAGCGGAGGACGGGATGGAGATGGCGGAAAACACGCCGAGTGCTGTGGAGGGGAACAAAGACAGCAGCGGGCAGCGAGGGTCGAGTGCAGACTCGAGCCTTAGTGCAGTTCGGCTCCCCCTGGGGAGTCTGGTGGCTGCGGGGGGAGAGGAGGCGGGAGCGGGGTGTGTAGTGGATGTGGGTGCTCCGGGGAGAGGTGGGGAGTCGGATATCTTGGTGAGCAGGAGGGGGCAGGACGGGGAGAGGGAGCAAGAGGCAGGAGCCTTAAAGGGACAGCAGGATGGGATCGGCAAGATAGAGACGTCAGAAGGGAACAATTTAGGTGCGCCATTGTCCCATGGAGAGAGGGAACAGGGTGCAAGGGTCAGAGGTGGAGATGTGGTCGAAGGGAGCGGCACAGTGGGAGAAACTGCGATAGCAGGAAGACTCTCTGTGGGAGATGAAGTATCTGACGGGGAGCAGGATTATGTATCGGACGGGGAGCAGGCACAGGGGGTTGCAGAAGAGCTTGAGTGTGAGGAATTAGAGGGGGACAGAGACATGGAAGTCGGGGGTGGGGTGGCATCATGTGAAAAGGGAAAGGTTAGTGAGGGGCAGAGGAGGGAGGAAGGGCAGCTCCTGGGCCCAAACTTAATGCAAGGAAGAGGCTGAAACAGCAGGGAAAGTTTAAACAGGAGGGGAAAAAGAGTCGGAGGCTGCAGGAAAAAGCAACAGCTACCCGAGAAGTTGGGAAGGAGCATGTGAGGAGGGAAGGGCCAGAGATTAAATGATGGGGAGTGATGTGCCATCAATAACTCAAGGACAAGAAGTTAAAGGATTCAACTGAAGGCTTTTAATCGCTAAGAACATTGCACGTCATTCCACATCGGATTCGTCTGGCAGAATGACTCATACAGCTCTTGAGACCTTTATATGACAAAAGACAGGGGCGGAGCCAATACACACAATAGGGGAAAAGGGGGCGGTACACACAATACAATGCAGGTAAAACACAGGGGCTGATGAAGACATATATTTCATCTCATTCACCCCTTCTACAGATTTAGTCTGTCCGGGGGTGTGATAGTCCTTCCTGAACGTCGCAACAGTACCTCGGGTTCCGACCGGGAGTCCGTGGTGCCCTCCTGGGCATACCCATGTGCTGGGGGTGTTGCAGGTACTTCTGGGGGTGGTGAGGATACCTCTGGGGATGGTGGAGGTTCTTCTGGGGGTGGTGAGGATGGGCTGTCGTCGCTTCCTGCCGAGGCGAGGTCCTTTATGGACACGGTGTCCTCACGCCCGTCGGCGTGCTTGACGTACGCGTACTGTGGGTTTGTGTGGAGTAGGTGTACTGCCTCCACGAGGGGATCCGTTTTGTGGCCCCTCACATGCTTCCGTAATAGGACTGTCCCTGGGGTGGAGAGCCACGAAGGTAGGGACACTCCCGAGGTTGATTTGCGGGGAAAAACAAACATCTTCTCATGAGGAGTGGCGTTAGTAGCAGTACACAGTAGCGACCTTATCGAGTGGAGTACGTCTGGGAGGACCTCTTGCCAGCAGGAGGTAGGGAGGCCTTTAGACCTTAGTGCTAAGGTGGCCGCCTTCCACACCGTCGCGTTCTCCCTCTCCACTTGCCCATTACCCCGGGGGTTATAACTAGTGGTCCGACTCGTGGCTATCCCCTTCGACAGCAGGTATTGGCGCAGTTCGTCGCTCATGAACGACGCCCCCCTGTCAGTGTGGATGTAGTTCGGCATGCCGAACGTGCAAAACAGGCTGCCGAGGCACTTGATGACCGTGGCACTGGTCATGTCTGGGCAGGGGTAGGCGAATGGGAAGCGGGAGTACTCGTCCACAATGTTGAGAAAGTACACATTGCGGTCGGCGGAGGGGAGTGGTCCCTTGAAATCTAAGCTCAGGCGCTCGAATGGCCGTGTAGCTTTGATCAGGTGGGCTCGGTCGGGCCTGTAAAAACGGGGCTTGCATTCCGCACAGGTGCGGCAGTCCCTGGTCATAGACCGGACCTCCTCGATGGAATAGGGCAGGTTACGGGATTTTATAAAGTGAAATAGCCGGGTGACCCCCGGGTGGCAGAGGCCATTGTGGAGGCCCTGTAGCCTGTCCCCCTGGATGCTGGCACATATCCCTCGTGATAGGGCGTCGGGGGATTCGTTGAGGGCCCCCGGCCTATATATTATGTCGTACTCAAACGTGGAGAGTTCGATCCGCCACATGAGAATTTTGTCGTTCTTGATCTTCCCCCTCTGTTTGTTGTTAAACATGAAGGCTACCGACCGCTGGTCGGTAAGCAGGGTGAAGCGTTTGCCGGCTAGGTAGTGCCTCCAGTGCCGCACTGCCTCCACTATGGCCTGGGCCTCCTTCTCTACTGAGGAGTGCCTGATCTCGGGCCCTGGGAGGGTTCTTGAGAAAAAGGCTACGGGCCGCCCATCCTGGTTGAGGGTGGCTGCTAAAGCGAAGTCGGACGCATCGCTTTCGACCTAGAAAGGGATGTTTTCGTCCACTGCCCGCAGCGCGGCCTTCTCAATGTCGTGTTTAATGCTGTTGAAGGCGGCGTGGGCCTCGGCCGTGAGCGCGAAGGACGTTGATTTCAAGAGGGGACGGGCCTTGTCGGAATAATTGGGGACCCATTGGGCGTAATAGGAGAAAAACCCCAGGCACCTTTTCAGGGCCTTGGGAGTGTTTGGTAGGGGTAGCTCCCATAGGGGGCGCAATCGGTCGGGGTCCGGACCGATTTCCCCGTTTTCCACCACGCAGCCCAGGATACAGAGGCGCGTGGTGCTAAAGACACACTTATCCTCGTTGTAGGTGAGATTGAGTCTGAGGGCGGTTTTCAGAAATCTCGCGAGGTTCGAGTCGTGGTCTTGCTGGTCGTGGCCGCAGATGGTGACGTTGTCTAGGTATGGATAGGTGGCTGTTAACTGGTTCTCATCGACCATGCGGTCCATCTCCCGCTGGAAGACCGAGACTCCATTTGTTACCCCAAAGGGGACTCTGAGGAAGTGGTAGAGGCGTCCGTTCGCCTCGAAGGCGGTGTATGGACGGTCCTCCGGCTTAATGGGGAGCTGGTGGTATGCCGATTTTAGGTCGATGGTGGAAAACACCCGGTATTGCGCAATTTGGTTAACCATATCCGCTATGCGGGGCAGAGGGTAGGCGTCTAGCTGGGTGCATAGATTAACCATCTGGCTATAATCTATCACCATCCGCTTCTTTTCGCTACCCTTAACTACTACTACCTGGGCGCGCCACGGGCTGGTACTGCATTCGATGATACCCTCCCGCTTGAGTCTTTCTACTTCAGACGCAATGAACCGTCTGTCCTCCCAGCTGTACCGCCTACTCTTGGTCGCTATGGGTCGACAGTTGGGTGCGAGGTTGGCGAACAGAGAGGGCGGCTTGACCTTCAGAGTAGCCAGACCGCACACTGTGAGGGGCGGCTGGGACCCACCGTAGGTAAGCGTGATACTTTGGTGGTGGCACTGGAAGTCCAGACCCAAGATCACGCTCACACAGAGATCTGGCATTATCAACAGTTTAAAATCTCTGTAATCAGTGCCTTTTACCGACAACATAACCGCGCAGAAACCTGTAATTTTTGAGGTATGAGTCTTATCAGCCATGGCGATTTTGCCCTGTGTAGGGACTATCGTTAGTGAAAGTCGTTTTACCAGGCTAGGATGAATAAAGCTTTCGGTGCTCCCACAGTCAATCAAGCATTTAACCTTGTTCCCGTTTACCTCTATGTCCATCATCGATCTAGACAACGGATGCGGCCTGGATTGATCCACTGTGATTGAGGCCACCAGTGGGTCCTGGGGGTCTGTGTAGTCGGGACAAGATGGTGGACTCCATGAGGGTGGACAAGATGGCATCCAAGATGGCCACCCCCATGGAGCGCATGCGGTGGTGGCGGAGTTGGAGGCGGGGTTCCCTCTGCAGACTTTACTGAAATGTCCTTTCTTCCCGCATTTAAAACAGGTGGTGCCTTCACTGGGCACAAATGCCTGGAGTGTTTGTCCTGGCCGCAGAAGTAGCATTTCGGGCCCCGATGCATCGCGGCAGTAGTGGGGCTCCTGGGTGGAGGCTGGGGCTCCGACAGTGCTGGGCTGGCCTGAGACCTGGGAGGTGAAGATGGCTTCCAAGATGACAGCCCCCACGGCGCGCATGAGGCGGAGTGGGCCGCGTGGCCTGAAGAACAGGATTCAGAGTTCCTCTGGGCCATATCCAGCGATCGCGCTATGCCCATAGCCTGTTTTAAGTCCAGTCCCTCCTTTTCAAACAGTTTCTGCCGAATGTAATTTGAACTGAGGCCCGCAATAAAGGAGTCTCGGATCAGCTCCTCCGTGTACACGGTGGCAGACACGGCCTTACAGTTACAGTCTCTGCCCAGTACTTTTAGGCTTAGCATGAAGTCCTCTAGTGACTCACCATGCCGCTGCGTGCGAGTAGTCAGAAGATGCCTGGCGTACACCTCGTTTATTGGCCGCACGTAGTGGGCCTTCAGAATGGTGCAGGCATCCTCGTAGCTGGTGGCATCTCGGATGAGAGGGGAGACCCGATGACTCACCCGGTTTCGCAGGATTCCCAGTTTCATGTCTCCGGTGGCGGTTGCGGCTGCTATGGCGGTGGCTGAGGTTTCGATGAAAAATTCGAAGCATTGGAACCAGTGTCCGAACTGTGTGGCTGCGTCTGTGGCATGGGGGTCCAGATCCAAGCGCTCTGGTTTCAGGAGTCGATCCATCTTGGTGTTTTAGCGATTAAAATTGATGTGCCATCAATAACTCAAGGACAAGAAGTTAAAGGATTCAACTGAAGGCTTTTAATCGCTAAGAACATTGCACGTCATTCCACATCGGATTCGTCTGACAGAATGACTCATACAGCTCTTGAGACCTTTATATGACAAAAGACAGGGGCAGAGCCAATACACACAATAGGGGAAAAGGGGGCGGTACACACAATACAGGGGTAAAACACAGGGGCTGATGAAGACATATATTTCATCACAGGGAGATTATCAGGCATACTTCCTTCTTTGGAGCCATGATTACATTGGTCTCGATTAATGTGAACGGACTGAGGGGTGAGAAGAAATTGCAGCAGCTGTTGCAGGGTTTTAAAGGTACGGACTTGTTGTGTCTGCAAGAAACCTTTTGGGATGAGGATATCCTAGAAAGAGTTCAGAAGGTTTGGAAGGGAGAGGTGTTTGCGAGTTGTGCAAACAATAACCATAGAGGAGTGGCTGTTTTGGTGAGTTCGTCCATAAAAGAGAACGTTGCCTTGATGGACAAGGACGCTGAGGGGAGATTTTTACGGCTAAGTGTAAAAATGGAGGGATTTAATTGCGATCTCTTTAATAATATCTATGCACCGAACGACCATTGCAAGCGTTGCGAGTTTTTTCGGGGGTTATTCACTGAAGCGGCAGAGGTGGAAAATCCTTGTATAGTGGGGGATTTTAATGTATTTTTATCTCGGATGGACATTTCAGCCCAGATGACCTTTAAGGATGATAACTCCAGAGGGATGATTGTAAAAATGATGGCAAATTTAAATTTGAGAGACTTATGGAGGGACCGGAACCCCATAAAAAGGGAGTTCTCCAGATCAGGTTGGGTGGGTGATGTTTTAAAACAGAGCCGAATAGATTTTGTGTTAATGCGGGAAGGGCTAAGTTCTGAGGTGATGGAGATTTATTATAAAAAAGTATTTTTTAGTGATCACTCGGCTTTGGTTCTTAGAATTAGGAACAGCAGAGTTAAGATCGGTTCAGGGGTGTGGATTTTAAACAATCAATACCTGAAAGAAATTGCTTATAAAGAAGGGATTATAAATATAATAAAGAATGCTCGGAAGGAACCTTTGTTCTTGAAAGAAAGGAGAGTTTGGTGGGATAATTTCAAATATGAGGTAAAAGTTTTTTCGGTACGTTATGGGAAAAAAAGGGCAGTAGCTAACCAGCGTCGAGAAGAGAATATAAATAAAAGGTTTACGGATGTCTGTAAAGCAGTTGACGGAGGGGATAAAGGAGCGGAGACTAAGTTCCAGGTGCTAAAGGAAGAGTGGGAATTATTGCAAGCTGAAAAATGCAAGGGGGCCATTCTCCGTGCAAAGGCTAGAGATGCATTGGAGGGCGAAAGATGCACTAGATATTTTCTAGAGCAAGAAAAGCTGCGACAGAGATTATCGTTAATTGAAGAGTTGAAGGTAGGGGAGAAGATAATTCCTGAAAGTGGGGAGATTTTAGAGGCGGCTAGCAGCTTTTATCAAGAGTTATATACTAAAGAAGACATTTCCAATTTGGCGATGGAGAAGGTTACTGCTTTTATTGAAGAGGGTTTAAAGGAGGATGAGAGAAGCATGTGTGACAAAGAAGTAGGATTAGCGGAAATAAAAGTAGCAATAAGTGGAATGAAGGGGGGGAAAAGCCCAGGGTCCGATGGACTAAGTACAGAATTTTATAAAGAATTTTGCGAGATTTTAAGTCCATTGCTCTTAGAAGTTTTTAAGGAAATTAAAATTGAGGGAAGCCTGGCCCCATCTATGAGGAGAGGGATCATAAGCTTAGCTTATCTAAAAATAAAGGGGATAGACGGGATCTGAAGAATTGGAGGCCCATCACATTACTAAATGTGGATTATAAGATCTTGGCGAGGGTTATGGCAAATCGTTTGAAGGAGGTGTTACCGCAGATAGTTTGACCCTCTCAGTCCTATGGAGTCATAGGCCGGGACATCGCAGACTCTGTGGTCTCAATCCGAGATGCGATAGAAGAGAGTGGGAGGGAGGCTTATGTATTAAAGATAGATCAAGAGAAAGCCTTTGATAGGATCTCTCATGAGTTTTTATTGAAGGTTTTGGAAGCATTTGGTTTCAAGGAAAATTTCATTCAGTGGATAAGGATTTTTTATTCCAACATATTTAGCTGTGTTAAATGTAATGGTTTTTTATCCAAGTATTTTCCGATACAGAGATCAGTGAGACAGGGTTGTCCCCTGTCCCCATTGTTGTACACATTGGTAGCAGAACCATTAGGTTACATGAACTGAAAGAAACAAGGTGTAGTTGGGATTGTGGTCCCCAGTTCTGGGCTGGTGTCGGTGATACACCAATATGCAGATGACACAACCTTAACATTGAGAAATGGGGAGTCAGTGAGGAAAGCTATGGATGTAGTGGAGGAATATTGTAGAGCTTCAGGAGCCAGAGTGAATTATAGTAAGTCCCAATGCCTGGTTGCAGGGAGGGGTAGGGGGGAATGGTTGGGGAATGTCCCTTTAAGGTGGTGGAGGTTTTGGAAGTTCTGGGGGTGCATATGGGGTGCAAGAAAGACAGGGATGAAGTGGATCGATTAAATTGGGAACCGAAGGTTATGAAAATTAAAAAGATTTTGGGAAGATGGGAAAGAAGGTGGTTGAAAGTGCAAGGAAGAGCGACAGTGGTGTCTGCCCTCCTGCTAACTAAGCTATGGTACTTATTGACGGTGGAGGATATTCCTGAGTGGGCGGAAAAGTCCATCCGAGAGGCTTGTGTGAGGTTTTTATGGGAAGGGAAACCAGCCTTGGTGGCTTACAATACCATCATTGGACGGAGAAATCAGGGAGGACTCAATTTCCCAGATACTGATTTGAAGAAAAAATCCTTTAGAATCAAATGGGTGAAGAGATTTCTTCAGAAGTCAAATACAAGTTTTTGGATGTGTTGTTTTGAGCATTTTTTTAAACGAAGTGGGATAGGAGGGCAGGGGATATTATATATGGAGTACAATAATATGTTTTTGAATTCGATTAAAGTAGAGACTTGGGCCCAATTTTTAAAAAGTTTGCAGTTTATGCCCAAGGGGGCTGAGGAATTTTTAGAACAGCCCTTATTTTTGAACAGGTGGGTCAACATCGAAGGAGAGGTTTTATTTAATCAAGCTTTTATAAAAGCTGGGATTATATCTGTGAAAGATGTATTGTACGTGGTGATTCCAGGTTGGTTGCTGGAAGCGATAGTGAGGGGCATGGTGTGGGAGGAGGATCAGGAGGTAGAGGAAAAAGCAATAGGAATTATGTATGAGAAGATTGTGAGGGCAATGCCACAGGATTGGATGGAAGAAATAAATGCGGAAATCTCCAAAGGAAGTAAAATGCGTCCTGCTTTTCCAAGCTTTGTACTGGAGAAAGGGGGAGAGTTGGTCCAATTTGACAACTGTAATACTCGAGATTTCTATGAGGTATTTAGAGAATGGAGATTCAAGACACCTGCTGGTCAGGAGTTTTGGCAGAGTATATACCCACAGCTGGACTTCAACAGGATTTAGAAGGGAGTGTGGGCGAATTTTAAATGTCCAGAGTGGATTGAACTGGATTTCAAATTGGCTCATAACCAGATTTTTACCATGACAGTCTTGTGCAAGATTGACGAGTGGAGGCGGCAACTTGCCCAGTGTGTGGGACACGGGATGAGACTCTGCCCCATTTACTGGTGTTATGTCCGCAGTTAAATGACTTTAAGTACTATGTTCGACAGTTGTGTGAAGCTTTTTTGCTGGGTGGGGACCGAAGAGCGAGAATGGGAATCTCGTGGGACTCAATTTTGAGATGGGGATTGCAGGAGAGTCTGCCCGAGTCTAGCGGAGCGGCAATTAATTTAATGTTCAGTTTGGCTAGATTCGTGATTGTGCAAAGAAGGAATGCTCTGTTTTTTAAGGGGAGGAGAATCAATCTAAAAGAGTATTTTAAATATAAGCTAAAAGATCATTATAAGGCTCTGTGGATGTTTTATTCAGAAAGGAATTTAAGGATAGTATTTTACAACCAATTTTTAAAGTACAATCGATTAATATATGTTACAGGAGACAAATTAAATTTCAGGTTTTGATGTTAAAGTGTGGTGGCGGAATGGCTGTGCAGAGCGGCAGAATTGATTTGTATCATACAGTGAAATGATCAAGATGTTGTAAATGTTCTTAATGTTCAATAAAGTATATTTATATTAAAAAAAAGTTGGTAGCATACATGCCTCTGAGTCAGAAGGTTGTGGGTTCAAGTCCCACTCCAGGGACTTGAGCACATAAAGCTAGGCTGACATTCCAGTGTAGTGCTGAGGGAATGCTGCACTGTTGGAGGTGCTGTCTTTTGGATGAGATGTTAAACCGAGGTCCCATCTGCTCTCTCAGGTGGATGTAAAAGATCTCATGGCACTATTTCAGAGAAGAGTTGGGCAATTATACCTGGTGTCCTGGCCAATATTGCTCCCTCAACCAACATAACTAAAACAGATTGTCTGGTCATTATCACATTGCTGTTTGTGGGACCTTGCTGTGTGCAAATTGGCTGCCACGTCTCCCACATTACAACAGTAACTACACTCCAAAACTGTCATTTCCGGTGGTCATGAAAGGCGCTATATAAATGCAAGTCTTTCTTTCACAATACTCCAGGTGTCGTCTCACCAGGGCCCTATATAATTGTAGTAAGACGTCTTTACTCTTATACTCAAATCCTCTTGTAATAAAGGCCAACATGCCATTTGCTTTCCTAATTGCTTGCCGTACCTGCATGTTAACTTTCAGTGATTCATGTACAAGGACACCCAGGTCCCTCTGAACACCAACATTTCCCAATCTCTCACTAATTAAAAAATACTCTGCTTTTCTATTTTTCCTACCAAAAATGGATAACTTCACATTTCTCCACATTATATTCCATTGGCCATGTTCTTGCCCACTCACTTAGCCTGTCTATATCCCCTTGAAGCCTCTTTGCATCTTCCTCACAACTTACATTCCCACCTAGCTTTGTATCATCAGCAAACTTGGATATATTTCATTTGGTCCCCTCATCCAAATCATTAATATAGATCGTGAATAGTTGAGGCCCAAGCACTGATCCTTGTGGAACCCCACTAGTTACAGCCTGCCAACCCAAAAATGACCCGTTTATTCCTACTCTCTGTTTTCTGTCCGTTAACCAATCCTCAATCCATGCTAGTATATTACCCCCAATCCCATGAACCCTAGTTTTGTTTAATAACCTGTTATATGGCAGCTTATCGAATGCCTTCTGAAAATCCAAATACACCACATCCACTGGTTCCCACTTATCTATTCTGCTAGTTACAACTTCAAAAAACTCTAACAGATTCATCCAACATGATTTCCCTTTCATAAATCTGTGTTGACTCTGCCCAATCCTATTATTATTTTCTAAGTGCCCTGTTACCATGTCCTTAATAATAGATTCTAGCATTTTCCCTATTACTGATGTCAGGCTAACTGGTCTGTAGTTCCCTGTTTTCTCTCTCACTCCTTTCTTAAATAGTGGAGTTACATTTGCTACTTTCCAATCCACGGGAACCGTTCTAGAATCTATGGAATTTTGGAAAATGACAACCAATGCATCCACTATCTCTATAGCCACCTCTTTCAAAACCCTAGGATGTAGGCCATCAGGTCCAGGGGATTTATTGGCTTTCAGTCCCATTAATTTCTCCAGTACTATTTTTTTTACTAATACTAATTTCTTTCAGTTCTTCATTCTCGCTAGACCCTTGGTTCTCCACTATTTCCGGGAAGTTTTTTGTGTCTTTTTCCGTGAAGACAGACAACATGGCCGCGATTTCACCTACTGAGGGGGCTCAGTGCGGCCGAGGTAGCTGGCAGGTTGCAACCTTGCTCCCGGCTCCATCCCGCGCTATGAGAAGAATTTTCCGTTGATTGGGCTTGCTAAGCCCGCCCTGCGAGGTTCCCAGCCAATTAAAAGGAAGCGGGTCTGATGACATCATTTGATGACGTGTCATCAGCTGGTTTCCTTAAAGGGGCCATGTCCACATTCATTTTGACAGTTGTGCTGTCAGTGTTCTGCCGCATTGAGTTGCTGCAAACACTGACAAGCACTGCACAGAGGTGCATGGCTACATCCAGGCTCTCCAATGACTCCCTCCATATGCTTATGAAGGGAGGCACAGCACGCAGGGAGGTTCTCTTCCCTTTCAATGGGCGGAAGAGACCTTCCCAGGACATCAATGCAGCCTGCTTGCACATTACACAGGAGGACACAAGCAGGGATGTCGTCAGGAGGACCAGGCTGCAGTGGCGCAAAGCTTTTAATGATCTCAATAGATCACGAAACGTTACTGCAAAGCCACACTCAACCTTATCCTGCTGTGCCACTCATCACATCCCCATCACTCTGCCTTCCCTACCCTACTCCTGCACATCCTTACTCACACCAACTTACCTTTCACCTTCACCCATCCCTCTCTCTCTATCTACATCATCACATCCCCATCTCGCTAGCCACCCCACACACTCACCCTCATCCTTGTCCAATCATACCAACTAACAACACACAAGGGTAGGCACTTGGGTTTTTTCACCAATGTTCATGTATAGTTTCTGTTGATGTGTTGCCAAACATTGAAATCTTTATTTTCCACACTTTTCATTCTTGGACAGATTTGTGTGCACCTTTGGAAGTGGATAGTGAGTTGCAGTGAATGGTGAAACATAACGTTACCCCCCCACAATGGTGATGAGTATGAAAGGAATGGCTTGGACATTGCAGTGATGCTTTATGGTGCCGGTGTGGGGCGGTGCCAACCTGGCGCATCACGTGGCAGCCAGGGTG
The DNA here is from genome assembly GCF_052327205.1 of Somniosus microcephalus. NCBI lineage: Eukaryota > Metazoa > Chordata > Chondrichthyes > Squaliformes > Somniosidae > Somniosus > Somniosus microcephalus. The sequence continues at coordinate 150,056,844 of NC_140999.1, forward strand.
TAAAGCAACAAGTGAAGTAAATCTGGCCATGGTGAGGCCATCCCTGGCCTCCCGGGCAGCAATGTGGTCGGGTGCTAATGACCTGTGTCCCGTGCAGCATCACGTGATTGTGGAGATGCTGGTGTGCCTGGTGCTGCTGGTGTTGAGGCTGATCATGGTGGGATTCTTAGGACCAAGGTGAGATTTTTTCAACGGTAATGATGCTGCTGGAATAGACGGCAGAAGCAATCTGTCAATCTTGAGAAAAGTTGCTCCAATGAGGTGACAGTGGATAGAGAATTAACTCCAAACATTTCCAAATTGCATAAAGCTGAAAAGTGTATTCCAAATCCTGAAGGCTCCAGCTTCTCAGATTGGAAAGTGAACAGCTGTGAAATGGTAGCTTTTATACCACTTTTGCAGCTGTCAACTATTCAGAGGAATGGAGAGTCAATGACAGCCCGACCTACTTACCTGACGTGATTGCCGAGCGCCGGGAACCTCGTGAAAAAGCTGGTAAAATTTTAAGTACATCGTAAAATGGTGTTTAACTACCTTTTAACAAGCTCTTAAGTATCTGAATTAGCTCACCCGCCGCTTGGTGTCGGGTCTATAAAGCGCAGACAGACCAGACACTTGGGAAACTGACATGGAGGCAGGTTGACAGCGGGATCCCGACCTGCTGTAAATCTTATCGATATTGACAGCAGACCCACCTCCAAACCTGCCGTCTGAACGCCGGCAAAATTCCGGCCAATGTATTTGTTTAATTTCTCTGCCATTTCCTTATTCCCCATTATAATTTTTTCCTGTCTCAGCCTGTAAGGGACCCACATTTACTTACACTAATCTTTTCCTTTTTACATACCTATAGAAGCTTTTACAGTCTGTTTTTATGTCTCTTGCTAGTTTACTTTCATATTCTATTTTCCCTTTCTTTATATGAATTTCTTGGTCCTCCTTTGCTGAATTCTAAAATCCTCCCAATCCTCAGGCTTACTACTCTTTTTGGCAACATTATAAGCCTCTTCCTTTGCTCTAATACTATCTTTAACTTCTCTTGTTAGCCAAGGTTGGACCACTTTTCCTGTGGGGGGTTTTGTGCCTTAAATGAATGTGTATTTGTTGTAAATTATGTATTACTTCTTTAAATGCTAGCTATTGCTTATCTACCATCATACCTTTTGATGTAGTTTCCCAATCTACCTTAGCCAACTCACCCCTCATACCTACATAGTTTGCTTTGTTTAGATTTAAGACCCTAGTTTTGGATTTAACTAAATCACTTTCAAACTCAATATAAAATTCTACCATATTATGGTCACTCTTCCCTAAAGGCCCCTTTACTATAAGGTTATTAATTAACCCTTTCTCGTTGCACAATACGAGATCTAAAATAGTCCGTTCCCTAGTTGGTTCCTCAACATACTGATCTAGAAAACTATCTTGCATACATTCCATGAAATTGTCCTCCACATTATTACTACAAATTTGGTTTGCCCAGTCTATATGTAGATTCAAGTCCACCATGATTACTGTATTACCCTTGTTACATGCACCTCTAATTTCCTGCTTTATACTCTGTCCTACATTACAACTACTGTTTGAGGGCCTATAAACAACTCCACCAATGTTTTCTGCCCCTTGCTGTTTCTTAGCTCCACCCAAACTGATTCTACTTCTTGATTTTCAGAACTAAGATCCTTTCTCTCTACTGTCTTTATCCCATCCTTTACTATCAGGGTTCGCCCTCCTCCTTTTCCATTTTGCCTATCTCTTCTAAAAGTTAAGTATCCTGGAATATTTAGTTCCCAACCTTTGCCACATTGCAACCACATCTCCATAATGGCTATTAGATCAAACCTATTCATTTCTATCTGCGTGATTAATTCATCTATTTTGTTGTGAATGCTTCGCGCATTCAGTTATCGCACCTTTAGCTTTGACTTATTTCTATTTTTCCCTGATGTCACCTTAGTCACTGATGCCTTATTACCTTTGTTACTCTCTCTGTCCTTTCCTGACCCACTCTGCTTATTTTTACCCAAAACTCTACTCTGCTCTAGAGCTTTGACATTTCTCTCGCTGCTTTAAAATTTACTCTTTCCTGAATCCTCCCACCCCCCCACCCCTTCATTAGTTTAAAGCCCTATCTACTGCCCTAGTTATTCAGTTCACCAGGACACTGGTCCCAGCCCGGTTTAAGTGGAGCCCATCTCAACGGAACATCTCCCTCTTTCCCCAGTACTGGTGCCAGTGAGTGATGAACTGAAACCCCTTCCTCCCACACCCCTTCCTCTTTGAGCCACGCATTTAAACCTCTAATCTGTTTGTCCCTATGCCAATTTGCATGTAGCTCAGGTAACAATCCAGAGATTATTACCTTTGAAGTTCTGCTTTTTAATACGACATAAGTAGAACTAGGGATGAGGTTCTGCTGAGGGGCGTTCAGGAGCTAGGATCCATATTAAATTGGCATAGGGACAAACAGATTAGAGGTTTAAATGTGTGGCTCAAAGAGGAAGGGGTGTGGGAGGAAGGGGTTTCAGTTCATCACTCAGTATCTATCCCCCTGACTATACTGTCCCCTACCACGACTACATTCCCTTCCACTCCCCCCACTTGAATGGCCTCCTGCACCATGGTGCCATGGTCAACTTGTTCATCCATCCTGCTGGCATTTCCCTCATCCACACAGGCAGCAAGAACCTCATACCTGTTGGACAAGGGCAAAGGCTGAGGCTCCTCCAGCACTGTACCTGGGGTCCCCTTACCTGCCTGAGTTGCAGTCACACCCTCCTGTCCCTGACCACTACCTAACCTAAGGGGTGTGACTGCTTCCTGGATCAAAGTGTCCAGGTAACTCTCCCCATCCCTGATGCCCCGCAATTTCAGTACCTCAGACTCCAGCTCAAAAACCCGAAGCTGAAGTTCCTCAAGATGCAGGCACTTACTGCAAACGTGATTGTCCGGGATCACAATGTTCTCCACAAACTCCCGCATGCTGCAGTTGCGACACACCACCTGTACTACCATCCCTATATGACCTTGTTTTATTTAATTAAATGTAATTAAATTTGTATTTAGGTAACTTAGTTTACAGTGTACAGTAGTTTCTTGACTACTTACTTGATTTAGACTAAGTTATGGGTACTGAAATTAAATCTACCCGTAACACAAAGCACTAAAAGTAGTGTAGGCAAAACGCAACAGCTCCTTCCCAATCTTTCAAAATTTCCAAATAAAACACACTGTTCAAGTCTACTCCGTTTAATCCCGCTCTGTGCTCTGCAGAAATATTTCCTCTTATATACTAGGAGCCTCGCCCAATTTACAAGTGATGACTTGGCTCCCCTGCTCTTGGTGATTAGCGCCTATTCAAGACAAACACTTACAGCTGACTGACAGTTAACTGCCACTGGCAGGCAGCTTCGGTTAACTACAGTTTTTAAAGTTCTAGGTTAAAATCAAAATGTTAAACTAAATTTCACTTTTTACATCTGCTACTTACCCAATATTTACCAGAAATTCCCACTCTTTCCAAATTCCCAAATGAAACCCTCTGTTCAAGTCCACTCTGTTGTAATCCCGCTCTGTGCTGCAGGTCTGTATTTGGGATGACTGAAGCCAGGTTTAAAAGCTGAGTATGTCAACTTCCGTTTCAAACCGTGGGTGCTTATATATTGACATTTGCGCTCTTTTGAAAATTGTACGAGAACAAAGGAAGAGAGTTCAAGCTCATGAATCTGACTAACAAGATAAAAACAGTCCCCAATACAAAGCTAAAATACCAAAATAAATGATCGGTAGCCACAAAAATTCAACCAAACTTAACAAGCTTGAAAAATAATTTCACTTTTAAATTTATAAAATAACTGACACATCAATCATGGGGATTTTTCAGCTAGGCCCAGTTTTTTTTAGCTCTTCCTGTAAAACTACTAAACAACCAGTTTGTTGATTATCCACTTCAATTCTTACTAAGTGACTCACCTTATTGTCTTGATAGCAGTTTTAATCATTGTTACTTAACTGTGAAAGCCATCAACAAAACTATTTGATTAAACAAATATAATTGTATTTGCATAAGTTTGCATAGGCTCCCGTAAAAGAACTCTGGTGAATCAGATAACCACTTCCTGACATCTGTCCCTGCGGTTGTCTGAATTCACCACTACATACTGCATCATTTGATTGCCCATTTCTGTTTGTCTTTAAATCTTACTGAATTGTATTCAATTATTCGAAGCACATTAACAAAGCAGTGCTTTCAGTGCAGGAATACATGCACAAACTGAAGTCCCTCGAATAGGGGTTAATGTTACAATACTACCTTGGCAGAGTAACAAAGCACACTGTGCTCGTGTATAGTTTAAAGGTGTTAACATTGCCATTGAAGATCCTGATTGTTTTTGTTATAAGTTTTATTAATCCATGCGGCAGGAGTTGTAACAATATGGTACACTATTATAGGCAGAATATCATAGATTAAAATAAAAGACACAAGGGTGGGAGGTTATAGCATCATAAAGTATTACTATAGATAGGCATATTACATGCACAATTTTTTCTTAAGTTGGTCCATACATGCATTCACCTAGGGTTTTTCAATTCCTACTGTTTATGTAATACAATAGCTTATTTCACAATTCCTTATACATTGAATTGGCAATAATTGCAGCACCATAACCTTTGATCTTTTCGATATTAATTATTTAAAGCATTAATACAGTGATAGTTTTCATTTGTTTTCTCATTGGTGAAGTCTACACTGAAACATTCAAACTTGTCTACCCCTCATTTTTAACAGTGTTTTAGCTTTTCCTCTTCTTTAGATCGACCCACACCAATCCTCTGCTGAGAGGGACGGGTAAGCTTCGGTCCCAGGCCTCTACTTATGCTGCTGTCTATCCAGCTGCTAGCAGCCTGAATGCCTTGCCTTCTTACTTCATGACCTCTCCATCCCAAGAGTCTGCTCCCCTAAGTAAAATCAGGAAATTAAATGTGGGAATAGTGAAGCCATGAATTCATGCACTGTCGCTCTGTGGGGCTGCTCCACCATGCCAGTTTCATTTTTAAGCAAAGAGAGATTTAAAATAAAAACAGAAAAAACAGATGAAAGATCAGTTCTGATGAAAGGTCATCGACCTGAAACTCTGTTTTTCTCTCTACAGATGCTGCCTGACCTGCTGAGTATTTCCAGCATTTTCTGTTTTTATTTCAGATTTCCAGCATCCGCAGTACAGTATTTTGCTTTTGTAAAGAATAAATATCTTCAGTTTTCTCTTTGAATATGCTAACATTAAATGAATTAGTATGAAATTTCACACACGAAAAAACGTAGTTACATATTACTGATAATCTTTATAGAGCCTGTGTTAAAACACAGCATTTGAACATCTCAGTTATATGAGTTGGTACTAGTAACAAAAACCCAGTACAACAAGAGAGGAACATTAAAGGTTTTAAACTAACATGTTCAATAAGATCCTTCAAATGACAATGTTTCATTACATCATGGGCTAGCTGGTAGAAACAAAAACAGCAGGCTTAGAAAAGCTTTCTTTCCTTTGCTGCATTCTTAAGAACTTGCTGAGCACTGACTCTCAATTTTCTTGAAGTATGGTACTAATTTCAGGAATCTTATTCCATCTGGTTTCATAGTGTTGGAAGCATATTGTTACAATGGTAATACTTTTCACGAAAAGAGCTGATCTTAACCCTACCCACCCGTCTGAAACCGGGCCGGGGGAGTGCAGTGGGGGGGGGGGGGGCAGTTAAAATGGCCCGTGGGACCTACCCGCAATGATCCCCCTACCTTCCCATGGTGAGCGTAACCTGCTCTTCTGAGCATGTGAGAGGGACACCCGCCGAAAGCCAGCGGAGTCCTTCTTCAAATATGTAGATCAGGCTCGAAAGACGTTGCCGGGACTCGACTGCTGTTTTAACTGGAGGACTGCACGGGGAAACCGTTGTGGCTACTTCACCAGGCCGACCTGGTAGCAAGAGGAACCGGGGCTTGAAAGGCCCAAAGAGCTAAGTGCTTTTTATTTTTTTGTTAGTTTTCTTGTAGGGTCAGGAGCAGCAGGAATGTTCCTCGGGGCCTCACAAGGTGATTTTAGACTTCCCCTGCCCCAGGCTTCCCACCCTCTCCCTTAACCGCAAACCTCCCCGCCGCCGCCGCCGCCGGACAGCTGTTACTTTCCGCTGAGTTCGGATGGGAGATGGGGCCTATGCAGATGAGGCCCGGGAGTTGCAATTTCCCAGGCCTCACACTGCAGGAGTCGGAGGGGGTTTGCTTTCTGCCTCAGCCCCCAAATTCACTACTCCCGCCCCAAATTAAAAGCGGCCCTTACGTGTTTCACTTTAACCGAGATCATTAGAAACAGGTTTTACTTCACTCTATTGCACTACAGTTACTGTTACACACTTTCTTGCTAATCTGTCACTTCACCAACAGTGGATATTAGGAGCTAATAATCAATTTTTGATTAATTTCAATGGCAAAGCAATATAGCCAGAGGCAACAATCAACAATTAAGTTTCTCACTGAATGATTTATTGTAATTATTATCATCAGGAGCAGTTTTGTTGGGTTAATTCAAAATTCTCAGCTTTTTATTTTGATTGCATCAGTTGGTGCCTGGAAGGATTATGAAGAACTAATTAATATCTGAATCACAGACATGCAGATATTAGTCTGAAGGTGGCTTCCGAGCAAGAGTGGGTGAAACCCAGAAGTCAAATCAGTGGGTCAGAATCTGCAATCGTAACACAATGAAGCAATTCATTTTGACTTTTGAGTTTCACATCTCCAAACTGTGCAGCAGGCGTGATGCGCACCCTCGTGACACAATCTCAGCTACATTTAAAGGGACAATGCACAGATGGAAGTTGGAAGTGTTCATAATGAATGGTGCACATACAGCAAGGGCAGCACCCAGCTTCAACGATGCATCTCTGGAATTACTGCTGGGTGCAGTCAGGAGCAGGAGGGACATACTTTTCCCCAGCAATGGGAGGAAGGAACCTGTTGCTTTCATCAAGAAGGCGTGGTTGGAGGTGGCTGAGGAGGTGAGCAGCAGGAGCCTTGTGCTCAGGTCTTGGATGCAATGTAGAAAGCGGTTTAATGACCTAACCAGGTCAGGAAATGTGAATACATTTGCTGATTCAACTACATCCTGTGCTTTAAGCCCCACCCCCTTTCACTCTGTCTTGCCAAGCATTCTCCATCACGTCACTCCTCACACCCACTCAATTTTCAGCAGCACTCAGCCTTCACTTTCTATGCATTTAATCGCCTCCCCATTTATCCATCCACCATTGCCACTCACCCCAATCCTTATGCAGTGTGATGGATCTGTCTCATAGACACCTTGACCGAATGTACTGCATCAATCGGGGGAATACCTCACCTTCACTCACTCACAGGTCTCTTTATTCGCCCCTTGTAGAAAGAGAACGCAAAACGCAAGGGAAGGGAGAGGACTGGAGGTGGTCCACCACAAAAAGTCCACCTAACAGATGCAGAGGAGGGTGCCCGAGAGATAAGTGGCACATCTGTGTCCTCTTAGTCGGAGATGGAGAAAGGGAGCTCGCAGATAGCAGGTGACAGAATGACAAATATCTCTGACACACATATGCTGACTTTATTTCATCAATGACTGAACGATGAGAAGACTGAGAATAGTGATTATCAAGATTGTGACTATGCCATGAGTAAATCATATCCCTTTCTTTTGTCTTCCAGGACCTTCACGTGTACAGTAAGTGTCGTGGGGCATTCATGAGGACAATTCCTCAGAGGGTCTCATTCCTTCTGCGGGTGCATCGTCACAGGACCTACAGCCATGCACCACTGCAGATATTCACACTTCAGTGGGTCCACTTAGACAGTTAGTTGGGTTTTTACCTGGTGATTCACACCTCACAAGTGAGCATGAGTAGACAACTGTGGAGAGTTCGCATCAGGGGGCGCAATTGTCTCCAAGCTCTGCTCAGCTGGACACAGATGCTGAACCTTAGGGGCTATCGTTGAGAAGGAGAACATTAGAGGTGCATCATGAGCTTAGCCAGGTACTGATAGGGGTGCCACGCACACACTCCACAATAGCGGAAATGATGGCGGAGTCTAACTCGATCACTAGTAGATTGGTGGAGCAGGGAATTGCGAGAATATCTGCCATGTAGAGAGTGGCCGCCATCATGGAGCTTCAAGCATGACCTGTAAATGAGTCCATGCAGGCCATGACCATGGGTGCGCAAGAGATGTCTACTGCCTTAAATAGTATGACAGATACCATATCTGTGGCCTTACAACGTGTCACTGATCTCCACCAAGCTGGCCTGCAGCAGAGTGGTAGGAGTGATGTGGCGCTGTCCCAGGAGAGGGATGATGGCAAAAGGGGACATGGAAGTGGGAACTCCACTCAAAGTGCTCCCACTTCTCACCTGTTGTCCCCCACCCCTCCCAACCAGTACCCGACATGCTACCTCATCTCCGATGGCCGAGTCTGCTTCTGCACAGGTGCAGGCGGAGCAGTCTTTGGCCGGGCCCTCAGCGACTCCAAAACCCATAAGGCGTAGGCCAAGGCATAGGCCAAAAGTATCTGAGCAGCCTGCCTCTACCTCTGCTGAAGCCACACGGGATGCACCATGTACAAGCAGTAGGAAGCGTAAGTTCAAGAAATTGTAATTTACCAAGGGTATGCACATAGATGTTTGAAAAAATGTTATGTTGTTAAGTTTCTTTTCTTATAATGCTCCATTTCCACATCTTCCCCATTATTGTGTTCTGAGTGCCAACTCGCCCTGTCACTTGTTTCAAGATGAATGTCAATACATGACAGAACCCATTGGGTGAATGAGTGGTTGAAGGACTGTTTAGTACAAAAGGAGGGGTGGTAGTCCTGGTAAACAATCCATCCATCACCTTCCTTATGCATTTATGTGCAGCGCACTATGAGACGCTCGAGAGATTTCCTGTAATGCCCTGGAAGCAACCAGAGGCAAAAAAATTGAGGGCGGTGTTAACCTTCACAGCCACTGGTAATGCGTGTTCATGAGGTCCAGCAGGCAGTAGGTCTTCTTCTAGACGGCTACAGATGTCTGCCACCACCTACATGACAATCTCAGCCTGTGGAAGCACTGCTCTTGCAAGAGATCAAGGAAGCTGAGCCTCTGCCTGCAAACCCTGTGACGTGGGTAGTGCTCCCTGCGACCTTGGCCCCTTTCCTGTGCACCTCCCTCCTCTGCACCTCTATCCTCTGCACATGCTGATCCCATTACAGCACATCGTCATTACCATAGGTGGTGATGGTCTTCCTCTTCTGACGTGCTGTCAAGCACATCCAACGTGCCTTCCATCCTGATCTTGTCAGTTTGAAAGCCTCCAAAGTTGAGAAAAAGCTGTATCCACACAAGAACTCTTTGCCAGAGGGAATTGAGACACCAGCTGTAATCAGTGAAGTTTTATTCAGATGGGTCAATCACAAGTTTAAATAGCCACTTGAACTGCGGCTCAATCTCGCCTCTGTTTCCCTGGTCAGTTTCCCGAGTCCCAGGAAACCCGTGGTGCAGACTTTAAATTTAAAGCTAAGTTAAATACATTTTAAAACACCTCATTAAAATCTCCTAAGGACGTTAATTGCACCAATAACTATATGCCCACCTGCAATAATTAAAGCGCCAACTTTGGCGAGTAGGCTACTTGCTGACAATGTTCCCGTTAAGCTGCGTGGTCGCGTGGCAGTCTGGAGCTCCCGCGCAGGCCGCTGGCCGGCTTTTCAATTGGAATAACCGTGCACGCGCGAACATTTGAATGCACCATGCAACCACTTAAAGGGGCCGCACACCCCCAAAAAAATACAGGGAACATTACTTGCAGGCATCTGCACCTGTGCTAAGAGAAGCAAAGGTTGGTGGGGATTGTTGCAATAGCACACCAACTATGAGATTTTCCTTCGGTCAAATATTCCCACTCTAAATTCTCTAGGACTTGCTCTACATTTTATTTTCTGCAAAGCCTGGATAAGAACGAGCTCTCTGGCTGTAAGTGTCACACTTACTTCCCCATCATAGCTTTTCATCAAACATTTCTGATATCGTTTATATTCTCTAACTCAATCCTCTAACTCAATATGAGAAAAGACAAATTATAACTTAGCCTGCTGGGCAGGAAACAGGTGGGTTCGGGCCGACCATCATTTCACACTCCATCCGATTTTACTCACTATTGGAGAGTAAAACTGGGCGCGGTTTCCAACAAACAGTCGACCCAAACCTGCCCGTTTCCCGGTCTGCGGGTTAGGTTAAAATTACCTGCAAATTGTCTCTAATGCCACCCCCTCAAAAAAAATTGATATTAAACATATATTTTTATCAACACCAACTTGTGCAGATTGGGGAGTAAGACACATTGCACACAGGCAGTATTTATGTGCACTGCGTACCTATTTCTGAAAGATCAATGTGTGTTCTCTGAGTTTACTAACTTAGCTACGAGTTTGTTAATGTTTGGTAAATAATTATAAAAATCAATAAATAATATAGTAACGTTGTAATTGTGAACAAAATGACATAAAATAATGGTTAATGTGTTGTAACACATATACTGGGAAATTATTTTGTTCCAAATTAGCTTTACTGTTAAGGCTATATAGAAACTGAAAGGCAGATAAAATATTGGCACATTATTTGCTTAAAAATTGGAACATAAGGGCTGCTAGTAATAACAAAAGGACATTTGCGAAGGATTGCTGAATAAAATTTGGCAAGTATTTGCTATAACAGTGCTCCACTAAAATACATAGATAACACTAATAGCAGATAGTCAGTTATCATAACTAAACCAAGTATATGAATTGTATGTAAAAAAACAAAATTAATAAATTTGACTTCTCAGTACGTAATCACTCATATAAATAATATTTGTATACCATTTTAGGGAGGCTTCTAATTGAATATTTACATTTTTTAAAATGCACGGTCTGATTTTACACTACGCACTACAACTGGGGAGTCTTGTCAGCCAGCCATGCCTATTTGAAATTGTGGGGCACACTGCTCATGATTTTCTATCTATTTCATTGTGGGCAGCACACCTACGATTTCTTGGTAGGCACAGCCGGTGGGCAAGTCTCCCCACTGAGAGTGCACAATTGTAAATTCAGTCCCACAAAATAACGCTTCACAGGACTCTCATTAAAGAGAACAATCATTGCACAACTTTTGCAAACTCCAGCCGCCTGTATTGAGCCTTAAGTTAATTAATAAATGACTGAAGTGAAAAATCAATATCCTGCAGAGGCACCACTAAATGATCGCTCAAGGATTCCTATAATGTCAGAAGCTGTTCATATCATGGTGGGCTCCGTTAGGAAGTTGGCCTGGAAATTCATCTCGGGAGGTGGCGCAAAATGGGCGGTATCGGATCGGCCGCCCGTTATACGCCGCACCTGATATTCAGTTCCATTGACTGCGATAATGGGCGTGTAACGGGCGGCCAATCCAATACCACCCATTTTGCGCCACCTCCCGAGATGAATTTCTAGGCCGTTGCATCTGCTATATTGGACAAAGCTCAAACAGCCTTGGAGCCCAAAGCTTGGATTCACCCCATTCAGTCCTTCTCCAGACCTCCTGCCTGACCTGATGAACCCTCATCCACATGGCATGCACCTCACCCTGACCCCTGTCATGAGAACAAGCTTGATCTGTCCTGGGGTCTGAGCAAGACATTGCACTGATTAACTACTTAGATGGCTACTCCAATTAGGCACAGCATTCAATCTGCACTCCTGGTATCAATATGGAGCAAATCAATTGTTTCCCCTAAGTTGATATTAATGTGTATTTCTGAAAATAGAAATTGCTAAATGAAAATCGGTGTGCAATAAATCAGAAGTGTTATACCTCTACAACAGAAAATGTATTACTGTAATATGATCTGATGTATAACTCAAAGTATTATCCAATCTGGCCAATTACCACCCCATCAGTCTACTCTCAATCATCAACAAAGTGATGGAAGGTGTCACTGACAGTGCTATCAAGTGGCACTTACTCAGCAATAACCTGCTCACTGATGCTCAGTTTGGGTTCCGCCAAGACCATTCAGCTCCTGACCTCACTACAGCCTTGGTCCAAACATGGACAAAGGAGCTAAATTCCAGAGGTGAGGTGAGAGTGACTGCCCTTGACATCAAGGCAGCATTTGACAGAGTGTGGCATCAAGAAGCCCTAGTAAAACTGAAGTCAATGGGAATCGGGGGGACAACTCTCCACTGGCTGGAGTCATACCTAGCACAAAGGAAGATGGTTGTGGTGGTTGAAGGTCAATCATCACAGCCCCAGGACATCGCTGCAGGAGTTCCTCAGGGCAGTGTCCTAGGCCCAACCATCTTCAGCTGCTTCATCAATGACCTTCCCTCCAACATAAGGTCAGAAATGGGGATGTTCGCTGATGACTGCACAATGTTCAGTGCCATTCACAACTCCTCAGATAATGAAGCAGTCCATGCCCGCCTACAACAAGACTTGGACGACATTCAGGCTTGGGCTGATAAGTGGCAGGTAACATTCGCGCCACAGAAGTGCCGGGCAATGACTATCTCCAACAAGCAAGAGTCCAACCACCGCCCCTTGACATTCAATGGCATTACCATTGCCGAATCCCCCACCATCAACATCCTGGGGGTTACCATTGACCAGAAACTTAACTGGACCAGCCACATAAATACTGTAGCAACAAGAGCAGGTCAGAGGCTAGGTATTTTGCAGTGAGTGTTTCACCTCCTGACTCCCCAAAGCCTTTCCACCATCTACAAGGCACAAGTAAGGAGAGTGATGGAATACTCTCCACTTGCCTGGATGAGTGCAGCTCCAACAACACTCAAGAAGCTCGACACCATCCAGGAAAAAGCAGCCTGCTTGATTGGCACTCCATCCAACAGCACTGTGGGAGTACCTTCACCACACGGACTGCAGCGGTTCAAGAAGGCGGCTCACCACCACCTTCTGAAGGGCAATTAGGGATGGGCAATAAATGCTGGGCTTGCCAGCGATGCCCACATCCCATAAACGAATAAAAAAAATTATGCAAGGTTTAGAGTCTGTAAACCTGAAAATGTGACTTATTCACTGGTGCAGCCAATGTTTACCCATCAGCTGACATAAAAGTTCTGGGTGCTTTTTTTTAAACAGGATATTTTGTGGTGTTTCAGAAAATGTCTGTTCCCGTCACTGACCACATTGTAGCACTGGTCTAAGCTCCTGTGATGGCCTGGGGAATGTGCACCATGTGGTTGTTTGTAGCAAGCCAAACAAACCTGGAGGGCCCAGGTATGAACCTTGGTCTGTTCTGAGCAGTGTTTAAAGTGGGCTGGAATGGGCTGCTATGCAGTTGCAGTGTTAACTCACTGGGCTAGAAATTCATGTACTTACTGCCACTCCATAGCTCCATGAAATGGCGATAAAATGGCGGCCGCCACTCTTTCGCCAGTTTGTGGTGGGTCCCGCGGCAGCCATCATATTCCTCTCCCCCTGTGCGCTGCTGGTAAATGGCAGTGTCCTGGGAAAAAAATGGCAACGTGGTGACGTCAATTGGCATGCAACGCCGACTTAACGTCACCAATGTGAACTTTGACCCTAGCACTGAATTCAGGCTCCGAAGCACGCCAGGTTAACCTGGCATGCAAACAGGCTGACAGTGGTGATGTCTGCAGCCGTTAAAAGGGACACACACATCATTCAGGTAAGTTTGAATTTAAGGGTTTGGACTGGGGTTTTGTTTGATTTTATTGAAGTGGTGGCTTGCTGCAATAGATGTGAAAAGTTTTTTAAGTTTCTAGGGCGTGCTGCTGGACGCTTGCAAGGGCTCAGATGGTAAATTAAGGCCCTTGAGAAGACAGAACATGCTGTGAATACTCAGCAGGTCACGCAACATCCATGGAGAGAAAAACAGAGTTCACAGCTCAGGTCGACATGCTGCCTGACCAACTGCATATTTCCAGCATTTAGAAGGATGCATCCCAGATATCCTGGATGGAACCATCCGTCTGTGGTCCCACTAGCTGGGCAGGCTGCCTCTTCTTGTTGACCCACTGGATGGACAGGCTGCATTTCTTGGGTGTGTGAAATGAGGAAGGCACAAGGGTGTAATTGTGCTGACGGGAGGGCGGGAAAGCAAGAGGTGCTTGCCAGAACATAAGAACATAAGAAATAGGAGCAGGAGTAGGCCATTCGGCCCTTCAAGCCTGCTCCGCCATTCAATAAGATCATGGCTGACCTTCTGCTTCAACTCCATTCACCAGCCCTATCGCCATATCCCTTGATGCCTTTACTAGTCAGAAATCTATCGACTTCTGTTTTGAATATACCCAATGATTGAGCCTCCACAGCCCTCTGGAGTAGAGAATTCCAAACATTCACCACCCTCAGTGTGAAGAAATGTCTTCTCATCTCAGCCCTGAATGGCCTACCCTTTATCCTGAGGCTGTGGCCCCTGGTTCTAGACTCCCCAGCCAAGAGAAACATTCTCCCAGCATCCACTCTATCAAGCCCTGAAATAATTTTGTATGCTTCAATGAGATCCCCTCTCATTCTTCTGATTTCAAGAGAATACAGGCCTGGTTTACTCAATCTCTTCTCATACGACAGTCCTGCCATCCCAGGAATCAATCTCGTGAACCTTCGTTGCACTCCCTCTATGGCAAGTATATCCTTCCTTAGGTAAGGAGACCAAAATTGTACACAGTACTCCAGGTGTGGTCTCACCAAGGCCCGATATAATTGGACTAATGGCTTGCTGTACCTGCACATTCACTTTCAGTGACTCATGTGCAAGGCATCTGCATTCCCCAATCGTTCACCATTTAGGAAATACTCTGCCTTTCTGTTTTTTCTACCAAAGTGGATAACTTCACATTTATCCACATTATATTCCATCTGCCATGTTCTCGCCCACTCACTGAGCCTGTCGAGATCCCCTTGAAGCCTCTTCACATCCTCTTCACAACTGATACTGCCATCTAGCTTTATATCATCAGCAAATTTGGAAATGTTACATTTAGTCCCCTCATCCAAATCATTGATATAGATTGTGAATAGCTGGGGCCCAAGCACCGATCCTTGCGGTACCATACTAGTCAAAGCCTGCCATCCTGAAAAAGACCCGTTTATCCCTACTCTTTGTTTTCTGTCTGTTAACCAATTCTCAATCCATGCTGGTATATTACCCCCAATTCCATGTGCGCTAATTTTGTTCACCAACCTCTTATGTGAGACCTTATCGAAGGCCTTCTGAAAATCCAAATACACCACATCTACCAGTTCTGCCTTGTCTATTCCACTAGTTACATCCTCAAAGATCACCAATAGGTTTGTCAAACAGGATTTCCCTTTCATAAATCCATGTTGACTCTGCCCAATCTTACTGTTAGCTTCTCAGTGCCCAGTTATTGCATCCTTTATAATAGATTCCAGCATTTTCCCAACTACTGATGTGAGGCTAACAGGTCTGTAGTTCCTCGTTTTCTCTCTCCCTCCTTCCTTAAATAGCAGGGTTACATTTGCTATCCTCCAATCTGCAGGAACCGTTCCAGAATCTATAGAATTTTGGAAGATGACAACCAATGCGTCCACTATCCCAATGGCCACTTTGTTCAAACCCTAGGATGTAGGTTATCCTGTCCTTGCGATTTATCAACTTTTAGTCCCATTAATTTTGCTAGGACTGTTTTTTTACTAGTAATATCTTTAAGTTCCTCATTCTCGCCATACCCTTGGTTTTTTCATATTTCTGGGAGGTTTTTTGTGTCTTCCTCCGTGAAGACCGAAGCCTTTGGGCTGGATTTCCATTGCGGGGTCAGGTAGGAGGCGGGACTACAACTTCCGGGGTTGTAGTCCCGCCTCCATCGAGTTCTAGCCAACCCACGCGATTTTGACTTGATTGACTTTGTTGAGCCCACCCAGTGGGCTCAGCAGGCCAATTAAGGGCCACCCGTCAACAGGTGACGTCACAGATTGAGTCCTCATCTGTCAAGACCTTTTGACAGATGAAATATCAGCGTTTCACAGCTGTTTGAAGCTGTCAAACACTGACAATCTGTACGCTAAGCTAATTCCTTCCTCTCAGGATGATTTAGAGATCTCCCCGGAACAGAAAGCTGAATGCTGCAATTTTTGACAGCTCGCAGCCATTCTGCTTTCTGTGCCGGTAAGATGAGGGACTCCTGAGACCTGAAGGAAGGAAGGCTGTAAAGGTATGTAAAACTTATTTAAACACTTTACACACACCAAACACACTTACCTTTGCACTCATGCACCCATCACTCACCTGAACACTGGACATCTCGACCCCTCCAAGCCCTTCATCCCGATGGTCCGCCTCCTCTAACTTGACGTGGTTTGGAGCCGTCAGGAATCCCACACTTCAACATTAAAAATAGGGATTAGGCTAAAAATTGCCTGTTAACTACCTGTTAACAGGCAGTTAATTGGCACTAATCCCCTTCCCGCCTCGGGGAGGCAGGTCCCAGTGCGGGTCGGGTACCCGCCTCCGTTGAAACTGACATGGAGGCGGGTTGGGTGCGGGATGGGTTCGTGCCCCCCCCCCCCCCCCCAATTTCGGGATTTTAACCCCCACACACCTCCAATCCCGCCTCCACGGCCCAATGAAAATCCTGCCCAAAGTATTTAATTTCTCTGCCATTTCCTCATTCCCCATTATAAATTCTCCCGTCTCTGACTGTAAAGGACCTACATTTACCTTTGCCAGTCTTTTCCTTTTCACATACCTATAGAAGCTTTTACTATCTGTTTTTATATTTTTCGCTAGTTTGTGCTCATATTCCATTTTCCCTTTCTTTATCAATTTCTTGGTCCCCCTTTGCTGATTTCTAAAAAGATCCCAATCCTCAGGCTTACCACTTTTTCTGGCAACATTATAAGCTTCCTCCTTTGACTTAATACTAGCTTTAATTTCTTTTGTTAGCCATGGTTGGATCACTTTGCCTTTTGGGTTTTATGCCCTAGAGGAATATATGTTTGTTGCAAATTATGCATTATTTCCTTGAATGTTCGCCATTGTATGCCCACCTTCATACCTTTTATTGTAGTCCCCCAATCTACCATGGCCAACTTGTCCCTCATACCCTTGTAGTTTCCTCTGCTTAGATTGAAGACCTTAGTTTCAGATTAGACTACATCACTCTCAAACTTAATGTAAAATTCAATCATATTATGGTCACTTGTCCCTAAAGGCCCCTTTACCACAAGGTTATTGATTAGCCCTTTCTCATTACACAATACCAGATCCAGAATAGCCTGTTCCCTGGTTGGTTCCTCCACATACTGATCCAGGAAACCATCTCGCATGCATTCCAAGAATTTGTCCTCCACACCATTAGTGGTAATTTGATTTGCCCAGTCATTATGTAGATTAAAGTCCCCCATGATTACCGTATTGCCCTTGTTACATGCACTTCTAATTTCTTGATTGATACTGTGCACTACATTACCATTACTGTTTGGTGGCCTATACACAACGCCTACCAATGTTTTCCGCCCTTTGCTGTTTCTTAGCTCCACCCAAACTGATTCCAGTTCTACATCACGATCTGCCGAGCCAAGATCTTTTATCTCTACTGTACCAATCTCATCCCTTATTAACAGCGCTACGCCACCTCCTTTTCCTTTTTGTCTGTCCTTCCTAAATGTTGAGTACCCTGGAACATTTAGTTCCCAGCTTTGGTTACCCTGCAACCATGTCTCTGTAATGGCAATTACATCATACCCATTTACTTCTATTTGTGCCATTAATTCATTCACCTTGTTGTGAATGCTACGTGCATTTAGATAAAGTGCCTTCAACTTTGCCTGTTGAAAATTTTTCTGCACTTTGACCCTCTTTACTGTTGGCCTTTGTTTATGCTATCTACTAGTTTTGCTGACTACTTTTCTAACTTTCACTTCCAGCTTTGTTTCTCTCCGTTCTGGGCCCACACTTAGGATAACGTACGAGGATACCCGCATCTTGTATCCTTTCAGCCCTGCCGCTGGCAAAGGGCTCAACTATGCCCCTGCCAAGAATGGCCTGCACCATCTCCTCCAAGGGGGTGAGGTGAGGCTAGGAATGGGAGATGTGCCTCATCATTGATGCAGATTGTAGGTAGGCGAGTGATTGGGGGTTGTGCATTGATCAGTGTATGAAGCTAGTGGTGCAGTTGGTAGGAGACGGCTTTTGAAGATGCATTCACTGACCTTGACTAGTGCTCTGAGGTCATGATGCTTCTTTGGGCACTGGAGCCAGGTGGTGGGGGCGAAACTGCTGGCAGTGACAGCCTTAGTGATGTTCTCCCAGATCGTTCTTTCTGGAGGGTGTCCTGGCCCCTGTGGGTAGAGGGCCACTCTTGTAGTGTTGACCCCCTGCACAAAGCTGGAGTGCTGCGTGTGAGACCCTCGATGCCCCTTACCTGGCTTGCTGAGCCATTTGTGTTAGTGCTGAGGCAGTTTTCCCATTTGTTGAGGTTAGGAAGGTAATTCAGCTTTAACAGCTGAATATTCACGTTTGGAACTTCTTTTAAATAGTGAATATTTCTTAAAAAGCAGAAAGGGCTGAAAAATGTATTGATTCACTGCATTTTATTTTGTATTGCTTCAGTGTGCATGGCCCCTTTAAATCTCAGACCTCTTCATTGCCCACAATTCCCTGCGAGCTCCACAGCTTCGCTCACAGAGGCTGTGAGAAGCTGCAACGCCGGAGCTGGACAAGAACTTCATCCCTGATCCCTCCAGCAATGCCATCAGGACAGCATTGCACAGAAGGTGAGCGCTGCACCTCCTATCTCCATGCCCCCCAGACCAATTTTACTCAGTTAGCGTTGTAGCCATTTCCAGTGGCCATTAACTGCAGCTGTCGGTGACACCAGCAACTTTGCTGTCGAAGGTGAATTTTTCCCCCATTGGATATTTTATAGAAACATAGAAACATAGAAGATAGGAGCAGGAGTAGGTCATTCGGCCCCTCGACCCTGCTCCGCCATTCAATGCGATCATGGCTGATCATCCAAATTGAATACCCGGTCCCTGCTTTCTCCCCATACCCCTTGATCCCTTTAGCCTTAAGAAATATATCCAACTCCTTCTTGAATATATTTAATGAATTGGCCTTTACTGCCTTCTGTGGTAGAGAATTCCAAAGGTTCACCACTCTCTGGGTGAAGAAATTGCTCCTCATTTCTGTCCTAAATGGCTTACCCCTTATCCTTAGACTGTGACCCCTGGTTCTGGACTCCCCGAACATCGGGAACATCCTTCCTGCATCTAGTCTGTCCAGTCCTGTCAGAATTTTATAAGTTTCAATGAGATCCCCTCTCATTCTTCTAAACTCCAGCGAGTACAAGCCCAATCAACCCAATCTCTCCTCATACGTCATTCCTGCCATCCCAGGTATCAGCCTGGTGAATCTTCGCTGAACTCCTTCCATGGCAAGAACATCCTTCCTCAGATAAGGCGACCAAAACTGCACACAATACTCAAGATGTGGTCTCACCAAGGCCCTGTACAACTGCAGCAAGACATCCTTGTTCCTGTATTCAAACCCTCTCGCTACGAAGGTCTTCTTACCATTTGCCTTCTTAACCGCCTGCTGTACCTGCATGCTTACCTTCAACAACTGGTGCACAAGGACGCCCAGGTCTCATTGCACTTCCCCTTCTCCCAATCTATTGCCATTCAGATAATAATCTGCCTTCCTGTTTTTGCCACCAAAGTGGATAACCTCGCATTTATCCACGTTATATTGCATCTGCCATGCTTCCACCCAATCACCCAATCTGTCCAGATCATACTGGAGTTTCTCGGCATCCTCCTCACAGCACACACGCCCACCCAGCTTTGTTTCGTCTGCAAATTTGGAGATATTACATCTAGTTCCCTTGTCGAGATCATTAATCTATATTGTGAATAGCTGGGGTCCAAGGACAGATCCCTGTGGTACCCCACTAGTCACTGCCTGCCACTCGGAAAAAGACCCGTTTATTCCAACTCTTTGCTTTCTGTCTGCCAACCAGTTCTCTATCCAAGTCAATACCTTGCCCCCAATCCCATGTGCCCTAACTTTACACGCTAATCTCTTATGCGGGACCTTATTGGAAGCCTTCTGAAAGTCCAAATACACCACATCCACTGGATCTCCCTTATCTATTTTACAAGTTACATCCTCAAAAAATTCCAGTAGATTAGTCAAGCACGATTTACCTTTTGTAAATCCATGTTGACTTTGTCCGATCCTGTCACTGTTTTCCAAATGCTCTGCTATTACATCTTTTATAATGGACTCTAGCATTTTCCCCACTACCGATGTCAGGCTTACCGGTCTGTAATTCCCCATTTTCTCTCTACCACCTTTTTTGAATAGTGGGGTAACATTAGCTACCCTCCAATCCATGGGTACTGTTCCAGATTCCATCGAATGTTGGAAGATGATCAGCAATGCATCTACTATTTCGAGGGCCACTTCCTTAAGTACCCTAGGATGTAGATTATTAGGCCCTGGGGATTTATCAGCCTTCAATCCTATCAATTTCCCTAACACCATTTCCCTACAAATACTGATTTCTTTCAGTTCCTCCCTTTCATCAGACCCTATGTTCCCCGACATCTCTGGGAGGTTAATTGTGTCCTCCTTTGTGAAGACAGAACCAAAATATGTATTTAATTGGTTAGCCATTTCTTTGTTCCCCATTATAAATTCCCTTGATTCTGACTGCAAGGGACCTACGCTTGACTTCACCAATCTTTTTCTCTTCACATATCTATAAATGCTTTTACATTCAGTTTTTATGTTCCCTGCAAGCTTACTCTCATATTCTATTTTCCCCTTCTTAATTAATCCCTTTGTCCTCCTTTGTTGAATCCTAAACTGCTCCCAATCCTCAGGTTTATTGCTTTTTCTGGCCAATTTATATGTCCTCTCCTTGGATCTTATGCTATCCCTAATTTCCCTTGTTAGCCATGGTTGAGTCACCTTTTTGTTTTATTTTTATGCCAAACTGGGATGAACAAATTCTATAGTTCATCCATGCGGTCTTTGAATGTTTGCCATTGCCTATCCACCATCAACCCTTTGAGTGACATTCCCCAATCAATCCTACCCAGCTCGCGCCTCAGACCATCGTAGTTTCCTTTATTTAAATTCAGGACCCTAGTCTCTGAGTCAACTACTTCATTCTCCATCTTAATGAAGAATTCGATCATATTGTGATCGCTCCGACTCAAGGGGCCTCGTACAACAAGATTGCTAATTAATCCTTTCTCGTTACATAATACCCAGTCTAAGATGGCCTAATCTCTGGTTGGTTCCTCGACATATTGGTCCAGGAAACCATCCCGTAAACACTCCAGGAATGCCTCCTCCACAGTATTGTTACTAATTTGGTTAGCCCAATTGAAGTAAGATATTAAAAATTGGATTTAATAAGGTAAAACAAACCAAGATTCATCTGTAACACCAATATACAAAATGGAGGGAATAGGTTAATTTGTGCTCTGAGTTGAACAATAGAAGTCTGTAAAAGTTGTATAAACCCAGATAAGGTTTAAACAGGACTACGGGTTAACTGCTGAGAGATTAAAACTGTCAAAACAACCCCTTAGAAAGAGGGAGAGATATATGGGTTCAGCCACGCGAGTCGCCACCTATGCACTTAAGGGTTTGTTAGTGTGAAGCTCAACAGGGTTCTATTCTTTAAACTAACTAAAGTGTTTTTGCTCTGTAGAAATAATTCAAGAGAGAGAGACAGAAAGTCTGCGGATTGCCCGCTTTGGAAAGATCTACTATCTTAGAGAAATACTTAAAAAGACCAAGCCATCTGACAACAGCAAATGGACGATCGTAAAGTAATAAAGTTGAGGCCCCGGGTCATGAGAAAGTAACAGGACCAACTGATAACAAAATGTGAGATTTGTAAGCAACTGGAAGAATGGAATGTCACGGTTTTATAATTACAATTTAACTATAATTCTGTATATGCTAATAAGCTTATCCCCACCTTTAGGGCAGGGCCTTAATTTTTGTATAATTGTGTGAACCTCAAGAGATTCGGTGGAGTTGGAGCCTTGTGTTGGGACGCAAGAGCCATAGCTCCCCAGGCCTGAATAAACCGTTTTTACTTCAATTATTGGGTCTGTCTTTCTTACAACAAGCCAGTGTTGTCGACTTTGTATATCACTTAGTCCACACTTTGGGGGCTAACATCAATTGGCGACGAGGATGGGATGTGTGTTCTGAACCAGACTCTCGGACAGCGTTAACCTAAGACGGGTGAGTATGTTTTAATTGCCACCTGTAAAATTAGGGGTTAATCGCTGGTGAGACGTTGAGTCAGAATCGACGTATAAAAGAACTATAAAAAGAAAGACACCTTTAATTGAAGGCGGTTAAAAAGTAAACTGCAGTAGGGGTAGGGGCAGGTAGTTCCCTACCAACCTTTGTGGCAGGTAGTTCCCTAAGGACCGTGAGGCGGGAAAACCTCAGTAGGGGCAGGTAGTTCCCTACCAACCTTTGGGGCAGGTAGTTCCCTAAGGACCGTGAGGTGGTGATACCTCAGTAAGGGGCAGGTAGTTCCCTAAAATCCGTGAGACGGCGAAATCTCAACAATTGAATGAATGGGTGCACCGTGGTGAGTGAATGAGATAAAACCCTACGGTCATAAAGAGGTTAGAACAGACAAGGGTGAGGTCTGTCCCCAGCACCTAGCCTGAGCCTGAATTAAGAGGACAGTAGTCCCACGTGACGGCCAGGATCAAGTAGGACGCCGGGAGCTACAGACCCCACAGTACCGAAACCTCGGAACTAAAGGGTTGGTGTGTGTCTAACGAAACGAAGTGACTAACAGAAAGCAAGAAACTAACTAAGGTGACGCTATAGGGGCGAACAACGTAGCGTACAAACCTAATTCACCAATACCGTGAATTAAGCATTAAACGTAGCAGTTAGTTATGACTAAGAGGGTGGAAGAAGAATCCTCAAGGGACCTGGATTCTATAACCCGACTCCTGGAAAATAAAAAGAAACAGTGCAGAGAGCCAAAGGCTTGGTGGGGAGGAGCTAAAGATAAAGAGGCAACAGATAATGTAAGGAATTGAAACAGAAGGGAGAGATAAAGAAGGAAAAAGATCTAATTTGCAGGCGAACCAATTTGAAACCCCAGCAAAAAAAAAACAAACAAACAGGGATTTGGAAACTAGGGAAAGCTGTTGAGTCACAGATTTAAAAAGGAAGGAAAAGATAAACTTAAAGCTTTACCAACATGGAAGTTATTAGCATCTGTACCAAGACAAGTAAAACACGAGATTTGCTGAGTGAAAGGAACCTTAGACATATGCTGAAATTACAGTTTGTATAAAAATGTGTGAGTGTGGATGTTTTCCTGATTAGGAATGTTTAAGAGGTTACAATATTCCTTTGTCTGAAAATCTGTCCGTTAAGAAAAAGAAATGTCTGCTGTGTGTTGTAGCCCCACCCACTTCTCTGTGTTAAAGAAAAAGCATTTAACCCCTTTGTCTGGTCTTGGATTTTGGAAGTTTAAGAATGTGCAAATAAGATTGTGCCCTCAGAATGAAAAAAACCTATTACAATTTAAGTTAAGCTGGAGTGTAAAAACTGAGAAGAGCAACAAAAAGTTTGTTTAATGAAAGATTAAGTTTCAGTCTAAGATCTAACCTTGAAGTTATGAGGTAAATTAACCTATTAAAACCAGACTTTCATTGTGGCCACAGTGAAATTCTGGTTGATGTAAATTGGTGTAGTCCGAATTGAATAAGATAACTCCACTCCGCAAGAATATCTGATAGTGGCAGGTCCCTCTACAATATTTAATTGACTATGGTACTGGAAGCCTTATAGAAGGCGGGACTAGCGTTAAACCTTAGAAAGGTATAGGTAGGGAAGGATGAAGTAGTCGACCAAGGATACATAGTGACACAAGGGAAGAGGCAAATGCCCAAAAACAGATGGGAGGGGCATTAGGACTGGCTGCGTGCTTTGATTGCTCGCAAGCTTCTAGGGATGGCAGCAGGAAGGGACCGCGCCAGAGAGGGGAGGGGGATCCGAGGATGTTTGTTGATGCATTGGTAGGGGGCCGACAGTGCAAAATGTTAATAGACACAGGAGCCACAATCTCATTGACAGACTTACCCTTGCCCCGAACGAAACTTTCAGTTAGTATAGCAGGAATCGGTGGATGAAGAATCAGGGCTTATAAGAGCGAAACAGTCTTACTAGAAATTGGATGTATAATAATACCTACACAGTTGTGGGTATGCGAGAACACCGAAGGAACAATCCTAGGGATAGATATACTGCGAGAAGTAGGAGCTTTAGTCGACCCTAAAGCGAATGAAGTGTACTGGCCCCCAGATTATAAGTCAAACAAACAGGCAGGCCCGGGAAACAAAGTAGAAATGGCCCAGCCTATACAGGATTTGATCAAAGGGGGGTAGCCAAAGGAAAATGTGTAAACCTATATAGATAGTCGGAATGCCTTTGGGGTGGTGTCCGATTACATGATAGCGGGAGTAGGCAGGGATATATGACACCAGGAGAAGACCCGTAAGAGACAAGAATATAATCAAGGAATGAGTAGGAACCTCTCTCCTACCCAAAGAGTGCATAATAATAAATTAAAGCACACAAGAGGATGGGCAGCTAAACGAGCAATTGAGAGAGGGAATCTGACCAATGAAGCCCAAATGTTCATGTTGAATCAAAGTGTGAAACCACAACTGTCTTTCAGTCAGGGATGTTTTTTGGGTTGCGTGAAGTGACGCAATAATGTTTAGCTCCACCTTCAAAAGCCTGCGAAGGAGTTAACCCTTTCCACTGACAGCTGTTTGAGTTCACCAAGCAACAACTTCAGTATTACTGAATAGAATTTAAAGATATTGGACATTAATAAATGTACATTTCTTAATGTTGAGTTAATATTTCCCCACAGTGATAGAAGGAAAATTAGAATTTGATAAATGGAAGTTATCTTATAAACTAATTGCAGCACCGTCTCAAACGGCAGGGAGACTGCTTGGGAAGCTGTCCTGTTACCCAAAGATAAATCTGGACAGATAGTTAGAGACATGAGGCCAAAGACCAACAGATTATGCGGGATCGAGAACAGGATACACGGGACGACCAGAAGGAGGTCTTAGCAATAGATAGCAAAGGGATAGCAGAAATAATACCAGCCAAACCAGGGCTAGCACCCAGATGGTCAGGACCTTATGAAGTATTAATGAATAATGACACATGTGCTCATGTAGATGGGTCTGGAACGGGTAAAGGAAGGTGGAAACACTGGACTCAGTTAAAAATATATAAGAAAGGCAATGAGTAAACCAGAGATGGTGTCCTTTTTGACAGAGTGAGGAGTATACTAGAAGATATAAAGAATGGGAAGGGGAGTTACTACATATATCAATGATAGGGCTGTGTATGATGATAATAGGCTGTGTATGATGATAATATTATATGCCATAGTTTGCATCTTCAGGTATGTCTGGGGACAGAGCCACAGAACAAGAAATGAACCAGATGTACAGCATTTTGAACTGATAAAATGGATAAGAGCAGAATAATTCTAACTGGCTGGTGACGACCAGCCCCCTTTTTGTAATTACAGGAACATTGGACGTCCGGAATGAGATGGAGCGTCCTCGCCTTGATTCTAGGGATAAATATAAGTATTGCCATTATCGAGGGGGATTAGTAATAAGGAGAACACAGGATGAGGTGTATTTTAGTGTCGCACATAGAGTTACTAAGCTTGCCATTAATATGAGTACTTTTGAGATACAAAACAAACCTGGAACTCCCTGTGGGTAAAACAATTAGAGGATCCACAGGAAAAATCTGTCTTACAAAGATGTAAGAAACGGGGAGTATTGGAAACGACCGGAGCAGGGTATGCGGCCGGGTTAGCAACAGTTAATAGCTTGGACATAGAAGGAGTAAACGAAGGAGTAGAAGAATTACAAGCAAAAATAGAGAAGTTACTAAAACAAGCTACTGGAAATAGCCAGCAATTGACACTGGCAGGGAAACCAAACAATAATGCAATTGTCGGGGGTGGAAGAGATAGTAGCCCCCCATGCAGAAACAATCAATACAATTATTGATAGACTTAATAATGCTTCTCACCAAACCGATAAGGAACTAATATGTGCCACGTAGGGCTCATGGCTATTGTCGAATGCTCAGCATAACATGAGGCAAATAAATAATGGACAGATCCCTGATTGGATTACTAATAAGGATCTGGAACCTTGGATTGACACAAATAAAAGCCTATGTAAGGAATGTAAAATGGGACAAGTATACCGGGCAGGCGATTGTCTGACCCCATGGACTAAGATGATTGGCTTTGTACTGGCCATCCCACAATTCCCAGAAGGGGGACAACCCCGATACGATGTGATTAATATAGGAGAAGTACAAAGGGAAAGTGGGTTAAATATCATGATGTCCCTACCAAGGCGCTTTGGGAAAGGGATGAAGATAATAAACAGAAGAATGAAACCTAAAGGGGGGTGGTAGTGGGCGGGTGCCACCACAAGGGAAGGACATGGGTGTGCACACACCCCCCCACCGAGGGAGACACATCCGAGTACGGATTTCCGAAAATTACCAATTGCACCCTCGAGGTTCACCCAAGGGGATACACCGGACCTGGGTAGCATCAAGGAACAATGGGACCTGTTGTGTCACCACAATTGAACAGAAATATGAATATCAAGATATGGCTTATACCATTCCCCAACCAAACCGTTGTATTGGTCTAAAGATACCTATACAGATAGGAAAACCTGGTCATTTGATAATATGAGACTTACTAAAAAGGGTTGAAACTTATGTCATACCAGAGCCCAAGGCAATTCCTAAGTTAGAGGAAGCTTGCCAGAAGTTACGGCAGGAAACGAAAGAAATTTTAAAGTACTATCATAAAATAGAAGAAGGCTTAAAGAAACAACAAAAAGACATTAGTACAACATTAGAGGAAACTCACCCACTTCCTCATATTTTGATAATTGGGGATCAGGATGGTCGGGGACTTTGGGCGCCTCGGTGGTACAAGGCATAATGATATTCCTCTTGATTGTTATTCTGATATATTGTGTATTTTTATTTCTCCAGTGCCTTTGTGCCAGAATGAGTAAGGCCGAAATTGGTGCGGTGAAAGAAGTAGAGCCTGAGGAGGGGCAGGTAGCGATGTTAAGAATGGACAACTCCCCCGCCTCTCCAAGGCAAATGGTGTAAGACACGATGGGAAGCCCTGAAAATATATGGGATTAATTGGGCATGGTAATTAATGACCGGGCCGGCCAACCGTAAGATGGAGGTGGCAGAAGGAGGGTGGCAGAAGGAGGGTGGTGAATGAGGACTGGTGTGTGATGACAGTCTCGAATTGGCACGTCACACACCCCACGTGGGAATGAGGGACAGGCTTGAGCAGAAAAGCCTCAACCATTAGTGAAGGGTCTAAGGGGCCCCGGGAATGGTTACACCGGACGGAGTGCATAAAGGAAAGCCCACCCTAAAGGAAAGACCACCGTAAAGGAAAGACCACCATACCACAGAGGGGGAAGTCGGCCTCCAAATTGATAAGATATATATACATGTATAACCTAAACTGGTAGAAGGCCAGGGAGTGCACGCTCTGGCAGACACCAGGAAGTGGAAATACATGTTGGCCTGTTTGGAGCAATTGTCCAAAGGTCAAAAGGGGGGACTGAAGTAAGATATTAAAAATTGGATTTAATAAGGTAAAACAAACCAGGATTCATCTGTAACACCAATATACAAAATGGAGGGAATAGGTTAATTTGTGCTCTGAGTTGAACAATAGAAGTCTGTAAAAGTTGTATAAACCCAGATAAGGTTTAAACAGGACTACGGGTTAACTGCTGAGAGATTAAAACTGTCAAAACAACCCCTTAGAAAGAGGGAGAGATATATGGGTTCGGCCACGCGAGTCGCCACCTATGCACTTAAGGGTTTGTTAGTGTGAAGCTCAACAGGGTTCTATTCTTTAAACTAACTAAAGTGTTTTTGCTCTGTAGAAATAATTCAAGAGAGAGAGACAGAAAGTCTGCGGATTGCCCGCTTTGGAAAGATCTACTATCTTAGAGAAATACTTAAAAAGACCAAGCCATCTGACAACAGCAAATGGACGATCGTAAAGTAATAAAGTTGAGGCCCCGGGTCATGAGAAAGTAACAGGACCAACTGATAACGAAATGTGAGATTTTTAAGCGACTGGAAGAATGGAATGTCACGGTTTTATAATTACAATTTAACTATAATTCTGTATATGCTAATAAGCTTATCCCCGCCTTTAGGGCAGGGCCTTAATTTTTGTATAATTGTGTGAACCTCAAGAGATTCGGTGGAGTTGGAGCCTTGTGTTGGGACGCAAGAGCCATAGCTCCCCAGGCCTGAATAAACCGTTTTTACTTCAATTATTGGGTCTGTCTTTCTTACAACAAGCCAGTGTTGTCGACTTTGTATATCACTTAGTTCACACTTTGGGGACTTACATCACCAATCTATATGTAAATTAAAGTCACCCATGATGACTGCTGTGCCCTTATTGCACGCTTCTCTAATTTCCCTTTTAATGCCATCCCCAACCTCCACATTACTGTTTGGAGGTCTATGTACCACTCCGACTAACGTTTTCTGCCCCTTGGTATTTCTCAGTTCTACCCATACAGATTCCACATCATCAGAGCTAATATCCTTCCTTACAATTGTGTTAATCCCTTCTTTAACCAGCAATGCTACCCCACCTCCCTTTCCTTTTTGCCTATCTTTCCTGAATATTGAATACCCCTGGATGTTGAGTTCCTAGCCTTGGCCACCCTGGAGCCATGTTTCCGTAATCCCAATCAAATCATATTCGTTTACCTCTATTTGCGCAGCTAATTCATCCACCTTATTATGAATGCTCCTCGCATTAAGACACAAAGCCTTCAGGCTTGTTTTTTTTTAGCGCTTTTAGACCTATTAGGATTATTATTTACTGCGGCCATGTTTGATTTAAACTGTTGATTTCTCTGACTGCCACTTCTGTTTTTCTCCTTCCTATCTTTTGCTTTTATCTTTGTTTCCCTTTCCTCTGTCCCCCTGCTCAGGTTCCCAACCCACTGCCATTTTAGTTTAATCCCTCCCCCAGAGCACTAGCAAACACTCCCCCTAGAACATCGGTCCCGGCCCTGCCCAGGTGCAAACCGTCCGTTTTGAACTGGTCCCACCTCCCCCAGAACTGGTTCCAATATCCCAGGAATTTGAATCCCTCCCCCTCGCACCATTCCTCCAGCCACGTATTCATCTGAAATATCCTTCTATTTCTACTCTGACTAGCACGTGGCACTGGGAGCAATCCTGAGATTACTACCTTTGAGGTCCTATTTTTTAACTTACCTCCTAACTCCCTATATTCAGCTTTTAGGACCTCATCCCGTTTTTACCTATATCGTTGGTACCTATATGCACCACGACAACCGGCTGTTCACCCTCCCCTTCCAAAATGTTCTGCAGCCACTCTGAGACATCCTTGACCCTTGCACCAGGGAGGCAACACACCATCCTGGAGTCTCGTTTGCGGCCGCAGAAACGCCTATCTATTCCCCTTACAATAGAATCCCCTATTACTATAGCTCTACCCCTCTTTTTCCTCCCATCCTGTGCAGCAGAGCCACCCCTGGTGCCAGGAAGTTGGCTGCTGCTGCCTTCCTCTGATAAGCCACCCACCCCCCAACAGTACTCAAAGTGGTGTATCTGTTTGAGAGGGGGATGTCCACAGGGGACCCCTTATAGAACTGCTTCTTGTTCTTCAACTGGTCCCACTCCCAAGTGCTGGTCGTGGTCTGACATACAACTTGTTCAGCATCAGGACCAGCAGATTAGCTGATTTCTCAAGCATTACCAGCCAATTATTTGGCACAGACAGCTGCTTCTCTACTTTATTTGTTACAAGCACAGGTGCTCAGGCACCTCGGGGATCTGCTGCAGGTCCTGACACAGAGCAAGAGAAATGTTAATACAACTGTTATGAATAGCTACTTGAGAACCTATGGCATTTTTCACTAGAGCTGAGAAGATTAAGGGTGGCTTGATAGGGATCTTCAAGATTATAAAGGGTTTAAGATAAAAGTGATAGATTGTTTCCACTGGTCAATGAGACAGTAACAAAAGGGTACAAATTTAAGATAATCACAAAAAGAATTAAAAGGGAAAATGAGGGAAAAACTGTAGACAGAACGGGGTAGAAATGCGTTGGCATCCAGTTTCAGTGAATATTGGATCACAGACAAGATTCTACTGTGGGGCTATTCACAGTCGAAAAGTCTGCTGCAGGCCTGAAATTCCTCCCTCCTCTAATTTTAATAAAATAAGAATATGTAAAAGTGATGGAATTTGTCTGGAAAAAATACAAATAGACAATTGGGTTGTGACTAGCATTTCTCTGCCTACTCCTGCCCCCAGTAGCACTGCTGTCCTCCTTCAGTCAGGATCTGCCTCAGTAATTCACAATAGCCAAGGGGCTGCAGTTGTACTGGCAGGTTTTTTCAGAGGTGACCACTTTTCAATAATTTACCTGCGGCTTTATGCTAAGACTGGAAGGGGGAACAAGGTAAGTCATCAATGCTTGTTCAGTCCTCCTTTAAGAAACTGATTGATTCAGATTCATAAGAACATAAGAACATAAGAAATAGGAGCAGGAGTAGGCCAATCGGCCCCTCGAGCCTGCTCCGCCATTCAATAAGATCATGGCTGATCTGATCCTAACCGCCAATCCACTATCACAGAACCATCTCCTGAATCTAACAGAATTAGACACACGAAATAGGAGCAGGATCAGGCTACACGGCCCCTGGGCCCGCTCCGCTACCCACAGGGCCATGACCGATCCGAACCTAGACTCATGTCCAAATTCCTGCCCGCTCCCCATAACCCTTAATTCCCTTTACTTCTAGGAAACTGTCTATTTCTGTTTTAAATTTATGTAATGATGTAGCTTCTACAGTTTTTTGGGTCAGCATATTCCATGGACCTACCACCCTCTGAGTGAAGTAGTTCCTCCTCATCTCAGTTTTGAAAGAGCAGCCCCTTATTCTAAGGCTATGCCCCCTAGTTCTAGTTTCACCCATCATCGGGAACATCCTCCCCGCATCCACCCGATCAAACCCCTTCACAATCTTATATGTTTCAATAAGATCGCCTCTCATTCTTCTGAACTCCAATGAGTAGAGTCCCAATCTACTCAACCTCTCCTCATAAGTCCATCCCCTCATCCCCGGGATTAACCGAGTGAACCTTCTTTGTACTGACTCGAGAGCAAGTATGTCCTTTCTTAAGTATGGACACCAAAACTGTACGCAGTATTCCAGGTGCGGTCTCACCAATACCTTGTACAACTGAAGCAATACCTCCCTATTTTTATATTCTATCCCCTTACAATGAAAGCCAACATTCCATTGGCCTTCTTAATCACTTGCTGCACCTGCATACTAACCTTTTCAGTTTCGTGCACCAGGACCCCCAGATCCCTTTGTACTTCAGTACTTTCCAGTTTCTTGCCATTAAGATAATAACTTGCTCTACGATTTTTCCTGCCAAAGTGCATAACCTCACACTTTCCAGTATTGTATTCCATCTGCCAAATCTCTGCCCACTTACTTAGCCTGTCTATGTCCCCTTGAAGGTTTTTTATGTCCTCCTCACTCACTACTTTCTCCCCCATCTTAGTATCATCTGCAAACTTTGATATGTTACACTCGGTCCCCTCCTCCAAATCGTTAATATAGATTGTAAAGAGTTGGGGACCCAGCACTGACCCCTGCGGAACACCACTAGTTACTGATTGCCAGTCTGAGAATGAACCATTTATCCCAACTCTCTGCCTTCTGTTAGATAGCCAATCCTCTATCCATGCCAGAATATTACCCCCAATCCCGTGATTTTTTATCTTAAGCAATAATCTTTTGTGTGGCACCTTGTCAAATGCCTTTTGGAAGTCTAAATACACTCCGTCCACTGGTTCCCCTTTATCCACCCTATATGTTACTTCCTCAAAGAACTCCAGCAAATTTGTCAAACATGACTTCCCCTTCATAAAACCATGCTGACTTTGTCCTATTAAATTATGATTATCCAAATGTCCTGTTACTGTCTCCTTAATAATGGACTCCAAAATTTTACCTACCACAGATGTTAGGCTAACCGGTCTATAGTTTCCAGCCTTCTGTCTACTGCCCTTTTTAAATAAGGGTGTTACATTAGCAGTTTTCCAGTCTGCCGGGACCATTGCCGAGTCCAGGGAGTTTTGGAAAATTATTACCAATGCATCCACAATCCCTACCGTCACTTCCCTCAAGACCCTAGGATGTAAGCCATCAGGTCCAGGTGATTTATCCGCCTTGAGTCCCATTATTTTACCGAGTACCACTTCCTTAGTGACTTTGATCGTGTTTAGCTCCTCCCCCCCCCCTATAGCACCCTGTTTGTCCAGTGTTGGGATATTCTTAGTGTCTTCTACTGTAAAGACTGATGTAAAATATTCATTCAGTGCTTTTGCCACCTCCATATTTCCCACCATTAATTTCCCGGTCTCATCCTCTAAGGGACCAACATTTACTTTAGCCACCCTTTTTCTTTTTATATAACTATAAAAACTCTTACTATCTGTTTTTATATTTTTTGCTAATTTACTTTCATAATCTATCTTCCCTTTCTTAATCAATCTTTTTGTTATTTTTTGCTGTCTTTTAAAGTTTTCCCAATCCTCTATCCTCCCACTAGATTTGGCTACCTTATATGCCCTTGTTTTTAGTCGAATACTATCCTTAATTTCTTTACTTAGCCACGGATGGCTGTCTTTTCTTTTACACCCTTTTCTTCTCAGTGGAATATATATTTTTTGGAAGTTGTAAAATAACTCCTTAAATGTACACCACTGATCATGTATCGTCTTACCCTTTAATCTATTTTCCCAATCCACTCTACTCAATTCCGCTCTCATACCTTCATAGTCTCCTTTATTCAAGCTTAGCACGCTTGTTTGAGATCCAACCTTCTCACCCTCTAATTGAATATGGAATTCAACCATGTTATGGTCACTCATTCCAAGGGGATCCTTTACTAGGACATTTTTAATTAATCCTGTCTCGTTACACAGGACCAGATCTAAGGTTGCCTGCCCCCTGGTCGGTTCAGTTACATACTGCTCAAGAAACCCATCCCTAATACACTCAATGAACTCATCCTCAAGGCAGCCCTGCCCAATTTGATTTGTCCAATTAATATGATCGTTAAAATCCCCCATAATTATAGATGTTCCCTTATTACAAGCCTCAACTATTTCCTGATTGATACTCCATCCAACAGAGTTGTCACAGTTCGGAGGCCTATAGACTACGCCCACTAGTGTTTTTTTCCCCTTATTATTCCTTACCTCCACCCAAACTGTTTCATTGTCCTGATCTTTTGACCCAATATCATTTCTCTGTATTACAGTGATTCCTTCCTTTATTAACATAGCCACCCCACCTCCCCTTCCTTCCTGCCTGTCCTTCCTGATCGTTAAATAACCTGGCATGTTTAATTCCCAGTCATGGTCACCCTACAGCCATGTTTCTGTAATGGCCACAAGATCATACCCATATGTAGTTATTTGTGCCATTAACTTATCTATTTTGTTACGAATGCTACGTGCATTCAGATAGAGAACTTTCAACGATGTTTTGTGACACTTAGTTCCTGCTTTTGCCCTTTTTATTACTTTACCTTTTACTCCATACCTTCTGCCCCTTCCTGACATGCTCTGGTTTTTAATTTCCCCACTGCTACCTAAGTCTATGACCTTTTCTGTTGTCATTTGTATTATTTGCTCTCTAGGAACCTCCCCCCCACTTTGCCTGAGGTTGGCAGCCCCTCGGTGTCCAACCGACTGCACCCCATGGAATGCCAGCAACAAGGAGACTCTGAACCTATACCAATATTACAGCACTGTCTATAGCATGAGTTCCCACTATGCCCCAAATGCAGCCGCCAATGCTGCTGTCTCTAATACACCCACCCTCCTGCACCTCGATGCTGCTTCTAACTTACCTGCTTGGCTGAGTGCTGATGCTTTTCTCCGCCCACCATTGCTACTGCTTCTCCCACCCGAGACCCCCACAATCCCTGATGCTCCTGCCTCATCCCGCTCACAGTTTAGAGACAAATATGAGAAAGCCATTTAAACAGAAGAGAAAAAGTGAAATAATTCAAGAGACAAAAAAGTGAAGTAGAAAGAGACTGTGAGGAAGAGGGATAGGAATGAAGGATGTGGGAGACAGAAGTGAAGGAAAAGAGAGAGAGGGAGGCAGAAATACAGGAAGAGATCAAGAGAGATACAGATGAAAGAAGCAAAAGTGGAGAGAAGTGAAGAAACAGAGAGCCTAAAGTAAAGGAGAGAGGTAGAAGTGAAGAAGGGGAGAGACAGAAGTTAAAATGGTGTAAATGGATTTCAAGAAATTCAAAATAGATTGGATGTTCGACAAAGGGTTTAATCATCATAATTATGTATGACTCAGATGTGTTTAATCATGCACAACCCACTCATGAGTGTGTCACAAGGAAGTTGCCCATTGCTCCAAAGCTTTGACACCCCTACGCTAGGCCACATTGGCCTACTTTCATAACCGAGTCATTAATCTTGTGTGAATATTTAACTCTACCATTTCATACAAAAATAAAACTAAAATATGCTGGTCTGTAATTTGCAGTCAGCGGCGAAGCAAAGGCATTCGCCGCTGGCCCCGAAGTAAGCTTCCCACAATCTCACAAAACCTGTGGCCAGAAGTTTGGCTTTTCCGACGTGCAGTTGAAATCAACGTAGTTTACTGGGAATCCCATAGTGCGAGCTGCTGTGATGTCAATAAGCTGTCTGAGCAGCTAATCATAATGCGGAATTCTCACAGGCAGGGAACCAGGAAATAATCAATCACTTTTTAAAAAATTTACAGAGAGCAAAATAAAGATGGGACATACACATTGAGTTAAGTTAGAAGCTAAAATATCATGAACAAGCTTTTAAAAAAAATAATGTTTTAAGTTAATTTCAAAATCTAATCATTTTTAACTTAATGGAGAAATTTGACATTCCACCAATATTAAATTCGTTTTTCAGCACCAGAATGGTTGTTTATCAGTAGTTATTACTCAGATCACCATTAAAAACAGTTACACATCATTTGAATGGGTCTAACATTTAATGGGGTTTCTAACAGCGATATTTGTTCTGAAAAGGAGAGGTTTTCATCAGATCAGTGATTTCACAGATTGCCGGCTCTGTGTGTGTGTGTCTGTGTGTGTGTGTGTATGTTTGTGTGTGTGTGGGGTGAGGTTGGGGGTTTGGGGTCCACAGCACAGCCTGTGGAGGAGCAGTGAATGACAGACCGCAACTTCAGGATTTCCGCATTAGGCTGCACACGCACTAAATCCAGAAGTTGCGGTCAGTTTCAAAGGCGAAAAGACAGTGAACGCTGCCAGTTCGCCGTCATCAGGACCGCAAGTTCCGGGACATTGTCAAATTTACTGTTACACTTGCCACTCCAATTCTGTACAATAGATACTATAAGATGTTTGAATGCAGCAGATTAGCAGCAGTCAGTGAGGGAGACTTCTAGATGCAACATTATCACACTTGGTAATAAATTTCAGATCACATTGCTGAAAGACAATTTTTTTTTAAACTAACAGAAAACTCAGCGAAATAATCAATGTTCAAAATAATACATTATAAATAACATTATCGGAATCCCTTGATTATGCAATTATCTTGCAGTCACTCACAGATACCCAGATGTAATCTATAAACTATTTGAACTAGTTTAGCTAACAGCTTATTAGCACTCCCTCTAATCCATTATTCTATATATAAACCATATAATTTTAATTAGATAAAAGCTTTATAACACATAGAAGCTATAATATTTTGGTACCAATATGCTATACAAAAAGCCAATTAGGGTAGATCTTGACTTTGTGCGATAGTGTAAAATGGGTGATAGCGAGTCAGCAGCCTAATTTACATCACTCCCGATTTTTATTTCCATCGCTTTCTTGGGAGAGATGGAAAACGAGCTGCCGACTCGTTACCTCCCATTTTACACTATCGCTTCAAAGTCAAGATCTATCCCAATATGCATTTCTTGTGTAATACTCCATTCATCAAATCAAATTGTTCCCAACACTACCATCACCAATGACAGAGCTGTAACCAATAGTACGTTACTCTAGTGTAAAACACTCTTC
Source organism: Somniosus microcephalus (assembly GCF_052327205.1). Classification (NCBI taxonomy): domain Eukaryota; kingdom Metazoa; phylum Chordata; class Chondrichthyes; order Squaliformes; family Somniosidae; genus Somniosus; species Somniosus microcephalus. Next base: position 150,093,178 of record NC_140999.1, read on the forward strand.
AAACACACCCAAAATTGGAAAGACAAAATCTATCACCTAAAGTTACAGTTATAGTATATTGCACCATGTGCAGAGCTCTGATTCCCTGTCAGCTACTTGTTAATGTTAGAAGAGGGCAAGCAGCAGTGTCTCAATTCACAGAACATCATAGAGACACAATGTTCAAGGCCTGAAATTCCTCTCTCCTCTAAAATACAAAAACATAGATACCACTTGTGCTGTTAAGCAACCACTGTCAACAAATGAGATACGAGACAGAATCAAGCTAAAAGAAAAGGCAAACACAAATACAAGGAAAAATGGAAATCCAATGGACTGGGAGAGCTATAAAAGCAACAAAGGGATAGAAAGAAAGCAATAAGGGGTGCAAAAAGGAATATATAAAAAAACTTTCAAGCGGCTAATTGCAAAAGGTTTTATAAATATGCGAGAAAAAGAGTGGTAAAGGGGAATGTGGGACCATTGAAGATAGATGCATGTGAGACTAATGGACAATAAGGAAATGGCAGACTGGTTAGATGAATATTTTGTATTCATTTTCATAGTGGAGGAAGAGGACAAAATACCAGTAGTACAGGGAACCTAAAACTAAGTCAAGGGAAGGAGCTTAGTGGATTTAATATAAGTAAGAAAATGGTAATGGAGCGAATAATGGGACTTAAGATAGACAAATCGTCTGGACCTGGCGATACCCACCCCAGAGTATTAAAAGAATGAGGGGAAGAAATTGCAGATGCATTGGTCATAATTTTCCAAATCTCTCTAGAGTCAGGAATTGCACTTTTGATTAGAAAATTGCAAATGTCACTCCATTAGTTAAGAAGAGAGGGAGAAAGAAACTAGGTAACTACAGGCCTGTCAGTTTAACATCAATTGTGGGGAAGTTACTGAAATCTATCATCAGAAACAGGGTGACTGAGCACTTGGACAGGTATCAGTTGATCAAAGAGAGTCAGCATAGTTTTGTGGCGGGTAGGCCAAGTCCACCTAATCTAGTTGCATTTTTTGAGGAGGTCACTAGCATGGTGGATAGGGGAATGTCTATGGATATTGTCCATATGGATTTCCAAAAGGCATTTGATAATATTCCACACAAAAGATTAATAGCAAAATTGAGAGCGCATGGAATTGGAGTAACCTTGTGGCACGGGTCAGTAATTGGTTGGGAGGTAGCAGACAGAAAGAAGGAATAAAGGGTTTGTTCTCTGATTGGCAAGATGTGACAAGTGGTGTTCTCCAGAGATATGTACTGGGGCCTCAGCTTTTCACCATATATATATTAATGACTTGGATGAAGAAGTAGAGTTGTATATCCAAGTTTGCAGATGACACTAAATTAGGATGCACAGTAAGTTGTGTAGATGAGAGCAGAAAGTTACATAGGGGCAAAGACAGACTAACTGAGGCAGATGGAGTTCAATGTGTGAGATCTTTGGAAGAAAGACAAATTAGAATATTTTCTTAATGGTGGAGCTGTGGATGAACAAATTGATTTAGGAGACCATGTACACATCACTAAAAGCTAGTGCACAGGTACAGAAAGTAAACAAGAAAGCGAATGGAATGTTGGCCTTTATCTCAAGGAGATTGGAATTCAAAAGTGAAGAAGTGATGCTTCATTTGTACAGGGCCTTGGTCACATCCCATCTGGAGTACTGCACTCAGTTTTGGGTACCGAGCCTCAGGAAAGATATATTGGTCCTTGAAGGAAGTACAGCACTGATTCACCAGAATTGTACTTAAAGGGTTAAATCATGAGGACAGGTTGTATGAACTTGGCTTTTATTCCCTTCAGTTTAGAAGGTGAAGGGGGTGATCTAATCGAGGTATTTTAAATGGTTGAGGGATTCGATAGGGTAGACACAGAAAAAATATTTCCTCTGGTGGTGGAATCCAGAACAATCTTAAAATTAGAGCCAGGTCATTCAGGAATGTAGTCAGGAAGCTCTTCTCCAAACAAAGGGCAGTGGAAATCTGGAACTCGCTCCCCAAAATACTGTGGATGCTGGCTCAACTGAAACTTTCAAGACTGAGATGGATAGATTTTTGTTAGGTAAGGGTATCAAGGAATATGGGGCAAAGGCTTGTAAATGGAGTTGAGGTAGAGATCAGCCATGATCTAACTAAATGGCGGAACAGGTTTAAGGGGCTGAATGGACTACTCCTGTTCCTGTGTTTATACACACACACACACCTATTTTTCAGAATAGGCATTCTGAAGGGTGTTCCAAGACAAGGAAATAATCCGTGCGTTAACGGGAAGTTCTTACACCAGAAGAGCTTGAAGCCTAAGTTGACGTGTACAACAGGCGGAATGTTGTTTTCCCTGTGTAACAACTCCCTGCTAATCATTATTCTATTTTTACTCACTGGTAATGTTATTTTCCAGTTGCATTGGTTTTGGTGTGGTGAATTATCACCTGATGTCATTGGTCCTCGCTTAGTATCTTATATCGAGCATCCTAAAAATAGAAAAGAATTGTCTCCGTGAGTTTTATTTTGCTGTCACATGAGTCGCAATTAAAAATGACAATGATCTTAGTCAAAGGTTAACGTAACGCCCTACAGGTTTTAGAAAGTGTGGCAGTCACTATGTGTGGCTTGCAATAGTTGATGAAAAATGACTTATTTTATATTTCAGCACAACAAAAGGACGAACAATTGGATTTCATGCGATTTCCATCCGCTTCCGTGCACGAACTTGTGCCAACCATCGCCTTTTTAATAGCACACAAGTCTGGAATAATGCATCAGCAATGTTACCGGATGCAACGCCAGCCATAGTGTAAGTTTTGAATATACAGCAATAATTTAAGCTAAAAGTCGCAAGGTTTTCCTCAAACTGATGGATAAAACACAATAAAGTAACAAACTTCCTGTTTGTCTCATCAACAAAGGAAGCTTCGCTCGAAAGCAAGCGGCGCCGTTCAGCCACTTACCTCGGGTTGGGTCTTTAAACTTCATGAAGGATCGGAGGCTGAGCCATTCCCCATTAAAATAAAAGAATGCATGATCTACAGATAGCGCTGTAATTTGAAGTAGACTGCTCCTTCAGCGGTAGACTGGGCGAGGTGGCGAACCATTGACACACCAAGTGGTGGACCTCCCCGACTTGATAGTTTCGATTCAGGAGCCCGGCTCGCTAGTCAGTCGCTGTCAATTCTCGGAAGTTACCTCATTGTTTCATGTCAATAACAAAAGGAAAACAGAGCAGGCGTGATCTGAAGTAACTCCCATGTTACACTAGGGCAATGTTTTGTCGACATTGCACAATTTCTAGAAATGCAATTTTCAGAATTTTCAGAGACTCCTGTTTCTTATGGAAAGAACAGCTTGTATTGGTGTTTCCTCCTGATTTGCACCCCGATTAGGGTTGCCAACTCCGTTTGGACTTATTCCTGGAGATTTCATCATGTAGCCTCCAATCCCATTCCCCTCGGTCAAATAGCCTTTTGTTTTCCAAACTCCAACCTTTTTATAATTCATAAATTAAAGTGTTCAAAGAAAATGAAAAACATTTTTTTAATGCCGCTATGATTTTTCTCCTGGGTTTGCTGGTAGCAGTGTCCTGGAGATTAATCTTCAGTTCCTGGAGACTCCTGGACAATCCTGGGAGGGGGGGGGGGGGGGGAGGTTGGCGATCCTAGCGCCCTAGATACACGTGTAATCTGGCACGAACAGCGTAAAAGACCGCGGAAATTTGGGTGTAAATGAGTTAAGTTCGTAACTACTACATGCCCAAGCATCCGCGATCTTTTAAGTGCATCCATTCAACCCTGGGCCCGAACGAGTGCCTGCCGACAAAACTTATCACAGCCCCCAGCATTGAAAGGCGAGTTTCCTCCAATTATGCTTGTTCGGGGGTGTTCATTACCTTGCACGCAGATTCTCAGTCACACAGGCACCCGTGGGCACATGAATCCAGCACAAATCAACTGACCAGCAGTGCATTCAAGATTATGAGCGGGTTTGATAGGGTAGACGTAGAGAGGATGTTTCCACTTGCAGGCGAGACCAGAACTAGGGGCCATAAATATAAGATAATCATTAATAAATCCAATAGGCAATTCAGGAGAAACTTCTTTACATGTGGAACTCACTACCACATGGAGTGGTTGAGGCGAAGAGAATCGATGTATTCAAGGGGAAGCTAAATAAGCACATGAGGGAGAAAGGGATAGAAGGATATGTTGATGGGGTTAGATGAAGAGGGCTGGGAGGAGGCTGGTGTGGAGCATAAACACCGGCATGGACCTGTTGGGCCGAATGGCCTGTTTCTGTGCTGTAAATACTTTGTAATACCTTGTAATATTTGCATTAAAGCCTCAGGCCCATCCTGCTGCTGCAGAAATCACATACATGAAACATAGAAACATAGAAGATAGGAGCAGGAGTAGGCCATTCGGCCCTTCGAGCCTGCTCCGCCATTCAACGAGATCATGGCTGATCATCCAAACCCTAGCACCCGGTCCCTACACCGACAGCCATCCCACCCAAGCCCTATCCCCGTAACCCCACGTATTTAATCCCCCCTAACACTAAGGGTCAATTTTTATCATGGCCAATCAACCTAACCCGCACATCTTTGGACTGTGGGAGGAAACCGGAGCACCCGGAGGAAACCCACGCAAACACGGGGAGAATGTGCAAACTCCACACAGACAGTCACCCGAGGCCGGATTTGAACCCGGGTCCCTGGCGCTGTGAGGCAACAGTGCTAACCACTATGCCACCGTGCTGACCACATCTTTAAAAAAACTTGAAAGATCTGCTCATTTTCTGGCTACTCCTTTGCAGGGAGGGAAAAGTTAAAAAATACTTCAGACTCAGTAGAGCAATTTAAATTAATTACTGTAAAATTACTGTGACAGAGAGATAAGTGCTGCTTACCTTATAGTCTGCAGCTTCACTCTGAAGAGGTTTTGTTTCCTTTGAGGAGTGCTGCACTGTCGGAGGTGCCATCTTTCAGATGAGACGTTAAACCGTTTGCTCTCTCAGGTGGACGTAAAAGATCCCATGGCACTATTTTGAAGAAGAGCGGTGTCCTGGACAATATTTATCCCTCAATCAACATAACAAAAAACAGATTATCTGGTCATTATCACATTGCTGTTTGTGGGAGCTTGCTGTGCGCAAATTGGCTGCCGTGTTTCCCACATTACAACAGTGATTACAATCCAAAAGTACTTAATTGGCTGTAAAGTGCTTTGAGACATCCAGTGGTCATGAAAGGTGCTATATAAATGTAAGTCTTTCTTTTGTTTACCTTTTAAACTACCCCCGAGCACCTTGAGGTCCCATTGGTTCTGTTCAAGTCACAAATCAATTACGCTAGTTGATTCAGCTGATTGATAGAAGATTCATTGGGCTTATGTTAATTAGTTTGCATGGAAACTTGGACACAATATTACCTCAGCCAGACAGGCAGTTTTGGGTGCAATTTCCCAAAACCTACTGTTCACCTAGTCACAAAACCTACCCATGCCACGTTTCCATATCTCCAGCAACTTTCCCCTGTATAGGCCTTCCTTTTCTTAAGGGTGAACACATTTGGGGATTTTTAGCCACTTTTTCACAAAGCTGATTTTGAAAAGTTAAATATAAATGTGTTTTTATAGCAAAATGTATTCATGCATGTTTTTTTTAAAAAGCACCAAAACAAAAGGTGGTTAAAATACTAATAAGCTAAATGTTGAAGTTGTTTCCTTTTAAAGCCTGTAAACAATAAGCAATTCACACCCATTATGTTGGGAGGTTCCTGGTGCACACCAGAGATTATCTAACATAAGCCCTCCCTCGTGTTGTGAACACAGGGAGATAAAAAGCAGAGACAGAAAAAATTACTGACAGCTAGCTTTTTAAACAGAAAGTTGCCAGGCTCAGAAGGTTAAAATGCAGGAGGGCAGAAGTTATTTAATTCAAGTGAGACAGACCACTGATGATGCATATCATGTTTATTATATTGTATTATTACTTGAAGACAAGTTGTAGAATTCAATTCAGAAAGTCTGATCACAACTGTTGCTCTACTTTGTCACTGTGAAATAAAGCAGTTAATGATTCATATCTTGCCTTGTCTTACCAAGTGTTCTCCCTGTTCACCTTCAAAAATATTAGAGAGGTACACAGAGGGGCATTTGGAAAGACACAAATATCTGGTTCAGATCACAAGGGGATACCCTGCATTACGCTATAGCTAGATATTATGTAGTATGGACACACCCCTAAATGTAAGATGTTCAGACCCCTTCTGGAAGTGACCAGCACTACCCAAGAGAATATCTAAGACAAGACCATATAGTTGTAACAAGGACCTTGAGCTTGCCTTTCTGCTTTGTTTTCAGCGATTTGATCCTGAGCTGAGCAGTAGGTCATATAGTTGTCTGTGCTTCTGCATGTGGAACCTGCAAGATCAATTTTTCACACTGATGTTCTACAGTGGCATGTGCAATGACAATCTTTTCCCAAATTCAAGTGCACTTATGTCTCAGCTTGAACTGTAAAAGAGGAATGCATACAGGCGTCAGAATACTAAACATACATTGCCAGCCACACACAAAATTAATTACATGAAGGCGGGAGATATCTATTAGTAAGATCATACTTAAAGATTTAGGGGGGAAAATTCATCCTGTTAGCACCAGTAGATGGTGCTAATGTGGCGTTGAGACCAGTACCCACAGGGCGAGGCGAATCCAGCACTGCACGCCAAATCGGGACCCTCCGTAGCGCTGCCAGTAACAGGTATTGCCAGGGACCTCAGCGCCAGGGAGATTGTGACATCAGTGAATGTGTAATGCTCACTGAATGCCTGATTTCCCAAATTGCTTTTAGCCACTTACCTCACCGCCTGGAGTAAACACTGACAGGTAGAGCTGACGTGCATCAACAGGAAGCTGGCTGCAGGGATGTTATTGAAAGGGATCATCAGTAATCACTCGTACCTGTCAGGTTCACAGAATCACAGAATCCCCACAGTGCAGATAGAGGCCATTTCGGCCCATCGAGCCTACACCGACACATATCCCACCCTATCCCCGTAACCCCACGTATTTAATTCCCTAACACTAAGGGTCAATTTATCATAGCCAAATCAACCTAACCTGCACATCTTAGTGCAGGTTCAGTGGCTTTTTGTTAGTTTCAGCTACTGCAACAGTTTCATTGAGTAATTTCAAGGTTCTTTTGTATCAGGAGTCATGTGGCAAGTACAAAGTAGCTACATTTATTCTTCAAAGATTCAAACTGCAACACTTGATAAGATTAATGGGGGCTGTACTGGCATGCCACCTTGCCCTCCAGGATCAATTCAATTCAATTCAATTTTATTTGTCATATATGCAGCAGACGTGTGTACTGCACAATGAAATGTTGATTTTTACGAGTCCTCCCAACATTGGAATAAATATGGCATAACAATAAAATACTAATAGAATACGAATAAAATACTAATAGGATCTACAGCGGGATCAGGTGTGCAGAGGGAGAACAAGGAGGAAGAAGATGAGGAGGAAGAAGATAAGGAACAGGAGGGAGGGAGGAGGCAGCTGGACAATTGGGCTTCCGAACAGGCAGTCCATGATGTGGTGTGCCACCTCCCTCCACATAGCGCAGCAGACTTGTGGCGAGGGCCTCCTGCCAGTTGGTGGGTACAGGACTGCCCACCTTCTCTCCAGCACTAAAACCAATGCCTCCAAAGCTTTATGGGAAAACCTGTGGGCTTGCTCCCTGGGGCAGCATTCTGCCAGGAGGATTTGTAAATAAGTGCTCCTTCTCCCTGTCCTTCTTATGGTTGTTGAGGCAGCTGCACAGCCAACAATGCTGAGAATGAGGTGCTGCAGCATCAATGAACCTCCCCTTTAAGTAGTGAAAAAAGCCTGCGTCAATCATGAGTTGTGATTAGACTGCACCCGACACTGTTCCAGCCTTTAAGTGTAATGTCAATGAGCTTGGGTTTTTAGACTTGATTTAAGACGCCAATCATTTTATTGAGCAGTGAGGATGAATTTTGCGTGCAGTCTAGAGCATTTTTGCCTGGCGCTACTTCACCATTTTTTGTCTTAATGAATTTCTAGCCCTTAGAATGTAATATTGAGTAATTGGAAATGAATATGAAACTGAAAGAGCATAGGATTAGTGCATTTGCGCTAATGTTTCTGATGAAAGCATGCAAAGCAACAGTGCATAGCTCTATGTAAAGCTTTAGCCTTGTGGAGGTAGCCTAATGGGGGCTCAGAAAGTTGCAATTCAGGTGAAATTTAAAACGATATCGACACTTAAAGGTAAATAATAACATATAAGGGCAAAATTATTATAGCCTTTGGAAAGGCTCGAAAGGCATTTCACCCCATTGGCAGCCTTTTGCCGAAGAAGTGAAAGGAAAACCAATTTGGAAGCACAAAATGGAGCCTGCGGGCAAGTGACAGAGCAGCCCAGCACACAACCCTCTGTCTGATGGCTGGTTATGTGGAGAGTGTACTACAATGGGATGGCTACAAGGAGGTGACTCTGTTTTCCACTCCAAAGTATCTCCCCTCCTAGGACAGCATTGCAGCATACAATGAACGAGGTGGAGGCAAGTTTGAAGTGCATCTGACCATATTGATGTCACTGGGTTGTGCCAGGCCATTGGTACATGTTAGCTGTAGGTATGCTTGCAGTAAATTCTGCATCTAACTGCTGACACAGAGCCTATAGTTCCTCATCTTCATTGCCAAGTAGGGCCCGCAGATATGGTAGGTGGTATAACGGTGCAGATGGCCAATCAGCTCTGTTGGTTACCAATCATACTGACATGCTTCCTGAATCCATTTACTGTGATTGTGGTGCTTCGGAAGAGCCAGCCAACATTAAAGTTAGTTAGACCATCACATATTGCTTTTGTGCCATTGCGTCTTCTATCACAACATCCCTTGGGAATTGAAGGCTTTTGTAAGCTTTTGCTTTTGTAACTCTTTTCCAGTTGCAAATCGGTCTGAATTTTAAAACCTCATTAGAATATTCCTCAGCTTAAAGCTTTTGTTAGTTTTCAGCAGCATGATGGAAGATGAAAAATGAAATCCTTATCAAGACTACAAGATTAACAGTGACTGAGGGGCAGTACAAGGTTATAACTGTACAATTGTTGTACAGAATTATTTTGGAAGATAAATTAGCGGAATGATGTGCAGGGTGGTAGTTTTGCTTTTATTAACCACCGAATCAGAATTTTCAGTAATCTCTTAATTGTTGCATAAACCAAATGACTAAAACAATAACGGGTATTATTAATATATATAAAATTTCCCACGGCACTATTCAAGAAGAGCATGGGAGTCCTCCCAGTGCCCTCGCCAACATTTATCCCTCAGCCAACAGAACTAAAAACAGATGATCTGGTCATTATGGTCAATTACCCCATTGTTGTTTGAGGGATCTTGTTGTGTGCAAATTGGCTGCTGCAATTCCCTGCTTTACAATGGTGACTCCATTATAAGTGTATTCTATTGGCTGTGAAGCATTTGGGACACCCTGAGAATATGAAAGGCACTATATAAATGCAAGTCCTTTCCTTTAAAGTGGTGATTTTTGAAAAATTTGGGCTGAGGTGGTACCAGCAGCTCAGACACCAAATATTCCAATGAGTGTACATCCCCAAATTTAAATAGGCTACAGGCACATGAAAATTTTGTCCGGAAACTATGGCTTGTAGTGCACATAGCTCCTACTTGACTGTCAAAGATCTTATTTCAATCATATGCTGGTAGAATATCCAAAACCATAACAAGAACATTTTCGGGCACAGTTCAGCTTCAGTGCAACCAAATTTTATTACCCTAAATGTGATGTTTCTTTGTGCCTTGTTGCTTCCCCTCGCTGACAATAGATGACTGATGTGCTCTACAATGTAATCTAGTTCTTCTATGTATTCATTTCCATGCTCCGCCCCCCACCCCAGCAGGAATAAGTGAGGTGCTGACTACATTACACTGAAGGATTTTTTTGGAGAGAGATGCGTTTAAGGGACTACATTATATGGAACACATTTAAGGAAACAAGGGAAGGAACACTCACAAAGGTAAATAACAACAGAAAATGCTGGAAATACTCAGCAGGCCAGGCAGCATCCGTGGAGAGAGAAACAGAGTTAACGTTTCAGGTCTGGGGCCCTTCATCAGAACTGGAAAAGGCTGGAGATGTAACAGATATTAAGCAGGTGCAGAGGTAGGGAAAGGGGGATCTGAAGGAACAGTCTGTGCTAGGGTAGGAGGCAGGAGAGATAAAATGTTGCAAATGGGGATGGCAAAATCATAAACAGCCTGAAAAATGGGGGCAGGGGTTATAGTCAGAAATTGTTGAACTCAGTGTTGAGTCCAGAAGGCTGTAAAGTGCCTAATCGAAAGATGAGGTGCTGTTCCTCGAGCTTATGTTGAGCTTCATTGGAACAGTGTAAGAGGCCGAGGACAGAGAGATCAGCATGGGAGTGAAGCGGAGAATTAACGTGACGGCGACCGGAAGCTCGGGGTTACCCTTACAGACTGAACGGAGGTGTTCCGCAAAGCGGTTGCCCAATCTGCGTTTGGTCTCCCCAATGTAGAGGAGACCGCATTGTGAGCAGCGAATACAGTATACTAGATTGCAAGAAGTACAAGTAAATCGCTGTTTCACCTGGAAGGGGTGTTTGAGGCCCTGGACAGTGGGGAGGAAGTAAAAGGGCATGTGTTGCATCTCCTGCGATTGCACGGGAAGGTGCCGGGCGAAGGGGAAGGGATGTTGGGGACGATAGAGGAGTGGACCAGGGTGTCGCGGAGGGACCAGTCACTTCGGAATGTTGAAAGGGGAGGTGAGGGGAAGATGCATTTGGTGGTGGGATCATGTTGGAGGTGGCGGAAATGGCGGAGGATGATCCGTTGAATGTGGAGGCTGGTGGGGTGAAAGGTGAGGACAAGGGGAGCCCTATCGTGGTTCTGGGAGGGAGGGGAACGGGTGAGAGCTACGCACCCCACACACACAAAACCGGACTCCAAGGTAAAGATTCCGGCCTTTGTGTCACATACAATAGTTGCTATTTTAAAACAGTGTATATCACTAGCAAGGAGGTGGAGCGAAGCACAACTGATTGGGGGAGGGGATAGGAAGGCAGCTATTAAGGGCCACATTATACCTGCCACTCTCCCCGCCGGAAACGCAGCCCGCAGCCATTAGTGGCTACTTTCCCTGCCAGACTATGCCATGCTACCTAGCATCTCCCACCTAATAAAAAAGAAAAGGACAGAGAAAAGTGCAGAAGAGGACAGAGCGAGAAAAGTTGCAGAAGAGAGAGAGAGAGAAAGAGAAAAGAGACAGAGAGAAATAGAAACTCAAAGACAGGTAAGAGAGTGACAATATTCTCTGATTTACCATGTGCAACACCACAGGAGATCAACTAGTATATATTTATACAGAATATATTAAAAGTTTCACAGAAAGCACCTACCTCCTGTACGAATGCCCCAAAGCGCAAATAACCAATGAAGTACTTCTCAACTGCAGCCTCATTTTGTAGCAGCAATGAGAAAATAACCAGTTAATCTGTTTTTAGTAATGCTTCTTGAGGAGTAAATATTGGCCGGGATACTGGGAGAACTCCCAAATAAAGTGCCGTGTGTGCACTCTGGGGCCTAAGTTTAATGCCTGACTCAGAGGCAAGAGTGCTACCGCTGAGCCAAGTCTGACACCTATAACCATCACACTGACTTTTTATTGTCACAATTTGTTGATTAGCTCAAAGTAAAAAGGCAAAACAGCAGCAAATTAGAATTGAAGAAATAGGGAACTACAGAATTACCAATAAGAAACTATGAGTGATTATAAAAAAAAACAACCAATTCTAAATGACCAGTTAGGAGAACCTACCAATAAAATTTTGAAAAACAACCTAACAGGCTGAAAGGAAATATTTCCTCCAGTTGGTCTGGTAAATTGCTACTGATGCATCCTAGGAAATTATGCATATTGAATCATTCAAATCACTTTTGAAAAAAAATTTCCATCAGTTTTTCCTCAGTAACTGAAATTTCTAATTTTTTGGTGAGACCACACCTTGAGTATTGTGTGCAGTTTTGGTCGCCTTATCTGAGGAAGGATATTCTTGCCATGGAGAGAGTGCAGCGAAGATTCACCAGACTGATACCTGGGATGGCAGGAATGACGTATGAGGAGAGATTGGGTCGATTAGGCTTATATTCGCTAGAGTTTAGAAGAATGAGAGGGGATCTCATTGAAACTTATAAAATTCTAACAGGACTGGACAGACTAGATGCAGGAAGGATGTTCCCGATGGCGGGGGAGTCCAGAACCAGGGGTCACAGTCTAAGGAGTAAGCCATTTAGGACTAAGATGAGGAGGAATTTATTCACCCAGAGAGTGGTGAATTGTGGAATTCTCTATCACACAAGGCAGTTGAGGCCAATTCATTAAATATATTCAAGAAGGAGTTAGATATATTTCTTAAAGCTAAAGGGATCAAGGGATATGGGGAGAAAGCAGGGACAGGGTACTGAATTTGGATGATCAACCATGATCTCATGAAATGGCAGAACAGGCGCGAGGGGCCGAATGGCCTACTCCTGCTCCTATCTTCTATTTTTCCATGTTTCTAAACGTCTAAAATAAATGCAGCACAAAAACCATAAAAATTTCACATTGCATAATAACATATTTAAAGTTTATGACAAAGTTGTCTTTTGTATCTTTGAGTAATTTCATTAATGATTTTACTTGAAGGCCTCAGCAGTCAGCACCATTCAAAATCTTGGGTTTGGATTGATATTATTGCCCAGAACTGTAACTTTGTTTATCTAAAATAACAACAGAAAATGCTGGAAATACTCAGCAGGAAAGATAAAATGTTGCAAATGGGAGTGGCAAAAATCATACTGCATGAAATAATTTCAGGGATAATTATCTGAAATTGTTGAACTCAATGTTGAGTCCGGCAGGCTGTAAAGCACCTAATCGAAAGATGAGGTGCAGTTCCTCGAGCTTCATTGGAACAATGTAATAGGCCGAGGGCAGAGAGATCAGAGCGGGAGTGATGCGGTGAATTAAAGTGACAGGCGACCAGAAGCTCAGGGTCACCCTTATGGACTGAACGGAGGTGTTCCGCAAAACGGTTGCCCAATCTGCGTTTGGTCTCCCCAATGTAGAGGAGACCGCATCGTGAGCAGCGAATACAGTATACTAAATTGCAAGAAGTACAAGTAAATCGCTGTTTCACCTAGAAGGGGTGTTTGGGGCCCTGGACAGTGGGGAGGGAGGAGGTAAAAGGGCATGTGTTGCATCTCCTGCGCTTGCACGCGAAGGTGCCAGGTGAAGGAGAAGGGCTGTTGGGGGTGATTGAGGAGTGGACCAGGGTGTCGCGGAGGGAGCGGTCCCTTCGGAATGCTGAAAGGGGAGGTGAGGGGATGATGCGTTTGGTGGTGTGATCACGTTGAATGTGACGGAAATGGTGGAGGATGATCCGTTGAATGTGGAGGCTGGTGGGGTGAAAGGTAAGGGCAAGGGGAACCCTATCGTGGTTCTGGGAGGGAGGGGAAGGGGTGAGAGCAGAACTGCGGGAAATAGGACAGTATGATTTTTGCCACACCCATTTGCAACATTTTATCTTTCCTGCCTCTTACAAAAGTACAGGATGTTCTTTCAATTCCTTCCTCACCTCCTAACCCCCGCCCCCCCCCCCCCCCCCCCCCCACTGTCTCTGCACCTGCTTAATATCTGTTACAGTTCCAGCTTTTTCCAGTTCTGATGAAGGGTCCCAGACCTGAAACGTTAACTCTGTTTCTCTCTCCACAGATGCTGCCTGACCTGCTGAGTATTTCCAGCATTTTCTGTTGTTATTTCAGATTTCCAGCATCCACAGTATTTTGCTATTGTTTATCTAAAGTTGGGTTCTTTAGTCTGAACATGTGCCATGTGCATAATTTTCCAGGATGCATCTGTAGCATTTTTCCAGACCTGCTGCTAAAATCTCTTTTAACCTTTAATTGTACCTGTTACTTCATGTGTGTGTGTGTGGGTGTGTGTGTGTATACGTGTGTATACATGCAGACGCAAGACAGCGACCAACTTCAAAATGACGGATAGTACTGGTTACACACCTTTGGCAACTTTTATTCTCAAATTTCAAAATCATTTATTTATATATTTTCAGAGGTCAATTTGTATCTCCATGCATAAAGTATTTCAGTTTGTGTTATTGAAAATGGTTTCAAATAAATTAGATAATGACTTTGAATAGGTTTTCCAGTAAACTTTTAAATAAAGGCTAACATCAGTGTTGCCTTCAGGGGGCTGAGACACATAAAGAGACAGATAGGTGGAAAGACTATCACCGTATTTACATTGACAGCTCAGAAAACAAATCATTGAATGTATAAAATTCATTTATACAGATAGTGACTGAGTGAAATACTTCTGTTACTTTTCCCCTTTATTAACCTGACCACAAAGTTAACCACTTTAACAATATTTGATCCAAAAAAGCTCTTACTCAAGCTAAATAATGTTTTCTGATGTAATTTCTGAGTGTTTGATTGATAGCAAGAATGACCCATTCACAGAGGTCATTTGTTAATACCACCCCCCCTTCCAAGAGATGCAAAAATTGCTGATCGATTAAAATTAAAAATAAATTTTATTAAAGTAACCATGTATTTATTTATGCATTGTGGTATTTATTTATTGAAGAAAAAGAGCATTTACTTATTTTCCAGGAACTAATCACAAGATATCAACCTGATGCTGGCACAATGTCCCTGACCTCCATCTCCCACAGCAGGAGCAGAGTGCCTCCCCATGAGCTCCATGGACTTCCCCTCATTGGCCGTGAGGTGCTTCAGATTGTGGATGCACCTGCCTGGGCACTGTGTGCCATTTTCTCTTGATACAAGAATGAGTAAATTTGAAGGGTAACAATTAAGGAGTATGTGTCAAATGGCATGGAAGAGCTGAAAAGATGTGGCATAACTGTTAAAGTGGAGAAAAGGGTTTTAAGGTTGTGCATGCAAGTAAGTGCTGTTAGGGAATGTGGGTAGCCATACTGTGAGATCTCGAGTTAGTGCCCCCCTTAACCAGAGTGCACTGTGAAGGGTTAGTTGCACAACTATTACTTACAGAGGGTGAAGAGTGCACTGGTGCTAAAGGAAGAAAAGGGAGAGTGGCCAGTCTGTTACCTTGTCCACCCTGGTTAGGTCATTGAACTTTTTGCTGTACTTTTCTGCAGTCCTGGGGATAAGAGAGTTGGCACTCAGCACCAGTGCTACCTCCCCCCACATGCCCTATATTTTTGGCAGGTTTCCTGCCAGATACCCAGCAGTCTGTGTCTCCTGACCTTAATTTCACGCAGGAGGGTTTGCAGGTTAGACCCAGTGAAATTATGGTGTCTTCTTCTCTGCTTCTGTTCTATGCCATGGTCCTTTAGTTGGTGGCCTCTGCCAGCTGCTCCTGTTAGGCGCTCTTGAAAAGTGGCATAAAAAAAAGTTCATGAGACATGCAGTCAAGCTAGCTGACAGACAAGTGAGTGAACCAAGCACTGTTCCTTACTTACCTGCTGCTTTCCTAGCATGCTGTTGCAATTTGGCATTTTAAGTTGCAACTGGCTTTTTAAAGTCTGCACTCTAATTTTCATACATGCCAGCAAATGACTTGTTTGACACCAATCACTGGATATGCAAATGAGATGACAAAGGAATTCTGGTGTAAATACCTCGCCAGACCATTAGCATGCATAACCTGTTTTCCATTGTTGTAAAAGTGGTGCAACTCACTACATGGAAATTGGAGCACAGGTACCTACCTCCAACTGGTACATTTTACATATCATCTTGCTGTATACCCTCAGCTTTCAAAATGGTAAAGGATAATAATGAAATACATAGGTAAAGGAACAAACATAAATAAAGGCCATTCATTTACTGTTTTCATAGAAAAATGGACAGATGCAGAATTCACTACCCAAGGCACCAGTAAAAAAATCTCATGTAATAAAATGGAATTTCTTATTCAGTCACAGTAAGTCAGTGGCCCCGACTTGTGTGTTACATGGCATAACATTAAAAAGCATATTCTCTGGCTCATCCTGAGCAATGTCATACATATGCTAGTAAATATATTTATTGATCTATCCATTTAGTCTTGCCCCCAAAAAGTCTGCATTCCTTTCAAAGCAAGACATAAACTTTTTATTATTTCACCACTTTGAGTTACCCAATGTATGCCAGTAAAAGTTTGTACAAAATGGAAAAATGGCTTTTTGGCCACAGACAAAATAGTACAGTACAGTAACTGCATGAAATTCAACCAACAGGCACAAATATAGAACGAGAACCATTATGCAATGGAGTTTTTGCAAAAAGTCTCTATGTTACACAATTTTCATTTTATTTACAAAACGTTAAGGTTCCCCCCGCCCCCCCAAATACGTTTCAACTGAAACTCTTTTAATCACATTCTGTTTTCACATACAGTTATCCGATTCTGGAGCGTTCACATTCTGTACAATAACATCACAATCAATAACTGACTCCCACTTTCTTTCTCATCAGTCTCTCATTTCCCAACATCATCAATCAGATGTAGCCAATGCAACTTCCTTTCATGCTTAACCAGAAAAGAATCCTTCAAGTGGATAGGCCTCTTCAGATACTTGCCACTCTCTCCAAATGAATGGACCAACTAGATTGCACTTTGAGATAGTTCATGATAAAGCGCTACATAAATGCAACTTAAGATCTCTTTTTCTTTATGTTTTAAAGTGTATTTTGAAATCTCTAAGAAATGAAAGCTCTGTTCAACTTGCAGCAGTTATATTCAAGTTTCACTTTTCACTTTAAAGTGATCAGTTCTTTTTTTTAAAAAGGGAAAAAAATCCTAACAGAAAAATAAATACCAAAAGAATACACAGAATTGCCCTGTAATTTTTTACAAATTATTTTCCACAAAGGAGTTAAATATACTTTTTCTGAAGGTTCACTTGACATTGCAAGAACCTGGAACACTCCTGAAAAACAGCCAAAAGCATTGGTACTCTTCATAAAAAATTGCAACCAAACCCTGATAAAAACACACAAAACTGTTCTACTTATTACCCAGAAACTTCATACACAGATATTATATAAAATAAAAGATACCAGTGAATGAGTTGTAGACTGTAATGTCATCTCAGGGTTCAGTTGATGTGATCAAAATTAGAGCCACATCATCTTATTACTCATTCCCAGTGTATCTGTTATTCAATACGTTGTGATGCAATATGGGTTTGTGCCAGCAATCCTCCACTCTGCGGTGCTACTAATCTCAGCCATTGTAATGTGAAGAGGTGGTGAGCACAGAAAGGGGAAAGATCCCATCTGAGGGCAAGTTATCACAAGGTTGCTCTCATATACCTCACTGCAGCCAGTTCAAGAACCAGCTCAGGAACAGGTCACTCACCCACTGTTTTAACTGCAGTAGGTGAATGGCCTAGGAGGACTTCATAAGGGGCAAGGAAAGAATTGAAAATCTGTTTAATTGTGAAGGAATAGTCACAGACGTCTTCATTTACTGTACTACAAAACTGAGAATAGGCAGTCTTCTTTCAGCCAAAGGATTTCCTCCAATCATAAATTGACTGGTGATTAATCTCATGGCTATTTGTGGACATTTGTGTGTCCAGAATGGCAGAAAAAAGTTTGAATTTTGGTGTTAAAGAAAATATGATAAAAGATCAGGACATTGTCCAGCTGAGAGATTGTAAACATTTCTCAAATGATGGTAGTTATAGACTATAATGAGACCACACATATGCAACACAGGAAGAATTTCTTGAACAATTGTAGAAAGTTCGATAATCCTGAACATGAAAATATGCTTTTCAATTTAATGTGGGGAGAGAGGAAAAACAGTGACATTATAATATTTCTGTTCCATTTCTTTTCACCGGTTTAGCTTACAAGTGTTGCTCTGATCATTTTAATAAACATACTGCAGTGTAAAAAAAAGTATACGATGTGAAACTCGTAACTTGCTATAGAAACACTTTTGCAAAAGAAACATTGCTACATCAGTTTTGCTTTGTATAGCCCATACATTCAAATAACCATATTTTCACTATGAATAAAAATTATACCTTATGTTGTGGCTGCCACTAAAGCGCAAATGCAATAATTCTTTTACACACGGTATTGAAATCCATTTTTTTTAAATTTCAGTTTGCTCCTAGTGTACCCATTTGTTTGTATTTGCCTGGTTAGCTTTTCATATGTGACAAAATCCTAAATCTTTGCAATCGTGTACTAGCCTTATTCTACTTACAATGACGATTGTACAGTATTGGGCTGTAAACAAATTACAACAGCTGGATATTTACAAATTCTCCATATTAATCATGTGATTATTCAAACAGCACAATACAGTAAAATAATTGTTAGAAAACAGTGAGAGCACCTATTGTAAAGAAAAACTGCCATTAATAGTCAATTATAGATTTTTTTTTAAAGCAACCACAAGACAACATTTTGAGTGTAATTAGGTATTAAAGCACACAAAATACAGTGCAAAGAAGCTCTGTAAAATGCATTATAAACAACTCTACCAAGCATATCTGATAAATGTCTTTATTTTTGTACTTAAGACAAAGTCTGAAAAAGTTGAGACACTTGCTTCTGCTCCATGATTTTGCGGTTTCCATTTTAACCAATTGTCACCACTTGGTGGCGCTGTGTAGGTTTAACCACAGCATAACAGAAACCATCCTTGTACTGTTCTCAAAAAGTTACATTCAGTAGCAACAAGTCTTTTAAACAAAACATTCTAACAACAATGTGAAGCATTATTCCAAGACTATGGTTTCTGTTCGTGTTCTTCACTTATTGATGTGACCTGTATAGTGGCATGTCCTTCTCCTGATGTGGTGGTTTCAACAGTGCCTGTCGGCAAAGCCAGAAGTGTGCTTCCAACGGATGCCATCTGGGTAGCATTATGGAGCGCAGCGTTGAGACCAGGGACTGTAGTGAACAGCTGGATTGGGCTGACTACTTTCAACACTGTGTTACCATCCTGGATGGCAGCTGTGCTAAGGACTGCCAGATTGGATGCATCCGGGTGGATCTCAACTGTATTCGGTATGCCAGAACTTGACGTCGCCAGGACACTGTACCCTCCAATCAGTGGTGAAGCTGTGGCAGTAAATGTTGTCGTGTGTGGTGACATCTTACCAACTGCAGAGACGGGAATGGTAGATAACGTTGCCATTTTTCCTATGTTTGTTAGTTGAGACAGAGGCACTCCAGAAGCCAGCGTAATCTGGCCTGACTGTGAGGTTGTGACCAAATGAGCTGCCACTGTTGCTGGTCCTGATGTTGCCCTTGTAAGGCGAGGCCGTTTTGAAGGGGGTGCTGCTGCAATTGGAGTCAAGGTCATGAGAACATTGTTTAGGTGCTGGGATTTGTGCTTTAATTCTTTGGCTCGTTTACGATGCTCATCACACTGTTGTTCCAAAGCTAAAACAAACATAAAGCAAAACATATCAAGAGGAATACTTGAAGTCTTTTAATATAATACAAAGATAATAATGTAAAATATTTAAATCTTAGCTTTGTCACAGAATGCAATCTGCTTATTACCATATTACTTTACATGTATAGCACAAAACAGGCCATTCAGCCCAACTGGTTCATGCCGGTGTTTATGCTCCACACAAGCCTCCTCCCACCCTATTTCATCTAATCCTATCAGCATAACCTTCTATTCCTTTCTTCCTCATGTATTTATCTAGTTTCACCTTAAATGCATCTATGCTGGTCGCCTCAACTGCTCCCCATGGTAGCGAGTTCCGCATTCTAACCACTCTCTGGGTAAAGTAATGTCTCCTAATTTCCTTATTGGATTTATTAGTGACTACATTATATTATGGCCCCTAGTTCAAGTGGAATCATCTTCTCTACATCGACCCTATCAAACCCTTCATCATAATCATAAAAACCTCGATCAGGTCACCCCTCAGCATTCTCTTCCTAGAGAAAAAAGCCTCAGCCTGTTCAATCTTTCCTGGTATCATCCTTGTAACTCTTTTTTGCACCTTTGCCAGTGCCTCTATATCCTTTTTATAATATGGCGATCAGAACCAAGGTTCAGTACAAGTTTAACATAACTTCTCTGCTTTTCAATTCTACCCCTCCAGAAATGAACCTTTGTTTGCTTTTTGTGGCCTTATTAACCTGTGTTGTTACATTTAATGATTTGCGTATCTCTGCCCCTAGATCCCTCTGCTCCTCTACCCCATTTAGACTCCTATTTTCCAAGGAGTATGTGGCCTCCTTATTCTACCTACCAAAATGCACCATGTTATATCGTTGCATGTTTATTACAAGGCAAAATCATTTCTATTCTTAATTCGTACCGACTGCATATATTGTTTGCTTATAATAGACAGATTAGCAGCATGACTATCTCCCAACTACAATTCAACAAACCTGAAATTAAATCTAGCTGTTCTTAGTCCAGCCTACCTGTCATTTACATCCTATTTATAGCAAACTCCATTTTATTTAGCTGAATAAATTGACTTCCATTTGACACTATAGATGACACAATTGACAAAAAGTTCATTTAGAGGCAATCTACTTTTTTGGTGCCTTTCCAAAAGTCATAAATACCAGGCAGAGATTCAGACTTCAGTTACATGCCATCAGAAGTAGTGCCTCCTCTGTAAGTGCTCAAAGTTGTATGGTCAAAGGCAATTATTGATTCATTAAAAAAAAAATACTGAGGCCCTGTGCGCACGCACAGTGGGCTGAATTTTGCCAGCGCTCAGAGTGCGGGTTTGGAGGCGGGTCCGCTGTCAAAATCGAAATGATTGACAGCGGGTTGGGAACCAGCCTCCATGTAAGTTTCCAAAGTATCGGGTCTGCGATTTCGGAACAGACCCGACACCAAGCGGCGGGGGAGGCATTTAAGATAGTTAAATGCTTGTTAACTAATATTTTGCCAGCCTATTTCTATTTTCCCACTTTTTTAACAGGGTTCCCGTCGTTCGGCGATCATGTCAGGTAAGTAGGTCGGGGTCTCGATGTCTCCCCACTGCTGTGAATAGGTGAAAGCTGCAAAAGTGGTATGAAAGCTACCATTTCACAGCTGTTCACTTTCCAATGTCAGAAGTTTGAGCCTTCAGGACTTGGAAGACATTTTTGAGCGTTATGCAGTTTGGAAGTGTTTGGAGTAAACTCTCTATCCACTGTCACCTCCTTGGAGCAAGCTCTCTCATCACTGACAGATCAATTCAGCTGCCATCTATTCCATCAACATCGGTGCCCTTGAAAAAATCTCACCTTGGTCCTCTGAATCCCTCCACAATCAGCCCCAACACCAACATCACCAGGCACACCAACATCACCAACAACAATACCAGCCTTCTCCGCAATCACCTGATGCTGCACAGGACACAGGGCATCAGCACCCGACAACACTGCTGCCCGGGAGGCCAGCGATGGCATCACCATGGCCAGATTTACTTCACTTGACGCTGTAAACCCTGACTGCCACATGATGCACCATCCCACACCAGCACCATAACGTATCCCTACAATGTCCAAGCCATTCCTTTCACACTTATCACAATCGGGGAGGGGTAAGTTGTGTCTCAACATTCACTGGAACTCACTAAGACACTTCCAAAGGTGAGCACAGATCTGTCCAACAAGGTAAAGTGTTGAAAATATAGATTTCAATGTTTGACAACACATTAACAGAAACTTCACATGAACATTGGCTAAACCTCTCAAGTGCCTACCCTTGTGTGTTGTTAGTTGGTATGCTTGCAGTAGGATGAGGGTGAGGGGTGGCTAGTGAGATGGGGAAGTGATAATGTAGATAGAGAGGGATGGGTGGAGGTGCAAGGTAAGTTGGTGTGAGTAAGGATGTGCAGGGAGTAGGGTAGGGAAGGCAGAGTAATGGGGATGTGATGAGTGGCACAGCAGGATAAGGTTGAGTGTGGCTTTGCAGTAACGTTTAGTGATCTACTGAGATCATTGAAAGGTTTGCGCCACTGAGGCTTGGTCCTCCTGACCACATCCCTGCTTGTGCCCTCCTGTGCAATGTGCAACCAGGCTGCATTGGTGTCCTGGGGAGGTGTCTTTCGCCCATTGGAAGGGAAGAGAATCTCCCTGCGTGCTGAGACTCCCTCCATAAGCATATACAGCCCTCTGGGGTAGAGAATTCCAAAGATTCACCACCCTCTGAGTGAAAACATTTCTCCTCATCTCAGTCCTAAATGGCCGATCCCTTATTCTGAGACTGTGACCCCCCCCTAGTTCTAGGCTCCCCAGCCAGGGGAAACATCCTCCCTGCATCTACCCTGTCAAGCCCTGTAAGAATTTTGTACATTTCAATGAGATCACCCCTCATTCTTCTAAACTCTAGAGAATATAGGCCTAGTCTACTCAATCTCTCCTCATAGGACAATCTCCCCATCCCAGGAACCAGTCTGGTGAACCTTCGTTGCACTCCCTCTATGGCAAGTATATCCTTCCTTAGATAAGGAAACCAAAACTATACACAATATAGTGTCAGCTGTGGCTCAGTTGGTAGCACACTTGCTTCTGAGTCAGAAGGATGTGGGTTCAAGTCCCACGCTAGGACTTGAGTGTAAAAAATCTAGGCTGACACTCGAAGGAGTGCTGCACTGTTGGAGGTGCCATCTTTCGGAGGAGATGTTAAACTGAGGTCCAGTCTGCTCTCTCAGGTGGACGTAAAAGATCCCATGGCACTATTTCGAAGAAGAGTAGGGGAGCTATCCCCGGTGTCCTGGCCAATATTTCTCCCTCAACCAACATAATCAAAACAGATTATCTGGTCATTATCACATTGCTGTTTGTGGGACCTTGCTGTGCGCAAATTGGCTGCTACGTTTCCCACATTACAACAGTGACTACACTCCAAAAGTACTTAATTGGCTGTAAAGCGCTTTAAGACTTCCAGTGGTTGTGAAAACCGCTATATAAATGCAAGTCTTTCATAATACTCCAGGTGTGGTCTCACCATGGCCCTATAGAATTGCAGTAAGATGTCTTTACTCTTATAATTGCTTGCTATACCTGCATGTTAACTTTCAGTGATTTGTGTACAAGGACACCCAGGTGCCTCTGAACACCAACATTTCCCAATCTCTCACTATTTAAAAATACTCTGCTTTTCTATTTTTCCTACCAAAGAGGATAACTTCACATTTCTCCACATTATATTCCATTGGCCATGTTCTTGCCCACTCACTTAGCCTGTCTATATCCCCTTGAAGCCTCTTTGCATCTTCCTCACAACTTACATTCCCACCTAGCTTTGTATCATCAGCAAACTTGGATATATTACATTTGGTCCCCTCATCCAAATCATTGATATAGATTGTGAATAGCTTAGGCCCAAGCACTGATCCTTGCGGAACCCCACTAGTTACAGCCTGCCAACACGAAAATGACCCGTTTATTCCTACTCTCTGTTTTCTGTCCGTTAATCAATCCTCAATCCATGCTAGTGTATTACCCCCAATCCCATGGCCCTAATTTTGTTTAATAACCTCTTGTGTGGCACCTTATCGAATGCCTTCTGAAAATCCAAATACACCACATCCACTGGTTCCCTTATCTATTCTGCTAGTTACAACTCAAAAAACTCTAACAGATTCGTCAAACATTGATTCCCTTTCATAAATCCGTGTTGACTCTGCCCAATCCTATTATTATTTTCTAAGTGCCCTGTTACCACATCCTTAATAATATATTCTAGCATTTTCCCTACTACTGATGTCAGGCTAACTGGTCTGTAGTTCCCCGGTTTCTCTCACTCCTTTCTTAAATAGTGAGGTTACATTTCTACCTTCCAATCCACGGGAACTGTTCTAGAATCTATGGAATTTTGGAAGACAACCAGTGCATCCACTATCTCTATAGCCACCCCCTTTAAGTTAAAGTTTACTTAATATTACCATATAAATGCAAGGTTTTTGTGTACCGTCAATTATATATTATTTCCCCTTCTGACAGGACTGAACCTTAGTTATTCTTCCATTATCTTATTTGGCAGTTACTTCGGGCTGGATTTTCCCTGCGGAGTCAGGATGGCGGCGGGAGATCTGCTTGGCGGTTTCCGGTCCCGCTCCCGTCTGCAGCGGCTCTCAAAAAGATTTTCCGTAGATTGGCAGTGTTAAGCCCGCCCTGCGGGGTTCCCGGCCAATTAACAGGAAGCGGGTCTGATGACGTCATTTGATGACACGTCATCAGCCGGTTTCCTTAAAGGGACCACGGCTACATTGATTTTGACAGTTGTGCTGTCAGTGTTCTGCAGCATTGAGGTGCTGCAAACACTGACAAGCATTGCACAAAGGTGCACGGCTGCACCCAGGCTCATGCATGATTCCCTCCATATGCTTATGGAGGGAGTCAGAGCACGCAGGGAGATTCTCTTCCCTTCTCATGGGCGGAGGAGACCTCCCCAGGAGATCAACGTAGTCTGGTTGCACATTGCACAGGAGGGCACAAGCAGGGATGTAGTCAGGAGCACCTGGCTGATGTGGCGCCAACCTTTCAATGATCTCAGTAGATCACAAAACATTACTCCAATGCCACACTCAAACTCACCGTGCTGTTTCCTACCCGTTGTCAATCTTTGCTATTTTAACAGCGGACCCACCTCCAAACCCGCACTGAGTGCCAGCCAAATCCAGCCCTTCGTCTCAACAAACTTTATTTTTGGAACTGTGGATTTGTATAACAATCCCATATGCACGGGAATTCTGCTCTTGCTCCAAATCCAGATCTGTATTTTTTAATTGAGAAACCAATTTGATGTGCCAATGCTCTTAGTGCAGTTCATCAACAAGGTTGAAAATAGGAAAAGACAGGTAGAGATGACATTTTACAACAACAGAAGGAGGCCATTCAGCCCATTATGTTTCCCAGCCCTCGAGAAGAGCTACCAAATTAGTTCCATTCCCCTGCTTTTTCCCCATATCCTTTTAATTTTTTTTCTTTTTCAAATATTTATCTACTCCCTTTTAAAAGCTATTATGGATTCTGTTTCCACCACTGTTTCTAGTAAGGCATCCATGTCCTAACAACCCTCTGGATATCTGGACCCGGCCCGGGGCGCCCAGTCGGCGCAGAGAAGTGGAAGCTACGAAGAAAGTTCTGGAAGACCTTAATTTTAATGTCGTGGAAATGACAGATGAGACAGCAACTCTCGATGGCGGTGATATCCTGTTCACAGTTGCTATTGCGATGGAGGCCATGACGACCCGCTGTAGCACGGCGGCCGGCAGCTCCTCGGCAGGAGGCTCGGAGGTCGAACCGGTAGGAGGGGAGGCGGCCAGCGGACCGAGGGCGGGAAAAGCAGGCCCTGGAAGGTCGGACACGGCGGGAGGCTCGGAGGTCAGACCGGGTGGAAGGAGAGCCAGGGAGAAGCAGGCCCCGGGACGTCGGTACCACGGCGGCTGAAGATCGTCGGGCAGGAGTGCAGGAAAGGCGGAGCGAGGCGAGAGTGGACCCTATTGTGATGGTGCCGATGAAGATGGCTGCCGTCCTTGCGGGCTCCATGCGTACCAGGCAGCTAAGTGTCCTTTGCTGCTTGGTGCGCTCGGCTCGTTAAGAAAAAAGCATTTCACTGACTGGATTTCACTTGTTATATTTGGTTATGTGACAAATAAAACTGAAATTGAATTGAAATTGATATATATATTTAAAAAATCTTCACCTCTGCCTTTCTTCTTTTGATGATGTATGCCCTCTAGTCACCAAGGGAGCGACCAGTGGAAATCTTTCTCCCTAGTCAGATCAACACTTCGATCAACTCTCATCTTAATCTTCTTGGTCATAAGAGCTCCAGTTTCTCTAGTCTCTCCTCATAACTGATGCCCCTTATTCCTGGTATCACCTTATGTGAAGCACTTGTAGGAACAATAAAATACTAAAGGAAGTAAGTTTCATAGTTTTGTGAATCTGGGACAGAATTAATTAGAGTAGTAGACTGTGAGAGGAGTCTTGATTTTAACACAGAAAGGATGGAGGGAGGAGGCAGAGTGTCTAAATGCTTCCTTTAGAACATTAGATTAACAACAATAACAACTCGCATTAATGTAGCAACTTTAAAGTGGCAAAATGTGCCAAGGCGCTTCACATTGGAGACAGTGAACACTGAGTCAGGGTAATCATAATAGTATTGACACAAAAAAGTCTGCAATAGAGATAAGAGGTTAGAGGCTGGAGGTGAGATAAGGCGTGCCTTTCAGGTGATAGGCTTTTTCTTGTATCTTGTTCAGGAATGTAGCTTCCCCATATACTAGAGCTGTATTCAAGTCGCGACAGACTTTGGCTTTATCGGGAGTTAATTGTGGTCGAGGAAAGAAATGCTTGGCACAAAAGAGGAAACAAACCTTTTTTGAGGCAGCTAAAGCTGGAGGAGATGTGAGAGTTCCATGTGAGGTCAGAGGAGATAGAGGTCAAGAATATCACTAGATAAAGAATGACTGAGGGTGGAGTCCTTACAGTTAAGACGTGGCAGCTGCTGGTTAGACTTGAGAGAGACATAACAAATTTGCTTTTGAACAACTGAAAGAAACAAGATATTCAGTACCCCACTGAAGGCTACGGAGGGGATCAAGATGTAATGAGTCAGACTGAAAAAGAAATGGGAGCATTAAAATGAAACCCAGGCTTCATCACCAAAGTGTTTTCCAAATACAATGCTGTTTTCATGTTATTTTAGGTAACTGCAGTTACTGATCAAAACATACGTAAGCTATAGTTATCTGAGAGAGAGGAGGAATTCAGAGTGATTCAAAATTGGAACAGCAAAGGGTTCAGTCCTATTGAGCTATTACACTTTCTATGTTAGAAAATAAAGCAGCTATATATGCCCTGTTGGCACCATAGCTAAGAAACACTGGAGATAAAAAAAGTATTTAGAAAATTCCATGCATACAGAATACCAGGGGCTGCTTTTCTGAATGCCATATTGTTCAGATTGCAAGCCTTGAATATGTAGTATCTCACTCAATGTCAACTGTAAGCTAGATGGCCTTTCACAGAGGTCACAGTTACAAGATTGTGGCTATGTGACAGGCACAGGTCATGATTATGGTGACATGAAGTCTTACAACTTTCATACATTTTAAAGCCAAGACTGGCCTATATTAAAGATATTTTGAAATTTTCTCTTCAGAATAATGGAACAAGAACAAGATTTCTTGCAGTCTGAATCATTACATCTTGGCATTTCAAAGTGTCGCTCACAGTCATGGAAGCCATATGAATGTGACTATACTGCTGAAAGAAGAAAAGGAACATAGTTTACAGGAACTGTACCATGGGAAATAGGATGTCTTCTGGCTAAGAAAATAAAGGATAGCATTCCTGAAAACTCTCTTTGTGGAATATGTTGGGGTAGGATCATTGCACACAAAAAGTATGTGCAGTAACGTGTATAAAGATTTTCGAATTATATGGACTTAAATGAGCATTCCTTGCAGAATTATTTTCTATGCAGTCGCTCTCCCATGGTGTTGCATATGGATAATCAAATCCCAGTGTAGTATTCATTTAAAAGTGGAGTTAGACGGTGGAGGAATAACTGGATAAAGGCAGAAGTAGCAGGGAGGGGGAAATAGAGAGGAGACATAGTGAAAGGGAAGTGGAAAAGGGGGAAAGAATAGGATGGAGAAATCGGATGAAGAGGAAGAGGGGAGAAAGAGAAAGAGGAATGGGATTGTGCAAAAATATTATCAGCAGGGCAGAGGTTGGAACTGCTGTTAGCGCAAGTGAGGACTGGGTTATAGACCCGGTTGTGGGGGCGGAAGGGGTAATCAGGAGCTGAATGCCAATCACACTGCCAGCTGCAGGTAAAAGTTGCCACTTTTATATTGGCCCAGATTTTGCAGTAGGAATAACAGTGAGGCTATCAACGCTCACTGTTATTATGGAGTAAATCAGACAGCAACTAACGGCAACCGCACATGCGCAGTTAAATGCGGAAATCAGAAAGTTGCAATCCGATTTGCCCTGCTCCTCCACAAGCTTCACTACACCGTTACCTCACCGAGAGATTCAATATTCAAACACATGAAGGCCATTAAGTTGCAGTACTTACCCACTAGATACCTACTAAACACACCAGAAAAAGTTGGGCTTCTCCATTTAAGTGTAAGTGAATTTTTAATGCCGTGATAAGTCTTAATTATTACCAAACAACCTCTCTGGCACTGAAATTTTACTTTTACATGTGTGAAGTCTCATTCTTTCAGATTTTAATTATTGTTGGAGATTTAAAAAAATTAAAAATTATTTTTTTTAAACGTTTTCTTTGTCTCTTTTATATCTGTCTCTTTTATATCTCTCTTAATCCCATCTTTCTTTCCCTCTCTTTATTTTACTTTCTGTACATGATTTTATATTGAATTAAATATTCTAACTTACATTTCTTGGTTTAGACGTTGTGAGGGGAATATTAAACTGAAGAAGCGCATGGTTTGGGTACAGGCTTCCACAATTAACCGGAGCACTTTGGGCTGTGCGCAACCTGCTCAGGAGATGCGGGTTGCCTAATAACATATACTAATCGCTCAATTAGAGTGCTATTTCAACTGACTTTTAAATTTAACGGTGCATCCACGGGTTTCCTGGGCTTCCTGAAACTCGCCAGTGAAAGCAAGGCGAGAGCACAGCGGCAATTGAGGGGGCTGAATCAATCTCAGGGAAATACTGCAATAAATACTCAACACTTACAGCTGCAAAGAGGGGAGCAGCAGAGAGGGCAGCAGCAGAGAGCAGCTGGTATGCAACCACAGAAAGATATTTCTACAGATGTGTGTAAGATTTCCAGGGTGTTGCCATGATGCTTTGGTACTGCAGCAGCCTAAGCGCCCCGATGTCTTTGGGCCTGCAAGCAGACTTAAGGGGTAGCTACTAGGAGACAAGAGATACCCATTTCAAACTTGGCGGATGACACCCATCAGAAACACGGCCAATGAAGCCCAACAACACTACAATGAATACCATATGACCACCAGCTGTGATTGAACAAGCCATCGGCATGCTGAAGATGCGCTTCAGGTACCTATGCAGATCCGGAGGCGCCCTTCAGTATGCACCAGCCAGGGTCTCCAGAATGGTCGTGGTGTACTGTGCTCTGCACAACATTGCGCAGCAGCGAGGTTTGGACCTGCAGGAGGAACAAGGCGCAGAGCTCAGATCTTCGGATCCGAGGAGGAGGAGGAAGAAAACGAGGAGGAGGCAGGTGCTGAGGGCAATGCACCACCAGCTGCTCACATTGCTGCCTGGAATGCCCTTATTAATGCAAGGTGCCCTTAGGTTGTACCATTGGACCCACGTCACAAACACATGCAACAGTCACTCTTCCTAACCCCGCCCCCACAATGCCACTGACTCGAAGCAGTCCTGCAAACAACCAACCACCCCTTGCACATTCCCCCATTGGTCCCCGTTAATTCATGTCTTCCCATTCTTCATCAAACAATTTAAAAGGTGACTTGCCACCCAGCAACCAACATTGAGAAAGACGGGAAAGTGATGCAAAAGAGTAATATTTATGTGCTTTAACTATACAAACAGCATTACATTTTATCATACACCCACATGGATACCCTTGTGCAACTACAAAGCAACTACTTTTCCTTTTCCTACTGCTCCTACATGGTGTAACTCCTGTGGTTTGAGCAGAGTTAGAGGCAGGCTGCTCAGATCCCTGCTCTGGTGGCCGACATGCTCTTGGCCAACGACCTCTGGGATTTGGAGCCCATGAGGGCCCCGCCAAAGACTGCTCCGCCTGCACCTGTGCAGGGGCAGATTCGGCTATCGGGACACGAGGCAGCATGTGGGCTACTGACTGAGAGGGGTGGGGGGCAACCAGTTGAAAAGTGGAAGCGCTTTGAGTGGAGTCCCCACTTCCATGTCTCATAGAGTCATAGAGTCATACAGCACAGAAAGAGGCCCTTCGGCCCATCATGGCCCAGCCGCATTTCACTGCTACCACTGCGCTAGAGAGCACTTTGGTGCAGATCAGTGCGGCACAGTAGGCCAAGGCTACGGTATCTATCATACTATTTAAGGTGACAGACATGTTGTCATCCAGAGTCTGCATGGCTGTGGTCAAGATGTGCATGGACTCATTTGATAGCTGTGTTGATATTCCTCGGAGCTGGCCATTCTATCCATGCAAGAACACATCATCGCAATGCCCTGCAACATCAACCCACTAATGCTTGAAGCAGACTCCTCCACTCTCTCTGCAGTAATGGTTATTGTGCTTGGAATGCCTGTCAGTGCATCACACAATCTCTGCTGCTGATTCTCCTTTTCAACAACAGCCCCCGGGGTACAGCATCTGTGTCCGGCTGAGCCCTCCGACGCAGACTCTCCACTGCTGTCCCTGCCACCACCATCTACTTTTGCTCACTTGAGTCACCAGGTAAAAACCCAACTATCTGCTTTACTGGTCCCATCAAAGTGCGAGTATCTGAGCTGGTGCATGGTATGTATGAGTCCTGTGATGGTGCACCCTCAGAAGGACTCAGCTCCTTTGAAGAATTCAGCAGCGACCTCCACTGACTTCTGCTGCACGCCTGAAGGTCCTATCAGAGATAAAAGACATGAATTAGTACTGGCAAGGTAAGATTGTTGCTATTATCATTAGGAAGATGATCATATTTCACTCGCTGTTGATATCAAGTCAACATGACTGAGTGCCGTATGGTGGGTTGCTAATATTTAATTGTGTCACCAGGCAGCTAGGAGTTTCCTGTCTCCCCATCTCCGACGGCCAGGACCGCGAAAACTCCACTGATCTCCAGTGCCTCCTCCTTTGCATTTGTGAGCTGGAGGCCCACCTCCGATTCTCTCCCTCGTGTTCTGCGCTCTCTTCTGCAACGAAGGAAAGAACAGACCTATGAGTCACTGTAATGGCATGTGTTCACCCGATGGACGGAGTGCATTTGGTGAGGGTGACTATCATGGAGAGGCACAAAACTGCATAAGGATGAGGGTGAGTGGCAGTGGTGTATGGATAGATAGGGATGTGAGGAAGTGCGTAGAAAGAGTAGGATGAGTGCACGTGCAAGGTTAAGTGGGTGTGAGGAATGATGTGATGGAGTGTAAGGAGTGATTTGATGGCGTAGGCTTGACAAGGCAGAGTGAGGGGGTAGGGTGATGCGCACAGCAAGATGTAGGTGAATGTGCCACTGTACTCACCATTCCTGACCTGCTTCTTGCACTGAATCCATGAGCGTGGCACTACGCTCCTGCTGCTTACCTCCTGGGCCACCTCCAGCCACACCACCTTGGTGTCACCAGCAGGTTTCTTCCTCCCATTGCTGGGGAAGTGCATCTCCTTGCGGCTCCTCACAGCCCCCAACAGCACATCAAGCGAGACATCAATGAAATGTGGCACAGCCTTTGCCCGTCTCAAATCCATTATTGTACTTCCTCTTCCTTTGTTGCAAACTCCAACTCCTCCGAATTCCATCTTTGGATTGGCCCTTTAAATACTGGAGTTGAGATCGCGCCATGCGGGTCCTCATCATACCCTCTGCCGCGCAGTGGATGCCAGACCCAGAAGTAAAATGCTTATGAACTAGCTCAGTTAAAAAGCCACTGACAGATGCACTGAACTTACTTCCAGCTTTCCCGCACAATGTCGGACCCCTCCCTCTAGAGTAAATATCGGGGCCTGTCTCAGTAAGGATTCTTCAATCTGACTGGTTGAAGAGACACAATGTTGCTTGATCTGCTCACACAGGTCCCAGATCCCCTGTAGAGGGAACCGTGCTGAAGTGGCTCTCGAATTACTGCAAGTAGCTGCGCAAAAGCCCACGAAAAGTCTGTGGGCAATTGTAAGCGTAATGAACAGCGAGTGCCATTCATTCGCCGCTGACCACAAAATCCGGGCCAGTGTGTTTTTCCATGGAAATAGTTCCTTGATACACTTTGATTTAACTGTTTCCTCTTGATAGCTACCTACCTATTGTTATCTGTTTGGTTTGATTCTTGCTTTCCTCATTGGCTCCATCTCTCTTTACATTGGCCTTTCAGTTCCCAACATTCTGTCCGATAGGGTAGGCTGAAAACATCAGTTTGGGGCAGCTCCTGTGATGTGCCCATTCTTGATGGTGCCATGCAAGCTGTTAGTCCCAGAACTTGGCATGGGAAAATGATATTAACTGCAACTTCATTGAAACTGTAGCAGTGGTGCAGCAAGTTGAAGTACCAACACTTTACATGACAGATTGGTGGAACGAGGATTCTATCCATAATCCCTCCCACTCAACTGTGATGTCACAGGGAGGCATTGTGGGGAGGCCAGCAATTTCCACACAGGGAGACAGGAATCATCCCAGGCTGCTCTGCTGCACTTCCAATAAGCCGGTTGCACAGTACCATTGATGACAGCACACAAATAGATTATCAACTCTGGATTAACACATCTCTCCACACTGAAAGGGGAGTAAATATAAAAGCACCTCAAAAATATTGCTATTGTTAGCACAAAAGAATAATTTCTGCTTTGTATTACTGTTAAGTCAGAAATGTATTATCTTTCAGCAGCAGTACATAAATGTACAGGAAACTTTGTGATATCCGGCACCGACGGGACCGAGCTGTTGCCGTCCCATCAAAACTGCCGGACAAACCAGCGCTAATGTTAAAACATACGGAGCTTTGAGCTCCGTATCTAGCAACAAACCCCAACAGCTTCTAAACAGTCGGCCGTAGCTTGCAAGCGTCTCTGTAGCTAAGCAACAGCTTTAGCTAGACCTTGCAGAGCCTGACTGGTGAAAAAAAAGCAACGAAAAGAAAAAAAACTTACTGAACCGACTCCTGAATTTTGCTGGTGGATCAAGCATTCCGGACAGTTAACCTCCGGATAAACCAAAGTTTCCTGTACTTGTACTCACCCGCTAAATCCCGCGTGTACTGCTCTCGGGAACGATCCATTTGACTCTTGTGACTTGTCAAAACCTTTTTAACAAGGTCCAAAAGACCAAAACTTTGTACAATATTGTTGAGAGTGATCGCATCTGAAAATAATAATCAATATAAAATTAGTAAATCTTTAAATACAGTCCAACAGGCTTTTTAAAAGAATAAAAAAATGCTATCTAACAGTAAGTGAAACAAACAAAATTAAATCACACTTAAAACACTGCAGTTAGTTTGGTACTGATTTATTCAAAAATTATATAAGTACATCATTTCCAAAAATAATTAAATGGAAAATATTGTCCGTAGAAATTATTTCTGGTTTGTTTTTTCAAGAATTCAGTCACTCTTACAACCTAGACTTACAAACTGTTGGTAAAACATTCATTCATGAAATGCTGTTTATCCCAGTTTTACAAGTCCCATGTAAATAGAACAATTTTGTGGAATATTACTTTTTGTATTAGTCTGTGAGATCAGTTTTAATTTTTAATATTAATGAAATATAACATATCTGTTTAGTGATAAACAAGATGATTCAATGTTAATTCTGTTACTTATGGCGTCACAGGCTTGTTTAGGGGCTGGAGGGGAAACAGGCAAATTTCAAAACCTAAAATTGATGTTCAACCTGGAAAACCAGGTAATAGCTTAGTGTCCCAGAGTTACCCATCACTCAATGTGCTCTGCCACAACTGCGATGAGGTTTGTCAGTTCTCAGCTGAGGAGTATTATATGGAAAGCCTTGTAGCAGAGAAGTGTTCCACCTCAAAGCACAGAAGTGTACAGTGCAAGTCTCAGCCTGTCACAATCTGGCCTCCTGTTGGCGTATTACAGACCGACATTGGGGGTGTTTATGCCAGGTGTACAGCCTGGGCAGCTCTTTCCTCATAAAGGAAGCTATGTGGAGGCAAAAAAGTCTCAGAGAATATTTTTACTGAAATCTAAGAACATTCAAGTTCACAATATTTTCATAACATTTTACTTTTAACAATTTTGCAAACACTCTGAATTAGTCTACAAAGGCTCATAATTAGCAGGAGTTAGGTATCTTTTTATTATTGTTCATTCCCATAGTGATCCTCTGAGGTCTGCAGCGCGATACATTTGGCTGCTATCCTGGCCTGTCCTTAAGCCCACAGCTCAAATACTCCCTATGGGAATCCAGATAATTGTAGCCAAGGTCAATTATAGATCCGTAAATTGCTTGTAAATATCAGGCTCCCGATCAATGACTGACTTTCTATCCTTTGTCTTTAAGACTGTTTGGCATCTGTAACAGAATGTGACCTCTGCTGTGTAAGATGCATTCTAGATGCAAGCCTTTTAAAAGTATAATAAAGATTAAACATTGGGTACTTATTAACGTAAAGGAATTTTGCCTATATTCTATTATATAGATGTTGACCTATTCCATGGAGAAGAAAATTATATGTGCATCAGATGTTTGCATGGCAAAAATATTAATTCAACTTGCCTTTCTACAATCTTAGAGGGGAAGTTTATTTTTCTAAAGTGCAGCATAGTTCTCTGTTATAAAGCAAGATATTTGTGTGTTTCAATTACTCCTTGTTACTTAGTTTAATGGATAACTAGAACTTTGTGTCAAACTCTCCCTCTTAAGTTCTACACCAATAGAATAATAAATTGAGGATGGAGGACAGCCCTCAGCTAACTGTTCCTACTCACAATGTCACTGGAATGGAAATTCATGATGTCACATAGAGAAAGTTCTATACAAAATGTCTGCTTCCAGTTGTTCATTAGACATGCTGAACGTCAAATCTACTAGACCTCTTTCAACTTTATCCAAACCTATTTCAACATCATTCATGGAGTATGTGCTGTCCATTTTTTCTTATATGCAGTACTTACCACTTGTCCATATTAAATTTAATCCGGCTTTGTTCCCAGCCACTAATATAAATCATGTCCAACTCATCCTACATTTGCTGAACTGCGTCCTCGATTAATTTGGTACCATCTGCAAACTTTGAGTTTCTGAATCCAATTAACTGATGTAAATAAGAAACAGTAGGGGCCCCATGACTGAGCCCCGAGCACCTCACTTAGCTGACATAAGTCTTCTAACTAATACCTGCTGCTTTCTACCCTTCAGCCAATTTCTTATCTATTTCCAATGTTTACCGTGAATCCACACTGCACTGAATTTTATTAGTAGCCTTTCATGTGGAAATTTGTCAAATGCTTCTTTTGAAGTTCAGGGACACCACATTGTAGGGCTTTCCACTATCCACTTAGAATGTCTCCTCCTCAAAAAAGTCAAGAAGGTAGGTCAAGTAGGAACTTATTTTGAATGCTTTTAGGCTGTTTAGGACTTCCATCACATTTATATAAAAGTTCTTAATTCTACTTAAGTTATCGCTACTTAGGAAGGACATGTTGCTCATGTCTTCCCTTATGAATACTTAGAACAAGTAATCATTCCGAATATTAGCAATCACATATTCTCCTCCCCTGTTTTAGCATTGTTTGTACCCTTTATGGTGGCCACATCTTCTCTGACTGCCCTTTTACTGTTAAAGTACTGAAAGAATTTTACAATTATGTTTTTTCATCTGCAGGTATGTTTTTTCAAGTCTCTCTTTGCCCCTCTGATCCGCCTCTTAACATGTTTCTGCATGTTGCTATATTCATCCCAAAGAATCCTGCTCGCCTCTCCCTGTAGGATTTGTAGAGGTTGTCTTTCCTTTCAATTCAGTCCTTATTAATTTGTTTGTTTATTTAGGGTCACTCCTGTTTAGTGTATGCTTGCTGATGCGAGGTACATATTTTCCCTGCATGATCAGCATTATGTCTTTAAAGGTGTTCCATTTGTCCTCTACTGAAATGTTGCAGAACAAAACCCTTAAGTCAATTTGTTTAAGCAGTTACCTAATTTGTTTGAAGTTAGCCCTTCCAAAATTACATACCTGCCCCCGCTTCTCAGTATTTGAGGCTCAGATCATATTAAACTTGATCATTCTGTAGTCACTACCATCCAAGGATGCCACGACTTCCATTTCCTGTATGTTGTCTGGGTCAGTTACTATTACCAAGTCAGGTTTTGCACTAGTTCTCGTGGCTTCCCTGTTGTTGTGGGTCATGAAGCAGCCATGTGTTATGTTTCCCAAATTGGACTCCAAGCCACTTAGGTATTCCCAATTTATATTTGGTTGACTGAAGTCGTCTGAATGTTCCTGCTTTCATACACCCTTCTTAACTCTTCATATAGAGCAAACTATCATTCTTTTTGCTCACTGGCTCTGTAGCATACCCCAAATGTTAACTTTGCCATTTTCAGATTAAGAATGTCTAATCAGAGTGGTTCATTGAGTAACTTGCCATCTCCTACAGAATAAACCTCTTAAACCTCTGAGGTATCCCTGGCATATAAGGTTACACTACCTCCACTCCTGTGCATCTGTCTTTTCTCAACACTCTGTACTCCTGCATGTTTTATTAATTGCAATCCTCTGAGGTCAGTCGTGTTTTGGATATTCCTACTGTATCATAGTTCTCTACTGCCACAACCTCCCATTCTGGCATCTTATTCCTAAAGCTTCTGTCGTTCATGTATATACATTATATTATATTGTAGATTTGCTTCCTTTCTTTGTCCCCTGTATGTGGTTTGTGTATGTCTCTCTGTGTTTCTGTGTCCATACCTGCCTGTTGACTACTTTCCACTCTACAATCAGTCAGAGGAAGCAGGGTTAGGAATGCTGCCTACAGGGACAAGCTAAAGTTTAGATACGGAAAGGCATAAAAAAAGAAAATGCCCTTTTCCTAGTCTATCGGATTGTGGGGGCAGATTTGCCTATTCCTGCACCTGAGCGTAGTTCAGAGAGGATAATCAGCTGGGGAAGATTACACCTGTACTTCAAATGGATGGAAAATCTAGCAGCCTCCCTTACGCGATCTTCCCGCCCAATTTTCCTATATGCACTGCACCCTGGTACAAGAACAGGAAAATCTGCCCTGTGAGGTCACGTTTTCGTTTATATCTTACTAAAGTGTGTGAACTGCCATTTTACTCACTTTTTAAAAGAAATTGATGAGTGCTCTTAGAATTGTATCATATTAAATTTTTTCTTTTAAGTTTTTAAATAATGGCCTAGAAATTGAGTTTGCGCTGCGCCGGGGTTTAACGCCGGAAATTTAGCGCCGGTGCTAAGTCGCGCTGTGCGCGCCAAAAATTCAGTAGCGCCGCGCCCAAACGGCTGCCGGCGCTACTGAAGGCTGTTTGCGCCTGAAAACTGGCGCTGCGGCGCCCGATGCGGTGCGGCAGGCTCGGGAAGTGCAGGCCTCCTCCTTCAGTTAAGGAGGAGCTGCCTGCACCCGCCCGCTGGCCGGTTAAATCGCCACAAAAATGAGCCCGGCACCTCGGGGAAGTGCCGGGCTCGCAGCCAAGAAGCATCTGTTCCGCGGGGGGGGGGGGGTGGGGGAGTCCGGGGAGGGAGGTGCGGGCAGGCGGCCGGCAGGAAAGCGGCCGGCCGCCGCTCCACCTTTATGCGCCGGCGCAAAGTCGTGCAAGACTCTGTTGCCAGAGTCTTAGTTGCGGCTGCCACGGGCGAGGCGGCCGCAACTGAATTTCGGCGCTGGGGCCCATCACCACGGCAACCGGGACGCTGCGCACACCGATGACGTAATCGGTGCCAGCGCAGCGCTACCGGTGTAACGCCGATGTTGGGCCCTAGTCAATTTCAAAACCGGCTGTAAGTCCAGCGCAATGCCCTCTAGCGCCGCAAAATGGGCGCTAAGCCCACTCAATTTCTAGGCCAATGTGTTTAAAAAGATATGATGTACTCACCACCAACTTGAAGAGGAGGCTGATGCAGCCTTTGTTGAAGGCCTTTCAGAGTACCTTGCATCTCCTGCTGAAACTCCTGTATGACCTCTTCCAGTAAACCTGCTTCTTTTAATCCACGCCAAAATGAGAAGGTATCCTCTTTGGTTTGACAAAAGATAACAAAATGAATAATAGCATGAATTAATAAATTTAGAGAGCCTAGCCGTTCCATTCACACTCAAACGTAGAAGTTTTTGTAACAGAAGGCTATACAGCCCATTGTGCCTGTGCTAGCTCTCCCACCAACACAATCTACTCTAATCCCATATTCTTGTATCATCAAATTTCGCTTCAAGTGTTTAGCTATTTCCCCGCAATTGGCTCTGCTTCAGTAGTCACTTGTGGTAAAGTATTCCACATTCTAATAAACTACTGTGTAAAAACTTATTTGGAGAACAGATTATATGTGTTATAATAATATCATATTCATAGCAAACTGCCTTAAACGTACACTTTTACAATCGTTAGAACTAGGCAGAGCATGTTTAAGAACCGTATATATTACACTTAGGCCTAAATTTTCCAACTATGCACCATTGGCCTTTTTATAAATGCTTATAACATGTAGACTGACATTCTTTGTGCACATATTTTGAACAAGTTCTAAGGCTCAGTACCTCCAATTGCAGAAATCCATTCACAACTGTCTTCGCAACTCTCAATTCCAGATGTGGCAGGTGAGCCATTAACTGAAAAAGTCAGTAATCAGTCATGAATTAGGTATTCTTCTGAAAAATAAATAATGTATTAGTCACTGACTCATTCAGAGGAATTTCCCTGTACTCCTCAATGAAATACATTTCATTTTCAGCTGTTCTTAATGTCCCTCTCTTTTCTGTTTCCCCTCATCAATGCAGGAAAGTTTTTGTGCCATTTGACAGATTTTAATATTCTTTCGACTGAGGCACTGCCATCTTCATTTTTGTTTAAACTTTGCTGTTTTACAGTACATTAAATATAGTACATACCTTACACTGCTTTAGGCATTATACATTAAATAGTTTGGTACAATATATTAATAGTGGGTGACAGTTTTTGTAAATATTTAGTATTTCACTTGAATGGGGGGGGAGGGGGGAGAAGAGAAAAGGAGGACATTCTTGGGCTGATTATTTAGCCTTTTTACTGCATCCTTGTGACTCACTTTTTACTGATTGTGAGATGTCCTTCTGTCTTGTTTTGGGTATAGTTATCTGTTGATGGCAGTAAGCAGGAATGGAGACCTAATCCTGAAAACCTGCCCTGGTTGAGCCTCAGTGAGCATGATGCTTTTTTGTATTGAGTCACTTTCTACGGTACTTTGATCCACAAGGTGGGAGATCCTGCCTCCAGGGTTGCATCCTACGGAAGTGGGATGCAATCCTGGATTGCAACAAGGAAAAAATTTAAGTCTTCCCATATTGGCATTCCCTGAAGTCATTAAGGGGGGGGTGTACATAGAAACATAGAAATATAGAAGATAGGAGCAGGAGTAGGCCATTCGGCCCCTCGAGCCTGCTCCGCCATTCAATGCGATCATGGCCGATCATCCAAATTCAGTACCCCGTTCCTGCCTTCTCTCCATATCCCTTGATCCCTTTAGCCTTAAGAAATATATCCAACTCCTTCTTGAATATATTTAATGAATTGGCCTCTACTGCCTTCTGTGGTAGAGAATTCCACAGGTTCACCACTCTGGGTGAAGAAATTCCTCCTCATCTCTGTCCTAAATGGCTTACCCCTTATCCTTAGACTGTGACCTCTGGTTCTGGACTCCCCGACCATCGGGAACATCCTTCCTGCATCTAG
This sequence comes from Somniosus microcephalus, assembly GCF_052327205.1. Taxonomy (NCBI): domain Eukaryota; kingdom Metazoa; phylum Chordata; class Chondrichthyes; order Squaliformes; family Somniosidae; genus Somniosus; species Somniosus microcephalus. The sequence goes on from NC_140999.1 coordinate 150,132,787, forward strand.
TCTGTCTAGTCCTGTTAGAATTTTATAAGTTTCAATGAGATCCCCTTTCATTCTTCTAAACTTCAGCGAGTATAAGCCCAATCGCCCCAATCTCTCCTCATACGTCATTCCTGCCATCCCAGGTATCAGCCTGGTGAATCTTCGCTGCACTCCCTCCATGGCAAGAACATCCTTCCTCAGGTAAGGCGACCAAAACTGCACACAATACTCAAGATGTGGTCTCACCAAGGCCCTGTACAACTGCAGCAAGACATCCTTCTTCCTGTACTCAAACCCTCTCACTACGAAGGCCAACATACCATTTGCCTTCTTAACCGCCTGCTGCACCTGCATGCTTACCTTCAGCGACTGGTGCACAAGGACACCCAGGTCTCATTGCACTTCCACTTCCCCCAATCTATTGCCATTCAGATAATAATCTGCCTTCCTGTTTTTGACACCAAAGTGGATAACCTCGCATTTATCCATGTTATATTGCATCTGCCATGCTTCTGCCCAATCACCCAACCTGTCCAAATCATACTGGAGTATCTTGGCATTCTCCTCACAGCACACACGTCCACCCAGCTTTGTGTCGTCTGCAAACTTGGAGATATTACATCTAGTTCCCTCGTCTAGATCATTAATATATATTGTGAATAGCTGGGGTCCTGGGACTGATCCCTGCGGTACCCCACTAGTCACTGCCTCCCACTCAGAAAAAGACCCGTTTATTCCAACTCTTTGCTTTCTGTTTGCCAACCAGTTCTCTATCCAAGTCAATACTTTCCCCCCATCCCATGTGCCTTAACTTTACACGCTAGTCTCTTATGCGGGACCTTATTGAAAGCCTTCTGAAAGCCCAAATACACCACATCCACTGGTTCTCCCTTATCTATTTTACCAGTTACATCCTCAAAAAATTCCAGTAGATCAGTCAAGCACGATTTACCTTTTGTAAATCCATGTTGACTTTGTCCGATCCGGTCACTGGTTTCCAAGTGCTCTGCTATTACATCTTTTATAATGGACTCTCGCATTTTCCCCACTACCGATGTCAGGCTTACCGGTCTATAATTCCCCGTTTTCTCTCTACCACCTTTTTTTGAATAGTGGGGTAACATTAGCTACCCTCCAATCCATGGGTACTGTTCCAGAGTCTATCGAATTTTGGAAGATGACCAGCAACGCATCTACTATTTCTAGGACCACTTCCTTAAGTACCCTAGGATGTAGATTATCAGGCCCTGGGGATTTATCGGCCTTCAATCCCGTCAATTTCCCTAACACCATTTCCCTACAAATACTGATTTCTTTCAGTTCCTCCCTTTCATCAGACCCTATGTTCCCCGACATCTCTGGGAGGTTATTTGTGTCCTCCTTTGTGAAGACAGAACCAAAATATGTATTTAATTGGTCCGCCATTTCTTTGTTCCCCATTATAAATTCCCCTGATTCTGACTGCAAGGGACCTTCACCAATCTTTTTCTCTTCACATATCGATAAAAGCTTTTACAGTCAGTTTTTATGTTCCCTGCAAGCTTACTCTCATACTCTATTTCCTCCCTTTTAATTAATCCCTTTGTCCTCCTTTGTTGTATCCTAAACTGCTCCCAATCCTCAGGTTTACTGCTTTTTCTGGCCCATCTTATGTCCTCTCCTTGGATCTTATGCTATCCCTAATTTCCCTTGTTAGCCACGGTTGAGTCACCTTTTTTGTTTTATTTTTATGCCAAACTGGGATGAACAAATTCTGTAGTTCATCCATGCGGTCTTTGAATGTTTGCCATTGCCTATCCACCGTCAACCCTTTGAGTGACATTCCCCAATCAATCCTACCCAACTCGCGCCTCATACCATCATAGTTTCCTTTCTTTAAATTCAGGACCCTAGTCTCTAAGTCAACTACTTCACTCTCCATCTTAATGAAGAATTCTATCATATTATGATCGCTCCAACACAAGGGGCCTCGTACAACAAGACTGCTAATTAATCCTTTCTCATTACATAATACCCAGTCTAAGATGGCTTGATCTCTAGTTGGTTCCTCGACATATTGGTCCAGGAAACCATCCCATATACACTCCAGGAATTCCTCCTCCACAGTATTGTTACTAATTTGGTTAGCCCAATCTATATGTAGATTAAAGTCACCAGAAGTCAATGAGCTGTATAATTCTTTTAGTTCACTATAACATGACTGCTGTGCAACAATTTTGGCCATGTTCAGAATATGGGCATGGTAATGCTTTCTACACCATCATTTCTCCAGCACGCCCACTAATTTAGCGATCCATTTATGCAAGTGGGAGGGGTATAGTATGTGCAACGATTTACCTGAATCTGACCCTCTTTCAACCTTTTGCAGATGGAGACCATAGCCCTGATATTTACAGGGAGGAGGAGGGGAGGGAGGAGGAGGGGAGGGAGGAGGAGGAGGGGAGGGAGGGTGGCAGCCGGTGGTTGGGGGGGACACCCAGAAATCACAGGCACGCGGAGGTCCTTCCGAATTTAATGGGAGGACCTCATTATCATGTTTTTAAATTCCGTTTCCCGGCTAGATTGACAGGCTGGTCATGTGTAACGCGACCCAACCTTCCGCATACGCGCCGTTGAGGACAGTCCCCGGCAATTGGGAAAGATCGCGAGGCAGAAAGCAGGTGTCGGACCGGTAATCTGGAGGGAGGGAGGGAGGGAGGGAGGGCGAGATCGCGGGGCAGAAGGGGGGAAAATTCTGCAGGTTTGCTGGACGGGGGGCGGGCAGCGCTCCTTCTCCTCCTGGCTCACAAGCAGTACTATAAAAAGCACTTACCTGCTTGATCTGGCTGCTCCAGTCTCCATTTAGCTGCTGGGTTTCCCGAGCCCTGGGAAACCCGGCTGGCCAGCCAGTGTTAAATTTAAATCAGACTCCTGACTGCACTGTAGGAACCTGATTTAAATATTATAATGAAGTGTCCCATCTCTCGAGAGCGGGACCGGCACGTCATGCAACCCGTCCCCGTAAAAATGGCAGCAGGTGCATATGCAGCAGGTTAAGGTCACGTTACGAGATTTTAAATTTTTAACCCCTGACCCTCTCCCGCCCGTCGTGGGGGGTGGAAGAAGAGGGGATTAACATCAACCCCCATCTATACTGGTCAGCAAGCACCACTCATTTTCAGACTCTACAGACATCAGCAGAAATAAAAAGGTCATGGGTTTGGGGGAGTTAGGGAGAAGCGGGTGGTGGGCCCACTAAATTGCATCCACTAATTCAACACTGCACACAAAACAAGTCTATGCTTCTTCAAAACCAAACATTTTCCCCATTTATTGCTATGAAGCTAATTCATTAAATGTGTAAAAATAAGGGTAATTCTCTTTTTATCTGTATGGATAAATAATGAATAGATTATCATTTATTAATCTAAGTCGTGTTAATGTATTTTGTCCTCCAAGCACTCCTGCTTCACCATATTATTCTAAACTAGCAGGGGAGCCCCGCGTTGCAGGGCAATTTTGGGGCTGGTGGATGTGTGGGCCGGGAGCCTGGGACTGGATTTGGGTTGTCGGCAGTTTCCAGGGCTTTTTTGGGCCTGGTGGATGTGTGGGCCGGGAGCCTGGGACTGGATTTGGGCTGTCGGCAGTTGGAGAAGCCTAGGCCCGTTTTGCACTGTTTTTTAACCGAAACATTTCTAGCTTTTAATACCTTCAAAGATGAAAGTTAAAGTACTTATAAAACATTTTTGGTAAATCTTATTTTTTTTTTTAAAAGAAACTGACCTGGATTACCAAAGTTTTTAGGTGCCCTGGCTGCTGTATAATGGCTGACAGATCCCCAAGATGAAAACGATTAGTCCCACCCACACACACACACCGATTGGTCAACCATCAGGTGACTGAACTGTAGGACTGGTCAATCATGATGGCACAGGATTGGTTGACCTTGACGTCAGTCAATGCTAATGAGTGGATAATGAGTGGAATTTTGAAGGTTTTTTGTATAATGTGCGAACAATTTTTGTCCGACCAAAAAGTAAATACGCCTACAAGAGTCCCCTAATGATGAGCTTTCTTTTGATATAACACATGTGTAGGTACGCTCTATAACTTTTGATTGTATAGCCAGACAGACAGACAGAGAGAGAGAGACATACTGTTTTATATATATAATATACTAGCTGGAGAGCCCGGCGTTGCCAGGGCTGTTTTGGGGCAGGCGGTTTAAATCGAGTGCCAGGCTTTGGGGCCCTGTCTGTGTCCCTTTGTGAATCTGGTGCTGGGCAACATTTTAAATCGAGTGCCAGGCTTTAGGGCCCTGTCTGTGTCCCTGTCTAGGGCCCTGTCTGTGTCCCTGTCTGTCTACCTTTTAAAAGCTTGAAAAATGAAAGTGAAAGTACTTATAAAACGTTTTTGGTAAATCTTATGTTATTTTTAAAAGAGATACTAACTTTCAAAGTAGTTTTAGCTGGAAGCTGAAGTCATTTGAGCTAGAAGCTGAACAGAGCTGGTAGTGAAACAATGGCTGCCACATCCCCGAGATGAAAACGAATAGTCCCGCCCACACACACACCGATTGGCCAACCATCAGGGGACCGTACTGTAGGATTGGTCAATCGTGACGGAACAGGATTGGTGGAACCTTGACGTCAGTCAATCAATGCTAGCAGATAATGAGTTTAATTTTGAAGGTTTTTTGCATAAGGCGCGAACAATTTTCATCCGACCGAAAAGTAAATACGCTTAAAACCGTCTCGGAAGCGTAAGCTTTCTTTGGAGGTAACGCGCGCGTAGGTACGCCCTGTAACTTTCGAGCGCATAGCCCGACAGACACACAGGTGATGACAGACAGAATGACAGACAGAATGACAGATAGACAGAATGACAGAAGTACCGATTTATATATATAAGATATAAGAGAAGATAGATACAAAATATGATTTTTCTGAAGAAAGCGTTTTGTACCATAGCATATCAACCCCCTTGTCTAGTGTATAATTAGTGTATAAAATGAACCCACATTCTACAGGTTCTGAATAAAACTAAACAAATGTTATATAACCATAACTGCTTAATATTCATTAAATGCTACTTCAGATTATAAGTATCCAAACATAAAATTAATTTTTTTGAAATATTTAAAAAACTGTTTATCTCGTTTTGTTCTTGGATCAGGTGGCAGAACAGGATAGAGCTGGAGGCAACTATACCAGGGACAGATGTTACACAAATTAACCTTCCTATGAATGATTTCACTTTTTTGAAGTATGTACTTACTATCTATACATTTCAAAATCCCATTAAGAATAATAGCAGCCACTCAGAAAAGTTTATCAAATCAACTGTTGCTATTTTGTTGTATTGTAAATGTATTTTTGATCTGTGCTGAATCACAAGCTATGTTTGTCATGTTGTTAGAAATTAGGGGTACCTAAAATGGTGCTTTTAGACTAGTATTAGAGTAGCTGGATAAATGCTTAAATAAATAATCATATTGTAATGCCAAGTTAGGATTTTGACTTTGTTTCAACAAAACTGCTTGCTAAGATGCGTAAGTTAACCTGCATGTGAGAAAAGAATAAAGGGTATTTTTGGGAATTTAATGATTAATTTCATGGAACAATAGTCTGATAATGAATTGAAATAGTTAATTGCACAGCTGGCTGCACGAATAGCTCTGGACAATGGGGCCTCTGATTGGAGAAGTCTGAAGGCCGAATTTGGTATGTCTGAGTTGTTGACTCTAGGCTGGGGAGGACAAGGCAGGATGAGATAAGAGGCTCTAGCTTTGGGGAGGACAGAATCAGATGAGATAAGGGGAAAACAGTTCTCAGCATACTGTAAGGCCATAATTGGTTGAGTACAGAAACCATGTGTAGTGGCTGCTGAGACCCCTGACAGGTGGGAGATAACATGAGGGTTGGCCTTTTTTCCATGGCTTAAACAAGGAACTTGACATACCATTGGGCACCTTGTTTTAAGGGGAACCTCTATAGGTTAGATGGTCTTGTCCATATTCTACCCCAGGTCTACCCCTAAAAAGAGTATAAAAGAAAGATCTGAAAAGCCCCCAGCACAGACGGTGGAGTGGAGAGCTCCCGAGGGTGAATCTATGCTGACGCTGGTCTAACAGTCTTGGATAGTTCAAAGAGAGAGAGAGAGAGAAAAGAGCCGTTCGCGCATGCCAGCTGTTCTGTCAGAATTGGCGTGGTATCCACTACTTGTCACGGTCATATGTTTTTGCTGTATAACTAGTGTGTTATATCCGTCTTAAACTCCGATTAAACACAACATACCCACCATATTGGTTGCAGTCGACCCTGACTTTTTGAAAGGACCAGAGATAAGCTAATCTCATACAATGCTCAACGAGGCATTTCCTCAGGTGAGTCAGAGGAAATCTCTCTGAAACTGGGCTTGTCCAGAAAGAATTGAAAAGAATATATTTCCATTTGAAACTTCTGTATTTGCTATTACAGCCTGGGCACGTGTCCAGTATAATGTCAGCCATCATCAAAGGTGAATTATCTTTACTCCCCAGCCCCGCCCCATATCTGTTAGCTTAGTTTTCAGTGGGATCAAGTGGCTCTAAAGAAGAGTTCTGTAAGAACCAAAGTTTAATTTTGTGAAACTAGAGCCAAACCTTACAAGTAATGTCCTATGTCCTGCTGGTATATGTAGTCACTTAAATGGAAAGGTAGTCAAATAATTTTTGATGAAAGGTTTATATAAAGCTTTTAAAGAATCTATTAGTGTATGCCTCATGAAAATAAATGTGCTTTTCTAAAAATCTGAAATTAAACTGAAAAATTTACAAGTAGTGACACTGTCATCCAAAGAGAATGTAATTACACTGCACAGTAATTCCATTAGTTTGCTGTGTCGATATACCACAGAATTAGATATACCATCACAGTTCACATGTCCCTTAACAATACTTGCTTTTGAATATCTTTCCATGTTTTTTCTATGACTTCCAAACACATTCCTCCTGATAGCTGACTAACTTAATTTCTATGGGAATGGTTAACCAGAATGAATCAAAAAAACAATACTTGCAGTACTGATATTGGACCGCCAATTGTTTGACTTCATGTTCTGTCTCATGAAAAGTAAAAATCTACTACAAGAAATAGAAAGAAAAGAAAGAACCTAGATTCATATATCACCTTATCACACCCTCAAGACATCTCAAAGCACTTCACACCCAATTAACTACTTTTGCTTGCAGTCGCTGTTGTTTTGTAGGCAAACACAGTGCCCTATATGCACATAGCAAGCTCCCACAATCAATAACTGAAATCAACGGCCAGTTACTCTGTAAAGAATGTTGGCCAGCATACTGGAAGAACTCTCTTTTTTCCAAATAGTGTCATCAGATCTTTTACATCCACCTGAACAGTCATACTGGGCCTTGGTTTAATATCTCATCTAAAGACAGCACCTCCAGTAAGCGTCAGCCTAGATTATGTTCTTCACTTCTGGAGCGGCACTTGAATACATTTGAACTCAGAGACGAGAGTGCCACCAACTGAGCCAAACAAATACCTGCTTCTTAGCAAAAATCATCTCTTATTCAATTTGACTTACGGCATACAAAAATTGCATAGATACTAATAAAGTAAATGTGTTACCATCAGCTATAACAGGAGTCACTGGGATGTACTCTGTTGATTGTTGGCTGCTCAAAGATGATCTGGCACTGGAAAGATCAATTTTTGTACTACGACAAGTATTGGAACACACTTTACTATGCTGGTAGAAATCCAATTCTCCTGAATCCATGATTTTTCTTTAGAGAAGTAAAAATAGAACAGTTTTCAGTTAACAAGTTGTATCTGAAAATTATAAATATGCATTATCAACCAGTAACAGATGACATCTCAGGTGACAACTTCTGTATTATGATCTACTACAGTCCATCACTTATTAGTAGACAGGCTCTTGGAGCTTCAATACACTTATGGCTGTTTGCCCTCTACTGGATTACACATTAGCTGCATGAGGTCCGTCCATCCATTGTGTTCTGCCCTAGGGCAGGTCCTAACATAAATCTTACACACGAGATTCTTGAGTCATTTATTAGGGAAGAGTAGCTGAGGTGGTTTCCCACTACCATCCTCATTGTTTTTATCTTCGGAGATCCTTATCCTAGCTGGGTTGTAACCGAGGCTAAAGAACCCCGCCTTCTCTTTTAGGATGGGGGCGTGGGGATGGGCCACCCGCACCCATTGGACACAAATGGATATCAAGCCAGTATTCAGATGCATCCAACAGGTCCATCTCTGGTTAAGTGCCACTGACCTGAGTGAGGATTTTTTTTTAAATTCGCTTATGGGATCTGGCCGTCGCTGGCAAGGCCAGCATTTATTGCCCATCCCTAGTTGCCCTTGAGAAGGTGATACCACCTTCGCTCCTAGATCTTGGCATGAATGAATTCTCTGGGCAAAGTACTTCCATTTTAAGACTGATCATTAAAATTTGCTTATACTTATTTAGATTTTGAAATCACAATAATAATACAATTCAAACTTTCTATGAGAACAGTACTAGTGTAGCTCAAACCTCAGCATGACACCATTCAAACGGATTGCTCTCTTCCAGTCCTTCAATGTAGATTTTCCAGCTAGATTCACAAACTCTTTGGGGCTTATAAGTTGATTGTCAAACTAGAAAGAAAAATAGACACTGCAAATTAGTAGTTATCAGGAGGTAGATATTGGATTGTTCTTGCAAAAGAGTCGGCACAAACATACACGAGACGAATTGCATCCTTTCATGCTGTAATCTTCTATGGTTCTACCAATGTACTGTAGCAATGGACCTCCCCAAAGTCATAGGGGTAGAAATTGGGTGGAGCCGCAAACGGGGCGCCAAGCTCGCCTGGGCGCCAGATTTTGCGCTGCGATCGGAGCAGCAGCGATTGCCGGAAATTCAGCTTGAGCGCCCCAAGAGGGACACGGGGCGAGGCTCGAGGCGCTCCGCGTCCCTCTTAGGGCGCTGAAACTGAATATCGCAGCACAACGTGCCACAGCGCCACACGCTGCGGCACGGCGCGCTGCGGTACTGCAGGCCTTCCTCCCATTCTTAAATGGGGAGGGGCCTGCACCAGCGCGATGAGCGATCGCGAGTGCCGGCAAAAGAGCCCGGCACCGAGGAGAAGTGCTGGGCTCTCGGAAAACAGCTGGTAATGCCGCGGGGGGAGAACAGGAGGCCGGGGACAGAGGTGTTGGCAGGCGGCCGCCGAAAAAAACGGCCGCCCCGCACCTCCACCTTAATTTGCGTCACTGCCGCCACAGGTAGGCCCCATGAACCGGGCGCGATTAGCGAGCGGCGCTACAGAGGCGGTCGCTGCCAAATATCGCGATCGGGGCGGTAGCGGGGCGCTGCACACACCGATGACGTCATCGGTGGCGGCGCAGCGCAACAGGCTAACGCCGCCATTAGCGCCCCAGCTAAATATCGTGGGAGGCGTGGCCAGTGGCGCTAAAGCCACTGAGTGCCCTCTTTAGGCGCTAACTGGTGGCGCAGCCCACCGAATTTCTCCCCCATAATTCCTTTGTTTTTCTTGTGAGGGTATAGCATCTGTTCCCTCTAGCTTCCTTCCCATTAGGTCTGACCAGTTTGTGCAGGAGATACACAAACCGGTGAGACTTAATAGGGAGAAAAGTAGAAAGCAGATAATCTGCTCTCAGGTTTCCACCAATGCCAAGTGAAAGAAGGCATGCAACAATGGTACTGTTGGAGGAAATTTTAAAATGGCACCGTAGTGCCTGCTGAAATACTTGACATTCATTGACATTTTGCAGACACTGGCATAACAGACAGCTGACTTGATCTGCTTACACCAAACGTGTGATGCCACTTGTACAGAACAGTAATATAATTAAGTTGTTTGCTAACGGTATAATAATATAATCAACTTGTTTTTGACAATGTGATTAAGGGTTGCTAAGGTATCGGATTGGCCAAAGTTAAAGGATGCTAAAGTACCAGATTGGCCAAGGAATTAATGTAATATGGTATCTTTCCTGTTTTTAAATTGTATAAAAGGAGCGCGGCTGCTATTGTAAAGCTGAGAAACTGGCGATTGCACCAAGGGGGTGTATAGCACTTCTCCCAGAGCGCTCTGTAAATAAAAGTGTACTCGCACATTCCAGCAAGGTCCGCAGTAGTCTGAGTTTATTGCTCTATAAGTCGAAGTTGGGTATACGTCGACCCTGTATATCACTGGGTCCGTTCAGGCTCCAATTCGGCGGTAACAGTACATTGATGAATCTTCATTAGATTTCTACTTCTTCCGTGATAAGGCCAAACACGCTGGGAACTCAAAACAGGGGAGGGGACTGTAGAAATAATCTCTAGAGTTGATTCTATGATACTACCTGTTGGTGCTTCAAAGCCTCCACCACCACTTACTCTACAGTCAGCTTTCTTACTGTTCCAGCTGAAAAAAGGATGCAATTTTCTATTTACCCACCACTTCACTGCATAAAAACTAGGTTTTGTACAAAGAGCTGTACAGAACAGATCACCCACCTGCACACATTTTATGTTGATACCAGGACAAACAAACTTCTTCCAAATAAGGTTGGCTTTACTTTCTCCACAGGTTATAGGATAAATGATTTCTGGCTCTATATTATCTCCATCATCAGCAATTTTCACTTCTATAAAGAGAAAGCAAAGAAACATTTATAATTTCATAAACTGCGGAAAATGTTACTCCTGTAGATGGGGAGAATACAGGTCACTTCAGGTTAGGAATCTGGTTCAGCTCTCACTTCTACTACACTGGCCAGTGTATGTCAATATTGGCTCTTACCTCCAGCCCAAGTTACCAGACAACAGTATAGCTTTGTAATGCAGTCTGCGTGATAATCGGATGTTTGATGATTGTAATACTGAACTAGGTAATGCAGAAGAGGTTTAGACTACATGAATTATTCAAGTATTTTAATATTTTAATATATTGCTAGATCTTCTGTGACATCCCTCAAGGTGAGTTGGATGATATTCTGTTTTATCATCTGTGTGACTATGTAAATGTTCCTCCTGTAGCAAATTTAATTGTGCTGCCTGCGGTGATGTGAAAGGCAAGTTAAAATACAAAAAGCCTTTTTAATATTTGAGTCAGAAAAATAGTCCCTTAGTTTGCTCTGGCAGTTAAAAAGTTAACACTATATATTTGCATAGTATGGATTTTTAAGTGTATGGTGCCCCTGTGGCAAATTTTGTTGAGCCACTGCATTAATGTGAAAGGTACATTAAAATAAAACTAAAAGCCCATACACTCAAAAGTTATAGAGCGTACCTACACATATGTTATATCAAAAGAAAGCTGGTGATCAGGGGAGTGTCATAGGCATATTTACTTTTTGGTCAGACAAAAATTGTTCGGACAGTATACAAAGAACGTTCAAAAATCCGCTCATTAGCGGTTGACCAATCCTACCGCTCATTAGCGTTGAGTGACGTGATGGTTGACCAATTGGGGGGCGTTTCATGGCGTTTGTGGGCGGGGCCTAATCCTTCAAACTGCCGAGCTGAGGTGAGTGGCGGCCATTAAAGACCAGCCGGGCCTTAAGTGCTGGCGGCCGCCCTTCTTCACCCATAAAATCTCCCTCCGGCTCTCACCTTTTAGCGGGGGAGAGGCTGCTTTAAATTAGATCGTTCACTCAGTCGCGTCTCTCTTCATCTCTTTTGTTTTTCTTCTCTCTGGCTGGCTGCGCAGGAAAACAGAGAACCACGCGGCCCGAGAGACAGCGAGCAGGGGAGCAGTGGCGAGGGCTCCGGCTCAGCGGATCGGGCGTTCATCAGGGTTCGGCCCGCAACACATCGACCGGAGGAGCGGCGGCTCTCTCTCTCCTTCCACCCCCCTCTCTCTCTCTCTCTCTCCTTCCCCCCCCCCTCTCTCGCTCTCTCTCTCTCTCCTTCCCCCCCCCCTCTCTCTCGCTCTCTTTCTCTCTCTCTCCCGCCGACCTCACAAAATGGCGGCCGCCCTTCTTCACCCGCCGGGCTCTTGGATAAGGGAGTCTGGAGCGAAAGGCCTTCGACTGCCGCCCGGCCAACCGGGTCCAAAGGCCCGCCTGGTTAAACATGAGGAACCCCAGGCTCGCTTCTGAGCGATCGGCACCTGGCCTCCCGGTGTCGGACTGACTCCGTTCTGGTACCGAGGTGAGTTGGAGGGAGAGAGAGGGAGGGAGAGAGAGAGAGAGAGCAGGGAGGGAAGGAGAGAGAGAGAGGGGCAGGGAGAGAGAGGGCGGCAGGGAGAGAGAGGGGGAGGGAGAGAGAGGGTGAGGGAGGGAGAGAGGGGCAGGGAGAGAAAGAGGGGGGGGAGAGAGAGAGGGGAGAGAGAGAGAGAGAGAGAGAGAAGGGGAGGGAGAGAGACAGGGTGAGGGAGGGAAAGTGTGAAGGGGTGGGAGAGGGAGGGAGAGCTCGCCTTCTTCCTTCCTTCGGCCACCGCAATTCAAACTTCCCGCCGACCTCACAAAATGGCGGCCGCCCTTCTTCACCCGCCGGGCTCTGAGTCCAGCCCCTTCCCCGGGGTGTCTTCCTCTCTTCTCTATCTCCTTCCCTCACTCTCTCCCCTTCCCTCTCTCTCTCTCTCCTTCCCTCTCTCTCTCTCTCTCCTTCCCTCTCTCTCTCTCCTTCCCTCTCTTTCTCTCTCCTTCCCTCTCTTTCTCTCTCCTTCCCTCTCTTTCTCTCTCTCCCCTTCCCCCTCTCTCTGTCTCTCTCTCTCCCCTTCCCCCTCTCTCTGTCTCTCTCTCTCCTTCCCTCTCTGTCTCTCTCTCTCCTTCCCTCTGTCTCCCTCTCCTTCCCTCTCTCTCTCTCTCCTTCCCCCTCTCTCTCTCTCCTTCCCCCTCTCTCTCTCTCTCCTTCCCCCTCTCTCTCTCTCTCTTTCCCTCTCTCTCTCTCTCCTTCCCTCTCTCTCTCTCTCTCTCTCTCCTTCCCTCTCTCTCTCTCTCTCTCCTTCCCTCTCTCTCTCCTTCTCTCTCTCTCTCTCTCTCTCTCTCTCTCCCCCTCTCTATCTCTCTCTCTTCTTCCCACACAGACAGACAAACTCATTTATATGCCCTCAAAAAACCCTCGGCACCGCCGGGCACTCCAGCTAGTATTATATATTTATACAGTATAATGACTTTAAGTGTTTGTGAAAGATTTCTATTCTTTAGTAGTTGAGTAGTGGCTTAGCCACTACGAAGAAAGGTCACAGGGAGAAATGCTTCTGAGAAGGAGATTTGGGGAAAGGTCAGAGGTCACAGGAACAACATGGCTCTAGAAATTACAGATTTCATTACGGGGTGGAAGGGGAGAATGTGTGGCATGTGGCCCAAAGAGATAGGCTCGACACCAGCCACTACATCACCAAGGAAGGCAAATGGGGGCAGTTGAGTTAAGGCCTGAAATTGGGTGGACAGCCAACATACCACTTGGGAAAGCAAACAGGGCAGGTAGCATGGATAAGCCACAACCCAAAGTCCAAAACTGGGCTGCTAAAAATACAAGCAGTTAGATGCCACATTCATCAGGTGAAAAACCTGAAATTCAGGTTTTAACCACCTGATAATTTGAGAAAAAACATCCAAACATTGGGTTAAAAAACAAGGCAGCAAATGAATCTGGGTAACCTGTGCCACAGCGTCAGCACTGGTGGGAGGGCTACAACTACAGCATTGCAAGCAGCAGATAGGCTTTTTCCATTATAAATGCTTATAAAATATTGATGTGTTGAGATAATATTTTACAATGGCAAATTCCTGACATACAGGCAAGAGTCAGGATCAATGAGCCATATTTTAAGAGGGTAATATCACACCTTTCACAGGCAAAATTTTGTGCAATTACTTAACAAACAACCAAAGATGTACCCAGCAATGCTGGTAAGATTTTGGAAAAAGTGAAAGAATATATGGACCCTGACTACACAGACACAAGATCCACCAAAAGGTGGAGCTCGCCATTTCCACTTTAAGAATAGGTGCAAAAAACCCTTTCTCCCAAGTCACCAAAAGAAGGACGATTAGCTTAAAAATAAAGTCACTCCTGAATAATATGGCTTCATACTGAAATTGATCAGATTATGATTGGAACTGTCAATAAGCCATGATCTTATTGAATGGCGGAGCAGGCTTGAGGGGCCGATTGGCCTACTCCTGCTCCTATTTCTTATGTTCTTATGTTTTAGTTTTCATGCTGTTTATGAAGAGTGCAAATTCATACAGACTTACTATGCTCCAATTCTCAAAGAATTATTTTCTCCCATGGAGAATGGCAGCTAGCGATAGCTCTGGGTATTGCTCTTAAACCGGTTACTGAAGGAAAGAAATATCACACCATAGGGATTATACAGGGGGAAAAAGCTGCATAATAAACTTCTACAAATGAGATCATACACATAAATTCCTTTGTCAGTATAACCGTGGAAGCTATAAAACCATAAGGAGGGTCATTTAATCACACAATACTGTTCAACTGTGATTAAATTAACTCTCTCAGGAGGATATTGTATGTGATAAAAAGGTTATTTGAACAAAATTATTGAAATGTATGGTGCACACAACTCTCTTGGACAATATCTATTCAAACAGAAAATGGCTACAATTCAAAATTCAGACAAAAGCTCCCCTTTTCAGTGCTCATTAGCAATGATGCATATTCCAAGTATGATGCATGCATTTTCAGCACAGGAAACGATGCAAGGTATTTTTAATCCTTAGATTGATTGCCAGCTATTACAAAGGGGTAACGGTCTCTTAAAATTTCTATTTATGCACAGTGGCACTAATACAAACATTAATAAGACAGTAATGAAAACTGGAATATCTCCACCACACAAGAGTAATCCTGGGCTACAAAAAAAAGTATATCTTCCTATAATACTACAATTGTGCTTGCTTTGATGTTCTCCCATTGTCTTTTCCTTTTCACTTAATTTTACTTTTTCTAACCAAACCAACAGTATTTTTTTTTTTTAAATCAAACACTTTGGCCGGAAATTTCCTTACCGAGTTGGGTCGGGTCCTCCGAGCGACCTTAGCGTAATGGCCCCTATTAAGGCAGACATGAGCGTTTCCCAGCCCTATTAAATGGTGCGGTCCGATGACGTCATCGATGTCTCATTTCCAGTGGGGATATTTAAAGCAGCCTTGGCCACATCGTATTTGGAGGCTCATGTCGGAGTGTGGAGGGAGGATTGGAGAGGAGTGTCTTGTTGTGCAGAAATAGAAAAATTACTTCCCAAAGACAGAGGGCTGCACCCCGCTTTTCCGATGACTTCCTACACATTCTTGTGGAGGGAGTCAGAGCAGGCAGGGAGGTCCACTTCCCTGTTGATGGGTGAAAGAGACCTCCCCAAGAGAAAAAAAAGCACCTGGCTCCAAATTCCTGAGGAGGAGGTGAACAGCAGGGATATTGTAAGGCAGAACTGGGTACAGTGCCGGAAGAGCTTCAATGATCTGATGAGATCAGGAAAAGTGAGTGCAAAGCCACATTCACCTTCATCCTGATGTGCCTGTCACTACATCCCCATCATTCTGCCTTCTCAAGCCTACTCCTGCACATCATTTCTCACACCAACATACCTTGCACGTCCACCCATCCCTCTCTCTCTATGTACATACTCACATCCCCATCTGACTAACCACCCCTCACACTCACCCTCATCCTAATGCAATCATACCAACTAACACCACAGAAGGAGGCCATTTGGCATCGGCACCACACTCCCTCAGTCACCCTCTACAGATGTAAGCCACACAATCCTTACACTCATGCCATTACTCTCACTCAAACTGCTCTTCTTTTCTTCCTTGCGGGAGAAGAGAGCGCACAATAACAGGGAGAGGGAGAGAATCGGAGGTGGCCCTCCATCCTTCAGCACTTTAACTGCAGCAGAGGAGGTGGCCCTGGAGGTCTCAAGAGTTGCAGAGCTGCTGGCGGTGGGAGATGGAGAGAGGGGGACCTCTCAGCAACCTGGTGACAGAATTACATCTCATACAGCCACATAACATAAAGCAGTCACTCATTTGATGACTGATATCAGCAGCCAGTGAATGTTCATCATGTGCATAATGGTATCGTTAACCATTCTTAATATAACATTTCTAAATCATCTCTTTACTGTCCCACAGGTCCATCAAGCAAGCATGTTGGCACAGCATGTGGCAGCCATATGGGTGCAATGCAGAAAGTTTAGTAAATCTGGCCATGATGAGGCCATCCCTGGCCTCTCGGGCAGCAATGTGCTCCAGTGCTGCTGGCATCTGGACCTCAGGTTCCTCCTGCTCCTCCTCCTCGTCTTCCAGCTGATGCTCCTCCTCCTCTGAAGAGGTTGTGCGCTCTACGCCTTGCTCCTCATGCAGCTCTAATCCTCGTTGCTGACGATTCTGGAGACCCTGGCTGGTGCGTACTGAAGGGCTCCTCCAGATCTGTCAAGGCATCTGAAGTGCATCTTCAGCATGCCTATTGTTCACTCTATGACACATCTGGTGGACATGTGGCTTTCATTATAGCGCTCCTGAGCCTCATTGCTTGGCGTCCTCAAGGGTGTCATGAGCCACGTCTTTAGTGGATAGCCCTTGTCTCAAAGCAGCCAGCCGGTAAGTCTGTTTGGCAGTGTGAAGAGCTGAGGGAGGGTGGACTGGCGCAGGACAAAAGAGTCATGACAGCTGCCAGGGAATTTGGCGCACATATGCATGATGATCTTCCTATGGTTGCAGATGAGCTGAACTTTGAGGGAGTGGAAGCCCTTGCGGTTCACAAACACTCCAGGGTGATGTGGGGGTACCCTGATGGCAACATTTGTGCAGTCGATGATGCCCTGCACCTGTGGGAGGCCAGCCAAAGCGGCATAGCCAAGCACCCGCTCAGTAACACTGGCCTCATTAGTGGCAAAGTTTACATAGTTGGCTGGCTTGTTAAACATGGCATCGGTGACCTGTGTGATGCACCTGTGGGCGGCCGACTGCGATATGCCATAAAATTTCTGCTGCAGATCTGTGGAAGGGGGTCTGAGGCGAAGAAGTTGAGGGCACTGGTGACTTTGACAGCTACTGGCAAGGCATGTCCACCAGGTCCTCTGGGCTGCATGTCTTACTTCAGCAAGCTGCAAATGTCTGCGATGACCTGGCGCGATAGCCTGAGCCTCCTTTGGCACTCCTGCTCAATCATGTTGAGGAAGTTCATCCTCTGCCTGTTCACGCTGTGTTGGGGGTATCTCCTCCAGCGCGGTGCAGCCCTGCTCTGATGCCCTCTGTCCTGTGGAGCATCAGGTCATTGAGGGGAAGGTTGGTGGTGTTGTTGCTGCTGCTGCTGGTGGTGGGGCCCATCGTGGTCCGATTCTGAGTATAAGCGGCACCCATGTTGATTAAAAGATGGCAGGTCAAGTAGAGATCAGAGGAGCAATCTGTCAATGTTGTGACAGTTACTAGCAATGTGGTGAGAGTGGCTTCTGAGGTTGCAGCGAAGACTTTCAAACTCTAGACAGCTAAATCTGTGCTCAAAATGGAGTCAACAAGAACCTTTCCCATAGGCAAGTAAACAGGTGTCAATGTGGGAGTATTTATTTGCATTTCCATGTTGTGCATTAATGACATCGATCGTGATTCAGCTTCTGCCTCAGGTTGACAGGCGTAGTTCCCGAGCTGCGTGATTCCCGTGGTCATCCAGTGAAATTCAAAAGGTCTGGTTAAAATCCCTGTTAAGGGTCTCACAACAAGGATATAATGAGATAAATTAGGTCGCCCAACTCTGCCGTTCGGGTCTGTGGCACGCTGGCAAACGCGCCCGAGTTAAAGGCACGAGGAGGCGGGATGACGGCGCATTCCCAACACGCTCCCATTTTCTGCAACTTTTACTGCCGACCCGCCTCCAAACCAGCAAGCATGGCAGCGGGAAAATTCCGGCCTTTATTTACCTTCTTTTTCCTAGATCCTGTCATTTATTTTGGTTGTGGGAGCAATTAAAAAAAAACTCCAAGGATCGTTCCTTTTAGCCAAGTGAACAGCAAAGGAATAAAGATTGGCGTGCTTGCATTATGGGCAATTTTTATGCATCAAAACAGAAAGGGGCTGTCAGCAAATGAACACACCTGTTGCAGCTCACAGTAATAGAGCATGCCTGGACGAATAAATGCATCTACAGCACGCCACAATTTAATTATACGGAGAAAATTATGTTTTACAAAAATATAAAGACACTAATATTAGTTGGAAACCAATCTAAATTTCAAACTGCTTTAGAAGTTTTTTTTCTTTAGAAAATTTCTATGGTGAATAAAATGCCCAAATCTTAGAAACAGTTCTGCTAGTGCATAATTGCTCATTCTGGCATTACGTAGTGGAATCCATTTTCAAGCACAAAAGCTGTGAGAGAAACAGTTATGTTGAAAGATTATTTTATTTAGAGGGTGTTGTTTCCATGGTAAAGTACCTTGCAGAATCAATTCGCTCACTGATGGGATTTTGAAGCTCACATCAACTGACTGGGAGGGCAGCCATGCCACCTAAAAACCTAGGTCCTCATAATGCTACAGCACTGTAGAAGGTACATCTACCAACATTTAGAAGATTTGTTTAATCACAAAAATGTACATAATTTCCCTTTGGGTATCCTTCCCCTTTAACTCTGATCTGCGGCAACACCACAGACTAGCCAGGAAATTACAGCCATAGAATAGCTTTCTGAACTCTCCTCTGTTGCAGTTCCTTGACTGATCAATAGTGGCACCATAGAGTATATTCAGTTGAAAACAAGGCCTTGAAAACAAGGCCGTACAGAATCATTTTAACTGAGAAATTAAAACAGTTGCCGTTTCTTTTACACGGAATGCAAACATTTGGCTCAAAGTGTAATCAATTCAATTAGAGTGAAATACCAATTTTTGAACAACTACAAACATGCAATCTAGATGGGAAATATTCAAAAATATTGCTTTAAACATTTCAGTGTTCCCCAGATACAACTGGTGCTCATTTTTTTGAAGCTTCAATGTTATTTTCTAGAAGGAATGTAAGCCGTCTCCTCATCAAAAAATGTACAACTCTAACTTAGCCATTCCTTCAGTCACCACCACTTAGATCTATTTTCAGAACACCAACTCTCTGGACGAGAGTAGGCAGAGTGGGTTTCCAGTGCAAAACAAGATTATTGCCACAATCTAACACAGTTTACTATTTGTATGTAGCCATTACACTTACCAATAATATCACCTTTCTGGATCAGTGTGGAAGAAGATGAATAGGTTCCAGGAGTGTTGACAGAATCCATACTATCGTCACTTAATCCTCCACTGCTTAGTCAGAGACAAAGAATTTTGTAAGTATTCGAGTAATGTAACCAGCCGAACCTCAATATCATGTATACAAATGTCATGTATATAAATTTAATAACTTGTATTTAGTGTGAAACACAGAATTTCAATGACAGATGTTTCACTCAAATCAACTGTCAGTCTATGTTTTCAAAGCATTTAATTAATAACCACTTTAAACAAATGCAGTACCACTTGGTCAGTGTCTAAGTGTTACATTTTTACCAATAAAATTGTATCACAGGAGGACTGGCTGTTGCGGTACCTTCACCTCTGGGGACTTACTTCAAACACTGCCAACTTGATGGGATAAAAGACTTTTCTCTCTGTTGTAAGGGGAGGCTTTGCTCTGTGGCTAGCTGGGCTATACCTCGTCTACAAATGCCTCACTTTGACAGTGGCTGAAACATTGGCAAAAATTTCCCAGAATTGGCATCCTTTGCCTTTAACAGTACAAAATCAACCCAAAAACTGCATCACAAAATTAGTAAAATAATTAGTACTTGACAGTACCCTTTCCCAATTCTGATTTACCAGGTGATATAATTTGCACTCACTTCAGGTATGAAAATACTTTAAACGTGATCACCATATGAAATTAAAACAGAAAGATTTTAGAAGTTGAAATTTGCCATCTGTATAATCACCAATCACTTTCTTATATCCCAAGATATTCTCATCATGCATGTCAAGGCTTGATGATAGGACTTATGCCTTTATAAAGCAATTCATTTGAAGCTCATATTTGACTCAGCAAGACCTTTCCATAGCATTCATTGAGCCAATTATTAACACAACTATAAAAATGATATAAAACGAGGCACTAAAAATTATGTATTTTGAAATAGATGATAAAATACGGTTTTGTTCAGTATTCATTTGCTAAAACTATTATAGTTCCCTACTCACTCAAGACTAAAATAATGCAGTCAGCAAGGGTAGAATTTTTTCATGAACACGGATAGTGATGATACCTAAACCCCAAGATTTTGAAGCTCTGCCATAGTGTTGCAGGAATTTGGACCTGTGACCACCCATTTTCCCAATCAGCAAATTCAGCAGCAAAACCGAGCCTGCACAAGTCTCATTTAAATGACATATTTTTGTAAATGACGCTTTTCACTGGAATTCCCAGCTGCGGGTGGGGGACCGCCCACAGCGTGCTGCTCTCTCATTTTATATGGCCGTATTGGAAATCCTGGGACCTATGGCAGGTGAACGTCTTGATGGTGGAAAAATGTTTTGTTTTTTACCACCTCCAGCCCTACAGCCCTCCAAGATCTCTGCTCTCCTCCAATTCTGGCCTCGTGCACCCCGATTTTCATCGATCCACCATTGGCGGCCGTGCCCTCAGCTGCCTAAGCCCTAAGCTCTGGAATTCCCTTTCTAAACTTCTCCACCTTTCTACCTCTCTCTACTCCTTCAAGATGCTTCTTAAAACCAACCTCTTTGGTCATCTGCCCAAATATCTCCTTATGTGGCTTGGTGTGAAATTTTCTTTGATAATGCTTCTGTGAAGTACCTTGGGACGTTTTACTGTGTTAAAGGCACTATATAAATGCAAGTCGTTGTTGCTGCATTTCCAGGCAATGTTACTGCATTTTTCTCCATGAATTAGATGCTTCTGTTGCAAACACGGCCATGATGCCATCAGTTAGCAGCAGTCCATGGTGGCTGCACTTTTAGAAGATGAGGACTTCCCTCTGCATCCACAGCTGCTGGCCCCACCAAGAACCCCCCTAACAGCAGAGAAGTGTTTCTGGTTCTAAGCCTGACTATCAGTTTGCTGTTCCACATCTGCCACCAATACTTGCAAGAAAAACGTGCCAAGCATCTCTGGCATAATGAAAGACTATGGCCCCGATTTTCGGGCAGCCGTCGGGCGGCTTTTCATGCGGCTGTGGTCCGAAAATCGCAGAAAAGGCGGGTCGGGACTCCCCCCCGCCTGATTCCCCGCCCCGTCCGACTTTCGGACTGCCGTTTTCACGCGCCCCGCTTCAGTCCCGCCCGCCGCTGGCGGGAATGGTCGTCGGAGCACTAACAAACAATTATCTGCTTGTTGAAGTGGATTTTCCCGTGCCGTTGCGACTTTGGGGCTTTCCCCACCTGGAACCCGCCTGCAGAGAACCCCGCCGATGAGAGCTGGCGTGAAAACAGCTGGCTTGCTTGCTTGCAGCAGCAGGTCGCTGAGGGCTGAAGATATTTAAAGAGGCAGCATTTGCAGGCTGCAGGACCTTGTTGATCAAGGTTTGGGGGAACTTTTTGAAGCCTTAGGAGCAGCTGCAGAAAGTTGGAGCCTCACACACTTCTTCAGTGTGAGCTCCTGGGAAGCCCCTCTCACCACCCTAACTCAGGACCTCCTCAACCGAGGCATCTGCTAGAAGCATGGGAGACCTTTGGCACCTTCCCTTCCTGGCATTAGAGGATCTCCAACAGCAGAGGTGGCAGCAGCAGAACCAGGAACAGCAGGATGATTACCAGGAGCACCAGGCTGCTGCTCACTCACCTGAAGCTGCACAAGCCAGAAGGGGCCAGCGCTTGGAAGTGGCTTGAGAGCACCTTGCTGCGCTTTAGGGGGCCAGTGGAACCCGTTTCTGCACTGGCAGTCCTACTCAGAAGGACTTCCATGAAGATCTGGTTTCTCTGTTCAACAGATGGCCAACGCTCCTCAAGAGATGTCATTCTCTTATGAGCACTCACCATGTTTTCCGTATGCTGGCGAGTTATCTCCTCCATGGAGGTTGCCAACCTTTCCATGGTGCTGCGTTCATGCACCAATGACTCCACAAAGGCTCTGCTCATGGTCGCTATGGACTTCTCCATTCGCTCCACACTTGCAGCGACCCTGGAGACAAAACCTGCCAGAGACTCCTGCATCTGTGCATGGAGATCCATCACCTCTTCTCTTGCGAATGGACCCAGAGGCAGAGGGTCGAGGTGCAGCGCAGCTGAGCTGAGCTGGCAGAGCCCTGCGCCCTCCGACGAGGACTCTCCACTGCTGTCCCTGTCTCCAGAATCTGCTGAGGCTCACTTGTGAGCTGTGAAACACCAGGTGACAACACTACTCTATGTCCCAAAGGTCCCCCCGAGGTGTGAGTGTCTGCGCTGGTGCTGTGCCCTCAGAGGTTGGAGCTTCCTCTGAGGAGTCTGGCTGCACAGCCTCTTCCTCCTCCACAGTGAGGACAGGGGCTCTGGATGGTACTGTGGGGGAGTAAAGGAAGGAAATAGAGATGTAATGCCAAGGTTCTTCTGGTGACTCCCAGCGAGTTGGCATCTGCTGACACCTGCATCCATGCAGCCTTGGTCTCAGTGAGAGGCCTCTTCCTGCCTGACCTAGGGAAGAGGACCTCCCGGTGGGCCCTAACCCCATCCAATAATGCCTGCAGTGAAGCCTCGTCGAATTTGAAGGCAGCTCGGGGTCTGGCACTGGCCACAGCTGCTGCAGGCTCCTCTGCCATCCTGTATGGTTCATTTGGAAGCCTTCAGAGGATGCAGTGCTTGCCATGGACCTTGAAAGCACCACGAATGATGACATCATAGTGTGGGGATTTCTGACTCGATTTAGACAATTAGCAAGGCTTCCCACATGCTGGGAATTAATTGGCCAATTGAGGGAAAATTGCGTGGGGCTGGCTGACACTTTTTTATGTGTGTCAGAAACCCCACATTCGGGGAAATCCGACCATTTCCCACACAAGCCGAAAATTGGGCCCTATGTTGTTTGAAATGGTATTTCCCAGAGGGTTTGGGAGTTCCCAACTTGGTTTTGTGGAATACTTGATGGGCCCCACAAGAAATGTATGCAAGGGTTAGGAGCACACTTACCATTCCCTTCCCCGTGATACCGGTAAACTTGTTCCCCGTTTGCAGCCAAGTGCAAAGGATCTGGGTGACTGCATTGAGTGAGGCCACAGCCTGTCCCCATGCAGCTTGCACCTATGCTTTTACTGAAGAGTGGTCTTCAATTCATTCCTCCTTTGATGTATTTCCTGCAGCTGGAGTTCCAACTCTTCAACATTAAATGGTGCAATATTGATAATATATCTTCACTGTGCCATTGTAATAAATTTATCCTGCTTTCTGTTCCCACCAGCTTACAGCTTCCCTCTGTGCCTCTCTTGGCATCCTACGAAGGGCCCAGCAAGGCACTCATCGCTGCCGCCTTACGAGCAGCAACCCCAAATGTCCCATCCTGCTCTCTCGCCGACCTTCCCGCCCAGCGCGCCCACTGGGGGCTAATCTTGCCAATCTCCCTCCCATGTAACTCATCCCCCCCAGCGCTGACCCTGTGGATGCTGGCAGTGGGGCAGCCATCACCGACCCTCTCCGCATCTCCCTCCAGAATGTCCTTTCACTTGCGAACAAGGCCCTTGCCATCCATGAGCTTATCATGGATGATTGCATCGACATCATGGCCCTAACGAAACTTGGTTGAGGGTTGATGACACCTTACCCTTAAATGAAGCCTCCCCGCCTGGCTATACCTTCTACCACTTGCCCCGCTCAGACCGCCGTGGTGGCGGTGTGGCTCTCATCACCAAATCACACCTTGGCCTGTCCCCCTATTCGTCCAGCACTTTCTCCTCCTTTGAGCATCTCACCTTATTCCAGCCTTCTCACTTCTCATTTAAAATTCTTGTTCTCTACCGCCCACCAAAGTACCATAAAAATTTTACTACCGAGCTATCTTCACTGCTCTCCTCCCTCAGCTTCTGCACCGAATGACTTCTCATTCTCGGTGATTTCAACCTCCATCTCAATTCATCATGCTCTCTCTCCTCTGAGTTCATTAGCCTCCTATCCTCCTTTAATCTCTCCCTCCATGTAAACTCCCCAACCCATATTCACGGCCACCCCCTCGACCTTGCCATCTCTCGTGGCCTCGCTACTCTCATTGTGTCAATCGCAGATAAGGCATTCTCTGACCACTTCCTCGTATCGCTCTCCACCCACATCCCCCTTCCACCCATCCCCAACCCTATTTCCTTCTGTGTCTGCCCCTGGAAAAAACTCTCTCCCAACTCTCTTGCAACTGCACTTATGAAATCCCAACTGTCCAGCCTTTGGCCCTCCATTCACCATGACATTTCTGCAGCTACCGATCTGCTCAACCACACCCTCACCCCCACCTTTGATGCCCTAGTCCCTATTAAAAAACAATTACTCTCTCTCACCCTGGTCATTCCCCTGGTATGGCTCTCATCTTCGCTCCCTTAAGTCCAACAGACGCCAACTTGAACGGATATGGCAGACAACTGGTTTAGCCATTCACCGCCAGATCTGGCTGGAGCACATAAAGCATTATAGGGTCCTGCTCTCATCTGCCAAAATTGCTCACTATTCCAGAATCATTCTGGACTGCAAAGATAAACCCCGGCTTCTATTCTCCACTGCTAACCGTCTTTTTAAACACCTCTCCCCTGTCTCCTCCACCCTCACCTCCGACAACAAGTATGAGGAGCTCTTGGACTTCTTTGTCTCTAAGATTGAGACCATCCGTTCAACTGCCTCTGCCACTTCCCTTGCTTCCCCTAGCCCACTGGGCCAAACTTCCTCTAAGGTTCCCCCCTGCCCTAGCCCTGAACTCACATCTTTCTCCAGTTTCTCTCCGATCTCCCCTCATTACCTCTCCGCGCTCATCTTGTCCATGAGATCCACTTCCTCCTCCCTCGACCCTATTCCCACCAAACCGCTGACCACCTAACTTCCTTTTCTGGCTCCCATGTTAGCTGACATTGTTAATGGTTCTCTCTCCTCAGGTACTGTCTCCCTCTCCCTCAAATCTGCCATCATCACCCCTCTCTTCAAAAAACCAACCCTTGACCCCTCCGACCTTGCAAACTACCGCACCATCTCCAACCTCCCTTTCCACTCCAAAGACCGTGAACATGTTGTCGACTCCCAAATCCGTGCCCATCTTTCCCACAATTCCATGGTTGAATCCCTCCAATCAGGTTTCCGCCCTTGCCACAGTACCGAAACGGCTCTCATCAAAGTCACAAATGACATCCTTTGTGACTGTGACAAAGGTAAACTATCCCTCCTCGTCCTTCTTGACTTGTCTGCAGCCTTTGACACGGTTGACCACTCCATCCTTCTCAAACGCCTCTCATAATAAGAACTTAAGTAGGAGCAGGAGTAGGCCATGCGGCCCCTCGGGCCTGCTCCGCCATTCAATAGGATCATGGCTGATCCGAACCTAGACTCACGTCCACTTCCCTGCCCGCTCCCCATAACCCTTAATTCCCTTATCAGCTAGGAAACTGTCTATCTCCGTTTTAAATTTATTTAATGTCGCAGCTTCCACAGCTCTCTGAGGTAGCAAATTCCATAGATTTACTACCCTCTGAGTGAAGAAGTTTCTCCTCATCTCAGTTTTGAAACGGCAGCCCCTTATTCGAAGATTATGCCCCCTAGTTCTAGTCTCACCCATCAGTAGAAACATCCTCCCCGCATCCACCCGATCAAGCCCCCTCAGAATCTTATATGTTTCGATAAGATCGCCTCTCATTCTTCTGAATTCCAATGAGTAGAGGCTCAACCTACTCAACCTTTCCTCATAAGTCAACCCCCTCATCTCCGGAATCAACCGAGTGAACCTTCTCTGAACTGCCTCGAGAGCAAGTATATCTTTTCTTAAATATGGAAACCAAAACTGTACGCAGTATTCCAGGTGTGGCCTCACCAGTACCCTGTATAACTGAAGCAAGACTTCCCTGCTTTTATACTCCATCCCCCTTGCAATAAAAGCCAAGATTCCATTGGCCTTCCTGATCACCTGCTGTACCTGCATACTAACCTTCTGTGTTTCATGCACCAGGACCCCCAGATCCCTTTGTACTGTAGCACTTTGCAGTTTCTTTCCATTTAGATAAAAACTTGCTCTTTGATTTTTTCTGCCAAAGTGCATAACCTCACACTTTCCAACATTATATTCCATCTGCCAAATTTCTGCCCACTCACTTAGCCTGTCTATGTCCTTTTGCAGGTTATTTATGTCCTCCTCACTCACTGCTTTCCCTCCCATCTTTGTATCGTCGGCAAACTTGGATACGTTGCACTTGGTCCCCTCCTCCAAATCGTTAATATAGATTGTAAAGAGTTGGGGTCCCAGCACTGACCCCTGCGGAACACCACTAGTTACTGATTGCCAACCCGAGAATGAACCATTTATCCCAACTCTCTGTATTCTGTTAGATAGCCAATCTTCCACCCATGCCAGTATATTACCCCCAATCCCGTGATTTTTTATCTTATGCAGTAATCTTTTGTGTGGCGCCTTGTCAAATGCCTTTTGGAAGTCCAAATACACCACATCCACTGGTTCCCCTTTATCCACCCTGTTTGTTACGTCCTCAAAGAATTCGAGCAAATTTGTCAAACATGACTTCCCCTTCATAAAACCATGCTGACTCTGTCCGATTAAATTATGCTTATCCAAATGTCCTGTTACTGCTTCCTTAATAATGGACTCCAACATTTTACCAACCACAGATGTTAGGCTAACTGGTCTATAGTTTCCAGCCTTTTGTCTACCTCCCTTTTTAAATAAGGGCGTTACATTAGCAGCAGTCCAGCTGGGTGGGACTGCACTTGCCTGGTTCCATTCTTATCTTTCAAATCGTAGCCAGTGCAGTAACCTGCATCACCTTCTCTTCCCGCTCCCGCATCGTTACCTCTGGTGTCACAGAATCACAGAAACCCCACAGTGCAGATAGAGGCCATTTCGGCCCATCGAGCCTGCACCGACACATATCCCACCCGATCCCCGTAACCCCTACACCAACACATATCCCACCCTATCCCCGTAACCCCACGTATTTAATCCCCCTAACACTAAGGGTCAATTTATCATAGCCAATCAACCTAACCCGCACATCTTTGGACTGTGGGAGGAAACCGGAGCACCCGGAGACCCCAAGGATCTATCCTTCGTCCCCTCATATTTCTCATCTACATGTTGCCTGTTGGCGACATCATCCAAAAACACAGCGTCAGTTTCCACATGTACGCTGACGACACCCAGCTCTACCTCACTACCACTTCTCTCGACCCCTCCACAGTCTCTAAATTGTCAGACTAATTGTCCGACATCCAGTACTGGATGAGCAGACATTTCCTCCAACTAAATATTGGGAAGACCGAAGCCATTGATTTCAGTCCCCACAACTCCGTTTCCTAGCCACCGACTCCATCGCTCTCCCTAACATCTGTCTGAGGCTAAACCACACTGTTCGCAACCTTGGTGTCATATTTGACCCTGAAATGAGTTTCCGACCATATATTCCCAGCATAGCCAAGACCGCCTATTTCCACCTCTGTAACATCGCCCGTCTCCGCCCTTGCCTCAGCTCATCCGCTGCTGAAACCCTCATCCATGCCTTTGTTACCTCTAGACTGGACTATTCCAACGCACTCCTGGCTGGCCTCCCACATTCTACCCTACATAAACTTGAGGTCATCCAAAACTCAGCTGCCTGTGTCCTAACTCACACAAGTCCTGTTCACCCATCACCCCTGTGCTCGCTGACCTACATTAGCTCCCCATTAAGCAACACCTCGATTTCAAAATTTTCATCCTTGTTTTCAAATCCCCCCATGGCCTCGCCCCTCCCTATCTCGTAATCTCCTTCAGCTGCCCCCACCCCCCCCCCCCATATATCTGCGCTCCTCTAGTTCTGCCCTCTTGAGCATCCTTGATTATAATCGCTCAAACATTGATGGCCATGCCTTCTGTTGCCTAGGCCCTAAACTCTGGAATTCCCTGCCTAAACCTCTCCGCCTCGCTACCTTTCTTTCCTCCTTTAAAAGACACTCCTTAAAACCTACCTCTTTGACCAAGCTTTTGGTCACCTGCCCTAATTTCTTCTTATGTGGCTCGGTGTCAAATTTTTGTCTTTTAATACTCCTGTGAAGCACCTTGGGATGTTGTACTACGTTAAAGGCGCTATATAAATACATATAAATAATAACTTGCTCTTTGATTTTTCTGCCAAAGTGCATAACCTCACACTTTCCAACATTATATTCCATCTGCCAAATTTCTGCCCACTCACTTAGCCTGTCTATGTCCTTTTGCAGGTTATTTATGTCCTCCTCACTCACTGCTTTCCCTCCCATCTTTGTATCATCGGCAAACTTGGATACATTGCACTTGGTCCCCTCCTCCAAATCGTTAATATAGATTGTAAAGAGTTGGGGTCCCAGCACTGACTCCTGCGGAACACCACTAGTTAAGGGCTAGCTACAGCCCTTTGAGAACTGCTGTTTCACTAGATTTTCTGATTCCAAGACAAGTGTGCTAAAAGTCAAGCTCTCTGGCAAGCTACTCATGTGCTTGTAGCCTATTTAAATTAGAAGGAAGAGACTCTCATCAGAAAACTGAGCCAGGCTTGCCCTCTGTGCTGCAGGCATAGGCAGGCCTGCTCATTGGCAGCTCGACCTCATTATTCCCATTATCAAAAAAATAGGGGTTCTAGTATACACATGACAAATAAATTGTTCTTTTTGTTAGCTTAAGGTGCTGCTAAACAAGATATGAAGTGTGATATTTCTGACAACAGAACAGTAAAATAGTGCAGGTGCCCTTAATCAAGGCACTCAGTAACAGACTATGACATGAACAACTTATGATTGCAAAGAATAAAATAATACACTAAAAATAAATTTCCATAAAATTGTGTATTGTACTATTGTGCAGTAATGATTTTCTTTATGGTTTAAGTAGTTAATGCATTAAAAAAAACAACATACAGTAGCATTCTTTTGTTGGAAATGATCTGCGAAGAGAAAATGTGATCTTGTCAAATTGAGTGTACTTTATCTGTGGTTAAGCCATGGGTGAATGCACTTTGAAAATTGAGCATTTACTGGCTCCTTCAATCAGTGTACCTGTAATGTGCTTTCTGTTTTCTCTCACAGCCCTTCTGAATATTATATAAATAGTGGCACATAAGTGCAGCAGTCCTGTAAAGTATGGCGAACTTGTATCAGGTTATATAAGGTTACAACAAGCTACATATTGTATAAGAACATAAGAAATAGGAGCAGGAGTAGGCCATGCAGCCCCTCGAGCCTGCTTCGCCATTCAATAAGATCATGGCTGATCTTTGACCTCAACTCCACTTTCCCGCCCGTTCCCCATATCCCTTGATTCCCTTAGAGTCCAAAAATCTATCGATCTCAGCCTTGAATACACAGATACAGAGAAAAGTTAATTCTACTCTACCTCAATCTCAGAAGAGCATCTCTCATTGCACCAATGTGACATATCCATTTACCACACGAGCCATCCTTGTGGCCACAGGACCCCAAAAACACAGCTTCTAGCAGCTACGTCTGAACCTGAATTCTCAGGAATCCAAATGAAAGTGTCAGGAGTCAAATGAAATCTTTCACAAGTCTGCACTGAATTTTAGCAGTTTTGCACTGAAGGGCTCAATTATTGGAGTATCTTGCTGGTACCCCTTTAACTAAACTACCAAGAGTCAAAGTTTAATAATAAGACTCTCATGATCCTGATGAACATCATGTCTTTGATTAAGACATGATGAGGTACCTTATCATTAAGCCTTTGATAAGGTACCTCACACTAGGTTACTTCACAAGAGCAGTGGGAATTTAATATGTTTGATTAGGAACTGACTTCAATCCCACAGCCAACAACTGTGGATCAGCCTGGAGGCAGGCTACTAGTGACGTCCCCCAGGGATCAGTGTTAAGCGCACTACCGTTCACTGTTTTTATTAATAACCTGAACAGCAGTGTTGAGGCAAGGTCAGTAAATTTGCAGATGATCCTAAAATTTGTGCAAGAGTTAAGACTGTAGGAGTTCAAGCTTTTGCAAAAAGATTTAGATGTGCTAGGGAAATGGGCGAACAGTGGCAAACGACATTTAAGCTAGATCAATGCAGTGTCATGCACGTAAGTAGGACCAACAGAGAATATACTTAAGATTTATAAGGAGCGATACTGAATGTGGTTGAGAGAGAAAAGAATCTAGGTGTTATCGTGCACAGATCACTGAAGTTCACGGTCAGTGTAGAGAAGCCACAGCCAAAGCAAGCAGGGCATTGGGTTGTATTAACAGAACCACTCAGCACAAATCAAAGACACTATTCTGTCAATATACAGGTCATTGGTTAGACTGCATCTGGAGTACTGTGCCCAGTTTTAGTCCCCTCACATGGTGGGTGATATTGTGGCCTTGGAAAAAGGTTTAAAAAGGAGCTATAAGAATCATTCCTAGCTTAACGAGCCATAGATACTCAGATAGGCTTAAAGAGCTGGGTCTGTTTACTTTAGAGCAGCACAGACAGAGGCAACCTGATAGAGGTGTATAAAATAAGGTACGGGGCAAATTGCATGCCTATTGATAAGATTATTTCAGTTTGACAGATTGGCAAGGACCAGGGGCCATGCATTTAAACTACGCAAAAGTAGGAATAGGCTAGCTGTTAGGCGGTTCTTTTCCCCAGAGAGTAGTGAGCCTCTAGAATACATTGTCAGCTTGTGTGGTGTATGCTGACTCTGCATGCCTTCAAGAGGGAGCTGGACCGATTCTTGGCTGGGGCAGAGATTGCATCATATAGAAGGTAAGTGCATTAACAGTTAACGTGTGCATGGTCCTGTGAAGTGCCTTGGTATGTTTTACTATGTTAAAGGTGCTATATAAATACAAGTTGTTGTTGTTGTGATCTCCTGGTCTGGTTTTGATCAGCTGAGGAGATCAGAGAGGAATTTCCCAGATGTTTTTTCCCCCTATTGGCCCCGTTTTATTTTCTGTTTTTTTGCCTCTCCCAGTCACCAGTGATAGGAATGTAGCATTTACTTGAGCTCTCTAAGCACAACTGATGGATATTCTACAAAACATTTTTTAATCTGCAACTAGGAGCTCAAGGTCCCAGGGTGCTCAACTTTAACCTCAGGCTTTTGACACTACAAGCATGGAGTACCAGAAAACAAACCTCCAGGAACTGAGCCTTTTGCTATCATGATGAAAAAATGTATTCATTTCAGAAATGTTTGTATTCAGTCTAGGGTTCTGTAAATTTGGACTCAGTTTCAAACTTTTGCACATGTTGGCTTCCAGAAGCTCAGTTAAATATTAACTTTTCGCAAATAGATTGGAAATGCGCAGCAACAAAACATGAAGCTTTTACAATTTAGATCATTAATAGCTAAATAAAGTAAGCAGTGACTATGGTAAAGCCTTCTCTTCGGAAGTTGAAATGAAATACAACATTGACAACCCAGGCCTGCTCACCTCCTCCCAAATGGAATACCGACAGTCATCATCTCACCATCTCCATGGCTAAAGGCACAGTCAATCTGGGTCACTGAATGCATTGTTGTGATTTTCTGACTGCCTACTCATGATTTCCACAGAGCAGCGAGATCTATAATGTGCTGATAATTCATTTACTAACTCTGTCTGATTACCCATTTACGTGTTACTTACAATCATAAACCATGAACACAAACCATTCATGGTACATCACACTGCATAATTGGGTTTTCCTTTTTCTTGTTAAAGGAAATTTCATCTTAAAGCTGAAAACTGCTTCAGCTACAGTAATAGATAAACTTAACATCTTGTCTTTTAAAAGGAAAATAATTGGGTAGCAATAATGCCAACAGTTGCCCAAAACCAACAGCTGCATTAAGCCAGCAGTTGTTTAGATCAGCATCTACAGAATTTGGAAGCACTAGAAGATCTGATGTCTAGACTAAATACACACAAGAATCTAGAGCATGTCTCCCTACCTAGGCTGTGTTGATTTGAAGTCTACCAAAACTGTCTTAACCTCTTCGACTGTATTTCCATCTGATGGGGTGTCAGGCGTTGTCACGACAACCACCTCTTCCACGTGAACGCTGACGTCTGGAGTAGCCATGGCTATAGCTTGAAGTAAGTTGATGACAGAAGTTTGTCCAGCTAAAAGGAAAGCATAAATTCAACAAATTACTAAGCTTACAAAAAAGTGCATTAGTGAGAGTCATTTGAATTAACTGGTCAAAGAAGAGAAACAAGCTTAATGCTTCAGTGTCAATAGACACTTCAACTCTTGGCTTTGTAAAGTGCCCATGAGGCGTAATTTAATTATTTTAACCAATCAACTGGCAACCATGCTGTGTGGCATAAACTATGAGTTTCATAGAACTGACTGGCAGCTGTTGAGTGTTTACTTGAAGATTTTCAGCACGCACTAAAAACATACGTGGACTGATTCCCCATTTGGGCGCTTCCATTTAGGAGCGGTGCTTGCAAGGAAATCGTAGGCCTGCAAAGTTTGATTATCGACCCATTAAAATTAGTGGATGGAAACTCAGTAGCTGCAGACCTGCAAACTTCTAACTAGCTGTCCCTGCGAGTGCCACTCCTGCCCAAGAACGCCTGGTCAAGGAATCAGCGTTATAGCCTTTTTAAGATTCTAAGGGGGGAAAATTTGGTTGTTTTGCGCCTCCCGTTAGCGGGCAAAAAGCAACTAGCGCCTGGTCGCGGCGCCGCCAATGCCTCCCGCGAAATTCAGTGGGAAGTTAGTGGTGGCGGTAACCGGTAGTGCCCCGCGGTGCTGCACCGCCGGCGATGATGTCATCGGCGTGCGTAGCGCCCCGCTCGCAATCTTCGGTAGTGCCCGACGGGGTCAGGGGGGGCGCCTACCTGCGGCTGGGGAGGCACTCCGCTCCCGTCCCTGGCCTCCTTACCCGCCCCCCCCCCCCCCCACCCGCGGAGTGCTGGCTGTGCTCCATGAGCCCGGCACTTCTCTTGAGTGCCGGACTCTTTTGCCGGCACTCCTGATCCCCAGGGGCCCAGCTGGGCCCCGGGTCGCGCTACGCGAGGCCCCTCCCCTTTAAGAAGGGGAGGAAGGCACTGCGCCACGATATTCCCTCGCAGCGCCCCAAGAGGGAAGCGGGGTGCTTCCAGTAGCGTCCCGCTTCCTTCTTGGGGTGCTACCACTCAATTTCCGTCACGGGGGCGCTAATTTTTCCAGGGCGCCCTGGTGAAGTTAGCGCCCCAAAGGGGGCGCGACTCAATTTTTAGCCCTAAGTGTCTATTTAAAAAGCATAATGCATTCTTTCTAGTCTCTCAAATCTCCTTGTTCCTTTTTCATACTTTCTTACTGACTGAAATATCTGTACTCAGCGGAAGTATAAAACTAATTATTCCTCTCCTTGCCAACCTCCCCCCCAACCTTTTAAGAACTATTCTTGTGCATATTGTCATGGAAACAACAACAGCAGTTTGTATTTATATAACACCTTTAACATAGAAAAACATTCCAAGAAATTACCAACTGATTTATCTTTGGATAAAGTTATACTGTCATGTTCACATGAACATGCGGTGGTTTCTGCTGCATGTCAACCTCAGAGTGGCGGAATTACTGCTGAGTCAGGTCCCAATCAGACTCCTGAACATAATAAGATGATACCCTTTGACAAAGATGAGCTATTTTAGGTAGTTTTGGTTTGTTGGCTGTTCCTTTAAATCCAGTTATTCTACATAAGCAGCTTTTTTTTAAAGAATGCCAACTGCAGTTCAGATTCTTCTACCAAGCTTATTCCAATACTGCGGTTCTAGTTATGTTTGTTACAGGTCAGAAAGAGGAATAATTAAAACTTAAATAATTGATTGGTTCAGTTTTTATAGAACCAGTCAGTTCCTTTTTTTAATTTGAATGGTCAGATATTCAAAATCCAGGAGGTGCTGGTAATTGTATTGGGGGATATAAAACAAGCAATCTTGTTTGAGCTGAGGAATCAATCCAAAAATCAAAGAGAAGGAACAGATTAGTTTGAAACTCCTGAGATTGAAATTTCCAAGAAATTTCACAGTGGTAAGAAATGTTTAATAATAGAGATTTTTTTTTAAAAAACAAAGAGTTGGCTTAGTTGTTAAGAGTTGCAATCATTTTATTTTGTCCACTGAAGGAGTTGAATAATAGATTTTCTACTGTAAATATATAATTGTATTATAATCACTTATTCGCTGGTTCACTGTTCAATAAATTTGCTTATTATTTTATACTTGAAACAAGGTCTGATGAACTACTCTACCACTCTCGGAGTATGGAGTGAGATCTTATACAGGCACAAGATAAATTCCAAGGGGGGTGAACTTCCTCACCATTTTCGGCAGGTTAGTGGTGCTAGAATGGCATCAGAATGATTTTTAGTGAGGAAACTTGGGTTTAAGCAATTTGTGCCAATTGTGTGCCTTTAAATTATTTCCTCAATGTTTTTAGACCATTCCACAATCTGCCAGCCACGCCTCTATTGGGCCCATTTACATGTGTGCCAGTGTCACTGTAGACATAGGTTTCCTGGATTTGCCCCCCATTGCACTGTGCGTAAGTTAGACCCAAATATACAAAGGTGCATCATAAGCCAGGGAGCAGTAATGGCATGCATACGCCACATCACTGATGCCCTGTATATCAGAGCAGCCCACTTCATTAGCTTTGACATCACAGCCAGGCAGCAGAGAGAATTTCTCCATCTCCGCCGTATCTGCTCCGACGATGGATGGCGGGGGAGTCCAGAATCAGAGGTTTTGCTGCCTGGATAGATTGGAGAGAGTTCTGGAGTATGCACCAGATAGGGTCGCCAGAATTCTCATCGCCTGCTGTGCCAATCACTACTTTGCCATCCAGGAAGGACTGCAGTTTGATAGGGCTGAAGAGGAGACGCTGGTTCTGAAGGGTCCTGAGCTTCAGGGAGAAGAACATCAGGATGTCATCCATTCGGAGTTCTCTCTCACATCTGCAAGGGCATCAGAGGGCAGAGACTCTCAGAAGTTTTCTCTACGTGATTCAGTCTACCTGGATATCATAGCTTGATCTCCTTCTCCACTAGCAAATAAAGAGATATTCCCTCAAACCATTGCCCATCCTACCACTTGACAACACAACAGCCCTCTTTGCCCTGACATGTCACCCTACTCTTTCCTAACACTGTGCTTCCCCTGGGTGCCTACACATGCCTTTTGATCACCTATTCTAGTGCTCCTGCTAAGTGCCACCTGAAGGCCAGGATCACAAGACATGGTTGGCTCCTCCTACTGTACATAAAATCCTGGGACTGAAGTGACCATTGTCTCATGACATTTGACCCCTGGCATGGAAGCGCTGCTGGCTGTATCTCTGGAGGGTGCTCCTGGGCAGCCTGGTCTCACCTCTCATGCTCCACTGGAAAAGTGACTTAAGGGGAAAGCTGGAGAGCTGGCACGTGTTGCTGTCCTGAGAGACGGCTGGATCATGTGCTGTGACTCCTGAGTGGCTTGATCCACATTATCATCTTCCTCCTCTTGTGGCTCCCGTTGTTATGGTGGATATGCAGGAAAGGAGAGTAGCAAAAACAAAGTGGGTGGGCTTTCGCCTCGGGTTAAGGAGACAGAGAAGGGAGAAGATTCTGCCTGGGTGGTGTTTCAGAGGAATGCCAAGGCGTTGGTGTAGGTGCTGCAGGAAACTGGCACCAGCAAGATGCTACCGACCTCATTATCTGCCACAGCAAGAGCCGAGTGACTTTCCACGAGTTGCACGGCCTTGTCCTCAAAGGGGATAAGGTACTTAAGGTTGGGGAAGCCCCCTCCGGTGGTTTGCCTATGGTGGGCATTGCATAGCAATTTATCCTGCTAAAAGATAATGACTGAGGGTAAGACAAGAGTATGTGCCAAGTGTCCTGAGAGAGCTGTTTAAGAGATATGGGGGTATGAGGGTACTAAAGTGGAAGAAGCGGTTTTAGGGTTGTGCATGTAATCAATTGCTGTGTGGAGGGCTAGATAGCCATAGTGCAAAATGCCAAATTGGAGCCCCTTAACCAAGGGTTGTTGTGGAAGTGTTGCTTTCAAAGGGTGAAGAGTGGTGCCTAGGTGGGCAAGGAACAAAAGGGAGAGGTTTACAGTGTTATATGCCTGCTCTGCTGAGGATGTGGAACTTCTTGCAGCTCTGTTCTACAGGCCTGGAGTGGGGGAATTGGCAGTATCGGTGCCACCTCCCTCCAGGTGGCACAGATTATAACTCTGAGTGACCTGGGAATCTGCCCATACTGCTTTCAATGTCCCCCAGGAGGACTTGAAAATCTGAAGGAGTGAAGTTATGCATTCTTCTCCATTGGCTTGGCGCTATGCCCTGCTGCCCCTGGGCACAGGTGGTCTTTAAGTGTTTATATTTCTGTCCATGTAAAAATATTAGTAAGACTTGCAGTGAAATAATGAGAGAAATGAAAGAGCCAAGCACTGGTCCTGTCTTACCTGCTTGTCCCTGGGGTTCTGCTGAAAAGCACAGGGTATAGAGTGAATTAAAAAGGCTGCACAGAGGTTTCCTGTTAGTTCAGATACTTAAGACTGCTTTTACACCAATACCTGAACATATTCAGGAAGCTCCTATGTACCTCCCTGCAGAAGCCACTTATGGATGTTTTTAAAAAGTGCAACAGAAATTCTAGGCCCAATCACTTAAAAAAAAAATAAGCACTCTCAAAAGGAGGAGGAGTTGGAACTAACTCACAAGAGTAATCTAAACTAAGAGGGCTGAAATAATCTAGTGTAAAAAGGACAAAAATGTAAATCACCCCCTTGGGCAGGCTGCTTTACATCACTTGGGTTTGATACTGTAACTCCAGTGCACTGGATTAAAATGTTCTCAGGTACTTTGCAGCCAGACACTGCAACAGGAGTTTTGCCAATTGTGCTTCACACTATATATAGCTACAGTTCTCAGAGCAGTAGCACAAGATAAACACATCTTTTCACATATAAAGTTTATAAATCAGAGTTACTATTATTTATTTAACGTTAAAGCAACGGGTGAAACTTCTCCATAGCAGATAACTTCTGCCTGGTGGTCGACTTGAGAACGAGCAGGAATCTTGAATTACACACCTGGAGCTGAAAGTAATCACTCGTGGAACTTCCTGACGCGGTTATTTGTGAAAAGCTGCTCAAATGTACTGCTGCATTAATACTTTAAGTTTAAGGGTTTGACCAGTGGTGAGCTTGGGTTAACATCTTCAGGCCACCACACGTACAATGATGGACTGTTGTAAATTCAAAATTGATTTTTTTTTTAAATCAAACAGTTTTGTGGCAAGTTTTATTATTTTTTTTTAAGGGTGCATACAATCCAGTCGGGCTCACTTTGTACAAGTATTTCCAATATCCCATGCCTTCCATTATAATTATGGGTGATAAAAGTGTATTCTATTTCTTCGGGTCTCCTTATAAAATGTAAAAGCAAGTCTATTCACTTCTATGGCTTTTCAATCTGTCTTACTGTTGGCAATAATATGACCTTGGCAAGCATACCAAAGCACATACATGTCCATCATGGGTTCAGGGCCAGTGTAAATACAACTTACTGGAATGTGTATTTTCTTTCTCCATGCCAAATTGTGGTTTCCCCAGGAAGTCCCTCTGTGCTGAACATTTACTAATCTCAAATCTATTGCTGTGCAAATCCACAGTTGTGAATGTGTTACGGGAGGTTAAACCACCACTATTCAGTCCAGCGTGCTGCCTTGCACATCTCCGAGACTGGCTTAATGAAAATGTCCTCCTAGAGGAAACAGATTTAAGTTAAACAACATTAATGAAGAGAGCACAAGGGTACAAGGGTGCATAAATACAATGCAAGGCATCTCCTTATGAAAACAGTACTTTCCCTACATAGTGCAATGTGTAAGTTACATGTCTTCTGATGAAATTACAAGAGTACAGGTTTCTTAATGGGGCAATGTCCCCCAGTTTTACTTTTAACGTCTGCAGGCCGAGTTTCCCAGGGCTTGAGAAACCCGACAGCTGAAGGGAGGCAAGAATGACTGGATCCAGCAGGTAAGTGCCGTTCCAGCACTGTTTGTGGGCCAGGAGGAGCAGGAGTCCTTCCCCCGGCCCAAGCTATCCTGCTTTCCCCCACTGCAATCCACCAGCCACCCCAACC
This sequence comes from Somniosus microcephalus, assembly GCF_052327205.1. Lineage (NCBI taxonomy): Eukaryota > Metazoa > Chordata > Chondrichthyes > Squaliformes > Somniosidae > Somniosus > Somniosus microcephalus. The sequence continues at coordinate 150,170,995 of NC_140999.1, forward strand.
CTCGATTGGATCCTACCACCCCCCCCCACCCGCCCCGCGATCCGATGTCGCCTCCGACCCGCGATCTTTTCCCCGGTCCCGATATCCTCCACAGCCTGCGATCTCCCTCACACCCCCACCCCCCAGACGATCTCTCCCTCCTTCCCTGTCCGCTCTCCAGCTGCAACCTTGTGCCACAGGCCGTCCCGCCCGACAGCCAGCCAGCCTCTCAATCCAGCTGGGTAACGTGAGAAAAAAAAATGAGGCAGGATATATTTCTAGGTTTCTCGGCCGCTACAACCACCCCTCTCCACCCCGCCCCGCAAATATCGGGGCTACTGAGGCTAACTGTAGTGCTCCAAATGCTATGCCTGGTGACAGTAGCTATCTCATCACAACCAGGGACTGAACTTCCAAACATGTGGCCTATAGGGCTTAATACCACATCAGGTGGGGCGTTTACTCTTTAAATTATATGGGGAACAATAAAGAATTTGTAGCAGGGGTACAGTAACATCATTCAGTACTCCTCCATATATAAACCTCACCATGGCAACAACACCTGTAAAATTCCAGTTCAAAGATGCTGTGTCATTTACATTTGAAGTGCCATAACAGAGCACCTCGCCTCCCTCCATCAAGCTCAGGGTTTCCTCCAGGAAGTTTAGGAGATTATTGACAAAAGTTTGATCAAATGTTATGTATGTAGGCTGGATGTATTCCTGGATTTATACTTTTACATTTAGCCCTGGTGCATTGTACTTTCCTTACTGTAATTCTCCAAAAAGGAAAATTCTACCTGGATGTCTCATCTAGTCACTAACTCACTATTCTGGGTTAGATTTCAGTGGCGTTTGACTGATTATGCTGCACTTTATCTGTGGGCCCCCCTCCATAGTAAGTTTAGCATTGTAGTCCGAATGTGTGCGCGCGCGGTCTACTTTTTGTAAATATGTGCTTCTCTCCGGTCTGCTCTCTGACAAAATTATGTACAGGAATATATGAATGAAAACTTCCAGCTCAGACTTAAGTTCTGGAAATAGCTGTGTGCTGTCCTGAAAATAGAAAATAAATCTGGACATATTTTTAGCTGAAATGAGCCATAGCTATCCATTTTAAACATTTTACTGCTAGAAAATCAAAGTGCTCCAAAGGGCTTATGCTTGCAGGTGAATCTCAGCTTGAACCAATTACACAGCAGCATTTCTGAACACATTGGCACGAAATATTCCTAGGTAGCTGTGTTTTGGTTTAAGTAGAGTTCGGAGTGCATAATTCAACAGGCTTTGCCACATTTCTCCTTATGGGATTCAGAGTCAAAAATGTTTGTCTTATAATACTCCTATGCAGCACCTTGGGACATTTTACTACGTAAAAGGCACTACAGGAAACTTTGTGCTATCCGGCACCGACGGGACCAAGCTGTTGCCGTCCCATCAAAACTGCCGGACAAACCAGCGCTAATGTTGAAACATACGGAGATTTTGAGCTCCGCATCTGGCAACAAACCCTGTTGCTTAGCAACAGCTTCTAAACAGCCGGCTGTACCTTGCAAGCGTCTCTGTAGCTTAGCAACAGCTTCAGCGAGACCTTGCAGAGCCTGACTGGTGAAAAAAAAGCAATGAAAAGAAAAAAAAACTAACAAAACGGCTCCTGATTTTTGCCGGTGGCTCGAGCATTCCGGACAGTTAACCTCCGGATAAACCAAAGTTTCCTGGTATATAAATACAAGTTGTTATTGTTGTTATAAGTTCAAAGTGGATTTAACTAGTACCAGCTTGGCAGTTGTGTATTAGATAGATTAATGAACTAGGAAGGCAGGCTAGGGGAAAAAATAAGTTATTTTTCAGGTTTTTGAAATAATGAGGGAATAGGTAAATTGGAAGTATTGTGAAATTAATAATATTCTTGGACCCACTGTAAACGATTTTGCAGCAATTAATTTTGGTATTTTGTTTCTCAATAGTTACAGTCTCACTACAGGCACATTAAAAAATCTAAACTGTCCCACATAAACATTACAGGGCAATGGCAAATATCCTACTTGCAACAGACCCTTTAATGCACTTACACTCAAGTGTTCATCAGTCACTGACACAAAGGTCTAAATACCTAGTGTTGAATTCGAATTAGCTACAATCTTGTTCCATATGGCTTGGGCAGTATTTGTAAAATTCCCACCAGCCAGGAATTGCAGCCTCAGGAAAAGAAAAACACATGGAGTCCTGAATGTGACATTGTATTTTTATGGAACTGTAAGATATGGTTTCATTATCCTCATGGGGGAAATGGTACCAGTTTAAGACTCAAAAATATAAAGGACAACCACTGCCACAAGATTCAAACCTAATTCATTACAATTAGTGAAAACTGAAAACCCACAGCCAAGAGTACGCAGATCAAGAATGGGCACACCTGCTTCCAGAATTAAACCAACAAGTTGCTACAGACACTAACCATCTGCATCTGACAATGTTCAATTCAGTGACAGACCATAAATTTCAATTATGTTATTTGTAAATGATTGTCAGTTTCCATTTCGAAGTGCCATCTAAAAAAGTGTCATTGGAAAAACTTAATATATCCATATCATGATTTACAGGTGGTAAATATGGACTTTTATTAAAAGACTTTTGGTGTCGAGTTTACATTTGAAATTTTTTTGGAAGATCTGTTCAAAAAGCAAACTCTTCAATCTCAAACCAGACAGTTGGCATCCCCATTTCTATTTGCCAAGTTCTCATTGTTGGAATTTGTTAGCTACAAAAACGTATTGGTTTGAGTGACATGTTAAATACTTAATCGTTCGTACATTTTGATAGAAATAGCTAAATAAAGCCCATATCCTTATCCTCGGTAATAACAGATCAATGTTTTCTACATCGCGAAGGCGGAAATGTACATCAGATGAAGCAATGTGCACAACTCATACAATGTTTATAAAAATGACATGTAAACATATAGATCTGTCGCAACCATACATGGTATGGTTGAGTTCACTCAGCACCCTTCATTTGGCTCACATTAGGTTGTCTTCCCTAGGGAATCTAATCAAAAATCACATCAAATAATGCAGCCAGGGGAACATTAATAGAAGATTCAATAGAATGTTAAGGGAATCTTAAAGTTAAATATACAGTATGGTTTTATTTCACATCAGCTGGTTGCTTCCCTCCCTTGAGCACAGTAGCATACCTGCGCCATCTTATTTTTTTTTGTATATATGCACGTTCAAATGTCATGTTTCAAAAAGAAGCGCACCAACCCACGTGTTTTGCATTTTAATTGCCTGTGCACTCCTGTGCTGCTCGGAGTGTATTCCTACAGCGAAAAACCACTCTTTAGGTATTATCTGCACTATTTACAACCCCCGCAAACAGCCGCCTAAATAATAGCGCGGCGCAAACCAAACTTGATAAAACTGGCGGCGCGTTGATTGATGCCCGGAAGGACCAACCAAAGGCAAGAAGGCGAACGCTGTGGCGGCCACCCGTCCAATCAATGACACCGGTGGGCGGGGCTTCCCCCCTCGATCAAGTTCGGTTGAGCCACAAAGGCGTTGGGTGGTCAGCCCGCGATCGGCGGCGACGCAGGTGACGCCGCCGTCCGTACAGTGCACGCCGTCCAGCTCGTCTGCGTCCTGACGTCCCGCAGGCACCCGCGGACGGCGCCCGCCGCGGGGGGACGCGGCCGAAATTAAATGAAAACGCGCCGGAATAGTCAGCTCTTACCTGTGCGTCGAGGCGCCCGATAGCGTCGTATTAAATCCGAAACCGAACATACACCGGGTCACAAGCGGCGACGTAACTTTCTGGAGCGCGCGGCTAAGCGCAGGGGACGTCGGGCTGCTGACGCACGTATAAGGGACGCACGTAGCCAGGGACGTCATTTGCGTCACGGGAAGTCCGTGGGGGAATGCTGATGAAGCTGCTCAGTGAAGCTCTGCAGGGGTGTAAGACTAAATGGCAGTTCAAGCTGTACCCCCACTTCCTACAATACAAGTTCAGGCACAATGAGTGCTATCTGTTCACTGTGTGTATCTTTTTGCCACATTTTATTTTCAAGTTCCCCAGTACTCTTGACCAAAGAGAGTTGACCTTTATTCTTGTTTGATGCAGCTTCTGCAGAGCAGAAGGACTTAGCTGGACCTTCAAATCAATGAACAGTCACTCATAAAATTGAAAATCATTGTTTTCTTGGCTATTTTGCCTCCCCCTCTTGTCTCCTGAAGGCATTGACTCCTAGATGGTGCACAGTTCCATGGGTATTGGCCACCTGGTACCTCACCCAAGTGACTTCTTCATGTCTGAGCTGAGACAGTGAGTTCAGCAAGCTCCTTAAATGGGAGGGAGTGAATCACTTATAAAACCAATGTCCCATTTGTATACCTCCAGCAGGAGCAGTAACCAGATTTTTCCCTCTTTCGGATGAGACGTTAAACTGAGGCCCCGTCTGCTCTCTCAGTGGATCCCATGGCACTACTTCAAAGAAGAGCAGGGGAGTTATCCCTGGTGTCCTGGCCAATATTTATCCCTCAACAACAAAAACATTATCTGGTCATTATCACATTGCTGTTTGTGGGAGCTTGCTGTGTGCAAATTGGCTGCCGCGTTTCCCACATTACAACAGTGACTACACTCCAAACGTACTTCATTATCTGTAAAGCACTTTGAGACGTCCGGTGGTCATGAAAGGCGCTATATAAATGCAAGTCTTTATCCATAAGCCCAATTGTTTTGCCACAACTGCCCCCAACTGAATTAGCTAACTCAGAAGCCAGGGATCAAAGTTATGACCTTCCTGGTTGGTATTACTCAATTAATCACTAAATAACCCCACCGAGTCACCAGGGAGGTGCATTTAAAAAAAATAAAGAATTTAAAAAAATTAAAACCCAAATATCAAAGAGTGGGTGTAACCTTGTATTCATTTGATGCTGATACAGTTACAAATAATTGTCACTCTGCATGAATTTCCCCCTCTCCATTATTTTAACCTTCTGACCAGTGAAGGATAGCCACCCAGGAATAAGCAGGTCAGAGATTTGCCAGTCGCAACAGTACAGAGATGGGACATAGAAGGTCAATTCATAAATCAACAGTGCGCAAAAGGCTATAGAGTGTGAAATGAGTTTGGGCCACAGGAGCAGATTTTGAATGTGGAGACTGCTGTGCAACGTTTCCCATTATAAATTGCTATGTTCACATTTATAATAGAAACTACTTATGTAAACTTGTCACGCTGTAATTACAACCTCCCCAAATGCAGGTGCTGCAGCATGTTGGGAGGGTGTAATTACAGTGATACTTTGACATAGGCAGTTTCCAATATAAATGTGGACATTGCAATTTATTATTTATTACACAAAAATAAGAACATAAATATGATTTTAAAATGATGCCTGAACTATGTCTGCACACCCTAGGCATGCAATTATCCCCATCCTCTAGCACTGCTTCACCAGAAGACTACACTTGGTCTTGACTTCCTATGTGCAGTTTCAAGTAACTTGATCATTTAGTATTGAATTGGCTTCAAGATTTAGGCAATTGTAGGTTGTGCAAAATAAAATTATGGGTTTTGACTTAGGCAGTTCCTGATCACATCTTACATTACTAATATAAAGAATAGTTTGATGATGATCTATGCAACGTATGGAAGGTGTGATTGTTAACATTCAACTGTTAGCCAGCCTCCTTCCTACTATGTGTGCAGTTTTGGTTGCCTTACCGGAAGAAGGATGTTCTTGCCATGGAAGGAGTGTAGCGAAGATTCACCAGGCTGATACCTGGGATGGCAGGAATGACGTATGAGGAGAGATTGTGTCGATTGGGCTTATACTCACTGGAGTTTAGAAGATTGAGAGGGGATCTCATCGAAACCTATAAAATTCTGTCAGGCCTGGACAGACTAGATGCAGGAAGGATGTTTCTGATGGCCGGGGAGTCCAGAACCAGGGGTCATAGTCTAAGGATAAGGGGTAAGCCATTTAGGACTGAAATGAGGAGGAATTTCTTCACCCAAAGAGTGGTGAACCTGTGGAATTCTCTGCCACAGAGGGCAGTGGAGGCCAGTTCATTAAATATATTCAAGACGGAGTTGGATATATTTCTTAAGGCTAAAGGGATCAAGGGATATGGGGAGAAGGCAGGGAAAGGGTACTGAATTTGGATGATCAGCCATGATCTCATTGAATGGCGGAGCAGGCTCGAATGGCCTACTCCTGCTCCTATCTTCTATGTTTCTATGGTTCACAATGCCACGCTTTGAGTAAGCATGAGACACTTGATGGGTGGTGTATACGGAACAGACATTATTCATATACAGCATAGATGATCGATCTAACTACAGAGTGGCTTTTCGGGTTCTGCTTCTATCTTTCGAGCCCTCCAAAGAACTGTTGAAAACCCAGCTCCTTTATAAACTTTATTTTGCCTACATCAAAGGTACATGACACAGATAAGACCTCATGACATATCTGTTCCTGAATCCTTTGAAAACAGTCTACTTACATAAACAGTCATAGTTGTTTACTTCAAAGATACTTTTTACAAACAAGCCTTCCTGCTTAACTGTTCTCGAATCCTTTGAAGAGTAGGTTTACTAACTGTTATCTTTGTATGCTATAGTTAATGGATCCCTCTACCTATGTTTATTACACGAGCCACTAAAGTTACACCTTAATCATTCATGCTTGATGTTATTCCTGTCACTTATTTCCTTGCACAAGCACATCTCATAGATAATACTCAGACACCAAAAGCAGAAGATAAGCCATGCTTTCTTCTCATGGCACTTCAAAGCCATCCTGTTTATCTTGGAAAGCCTGTTGCTCCAAGGTACAAAGAAGTCTGATTATTAACCCTTAAGTCTCCAGGCTGTCCAACAGTGATATCACAAAATAGCAGTAGCTTATGTATTGGTAAGCTGACCCAAAATCTAGGAGTGATCCCACAATCTAGCGCTCCCAGTGCGGAGTGGTCTCACAGGCAGCAGATCTTGGGGAAATCACAGGCATACAACCCAAAATTGCAGGTTGTGCACTTGTGATTTTCCAAGATGGACTCCCTGCAAGTACTGCTCCACGGTGGAGTGCCAGATCATTCAATTAGATCATGGCTTTTCTGTATCTTAACTCCATTTACCTGCCATGGGTCTGTATCCCTTAATACTCTTGCTGAACAAAAAACTATCAATCTCAGTTTTGAAATTTTCAATTGACTTGGTCTCAACAGCTTTTTTGGGGGAGAGAGTTCCAGATTTCCAGTACACTTTGTGTGAAGAAGTGCGTCCTGACATCACCCCTGAATGGCCTAGCTCTAACTTTAAGGTTATGCCCTCTTCTTCTGGGCTCCCCCACCAGAGGAAATAGTTTCTCCATTTACTCTATCGAATCCTTTAATCACCATAAACACTTCAGTAATATCACCCTTTAAGCTTCTATGCTCAGGGGAATACAAGCCTAGTCTATGCAACCTATCCTCATAATTTAACCCTTTTAACCCATTAGTATTATTCTGGTGAATCTGCACTGCACCCCTTCCAAGGCCAATATATCCTTCCCGAGGTGCAGTGCCCAGAACTAAACACAATACTCCAGGTGCAGTCCAACCAGAGTTTTATACAACTGTAGCATAACTTCTACCCCTTTGTATTACAGCCCCCTTGAGATGAAGACTAACATTAGCCTTTTAAATTATTTTTTGTACTTGTCCACTAGTTTTTAGTGATTTCTGTATATGGACCCCTGAAGCTCTGCTCCTCCACAGTACCTAGCTCCTCATCATTTAGAAAATACTCTGATCTATATTTCTTAGGTCCAAAGTGGGTGACCTCGCACTTCCCCACATTGAACTCCATCTGCCACGGTTTTGCCCACTCACTTAATCTATCAATGTCCTTTTGTTGTAGAAACATAGAAGATAGGAGCAGGAGTAGGCCATTCGGCCCTTCGAGCCTGCTCCACCATTCAATGAGATCATGGCTGATCATCCAAATTCAGTACCCTGTCCCTGCCTTCTCTCCATATCCCTTGATCCCTTTAGCCTTAAGAAATATATCCAACTCTTTCTTGAATATATTTAATGAACTGGCCTCCACCGCCCTCTGTGGCAGAGAATTCCACAGGTTCACCACTCTCTGGGTGAAGAAATTCCTCCTCATTTCAGTCCTAATTGGCTTACCCCTTATCCTTAGACTATGACCCCTGGTTCTGGACTCCCCGGCCATCAGAAACATCCTTCCTGCATCTAGTCTGTCCAGGCCTGACAGAATTTTATAGGTTTCGATGAGATCCCCTCTCAATCTTCTAAACTCCAGTGAGTATAAGCCCAATCGACACAATCTCTCCTCATACGTGAAGGGATTCGCAAAATTTCATATGTTCCCCCCCCGAAGATTAATTGGAGTTATTAAAGAAACCTTGGAGTGACTGTGTTTTAAAAATCCAGGGCCTCTCAAAATGGCTGCGGTCAGACACATGGCCAAAGGGCCTGCGGCATCCATATGGATTTTCTGATAGCTTCACAGACTGCATGTTTAATTTGAACAATGCAGTGAGGCAAGCTCAGTTGTATTCACGCCCTGAGGCAGGTTATCAATTGTTTGCCTACACAATCTAAGTTCGGGCGGAGATAGTCCCAGTTGCTTGAGGAACATTCAGAACAATTGAGGAACATTCAGAACAATTAAGGACATTCAGAAAACAATGGAAAGGCAGTTGTGGTACTGATCGGTGCCATCAACGTAAATGGGCCAAAATCAAGGTCCTCTTGTCTTACGTTTTCGAGCCCAAATCGGACAATGGAACGGACTGATGAGGCGCGATAATGACCCATTGCCGAGAGGATATAACTGGGGCAGCCCAGCACCTCTCTCTCTCTCTCTTCGCCTCGGCCCAGTGTCCTGTTTGTCTGCTAGCAACCAAGAAGGAAAACCATCTAGAAAGCATCGCAAGCACATTTCGACGGCAGCAGCGGGGCACAAGGGCCAGGCCTTTTCATCTGTTTCACTGGTGAGCATTATCTTTCTGGCCGTCACAAGACAACCTAGCTAGGTGTAAGGGTGGGAGTTAAAGGGGTATTACAAAATTGTGATTTTAGAATTTTTCCCTCGTTGTGTCCGTTTCTTCTCCTGTTAAGTGTAAAACTGTATTGCATCCATAGCGATTTCTTTTATCTTCTGTATAATACTGTTTTTCTTGTAGTGTTAGCTTTTCTAATTAATAAACATTGGTTTTCCTTGCACCAATCCACTGGTCTGTTCGTTTGTCCTTGTTACCACTCGATAAGTCCTGAGCTCAGAATCAGGAAGGGGAAAGCGATTCGCAACCGCACAGCGGGCAGGGCAGCTCAGGAAAACATAACTGGCTGACCTACAATAAGCCCCTGGAACAAAACCCCCTACAGAAATGGCGAGCCAGCCAGGAGGTCAGGCGAAAGTGTGTAACAAGGCAGACAGTGGTGCGGAGGAGGAATCCGCAATGGAGGAAAAGTTGTCTACCTATGTGTGCGGAAAGGTAAATATCGCGAAAAAGTGGGTGAGCGATATGTTAAAAGCCGAGCGTCCCCTAGAGGCAGCCGCCCAGTGGACGGCTAGTAAAGAGCGCCGCAAGGGCATTGAAAAAGCGGTATGGCTTATGTGTTATAAAAAGCAGGTTCTGATACTGGACCAAGCAGTGGCCAGTAAGGAAACTAAAATAAGGCATTTGTCCCGGGAGCTGCAGGAAAAGGTTGCAGCGGAAGGGAAGGTGCTAGTGGCCCTGGAGGCTGTAAGCCAGGAGAGGGCAGTGATGGTCCGGGACCATCGGGGGAAGGTAGAGCACATGGAAAGCCAGGCCGCTGAAGTGCAGCGTGAGCACCAGGCCAGGGTAGAAAGGCTGGAGGGCAAGATAGCTGGGCTGGAGGGGAGCGCTAGGTTCAGGGCAGAACACATAGAATATCAGGCAAGAGAATCCAGGGAGAAAGAGAGGAGATTAAAGACGGAGATTGGCCGCCTCACGGGGGAACTGAAGGCACAGGAGGAAAAAGTAGGCGAAGTAAAGGCAGCACATAAGCTGGCCTGCGCCCAGGGGTTTGAAGATGCAGATCATGGCCCCTGCAGGCAAGAAATAGAAAGCTTGAGCATGGCTTTAGTGAGGGCGAAGGGCATGGTATGCCTCATTAGCCCGAAGGCAGGCCAGTCAGATTTTACCGGCAACCCAAGCAGGGAAGTCCCACAGGCAGCTCCCAGAACGACACTGGTTAGGGAACCAGAGGTTTCACGGCCACCACCCATAGCCCCGAGTTTTCAGGAGGTCTGGCAGCAAGGGGGGGTGGAGGATGAAGCATTAGGGGAGACCCAGCAAGCCCTGGTAGAGAGACCGGGACCGGGACCAGTGTACCCCCTCCGACAACTGAGGTATGGCCCGCCCGCCGATGGCGAGGACCTAGGGGCCATGCAGAACCAGTTTGTAGTGCCGCATGGCACCCAACAGCTCAGGGCCATGGTTAGCCATATCCCTAAGCTTACAGTGAAGGGAGACCCCTCTCTACACTTCCGTGAGATAGAGCAGGCAGCGTGCGTTAATGACTGCAATGAAGCAGAACAAACAAAAATGCTGCTGTTTTCTCTGGGTAGTGACCTCCTCCAAACCTTATCAGATGAGTGCAAAAAGGGGTAGAAGGATTACGAGGAGTTAAGGGATGAGATATTGGAGGCCATGGGACTAAATGACGGGAGTCCGTCCGCCCGGGTGGAAAAAACAGTACAGCTCCCCGGGGAGTCCCCACAGGCGTTTGCAGACAGGCTGTGGCCAGTCTACCGGAGCGCATGCCCGGGAATGCCAGTGCGGGCATTCCTGAACAGAGATCAATTGGCCCATTGGCTCCGCTGTCTCACGACAAACTGCCTGCCCCAAATTCGAACTCAAGCTGCGGCCTGGTTTGACCCCCGAAGCCCCCAGACCACCGAAGAAACGGTGATCCGCCAGCTCACAGTAGCGTTTAGAAATATCAGGGGTATCGAGACGCCCCAACCCAAGGGGAAAGTCCACGAGGTTAAACCAGGGGCCCAGCATAAAAGGGAATGGCACCAGGAAGGGAATCGTCCCGCCCAGGCTAAGTTAAACTGCTATGGGTGCGGGAAGGACGGCCACTGGCACAAAGATTGTAAAAACCCCTGGAAGGACACCAAGGGAAAGAATCCCCCCGCCCCAGCCCAAAAGGCAGCGACGGGGGAGGCAGAGACAGGAATTACCCCCACTGCCATGGAGTCATTTTTTGAGGCCATGCGATCTTTTATGGTCAGCCAGGGAAAAATAGCAGCCACTACCGGTGTGGTAGCTCCCTCAACCCCCTCTGACGAAGCCCAGCAATGACTGGAGCCTGCGCAGCCTATCTACCTATGGAAGAGAAAAACTGCAGAGGGGCTGCAGCCGCAGGTCACACAGGCAGGACGAGCAGCCTGCGTGAGGGGAGGAGTTGTCCCGTCCACACGGGAGACTCCCCCATTGTTCTGGGACCCAGGAGGGGAGGAGCCGGAGGTCCTAGGTCCTGTCCCTGGTCACAGGAGAGGGGAGGAGCCGGAGGTCCTAGGTCCTGTCCCTGGTCACGGGAGAGGGGGGGAGCCAGCAAGGTTAGGTCCTGCCCCGGTTTTTAGGAAGGAAGCCGAGTCGGAGGACGAAGGTCCCGCCCCTGACTGCGGTGAAGGGGAGGAGCCGGAGGTCTTAGGTCTTGCCCCTGAGTACAGCATCAGAGAGGTGGCGTCTGGGGGCGGAGACTCTCGACCTGGAGTCCCAGGTAGCGGAGAGGTGCCTGCCGCTGACCCAGAGCCTAGGGAGGAGGAGCCCGAGGCAGGTAGCCCCGCCCCCGACCCAGGTTTTGAACCTGGAGCGGAAAACTCCCAGCCACCGGCAGCAGGCAGCGAGGGGTTGCTTGTCCCCAGCTCAGACTTGGGAAGGGAGGAGCCACAGGGGAAAAGCCCCCAGCCAGTGAGGACTGTGACCCACAGCAAGGGTCCGCTCACCAGCGTAGCCCCACCAATAGCACTTCCTCGGAGGTCCCCTCAGACACCCCAGCCTAGGAAGACATGGTCGCCGGCTCCCCAGTTTAAAGGGGCTACCTCCCGTGTTAAAGTTAAGTCGAAAGACAAAGGTCCTCAGCCAGCAGTCGCGGGCTGTGAGGGACCGGAAGTAAAGGTCAGTACAGCCATGCCGCAGGGAGCAGCCTGCAGCAGTCCTGACAGAATTTGAGCTGGCCGCTCGGAGACGGGCGGCGGATGTATATAGCTTTAGCAGTTAAGTTTGTAGTTTTAAGTTAGGATGTTTAGGTTAATTATAAGGTGTGGAACCGTAGTGTAATTTTAAGATGGAACCGTTCCAGTGTTGTCTACGTGAGCCGAGGTCGAGGGACCCGCTCACATTTCACCCCAGCCAGGAAGCCTACAGGGAGCCCGGCTAGATGTTCTTTATCTTTTACAGGGAATTAAAAGGGAATGTTCGGAGGCGTGATCCTGCTCGCCCTGTCTGGGCTGAGCCTCGCGAGAAGGGGTGACACCGAGGACCACCACATCTTCGGATGCTCCGGAAAAACGGCGCCCCTAGCCCACGATGGGAGTGGCCTACGCGAGGCAGATGAAATCGCCTTGTACACTCACGAGGGGAGCTGGCCCGGATGGCTGGGGTCAAATTCGACCCAGTACTCGAGCCAGACCGGTTTTTCATATGGGGAGACCTCCCTCCAGTGCCCGAGGATACGAATTGTCACCCCAAGGATTAGCGTCACTGTGGGAAAAGGAATATGTTTGTCATGTAAAGGCAACGTTCCCCTGGATAGGTGGTGGTGGCTTCGAAAATTAAGTAAGGATATGGGGAACCCCAGGGTAGAGTGGGTGAGGTTAGGGAATAACACCCACAGGACCATCACAGGGACCCAGGGAGGGTTAAGTGTGTGCTGGGACAAATGGTGGGAACCGGATCAGGGGATCTATGTCTGCATGTGGGGTTCAGAGAAGGTCTGCCCCACAGGCATTTCCATCATTTTCCGCAGCCAGTGGCAAGATAACGGGAGGGGGATGGATTGGGAATCGCGCCTGGACGCATGCGCGATCCCATACTCCCCAATCTCGGTTAATGCCACTGAATTAGTGACCCGTCCCCGACAGCCCCTGCCCAAGGCCCCGACGTCACAGACTGTAGCAGAGGGATGCCCCACCACCACCAAGGGACCAGGGAACGGCCTGGTGCTGATACCCACAGACCAGGTGCTGTATCAAGGGGTGCATTACGCGGTGGCCTCGGTGATTTTAAATCTCACAGAGGTGCACTTGCCCGCGTGGTGCCCTGCAGAGACGGCCAAACTATATCAAGCCCTGTTAAAAGAAACGTTTCAAAGGTTTTATGAATTCGATTTTTCGGAGGTCGATAAGACCAAATTATATACGCATAGCCGCGAGGCTGGGGACTGGGTGGGGAGACAGAAGAGGGGTAGTGTTAATGGGTTTTAATACGGGGTCTTCGGTCATTAATAGTTTAGATGACATTGAACTGCAGTCGCAGATCAACGGTTTAAAGGCCCAGTTAAAGAAGGTTTTGACTGATGAGAATAAGGTGGTGGGTTCGGAACTGCACGAAGACCAGGCCATGCTGAGGCCTACCCAGTCCCAGTGGACTGTGGGCGTTCCAACCACACCATCATAGGGATAGTTGTGAGGATGCCAGTCATGGGCGGGACGGCCCGATCTGCGCCGGTATACAGGGTGGAGAACATTGGAGTCATTCAGGGGGGTGCACACATTCGTTTTACAGCGGTCCCGCCCTATGTCATAAAGTGGGAGCATGCTATGACGGGTACTGACCTCTCGGGGTGCCGTAGCCGGGGATCACACATAATCCTGTGTCCCCAGCACTTGAACGCCTATTCAAATCCACAGTGCGGGTTCAGAGCTGCTGACGCAAAGCCTATAAACTGCACCATGGAAGCCATGGCACAAGGCCATGTCCCCCCACAGATGGCGTATATAGGAGGTGGGACATACTGCGTCACCACAGCAGCGTCCCACTACCAGCACGGTCAGCACAGCTGGTGCGCAGTGAGTGACAGCAGTTTCTGCTTTAAACCCGAGGCAGAAGTTCAAGTGGCACAGTCACGAATTGTCCCCATCCCTGAACCATCCACTGTTCACCTCACTGTGAAAGAAAATTTCACCAACCTCCAAAAGTATGTAGCCCACTTCGGCTACCAGATCCCCCCTCTCCCAGAGCACCTCGTTAAACTATTAAAAGCAGTAGTGGTTTCCCAAAAACACTTTTACACGCTGGAACAGAAGACTGTCCAGATAGGGGCCGATATTCTCAGTATTACGACCCCACCCTGGTGGGACATCTTTGAGAATATAGAGGTCCCCTCCTGGATTCGTCTGGCATCGCACATACTAGTAATCTGTCAGCTCGGGATCGTCCTCTACCTGGTTTGCGTCCAGTGTAGGAAAAGGAGTCCCGAGGTGGTAGTTAGAACACAAAGGGTATGGAAGGACCAGTATGTTCGGATAGACAGAACACCCGTGTGAGTTCTGTGATGCATCACTTGCGAGTGATGGCAGCCTGTTTCATTATTTTAATAAAGAATGCATAGTATGTGAAATACAGGTAGACTATCCTTTATCCGAACTTCCGAAAACCGAAACCCTCTAAAAACCAAAAGTTTTTTCGTTCAGCGTAAGTCGTGCGCACGACATGACCAGAGTGGCGCACGACTTACGCTGAGCAGGGCAGAGGGTCACTGAGTTCCCTCCTGGGTAGGAGATTGCAGGCCGAGCCGGGCAGTGTGAAGGAGGTATACCGGGAGAGTGAACCCAACAATACAGTGGCCCGTCCGATAGCTGCAGCGGCCTGTCCGATATTCTTTTCTCCCCCCCCCCGACCCCCACCCTTTCGGATAAGGGATAGTGTATCCTTTATCCGCACTTCCGAAAACCGAAATCCTCTGAAAACCGAAAGTTTTTTCGTTCAGTGTAAGTCGTGCGCACGACCCCGACCCCCCCATCGACGCCGACCCCCGCCGACCCGACCCGCCGACGCCGACCCCCGCCGACCCCGACCCCCCCCGCCGACCCCGACCCCGCCGACCCCCACACCCGACAAATTTCCCAGTCTTATAAAATACCTTCTGAAATCCGAAATTTTCCGAAAACCGAAACACGGCTGGTCCCGAGGTTTTCGGATAAAGGATAGTCTACCTGTACTGTTTCATCCCAAGTGGTGCAGGGGTATTTGGACCCCTCCGTGCTGGGATTGTTGTAATTCAACCTTGTTTTCTATCCGAATGCCTGCCGTACACTGGGGCTCTCTCCAAGTAAGGGAATGTATGTGTTGAGGGATTGGGGATAGGTAATAAAGGGGAGGGTTGTTTGCGGCGGTCAGAACTTTTGCTCACCTTGAATGGACACTTCAAGCAAGTTTAAGTATCCACAGGGGGGACTGAAGGGATTCGCAAAATTTCATATGTTCCCCCCCCGAAGATTAATTGGAGTTATTAAAGAAACCTTGGAGTGACTGTGTTTTAAAAATCCAGGGCCTCTCAAAATGGCTGCGGTCAGACACATGGCCAAAGGGCCTGCGGCATCCATATGGATTTTCTGATAGCTTCACAGACTGCATGTTTAATTTGAACAATGCAGTGAGGCAAGCTCAGTTGTATTCACGCCCTGAGGCAGGTTATCAATTGTTTGCCTACACAATCTAAGTTCGGGCGGAGATAGTCCCAGTTGCTTGAGGAACATTCAGAACAATTGAGGAACATTCAGAACAATTAAGGACATTCAGAAAACAATGGAAAGGCAGTTGTGGTAATGATCAGTGCCATCAACGTAAATGGGCCAAAATCAAGGTCCTCTTGTCTTACGTTTTCGAGCCCAAATCGGACAATGGAACGGACTGATGAGGCGCGATAATGACCCATTGCCGAAAGGATATAACTGGGGCGGCCCAGCACCTCTCTCTCTCTCTCTCTTCGCCTCGGCCCAGTGTCCTGTTTGTCTGCTAGCAACCAGGAAGGAAAACCATCTAGAAAGCATCGCAAGCACATTTCGACGGCAGCAGCGGGGCACAAGGGCCAGGCCTTTTCATCTGTTTCACCGGTGAGCATTATCTTTCTGGCCGTCACAAGACAACCTAGCTAGGTGTAAGGGTGGGAGTTAAAGGGGTATTACAAAATTGTGATTTTAGAATTTTTCCCTCGTGTCCGTTTCTTCTCCCGTTAAGTGTAAAACTGTATTGCATCCATAGCGATTTCTTTTATCTTCTGTATAATACTGTTTTTCTTGTAGTGTTAGCTTTTCTAATTAATAAACATTGGTTTTCCTTGCACCAATCCACTGGTCTGTTCGTTTGTCCTTGTTACCACTCGATAAGTCCTGAGCTCAGAATCAGGAAGGGGAAAGCGATTCGCAACCGCACAGCGGGCAGGGCAGCTCAGGAAAACATAACTGGCTGACCTACAATAAGCCCCTGGAACAAAACCCCCTACATACGTCATTCCTGCCATCCCAGGTATCAGCCTGGTGAATCTTCGCTGCACTCCTTCCATGGCAAGAACGTCCTTCCTCAGGTAAGGCGACCAAAACTGCGCACAATACTCAAGGCGTGGTCTCACCAAGGCCCTGTACAACTGTAGCAAGACATCCTTGTTCCTGTACTCGAACTCTCTTGCTACGAAGGCCAACATACCATTTGCCTTCTTAACCGCCTGCTGCACCTGCATGCTTACCTTCAGCGACTGGTGCACAAGAACACCCAGGTCTCTTTGCACTTCCCCTTCTCCCAATCTATTGCCATTCAAATAATAATTTGCCTTCCTGTTTTTGCCACCAAAGTGGATAACCTCACATTTATCCACATTATAGTGCATTTGCCATGTTTCTGCCCAATCACCCAATATGGTCAGGAACTTTACAGATTGCTATGTGCTTGACAGTTTCCTGCTGGAGGTTAGAAATATAGATCAGAAGCACCCAGTTTAAGATTATTTTGCATCATTAACAAAGTTTGACATCTGGAATGTGATGTCCACATACACTAGATATCTAATTTTAAATATATTACCAGTAGATCTCTCATGTGGTTGCTTATGGCGAGTGAGAGGATATGATAGGAAAGAAAGAACTTGCACCATACAACATTCTCAAGACATCCCAAAGCATTTCACATACAATGGATTGAAATGTAATCACTGATTTTATGTAGGCAAATGCAACAGCCAAGTCCCACAATTCGCAAATAAGATGAATGACTGGTTAATCTGTTGTTGGTTGAGGAAGGAATATTGGCAAAAAAAACCAGAATTTCCTGCTCCTCTTCGAATAGTGTAATGGGATCTTTTACATTCACCAAAACAAGCAGATCGAGTCTGACAATGCAGTATTCCCCCAGTGCTGCACTAGTCAGTTTAGATTATGTGCTCAAGTCTTGGAGTGCGATTTGAACCCACAACCTTCTGATTCAGAAGTGAGAGTGCTACCTATTGTGTTAAGCTGATACTTAGAAGTTTGTGTGAGTGGAGTAACATTTCTAACTATAATTCTTATATATTTTTATCTATATAAAACATACTGTCGGTGTGTTATAACTACAGTGTAATTTTGCTATTGGAGAATCACTTGATGTGGGAGGAGCGCCAACCTCAAAGTTAAAATAATGGGGTTAAATAAGAATAGCTGACCAAGAGCAATGGCGATTGCGGCACACAACAGCCCAGAATTTGCGATTGGAGGCGTACCTCCGGAGTATGCCTCCGACCCGCTAAAAATATACGCACTTACCTTCAGGCTCTCAGGCTGCGGAGAGTTCGGGTCCTGGGCCTGCAGGCCTGTGTAAAGGCCCACGGATCCCAGGGACGCAGGCGGTTCAGAAGGGTTCCTGGGATCATGTGGGCCAAGTCGTCCAAACAGAAAGGAGGATTCATAATATGCTTTTGGGGACTCCATTTACGAACAGAATCCCCATAAGCATATTAGGAATCCTCAAATAATTAAATAATTTAGACAACCGCAGTAAAAATAAATGTTCTCAATTTCAAATTTAATTAAAAGTTCCTTCAATAAAGCAAATACAATAAAAATTGAATCTTTTGAAAACTAATTTTAAACATTTTAATCTAGGCCAAAATTTGCATAAACTAATTTAAAAGGGTCGATTATCATTGACCCGTGGAGTCGGGATTGGAGGCGTGCGGGGGGTTAAAGTCCCAAATTCGGGGGTCCCGACACCATCCCGCCCCCAACCCACCTCCATGTAAGTTTCAAAGGAGGTGGATACCTGCCCCGCACTGGACCCGCCTACCCGAGGCGGGAAGGGATTAGTGCCAATTAACTGCCTGTTAACAGGTAGTTAACAGGCAGTTTTTAGCCTAATCCCTATTTTAAAGCTTGAAGTGTGGGATTCCCGACGGCTCCAAACCACGCCAAGTTAGAGGAGTTGGGCCGTCGGGTTGACGGACTTGGAGGGATCGAGATGTCGGTGTTCAGGTGAGTGATGGGTGCATGAGTGCAAAGGTAAGTGTATTTGGTGTGTCTAAAGTGTGTAAAGAAGTTTAAATTACCTGTACTTACCTTTTCAGCCTTCCTTCCTCTCGGTTTTGAGAGTCCATCATCTAACTGGCACAGAAAGCAGAATGGCTGTGAACTGTCAAAAGTGACAGCCTGCAGCTGTCTGTGCCGGTGAGATTTCTAACTGAGTCTGTGTAGAAGGACTCAGGTTAGAAGTAAGACTGTCAGTGTTTGACAGCTTCAAACAGCTGTGAAACACTGATATTTCATCTGTCAAAACATCTTGACAGATGAAATTTCAGTCTGTGACGTCACCTGTTGACGGGTGGCCCTTAATTGGCCTGCTGAGCCCGCTGGGCGGGCTCAACAAGGTCAATCAAGGTAAAATCACGTGGATTGGCCGCATCTCAATGGAGGCGGGACTACAACCCCAAAAGTTGTAGTCCCGCCTCCTTCCCAACTTCTGAATGAAAATCACCACCAAAGTGTTTGTGCATAATTTTTAATTTTTTTAATATTTAATTTAAGATTGATATTAACCCTTATGCTTGTGAATGCAGGCCCTACGCCTGCTTTTACCGGGTGTAAGAATTTTGTGGGCATTTGTTGGGCAGTAGTTGGGCAAATAGCCCCACTCTGCACCAGCAAAAGTGAATTCTCAGTTAGTTTGGTAGATCCGTCAAGACGAACCTTAAGAGATCGCAAGTTCCGGGTTTTTGCACATGTGCTGTGCATGTGGAAACCCAGAACTTGTGGGGCCTTTCTGAATGCTTATGGCGGCATACGCTCAGCGTGTCATCGGAACCGCAAGTTCTGGGCCAACGTGCATAGAACAGAAGGAGGAATTTCATGGTATGACAGAGGCAATGCAGAGGATGGAGAGGAGTCTGTGAGCACCGATGCCGAAATATTGCTGCACTGGTCAAGCACCATCTTCATTATTTTAGCAGAGGCTGTCTTAAATGGATCAGATTCTCCACTGAAAAGCAGAAAGGATTTTTTTTAGATGAATGCATTAAACATTTATACACAATTATCAAGCAGCATAATTTCAAGATGTTAGTTTTTTTTAACTTTTGTTGTGATACGTGTACAGAATATACTCATTATTCAATGCACTATGAACAAATCCAGACTGGTATGGCACCTTCTTCTCCAAGCTTCACTGCTTTGTCTTCAGTCTGCATTTACTTTTTGAGAACTGCACAGCACATGCAATGGTAATTGGAACTTGTAGAAAGACTTTCCCCTGAAGATGTATCTGTTCTTGTCAGTGAAGATCAGGATGCTGTTCTCAAGATGATCAAACTATCAGGCATAAAATATAATTTGCTGATCTGTGCGCAAGCCAAAGTAAAAACTTGAGAACAATGTTATACCTATTTACCGAATCTTTCTCATATCAGCACATCATTTTCCAATATCACTGTTTGTTCTTAATAACTTGCAGGCTACACTGTTAACAACTCTGGTATACCACCAAATGGAAACTGTCATTGGTGTGGTCACCAGTTCTAAATAGATTCATTGCAATGCCAAACCTGCCTTTCTCCGTATCTACCTGTATAATAATCACCAGCTCCATTATTAAAACGATTTCAACCAAAATATTTCAGAATTGTTGCAGCCTCCCTACACCACTCAAAAATACACTTTTCAGCAGATGAAATAATTCTCTCGACAAGTAACACTTCTTTGTGTCCAGGGTAGGAGTCCTTACTGTGAGGCTGGAAATTGTCCAAAATGTTTAAGACATAAAGAAAGAAAGACTTGCACTTATGTAGCATCATTCACTACCCCAGGACGCCCAAAGTGCTTTCTAGACAATGAAGTACTTTCGCAGTGTAGTCACTGTTGTAATGGACTTATAGCACTGAAATTTCATTACCAGTCAACAATAGTACATTAAACAATGCATTCTACATAAGAACATAAGAATTAGGAGCAGGAGTAGGCCATACGGCCCTCAGCCTGCTCTGCCATTCAATACGATCATGGTTGATCTACAACCTCAGCACCACTTTCCTGCCCTATCCCCATATCCCTTAATTCCCCAGGAGTCCAAAAAATCTATCTATCTCAACTTTGAATATACTCAACGACTGAGCATCCACAGCCCTTTGGGGCAGAGAATTCCAAAGATTCACAACCCTCTAAGTGAAGAAGTTCCACTCGTCTCAGTCTTAAAAGGTTGACCCCTTATCCTGAGACTATGCCCCCTAGTTCTGGACTCTCCGGCCATGGGAAACAATCTCTCAGCATCTAACCTGTAAATCCCCCTCAGAATCTTATATGTTTCAATGAGATCTCCTCTCATTCTTCTAAATTCCAAGGAGTATAGGCCTAATCTATTCAATCTCTCCTCACAGGACAACTCTCTCATCCCAGGGATTAGTCAAGTGAACCTTCATTGAACCGCCTCTAAGGCAAGTATATTCTTCCTTAGATAAGGAGACCAAAACTGTACACAGTACTCCAGGTTGGTCTCACCAAAGCCCTGTACAATTGCAGCAAGACTTCCTTACTTTTGTACTCTAACCCCCTAGTAATAAAGGCCAACATGTAATTTGCTTTCCTAATTGCTTGCTGTACCTGCATGCTAACTCTCTGGGGTAGATTTTCCCGAACCTGTCGGGAAGAAGGCGGGACTTCCCCTTTTGGGTTTTTGACACGCCTACTTTGACCTCCGGCCAATCTGCGCGATTTTCCCTTGATTGACCTTGTTGAGCCCGCCCAGCGGGCTCAGCAGGCCAATTAAGGGCCACTCGGCAACAGGTGATGTCACAGGCTGAAATTTCATCTGTCAAGAGCTCTTGACAGATGAAATATCAGCGTTTGACAGCTGTTTGAAGCTGTGAAACACTGACAGTCTGAGTTCTACCATGAGTCATTCTGCACAGACTCAGTTAGAACTCTTACCGGCACTCAAAGCTGAAGGCTGTCACTTTTCACAGATTGCAGCCGTTCAGCTTTCAGTTCCGGCTGAGTGATGGTCACCCGACGCCTACAGGAAGAAAGGCTGTGAAGGTAAGTACAGGTAAGTAAAAGTTCTATACACACTTTAGACACACCAAACACACTTACCTTTACACTCATGCACCCATCACTCACCTGAGAGCCAACATCACGACCCCTCCAACTCCTTCAACCCGACGGCCCACCTGCTCTAACCTGGCGTGGTTTGGAGCCGTCGGGAAACCCACACGAAACCCCTCAAAATAGGGATTAGGCTAAAAACTGCCTGTTAACTATCTGTTAACAGGCAGTTAATTGGCACTAATCCCTTCCCACCTGGTTTCGGCGGGTCCCAGTGCGGGGCGGGTACCCGCCGCCCCTGAAACTTACATGGGGCGGGGTTTTGGGCGGGATGGTGTCGGGACCCCCAAATTCGGGATTTCCCCCCCCCCCACATGCCTGAAACCCCGCCTGATGGCTCCACGAAAATTGAGCCCTCTGTGTTTTCTGTACATGGACACCTAAATTTCTCTGAACACCAACATTTAATAGTTCCTCACCATTTAAAAAATATTCTGTTTTTATATTCTTCCTACCAAAGTGAATAACCTCACATTTCCCCATATTATACTCCATCTGCCATCTTATTGCCCACTCACTTAATGGGCGCTCTCTTGCCAGCCCTGGGGAGGCGGGTTTGGTGGCGGGACTGCCAGGAAAATGGCAGAATCTGGGGGTGGGTGCCCATCCCACCCCCAACCCACCTCCGTGCTATCTTCCCAGGAGGCAGATAGCCGACCCATGCTGGGTCCCATCTCCTGGAGGCGGGAAGGGGATTACAGCCACTTAACTGCTTGTTAACAGGTAGTTAATAGGCAGATAAGAGGATTATCCCCATTTTACCCACACAAGTGCAGGCTTCCTGAAGGCTGTGAACCCCAAGGTGAGCAGTGGGTCTGTGGGGGTCGGAGGGGTGCAAAAGTGCGCTATGAAGGTAAGTGATGGGTGCATGTGTGGAGAGGTAAGAATGTGAGGTGAGTGGAAAGAGTTAGAACGTGTTTACTTACCTTTGTTTCCTCCTGCAGGCTTCAAGAGTGGGTGATGCGGAGAGTCTCGCATCTCATTGGCAGAGTTGACAGATGGCTGCTGCATTCTCCAATGCAACAACCATCTAATTTCTGATAAAGAAAGAGGTTTGATGAGCCTTGAATACAAGAACTCATCAAACAACATAGAATGTCAGTGTTTGACAGATTCACAGAGCTGTCAAACGATTGACAGATGAAACATCATACGCTGATGTTCTCTGTAACCGGCTTCCCCTTAATTAGCCTGCTAAGCCTGCTGGGTGGGTTTAACAAGGTCAATCAAGGGAAAATAGCGTGGGTTGGCCAGAAGTCGATGGAGGCGGGCTTAAAACCTGACAAGTGGGAGTCCCGCCTCCAAAAGCTCCCCATTGGCAAAATCCAGCCCAACCTGTCCATATTCCTTTGCAGGCTCTTTGTGTCCTCCTCACAGCCTGCTTTCCCACCTAGCTTTGTATCATCAGCAAACTTGGATACATTATGCTCTGTCACTTCATCTAAGTCATTAATATAGATTGTAAATAGCTGAGGCCCAAGCACTGATCCTTGTGGCACCCTACTAGTTATAGTCTGCCAATCTGAAAATGACCAGTTTATCCCAACTCTCTGCTTTCTGTCCATTAATTGATCCTCTATCCATACTAATACATTATCTCCAATCCCATGAGCCCTTATCTTGTGTAATAACATTCTATGTGGAACCTTATTGAATGCCTTTTGGAAATCCAAATATACTACATCCACTGGTTCCCCTTTATCTACCCTGCTAGTTACATTCTCAAAAAACTCTAATAAATTTGTCAACCATGATTTCCCTTTCATAAATCTATGTTGACTCTGCCTAATAGTATTATGATTTTCTAAGTGCCCTGTTACCACTTCCTTAATAATGGATTCCAGCATTTTCCTTTTTATTCGTTCATGGGATCCAGGCGTCGCTGGCAAGGCCAGCATTTATTGCCCATCCCAAATTCTAGCAAGCAGAGGAAATCTCTACACATTTACAATGTTGCTATATATAGCATGCAAATGTATGGCAAGGTGATTTTTTTTATTCGTTCATGGGATATGGGCGTCACTGGCAAGGCCAGCATTTATTGTCCATTCCTAGTTGCCCTTGAGAAGGTGGTGGTGAGCCGCCTTCTTGAACCGTTGCAGTCCGTGTGGTGAAGCTACTCCCACAGTGCTGTTAGGAAGGGAGTTCCAGAATTTTGACCCAGCGACGATGAAGGAATGGCGATATATTTCCAAGTCAGGATGGTGTGTGACTTGGAAGGGAACTTGGAGGTGGTGGTGTTCCCATGCACCTGCTGCCCTTGTCCTTCTAGGTGGTAGAGGTTGCGGGTTTGGGAGGTGCTGCCAAAGAAGCCTTGGCGAGTTGCTGCAGTGCATTTTGTAGATGGTACACACAGCAGCCACGGTACGCCGATGGTGGAGGGAGTGAATGTTTAAGGTGGTGGATGGCGTGCCAATCAAGCAGGCTGCTCTGTCCTGGATAATGTTGAGCTTCTTGAGTGTTGTTGGAGCTGCACTCATCCAGGCAAGTGGAGAGAATTCCATCATACTCTTTACTTGTGCCTTGTAGATGGTGGAAAGGCTTTGGGAGAGTCAAGAGGTGAGACACTCGCCGCAGAATACCTAGTCTCTGACCTGCTCTTGTTGCCACAGTATTTATGTTGCTGGTCCAGTTAAGTTTCTGGTCAATGGTGACCCCCAAGATGATGATGGTGGGGGATTCGGCGATGGTAATGCCGTTGAATGTCAAGGGGCAGTGGTTTGACTCTCGCTTGTTGGAGATAGTCATTGCCAGGCATGTGTGTCGTGAATGTTACCTGCCATTTATCAGCCCAAGCCTGAATGTCGTTCAGGTCTTGTTGCATGCAGGTATGGACTGCTTCATTATCTGAGGAGTTGCGAATGGCACTAAACACGGTGCAGTCATCAGCGAACATCGCCATTTCTGACCTTATGTTGGAGGGAAGGTCATTGATGAAGCACCTGAAGATGGGTGGTCCTAGGACACT
Source organism: Somniosus microcephalus (assembly GCF_052327205.1). Lineage (NCBI taxonomy): Eukaryota > Metazoa > Chordata > Chondrichthyes > Squaliformes > Somniosidae > Somniosus > Somniosus microcephalus. Next base: position 150,195,557 of record NC_140999.1, read on the forward strand.
GCCCTGAGGAACTGATGTCAGGCTAACTGGCCTGTAGTTCCCTGTTTTCTCTCACCCTCCTTTCTTGAATAGCGGGGTTACATTAGCTAACTTCCAATCCATTGGAACCTTTCCAGAATCTAGAGAATTTTGGAAGATCACAACCAATGCATCCACTATCTCTGCAGCCACCTCTTTTAGAACTCTAGGATGTAGTCCATCAGGTCCAAGGGATTTGTCGGCTTTTAGTCCCATTAGTTTCCCAAGTACTTTTTCTCTACTGATATTAATTACTTTAAGTTCTTCACTCTCATTAGCCCCTTGGTTCCCCACTATTTTTGGTATACATTTTGGGCAAGAAATTCAGTATCGTCCCATTTGGGGTGCAATTATCGGCCGGGTGCAAAGATTAGCGCCTGGCGCTAATTATCACCTCCAACTGCAAACTTGGCTTTTATCGCCCCTGGAGGTGATTGGAGGGCTAAATCAGGCGCTTCACACCTGTCTTAAGGCGCAAAGGCTGAGGAGCGAGGCGTTACCTCAGAGCGCTGGCGAAGCTCATGTGATGTCAGTCAGCAATGGAACACAGACACACTGGCGCCGGCCAGTTTTCAATTTCAATTTCAATTCAATTTCAATTTCAATTTTTATTTGTCACATAACCAAATACAACAAGTGAAATCCAGTCAGTGAAATGCTTTTTTCTTAACAAGCCGAGCGCACCAATCAGCAAAGGACACTTAGCTGCCTGGTACGCACGGAGCCCGCAAGTTCTTAAAGGGGAGGGTTGATCTTGCTTTCCATCCACATCCTGCTCATTGCAGCCTTGAATCTCGGCCTGGAGAGACCTGTACATCAAATCTGCTGGAAAGAACAATGGAGAGAACCAGGGAAAGAGCTCAGAGTGCAGCCCCCACTGTCTCTTCTAAATCGATACAAGGAAGGGCAAATAAAAATGAACCTGCAAAGTGTTGCTCAGTACCCAAAACTCCTTCACACAGCGTTGAATCTCTCCAGAAGTCTCTCTCTCTCTCTCTCTCTCTCTCAGAATGTGTAGTGCAAAAATGTCACCAACAAAAAAAGTCAGGAAGCGTTCGCCTTTAAATAGTGCTCCCCCAGTCCCTTCCTGACTGCAAAATGCTCCCCTCAACCTGTCGTTGCTAGCGGCAGGCGGTAAGGCAGGGGGCGCCACACAATATCCGGTCTGGGGCGCTAACAGGGCATTGCGCACTCGACTGACGTCACGATCTGCCGCACAGGAGATCGTGGCGGTAGTGTTTAGCGCCGCCGCAAAATGTCTAGTTAATTTTGTGAGCGACGCAAACATCGCCGTCCCCGGGCGCTAGTTGCTTTGTGCCCCATTAGTGCCCTCTTAGGGCGCTAACAGGAGGTGCAAACAACTGAATTTTTCCCCCTTTGTGTCTTCTACTGTGAAGACAGATACAAAATATTTATTTAAGGTTACTGCCATTTCCTCGTTCCCCAATATAAGTTCTCCTGTCTCAGCCTCTAAGGGACCAATGCTTCTGAACTCAGTCATTATAGCACAGGTGCATATTCACATGGGTGTTCAGAGAAATTGCTTTTCGGAATGCTGTATGCAGTATAGTTCCATTAATTAAATGTGAGCTGTTCCAGTTAATGGAAAAATAACATCTTTAGGTCTCTTTTCAACTGAATAATAAATTGTTGTCTATAGAGTAATAATAATGTGTGACTTACATGTACCCAGTGTCCCCCATAACAATCACAGGTACCAATTTTGTTGCATATTAAGCATTTGTTCATACTCCCCTGTAGCCAGTTTCTTAATGTCTTCCTGTTCTGTTAAGACATCCTACCTTCTTCTCCCGATACTCATCCAGCATAAGAAAATCAGCAATCTTCATTTTGGAGTGCCCATCAATATCACAGCTTTATTAGTCAGGTTTAGATAGATTTTTCATGATCTTCTTGAGCATTCTATCCTTAACTGGATTTACTCTTGTTTGTTTTTACATCATCCTTATTGTCAATCCATTTTAAGACCTTGACAACTTTATATATGAAGAGAGTATGTAATCTTATCCAGAATTAAGGCCCTGTTGTGACTTTAGTCTGCAAGAATTAATTTAAAAACTTGACTGGCAAATACCCTGTTCCTATAACATAGTCGAACAATGATAGTTTGTGTACTCCAGAGGCACACAGTAACAGATGCAGCACCTGTACCCTGGGATATAATTAACTTGGAAAAACAATAGATATCGATATTGAGTCATTATTATCTTCCACAGCCACCCTCTCTATTCCTCTGATAATTCCCTTCCTATGCTTTTACTTCCAATTTCCTTTTGTCTATTTACTTCTAATTCCCAATCTTAATTTTTCTATCCCATATATCTTTCTTTATGCCTCTCTTGACGCCGTCCTGAACTTGTGAAAGGCGCAAGTACTTTCTTTTCTCTTGACTTTCCCCATGCCACTTGGTTGGCCCCTGGCCCAGTTTCCTGTTGTGGCTTTGAGTCTTCCTCCTTGGCTGCCTGTGATGCATCCATAATATAATGTTGCTCCCTTTTGCTTTGGCTGCTGCTCAATGGGGTTATGACAGTATAATAGAGATGATTCCCTCTGTTCACTATTGGTGGTAAAATTGTAAATGCTTCGATAAAAAATGCTCTTATGGAACAGCGAACAGAGGAAATATGTTGGAAATGTGACAATGCTCCTTCTGCCTCTTCACGTCTATACGTCTTAGGCAGGACGTCTAAAAGTATGCCAAAAATTGCAACTGAATGAAATCCTGGTATTACAATCTATCTTTTAATAATTGTATCCAAATCTTTAGCATATAAAATACTTGGTTTAAATTTAATTTAATTGCTAAGCAAATTATGTTATAACTAGAAAAATAAAATAATTTATATCTCACTGCTACAATTACTCCATGGAGCAAATAAACTTGGAATGTTTTGTTTTTCAGATCCAAAAAAATGTGTCTTATATTGGAAATTTAGTCGCCTTTGATAGAATTTATTATCCAGAAGAAATATTCCATAATGGGAAAAATAACATTCCAGGAGACAGGCAAAATTTGATTTATTATCTGTTCATTCATAGTGGAGTGCAGATGAATTTCTCTTGACTACAAGTGAACAACTATGTATTAAATTACTAACTTAGTGAGAATGGAAAGAACATTAACGAAACAAAGTAGAGAATGCCAGAGCAATAGTCTGTTCATAACATGTTCACAATGTCATTACAACACCCAAGAGCTTTGTTTATTTTTTTATATGACGTGTATGATGCCGTGCAACACTTACCTATCCTTATTTACTGGGTAATTACTTTATATGGCATGGTACTAAGCTGTTCAGACAGAAAAGTCTCTCATTTGTGCTTAGTTGGATGGTGCCAGCCAGGACAACACTTGGGGCACCTCAAATGCCTCAGTGCCCCTGGGCTAAACCACAACATAAACAGTCTCATTGCTACCTAGAGACTGTGCTGCAGAAGTGCATGTGTACGTCTGTCATGTGAGAATAGGATCAGGCTTGGCTGTGATATCTTCCATGGTTGGAAAATCCTGCCAATATTTTATTGTCTAGGTTCACAACTTAAGATTGGCAACTTAGGAAAGGACAGCGAAGTGGGGAAGTTGTCAAAAAAACTGTTTACCTTTCTATCTACTGATGGAAGCATATACTGAACTTTATAAGTAAATCATTCTTTTCATTAGAAGTTTGTCTTATTGAGTGGATTTCGGGTGGGTGGAGGGCAGGGCGAATGGAATGCACACTCGCTGGCCTAAGTTTCAGGCCGGGGATATTTTAACTGTTCGGCCTCATTTAAATGCTATTGTCCACTGCTCTCCCAGAACGGGCAAGAAGAGGGCACAGAGTGGCTGCTGGTGGGAAAGATCAGGCGGCACTTGACCACCCGCCGGTTTTCTGGTAATTGACAGGGAGGGGGTTTCGGGAGGGTCTCGCGGGAGGGAAGAGCATTAGTCGGGACAGGGAACGCCACAACTTTCCTTGTGGGGCCCGGAGGGGTACTCCTGCTCTCTTAGCCCACAAAGGAAAGTTTTACACTTACCTTGGAGGGCCTCTTTGTTCTTCCCATCAACTGCCTGCTGCTTCCTATTAACATCATAGGAATCTGATTTGCATGAGTTCATGAGGCTCTAGCCTGCTTTAGGCGGACGTCTCATCCACCCGCAGAACCCTGCAGGTTAGAATCGGAAATGGCAGGACAGGGTCAGGTCCGAGCTTTTATTTGTATTTTACTGCCCCCCTTCCTGCCCAGTCTCCGCCAGGCAGGGTTAAAATCAATCTCAAAGTTTTTTCAGATACGCAGAAATGATTTTAACCAACTTTAATCTTGATTGCAGAACAAGTTTCTTACTGAGAGATTCCAAGTTACTTTTGAGTTATTTAATAGCATCTTTAGATTAGGATCAAGGAATAAAAGACATTCTGATTTCTAATCTCAAATTCGGGATACTTACTAAAGAATTTTGTGTCTAATGTCAATTGAGTTCATGTTCAAGTGTGTACCCAACCCTAAATGTCAGGTACCTGGATGTGCTACATGATGCATGTAAGAAGGATGTTTTTCTGAAATTGAGGAGACTGTCCATGACTAGACCCAAGACTATGGTAGCCAAGTGATTATAGTGCTGGACTAGCAACCTAGAGAATCGTAACTTCTAAATCCCATCATGGCAAGTTGTGATTTGAAAATGACCATGAAAGCTGGAAGCATAAAAATGTGAAGTGATCTGCATTCAGAACACTTTCCTATAGAATATTCTTGCCCTTTAATGGAGCTTCAGAACCAGAGAAAAGGGAGAATATTCACATTGGCAAAGTTTGTTATATTGAAGTTCTGCTATATTTTGAAACATTTAAGTTATTGTCATACATTTTAATAATACTTTTAAACTGGTACACGTAATAGACTTCCTTTATTAATTAAAATATACATATTTTTTATAGGTCATAAAGTAAAAGAGACAATTAACTTATATAGAAATCTAGGTGGGCTTTGAAAGGCTGAACACTCCATTAAATAAACATTTTCATTTATTGTTGTACAATTGTTTTTGTTTTACTTTGCGCTTTTATTGATTTTGTGTTGTCGTGTGAATTATGTTGTCCATATTTTACTATTTTGCATTTAAAGTGAAGAACAAGTTAGCTTCTTTTAGAGTGGTGACCATGAAGTTGCTGTAATTTTTTTAAAATAAGTTTCTTTTTGCAGGCAATTGTCTTCTGTGAGAAACACATCTTTGAAATCATTTTTTAAAAATTGTGAAAGATGTAGGCCTAGAAATTCACTATGGCCCCGCCAGCTGGCTAACGGCCAAAAGTTAGCGCTGGGCGCGGAGCCATGTGCGACCGTCCGATATTCGCTTTTTGCGCCCCAAGTCGGAACCGGCCGCTATTCCAGGGTGTGCCCGCCCCCGCTTGGGGCGCAGAAACTGAATTTCAGCGCTCTAAGTGCTGCTGCGCCACCCGATGCGGTGCGGCAGGCTGCGGTACTGCAGGCCTCCTCCTTCTCTTAAGGTGGAGGTGCCTGCAACGGGGCGATCGCTGCTGGATTGTGCCGGCAAATGAGCCCGGCACCACGGAGAAGTGCCGGGCTCGCGGAAAGCAGCCGGCAATGCCGCGGGGGGGGGGTGGTGGAGGAGGCCGGGGAAGGAGGTGCGGGCAGGCGGCCGCCGAAAAAGCGGCCGGCCGCACCTCCACCTTTATGCGCCCCACTAAGGCTGCAGTAAGGCCCTGGTCTCCGGATGTTAGTAGCGGCCGCCACGGAGGAGGCGGCGGCAACTGAATATGGGGGTCGGGCCGGCATCGGGGCGGAAACGGGGCACTGCGCACACCGATGACGTCATCGGTGCCGGCGCAGCGCTACCGGCTACCGCCGCCATTACCGCCGAGCTCAATATCAGCGCAACCTCCTATACTGGCGCAGAAACCCTCTTTAGGCGGTAACTGGGCGCAAAGCTTGCAGCGCCTTATTGAATTTCTAGGCCGTAGTGTTTGAATATATCACCAAACATAAAAGTTTGTTCAATTTTAACTAGCCATGCAGAGTCTATTGCTCATCCTTTTTTATATACTTTTTTTTCTCATTTCATTTCTGCCCACTCTGACATTTTCTAGGATAACTATTGTCATAGCAGGAGCCAGGCTGTCTCAGTTCCTGAAATCTCTAGAAGCCCCTTTGCTGAAGCAATTGCCTGTGATAATTATCCCGTGTTGTATGAGATAATTATACCGTGCAGACATTACAGCTTCACCTTCTTACATTATCAGACATCAAATGAAATGCTTCCAACTGCTACAAAGTGGCTAAACAAAACTGTTCCTTTTTTAAGGAAATAGAAAGTAGCTGATTGCACATGAGATTTAAATTCCTGATCCTGAATATAAAAATATATTCATTTTTGAAAAATATTCAGAATTGTCCATTAAACCAGGTGTTGAGAAAAAGGTGCGTCATCTCATTGTATCTCCGATGCAGTTAGTTCCCTGAAGAATAATTTCACATTTTAGGAGCCAAGCTCTTTATTTGGAACTTTCTCCTTTAATGAAACGAAGATTCCCTCATGCATAAGGAAGTGTTTTATAAGAGAAATTGTAACATGAGTGAAATGAAAATCATAGGGTATATTTTCAGGCCATTATATCTGAGCAATCAGAGGTTTAGGGAATCAGAAATACCGGCTCAGATCTAAATTGCAAAATCTGGGCCATTTTAGCATCAGTGTGATCCTGCATCATGCAGCTAGGTTATATTACAATGGTTTTATGTGTGAAGTCCTTTGAAGATGTGGCTGTGCCAAGGGTGCCAGTTGTATATTTTAAAGAAAGAAGAAAGACTTGCATTTATATAGCACCCTTCATGACCTCAGGACGTCCCAAAGTGCTTTACAACCAATTAAGTACTTTTGAAGTCTAGTTACTGTTGTAATGCAGGAAACGCAGCAGCAAATTTGTGCACAACAAGGTCCCACAAACAGCAATGTGATAATGACCAAATGTTGTTTTTAATGATGTTGGTGGAGGGATAAATATTGGCCAGGGCACTGGGGAGAACAGCCCTGTTCCAATTTGAAATAGTGCTGTGGGATCTTTTACATGCATCGGTGAGGGGAAATGGGGCCTCGGTTTAACATTTCATCCAAAAGACAGCGGCCTAGAAATTCGGTGGGGTTAGCGCCCAATTAGAGGCGTTAGAGGGTCTTGCGCCGGAATTAAAGCTGGTAACGAAATTGCGTTGGGCCCTACCATCGGCGTTAGCTGGTAGCGCTGCGCCGGCACCGATGACGTCATCGGTGTGCACAGCGTCCCGGTTGCCGTGGTAACCCGGCCCCAAGCCCAAATTCAGTTGCGGCCGCCTCGCCCGTGGCAGCCGCAACCAACGATTGTTGAAAGGGATATTACACACCTTTGCGCCGGCGCATAAAGGTGGAGCGGCGGTCGGCCGCTTTCCCGGCGGCCGCCTGCCCGCACCTCCCTCCCCGGACTCCTCCACCACCCCCCCGCGGCACTGATGTGTGTGGCCCGCGAGCCCGGCTCTTCCCCGAGGTGCCGGGCTCATTTGTCGGGTGAATCGACCGGCCAGCGGTCGGCTGCAGGCAGCTCCTCCTTAACAGAAGGAGGAGGCCTGCAGTACCCCAGCCTGCCGCACCGCCTCGGGTGCCGCAGCGGGGGATTAGCGCCTGGAAACTGCACTGAACGCCCATAGTGAGGCGCAAAAACCCTCCATTAGCGCCCGCCGCCATCTGGGCCCGGGGCAACCGAATTTTCGTCGGGCGCAGCGGCATTAACGCCGGCGCAAAATTTCGGGCGCTAAAGCCCTGGTGGACCCACAACCGAATTTCTAGGCCAGCACCTCCGACAGTGCAGCACTTCCTTAGTACTGCACTGGAGCGTCAGCCTAGATTTTTGTGCTCAAGTCTCTGGAGTGGGACTTGAACCTTCAACCTTTTGACTCAGAGGCAAGAGTGCTACCAACTGAGCCACAGCTGACAGCTTGAATATTTGACTTGCCAGAGTATGGACATGCATGATAAGCAATGAAAGAGTTGTAAAGTTGTGTGAGGAGTTGGCTTGGGCCAGCAGTAAATGAAAAACAGGTTGAATGGCTTGCATATTTGGATGATGATCTATCTGGTAAATGGTAATCTCACCGTGGCAGCTTCCTTAAGTTGTGCCATCTTCTTTCACAACTGTTCCTAGGTCATGTTGGTACCGTACACAGAATTGACCCCAGCCGCTACCTCTTGCCAGGCATACTGCACTGCTCCCCTCTGGGAAGAATGCATTGGAGTGCTAAACGGGGAAACCTTCCTTGTATCTACCTCCTCCAGCAGCACCCCTCCCCCTTTGTTACCTATCAAAATGGGGGTTCAGAAGCTGTACCTTTTCATTACTTTGCCATAGATTCGGTTTTCTGCCCCCACATATATTTTGCTTTTCTTTCGGTTTTGCTAATCACTTTTTTGCCCTCTTCAGCCCTTGGAAAGGCAAAAAAATATATTTTAAATAATTTCAGCCTCACAGTGAAAGGACCAATATGGACTGGGAGCTCATCATGTATAACTATTTAAGCAAATTGTACAAAGTTGGCCCAGCATGATATCAGCAAGCGCTAAGATGTTTCCACTTGTGGGGGAGTCCAAAACTAGGGGCCATAAATATAAGATAATCATTAATGAATCCAATAAGGAATTGACAAGAAACATCTTTACTTAGAGAGTGGTGAAAATGTGGAACTCGCTACCACATGGAATGGTTGAGGTGAACAGTAGAGATGCATTTAAGGGGAAGTTAGATAAGTACATGAGGGAGAAAGAAATAGAAGGATATGTTGATAGGATGTGATGAAGTAAATAGAGTGGGAGGAGACTCATGTGGAGCATAAATACCGGCATAGACCTGTTGGTCCGAATGGCCTGTTTCTGTGCTGTAAAATTCTATGTAATTCTGTGTAAGTGCATCGTTCTGTACTTTTACCACTTTAGTGCCCATTTTAGAAAATTTCCCCTCATGCTCACATCTTAATGAAACACTAATAATACTAATTTATTTATTTGCTAGCCAAACTCCTTCCTCCAATAAAAAATGAACAATTCAGAAACATCAATTAAAAAGGAAATTATTAGCACAAGTGTTGCAAACAGAATAGTTTGCCAAAGTCAGTGTGATAGGAAAACAAAGCTTCTTTGAGTCAAACTAATAGGAAGGGAGACTAAGAAGGTGAGGGCTGGAGGGAAACTGGTTGATGGTACAGGGACCTCTGGCCTCTTGCTATCCACCCTTGGGGAAGTGGAATAGGTGAAGTGGACAGAGGGTTAGGGATGAGATGAGTAACAATGAAGCAAAGGGGAGGGAAGATTGCAGGTGTTGAGTGGGTTGTTCAAAGAGAAAGAGGTTGGGGTAGTACTGGGAGTGAAGGGGTAGTAGGATACGGAATGATGAGTGGGAAAGTGATGGGTGGTGGATGCGATGGGAGCAATGGGATGTGGGAAGCAAGAGCGATTAGGGAATGGGAAAGGAACTGCTGAGGGAAACAGTTTCCCCATAACCCCAACCACAAATGTAGCCTGCAGCCATTGGTGGCTCCTTTGCCCGCCACACTACACAATACCATCCCATCACTGACCACCTGAAAGGAAAGAAGAAAACAAAAGGTAGAGAAGCAGAAGAGGAAAGCGAGAGAAAGAAAGGAGTTAAGGGAAGAGAAGCAGCAGAGAAGAAAGAGGTAGAAGCAGAAAAGGACAGATTTAGCAACATGTGCGGGTTAGGTTAATTGGCCATGATAAAAAAATTGGCCCTTAGTGTTAGGGGGGATTAAATACGTGGGGTTATGGGGATAGAGCTTAGGTGGGATGGCTGTCGGTGTAGGGACCGGGTGCTAGGGTTTGGATGATCAGCCATGATCTCGTTGAATGGCGGAGCAGGCTCGAAGGGCCGAATGGCCTACTCCTGCTCCTATCTTCTATGTTTCTATGTAACATAAAGACATCTGGGACAGGTGAGGGAGTAACTATATTCTCCAATACTGTGTGCAACACAATAAGCCAAAGGTAAGGTGGGGGTGGGGGGGGGGGGGGGAAGGGGAGGGATCTCTGGACAATCCATTGATAATTTGCCCAACCATATTATGAGACAGTCACATGCCCAAAGGTGACACTGCTTCATTTTATTTTAAAATCCTTATGCTGGTCCTATCTTGGCTGCCGATTGATTTCTACACCTTGCAAATGGAATATGTAAAAATTCATATCAAAGAATTTAGCAATGAAAGAAAAGGTAGGTGTATATATCATGGATTTTATTTTGTAATCACATCTTGCACACTACAACAATTTTAAACTGACATTAAAATGCATGTTATGGAACCTAAAATGGGTGGGCAAGAATCTTCAGGGTGATCACCTTCCAGTGACTTTTAACTGTGTGAGATGGGAGAGATTTGTTAACATCGTCCCAATAAGTCCAAAGGATTCAAATACAAACACATCAATGAATAGCAAGATCTAATCAAGTGATTAAAAACATGCCACCTTCAAGTACAGTTAGTAGATGAAAGTATCTAGCACCATTTACGGTCTTACCCTGACTCTAGTTTCAAGTCCGATAGGCAAATGTACAAACTGTCAGAGTTCGAGGTGAAATGGCCCATAATTAAATGAGATGTTAGCAAAGTACAGTGTTACAGATTAAAGGTGATGTACTAGCTTGCCAAAACACAATCCTTTTAAACAAAAGTAGGTATTTACAAAAGAATCTTCAAAGTCAGATACTCCACACCAAACAAACACTCCGTAACTTATACAGCTTTATATTTGGCAAACCATTCTCTACTCAGCACAGCTACAGCAGTAATAAGACAAAAATTCAGCTGGATAATTTAGGAATTTCTCACACACACCATTAACCATTTACTTTTTGCAGGGAGACTAATTTCACCAAAATGTTGCTTACTTACATGGAAGGTTTCCCCCTGTTTAGTGAGCATAAGATATAGAAAGAGTTTGCTTAATCTGACAGCTGTACTATACAATGCTACCAATGACATTTTCTATTTATAGATGGAACTTACTCCCTTTATTAACAAGTTCAACCCACAACATCAAGTGCCAAATAGATAGTTCTATTGAAGGCCTAGATACTTTTATGCTGTGTAAAGATACAAAGACCTTATGGGCAGCAACAGGCCATAATTAAGCTGGGATTCCTCCACAGAATAATTCATTGGCATTGACTTTAACTTAACAATAATTCAACAAATATATAATTTTATGTTAAATTTAAAGATAAAGCTATTATGAAATAAAAGAACATATAAACAGTAAAATAAATATATCTTAGGCATTCTTGTTCAGAAGTATGATTGAAAAATACTTAAGTCAATTTTATCTATTTAATTTGATGAATTGGGCCTAATTTATATAATTAATTTGCATAAATCATTATTTGCATCAGAGAAGTTCAGTTATTCTTCAAATGGTTGTGGATTCATTCAACAATAGCATGCTGGGGGATAGATTAAGAAATTACCATCTTCTAAATGTAGGGACCAAGTGAGCAACTCCAATGATTACAGTATAACCCTTCCACAACTGGCAATGCTTAAGTTCACGTAATAATATCAATAAAAGCACAATGGTTTAATTACACACAGAATATAAAAACATATTAAATAATTTGTTGGTAAATCTTTTCTAATTGCAGGTTGAATCTGTTAATCAATATAATGCGTCTATATATACACATGTTAAAATACATTGGCAGATTATGATGTCAATAACAATTAATACTCTGAATGTTTTAAATATTGTTAGATTACTGATATTCTGCTGATTTTTGCCTGCTTACAACTTTCTGTATTGCACATGAAATAAGAACCAATAATCTGAATGCAAAAAAGCATGACCTATTATATAGAAGTACTGAACTCAGAAACAAAAGTCGTATCTTGATAGCCAGGATATTATTATTAGATTCGTTCCAGGGTGTTCTTCACAAAGTGATAGAAAGGCCTTTAGCCAGAAAGTTCCTCTTGTAGCTCCTTGTTCCTGCGGACCTCAGCTGCATGCCTTTCCTGTCACACAAAATGCACAAATTATCAAAGACAAAATACCTGAAAAATGAGTTTTAAAAATTTAATCCCTTTATTGGCATCAGCTCGGACTAGTTCTAACAAAATACTTCCAGGATGAGACAAACCTGGAATTAGGATGGACAATTCTTTGTCATTTTTGTGCAGTTGACAGATTTTCTGATTTGTTTGACAATCTGAAGATCTCACAAAAAATGATACAGATGAGCTTCACTCTTCCCAACCTCCTGAGGTGAAGCACTCAATTTCCAGGAAGTGTTCTACCCTGTAGGTTTTTAAAATGAGCTTTGTGGAATCCAGGAGGTGCGGAAGGTCTTTAAATTTCTGTCCATCTTAGGCCTTGCAGGCCAGGCACCACAAGCAGAGTGTTTTGAGAATGCTGTATTCTATGATTTTCAATATTTATTGATCTACTAGCACATTATTTTTGTTTCTGTTTACAATTTTGAGAAATTTGCAATGACACATTGTTTTTCTGAAACTGACTTTTGAAAATCGGAATAGGGATCACCAGAAATATGCCAATATTTGCAGGGGGTCCCCAGGAGTGTGTCCATATATGTCGGGGGTCCCCAAAAATGGGTCAATATTTGAATGGGGACTCCTCACAGATAACTTTGGAAACCACCATCAGTGGCAGGGTGAGGATCATGACAAGATTCATCCAATGTGAACAAGTTTATTTGAATTGCACACTAAGTTGGCACTCTCTAATTGGGCTGCTATCAATAAAGACTTAAACAAAATTATTTATAAAAAATCATTTCCTTTTAGTGTGGGTAATGCAGATAGAAAGCATTTTACTCATCATTAAACAATATTATATTAGACAAAACTGTTCAGTAAAGCATAAATTTAACAGTTTGAAAAAATATAACATTTTTGTTTGTTAACTGTTGTACCTGAAGTACATTTTCTATTGCAGCCTGTTTGTGAATTCAGGTATGTGAAATGCACAGACTAGAGCTGAAAGACCAGGAATAAAAAACAAAACAAAATGATGGATGCATTGGGATATAAATTTGTCTTGGGTGGTATCGTAATACGGGCGATAGCAAATTAGCAGCCCATTTTGCCTTCCGCCCGATTATCTTGGCTTCAGCTTACAGGCTGACACAAGTAAGTGAGCAAGCCACTCGGCTGAAACAGGCAACAGGCAACAGGCGCAAGGCTGCTTAACTATACAAATCGGGGTCCTACACCAGTTGCAGGACCCCAGTTGCAAAATGTAGGTACAAATGAGTGGAACGTGCGATGTGCGTACTCATAGAAACATAGAAGATAGGAGCAGGAGTAGGCCATTCGGCCCCTCGAGCCTGCTCCGCCATTCAATGTGATCATGGCTGATCATCCAAATTCAGTACCAGGTCCCTGCTTTCTCCCCATTCCCCTTGATCCCTTTAGCCTTAAGAAATATATCCAACTCCTTCTTGAATATATTTAATGAATTGGCCTCTACTGCCTTCTGTGGTAGAGAATTCCACAGGTTCACCACTCTCTGGGTGAAGAAATTCCTCCTCATTTCTGTCCTAAATGGCATACCCTTTATCCTTAGACTGTGACCCCTGGTTCTGGACTCCCCGACCATCGGGAACATCCTTCCTGCATCTAGTCTGTCCAGTCCTGTCAGAATTTTATAAGTTTCAATGAGATCCCCTCTCATTCTTCTAAACTCCAGCCAGTACAAGCCCAATCGACCCAATCTCTCCTCATACGTCATACCTGCCATCGCAGGTATCAGCCTGGTGAATTTTCGCTGAACTCCTTCCATGGCAAGAACATCCTTCCTCAGATAAGGCGACCAAAACTGCACACAATACTCAAGATGTGGTCTCACCAAGGCCCTGTACAACTGCAGCAAGACATCCTTGTTCCTGTACTCAAAGCCTCTCACTATGAAGGCCAGCATACCATTTGCCTTCTTAACCGCCTGCTGCACCTGCATGCTTATCTTCAGCGACTGGTGCACAAGGACACCCAGGTCTCGTTGCACTTCCCCTTCTCCCAATCTATTGCCATTCAGATAATAATCTGCCTTCCTGTTTTTGCCACCAAAGTGGATAACCTCGCATTTATCCACATTATACTGCATCTGCCATGCTTCTGCCCAATCACCCAACCTGTCCAAATCATCCTGCAGTTTCTCGGCATCCTCCTCACAGCACACACGCCCACCCAGCTTTGTGTCGTTTGCAAATTTGGAGATATTACATCTAGTTCCCTCGTCTAGATCATTAATATATATTGTGAATAGCTGGGGTTCTAGCACCGGTCCCTGCGGTACCCCACTAGTCACTGCCTGCCACTCGGAAAAAGACCCGTTTACTCCAACTCTTTGCTTTCTGTCTGCCAACCAGTTTTCTATCCAAGTCAATACCTTGCCCCCAATCCCATGTGCCTTAACTTTACATGCTAACCTCTTATGCGGGACCTTATCGAAAGCCTTCTGAAAGTCCAACTATACCACATCCACTGGTTCTCTCTTATCTATTTTACCAGTTACATCCTCAAAAAATTCCAGTAGATTAGTCAAGCACGATTTACCTTTTGTAAATCCATGTTGACTTTGTCCGATCCTGTCACTGTTTTCCAAGTGCTCAGCTATTACATCCTTTATAATGAACTCTAGCATTTTCCCCACTACCGATGTCAGGCTTACCGGTCTGTAATTCCCCGTTTTCTCCCTACCACCTTTTTTGAATAGTGGGGTAACATTAGCTGCACTCCAATCCATGGGTACTGTTCCAGATTCCATCGAATGTTGGAAGATGATCAGCAATGCATCTACTATTTCTAGGGCCACTTCCTTAAGTACCCTAGGATGTAGATTATCAGGCCCTGGGGATTTATCGGCCTTCAGTCCCATCAATTTCCTTAACAGCATTTCCTTACAAATACTGATTTATTTCAGTTCCTCCCCTTCATCAGACCCTATGTTCCCCAACATCTCTGGGAGGTTATTTGTGTCCTCCTTTGTGAAGACAGAACCAAAATATGTATTTAATTGTTCTGCCATTTCTTTGTTCCCCATTATAAATTCCCCTGATTCTGAC
The DNA here is from genome assembly GCF_052327205.1 of Somniosus microcephalus. Taxonomy (NCBI): domain Eukaryota; kingdom Metazoa; phylum Chordata; class Chondrichthyes; order Squaliformes; family Somniosidae; genus Somniosus; species Somniosus microcephalus. The sequence goes on from NC_140999.1 coordinate 150,210,709, forward strand.
TGCAAGGGACCTACGCTTCATTTCACCAATCTTTTTCTCTTCACATATCTATAAAAGCTTTTACAGTCAGTTTTTATGTTCCCTGAAAGCTTACTCTCATATTCTATTTTCCCCTTCTTAATTAATCCCTTTGTCCTCCTTTGTTGAATCCTAAACTGCTCCCAATTCTCAGGTTTACTGCTTTTTCTGAACAATTTATATGTCCTCTCCTTGGATCTTATGCTATCCCTAATTTCCCTTGTTAGCCACTGTTGAGTCACCTTTTTTGTTTTATTTTTATGCCAAACTGGGATGAACAATTTCTGTAGTTCATCCATGCAGTCTTTGAATGCTTGCCATTGCCTATCCACTGTCAACCCTTTGAGTGACATTCCCCAATCAATCCTACCCAACTCGCGCCTCAGACCATCATAGTTTCCTTTATTTAAATTCAGGACCCTAGTCTCTGAGTCAACCACTTCATTCTCCATCTTAATGAAGAATTCTATCATATTATGATCGCTCTGACCCAAGGGGCCTTGTACAACAAGATTGCTAATTAATTCTTTCTCATTACATAATACCCAGTCTAAGATGGCCTGATCTCTGGTTGGTTCCTCGACATATTGGTCCAGGAAACCATCCCGTAAACACTCCAGGAATTCCTCCTCCACAGTATTATTACTAATTTGGTTAGCCCAATCTATATGTACATTAAAGTCTCCCATGATGACTGCTGTGCCCTTATTGCATGCTTCCCTAATTTCCCTTTTAATGCCATCCCCAACCTCCGCATTACTGTTTGGAGGTCTATATACCACTCCCACTAACGTTTTCTGCCCCTTGGTATTTCTCAGTTCTATCCATACAGATTCCACATCATCAGAGCTAATATCCTTCCTTACAATTGTGTTAATCCCTTCTTTAACCAGCAATGCTACCCCACCTCCCTTTCCTTTTTGCCTATCTTTCCTGAATATTGAATACCCCTGGATGTTGAGTTCCCAGCCTTGGCCACCCTGGAGCCATGTTTCCGTAATCCCAATCAAATCATATTCGTTTACCTCTATTTGCGCAGCTAATTCATCCACTTTATTACAAATGCTCCTTGCACTAAGACACAAAGGGGGAGAAATTGGGTATGTAGTGCCACCTATTAGCGCCTAAAGAGGGCAGTCAGTGGCTGTAGCACCACTGGCCCGCCTCCCGCGATATTCAGCGGCGGCGCTAATGGTGGCGTTAGCCTGTTGCGCTGCGCCGCCATCGATGACATAATCGGTGTGCGCAGCGCCCCATTAGCGCCCCGATCGCGATATTTGGTAGCGAACGCCGCTGTAGCGCCGTTCGCTACCCGTGCCCGGTTCACAGGGCCTTGCTGTGCCGGCAGTGGCGCAAGTTAAGGTGGAGGTGCGGGGCCGCCGCCTTTTTCGGCAGCCGCCTGCCAGCACCTCCGTCCCCGGCCTCCTGACCACCCCCCCCCCCCCCGCCGCCGCGGCATTGCCGGCTGTTTCCCGAGAGCCCAGCACTTCTCCTCGGTGCCGGGCTCTTTTGCCAGCACTCGCGATCGGGGATCGCGCTGTTGCAGGCCCCTCCCCCTTAACAATGGGAGGAAGGCCTGCAGTACCGCAGCATGCCGTGCCGCAGCGTGTGGCGCTGCGGCACGTTGCGCTGCGATATTCAGTTTCAGCGCCCTAAGAGGGACGCGGAGCGCCTCGAGCCTCGCCCCGTCTCCCTCTAGGGGCGCTGAAACTGAATTTCTGACGTTCACTAATGCTCCGAACGCTGCGCAAAAATCAGCGCCCAGGCGAACTTGGCGCCACTTTGGCGCCTCAACCCAATTTCTCCCCAAAGTCTTCAGGCTTGTTTTTTTAACGCTCTTAGACCTATTAGAATTATTATTTACTGTGGTCATGTTTGATTTAAACTGTTGATTTCTCTGACTGCCACTTTTTTGTTTTTCTCCTTCCTATCTTTTGCTTTTATCCTTGTTTCCCTTTCCTCTGTCCCCCTGCTCAGATTCCCAACCCCCTGCCATTTTAGTTTAAACCCTCCCCCAGAGCACTAGCAAACACTCCCCCTAGGACATCGGTCCCGGCCCTGCCCAGGTGCAAACCATCCAGTTTGAACTGGTCCCACCTCCCCCAGAACCGGTTCCAATGTCCCAGGAATTTGAATCCCCCCCCCTGCACCATTCCTCTAGCCACGTATTCATCTGAAATATCCTTCTTTTTCTACTCTGACTAGCACGTGGCACTGGTAGCAATCCTGAAATTACTACCTTTGAGGTCCTATTTTTTAATTTACCTCCTAACTCCCTATATTCAGCATTTAGGACCTCATCCCGTTTTTTACCTATATTGTTAGTGCCTATATGCACCACAACAACTGGCTGTTCACCCTCCCCTTCCAAAATGTTCTGCAGCTGCTCTGAGACCTCCTTGACCCTTGCACCAGGGAGGCAACACACCATCCTGGAGTCTCGTTTGCGGCCGCAGAAACGCCTATCTATTCCAGTCTAGTTGTAGCAGGCGTTGACTGTCCTAACCAGGGGCCCTTCAAGGGACCCCTGGAGGCTGCTCATAAAAAGGCCCAGGAACTTTTGAGTTTTTATTTTTGTGGATCCAGAAGAAGCAGGAGTGCTCCTGGACTCACAAAATAAATCCAGCCCATTTAAGGTTCTCCTCAGAATTGCCTCCCTGCCACCCCACCGTCTCACTTCAACATTGGAGCCAGCCGATTTCCCACCTCCCCATATAGTGCCCACAGCTCGCCAATGGCATTTAAATGAGGTCTGAAGCTGAATTTGGCTCGAGTCTCAGGCCGGCATGGAGCAGCATTTTGGGCGCAAGCTGGATTTCTCCCCTTGTATTTCTGTAACTCATATGTAAAGCTTGGAGTCAGTAGTACTCATGTGAATCAGTTGCTGGCTCCCCACATTATAATGTGCAGAAACCTGTGGTCTACTATGTCCTCTGCTTACCTGATGTGATATAATGCTCGCTGCAGCATCTTAGCACTTAGCTCCACCATGCACTAGGCTCATTATGGATACAGTTTTAATACAAATTATGGGTGATCCCCATAATGCAGTTGGAATGCATAAGCAGCACGACTGATGCACAGTGCCTATTTGCAATGATAGCTTCAAGCCAAATTGTAGCAAGCAGAGGAAATCTCTACAAACACATTTACAATGTTGCTATATATAGCATGCAAATGTATGGCAAGGTGATTTTTTTTATTCATTCATGGGATGTGGGCGTCACTGGCAAGGCCAGCATTTATTGCCCATTCCTAGTTGCCCTTGAGAAGGTGGTGGTGAGCCACCTTCTTGAACCGCTGCAGTCCGTGTGGTGAAGATGCTCCCACAGTGCTGTTAGGGAGGGAGTTCCAGGATTTTGACCCAGCGACGATGAAGGAACGGCGATATATTTCCAAGTCAGGATGGTGTGTGACTTGGAGGGGAACTTGGGGGTGCTGGTGTTCCCATGCGCCTGCTGCCCTTGTCCATCTAGGTGGTAGAGGTTGCGGGTTTGGGAGGTGCTGCCGAAGAAGTCTTGGTGAGTTGCTACAGTGCATCTTGTAGATGGTACACACTGCAGCCACGGTATGTCAGTGGTGGAAGGACTGAATGTTTAAGGTGGTGGATGGGGTGCTAATCAAGCGGGCTGCTTTGTCTTGGATGGTGTCAAGCTTCTTGAGTGTTGTTGGAACTGCACTCATCCAGGCAAGTGGAGAGTATTCCATCACACTCCTGACTTGTGCCTTGTAGATGGTGGAAAGGCTTTGGGGAGTCAGGAGGTGAAACACTCGCCACAGAATACCCAGCCTCTGACCTGCTCTTAGTTCTACAGTATTTATGTGGCTGGTCCAGTTAAGTTTCTGGTCAATGGTGACCCCCCCCCCACCCCAGGATTTTGATGGTGGGGGATTTGGTGATGGTAATGCTGTTGAATGTCAAGGGGCGGTGGTTAGACACTTGCTTGTTAGAGATAGTCATTGCCTGGCACTTGTGTGGCACGAATGTTACCTGCCACCTATCAGCCCAAGCCTGAATGTCGTCCGGGTCTTGCTGCATGCGGGCATGGACTGCTTCATTATCTGAAGAGTTGCGAATGGCACTGAACACTGTGCAGTCATCAGCGAACATCCCCATTTCTGACCTTATGATGGAGGGAAGGTCATTGATGAAGCAGCTGAAGATGGTCACTGCCCTGTGGAACTGATGCAGCGATGTCCTGAGGCTGTGATGATTGACCTCCAACCAGCACAACCATCTTCCTTTGTGCTAGGTATGACTCCAGCAGGTTATTGGTGAGTAAGTGCTGCTTGATAGCACTGTCGACGACACCTTCCATCACTTTGCTGATGATTGAGAGTAGACTGATGGGGCGGTAATTGGCTGGATTGGATTTGTCCTGCTTTTTGTGGACAGGACATACCTGGGCAGTTTTCCACATTGTCGGATAGATGTCAGTGTTATAAGCTGTACTGGAACAGATTGGCTAGAGAAGCAGCTAGTTCTGGAGCACAAGTCTTCAGCACAACAGCCGGGATGTTGTCGGGGCCCATAACCTTTGCTGTATCCAGTGCGCTGAGCCATTTCTTGATATCACGTGGAGTGAATCGAATTAGCTGAAGACTGGCTTCTGTGATGGTGGTGACCTCAGGAGGAGGCCGATATGGATCATCCACTCGGCACTTCTGGCTGATGATGGTTGCAAACGCTTCAGCTTTGTCTTTTGCACTCAAGTGCTGGGCTCCACCGTCATTGAGGATCAGGATATTCATGGAGCCTGCTCCTCTTGTTAGTTGTTTAATGGTCCACCACCATTCACGACTGGATGTGGCAGAACTGTAGAGCTTTGATCTGATCCATTGATTGTGGGATCGCTTAGCCCTGTCTATAGCATGCTGCTTCTGCTTTTTAGCATGCATGTAGTCCTGTGTTGCAGCTTCCCCAGGTTGGCACCTCATTTTTAGGTACGCCTGATGCTGCTCCTGGCATGCTCTTCTAACATTCTTTATTGAACCAGGGTTGGTCCCCGGCTTGATGGTAATGGTAGAGAGAGGGATATGCCAGGCCATGAGGTTACAGATTGTGGTGGAATATAATGCTGCTGCTGCTGATGGCCCACAGTGCCTCATGGATGCCCAGTTTTGAGCTGATAGATCTGTTCTGAATCTATCCCATTTAGCACGGAGGTGGTGCCACACAACACGATGGAGGGCGTCCTCAGTGTGAAGATGGAACTTCGTCTCCACAATGACTGTGCGGTGGTCTCTGCTACCAATGCTGTCATGGACAGATGCATCTGCGACAGGCAGTTTCAAATCATTTCAATGGGTAACTTGATCACACAACTCGTAACTCACTGATGACAATGTACCAATGCGGTGCAATGACTAGATTTAAACACATATTTAATAGCTCAGCATTATGAATTAAATCAATGTCATAAGATTATTGCCAAATATAATTTCATCTGAATATGTTAGTTTTTGCATATTTTTTGCAATGGGTATATAATTGCAGGAAACTTTCTGATATCCGGCACTGACGGGACCGAGCTGGTGCCGTACCATCAAAACTGCCGTACAAACCAGCGCTAATGTTAAAACATCAACAAACCCTGCAACAGCTTCAAAACAGTCGGCCGCAGCTTAAAAGCGTCTCTGTAGCTAAGCAACAGCTTCAGCTAGACCTTGCAGAGCCTGACTGGAAAAAAAAAGCAACGAGAAGTAAAAAAAACTTATAGGAAATGGCTCCTGAATTTTGCCGGTAGATAGAGCTTTCCGGACATTTAACCTCCGGTTAAACGAAAGTTTCCTGTAGTTGAAGAGAGTGGAAACCTGCTAACAGCAGATTATGGGTTAGGAATTGGACCTCGTTGCACCTGGTTTAGAGACGGAAAACGAGTGCTATGAAAGCCAATTTCGGTGACCAGCATCCGGTGGCAAAGTATGCCTGAAAGACATCTGACCTGATATTGGGTTGGGAAATTATCCAGGCATCCCTGGTGGCTACCTGAAACGGACATTAGGCCTCTTATATATATAAATGAGAAATCTAATACCTGTTTTAGGCCCCCTTCCAGTGAGGCAAGCAGCCCGATATTTTTTTTTAATGGGCAACCTGCCTGTGGAAGCAGCTTACCCAAATAATATTAATGAGGCCCTAGGCTCAATTTTGAGCTATCCTCAGGTCACTCGGTTGGGATATACGCTCTGTGTGCAGCACCCATTTCAGGCCTGAAAAAGAGTCTAAAGGAAATTCAACCCCTATATGTCCATAACATTTCCAAGGCACATAATATTCAATGATTCTCAGAGTGAGGTTCACGATGTAAATAACAATTTAAATACATTATATTGCTTTGTACAGTCAGAATGTGTTTTTCACTGTAAGTAATTATGCAAAGCTCCAGAAGTAAAGAATAATCAAGTTTATCAATACTTTCATCGGAAGTTACTGTAAACAAAGTTTTAAAGGGACAGTAGGTATTGTCATAATAAAATTTGCAAAACTTATTACTACATTTAGAAACAGAGGAAGGTGCAATAATATTATCATCATGTCACCATTCATGCCTACTGCCATAAACCTATATTTTTATCTTAGTTTTAATAGATAACAATGAAGATCCTGATTATAATTACTAGAGATCCAAAGGTAAGTTGGAAGAGGAGTGAAAAGGTGGGGCAGCTTTATCTGGTTCCTCTTCCCCAACTTGATGAGAGGAAGCCATTTGTGAAACCACAAACCTGAGGCCGACTCTGCACTATTTGGATTCAGCAAATAAACACAGGTCCAAACTAAAATCTGCCTATCACAGCCCACCAGAAACCCCAACACCCTACAAAGCCTTTCCCCTGTATAGATGCCTAATAAATAGTGATGAGCGTGGTCAATTTTCTGTTACTTTATTATGAAGGATTACAATCATTTTGAGTTAACTACTTTTAGAAGTATTCAAACATAATTTCAAGGACGTGAAATACTTGCCTTCTCACGAAGACGATCCTTGAGGGCAGCTATATGAGCTTTGCGATTTTCATTACAAATTTTCATCTTCTGATTTAACTTCATTTCAGTAGTTCTGCTGAAGTCACAGTTATCCACAATGGCCCTGTGTAGAACTATACGCCTATGTTGTTGCTTTTCTGCAAGTTGCTGCAGAAGCTGCATCTCTTGGGACTGCAAATCCACAAAATGATAAGAGTTATGCTGAGGTGAATGGGATTTCATTTAAATATATTCTTATTATGTTCAACAGAAACTGTTCCCACTGGCAGGAGGGATGGTCATCAGAGGACACAGATTTAAGGTCATTGGCAAAAGCAGCAGAGGGGAGATGAGGAGAGTGTTTTTAATGCAGCGAGTTGTTATGATCTGGAATGCATTGCTTGAAAGGGTGGTGGAAACAGATTCAATAGTAACTTTCAAAAGGGAATGGAACATATACTTGAAGGGGCAAATTTGAAGGGCTATGGGGAAAGAGCAGGGGTGTGGGACTAATTGTATAGCTCTTTCAAAGAGCCCGCACAGGCACGATGGGCAGAATGGCCTCCTTCTATGCTGTATCAGTCTATGAACAGTAGTGTAGAGGTGACATTTTCTACTGAACTGTGATTACAATTGGACAGATTGGGCTGGATTTTCACTGGGCTGTGGAGTCGGGATTGGAGGCGTGTGGGGGTTTAAAATTCCGAAATCGGGGGTCCCAACCCATCTCGCCCCCAACCCGCCTCCATGCCAGTTTCAAAGGAGGCGGGTACCCGCCCCGCACTGGGACCCGCCTCCCTGAGGTGGGAAGGGGATTAGTGCCAATTAACTGCCTGTAACAGGTAGTTAACAGGTAGTTTTTAGCCTAATCCCTATTTTTATTGGTGAAATGTGGGATTCCCGACGGCTCCAAACCACACCAAGTTAGCGAGGTGGGCCGTCGGGATGAAGGGCTTGGAGGGGTCGAGATGTCCAGTGTTCAGGTGAGTGATGGGTGCATGAGTGCAGAGGTAAGTGTGTTTGGTCTGTGTAAAGTATTTAAAGAAGTTCTACTAACCTTTACTTACCTTTACAGCCTTCCTTCCTTCAGGTCTCGGGAGTCCCTCATCTCACCGGCACAGAAAGCAGAATGGCTGCCAGCTGTCAAAATCTGCAGCCTCTGCTTTCTGTTCCGGGGAGATCTCTAAATCATCCTGAGAGGAAGGAATTAACCTGGAGTACAGATTGTCAGTGTTTGACAGCTTCAAACAGCTGTGAAACGCTGATATTTCATCTGTCAAAACGTCTTGACAGATGAAATTTCAATCTATGATGTCACCTGTTGCCGGGTGGCCCTTAATTGGCCTGCTGAGCCCGCTGGGCGGGTTCAACAGGGTCAATCAAGTCTAAATCGTGTGGGTTGGCTAGTACGCGATGGAGGCGGGACTACAACACCAAAAGTTGTAGTCCTGCCTCCTCAATGAAAATCCAGCCCATTGACTGTCAAACCCACATGCCTGTGGGATACTGGAAACTGAATAATAACATTATCTATGGGAAGACTGGGTGGTTGGGGGGGCAGGAATGTTCAACTCGCCACCCGCACATAAAACTGCATTGTCATTTACCTTTCTCCTGTTCTCAGCAGCATCCAGCTGGTTCTGGAGTTCCTCCAAAGAGATTTCCTTCTTCTTTGGTGAAACAGGTTGTTCAGGTGACAAATCAGTGGTTTGGGGTTTCAGGATCACTTCAAAAGCTTGTCCAGATGCACGCTTGTTAATTGATTTCACTTCCATATCTAAAGAAGAGACATTAAGAAGAGTACGGTGAATGCTCTAACAGATTTGGAACAGGGTACTGCAAGCAAATTGAGAGTTAAACTCAAGTCTCATATTCCATCATATAACCTACTAAAGTATCAACAACAGCTATTAAAGCATGGTCTAGGAAGAAACATTTCTACATTAATGTTAAAGCAACTGTTTTGTTCTGTTCTTTGTTATTGATAGATAAGAATTTGGAGTCTATTTTTAGAATGTTATGGGGGCTAAATTCGGTTGATTTGCGCCTCCCGTTAGCACCCTAAGAGGGCGCTAACGGGCCACAAATCAACTAGCGCCTGGGCACGGCACCACTAACGCCTCCCGCGAAATTCAGCTAACCGTTAGCGTTTTGGAAAGGATCCGAGTTAATGACCAGCTTGTGCTGAGTTAGCTGATCTTAGTCAGAGCAGCAGTAGAGGTGCTATAATTGGTTTCACTACATCTTGGTTAAGGAGAGGAAAATCAATCAGAGTTCCCACCCCAGCAGGAAGTATGTTTGTGAGGGTGTCAGCTGAGAATGGGATTGGACCCAGAGTGATACTCCTCTGACACTCATTATTAAGTGTTATACATGAAAATGGTAATTTGGAGGAACTAATGGAGAACAAATGGCACAGGTAGAACTGCACAACAGCAAGGAGTTAAAACTTTCAAGAGAGAAGGGAATGGTAGAAAATTGGTGAGAAAAAGAAATGGATGTGGGTTTGTGCCTGTACACCAAATGCCACATTACCTGCTTCCAAGCACCTGGGTGGAATTGCACTCGCTGGGAAAGCAATCACAAAATTACACACATGCAGCTCGTGATTGGCTATCCATTAAGGGTAGAACCCACAGCATGCACATGCCGTTCGTCTTCAAACCAGCCTTATGACATGATGTCTGAGTTGGATCAGCCCTGGAATACAGGGGTAAGGGTGGCTGGGTGTGGTGCTGTCTGCCAGTGTGGCATCAGGAGTCACAGTTATTAACCTTGTGTGGCTGGGGAGGAGAAAGGTCAGAGTGATTAGAACATAGGGGCCTAGAAATTGGGTATAGCCCCGCTTGAGGCGTTAGAACTGGCGCTGCGCAAAGTTTATAGCCAGACGAAACTTATCGCCGCCTGGCGCGATATTGGGTTGCATCGCCCCTAAAGGGGATTGAGGCGCGAATTCAGGCGTTACACGGGACTCCTAAGGCGCTAATCTTCCGGCACAACCCAATATCGGAGCGGACGGGCGCAGCGCAGGTGCTCTCTATTACTGATGACCATGAGACTTCCAGGCGCTGGCCAGCTCTTAAAGGGGTGGGTCAGTCAGCTTCAGCATGCACACTCTGCGCCTTGCAGGCCTCAGAATCGGCGCAGACCCTTCTCTGGCGCTAAAAACTTGGACCAGATGGAGAAGGTGAGACAGAAAGCAGAGCGCTTCACCAATGAGGCTCTGGAGCAATTGGTGGCCGCAGTGGAGCGCCGGCGAGATGTTCTCTACCCAGACAATGGCACGAGGCCGAATCATAAGGGCTACCGACGAGCTTGGAGGGATGTATGCCAGAGGGTCAACTCCAGCAGCATGGTGACCAGGAGCCCTGTCCAATGCAGAAAGAAATTCAACGACCTCACTCTGGTCATGAGGGTGAGTGTTGTTTCTGCAAACTTCTGCATCCCTTCATTTGCACCTGACTTTATGGCTACAGGGTGGGCTGTGCCCCATTGGCCATCTGCCAGCAAGCACCCATGGCCCTTTCTGGGCACACACATGCACATTTGACTCAAGGCATGATGTAAGGGCTATTCCACCATGGGGGGCATGAGATGATCACTCAGGGCATCATGTAACATAACTTCCCCTCCTTTCCCCTGCAGTCCAAGCTGGCGAGGATTGGCAAAGACCAGCTTCGCACCGGTGGAGGACCTCCACAAGTGGTCACTCTCACGGATCTCGAGGAGAGAGTCCACCAGATTCTTGGAGGACGTCTGAGTGGTCCTGTAACCACTGCAGCTGCCGACCCCATTGTCGACAGTGATGGTAAGGTTCTCACCTTTTACAACTGTCTCCTTCCACTTGTTCCCCCCGCCAGCATGCTTTCTCACTGTGGACCCATGTCATAGCCTTGCCGCAATCTGGCATCCCTTGCTGCCAAGCTGTCCTTTTGCTAAAGCCACTCTTCCACCTCCCTGCTTTCAGATGCTGCATCACCAGCTCGGGAGCCGGGCCCTCAAGCTGCCAGTGCCAGTGCCTCCGAAGGCTCAATGAGAAAATTACTGTCCAACAGAAGGTCAGCAACTCTCTCCAGCAACGATCAGAATGGCCAGCCCAAATGGCTGCAGCTTTTATACTAGTGCTGTCCCCTTTAAATAGCGTCCCCCGAGTCCGAGAAGGGCCTGGGACCGCTCCATCCAACTGTCACTAATAGCGCCAGGCGAAAAGGTTGCGGGCGCCACCGAATATCCGGTCCGGGGCGCCAAAAAGGCGTTGCACACTGAAATGACGTCATGATCTGCCTGCGCCCGCGGGCAAGCGAAAAGAGTTAGCGCCAGCGCTAAAAGGATACTCAATATGGGAGGTGGCGCTATATTCACTGCGCCCGCCCGAAAATTGGGTAACGCCCCAATTCTCGGGCTCTTTAGGCGCTAATCGCTGGCGCTACCAACCGAATTTCTAGGCCAGGGTGAGGAAAGTAATAGAAACATAGAAGATAGGAGCAGGAGTAGGCCATTCGGCCCCTCGAGCCTGTAATGCCATTTAATGAGATCATGGCTGATCATCCAAATTCAGTACCCTGTCCCTGCTTTCTCCCCATATCCCTTGATCCCTTTAGCCTCAAGAAATATATCTAACTCTTTCTTGAATATATTTAATAAGTTGGCCTCAACTGCCTTCTGTGGTAGAGAATTCCACAGGTTCACCACTCTCTGGGTGAAGAAATTCCTCCTCATCTCAGTCCTAAATGGCTTACCCCTTATCCTTAGACTGTGACCCCTGGTTCTGGACTCCCCCGCCGTTGGGAACATCCTTCCTGCATCTAGTCTGTCTAGTCCTGTTAGAATTTTATAAGTTTCAATGAGATCCCCTCTCATTCTTCTAAACTCTAGCGAATATAAGCCTAATCGACCCAATCTCTCTTCATACGTCATTCCTGCCATCCCAAGTATCAGTCTGGTAAATTTTCGCTGCACTCCCTCCATGGCAAGAACATCCTTCCTCAGGCCAAAACTGCACACAATACTCAAGATGTGGTCTCACCAAGGCCCTGTACAACTGCAGCAAGACATCCTTGCTCCTGTACTCGAATCCTCTCGCTATGAAGGCCAAAATACCATTTGCCTTCTTAACCGCCTGCTGCACCTGCATGCTCACCTTCAGCGACTGGTGCACAAGGGCACCCAGGTCTCGTTGCACTTCCCTTTTTCCCAATCTATTGCCGTTCAGATAATAATCTGTCTTCCTGTTTTTGCCACCAAAGTGGATAACCTCGCATTTATCCACATTATACTGCATCTGCCATGCATCTGCCCAATCACCCAACCTGTCCAAATCATACTGGAGTTTCCCAGCTTTGTGTTGTCTGCAAACTTGGAGATATTACATCTAGTTCCCTCGTCTAGATCATTAATATATATTGTGAATAGCTGGGGTCCTAGCACCGATCCCTGCAGTACCCCATTAGTCACTGCCTGCCACTCGGAAAAAGACCCGTTTATTCCAACTCTTTGCTTCCTGTCTGCCAACCAGTTCTCTATCCAAGTCAGTACCTTACCCCCAATCCCATGTGCTTTAACTTTGCATGCTAATCTCTTATGTGGGACCTTATCGAAAGCCTTCTGAAAGTCCAAATACACCACATCCACTGGTTCTCCCTTATCTATTCTACTAGTTACATCCTCAAAAAATTCCAGTAGATTAGTCAATCATGATTTACCTTTTGTAAATCCATGTTGACTTTGTCCGATTCTGTCACTGTTTTCCAAGTGCTCTGCTATTACATCTTTTATAATGGACTCTAGCATTTTCCCCACTACTGATGTCAGGCTTACCGGTCTATAATTCCCCGTTTTCTCTCTACCACCTTTTTTAAATAGTGGGTTACATTATCTACCCTCCAATCCATGTGAACTATTCCAGAGTCTATAGAATTTTGGAAGATGACCAGCAATGCATCTACTATTTCTAGGGCTACTTCCTTAAGTACCCTAGGATGTAGATTATCAGGCCTTGGGGATTTATCGGCCTTCAATGCCGTCAATTTCCCCAACACCATTTCCCTACAAATACTGATTTCATTCAATTCCTCCCTCTCATTAGACCCTATGTTCCCCGACATCTCTGGAAGGTTATTTGTGTCCTCCTTTGTGAAGACAGAACCAAAGTATGTATTTAATTGATCTACCATTTCTTTGTTCCCCATTATAAATTCCCCTGATTCTGACTGCAAGGGACCTACACTTGACTTCACCAATCTTTTTCTTTTCACATATCTATAGAAGCTTTTACAGTCAGTTTTTATGTTCCCTGAAAACTTACTCTCATATTCTATTTCCCCCCTCTTAATTAATCCCTTTGTCCTCCTTTGCTGAATCCTAAACTGCTCCCAATCCACAGGTTTGCTGCTTTTTGTGGCCAATTTATAGGTCCTCTCCTTGGATCTTATGCTATCCCTAATTTCCCTTGTTAGCCACAGTTGAGTCACCTTTTTTGTTTTATTTTTATGCCAAACAGGAATGAACAAATTCTGTAGTTCATCCATGCGATCTTTAGATGTTTGCCATTGCCTATCCACCGTCAAACCTTTAAGTAACGTTCCCCAATCCATCCTAGCCAACTCGTGCCTCATACCATTGTAGTTTCCTTTATTTAAATTCAGGACCCTAGTCTCTGAGTCAACTACTTCACTCTCCATCTTAATGAAGAATTCTATTATATTATGATCGCTCTTCCCCAAGGGGCCTCGCACAACAACATTGCTAATTAATCCTTTCTAATTAATCCTACCTAATGGGTAAGTTAGTGATGATTTGTGAATTACTAAATTTTTTAAATTGTTGATTATGTGATAAAGCATTTTTCTAGGGGTGTAAAAGGGGTGGGCGAAGAACTGTCATGCCACAGAATTTCATTTTGATAGAATGTGTTTGCTGGTTTTAGCGACTAATCCAATCAGAAATGACATTACAGGGCCAATTCTGGGATTTGATCATCACCAAAGATGTGCGGGTTAGGTTGATTGGCTATGATAAATTGACCCTTAGTTTTAGGGGGATTAAATACGTGGGGTTACGGGGATAGGGTGGGATATGTGTTGGTGTAGGGGTTACAGGGATCGGGTGGGATATGTGTCGGTGCAGGCTCGATGGGCCGAAATGGCCTCTATCTGCACTGTGGGGTTTCTGTGATTTCTGTGATTCCTGGTACTTTCAGTCTGAAGGGACAATGGTCTCTGAGATCTGATTAATTAAGTGGGCTTTGATTCTGTGATCTGACATGATACACAACACTACATTCACACAGGCAACATTTTTAATAATTTGGATTCTTCTGGTAACAATTTACCATATAGTTTATCAATAAACCAGTATTTTTGAATTGTGCTACATTTGTCATCCATGTCACACATTTCTAACCAGTGTGATTTTGAAAATGAATAATTGTACAAATGTTAAAACTGATTGGTTTTATGTATACACAGATAAAACAATAGCATTTATTATGTATCACATTATCTTGTTGAGTAAATATATTTACAGTATAATTATACAATCTAAACATATTTACAGACAGCCACCTAGAGATTACATAAAGGCATTACTCACCACCAAATTTGTTAATCGTGTTGGGATGTGGTTGTGAGTAGAAACAAGAGCAGATCAGCGAGAGCATTGACAGCTCCTTCATTTTTTCCTTGTAGGCTTCAAAAAATAGAAGATATTTGTGATAAAAATTGCATTTACATGAAATTTTTAACAAGAGTATTGCACAATTTTTCCAGTTGGGTTTCACATAAATGGACAACAGTTTGATAAGACTTATTAAGAGCTTAAATTAAAACCTCAAAATGTTGTTGGGTGGCCTGGTGGTCCCTTATGTTGCACTGGACACTAGGAAACCCAAGTTCCTGCTGCAGCCTCAATTAAATTTCATGCTTAAATTGGTGGTCTTGGTTGGTTCTTCAAGTGCAGCATTAAGCAGAGGTGAGGTGCTCAAAAAGCATGAAAAAAGGAAATTAGCAGGGACTTTGATTGCAGTTGCTCTTCAGTGCTCTTTATTAACTTGTCACAGAGTTATATTGATAGAGAGTATAGAGATGTCCAAACACAATCATCCACCTCTCAACAAGATCACAAGATAATTATAGATGAGCAAGGCTGTTTGGCTCATCTTAGTTCATCCATACAGAATGACCATAAAATCCTCTCATTGCAGCATCCAATTGGTTCTTAAATGATTCCAAGGTTTTTGCCTCTACTTCTCTATGCATGAGTCTATTCCATCTGTTAATCACTCTTTGTATCAAGATGAAATTTCCTGATATCAGTCCTAATTTTGCCTTTTATTCTTTTGAATCTGTCTCCCTTGTTCTACTCATGCAAAGTGACTTCCAGATTGACCTTTTCCATACTGTTTACTATCTTCTACACCTCTATGAGATCACTTCAGATGCCCCCTTTCAAGGCTGAAAAGACCAGAGGGTAAAATTACTACCAATCTCCTGCCGTAACTTTAGCGAAAGATCGGAGGAAACCCAGGAGCAACGGCATAAATGGACGGGAGATTGGGAGAATGTCTCTGGAAATTTTACCAGCAACTGTTTTTCCTCATAACTTGACCTATGACACTAATATTCAGTCTTGTGGCTCTTCTTTGATCTGCCTCCAATGGTTGACTGCCTCCCTTTGTTTCAGTGACCAGAAGTGGACACTGTACTTAAGATGTGCTCTGACCAGACCAGTGTGCAGTTTGATTATGACGTCTTCTGAATTATACTGCACTATTTTGGCTATATAGTTCTCAACATTCTGTTTGGCTATATTGATTGCAGCTCCGTAGACACTGTGGATGCCACAAAGGGGAGAAAATATACTTTAAAATATTAGTATTCTTCTAAAAATGTAATTCTATATGATCTTCAAAGTATAATTGTAGGGGGACCTATACACTGCCTGTGAACTGAACTGATGCTAATACGTTGCCAGTATCCGAGAAAAAAAGTATTAAGAGTAATTGTGATACATGTTATTTATGAGGGGCTAGCAGTGTAAAAGAAAGCCATTTGCAATAAAGCTGACAAATGACCTCTTTTCTATCTGACAAAGCAGAATTATTTTCTGAGTCATTATAACCTGCAAAAGGTTAACAGACATAGGGCTAGATTTTCAGTATAGACAGTTTTGGGGCGCTAACCTTAGCGCCCGCCCGAAGTTAGCGCCCGCCCCAAAGTAGCGCCCCGTTGCCGGAAATTCAGTGGCTTCGCCCTAAGAGGTTGGTGGAGCGCTAAAAGAGGCGTTCCACTACTATCTTTAGGCGCTAAGCCGGCGGTGCAGAGCGCAACGCCCGAGCTCGGGCGCAGCGCACGGCAGACACTCTGGTGCCAGTGAGCTCTTAAAGGGGAAGGGTGCATGTGTTGTTTTCAAAGGCAGAGGATGGCGGTGGCGGTGGTGGTGGTAAGAACACACTGGATCCTTCCACACAACACATGCAGACTGCCTTTTATAGTGCAGGAGGAGTGCCCTTTAATTTGCGCTCCCCAGGGTGTGTTGCGTTCCATTTTACAAACGCTCTGGACGCCAGCCGCACAATGGGGCGGACCGACTGAAGTTTGGATTCGGGGCAGCCAAAGGGCGTTGCACAAGGATGTGATGTCATTTTCTGCGCGCGCATCCGGGCGGCCGCTAAACTTTGCGCCGGCGCTAACGGGCAACTTAATTTGGGGCGGGGCGCAAACTGCGCTGCGCCCGGGCGCTACACGAATAGCGCCTGAAAATCACTTCTCTTAAGGCGCTAACTGCTGGCGCAAGCAACTGAAAATCTAGCCCATAAGATTTTTAATTTATACGTATAGATTTATTTTTCTGAAAAAACATTTAGCCAATTTCTTTTGACTTCTATGGTAAGTTTGTTTTTAAAACACCTGAAACACTGTGGGGGGGAATTTTGCCAGCCCTGGGGAGGCGGGTTTGGAGGCGGGACTGCCGGGAGTGGGTACCGAACCTCCATACCATCTTCCCAGGAGGCGGGTCCCTGACTCGCGCAGGGACCCATCTCCTCGAGGCGGGAAGGGGATCACAGCCACTTAACTGCCTGTTAACAGGTAGTTAACAGGTAGTTAACAGGCAGTTAAGAGGCTTATCCCCATTTTACCAACACAAGTGTGGGCTTCCCGACAACGGGAAACCCCGCCAGGGTCAGCGAGGCGAGCAGTGGGTCTGCGGGGGTCAGAGGGGTCGAAAAATGCGCTGTGGAGGTGAGTGGTGGGTGCAAGTGTGGAGAGGTAAGTATGTGAGGTGAGTGAAAAGTGTTAGAAAAAGTTTACTTACCTTTGTTTCTTCCTGCAGGCTTCAACCCTTGGGGATCCGGAGGCTCCTCATCTCAACGGCAGAGATGACAGAATGGCTGCTGCATTCCCCGATGCAATAGCCATCTGATTTCTGCTCAGGAAAGAGGTTTGGTGAGTCTTGAGTACAAGTACTCACCAAAGATGTTCTCTGTCACCGGTTTTCTCTTAATTGGCCTGCTAAGCCCGCAGGGCGGGCTTAACAAGGTCAATCAAGGGAAAATAGCATGGGTTGGCCGGATGCTATTGGGGGCGGGACTGAAACCCGACAACCAGCAGTCCCGCCCCCAACGATAAAATCCAGCTCTGTATTTCAGGATTAAAGTAGCTTAAGATGAAAAATGATATGCCGCAGTTATCAGCAGGCCCCAGGCCATTTATGCAGCCCAGACAACTGCCTCAGCTTGCTCTGGGTCTGGAGGATAGAGCTTTGTCATCTGTGGCAAAGACACCTACAGCCAACGTGCAATATAAGGATGGCACTGCCAATGGATGGCAAGGTCACCATCGTCCACAATTATTAGGCCTATGGTTCATTCATGATGAACAGTGCCCACATATGAATCAAATAGGCCACTGATACATTGGTCAACATGGCCAGCACTTTCAGCTCCCTTCCCACTGAATAGCATAACATGACTGTCCAATGTCACCGCACTGCTGCATTTCCAAAAGTATGGAGGGGGATGACTAATGACTATTATTTGCCCAACCTGAAGTCCATCCTGTGTTTCAGTAAGTGACCAGATTTGTACTTCAATGCTTTAATGTGTGAAGCCCATGCAATATATGAGTGTGCCAAGGATTTCAATTGTATGTAGCATTTTAACTATTTGCTTTTCTGAGGTATGGGTGTGCATGAGATGAAGTGACAGAGCTGAAGTGTCAGCTTGGCTCAGTTGTTTGCACTTTCACTATCAATCAGAATATTGTGGGTTCTAAGCCCCAAGACAGATTGGAGCACAAAATCAAGCTGACACTTCAGTGCATTGCTGCATTGTCAACGTTACCATCTCTTAGATGAGATGTTAAACTGACATCCTGCTTGCCTGCTCAAGTAGATGTAACAGATCCCATGGTGATATTCAAAGAAGAACAGAAGAATTTAACACAGATTATCTGGTCATTCATTCATTTGCTTTTTTTTTAGAACCTTACTATGTACTTTTTATCAGAGAATGTTAAATCAACTCTTATAGGAGAAGAATTGCTCTGGTTGTTATGTGTGGCAGAACCATAAACACAATATTGGGCCAGAACTTCAGGTCCCCATGGGTGAGTACGCACTGGATACTCACGCATAGGCCCAACGAAAGTGCCGGTTTCGTAATGCGCGGCGCATGCGCGGGAAACCGGAACTTCCGTTCCCTTAAAGGAAGGGGTTCACAGGTCGAACGCGTGCGCCGGAGAAGCAGCGCGTACGCCTGGAACTTCCGTTTTTTTTGCAGGTTTCTCCGGGAGGGTAAGTCTCCAGGAGCTACGCTTCTAAAAAGCAGTCGCAAGGCCTGCTTTTAACAAGATAAGTGGTGAATTAAGTAAAATTAAAACATTTTTTCCACAGGTTTATTATTTTTAAATACTTTAAAGAAAGGTAAGTTTATTTTTAGCCCCGTTAGAAACTGTAATTAATTTTTTCAAAAATTTAAATTATTGTTTAAATAGTTATTTTATGTAATTTATAGTTATTTTAAAAATGTGATTTAAAAAAAAATTATTTGAAGTTTTAGTTATGTTTTGGGGCTGAATTGTATTCATAGATTTGACAGGTCTTCTTGTCAAATCTATGAATACAGATTCCCTGCTACCATTGGCTCTCCATGGCCCATGTGATCCCAGGGGACGCTTCGAACTAACTGCGCCCCTGGGATACGCAAGCACTGCGCGCCGGCAGTTGGAGCAGGCCCAGGATCGAAATCCCACGCGGGCCCACAGCACAATGGCCGGCGCGCTAGGTAAGTGCAGGTCGGAGGCTTGCACCCGCGGGAAGCCTCCGACCCGAATTTCTGGGCCATTCTTTTTGAGAACATTTAAAATGTTGCTACACATAGTGACCAGAGCTGTTCTTATACTTACCAGAGTTTTACTTCCAGAGGTTTCGATTTTTAAATATACCAACTAGATATTTAAATATTGTTAAAGACAAAAGGCTTTCACTGAACTGCAATAATGAGCCTTTGGCAAATTGGAATTAAGGGCAGCAGTTTGACTGAAAGACTCATCCTAATTTCAAGCTACTTGTTTCAAGTTGCCTCTTAGTAAAGCTTGGATATCCATTAATTCAATTAGAATTACAATAGTTAAAGTGTTCCAATTGGCTGAAAATGATTCAAAATCCTATATTAAATGGTTACTTGGCTCAGCCTCAAAACAATACATTCTTCGAAGTCAGATTTGCTGTATTTTGCTGGTGCAAGTGGGCCACTGTGCAATGTAAATATAACCACAAAGAGATTGGGCAGGATTTTCATGCTGTATCAGTCTATGAACAATAGTGTAGAGGTGACATTTTCTACTGAACTGTGATTACAATTGGACAGATTGGGCTGGATTTTCATTAGGCCGTGAAGTTGGGATTGGAGGCGTGTGGGGGTTTAAAATTCTGAAATTGGGGGTCCCGACCCATCTCGCCCCCAACCCGCCTCCATGCCAGTTTCAAAGGAGGCGGGTACCCGCCCCGCACTGGGACCCGCCTCCACGAGGCGGGAAGGGGATTAGTGCCAATTAACTGCCTGTAACAGGTAGTTAACAGGCAGTTTTTAGCCTAATCCCTATTTTCATTGTTGAAGTGTGGGATTCCCGATGGCTCCAAAGCATGCCAAGTTAGAGGAGGCGGACCGTCGGGAGGAAGGGCTTGGAGGGGTCGAGATGTCCGGTGTTCAGGTGAGTGATGGGTGCATGAGTGCAAAGGTAAGTGTGTTTGGTCTGTGTAAAGTGTTTAAAATAGTTTTACTTACATTTACATACCTTTACAGCCTTCCTTCCTTCAGGTCTCGGCGTCCCTCATCTCACCGGCACAGAAAGCAGAATGGCCGTGAGCTGTCAAAAATTGCAGCATTCAGCTTTCTGTTCCAGGGAGATCTCTAAATCATCCGGAGAGGAAGGAATTAACATAGAATACAGATTATCAGTGTTTGACAGCTTCAAACAGCTGTGAAACGCTGATATTTCATCTGTCAAAAGGTCTTGACAGATGAAATATCAATCTGTGACGTCACCTGTTGCCGGGTGGCCCTTAATTGGCCTGCTGAGCCTGCTGGGCGGGCTCAACAGGGTCAAATCAAGTCAAAATCGCGTGGGTTGGCTAGAACTCAATGAAGGCGGGACTACAACCCCGAAAGTTGTAGTCCCGCCTCCTACCCGACTCCTCAATGAAAAGCCAGCCCATTGTATCCGAAGTGAAATATGACTTCTAAAAACAACAAAACACCAGTTAGTTAATTTGTGTGTTGCTTTTTCTCTATTTTTGCTCCACAGGAATGACTATTTATCCTTGATCTTTGTCTTCGCTTCACAAACAATGCCAGTTCCTTCAAGTCTGCTTGCTCCCTCTTTGCCTCTTTGTCTGTTTCTGCTTCTGCCTCTAATGTGGCTGTTTTCAAAAAGAACCACACTACAACAGGTACTTGGAGCACACAACACATAGAGGGTAAGTAGGAACAAATAAAAGGAACAAGGTAGAAAAGTCAGAACAGAACTGATTGAGAAGGGAGACAATGAGAAACATGTTGACACACTAATGGAAATAAATGTCAAGGAGGGTAAAATGGAAACATAAAAGCAAAGGAGAATCCAGAAAAAAAATAGTTAAGCAGAAACGAAAAGTGGAAAAAGAGTGGAAATACAAAAATAACAATACAGAGGAGAAAACAATATGAGATGTTCTTCATCCTCAATTGTTTTGAAAACAGCAAACCTTCATCTTGTGGTGGGGGACCCACTGGCGCACACAGGAAGAATGATGGTGCCCAAATTCAAATATTTTGGCTGTATCTTCAAGCATTACTATTGTAATTCTGTGTGTGACAACTAAACATTTGAATACACAATTCAGTCATCTCTCCATTGCAAGTTGACTGCATTAAATGTTAGAAGAAATATATCTAAGTTTATTCCCATTGCTGAAGCTAGAAGTTCTTGTAACCCTACTTAAAAAGAAGTTAGGAACTATGTGACACTGAACCAGATGATTATCTAAAGTTGTCTGGGAATCTGTTAGAAACATTTAATGCACTGGAGGCCTTTGGATGCCTTAAATTGCAAGATTGAAGCTGAACAATTTATGCCCAACTCTAAGAGGCCATCATAGTCTTGAACATATATTTTAAATATTTATATATATAATTTTATTTTTCCTCTCAATTCTTTGGTTGAAGTTTATAGTTTCGAACTGTAACTGAAAAATTTCCCCTAGTGCAATTACAGTTGCCAATTTTTACCATTTGGCACAGGAATATTTTTCAAATAGAAAATGAAACATGGTCTTGACACATGGTAGGAAGAGAGCATTTTAAGGAAAAATAACATTCTGTTAATGGCTGACTGTTGCACACATAATTACACAGTTACAGCAGCAGTCAGGAAACAACAACAACAAAAATTGACAAAATTAAAACTAAAATTAAAAATTTATATATTATGGGGACAAGGGCTCCAACAGGGTTATATTTTTCCCATAATGTTGGCTGAATTTTGCCAGCGCTCAGAGTGCGGGTTTGGAGGCGGGTCCGCTGTCAAAATCACAAAGATTGTCAGCGGGTCAGTATCCCGCTGTAAACCCGCCTCCTTGTCAGTTTCCCAAGTGTCGGGTCTGTCATCCCTGAACAGTCCCGACACCAAGCAGCGGGTCAGCCAATTTTGATCGTTAAAAGCTTATTAAAAGGTAAAGAACCATTTTCCCATGTACTTACCATTTTACAAGGTTTTCAATGAGGTTCCCGGAGAACAGCTATCGCGTCAGGTAAATATGTCGGGTTCTCAATGTCTGTGGATTGCTGTGAATAGGCGAAAGCTACAAAAGTGGTATAAAACCTACCATTTCACGGCTGTTTACTTCCCAATCTTAGAAGCTGGAGCTTTAATGATTTGGAATCCACTTTTGAGCGTTATGCACGTTTGAAGTGTTTGGAGCAATCTCTCTATCCACTGTCACCTCCTTGGAACAACCTATCTCAACATTGACAGATTACTTCTGTCATCTGAACCTCACCTGCCATCTATTCCATCAGCATCGGTGCCCTTGAAAAAATCTCACCTTGGTCCTCAGAATCCCAACACGATCAGCCCCAACACCAGCATCACCAGGCACACCAGCAGCAACAACATCCACACCAACCTTCTCCGCAATCACCTGATGCTGCACTGGACACAGGGCATCATCACCCATGCACATTGCTCCTGGGACGCCAGCAATGACCTCACCATGTCCAGATTTGCTTCACTTAACACTGTACACCCTGGCTGCCACATGATGCGCCAGGTTGGCACCAGCACCATAAAGCATCCCTACAATGTCTAAGCCCTTCCTTTCACACTCATCACCATTGGGGGGTGGGGGGGGGGGAATGGACGTTATGTCTCACCATTCACTGGAACTCACCAATATACTTTCAAAGGTACACACAAATCTGTCTAAGAAGGCAAACTGGTGACAATAAGGATTTCAATGCTTGACAACACATTAACAGAAAGTTTACATGAACATTGGCTAAAACACCCAAGTGCCTATCCTTGTGTGTTGTTAGTTGGTATGATTGGACTAGGATGAGGGTGAGTGTGAGTGGTGGCTAGTGAGATGGGGAAGTGATAATATAGATAGAGAGGGATGGGTGGAGGTGCATAGTAAGTTGGTGTAAGGATGTGCAGGAGTAGGGTACGGAAGGCAGAGTGATGGGATGTGATGAGTGTCACGGGGGAAGAAGTTGAGTGTGGCTTTGCAGTAACGTTTCATGATCTACTGAGATTATTGAAAGGTTTGCGTCACTGCAGCCCGGTCCTCCTGACAACATCGCTGCTTGCATCCTCCTGTGCAAAGTGCAACCAGGCTGCGTTGGTGTCCTGGGGAGGTCTCTACCACCCATTGGAAGGGAAGAGAATCTCCCTGCGTGCTGTGACTTCCTCCATAAGCATATGGAGGGAGTCATGGGGGAGCCTGGGTGCAGCCCTGCACCTCTGTGCAGTGGTTGTCAGTGCTTGCAGCACCTCAAAATGAATGTGGACATGGCCCCTTTAAGGAGGTTTCTTAAGGAGGCTGATGACGCTTCCTTTTAATTGGCTGGGAACCTCGCAAGGCGGGCTTAACAAGCCCAATCAGGGCAAAATCACTTGGAGGAGGAGGAGGGATGAAGACGGGTGCGGAGTTCGAGGCCGCTGTCTACTCCGGCCACACCAAACTTGCCACGGCTGGTGAAATCGTGGCCACTACCTGTGTTGGCCAAAATACCAAATGGAGAAAAAAAATCAGCATTATTAGGAATCAACAAGAAAGACAGACCTGTATTTATATCGCTCCTTTCACAACCTCAGGACACCCCAAAGCGTTTTACAGCCAATGTACTTTATAATATTGTTAACCAAGGTATTAACTTGTCATTAGTGCAGTGCCAAATCTCTACCCTAACATAATTCTAACATAATTACCTGGAGATGTGTGGTTGCTGAAGCATTAATATATCTACCCTCCACTGGGATTGTACTATTTTCTATTGCAGCCAATAACAACTCCTTTGTGACAATCAAAATCCAACATGAAACAGAAGTGGCGCCGTTATGTCTGCGGTGATCTCTCAACAGATGTGTTGGTCGCACTAATGGTTTAATGCAGTAATTTTCACTCTTCTGTATGGGAGGGACTGCAAATTTTGACGTGCTCCTGAGGACCGCTAGACATGTGTTAACATGTTCCTAAAGATCCTCTGTCCTGATTTCTGAGAGACAGTATCATCTACCCTGAAGAAAATAATGCTATCATTGTAAAAAATGATTTTCATTAGTATACAGGAACAGATGTGCTAGTAAGCAAACAAATACAGAGCTATGATCATGGACCTTGGGGATGCCCTGCTATCCTCTCAAGCATTGCCTAGGGTCCGCTATTCAGGTTTGGTTCTCATTAACATTTTCTCAGTGAGCTGCGGGCGCCAAATGGGCGCCCTGCTGCCGCTCGCCAGTTTCATCGGGAGGAATATCGGCTGGCTACTGCACACAGCTGGCCAACAGGCAAGACCAGTTGGGAGAGGGGGAATGAATGTCGGGGGCGGGGGGAGAACAGCAGCAGGCTGGAAGATTTTTGCAGGGCCTGGTGACAATGTTCCCCCTCATTTTTCTTTGGGGAGGGGGGGGTGCACGGCCCCTTTAAGGGGCTGCGCGGCCCATTCACAGTTTCACGCATGCAAAAACGCCAGTCGCGGGCTGCGCGGGACTGGCAGAGAGCTGTGCGGCCGCGCAGCTTATAGAGAACGTTGCCCGGAGGTGCACTCCTGCTCTTCTTGGCTCCACAAAAATCTTCTTAATAAATCCCCAAAAACTCACCATTTTGGAGAGGCCTCCAGTGGCCCCTTTAACAGTCACCAGTCAGGCCTCTCAACACATGGGAAAATGGGACTGGTGTATGGCCTGCATCCTCCACCCATTTCTCCTTGAAAGTTGTAATCAGGGTCCTACAACAAGTGGAGGAGTCTGATTTGCATACCTAAACCGTCTCCCACCTGTTTTGGGTGGGAGTGCTGGGCTGCCTGAAAGTTGAATCAGACAGGCAAATGGGTGCACAAGTCCCCACCAGACTTTCAATTGCTGGTCACCCATTTATTAGGCGAGTAATGAGCAACCAGCAGTTGAAAGTCTCTCCTAAATATTGTCTCAATTATCCAGTTATAAACTGTCGCAGTTTTCACACAACAGCATTTATTTTTATATGCATTTGCTTGCCAAACACTCAGTGGGATGATGTAGCATGTGTCATTATATTGCAAAACCGTTGTTATGTAGCTAGAGGTGACTGAAACAACATGTGATTATTCTGGCTCTACTCCCTCTCCACTATTTAATATCAAATGATAAAGCTGTATTGTAAAATGGTGCAAAGTTATCATTACTGTGCAGTGTAATTGTTATGAAAAATAAAGAAGGATCCTTCTGATGAAAGGTCATTGACCTGAAACGTTAACTCTGTTTCTCTCTCCACAGATGCTACCTGACCTGCTGAGTATTTCCAGCATTTTCTGTTTTTATTTCAGATTTTCAGCATCCACAGTATTTTGCTTTTGTGAAAGAAAGATCCTATGTCACTTTAAGAAGCCTGTACACAACAGTTTTGAGCCACTAGTCATTTTTAGCCATTGATAGGTTCAACCTCAAATGCAAGCAATTATTTTTTTAAATGGACATTAAATAAGATGGTGCCTTTTATAATCAATTCTCAATGACATATCACTAACAGGTCTGTATAAACCATTTCAGGTCGTTCTATACTGACAAGATAATTTTCAACGTGGTGTTCATCATTTCCTGTTTCCATTCCTCCCTATCCCAGTTATTAGTATCTCGCAGCTGAAAGGGTAGGAATGTGCTTCTCCATAATTCCCAGTGCTCTCTCGCTTAATTATCAGAGATACCCTTACTCTGGAGAAAGTCGGACAGAATTTCTCCCACTCCGCTTAACTCATGGCTCAGAGCTATTGAAATTCATCTTATATAGTAGGCCATACTGTTCAGACAATTGTTTGGACCCCTTCACTGCTACAGGTTTTCATGCCAGTGTTAGCGAAAACATTACCATCATAAATCATAAATGTTGTAAAATTTTGTGTGTGCTGGGAATGATTAAATAATGGCACAATTATATATTTTGATTTTGTCCTAAATGTTAATTTTTTTGACTCAGTTGCAATATACTCTGGGCTAGAAATTCGGCTGCTTTGCGCCTCCCATTAGCACTTGTGGGGGGCGGTAACGGGGCACTAAGGGGTTACTGACCAGGCACGGCGAATTCAGCGACGCCCTCAAACTTCCCTGCCGGTTTTGCACTGGCGCTAACATTTACCGCTTCGGTCTCTAGTGCCCCGTAGACCGTGACATCATCAAGTGCGCAGCGTCCCGTTACCGCCCCGGATGTGAAATTCGCTCTCGCCCCCCTGCTGCATTGCCGGGCATCAACAATGGCAGCAACAGGAGGCATTGACACCTCGGCTGGCCGCTTGGGGAGCGATAATTAAAGGCAGTGGTGGTCAGATAGTCCAAACTTTATTCTTCGCACCAGTCTGATGCCTGCTGAAAGTTTCTGAAGCCTCATTGTTGCGCGATGCCTAAGCCCTCCACTCTCTGAGAGTGATTGGGGCTGGAATGGAAGTGGTGCAGGTCCCCTGGCCCCACAGAACTAAGAAGAAGAATGTTGCAAACCATCATTGGCCCATCGCTTTAAGCGAGGGAAGGAGCCTCTGATGCTGGTATCACTGCACTGCACATTCTTCAGCGCTCTGCCGCTACCGCCCCCTCACACACTTTAGTGCCCTAAGAGAAGTGGTTAGCGCTTGATTTAGCGCTCCACTTCCCTCTTGGAGCGCTAAAGCTGAATTTCACGGGAGGCGAGAATGATTAGCGCTTGGCGCTAATTTTTTAACTTTTAAAGTTTTAGCGCCCCAAACGGGGCTATACTGAATTTCTCCCTCTCTGTGTTCACTCTGGCATGACAGACCATCACAGGACATTTATACTGCTAGGACATCACAGAGTCAAGGAGCCATTTGTCCCATCATGCCTGTGCCAACTTTTTGAAAGAGCTATCCAATTAGTCCCACTCCCCTACAAATGTTTCTTTTTCAAGTCTATATCCAATTTCCTTCTGAAAGTTATTATTGAATCTGCTTCCATCACCCTTTCAGACAGTGCATTCCAGAACAGAACATAAAGTAGTATTGCTTACTGGCTTCACTCAGAGGTCAGAATCTGGTATTGATCCTATGTAGTGTGAAGTGAGAGCACTGAAAAGGCACAATTGCAGTTAACACTGTATTCAATTATATAATGTGAAACAATAATTCTAGTAATCAACTCTTATGATTCTCTTAAAACTTTGAGTAAAGTGGGCCCAGTGCTGCACTGTTGGTTGGTATGATGTTGATTCCAATCCCACAAGTCTCCAGACAGTAAGTGCCTGAATTGAGCTGTGATGCCTGGTGATGCAGCAAGTGGAGGTAAAGTGTCACCCTGAGGAAGGGAGGGATGGGATCTGTAAACTCATTCCTGAGAGATACAGGGATAAAACAATAAGAAGGCTTAGAAAATTAGTTCCTGAGGCAGGAAAGGATGGGAAATCAGGAGCAAAAGCAAACTTGGGCTGTTCTTATACGCTCCGTACTGAGCCAGTTTAGAAGCAGCACGGGTTCAAGTGTGGAAATCGTTTTCTCCAATTGCTTTCTCAGTGGAGGTGAACCTTAGTCAAGTGAAGAAAATATACGTTGCAATATCATAGTTAGGCAGCAGCACTTCAAAACTACATGAGGGAAAAATTGAGTCGTGCCTCCTTTGGGGCACTAACTTTGTCGGGGCGCAACTTTTAGCACCCCGAAAAAATTAGCGCCCCTGTGGCCGAAAATGAGTGGTAGCGCCCCAAGAGGGAAGCAGGCGCTACTGGAAGCGCCCTGCCTACCTCTTGGGGCGCTGCGAGGGAATATCGCGGCGTTACGTGCCGCGGTATTTCAGGCCTTCCTCTCCTTCTTAAAGCTCCCCCATCAACTTACCTGGGCTTCCTACTGTCCAACAATGCGCTCCCACCCGCCAGGCCAGCTAGTACTTCTCACGCTATGGACTGGATTTTACCAACCTCAGTGGGTCCGCGGCGGGCAACGTCTTTAGTGAGTCCCGACCCTGCAACTGTTTCTTTCTGGGCCTCGGACATGATTTTATGATGATTGGGCTTGTTAAGCCAGCCCTGCGAGATTCCCGGCCAATTAAAAAGAAGCAGGTCTGATGACGTCATCTGATGACCCGTCATCAGCTGGTTTCCTTAAAGGGGCCATGTCCACATTCATTTTGACAGTTGTGCTGTCAGTGTTCTGCAGCATTGAGGTGCTGCAAACACTGACAAGCACAGCGCAAAGGTGCACGGCTGCACTCAGGCTCTCCCATGATTCCCTCCATATGCTTATGGAGGGTGTCACTCTTCCCTTCCAATGGCTGGAAGAGATCTCCCCAGGAGACCAACGCAGCCTGGTTGCACATTGCACAGGAGGATAGAAGCAGGGGTTTCGTGAGGAGGACCTGGCTGCAGTGGTGCAAATCTTTCAATGATGTCAGTAGATCACAAGACGTTACTGCAAAGCCACACTCAGCCTCATCCTGCTGAGCCACTCATCACATCCCCATCACTCTGCCTTCCCTACCCTACTCCTGCACATCCTTACTCACGCCAACTTACCTTGTACCTCCACCCATCCCTCTCTATCTACATTATCACTTCCTTGTCCAATCATACCAACTAACAACACACAAGGGTAGGCAGTTGGGTGTTATCGCCAATGTTCATGTAAAGTTTCTGTTAATGTGTTGTCAAACATTGAAATCTTTATTTTCAACACATTGCCCTCTTGGACAGATTTGTGTGCACCTTTAGAAGTGGCTCAGTGAATTGCAGTGAATGGTGAGACCTAACGGTAACCCTGCCTTGGTGATGAGTGTGAAAGGAATGGCTTGGGCATTGTAGGGATGCTTTATGGTGCTGGTGTGAGGTGGTGCCAACCTAGTGCATCATGTGGCTGCCAGGGTGTACAGCATCAAGTGAAGTAAATCTGGCCATGGTGAGGCCATCCCTGGTCTCCCAGGCAGCAATGTTGTCGGGTGCTGATGCCCTGTATCCTGTGCAGCATCAGATGATTATGCAGAAGGTTGGTGCTGTTGTTGGTGCTGTTGGTGTGCCTGGTGATCTTGGTGTGCCTGGTGATGCTGGTGTTGGGGCTGATCGTGGTGGGATTCTGAGGACCAAGATGAGATTTTTTCAAGGGCACTGATGCTGCTGAAATAGATGGAAGCTGAAGTTGAGATGACAGAAGCGATCTGTCAATGGTGAGAGAGCTTGCTCCAAGGAGGGTGACACTGGATAGAGAGTTTGCTCCAAGTACTTCAAACCTCCACAAAGTTGAAAAGTGTATTCCAAATCCTGAAGGCTCCAGCTTCTAAGGTTGGAAATTGAACAGCTGTGAAATGGTAGCTTTTATACCACTTTTGCAGCCGTCAACTATTCGCAGCAATACAGAGTCACTGAGAACCCGACATACTTACCGGACGTGATCCCTGAGCGCCGGGAACCTCGTAAAAAACATGGAAAAATCGTTAGGACCTGGAAAAATGCTGCTTAAATACCTTTGGGCAGCTTCTTAAGTATCTCAATTGCCTGACCCGCCTCTTAGTGCCGGGTCTGCAAAATACAGGCAGAGCCGGCACTTGGGAAATTAACAAGAGGCGGGTTCAGAGCGGACTTCCGCCCTGCTGTGAATCACTGCCATTTTGACAGCAGACCCACCTCTAAACTCGCACTCGCAGCGCCGGTAAGATTCCGGCATTTGGGTTTGAAACGGGCTGGGGGTATGCATATGAGGTCCAGGAGTAAAAATTAAGCCACCTTCTTCAGCCCCTGCCCGCCCACAGTTAAAATCAGGGCTTTAATAGGATATGAAAGAAATACAGTTAATAAATATCTTGTTGCTGGTTTAGCCATAAATATGACCCTAGACCTAAATTTAAGACAGCCTTGAGAAATCTAGCAATGTGTTAACTGATAAAATAGTTGAAATTGCATTAACACTGTGCGGGAGATGTGCTCCTATTTCGGCTATTGAGCACTCTACTAATACTGTTAACTTTTTGGTTGTTAACAAATGTACGAGAAGGCAAAAGGTTATGACGAGATTGCTAATTTTATATTTTGGTGTTGAAGGTCTTTTCTTGATGGGCGTACATGAGGTTGTGCAAGGATACTGGTGGCACAGGATAGCGGAAGACTTGCACAGCAAATATTTAAAAACAATTGATTTTTTTAAAAATTGATTGCGCATTCTGACTGTAAATTCCACACCATTTAGGAACTCTGCTTTGACTTCTATAATAATGAAGAGGGGATTGTACGACTCGGCCACATTCAATCTGTTAAAATAAAAAGAAAAACTCTTAATTCTGGAAATTGTGCAAAACAGAAAATGCTGTAAATGCACAAGCAAGTACTCTGTATTTCTCTTTCAGATGCTGACTAACCTGCTGGAATTTTCTGCATTTTATACTAATTATTTTATACTCAGAAAGCATTTTGGCAAAGGAGTAACATTTTAGCCCATATGTATGAAATTCAGTACTATAATTGGCAAATGAATTTCAACATAGAAAAGTGTGAGGTATTACATTTTGGTAAGAAAAAATGAAGTCACATATTACTTGGAAAATAAGAATCTAAAAGGGGTAGAGGAGCAAAGGGATCTGGGAGTACAAATACATAAATCACTAAAAGTTGTGACGCAGGTCAATAACGCCATAACAAAAGCAAACCAAGAACTAGGGTTTATTTCTAGGGGATAGAATTGAAAAGTAAAGAAGTTATGCTAAACTTGTATTGGACCTTGGTTAGACTGCACTTGGAGTACTGTGTACAGTTCTGGTCTCCATATTACAATAAAGGATACAGAGGCACTGGAGAGGGTGCAAAAAAGATTTACAAGGATGATTACAGAACTGCGAGGTTATACCTATCAAGAAAGGATGAACAGCCTGGGTTTCTCAAAAAGAGAAGGCTGAGTGGTGATCTAATAGAGGGCTTTAAAATTATGAAAGGTTTTGATAAAGTAGACACAGAGAGAGTGTTTCCACGTGGGAAGAGCAAAACTAGAGGCCATCACTATAAGATAGTCACCAAGAAATGAAATAGGGAATTCAGAAGAAACCTCTTTACCCAAAGAGTGGTGAGAATGTGGAACTCGCTACCACAGGGAGTGGTTGAAGTAAATAGTATAGATGCATTTAAGGGGAAGCTAGATAAGCATATGAGGGAGAAAGGAATAGAGGGTTATGCTGATAGATTTAAATGAGGAAGGATGGGAGGAGGCTTGAGTGGAACATAAATGCCAGTTGGGCCGAATGGCCTGTTTCTGTGCTGTATATTCTATGCTTGTGTCTACATATGTCCACATCTGATAGTTGCTAACTGTTTCTTGTTCTATATACTTTGAAAGATATTCTACTATACACACAGCAATATGAAGAAATGCTACATAGCAGTTAGAGACCCCTTGAGAAGGAATGCTGCTGGAATGCAGAGCTCTCAATCTGCGCCACCATCACTATAGCCCTTCCAAGATGAATCACAAGAAATGCAAAAATTGTAATGATTCAACAACAAAATGATTGCAAAGGGATAATAAAAACCAGAAAGAACAGCAGAAACCAGTTTGTCTGACTTCTTGCTATCTCCATTTGCAATCTGAATTGAGCTGGTGATACGAGGAACAAATTGCCACTATATTTTTACCAGCTTTCTCCCCTTTTCTCACCGCTTCATCTAAGTATGTTGGCTCCTGCTGGATAAGGGTCCACAGCCACCAGTCACCTGCAATTAACCCCCTCCCCCATATGCCCAATCTGAGAAGAGTGTTTGTGTTAGCTGGCGATTCAATATGGGGGGGCACCACAGTCATGCCTGATCCTATTCTTACCTGATGTTCCCACATGTATGCTTTCCAGAAGGGTCACTGGATACCTATCAGAAGCAGGAATCCTGGCTGACCTTTTCTTCTCTAACTGAGGTGCTGAGGCTAATTATGGCATCAGCCAATGGAGATCACCGTCTGGTCTGTATAGCTCAGTTACACACTACCATTACCATCAGGGAGCTTGGTATTCTCATTGGAACTAATTAATAATCTCACTTCTCCAGTTCACACGTCATTTTGTTTAGAAGAGCCTAATCATATCGGAACCTTTAGAACATGCGAACCCTCTATAATAATTTCCATTAACTCTTGAACTTACATTTTGTAACAACATAAATGCGTACTGACAGCATTGTCAATATGTACAGTATGCACACATCTTGTTGATCGTCTAAAATACTTATAACAAATACACAGTTACATTTGAATACTGATTATTAATATTCAAATTAATATGGTGCCAGGGACACAAGAAACTATCATTCTGATCAAGTTTTAAGTTTAATTGTTTTTCATGCCAGGCAGTTGTTGCTAGTGGCTAAAATTGTCCCTAATGAATTCTGCTTTCTACTGGTGAAATCAACTGGAGCTGAAGTGACATGATGGTGGCGGCAGTGTATCTAATTAGCTAAATAATTGGAAAATGCACACATACAGAATTTTAAATTGCCTGTATTAAACTAGATGTCTTATGAATTTGAGTAATTAACTATTTCTTTACAGGACTTAATTTCCTGTTTTTTCTCCTTCCCCTAAAAGATAGTCCTCAGCACCTGCATA
This sequence comes from Somniosus microcephalus, assembly GCF_052327205.1. Classification (NCBI taxonomy): domain Eukaryota; kingdom Metazoa; phylum Chordata; class Chondrichthyes; order Squaliformes; family Somniosidae; genus Somniosus; species Somniosus microcephalus. The sequence continues at coordinate 150,243,486 of NC_140999.1, forward strand.
TATACACAATATTCTCCTCTTTTTTTCAAATTTTTCTTTGTCACATAACCAAATACAACAAGTGAAATCCAGTCAGTGAAATGCTTTTTTCTTAACGAGCCAAGCGCACCAAGCAGCAAAGGACACTTAGCTGCCTGGTACGCACGGAGCCCGCAAGGACGGCAGCCATCTTCATCGGCACCATCACAATAGGGTCCGCTCTCGCCTCACTCCGCCTTTCCCGCACTCCTGCCCGACAATCTTCAGCCGCCGTGGTACCGACGTCCTGGGGCCTGCTTCTCCCTGACTCTCCTTCCACCCGGTCTGACCGCCGAGCCTCCCGTGGTGTCCCACCTTCCAGGGCCTGCTTTTCCCGCCCTCGGTCCGCTGGCCGCCTCCCCTCCTACCGGTTCGACCTCTGAGCCTCCCGCCGAGGAGCTGCCGGCCGCCGTGCTACAGCGTGTGGGTAGGGGTGGTTAGACAGATAGGGATTGTCAATTTGCAGACATACTCTCAATGATTGTTCTTGTTGAACTCACTAGGAGGTTGGCTTTCCCTCCCAAACAGCTTTTCTTTTCCTCTATCAGGTGAGACTGGCAAACTCACTACCTCAGGACAATTCAAACTCAAATATGGATTGAGGATGAGACTCCAACCAAGGCCTCTTACCTAAGCGCCTAAGACTTTTGGGATGTAGCTGCAGTCAACTTAATCATTGTTTTTTAAAAACATTTTTTATTCTCTGAAAATGTTTTTTGCATTGAAATAACCCTCAAGGAGAGAAACCTGAGCAGCTGACAAACATTCAGTGCACCATGCCCACTCTATATCTGCACAAGCTGCACTCTTTGATCTTTAAACAAATCAGGATGCACAGGAGCAAATCCTGCTAGCAATATTGTGTGTGTATTTAAAAAGCTGACAAGCAAAGTACAACATTCCACAAGCAATTTTCAGTGCAGAGAGTTATATTAATTTCAAATCCTGTCAAATGGTTTTATTTGAATAACCTGAACTCTGAACCATGTAAAATGTATTATGGCACAAAAATACAGTTTTTGACCGCTAAGTTTTCATTATTTTTTCTATGATGTTATTCAATAAACAAAGTAAGATTCATTGACATGCCCAGTCAATGCTTAGATTTATTTTTATGTGGTGAAAAAATATAAGATGCTTCCAGTATTCAGAATGAACACTCTTTCTACAAAGCTGGTTTATTAGTTCTTTATTATGCATAGAACTGTAATATCACCTCTTTGTTACAGGTAAGTCGGTCTAACTGAAATACTACTTCAAATGTGCCTTCTGCTGCCACTGTCAGAGATTGGTCCCACGATGAAAGAGCTGCAAGATTGAATGAAAGCCAGGATCAAATGAGAATTTATTTGCTACGCACTATCCTTCATCTACAGTGTTTTGTATGCAGAGGTTCCAGGTATGTAACTCTACAAATATTAAAATTTGAAATTAACATATTTTAAACATGTATTTTGCTAAATATGCATGTATGTGCCTATTATGTGAGCACAAATATTGTATTTACTTCACCTGTCCTGCTGAAAATGTTACAGTATATGTAGGATGTGGATTCCAAATGCCAATAAGCACTTTGAAGGAGAAAACTATCCAATTCCACATGCATAATGCTTTGCGTGCCCTTGAGGTATCCTTGCTTTCGTCTAAATTCAAAGTGTGAAATGCTGCATTAATTTGTTTCACCCTTAAATTTTGACTGAAGTCTAGATTTCATTAAATTTGATATGATTCCCAATGACACGGCCAAGAAAAGTCAGAAGAATGGAAGCCACAATAGTCTGCTTGCTGCTACTGGTTTCTAACGTAGGCTATTCCATTCTCAACAAAAATCTTTTAATATGACTAACCCTTTCACTGCAATGTATTCTTTGGTGGTGCATTAATTTTTATTAATTTGTAATTAATCATCAGGGCAAATATGCTGACAGTCAAGGTTGGCATTACTATTGCAATAAGCTAAGGGGGGAAAATTGAGTCGTGCCCCCTTTGGGGCGCTAACTTCGCCGAGGCGCTACTTTTTTCCATCTTAAAGGGGTGGGGCCTTGCGCAGCGTGTCCTCAAGAGAAGTGCTGGGCTCGCGGAGCGCAGCCGGCACTCCGCGCGGAGGGGTGGGGGGTGGGGGCGGCTGCTCAGGAGGCCGGGGACGGCAATGGGGGCCAGGTGCTGGCAGGCAGCCAGCAACAAAAATGGCCGCCTGGCACCTCGCCTTTAATTAGCGCTGCCCCGGCCACAGGTAGGCCCCCTTGACCCCGTCGGACATAGCGGTAAGTCAGGGGGCGCTAACGAAGATCGCGGCCGGGGCGCTGGGCACGGCAATGACGTCATCGCTGGCGGCGCAGCGCCATGGGGCGCTAACAGTTACCGCTGCCGCTAACCTCCCGCTGAATTTCGCAGGAGGCATTGGCAGCGCCGCGCCCGGGCGCTAGTTGCTTTGCGCCCTGTTAGGGCGCTAACGGGAGGCGCAAAGCAACCAAATTTTCCCCCAAGTCTGTTATTGTATTAGTTCCAAATAATGCACATCATAATTTACTGAGTTTAACTTCACTTAATGTTTGTATGGCATTTTATTTTCCCTCTAATTTTCATCTGGTGCCAGCCGGATGGATTTAAATGGTCTTTTCCTATCCTGTACATTCCTATTCATGCTGAAATGTGTTTCCTCAACTGCTGGCTGTCCTCAGGTACCTCATCCGAGAAATCATTCTTCGTGTGTGAGCTTGTTGAGTGAGTGACAGCGAGCTAATTGACTATTGAGACTTCAAACCTTGTTTTATCCTCATCTGCCTATTATGCATGTGCAGATTATAGGTTTTGAATATACATTAGATATTCTCTCAGGAACAGTGGTGCTGGTCACTTCCTTAAGTGGTCTGAGTGTTAGGGATGTGACTGTACTTCCCAATATCATACTTCGCAAGTTGAACTGGCTTGGATGCTGGCTGAGGGCCTTAGGAGAATTGGCCTGGGGGGGTGGGGGGGGAGGTGTGGGTGGGGAGTGGGAGAGGCAATCGGAGGGAGGGGTGAGCAGTAGCTGACACCGGCCCGCGGTTTCAATATGGAGCTGGGAGGAGCACTCCTACTTCATCTGGCTCCACAATAAGTTATGTAAAAAACATGAAACTTATCTTTTGGGAGGCAGCCTCCAGTAGTTCCTTTAAGGATCGTTGGTTTGGCTGCTGAGCCCCTGAAAAAGCTGACCGCAGCATGGACAGTGCATGCTGTAATCAGTTGCAAACCAATTTTTCAAAGGGGCCTGCAACAGGCTTTAGGCCCTCGATTTGCGTATGCAATAGGCCTAACACCAGTTTCAGGCATGTGCCCTGCACGACCATTGACCAATCCGATCCATTATCGGGCAGCGCACTTCTGGTGCAGAAAAAGTGCACACATGCTACCCCCCATATTGTACCAAAGCACAAGTTTTACACCTGATACTGATGCCAAATATAGTACCCTCCCGGCTAACAAGGGATTGAACCTCTCTGTTCATCCATGCCCATTTAGTGTCTTTTTATTAAGTATATATTTCCAGATGGAGTGGTTGAAATAAAGATCATTGCTTCTTTTAAGAGAATATCTGATAATTGTTTAAAGCAGAGAAAGAAAAAAGGTTACGGAGAGAAAGCAGGGCAGTGGGATTAGGTTTGGATAGCTCTAGCAAAGAGCTGGCACAGACACGATGGTCGAATGACATCCTTCTGTGCTGTAAACTTATATGGCTCTGGGCATAGTCTCCAAGGAATCATTTATGGAAATCAAAAAATATCAAGTGTATTTTCTTTCCTATTTTATTCAAGTTGGCCTTCTGCAACTGGGATATTTCCCTTAGCCAGGAGAGTGGGGAAGTCTATTTCATCAATAACTTCAAGGGTATCAACAAAGGTTGATTCAGGCAGCTGAAAGAGCTAGGAGCTCGAGTAGTCTGAAAGGATCTCTCTATGATTTTTCTTCTCAGTGACGTACAATAAACAATCCTGCCTCACTCATGCCAGCCAGGTTATATGCCCTGAGAGGGTGGCACAGTAGTTCGCGCTCAACCTTGGAATGGCTCTAGTGAATATGGTGTACACATACATGATGGAACACATGCATAAATGACTTCATATTTGGCATGGTGCTCCAGTTACGGAATATTTGATACATTTTACTGAAAAAAATGAACATAACGCATTACAGAATGTACCAGGGAAGCAAACTCCAGAGTGTCCTGTTTATATGGCCCTCCTGGCCATACACACAATTATAACTACTAACTGGTGCAGAACTACTAGTCCTGGGGAGGCATGTAAATTCTTCTTAAAACCTATCTTTCCAACCAAAATTTCAGTCTCTTCCTCCATGATTCAGTGTCTGTTCCCCTATTTTGCACTAGTATTTTTCTTACAATAAAGGTGCCGTGTAAATCTTAGTTCTTTTTCTCGTTCTCATTCTTGCTGACACTCACCTTGAAGCAGATTGGTTTCTGGGGTATTGTGTCAGCTCCATCTGTTATAATGGAGTCAGCACTGAGCTTTCCCAGCATCAGCACACTCATTTGGGTGTCTGTTGCTAGAAATAGTGCAGTTGTATTAAATGAATTAATTCCCTTGAAAACCAGAGATAATATTCTTACGTAATGAAAAAAGAAAGAATTTGCATTTATATAGCGCTGTTCATGGCCTAAGGACGTCTCAAAGTGCCTTACAGCCAATGAAGTACTTTTGAAGCGTTGTCACTATTGCAATGTAAGAAATGTGGCAGCCAATTTGCGCACAGCAAGCTCCCACAAACAGCAATGAGATAATGACCAGATATTCCAGTTTAGTGATGTTGGTTAAGGGATAAATATTGGCCAGAACACCGAGGAGAACTCCCCTGCTCTTCTTCGAATAGTGCCATGGGATCCTTTACATCCATCTGAGAGAGCAGACGGGGCCTCGGTTTATCGTCTTATTCTAAAGATGGCACCTCTAACAGTGCAATACTCCTTCAGTACTAGACTGAAGTGTCAGCCTAGATTATATGCTCAAGTCTCTGAGTCACAATAAATTATGACTCAGATGCAAGAGTGCTACCACTGAGCCAAGACTGACACTTGTTGTACTTACTGTATTCAGCATGGTCTCTTACTGGAATTTAAACTTGCTCAAATACTGGTATGATGGTCTTTTACAAAATTGATCCATGGGCTAACAAACACAAATTGGCACAACTACCTTATGTGCAAGCCAGACATTGAGAAAATAATCTATGCTATGGAGTAGGATTCAGCTGTTTAAAACCAGGAGTTTACAGTAAATTAATACCCCTATAGACATAACTTCAGTATAAAGCCTTCTCACGTAACAAAGATATGAAAGTCCTGCTTTCTAATGTTGCTATGAGGCTGACATAAAGGATTGCCTTACAAAATCCTTTACTCTCACAACAACCACAGCTGATTTACATAGGTACTGCATCTACATAATATCTATATTTCTACATAAAATTCTGATATGGGAAAAATGTGCTGTGAAATATAATATTGGGGAAAGATTAAATTGGCTGACAAAGTTCTTATTTTAGAAGGTTCACAAAATGGAGACAAGATCTACTATATAAGACAGATGATTACATAAACCTTGTGATGATATCACCAATTCTAGGCTGCTGTCTCTTTGTAATCAAAGTGAAGTAGATTGGCACTACCTCCTCCAGAATCTCATTCCTCTTTACACTGGTGTCAGGTTGGGCCCTGCGTCCAGATTCAGGTGAACAAACACTATGGGCAGGATTTTCATTGGGCCGTGGAGATGGGATTGGAGGCGTGTGGGGGGTTAAAATCTCGAAATCGGGGGCACGGACCCATCCCGCCCCCAACCCGCCTCCATGCCAGTTTCAAAGGAGGCGGATACCCGACCTGTGCTGGGAGCCGCCTCCCTGAGGCGGGAAGGGGATTAGTGCCAATTAACTGCCTGTTAACAGGCAGTTTTTAGCCTAATCCCTATTTTTATTCCTGAAGTGTGGGATTCCCAATGGCTCCAAACCACGGCAAGTTAGCGAGGCGGACCGTCGGGCTGAAGGGCTTGGAGGGTTCAAGATGTCCAGTGTTCAGGTGAGTGATGGGTGCATGAGTGCAGAGGTAGGTGTGTTTGGTGTGTGTAAAGTGTTTAAAGAAGTTTTACTTACCTTTACAGCCTTCCTTCCTTCAGGTCTCGGGAGTCCCTCATCTCACCGGCACAGAAAGCAGAATGGCCGCGAGCTGTCAAAAGTTGCAGCATTCAGCTTTCTGTTCTGGAGAGATCTCTAAATCAGCCTGAGAGGAAGGAATTAACTTAGTGTACAGATTGTCAGTGTTTGACAGCTTCAAAGAGCTGTCAAACGCTGATATTTCATCTGTCAAAAGCTCTTGACAGATGAAATGTCAATCTGTGACATCACCTGTTACCGGGTGGCCCTTAATTGGCCTGCTGAGCCCGCTGGGCGGGCTCAACAAGGTCAATCAAGGCAAAATCGTGTGGGTTGGCTAGAACTCGATGGAAGCGGGATGACAACCCCAAAAGTTGTAGGCCCGCCTCCTACACGCCTCCAGTATCAAAATCCAGCCCTATATCTGCATTGTCAATGGAAAGCAAACTGTTACAGTTATAGCGTGACCACACCATCAGAAATTTGATCAATTCACAAAACTTTATTCTACTCGAATTCAGATTTATGTCATTTTAAGCAAAAAGCCTGATTCTGGATCATCATCATATTAACTGGATATTTTGAATCTCTGGTAGGATAGCAAAGCAGTTGTAAAGTAAGAAAAAGACTTAAGAACATAAAAATGTAGGAATAAGAAAAGGTCCTGTACTTCATTTAAGTTCTCTTTCAGGACCTGCACATTTATCAAGTTCTTCTGCCACACTGACTTTGAAATCCACCAAAATGTTGGAATACTGGAGAAATTGGTTGGCAAGTTAGTGTTATTCTCTTAGATGAATATTTGTAGAAAATAAAAGCAAAATACTGCAGATGCTGGAAATCTGAAATAAAAGCAGAGAATGCTAGAAATACTCAGCAGGTCAGGCAACATCTGTGGAGAGAGAAACAGAGTTAATGGCCCAGAAATTCGGGTTGGAGGCTTCCCAACGTTTCAGGTCGATGACCTTTCATCGAAACTGGAAGATGTTAGAGATGAAAAGCTTTGAAACATTAGCAGAACCAGGGGAAAGGGGAAAGGGGGAGGGCAGGGAAAGAAGAAGAGCACCCTATCACAGACATTCTTTTGTAGAAAATATCCATTTGGTATTTAACCATTTTATCTTCATCTTTAGTTTCACCTCCACATGATTACTTTTAACTTCCTCCCTAACTACTCTTTTATTGTTACGATGATACTGAAGAGCATTTTAGTACTGTGCTTCATATCTTTTTCTATGCCCATTTTTGGGCCCTTCTTACACCTGTAATATCTGCTGAAAAAATAGCCAGTAAAGTGTTCCTGTAATCACCCTGAATTTGACTGCCCTTTCCAGAGTTCTTCCCTTTTATATTCCTTGATGTCTTTGTACATTATTTTTCTGTTTTATTTCTATTTTAATTGCTCTATTCATTCATTTTGGGGACTGTGTATTAGGTTGCATTTATTTTTCTTTGGCATATATTTACCTTGCATATTCAATATTATAGTTTTTAAAAAGTGTTCCATTTTTCCAACTATGATCTCCTTCAGCAATACTTTCCCAGCTAATTGCTTTTAGTTCACCTCTCCTTCCTTTGAGGTATGTCCTTTTCAAGTCATATGTTTTTGTCCTAGATCTTACTGGTGTTGCTTGTCAGATAATCTTAAATGTAATCATATTGTAGTCTCTTTCGCTACTTTTTCATTATGAAAATTATCCTTAGCACTGCTAAGAACTATGTCTAAATGCAAATTATCCCTTGTGGGGGTCCGTAACATATTGGGTCAAAAAGCAATCCTGGACCACATTCACTAGTTCAGATTCTGTTATCTCATTTCCAGTAGAGCAGTTTATATTGGATTAACTGAGGTCACCAATAATCCAACAGTGTACATGATGTATCATCATTGTATATATATACCATTGTCACCAACTTTACCAAAAGAATCTCTCAGCATAAACTTATCAATAATTTATTTTCATTTTTCTTAGACCCAGTTATTAATGCCCTTAGCTAAAATTCACGCTTCTGATTTCATTTTAAACTTAATTAAAACCTGCATTAACTGAAAAGAGAAGGTTGTAAAAGAGTCTTAGGACTGGATTTCCATCTTTTTGGCAGGATAGGACTTCCGTCTGCTGCTTTGTCCCTACCATTAGCCCGACCCATTTTCCCGAGTTGGGGCTCATCAGGCAATTAGGGTGGGCTCCCAGTGGGATTCTCACCACCAAGAGGAATGCCATCACTGCCATACTGGTGGATCTCTTGCAATGTCGCTGACAGAGAGTGGAGGCAATGGGGTACCCCCAACATTGGTGGCAGGGGCCTTGGCTGTATGAAAGAGAGAAAAATTGTTAATGAAGAGTGTTATGAATCTTATGATCCATGAAGAAAGACTCATGAAATAACACTGGACGGCCAGCTGGTGGCGCCGTCCAAGGAGTATAAACACTTGGGCGTGGGCCCAGCTTTCCTAGGACATTTTGTAAACAGGAACTAGTGAAAGATAACTAGGCCTCCATGTTTTGAAACAAGTTGATTAAAGCCTTGCTTTATACTCGAACCAAGTGCGTAGTGAGTTTTATTATGTCAAAGAGTGTTACTGGGTTAAATGAGTAGATAAGAACATAAGAAATAGGAGCAGGAGTAGGCCAATCGGCCCCTCGAGCCTGCTCCGCCATTCAATAAGATCATGGCTGATCTGATCCTAACCTCCAATCTACTTTCACTCTCCATCCCACCCGAACCCATGTGATCTCCCGGGAGAGGCAAAAAACCAGATAAAAAACCCAGTGGCCAATTTGGGAGAAAAAAACTGGGAAATTCCTCTCCGACCCATCTAGGCGATCGAAACTCGTCCAGGAGATCACTCTGTCCCTGTATTTCCTGCAGTACTTACCTTCTGTAAAAGGTGATCTCCACCCCAGCCAGGAACAGGCCCAATTTACTCTTGAAGGACTCCTAGCTGGCAGCCTGTTCCTGAGGTCTCCACTAATCTCTGTGAATAGAACCATCTCCTGAAATCTAACACAGAATTAGAACACAAAAAGTAGGAGCAGGACCAGGCTACACGGCCCCTGGGCCCGCTCCACCACCCACAGGGCCATGACCGATCCGAACCTAGCCTCATGTCCGATATCCTACCCGCTCCCCGTAACCCCTAATTCCCCTTACTTCTAGGAAACTGTCTATTTCTGTTTTAAATTTATTTAATGATGTAGCTTCCACAGCTCTCTGGGGCAGCAAATTCCACAGACCTACCACCCTCTGAGTGAAGAAGTTTCTCCTCATCTCAGTTTTGAAAGAGCAGCCCCTTATTCTAAGATTATGCCCCCTAGTTCTAGTTTCACCCATCATTGGGAACATCCTCACCGCATCCACCCAATCAAGCCCCTTTACAATCTTATACATTTCAATAAGATCGCCTCTCATTCTTCTGAACTCCAGTGAGTAGAGTCCCAATCTACTCAACCTCTCCTCATATGTCAACCCCCTCATCCCCGCGATTAACCAAGTGAACCTTTTTTGTACTGCCTCGAGAGCAAGTATGTCTTTTCTTAAGTATGGACACCAAAACTGTATGCAGTATTCCAGGTGTGGTCTCACCAATACCTTGTACAACTGCAGCAATACCTCCCTGTTTTTATATTCCACCCCCCTAGCAATAAAAGCCAACATTCCATTGGCCTTCTTGATCACCTGCTGCACCTGCATACTAACTTTTTGTGTTTCGTACACCAGGACCCCCAGATCCCTTTGTACTGCAGTGCTTTCCAGTTTCTTGCCATTAAGATAATAAATTGCTCTATGATTCTTCCTGCCAAAGTGCATAACCTCACACTTTCCAGTATTATATTCCATCTGCCAAATCTCTGCCCACTTACTTAGCCTGTCTATGTCCCTTTGCAGGTTTTTAATGTCCTCCTCACTCACTACTTTCCCTCCCATCTTTGTATCATCTGCAAACTTTGAAATGTTACACTCGGTCACTTCCTCCAAATCGTTAATATAGATTGTAAAGAGTTGGGGTCCCAGCACTGACCCCTGCGGAACACCACTAGTTACTGATTGCCAGTCTGAGAATGAACCATTTATCCCAACTCTCTGCTTTCTGTTAGATAGCCAATCCTCCACCCATGCCAGAATATTACCCCCAATCCCGTGATTTTTTATCTTGAGCAATAATCTTGTATGGCACCTTGTCAAATGCCTTTTGGAAGTCTAAATACACTACGTCCACTGGTTCCCCTTTATCCACCCTGCATGTTACGTCCTCAAAGAACTCAAGCAAATTTGTCAAACATGACTTCCCCTTCGTAAAACCATGCTGACTTTGTCCTATTAAATTATGTTTATCCAAATGTCCCGTTACTGTCTCCTTAATAATGGACTCTAAAATTTTACCAACCACAGATGTTAGGCTAACTGGTCTATCGTTTCCAGCCTTCTGTCTACTACCCTTTTTAAATAAGGCTGTTACATTAGCAGTTTTCCAATCTGCCGGGACCTTTGCTGAGTCCAGGGAGTTTTGGAAATTATTACCAATGCATCCACAATCCCTACCGCCACGTCCCTCAAGACCCTAGGATGTAAACCATCAGGTCCAGGGGATTTATCCGCCTTAAGTCCCATTATTTTACTGAGTACCACTTCCTTAGTGATTTTAATCGTATTTAGCTCCTCCCCCCCTAGAGCCCCCTGTTTGTCCAGTATTGGGATATTCTTAGTGTCCTCTACTGTAAAGACTGATACAAAATATTTGTTCAGCGTTTTTGCCATCTCCATGTTCCCCACCATTAATTTCCCGGTCTCATCCTCTAAGGGACCAACATTTACTTTAGCCACCCTTTTTCTTTTTATATAACTATAGAAACTCTTGCTATCTGTTTTTATATTTTTTGCTAATTTACTTTCATAATCTATCTTCCCTTTCTTAATCAATCTTTTAGTTATTTTTTGCTGTCTTTTAAAGACTTCCCAATCTTCTATCCTCCCACTAGATTTGGCTACCTTATATGCCCTTGTTTTTAGTCGGATACTATCCTTTATTACTTTACTTAGCCACAGATGGCTGTCTTTTCTTTTACACCCTTTTTTCCTCAGTGGAATATATATTTTTTGAAAGTTGTAAAATAACTCCTTGAATGTACACCACTGATCATGTACCGTCTTACCCTTTAATCTATTTCCCCAGTCCACTCTACTCAATTCCGCTCTCATACCTTCATAGTCTCCTTTATTCAAGCTCAGTACGTTTGTTTGAGATCCAACCTTCTCACCCTCTAATTGAATATGGAATTCAACCATGTTATGGTCACTCATTCCAAGGGGATCCTTTACTAGGACATTTTTAATTAATCCTGTCTCATTACACAGGACCAAATCTAAGGTTGCTTGCCCCCTGGTCGGTTCAGTTACATACTGCTCAAGAAACCCATCCCTAATACACTCAATTAACTCTTCCTCAAGGCTGCCCTGCCCAATTTGATTTGTCCAGTTAATATGAAAGTTAAAATCCCCCATAATTATAGCTGTTCCCTTATTACAAGCCCCAACTATTTCCTGATTAATACTCCGTCCAACAGAGTTGCAACTGTTAGGAGGCCTATAGACTATGCCCACTAGTGTTTTTTTCCCCTTATATTCCTTATCTCCACCCAAACTGTTTCATTATCCTGATCCTTTGACCCAATATCGTATTGCAGTGATTCCTTCCTTTATTAACATAGCCACCCCACCTCCCTTCTTTCCTGTCTGTCCTTCCTGATTGTTAAATACCCTCGTATGTTTAATTCCCAGTCATGGTCACCCTGCAGCCATGTTTCTGTAACGGCCACAAGATCATACCCATATGTAGTTATTTGTGCCTTCAACTCGTCCATTTTGTTACGAATGCTACGTGCATTCAGATAAAGAACTTTCAAATACGTTTTGTGACACTTAGTTCCTGCTTTTTCCCCTTTTACTACTTTACCTTTTACTCCATACATTCTGGCCATTCCTGACACTCTCTGGTTTTTAATTCCCCCACTGCTACCTAGGTCTATGACCTTCTCCGTTGTCATTTTTATTATTTGCTCTCTAGAAACCTCCCCCCCACTAATTAGTTTAAAGCCCTCTCTACAGCCCTAGTTATATGATTCGCCAGGACTCTAGTCCCAGCACTGGCCAAGTGAAGTCCGTCCCAACGGAACAGCTCTCTCCTGTCCCAGTACTGGTGCAGTTGATGTATCAGACCCTCATGAAGTGAATTAGCCACTTCTCTGTAGACATGCAAGCAGGAAGGTGAGGTGAGGGTACACATATAAAGAAGGGTGAAAGGTCTCATGGGCAGGGACAGGGAGGCCCAAAAGGCAGCAAAGGAAATATTATGCATTCAGGGAGATCATTAAGGGCGCAGAGTTAGCATTGTAGTGAAAATCAAAAAGAGGAACAGGAACTCCTGAACAGAAAACACAAGACCAAGGCTACAGAGAACAGGAAAAGCCTATGGAGGTGAAAGTTGGTGAGTCTACAGTAAAATATAAATGGACAACTCCGTTAATAAGTTTTGTTTTTGTATTTCAGAATTCTTGAATATTGTAGTGTTTATTATGTTATGAATGTTATTTGTCGGGGTGTATAGTAAGGTGGGTGAGGAAGCAATATGGTAGCTTTTCCTACATGTCTATATCTGAGCAAATTATATGGCTATTTGAGCTGATAACGAAAATGTGACATATCTTTGTGTTACAGACCCATTTAAAGTGTAATGCACGCTGTACACAAAATCTTTAATTGTTAAGTTTTCAAACTTCTTTAAATATGGAAGAAGTTTTCAAGAACTACATTAAACATCATGATTTGTGGCAGGAATAAGAACTTTTAGGATAAACCCAACAGCAACACAACAAAACATAGACGTCAAATGTTATGTAAATACTATTGTCCCTGCTGTTGTACCTCCAAAATTGCAGCATCCCAATGTATTGGCATTTATAGTTCAATATTGTGAGGATTAGTAACATATGACAAACTATTCCATTTGCTTATCATTTTCACAGTTCTAAATAAATGTATAAAAGTACTATAAAGATGACTGCAACCTTAATACAGCATTTTATAGTCATCTCCCATCACCCCCCCACCCTCCTTCGAACAATTAACTGCATGTTCTTAACACAAAGCAAATACTTTGAGGGTAGAACATTACATAAACAGAAAGAGATAAAGAACAATATACTATTACTCAATGGATTTTTTTTGATTATCTTTCCCAACCAGTTCTAAAAAATTAATAACACATTGATTTTCAATAACTGTTAAATCCCAAGGGATGGATTTTGCAATTAATTGTTTCTTAATATTAAATCAGATATCTCTGCATCTAATCCCTATCTAATCTATGTTGTTAATTAATTTTCATCAATCCCCAAATCCAAAGCATCCTGAGAAAAATCAGGACTACTGCCTGTGATTAAGGAGTTACAGAAATGTTCTGGTCATACCCTATATTCAATGATGAGGCAAATTACTGGTCTGTTTGTTAAAATTTTGCCATCAATTTGAATCAATCTGACCATCTTCAGCTATCTGCTACAGTGCTAATCTTCATCCAGAAATAATCAATATTTACTTATTAACTGAATAAGGTACAGTGGATTCCCATTAATGCTACTTTCAATTTGTAAGACAAAATGATAAGCATAGGTAATAGTTTCACTCCAAAATTATGTTTTTTTTTAAATCAGAGAAATATCTACCTCGAAGCATTTTGCAATCAATTTCAGTGGCTGCTCCTGCAGTTTAATGGAGATTTTGATTGACACATTAATAAGGAGCTTCATACTTGAGTCTGACCAGCGTTCAAGAAAATGTACAGGAATGCCAATGTACACCACATTTATGAGTATCTACATAAAGGATTAAATTCTGTATTTTACCTTGTGGAGGCATTCATATGAATAAAGTTGATTTAGATTCAGTGAAAGAATGATTTGAGTTAAGGTACAGTGTCAATGTCACTCACTCAACATGGGACTAGTTGGCAGTAATAGTGATTATTAATGTCTGGCATCTGAATTAAAACCTTCCACTCCCACATTTCACTATATGTTGGCTGGATCCCCTCTGGAATTGGTTTACTTAAATGGGAAAACTAAGTTGAAATTGATATTGCCATTTTACAGTAAATGCTGCCCGATTTCTGTTCACAGATTATGTAACAATGCTACTACACATGTGGCACAGCTGCATTCCACATGGCACATTCATCATATATTCTACTTTGATACACTGGATCCTCAGGAGAGCTCGGGAAGGGCTGCTTCGGCTCACTCATCTGATTTTGCAAGCTTTCAAATGGCAGCATCAATAATAATGATGCTTCAAAGGCAGCTTCTTTAGAACCTGGATTTCTTCAAAATGGACACACCAGTCACAGTATCACCAGTTAAATGAAAACAGTTGGTGTTAAAACAGATCACATCAATACAGACAAATTCTCAGTATCACACATAAGTAGGAAATATGTCCAAATATCGTAATTCACAATTGTAAATCTTCACAACTTGATAGCGTTATCCTACTGAATAAAAGAGTTTTTAATTTATAAAGTAGTTTGGCCCTGAAATTATCCCATGGGACAGTAACAAATCAATGTTTAACACAATCCTCTGAAACTCCTATCTCCATTATTTTACTGGAAGCATAACCTATTTATTCTAAACAGGTTCAGGTCTTCTTAAAAATAACAAAGAGAGGAATTTCAGATCAATTTATTAAGCGTCCTTCCAGTTCTATCCCACAGTGTTATTTCAGACCGTTTTTGATTTTTGGAACCAATCGTGTGTTATTATTAGGCATTTGCTAGCATTATCACAAAGTTAAACTGGTATAGGAGATTCTACGTTTGGTATAATAGGCAGCCAGATAACAAAGACCAACAGTCTGGCCAGGATTGTCTTGGTACCAAGTCTCATACACGCTATAATGGAAAACTAGAACCCATTTTAAAACTGCAAATGCTTTTATATACATGTGTACCTGTATATTTGGAAATAATAAATAAAATGTTTACTCTAATTCAATCATTTAACAATCTTGAAAGGTCTGCAATTTGTTTTCAATTTGTGTAGTGTAAAGGCCTTTATGTGTCAGCTGGAACAGCTGGCCATGCCATTAAGTTCCTGGTGTTAATTTACTCACAGTAAGTACTGCAAATGGTGCTCTATCTTTTTCTATGCAATCTATTAACTGGCTTTCCCTTCTGCATGCATCCACCCTACAGTTCATTTTAGCTATTCTGGATTATTTGAAGTCACATTTGGATCACTGCAAAAAATGTTTGCTCCAACTGAACAGGGAGAGAAGTCTTATCTTGTATAATAACTAAATTCATTACATATTTTTAAAATGAGGAGTACTGCTGGTTATTAAATAGAACACTAATACATAAACCAGTAATGGAAACTGATTAAGAAATCTTACTACAAAAAAGAGTTTTGTTTTCTTTCTTTCTTAGAATTTCATTCAATATAATAATCATAATTTATTATTTGGTGACAACTTAAAAGTAAACATTGGAAAAATGATTTACTGTTATCTTTCTTACACCCTATTGTCAAATAAAATGGTTGAAACTTGAGCATTTTTCTAATGACCGTTATAAAAATTCAATCCATTGTAGAACCAGGATAACCTGTAATAATGTGCAATAATGCAGTTTTATATATGCCTTTTATGCTGGGGCAAATTAACCTTTCAAGGTTTACAAATAATTTACCTCACAGCCCTATAGCAGCACATTGATAATTTTATTTCTTTACACACAGCTCAAAACAGAGCAATGTAAATTAAATAATAACATAACACAGTTACATGGTCTGTGGAGGTAGTGAGCATGATGGGCTAAATGGCCTTACCTCATACCATTCATTCTATGTTCTTTTAAGATTTCTAAGATGCCAAAGATGCCAGTGTCAGCCATGGTGTTGAAACAAAGTATCTCATACAATACTAATAAATCATTGAACTGGTCAGTCAATTACTTTTATTATTTTTTGCATTTATTTGTCTAATTATCACAACAATTAACGGATTGCAGTCATGTATGAATTCTCTTTTTAAAACCGGAATATCTTTGCAACTTTCTTTTGGTGACTGCAGAGCCATATATTTTAGTCTTATTATGTCCATCACAAAAACTCCAATGTAACAGTTAAAAAGTCTATAATAATAAGTCCATTACATAGAATATACAGCTAACAGGCCATTCGGCCCAACCAGTCTATGCCAGTGTTTATGCTCCACCCGAGCCTCCTCCCGTCTTTCCTCATCTAACCCTATCAGCATATGTTTCATACCGTTTCTGATCATGAATTGTGTGAACTCTTCTGAACAAAATTGCAGCCCATTATCAGACACAATTTCTTCTGGGAGGCCGTATCAAGAAAACAATCTTTGCAAATTTTCCAGTGCTTTGCTTGTTATTATTATCCGCATCGGAAACACCTCTACCCACTTTGAGTGACTATCACTATGAACAATTGCTGTCCTCCTAGCTCAGCAAAATCTACATGTAACCTTTGCCACACTCTGGGAGGTCATTTCCATGGCTGTAATGGTACTGATGGTGGTTTCTTGCTCACCGATTGACATGTTGTACATTGACTGACTATGTATTCTATCTCTTTATCTAAACCTGGCCACCATAAGTAACTGCATGCAAAACTCTTGGTCAAGCACATTCCCAGGTGCTGGTCATGAAGATCTCCTAACAATTTAGACTTGAACCTATTTGGGATAACCACACTTGCTCCTCACATGATACAATCTTTATCCACTGACAATTCATTCGTATGAACGAAGTATGGATGGATATCTTCCTCTGATACCTGGTTTGGCCATCCATTTGCTATGTAATCATACACCCTTGACATAATTGGGTCACGTTTGGTTGCGCTACCAATCTCTTCAGCTGTGACTGGCAGCTCATCAATATATGAGAAATAGAACACTTCTTCCTTATTGGGTGTAACTTGTAATGGGGATGGCAACCTGGACATAGCATCAGCATTACTGTGATCAGCTGAGCATCAGTACTCAATGTCATATGTATACGCTGACAAAATCAAAGCCCATCTCTGCATTCAAGCTGCAGCTAAGGTTGGAACTGGGGACTTTGGATGGAGGATTGCTGTCAGGGGCTTATGGTCAGTAACTACGGTAAACTTACGACCAAACAAGTATTTGTGAAATTTCTTGACCCCCAAAAATCAATGACAAAGTTTCCCTTTCGATCTGCGCATAATTCCACTCACTGGCACTGAGAGTGCATGAA
Organism: Somniosus microcephalus; assembly: GCF_052327205.1. Classification (NCBI taxonomy): domain Eukaryota; kingdom Metazoa; phylum Chordata; class Chondrichthyes; order Squaliformes; family Somniosidae; genus Somniosus; species Somniosus microcephalus. The sequence continues at coordinate 150,260,953 of NC_140999.1, forward strand.
GCAAAAACAATTGGTCACTCCTCCCCACTATCTAGTATGAGAGATCACTGCCCCAACTCCGTACAGAGAGGTGTCACACGCTAGCTTGATCTCCTTAGATACATCATAGTGAACTAACATGGTACTCTCTACTAACTGGCTTTTGCACTCTTTGAATGCCGTGTCGCATTCTGTTGACCACTTCCAAGGGACCTGTTTTCTCAACAGCTCATTCAGTGGATGTAACAATGTTGCCGAGTTTGGGAGGAACTTTCCGTAATAATTCAAAAGACCCAAAAATGATCGAAGTTCAGAGACATTCTTGGGAGTGGGTGCATTTCTGATTGGATCCAGCTTTCCCTTGGTTGGATGTAAACCATCTTTGTCTATTCTGTGCCCTAAGTACTCCATTGAGTTTTGAAACAACTCACACTTGTGAGCTGTCACTCATACTCCGTGCTTCCCGAGCCATTTGAGCACTTCATTCAACACCTCATCATGGATTTGCCTGTTAGGTGCTGAAATGAGTCTTCTTCTTAGACAGTCCCTCGGAACTGAGGATGACTTGCTTCCACGTTAAAAATTAGTTTGCAGGTGACTGATTAGTCTAATGCGGGACCTACAGTCTCTGTCACAGGTGGGGCAGACGGTGGTTGAAGGGACGGGTGGGTGGGGTGCTTGAGTTGACGTGCGCTCCTTGCGCTGCCTGCACTTGCTCCCGGCGAAGAGACTCGAGGTGTTCGGCGCCTTCCTGGATGCTTCTCCTCCACTTTGTGCAGTCTTGGGCCAGGGATTCCCAGGTGTTGGTGGGGATGTTGCACTTTTTCAAGGAGGCTTTGAGGGTGTCCTTGAAGCGTTTCCTCTGCCCACCTGGGGCTCTCTTGCCGTGCTGGAGCTCCGAGTAGAGCGCTTGTTTTGGGAGTCTTGTACCGGGCATACGGACAATGTGACCCGTCCATCGGAGCTGATCGAGCGTGGTCAAAGCTTCGATGCTGGGGATGTTGGCCTGAGCAAGAACACTGACGTTGGTGCGCCTATCCTGCCAATGGATTTGCAGGATCTTGCGGAGGCAGTGTTGGTGGTACCTCTCCAGTGCTTTGGAGGTGCCTGCTGTACATGGTCCATGTCTCTGAGGCATACAGCAGGGCGGGTATCACTGCTGCTCTGTAGACCATGAGCTTAGTGCCGGGTTTGAGGTCCTGGTCTTCAAACACTCTCTTCCTCAGGCGACCGAAGGCTGCACTGGCACACTGAAGGCGGTGTTGGACTTCGTCGTCGACATCTGCCCTTGTTGACAGTAGGCTCCCAAGGTATGGAAAGTGGTCCACGTTGTCCAAGGCCTTGTCGTGGATTTTGATAATCGGGGGGGGCAGTACTGTGTGGTGGGGGCAGATTGGTAGAGGACCTTTGTCTTACGGATGTTTAGTGTAAGGCCCATGCTCTCGTACGCTTCGGTGAAGGTGTTGACAATGGTTTGGAGTTCGACCTCCGAGTGAGCACAGACGCAAGCGTCGTCTGCATACTGTAATTCGACGACAGAGGATGGGACGACCTTGGATCTGGACTGGAGGTGACGGAGGTTGAACAGTTTCCTGTTTGTTCTCTAAATTAGCTCCACTCCAGTGGGGAGCTTACTGAGGGTGAGATGGAGCACTGCAGCAAGGAAGATCGAGAAGAGCGTTGGTGCGATGACACAGCCTTGCTTGACCCCGGTTCGTATGTGAATTGGGTCTGTGGTGGAACCGTTGGTCAGTATGTCATCCAAATAACACACTACACCTTCAATCCCTTGCAAAATTTGGTTCATCACACCCTGGAATACGTTGGGGGCAGAAGACACTCCAAATGGTAGCCTATTGAACTGATATAGGCCTTGGTGAGAATTTAGAGTCAAGCATGACTTGGACTCTTCATCTAACTCAAGTAGGCGTTTGTTAGATATAACTTCGAAAAGATCTGGCCACCTGTCAGCGTTGTGAACAAATCTTCCACATTTGGCAACGTATTGGGTAGATTACACTCTAGAACCTGGTTTACGGTTACCTTATAATAACCGCATACCCTTACCTTACCATCTGACTTAGGTACAACAACAATGGGTGTAGCCCAATTACTCAGATCTACCTTAGAGATAATGTTCTCAGTTTCTAGTCTTGAGTTCTTGCTCAACTTTCTCCTGGGGGTTGGAGTATAAGAGTAAGGAAGTCTTGCTACAATTGTTGTGAATCTTCGGAATTCTCTGCCCCAGAGGGCTGTGAATGCTGAGTCTTTGAGTATATTCAAGGCTGAGATAGATAGATTTTTGGGCTCTAGGGGAATCAAGGGATATGGGGATCAGGCGGGAAAGTGGAGTTGAGGTCGATGATCAGCCATGATCTTACTGAATGGTGGAGGAGGTGTGAGAGGCTGTATGCTTATTTCTTATGAGTGCATATGGTACGGGATGAGCTTGCAGTAAACTGGTCTTGCGTCCTTCTGCACTCTGACACTCACCTTGAAGTCTTGGATCGGACTACCCATTTCGCTGAACACCTTCGGATACCGCTTGATGACATCATCTTTTGATGCAAATTTCGCTTCCATGCGAAAAATCTCATTCCAATCCAGCTTCGGTGGTCCCAACCAATTTCTACCTATCAAGGCAGGCTTGTCTCCTGCCACTACTATGAGAGGCAAGCTCTGACACTGATCCTTGTATTTCACTGGTATGGTGACACTTCCTACTACAGGGATTTGCTCCCTGGAGTAGCCTCGCAGCTCTACCTTCGATTTTTCTAGTCGATAATCATGCAACTTGTTGCGATATAGTGATTCCGGTACTACGCTCACAGATGCACCAGTGTCGATTTCCATGGGTATCCTGGTTCCTGCGACATCTACTTGGATGACGATACCTCATGAATTGCTGTTAGATACCTTCGTGCTCCTGATGATGTGAATCTCCAGAAACTCCTCATCCTGCTGCTTCTCAACTGTATGTGGTGTCTGGCGATTTCTATTTCTAGTATTGCCAGTCGGTTTACTCTTCTGTCGGCATGCCTTCGCAAGATGCCCAGTTTTCTTACAGTAGAAACACTCTGCCTTCACATATGGACAGCTTTGAGCGATGTGTTGTCTCAGGCACCGATAGCATGACTTCAATGCACTGTTACCATGGCCATTTGCTGAGGCCTTGGGGCCCAACTGCCTTTTACTTTTAGTCTGCAGCCGATTCACCTCAGTTGTCTGACGACTGGAAATGGCGTGGAACTCTCGGGAGTATCGGTCGGTCATATCCATCGACATAGCTGTCTGACAAGCTAAGTCAAAAGTCAAGTTAGGGGTTGTCAACAATTTACTTCTGATACATTCATTTTGCAACTCACAAACAAAGCAGTCACGCAAAGCTCGGTCCTGAAAGTTTCCGAAATGACAGTGAATGGATAGCTTTTTTAGAGCTACAATGTGCTCGTCATTTAATTGATCGCGTGTTCCAAAACAAAAGCTTTCAGCAATTTCCAGGGGTTCAGGACTGTGGTACTGTTCTAACTTGGTTAGGATCTCCTTCAGTAGCGTGTCCTTCGGCTTGGCGGGAACAAGCACATTTTTCAGGGCCTGCTTCAGTCAAAAAAATAGCCCGTTTCATTTCTAAAACCGCCCGGTTACGGTTTACATCATCGGGGACTTCGACGATACTATTCATGGTGAAAAACATTTCTAGCCGCTCCACATACACTCCGAAAGTCTCTCGGTCGCGATGGAACTCACCCAAGTGCCGTATTATTCCCATAGGCACGGCCATCTCAACTCTGGCAATGTCAACAGTTCAGCCATGTGTGCTCGAAATTTACCTCAGGTTTTTAAGTTTTTCTGCAAAATGAAGAACCTCTAACAGTCCCTCCGTTGGTTGGCAGAATTATCCTCCAACAAAAATTTCAGCTAGGGAATCCGCAATTGCATCCTCATCGCCACTTCTGTGATATCTTGAGACACAGCATATATACACAACAGCACAACATGGCTTCCAGTATGAACTGTACTGCATATGGTTTTATTTATTATATACATCAGTAGTCCACCAGGTGGCTCTATTACACTATCCACAGATTAGATCATCTGGGGAGGCGGTTTCTCAATAATTTTGGGTTCTTATGTCGATGAGTGGCACTAGTCCCAAATGAATTGTGGAACTGTACACAGGTCTAATTTTCCCTTGAGCATTTGCTGTTCAATACTATGTAGCCCTTTGTCATCTGTCTCACGTATTATATTACATCACAATACTTGTAATGTGTACTCAGTGATATTACTGCACCAGGGCTTTCAAGACAGCTTTGAATATTACTAAATTAACAGCAATAAATGATTACCATAATTGTATATATTAGTAAAATGAATAATAGGTAGAAGACGTTAAGGGAAAATAATATAATCTGGGAATCCAGATGTCATCTGAACGCTTCAATACTCTTTTCAATACTTAATCATCTGTCCTTAATCATAAAATCATATTATTTTGAAAATCTTCCCAGGAGTTGATACTATTATGATTTTTTACAAAACACCTTTGTAAGGAACCTCCCAAATTAGTACCTTTCACTCTTTGCTGGTACTACCTATTCTAAACCCAGGATACACAAAGGGATTCTTTATTTAGGTCCAATGGATGTGAACAGAATCCAAATGATAGTGTGTCACTTGAAATGTTTAATGTCTTTAGCTCATATTAGATCGGAATCACATTCTAGTATTTTAGATTCGAGCCCTATAGTTCAGTTCCATCGTATTTTATGCTCTTATTATTTTAGGATTTATGTGCTGAATTTACATCTGTAGCGGTGAACATCCTGCAAGGAGGCAGTTGAGTCCAGTGCTGTACCTCCAGTGAGAGCCATCCAAGTGAGTGGTTCAATACTGGATTAGCACTCTATTGACTCCAGTATAACAGCTACAGCCATCACAGTGCCCCAGAAATAACTGTATCCCTAGCTATGTACCAGTACAAATCATCCTTCCTCAGCCTGATAGATATGTGGCTCTCGTGTGCCTGTGCATATATAATTGACTTCCAGTTATGGATGAAACAGGAACCTAAACTGACTATGTTACTGACCAGCATGATTAGGTGCCATTGGTTAATATGTCTCACTCTCCTTAGAATCCCGGGTTTAACAGGCCATTAGGAAGGATGCATAGAGAAAATGCATCAAACGATGAGAGGCTCCTAGTGTACCTCCTGCTTTAAGTAATGGCAGACCTATATCAATACTGTATTCGGGAACATTGACTCCCCTTTCCATCTATTCTACGTAAAAAATACAATACATGATGAGAGCCATGTCATAGGGAAGATATTTTATATGGTTTCCTTCTACAGGAGGGAATCAAATAGATTGCATGTTATATCAGAAGCTGTGATATAACTGAGAAGTTATATAAGTGAGGATGAAGTGGAGATAAAAATGACAGACAAAACAAAACATCCTCCTCATAACATGTCCCTCACCATGATGAAGGGGGATTATTAGCAGCCTGCCTAATCAATAACCTAACGGCTAAGAATCATGGCCCCTTTAGCAAATTACATACATTGGGATTGCACATGCCTATAAACGATTATAGCATCTGCTCATCTGTGTGCACTTCTATGCACTAATGGTCTTTTTTCCCCCTTTGTGTACATTAGGAGGTATAACATCAAGGCACTGCCAGAGACAAAGCAACAATAACATATACAGGTATCTTGCTAATTTGAATCTGGTAATGGCTGGGAGCACAAAAAGACAGGGAATTGGAGCGGGGTACTAGATTTCTTTATTCCACGCTTGATGCAATTCGATTTAGCACTTGAAGTATTTTTAAGAGAGCAAATTTAAAGAGCAATTAAAAAAAATGTTTCCAATTCAACAGGACACAGTAGGCTTTTACACACAATGTAGATAGTGACATCACCCAGCAGTCATATTTCAGCAGCAGAAAGCAGCTTTGAACTGAAATTTATTGGGTTGCATTAAGTGTTTTTGCATTAGGGAGAGATATATTGTGCCCTCATGTAATATTTCAACAAGGACGGTAGTTACTGTTTCTAAATCCATGCTAAGAAAATGCTTCATTGTGTCTAAAGTAGCCTTTACAATGGCAATGAAACAAGAAACATAATGGTATTTTCTGGATGGCTAAGAGGGATCCATATTATGATGATTTATGTCTAGCAACAAACCTAACAGCAAGGTTATAGCACATTGAACACAAAGCAAAATACTGCGGATTCTGGAAATCTGAAACAAAAACAGAAAATGCTGGAAACACTAAGCAGGTCAGGCAGCATTTGTGGAGAGAGCAATGTTAGTGTTTCAGGTATGGACCCAGTTCTGATGAAGTTGCCTGATTGCTGAGTGTTTCCAGCATTTTCAGTTTTTGTTATAGTACAGGTACATTGAATTTTGCCTTTCCTATACAAACCTGCAGAGCAAAGAATAATATAGAATTTTGAGGCCATTAACAACATATTATAATCAAAAATAAAGCAAAAGCATAAGAATATAATCACATTTTGGGAATCTGATTACATAAATGTTGAAGACAAAGCTTGAATGAATTATTATCACCTGAAGCCAATGAGGAGATTGTTTTCATTGTAGCCATTCCTATAGAATCCTAGAGATTATAGCACAGAAAGCCATTTAGCCCATTGTCTGTGCAAGAATGGTGGGGTAGAGTTTCTGTTTTGGGCAGAAATGTTTCTCACATTTCTCCAAATGTATTTGAGTAAATACTGTCAATGGAAATTTACAGAAAATCTTTTTTGTAGATCTGATATAAAAAAATTAGTGCATTTTGAAAGCTGAAAGGGTTGCTTAAGTGTGGGGTAATCCCATGTGGCTTTGATAAATTTTCTTCTGATGCTCTGACTTATGAATGAAAAAAGTGAACATCTGGATTTAAGTAGTAAATCTGGGCCAATGGAATCTCTCATACTGGGGAGCATAATGCATTGAAAATATTCAGTATGGCCAGTAAAAATGTATATCAGACCTTGTATAAGGTCACACAAAGCTGGCAGTAAAGCATTACATGAAATTCTTCAAAAAGCTATATTGTGATCTGAAATTATAATTCCAATAAACATTCAAAAATCATATATTATGTGCAGATTGTATTTCATATAACATTGTATTTGTATTAAGTTGAAGCTAATTGCATATTACACTCAGTTAATAGAAATGTCCTTGTGTGCTGTGGTCCTTTGGGATATCAAATACAATACATTTTAAACACCGGTGCTCCAGAAGACAACTGATATATCATCACCCAAAGACTGGGCATTGGTTTGTGATGGAAAGCTCAAACATCTGCTAAAAAGGCAATTACACTTTCTGGCATATGGAAAGGTTTTATTAACATTGCTGCCAACACACGTGAAAGGATCAGACTTTTAACAATGCACAAAGATTTCAGGCTGTTAGATTTGTGGAGTTTAATGCTTGTCAAGTGGATTAAGTTTTGCCATGTACTTATGTACCAAATCAATATTTCTCGATTAAAATGCAAATACGCATTTGATAGAATAAGTATGCATAAAAAGGGAAAATGAAATGAAGAAAAGAAGAAAGCAAATTAAAATGTTGGCAGAAGCTCTGTGTTTTATGAATTTTTAGGAAATTCTTTTAATATAAGGCAATTAACCTCAGCAAATATTCGCATTAGCCCCGAGTACAGAATGCCCTTCATAGCTTTCTCAATATGGATTTTTTTCCCCTGTTGTTTAGCATCTAACAACGATTTTTTAAAGGTCTGTACAACTAAATATTGTAAAGTAAAAGTTGCAAGAAGGTAACTAACTATAAGCATGCCTTAGCTACAGAACCTAATGGTGTTTCTTATTTTTAAATAAAATGAAAGCTTTCAAGAAAAATACTGCAAAACATAATAGTTACTGGATAGCCATGTTTTCTGCCATTTACAGTGACAAGCCTTAAACCATGCAGTACAGTAACAGTATCTTATGAGTGCTTCAATATAAAAATAAAGTAATAATCAGAATATATTTTTCTAAGATAGAATTTCATAAATGGGGAAAATTACTGGCCGCATGCACCAATGTTATTTCAAAAATCTAAGTGGGAGATAAACAGATAAATGATGATGCTTTGCTTAAAATATAAAACACTCATTAAACCTCCAGGCATTTTAATATAGGACCCCCCTCTCGTCTTGCACCACAGACTGCAGTACAAGTGATTTGACACTCACAGACACTGCCTCAGCTTGGTGCAGGTCTCAGCTGTGACGACACAGCCTGCAAATCTAGCCAGACACTGCAGATACCGCAAACCTTCTTTGTCATTAATGACAGCAAACTAACTGTTTCTTTATAATACATAGTCTTTTATATTTTAATTTATTCTCAACACCGTGGAAGTTTAAGTTTATGCCACATCAAACAAGTGTGTTGACTTCCATATCATTAACTCAAATCAAGGAAATGCTTCACATAAATGCCTCCTAAGCCTGTTACTATTTCCATGCATCTAGAATTCTAGAAAATAGAAGATCAGTGATTTGTCTAAAATTGATCAAATTAATGAAATAATTGAAAGTCACTTTTACTTTACTAGCATAGAATTTAAAGATAAATATTCCATTTTAAGTATTTTAACATTTTAGCATTTGTATTTGCTTATTTAGCATCCCTTCTATCTTCACAATAGGTTGCATACATATTCTTCACCTCAACAAATTGCTTACATTTTCCATATTTCTAGTAATTTTGTGCGCACAAAATTTCGGTCTAGCAAGAAATAATTAGTAACCTATTTTTTCCATTGTTTATTGTTCTGTGTTTTAAAAAGAGAAAAACTTTTACAAATAAATATAATTTGGCCTTCATTTTGGCTGTGTGTTTTGTGAAGCAAACTATATCGTTTCCAAAGACGTGGCTCACGAACCAGAGGCCCAACAATATAAAATCACTACATGCATTCTAGAGCGCCTAATGCACGATACTTGATTTATGCCAAGTATTTTGTAGTTTTGCAAACTGTGCACACGTTATACACCTGAGAATTTGCTTTGAGATTTTGCAGAGTCAGGTGCCAGGTTCTGTGCAGAGATCTCCATTACTTTATAGTTTACTAATCAACAATGCCACTGAGTACCCTCTGTATCATTCATGATGTTGTTGGACTTGTCGCTACTTACCCAGCATGCCATTCTCTCACCATCTAAATCTAATATTCTTTACAATAAATGCTGTAAACAAAAGTTTGTTTGGTGCTCCTGGAAACCTAAGTAGATTTGTGCTGCAATAATAGGCCTACCTCAACCACAAATTATTAACCTCTACTTATTTATATTGCACTGGGGATAGACTTCATTCTAGAAGAATTAAGGCTTGCCCATCCCCCTAGCAACACTGCAAAAATACCATTGTTTCAGTTTTCCTCAACAGACAGTCTGCTTTTTTCATAGGATTTTTTTATTTGTTCCACAAAGAAACATCCCAAGAAGCCCCAGCTCTACATACGAATTATCTTTATCCAGCAGTTCCCATTAGCTATTAATTCTCTATAACACAGATCAATAAGGCAGGTTAAATGATTCTGGGACTTAGCTGCTGTGGGTAAATGGTCTCAGCAAAACAAATAGCAAACAGTTCCTTATAAAATAATCTTTGCACATTCAAAGCTTCCTTATTTAAATGGAAGTTGAAATTTCTTATGTCTGAAGGGAATATACAGAAATCCAACAAGAGACCTGGTGGAGTGGTAGATCTCAATTCAGATATAATATCCTAGTAAATACTGGCTTCAAAAATGAAGGGCTCCTGATTACAGTTTTTCCTATTTAAACGTTTTACTGACCTAGTTTCAGTGACATTCCATAGCCTATTTCCATTGCAAATTGCTAACTACGTAGGCTTCTGTCTCCCACTGTGCTTGCTGTCAATGTTATTTCTGATCAATTTATTTGGAAGGCAATTTACTCCCATGCACTGCCTCAGGCTGTATAGACACAATGTATAGTACCTTTACAACGTACAGTCCACCCAGGAAAGAAATATGGCTGCTGGGTGGAACCTTCTGCATTAAGTCATATTTGCCTCACACTGCTTGTAGAATACTGAAAAAATTGCTGATGATTTCCCTTCTGCTTTCCATTGATTTAAACAATACAATTCTAGTTTATTAGCAATCACATATACTTTTCCATACATTATAATTTAAAATTACAACATGTACTTTCAATTAAATAAAAATACAGGGTTTTTAAATGATCACTTAAAGCAATCAACAGAACTAACATTCAGTATATGCAGCTCACACTGCATTCAGATCTACCCATGACAAATGAAATGCTGACAGAATTTGCAACAACACAGCCTTTTGCTCTACCCAAAAATAAATTAACAAACAACATTTTTAAAAAAAAGCAACATATATATATTTTAAAATTGCCTTTACATACCGGCTACAGTGCTGGACATGGTGGCGTAGGATGTGGAGGATCAAGCAGCAGGGATGAGATGGGTCTGTGCTGCAGTGGTGTGGAGACAGATGTCTGAATAAGGCACTGACTCAGTGGTGTGCAAACTGCAGAAGGGGAAGAGGAGAGGGTAACCGGTTAGAAACAGTAAATCTGAATGGCTCTGATGGTCCTTTGATGTCACTGCTGCACTGCCTCTTTCTCTGCACAATTAATATTAATTTGCTAATGAACCAAAAACTCCCAGTCTGTATTTTTAAAATTGTTTGAATTAGATAGTATACCTCAAACCTCCCCTACCAATTGCACATTCCAAGTAATAGCTTTTTCAGCCCGTTTGATGTTACAAATGATCATTTTAAGATTCTGGATTATTTTGTGAAATATTTCACATTCACAGAATATTTTCTTTGAGTGATCAAAATGAAAATTGTTGACCATTGGATTAAAGCTTATATATTATTTATATTATATATACAAAAGCCACTCTCAAGTGCTATAGCTAGCCCAGATTCCTGCTGTTGAAGTATTTATGATGAATAATATAATTCCATTAACCTTTTCAGTACTGTGTACTGCATAATGTTGTACTGTGCTAAATATATATACAATATATATATTCTTTATTATCATCTTAATGCTGATTCGCTATATTAATAATAGGCTGCCAAAAATATTTGACCTTGACATTGTACATTGCCATGCTTAGTTAAAAATCTTCAACAGTCTAGGCTAATTCACTGCATAAGGGTATTTTTCACATTTTCCTACAAGAATTTTATACACTAACAATTATCTTGACAAATATCATTGGTCATTCTCTGTTTTACTGTCAGATTCGAGGAGAAATTATGCCAGCCCTGGTATAAATGGAGGCACAAAAGATGAACAAACAAACCTACTGGGGCTTGTCAGCTGACAAATGGAAGTTCTCAAATGAGGACTGAAATCCACATCTGCATCACCAGTAAAACATAATTACTTTATTGAAATAATTAACATGTCCACAGTTACGAATTGGTAACAAAAATGACTAAACTGGAGTGATGACTCTCCTGCAACACTAAATATTTTACAAAGTTAAAGATCTTTCTTTGTTTTTATACAAAAAAAATTGTCTTTCGAAAATATCATAACACTGCGTAGTATTACACATAATAATATCATGGGGGTGATGTTGATGTGGAGCTTACATTAGGTGGCTGGTGGTCGGAGTGAGCCCAACAACCGCCTGATGTAGCTCATCAGAGGCCCGAGACATTTTTGTGGTTGAGCGCTGATAGGCAGCTCAGCATTCAGGGTGAGGGGGAGAAAACCTGATGGTCAATCCACAGATCCCAGCCAGCAGAGGGATAGGGACCATGCCAATCAGGTTAGGGGCAGCAGCTGAAGGTAAGGGAAGGGTTGGGAATATTTTTGTGGAGGCACAGAAGAGCAACTCTGCTCATTCTGGCCTCAAAAGATGCTACAAAACCCATCCAGCAAACGTTTTGTGAGCAACCTCCAGCAATCCCTTTAAGGGATGCTGGTTTGGCCACGTTAAGAACATAAGAAATAGGAGTAGGAGTAGGCCATATGATCCCTCGAGCCTGCTCCGCCATTCAATGAGATCATGGCAGTTCTACACGGTTTCAGTGGGCAGGGCTTTCGCAACGCAGGGCACCACACGTTTACTGATGAAAAAGGCAATGGGGTCATATCTAGATAAAAGGACCCCAATTTTCATACTGTAATGAGGCTCCTGCCTGTTCCTGGTGGGATATCTGGCCACCTATTTTGAGACTCTAAATAAAATGGCAGCGGGTGGGAAGATGGCAGAATTTAAAAAAAATCTAATTTGGTCTCACTGCTGCCCTGTTCCCACAGAAAAACAGGGTGGTAGAGAGTCTAAATTCACCCCAATATATCATTCTAGTCATACTATAAAAGTTGACCCATCTATTAGTATTTACATAGAATTACAAAAAATGACATAGGCCTAGAAATTCACTTGGGCGCGGGCAGCTCGCTCGCGCCCAAAAGTTAGCGCTGGGCGGGGAGGCATTAGCACACGCCGTATATTCGTCTTCTGCGCCCCAATTCAGAAGCGGGCGCTATACCAGGGTGTGCCCGCCTCCGTTTGGGGCGCTGCAACTGAATATCGGCACGCTAGTTGCCGCAGCGCCACCCGATGCGGTGCGGCAGGCTGCGGTACTGCAGGCCTCCTCCTTCTCTTAAGGGGGAGGTGCCTGCAACGGCCGGAGCCCCGATCGCGAGTGCCGGCAAAAGAGCCCGGCACAACGGAGAAGTGCCGGGCTCCACGGAAACCAGCCGGCAATGCCGCGGGGGGGGGTGGAGGAGGCCGGGGAAGGAGGTGCGGGCAGGCGGCCGCCGAAAAAGCGGCTGGCCGCACCTTCAGCTTTAAAGCGCCCCACTATGGCGGCAGGATGGCCCCGTTTTCTGTTCGCTGTTTGCGCCCGCTTCGGAGGAGGCGGGTGCAAATAAATATGGGGATCGGCGCGGTTTCGGGGCGTTACGGGCCACCGCGCACACCGATGACGTCATCGGTCCCGGCGCAGCGCTAACGGCTACCGCCGCCAATACCGCTGCACTCAATTTCCGCGCTACCACCCCGCCGGCGCAAAAGACCTCTTTAGGCGCTAAGTGGGCACAAGACCCACTGAATTTCTAGGCCATAGAATTTTAGAGCACAGAAACAGGTCATTCAACCCAACAGGTCTATGCACCACACAAGCCTCCTCCCACCTTACTTCATCTAACCCTATCAACATATCCTTCTATTCCTTTCTCATCTAGCTTCCCCTTAAATGCATCTATGCTATTTGCCAGTGTGTATGTCATCATATTCATTTAAGTAAAGGTACATGCATAAGGACTGTTCTGCCTTATAATTGCAGGAGTTTCGTTTTGTTGCCGCCAGTAGGTGGCAGTAAATGGAAATGGCCAGTAGGGTCACTCAACAGGAAGTAGTATAGTGATAGCAAACAAAGAGGTCACATCAGCATGGAGCGTGCTGCAAGTTAATCCGCTGTAATCTTACATTGTTGCGCCTTCGAAAGCATTGCCTGTGAGTTGAATGGTTTCATTACATATTCATGTTTAGATGTTAGTTATATCTCATGTATGTAACAAGGTGCATTTCTTTCTTTCTTCTTTCTCAGTTTTACTCAAACCCAATGCAACTGATTTGTATTGTTTCATTGACCTCATGCAAGTGTGGCATTATTAAACACCGGAGCTTGGACGCTACATCCTGACGCCCATGTTGTTATTGAAAGGAGTTTGGCTGGCTGTCTAACTGCGTACAGACATAAGAACATAAGAAATAGGAGCAGGAGTAGGCCAATCGGCCCCTCGAGCCTGCTCCGCCATTCAATAAGATCATGGCTGATCTGATCCTAACCGCCAATCTACTATCACAGAACCATCTCCTGAATCTAACAGAATTAGACACATGAAATAGGAGCAGGATCAGGCTACACGGCCCCTGGGCCCGCTCCGCTACCCACAGGGCCATGTCCGATCCGAACCTAGACTCATGTCCAAATTCCTGCCCGCTCCCCGTAACCCTTAATTCCCTTTACTTCTAGGAAAATGTCTATTTCTGTTTTAAATTTATGTAATGATGTAGCTTCTACACCTTTTTGGGGCAGCATATTCCATGTACCTACCACCCTCTGAGTGAAGTAGTTCCTCTTCTTCTCAGTTTTGAAAGAGCAGCCCCTTATTGTAAGACTATGCCCCCTAGCTCTAGTTTCACCCATCATCGGGAACATCCTCCCAGCATCTACCCGATCAAACCCCTTCACAATCTTATATGTTTCAATAAGATCGCCTCTCATTCTTCTGAACTCCAATGAGTAGAGTCCCAATCTACTCAACCTCTCCTCATATGTCCATCCCCTCATCCCCGGGATTAACCGAGTGAACCTTCTTTGTACTGACTCGAGAGCAAGTATGTCCTTTCTTAAGTATGGACACCAAAACTGTACGCAGTATTCCAGGTGTGGTCTCACCAATACCTTGTACAACTGAAGCAATACCTCCCTATTTTTATATTCTATCCCCCTAGCAATGAAAGCCAACATTCCATTGGCCTTCTTAATCACTTGCTGCACCTGCATACTAACCTTTTGAGTTTCGTGCACCAGGACCCCCAGATCCCTTTGTACTTCAGTACTTTCCAGTTTCTTGCCATTAAGATAATAACTTGCTCTACGATTTTTCCTGCCAAAGTGCATAACCTCACACTTTCCAGTATTGTATTCCATCTGCCAAATCTCTGCCTACTTACTTAGCCTGTCTATGTCCCCTTGCAGGTTTTTTATGTCCTCCTCACTCACTACTTTCCCTCCCATCTTAGTATCATCTGCAAACTTTGATATGTTACACTCGGTCCCCTCCTCCAAATCGTTAATATAGATTGTAAAGAGTTGGGGACCCAGCACTGACTCCTGTGGAACACCACTAGTTACTGATTGCCAGTCTGAGAATGAACCATTTATCCCAACTCTGCCTTCTGTTAGATAGCCAATCCTCTATCCATGCCAGAATATTACCCCCAATCCCGTGATTTTTTATCTTAAGCAATAATCTTTTGTGTGGCACCTTGTCAAATGCCTTTTGGAAGTCTAAATACACTACGTCCACTGGTTCCCCTTTATCCACCCTATATGTTACTTCCTCAAAGAACTCCAGCAAATTTGTCAAACATGACTTCCCCTTCATAAAACCATGCTGACTTTGTCCTATTAAATTATGATTATCCAAATGTCCTGTTACTGTCTCCTTAATAATGGACTCCAAAATTTTACCTACCACAGATACATACACGTAGGGAGGACAGTACAAGGACTTATTGCAAAAAATATAGGGCCCAAAATTCTGGTTCTGCCCAGGGCTCAGCTGGGGCTGATGTCCAGTCAAGGGACCAGAAAATGGGCCACAACCATGTTGTGCCAGATTCTGCTCCTTTTTTTTTCCTCCAGCCATTTTCTGGTAGAGGGGTGGGTGGACCTTCCGTCCACTCCCCCTCCATGTCAAGGGGACATGACAGGGGAACTCACGCATATCCAAGGACTTCCACTCTTTCTGCCCTTAAAAGACCTCAGTGGAATTCACTCCAGCTGAAAGCTGAGTACCCCCTTGAGGCCCCAGACCCTACCAGAAATAAGGGGGTAGATTTTGCCAAACCTGACGGGAAGAAGGCGGGACTTCCCCTTTTGGGTTTTTGACCCGCCTACTTCGATGTCCGGCCAATCCGCGCGATTTTCCCTTGTTGAGCCCGCCCAGCGGGCTCAGCAGGCCAATTAAGGGCCATTCGGCAACAGGTGATGTCACATACTGAAATTTCATCTGTCAAGAGTTCTTTGACAGATGAAATATCGTCTCACAGCTGTTTGAAGCTGTGAAACACTGACACTCTGAGTTCTAAGCTGAGTCATTCTGCACAGACTCAGTTAGAACTCTCACCGGCACTCAAAGCTGAAGGCTGTCACTTTTGACAGATCGCAGCCGTTCAGCTTTCAGTTCCGGTTTCAGTTCCGGCTGAGTGATGCGCTCCCGACGGCTACAAGAAGAAAGGCTGCTAAGGTAAGTACAGGTAAGTAAAAGTTCTTTACACACTTTAGACACACCAAACATACTTACCTTCGCACTCATGCACCCATCACTCACCTGAGCGCCGACATCGCGACCCCTCCAACTCCTTCAACCCGACGGCCCACCTGCTCTACCTGGCGTGGTTTGGAGCCGTCGGGAAACCCACACGAAACCCCTCAAAATAGGGATTAGACTAAAAACTGCCTGGTAGTTAACAGACAGTTAATTGGCACTAATCCCTTCCCGCCTGGTTTCGGCGGGTCCCAGTGTGGGGCGGGTACCCGCCGCCCCTGAAACTTACGTGGGGCGGGGTTTTGGGCGGGATGGGGGCGGGACCCCCAAATTCGGGATTTTCCCCCCCACACGCCTGAAACCCCGCCTGATGGCTCCCCGAAAATCTAGCCCAAGGTAATTCATGCTGGAGTTAGTTAGTGTAAAATTTGTAGAAATGTCTTTTCTTTTTTAAGATTTCACCAACTTGAATCCATCCACTATTCCCATTTCCTTGGCTTCCCTCAGCACTTTTCTCCAAAATATGTCAACCCTGTCCCTGACTGTCTCTATCTTCGATCCCTGATGGTTCGTTCTCGAGGTCTAATGATAGCCTAGACTCTTCTCTGACCTGTGGTAATTTTCTTATTGAGTATAATACTGTTTATTTTCACTCAAAAATCCCTTCACTTATGTATGTCCTCATAAATTCCTGTACCTTCCTTTCTAAATCTGCAACTCCTTAATAAAAACAGAAACACTCAGAAGATCAGGCAGTATCTGTGGAGAGAGAAACATTGTGTTAACATTTCAGGTCAATGGCCTTTCGCTAGAACTGTGTTTTTCATTTTTTTCCAGATTCTGCATTATTTTGATTTTTGCTTTATTGTTTAATGCACTGCTGTTGTGTATGTACCTTTAAGAGAATAATTGGTCTCAGACTGCAGTACCGGCAGTGACCACCCCTGTATAAAAGGCGCTAGAGAGCCTCTGTTGTTTAGTTTCGTTTATGCCTTTCACCAGTAAAGATCTCTTTGTTTCTCTCCTGCTAGTCCGTGTCTCAATCATTCACGGACTTAACACTGGCGACGAGTTAGAAATGAACTTACCTGCAACTCAGCAGCAGCTCCGACGACGTGTTGAAGGTCGGAGCCAGAAGAAAAAAAAAAATAGGCCATTGAAACTCGAGAAACGGGCGTCGACCGTTAATCATCGATTTCAAAACTTGCAGGAGAGACTGTCCAGAGCCAGGCTGGGTTCCTCGGTCCGTGGTTTCCCAGCTAATCGGGCTGGTGGCAGGTAGTGCTCTGATCCTTCCTGGGCTGCAACGGGGCCGGGCAGCGAGTCGGGAAGCAAGGAGAGAGAGAGAGGGTGGAGCATACAGGGCGCGGCCGGTGTTTCGAAGCTGGGCAGCGTTCGGACCTCAGAAGAGGGAGGGAAGTGTCCCAGAGGGTCCGCTCCACGATGGGAAAATAACAAAAGAAAAAGAATACGCGCAAGAAACCGTGGAAAGCAGCGCTAACAACAGCGGGGAAGAAGGCAACGCGCGGGAGGCGCCATTTTAGATTTGCAAGATGCCGAAGACTGGCTGTATCACTGCTTTTGATAATACATTAGAGGACTGGACCACGTATGTGGAAAGAGTCCAGGTATATTTCGAGGCAAACGATATAGCGGAGGGGAAAAAGGCATCAATATTGTTAAACTTAATGGGCGCTAGAACGTACGGCCTATTGCGGGACCTGATTACTCCAGCCAAACCGAAGGCGAAGAGTTTTAACGAAATTGTTGCTGTTCTACAGGAGCACTTAAACCCTGCACCGCTGTTGATAGCAGAAAGATTTAAATTCCACAGGAGAACTCAGCACAAAGATGAGAGCAATGCTGAGTATCTTATGGAACTACGCAAGCTATCAAAGCACTGCCAGTTCGGAGCAGGACTGGCAGATACCCTACGGGACAAATTTGTCTGTGGACTCCTGAGTGAAGGAACACAGAAGAAGTTACTCGCAGAAAAAGAGCTGACGCTAGATAAGGCTTTCAGCGTGGCAGTATCGTATGAAGCAGCAGCCAGGGGAGCTGCAGAAATTCAACAAAAACCACAGGAATACGGCACCCACGAAATGACACGGGGATTTGCAAAATGTTATCGCTGTGGCAGAACTAACCATGACTGGAAGGACTGCTGGTCCAAAGACAAAATATGCAGACAATGCGGGAAGATTGGACACATTGCAGGAGTTTGTAGGTCTGGGAAGAAGACCAGCGACAACAAAAAGGCTACTAAGGAACCGTACAAGAAAGTACAAAAGATGACGGACAGTAGTTCCGAAGACCAGATGAGCGATAGTGAATCCGGAAACAGAAGACTAAGCTGTCTCAAACTTCACAATGTAATCGCAAAAGAGGATCACCGAACCATTTGGGTCACTCTCACAATAGCAGGGTCCCAAGTTAAAATGGAATTGGATACAGGATCAGCGCTAACCGTCATGAATCGACGAGACTACGAGCGGCTATTTTCACACATACCCTTGAGAGAGACATCCATCGTCTTGACGACTTATACGGGGCAAAAAGTATACCCCAGAGGAAAAATAAGGGTGCCTGTCGAATACAATGGCAAGAAAATACGGAAATTGTATCTCTACATACTGCCAAATGGTGGACCACCGTTATTGGGACGGGAATGGATCAGGAAGATAAACTTAGATTGGCATTCCATTCATGCAATGACGGTGGACGGTAAAAAAGATGAAGACGTCACTCCTGGACGATTGTCAACAATCTTAGCTAACGCCAAAGAGGTATTTCAACAAGAACTGGGCACGCTTAAAGGCGTAACCGCCTCGATAAAAATAGAAGAGAATGCAGTTCCCAAGTTTTTCAAAGCGAGACCGGTACCATATGCAATTCGCCCAGCTGTCGAGGCAGAGCTGGAGAATCTGGAGAAGGCGGGCGTGTTGTCTAAGGTCGACTGGAGCGAGTGGGCGACACCCATCGTTCCTGTCATGAAGAAAACGTTAACCAATAAGTCCGGAGAGCCAAGGAAGATTCGCATCTGTGGGGATTTCAAGGTGACGGTGAACCCTGTCCTTCGCACAGTACAATATCCTCTTCCAAGGATAGAAGACATCTTCGCCTCGCTGTCTGGAGGGAAGCGTTTTACAAAAATTGACCTAGCACAAGCATATTTGCAGATGGAGGTTGAAGAGTCCTCTAGGAAGTTTCTCACGATAAACACTCACAAAGGTCTTTACCAGTATCATCGATTGGTATTCGGAGTAGCATCGGCTCCAGCGATATGGCAAAGAGCGATGGAACAAGTCCTGCAAGGGATTCCGGGGACTCAGTGTTACTTGGACGACATCCTTGTAACAGGTGAAGATGACAGTGAACACCTTAACAACCTAGAACAGGTGCTCACTAGACTACGGGAACATGGGCTGCGAGCCAACCGCCCCAAGTGCGAATTTTTTAAGAAACAGATATCGTATTGTGGCCACGTGATTGATGAAGAGGGGTTACATAAGTCCCCTGACAAAATTGAAGCAGTTGTTAACGCCCCAGCGCCTGAAAATGTGTCACAGCTGAGGTCATTCCTCGGGTTGGTGAATTACTATCATAAGTTTTTGCCGAATTTGTCGACAATTCTGCATCCACTGAATGCCCTGCTACGAACGGGGGTAGCATGGAAATGGAGCGATGATTGTAAGCGTGCTTTTCAGAAGAGTAAGGACTTAATCACTTCAAAGGAAGTATTGGCTCACTACAACCCAGCACTGCCAATCAGGCTGGCGTGTGATGCGTCTCCCTACGGCATTGGGGCGGTACTGTCACATAAATTCCTTGATGGTTCGGAGAGGCCGATAGCTTTTGCGTCACGCTCGTTAACTTCTGCCGAGCGTAACTATGCCCAGATTGACAGAGAGGCCCTCAGCCTAGTGTGGGGGGTGAAGAAGTTCAATCACTATCTGCACAGTCAAAAATTTACTCTACCAACCGATCACCAACCTCTTGTCTCCATTTTCAACCCTCAGAAGGGCGTACCGATAATGACAGCACAACGGCTGCAGAGATGGTCCCTTTTCCTAGGGGCACACCAATATGACATCTAGTACAAAGGAACTAAACAGCATGGAAATGCTGGTGGATTGTCATGTCTACCGTTGCCGACGGTGGAAGAAGAAGACCTTGCAGTGGATCCAATGGAGTTATTCCACTCGACCACAGTCGAATGTCTCCCTGTGACGAATGCAAACATAGAAAAGGAAACACGGAATGACCCGACACTATCACGGGTCTATGATTTAACGGTGAAGGGATGGCCAGCACATGGCGAACCACTGCTGCCAGCATTCTCGCCGAGAAGAGAACAGCTGTCAGTGTGCAGAGGAACCTTGATGTGTGGATCTAGAGTAGTAATTCCACCTAAGTTGACGGATAGAGTGCTCAATGAGCTTCATGAGGGTCATCTGGGTGGGGTAAAAATGAAGAGCTTAGCCAGAGCGTTTGTGTGATGGCCGGGAATCGATAGAGAAATCGAAGAGATGACCAAGAGCTGTGCAGGATGCCAGAAGGTCCAAAACGCCCCACCACAAGCTCCTCTGCATCCATGGGAGTGGCCCTCATCTCCATGGCAAAGGGTGCACATTGATTTTCCTGGTCCCTTCATGGACTCGATGTTTTTAATTGCGGTGGATGCACATTCAAAGTGGCCAGAGGTAATAAAAATGTCCTCAACCACCACGGAAAAAACTATCACAGTTTTACGAACCATATTCGCCAGGAATGGGCTGCCTGAACAGATTTGCTCTGACAATGGACCACAGTTTGTGTCTGAAGAGTTCCGGAGGTTCTTAAAGAACAATGGTGTTAAGCATTACACATCTGCCCCATATCATCCAGCCACTAATGGATTGGCCGAGAGGTTTGTCCAAACATTCAAGAAGGCTATCAAGGCAATGTGTAATGAAGATATACCCCTACAACACAAGGTGGACAACTTCTTGTTTGCCTACCGGAATGCGACACATGCGGTTACCAACCAAACTCCAGCCATGATGTTCTTCAATCGAAGACTACGATGCCGCTTGGATTTGGTTAAGCCAAACGTCCGAAGAGATGTGGAGAACAGGCAGTTTCAGAATATGAATGAAAGGCCGACCAGGAGTTTTAAGATAGGTCAACCAGTTTTGGCCCGGGACTACCGCACTGAGAAATGGCAGCCAGGAACGATTTGTACATGACAAGGACCTCTCATGTATACCGTGGACGTTGGGGAGAGCATTGTAAGATGACATGCTGACCAGATTCTAGAGTCACTGGAAAACGTCAACTCCACACCACGATCTGATACACCTGGTAATGAAATCGACGTTCCAATTGCAGCTACCGCAGACCCGGTAATATTGGAAGCAGATGAACCAAACTACGACATTGATTCTGACTCAACATTGCCAGAAGAACCTGATACCCCAAAGAGGCGTTATCCAGACAGAATCAGGAAGCCTCCTCAAAGACTGAACTTCTAATTGCTTAAACTTAACCAATGTATCTAGCAACAGTAATTGTGATTGTAATTCGTTATCATTAGTTGTTAAATGAATGTTATGTACTGTTTATCTAAAAGGGGAGGAATTGTTGTGTATGTACCTTTAAGAGAATAACTGGTCTCAGACTGCAATACCGGCAGTGACCACCCCTGTATAAAAGGCGCTAGAGAGCCTCTGTTGTTTAGTTTCGTTTATGCCTTTCACCAGTAAAGATCTCTTTGTTTCTCTCCTGCTAGTCCGTGTCTCAATCATTCACGGACTTAACAACTGCCACTTCTCTTCCAGGAATGCCCACCTTGAAGAAGTTCTGCTCTTCTTTTATCCAGTTCTGATGAAAGATCATTGGCCTGAAATGTTAACTCTGTTTCTCTCTCCACAGATGCTGCCTGACTCATTGAGTGTTTCCAGCATTTTGTTTTATTTCAGATTTCCAGCATCTGCAGTATTTTATTTTTTATTCTTTCTTTAAGCTTGTTAATCAATAGGCAGGTTTCACATCTTTTAACTCATCTATTAAACATGGCTTTTTCCTTTGTAAACATACTTCCACCTCCAACTTACTTCTTTCGTGTTCCTCCATAAATCTTACTTGTCTCGTTTAACCCCTTTTTGCTTTGCTTATACATGTGCCCGTTACTGCCTTGTCTCTTCTGTTTATCCTGTTTTTAGTTAATATTCAGTCAGGTGCACCCAGTATGAACTTACTTCAATCTTATGTTCCCTTTGATTACTCATTTGTTCCTCCCTCTCAATACACTGCTTTTATTGTATCTACTGCAACCGCTATTCTCCTAGATCTTGATTTCTTTCTGGTGCTTTGCCTTTAACTTTGTTTCTGCCTTTTTGTCTGATAACGCTCCTGTGAAGCGCCTTGGGATATTTTACAACATAAATGCAAGTTGCATTGTTGTTTATAATGTTCTTTAAGACATAGGTGTCCATGTCATTTCTTCACCCCTCTTTAAATTTACCTGGTCTGCTGACTTTATGCTGCTTGACAGGCTTAGGACAATGGAGCTCTCCTGGTGGTTGAAACGTTCCTGATTTAGTTAGCAACTGATGGAGTCTATCCTCTACTGTGCTTAATGTGTTGCTACTGATCGATGTGTGCCATCTGTCTACCTTGATGTTTATGGATTTTGTTAAATTACGAAGTTGGATCGCAGGAACCCTGGGCTGTTCTACTGAAATTAGTCCTGTTTAGTTGCTGTTTTTGGTTTCTTGGCATTGTATCATTGCTTGTTTCTTTGGATTGGGTATTTATTTATTTGTTGTCTTTTGTTTGATTTTTATTTTACTGCTGGACTCTTCGGGGGGGATTTTGCCAGCACTGGAGAGGCGGCTTTGGAGACGGGACTGCCGGGAAAATGGCAGAGTCTGGGGGTGGGTACCCATCCCATCCCCAACCCGCCTCCGTGCCATCTTCCCAGGAGGCGGGTACCCGACCCGCGCTGGGAGCCGCCTCCCTGAGGCGGGAAGGGGATTACAGCCACTTAACTGCCTGTTAACAGGTAGTTAACAGGCAGTTAAGAGGATTATCCCCATTTTACTCCTGCAAGTGTGGGCTTCCCAACGTCAGGAAACCCCGCCAGGGTCACCGAGGCGAGCAGTGGGTCTGCGGGGGTCGGAGGGGTCCAAAAGTGCGCTGTGGAGGCGAGTGATGGGTGCAAGTGTGGAGGGGTAAGTGTGTGAGGTGAGTGTAACGTGATAGAAAATGTTTACTTACCTTTGTTTCTTCCTGCAGGGAACCGGAGACTCCCGCATCTCACCGGCAGAGATGACAGATGGCTGCTGCATTCTCCGATGCAACATCCACCTGATTTCTGCTCAGCAGATAGGTTTGATGAGTCTTGAATACAAGGACTCATCAAACAACAGAGACTGACAGTGTTTGACAGCTTCACAGAGCTGTCAAATGACGACAATTCATCTGTCAAAAAACCCGACTAGTGGGAGTCCCGCCTCCAAAAGCTCCTCATTGGCAATATCCAGCCCGGCCATTCACTTTGATTGACACACATTGTTCTGCTTGCCCCTGGACATTAGCAGTCTCTTGCTTCATCTAAGCACAGTACAAAGTAGAACATTCCTCATTTCAAACAGTGTCACCAACAGGTAGTTCAGCTACCACTCCATGAACCTGCAGCAGCACATTTCTGCTCCTGCCCGGGAAATCCCAACCTCTACGCTCCCTGTGCATTACACAGGTCACGCTGGGAGTGCATCAGCTACATTGAAATGAGGCGAAAACAGAAAACCTGCGGAAGTCCCCTCTGTGTCCTAGCAGTACAGGGTACACCTGACAACATGCACCAGTGATCCCTTTGGCAATTCTCTCCATTCCACTCTTGAAGCTGTGTGACTCCCAACTGGGATATGGTTCCATTGGTGCCAATTGTACTTCAATCCCTCACCCATGCAGCCATGTATGAGTCTTTACAATGAATGCTTGCTAGCTATTCAGCTGTTGGGCCACCTCTAGGAAAAACTTACTACCTGCAGGAGTGAGACTCCACAGGTTGGATTGTTCCCTTTTTGGCCTCTGAGGTTGAGTGGTATTGCAGGAACATAAATCTCATCATTAAAAGGGAGCTTACATCGTGAAACACCAGCCCTAACTTTCTGCAGCGAATTTAATTCCTATTCACAGCGCAGATCCAGCAATGTCTTGAAACTCATGGAGAGATCCTGTTTTTGCGAGGCTAATGGTGGAGCGGCGCAAATCGTCCAGCAATTTGTGGTGATTCACATCTAATGGGGTATCTGTTCCTTGCCACAAATTGCTGGATTTTCTCTGCACTAATAATGGCAAGCGTTAACTCGCCATTATTTTCCCAGCAAATTCTGGACCATTGCATCATCAAGGAACCTTTCCAAACACTCCTTATTAGAATCTCCCTATATTGCAGATTATTTCCCAGCTGAAAGGTAAACAAATAATAGTTTCCAGCCCTCTGCCAACACTGCTCTGTAACTATTGCTAAAATGCAGAAGAGTGGCCTGAGATGACACACATGAGTACCTAGCTTCTGGTCTATGCTTCCCCTAGTGGGAAAATACCAGGTCAATCCCACCCTGCGGCGCGTTACCTAGGATCCACCTTCCCAGGCTCAAAATTCTGGTCTGGCCATTGGTGCAACCATGGTAGATCTCCAATGAAAGGATTGGAAAATGAGATCGAACCAGGTTGCAGCTCCAGCCATTTTTGGTAGGAGGGGCCATGGGTGGATCTTCAGCCTGTCCTCCCACTTGTCAATGGGGTGTGTTGGTGGGGTGGGGAATGTTCTCAGGCTACCCTGGGAATTCTAACCTTTACCCTCTTACAAGTCCTTATTGGAACTCTCATCAGCTCAGAGCTAGCACAAGTGTCTTTGGAGCCATTTGAAAGGCCCCAAACCTCATCTAGACAGAGGAGATCAATTACCTTATGTTTTGAGGCAAAATGGCTCCTTTTGGAGACAAAGACTGGTGAACTTAATTTTTATCTTTGGCCAAGAAGGGCCTTAGGGCACCCTACAATACCTGATCGGGGTAGGTGACACTGAAGCACCCTTAAAGGGACTGACAGTCTACACTGATCATTTAAATGTCCCCGTCCCTGCAATTTGAAATGGGGTTGGCAGCCTACCATGTGGGCAGACAGGGGTTCCATTCCGCCACACTTCCGCCAGTGGATCAGATGGCCATGGAATTTTGGACCCATGAAGTCCTTTCTTAAAAACTTGAAGATGAGAAAGGCACCTGCTTTTGAGTCAGCTATTACAATACAGTGGGTCAGGAAGCTCAATCTTACAAAGAACCGTATGTTCATCCATGCTTTTCTTGAGAACATTCTTCTCTAGGGAGGTATGATTTGGATGCTAGTTAGTACCTGGACAAAGAGTGGATTGTTATTACAATTGCCTCTTTAGAAAAGTGTTAAACACCTGTTAGCTCAACTGAAAAAATCCACTGTGCCAGACTGGCACTTCAAAAAGATGCATTGGGTCAGTGTCACCAATATGAACGTCTGAAAGGATAATTACGAGTCCTAGCCCCTTTAGGGCTACCCCGGATCAGGCGTATTCCTCAGACGTTCACTTTCAACTAAGGTTTGAGGTAGCCGAATCCTAAAGACGCTTAATTGGGTCTAAAGGTCCGGACTACCTCTCCCTAAAGGAAAGGAACAACCTGAAAATGTTACCGTCCTCCAGATAGCACTTTTAATAAATTTAGCTAGACTGTAACCTTCCGGATATTATGAGGGTACGGAAAACTCTCCCAGAATTCTGCAACTCCTCACTAAAGAGTGTACAGAGATTGAGTTTGCAAGTTTGATACAGAAGTATTATGTGAGACAATTCTAAAAATATATAGATTTATATTAAAGAACCGACATATAATTTACAGCTGGTGAGTCAATCGCAACATTAACAGTTCCAAAAAGAGAAAGCTTTACAATCTTATCAGAGATCCTTACTCTCAAATCTTAACTTCGCTACAGTTTTACAGTTCTTAAAGTTTATTCAGGATATCCACCAAAATCAAATACAGTACCTTTGTTCTCCGAGGTACAAAGAGTTGAAGACTTACAGAGCTAGCTCTGAAGCCGAGAATCGCTTTGCCCCTTTAAGCGAGTCTATTATCCCATTTGAGAGTTCAATGTTTATACCCTTTTCCAGTGGTACTTCCTTTAAGGTTTTCTGCTGATGTAAGCTAATTATCTCTAGTCATTTTTCAGCTGACCCCTGCAGTTCTTACGGTCACCTCAGTTGGTAGCACTACAGAATTATGTCTCTTCTCTAGGTGTTCTAAATTTATCATAAAAAACGGGGTAACAGCAGGTGCGCTTTACTTGGTATCATTTTTATGAAGGCAGATGTTTGTTACTTTTATGTGCTTCTTTACGAGGTATAAATTAGAACACCTTGTACCGGGTAACTATTGTCTTGTTCCCAAAGGTTCAGACTTCAGAAGCCTTTAACCTTCTGTTTCAATAAGTTTATTGATTCAGTGTCAACAACTTATCTTATCTCTATAGCCAGAATGCTATCACAGCTTTTTCATCGTTAGGTTTCTAGATTTCCAGACCCAGTTTGTCATGTTTTAATAAGGCCAGAATTATTTCATAGAATGGTGTCTTTTTCTGAATAGGTTATATGGCTTATTCCTTCATATGTCAACCATCCAAAGAGCTGAATATTTTTACGTGGCAAACCTAGATAGCTAGGTTAGTGTCTTTTGTTAAACCATTTTCCTATGAGTTAAGCACAAGACAGCAGAATCAAGTTGAATGGTGTACAAATGCATGAGCCCTGACAATATTTGCAGTGGTACTGAGACATATTGGTAATGAAAAGGTTTATTGACTTAAACCTCAAACACCTTCACCTGTACTAAACCTCAAACACCTTCACCTGTACTAAACCTCAAACACCTTCACCTGTACTAAGACACTCGGAAACAGTTAAATGAAGTGGGAAACAAAATAAGAAAAAGCTGGAAAGACTCAGGTCAGGCAGCACCTGTGGCCAGAACAGACAAGTTGATGGTTCAGATGTTAACCCTTCAAAATGGAAATGGGCATTAGGATGGATGCATCAGTAAGCTTTATCCTAACTTTTGTGATTTCCATGTGTTTTACTATTTTTGATTTGGCAGATTAATTACTGTAATTATCGTAGTGATTGTCCTTTCTTTTTTAAAGTATTATGTTCTCTCCTCTTTTTGTAACCTGTCCTTGCTAAAGATACCAGCTGTTGGAAGTTACACAAGAACAGCCCAGGTGGACTCTCCCACAGCTCCTGGGAACTGCAGATTCAAATG
Organism: Somniosus microcephalus; assembly: GCF_052327205.1. Taxonomy (NCBI): domain Eukaryota; kingdom Metazoa; phylum Chordata; class Chondrichthyes; order Squaliformes; family Somniosidae; genus Somniosus; species Somniosus microcephalus. The sequence goes on from NC_140999.1 coordinate 150,288,348, forward strand.
TCCTCTCTAGTACTGATGCAGTGCTCTGGAGCTCCAATGTACCCAGATGCGATGCATATTCATTTTCAATTAAAACTTTAAACTATTTTGACCTACTTGACTCTGAAAAATAAACAAATAACAAAAAGTAATTCATTTTATATGTCTATGCAACTCTTAGGGGGAGAAATTCGGTTGCTTAGCACCTCCCGTTAGTGCCTCGGGGGGGAGGGGGGCTAACGGGGCGCTAGGAACTTAGCGCCCGAGCCCGGTGATTTTAGCGGCGCTCACGAAATTGACCAGTCATTTTGCAGCGGTGCTAAACACTACCGCCACGATCTCCTGCGCCCGCAGATCGTGACGTCAGTCAAACATGCAACACCCCGGTAGCACCCCAGACTAGATATTGAGTCGCGCCCCCTGCCTTAGTGTCTGCCGCTAGAAATGACAGGTAGAGGGGAACATTTTTAAGTCGGGAAGGGGTTGGGGGATCGCTATTTAAAGGCGGATGCTTCCTGCCTTTTCTTGTCGGCAAAATTTTTGGTTTTAACGCTGTTCTAAGGAGTTTTGGCCCTCAGCACCACTTTTGAAGTTCCAAAGTGCCGAGCTCTTTCCATTCGTGCTTCTAACACAATGGCTTTAGAGGTCTCTCCAGGCCGAGATTCAAGGCTGCAATGAGCAGGGAGTGGCTGGCCAGTAAGATGGCCCCTCCCCTTTAAGAACTGGATGCACCAGTCTGTCTGGCTTCCATGGTAACTGGCGTTGCCTGAGCTTCGGTAGCATTCTGAGGTAGCGCCTCGCTCCCTGACGTTTGCGCCTTAAGAGAGGTGTGTAGCGCCCGATTTAACGCTCAAATCACCTCCAGGGGCGACAGAGACGAATTTTGCAGTCGGAGGCGATAATTAGCGCCGGGCACTAAACTTTGCGCCCGGCTGATATTAGCGCCCCCAAAACGGGCGAAACCGAATTTTTCCCTCTATAAATCCTACTACTAACATTTTCCAACTATTGCTAGTTCTGATACCACCCTAAATATTTGTAATTTTAGTGGATCTTTTGGATGCTTTATGAGAATATTAATGCATAAATGTGGTGCAGTAGATCTTTAACAAGAGAAGGTGCAAACACATATTTTGGCTCAGTAAACAGTACGTGGCATTTTCTTCTTACTATCCCACCTGAGATCAGGCAGGATAGTAGCAGAATAGTGGATAGCGGGGTACGGTAGCATAGTAGTTATGTTACTGGACTAGTAATCCAGAGACCTGGACTACTGATCTGGAGATGTGGGTTCATAATCCCACCACGGCAGCAGGTTAATAAATTCAGTTAATGAAATAAATTTGGAATAAAAAGCTTGTATCAGTAATGGTGATCACGAAGCTACCAGATTGTCATAAAAAGCCAACTGGTTCACTAATATCAATTTAGGGAAGGAAATCTGCCATCATTTCCTGGTCTGGCCTATATGTGACTCCAGACCCACAGTAATGTGGTTGACCCTTAACTGCCCTCAGGCTATCCTCTGAAGCAAGTCACTCAGTTGTAACAAACTGCTACAAAGACTGCAGCGGTTCAAGAAGGTGGCTCACCTTCTTGAGGGCAATTAGGTATGGGCGATACCAACATCCCATGAATGAATAAAAAAAAGGAAATGGTGTGAAAATGGAGCAGTGAGGCCTACTAATCTCAATTTTCCTTCCTCCACCCCCCCACTAGGACAACTACTGGTCATCCATTCCCCAACTACCACATGTAAATGCTGGTGGTCAAAGCCCGGCATCCCATTCCTCCAGCCCATCCGTGGGAGCGCCTGGTGGAAAGTGGCAGTAGGCCCAGAAAAATGGTGGTAATACCCCGGTAGTAGAGCAATGAAAGGAGAAGGCCTAGTACATGCCTCCTCCCCCTCACTTTGACTCCCACTAACTAACCTGTGTAGGTCTTGGTCTCTGTTCAAGACCCACAAGGCTGCAGCACCTGCCATTTATAGTGCTCTTCTGCCCCTTTAAGGCCTCTTGTGCTAGCCTTTGCTCAATAGCATTGGCTAGCTCCCTGTTGTTGGCAGGAATCCTGTTGGGGGCTTGCTATGTATGAGTAATGATCCACAATTCAGGAAAATGTGGTGCTGGGGTGTAAGTCCTATTCTGCCGGAACATCACAGTTCCAGAAAAATCCAGCCCACTGTATGTTACGTTTATCGCACATGCTAATTGTACAGTAACTGTATTTGTGCAGTATAGCACTGATTTATTTCCTCAGTATCACCATGCTCGATATTCTTCTCAGCACAATGTGTGCCCAGTAGTGACCACTGGATTTGTGCATTAGGGTGTTTAACTTGTTAAAATGATTATAACTGCCATTTTGGGAGATTTCCATCCAAATTCCTGTGCCTGTCACTTCACAGGCATTGTGTGTGCAGAACATTCATTTCAAATAGGCTGTTTTAGGCTTAGGGTCTTGCCTGAGATATTCTCTCAGGTACAACATTGCTAGTCACTACTGCAAGCAGTCTGAGCATCTTATGTTTAGGGGTGTGCCTATATTTAACTGTACGATAACATAACCCAGGGGTGCAACAAAACTACACCTGGTGAATTCATTTGGATACTTGTGTCTTTTGTGTCTATTGAAAACGTGATAGACTGTTATGTCTCTGTTTTTATAATTCTCAGTTCACAGTAAAATGGAAGGCCTGCTAGACCACCTCTGCCCAGCACCCAGGACCAGACTCCCCAACACAATGAGTATCAAGTTTTTACTGATTATTGAGAGGCTGGCAAATTGTTTATAGTTTACAGACTTTAGGGAAACAACAACAAAATTTAGCTTATTAGCATCTTAATCATCTGTTGTCTCAGTGCCTTTTTAAAAACTTGTCTGAATACACTTTGCTTTAAAAATTCACATTTTAAAAGTAACTTTTTTTCCAAATGCTTTCTGTAGAAAAAGTGTGAAAAAATCCCAAAGCATTACATGGGAATAGCAGCATTCCAAAAGAGGAGTCCGTTTTCCATATTTACGCTGAATGTGAGAGGTTGCAGCCCCTCTTTCACTATTTGAAGGGGCTGCTCCTCGATTTTTGGCTGCACTTCAGTCCCACGCTCCTAATCTTTGGTCACCCGGTGCGGAGGGGAGCGGGCAGATTGGAGGACCCTCCTTGTAGGACTGCTCCTGGGCCTGGCAAAAACAGCCATTAACAGGTCCAGGCAGCGGGCGGTCAAGGGGGTCGTTCGGCCCGATTGCCTGCCTCTCTTCTGCGGCTATGTTCGCGCCCGGGTGGCCCTGGAGATGGAGCACGCAGTGTCTGCTGGCACACTTGAGGCCTTCCGCGACCGGTGGGCGCCGCGGGGACTGGAGTGCATCATCACCCCGGCCAACGCAATTTTAATTTAATTTGTTGAGTTTTATTTAAAGTTTTATTAAGTTACAGTTGATTTGTTTAACCACCCAATCAAAAGAGTAGCAGCATTCCAAAAGGCAGCTTTATTTGGAGTACAACTAAGCAGTGTGGACTAGTTTGTATTTAATTGACAATAGGATGGGAAAATTGTTTGCAGTAGCCTGAGCTACTTCAGCTACCGTCTGGTGATGGGTGAGCAGGAGGAATGGCAGATGGCACTGAGGGAGGTAAGGTGCCACTGAAGACACAAATAAAAGATCTCGCAGATATGCAAGTACAAGGCATACAATGTACCTACGCCTCATTTGAGGAGCAGTGCCTCAGAAGGTTCAGGCTGAGCAAGGAAGCAGGAACAGATGTGTACCATCTGTTGCAAGATGACTTCCAGGCACAGTCAAACAACACAAAGGCACTGCCAGTGGGTCTCGATGGTCCTGAATTTGTATTTTACAGTGTAATTCCAATCACTTACTGGAGGCGTACTTGCAACCCATAGATATTTCAGAGGTTAATGATGCCTCTCTCGCTGTGCCAACAACATCCAGTTTTTCATGAACCACCTGCCATAAGAGGGTGACAATGCATGTTCATTGAGCTGCTGTTTTCTCAACAGTGCAAGGAGTCAGTAATTGTAGTTTATTTTGCTATTCGTGCTTTTGTACACAATGCAATAACTTATTTAAAGTAGGGTGACCAGGCACCCCATTTTCCAGGGACAGTCCCCGGGCAAACAATGTCCCCGGATCACAAAACTCGTCCCCGAAGTGTACCCCTGGGCAGTGAGTGAGCTGTCAGTTTGCTGCTCTAAGGCTAAGTTAAACAACAACTTGTACAATGGCCAGAGTGACTCACTGCGTATGCGCGGCTTGGCGGTCTTTCTGCACATGTGCCGGTTGTTGTTTGAGTTTCTGGCCGGGCTCGTGCTGCTGGAAGTGCCTGGAAATAAGCAACCGGAGCGGGTGAGGGAGAGGCCCGGTCACAGTCACCGGGGGAAGGGCGGAGGGCGCCTAATCCTAGACACTGTGGGGGGAGGGGGTTTCAGGCGTCTGAATGCGCTTCAATAGCGTTAATTATATGCACGTTTGTTTTGCATTTGTTAAAATATAGGCTGCTAAAAAAAATTGCCTCGCTGCGCAGCCTACATTTTGGGTCCTGGCTACTCTGCTGTGCTCCCACCCTGTGTCTCTCCCCCCCGCCGCCGATTCGGTTGAGAAAATAGGGTCACCCCAATTTAAAGAAGTGATTTTTTACCCCATCATTGCAAAGCAGCAGTGTCGACAGTTTGTCATTTCTGCTCCTATTTGGAGTGGAGCAAAATAACTCATTTGCAACGATTAGGTGGATCCTTTCTGGTTACGTCTATTGCAGCAGTTTTGCTCTGTGGCCGAACTCACCAACAAGGTGAACGCAAGTAAAAAGTGCGGTCTCTTGGTGCTAATAGGACATTAAATCCCGCCCCCCCCCGCTCAGCGATTGCGAGCAGGCGAGTGGCGCCAAATGCGAAGTAGCGGTGGAAGAGGAAGAGGAGGAGGAGGAGCCCAGCCCGACCCGAGAGGTGCAAGCGGAGCTGGGAGGCCGTGTGCTGGGCCGCAGAGCCTGGGCTTCAGTTGCGGCTCGGTGTCCGCTGGGCCTGTCTTTGGCTGTAAGTGGCGGCTCCGTCGCCTTACCGTTGGGGGTGGGGCCCCGTGAGTAGTTTTAAGGAGCATTTGGTTGCGTAACTGGGTGAATGTAATCGTTGGTTTTAAACTATAAGAAAACCTTCCCTGTTCATAACATTTTCAATTCAGCAGCAAAGCTTCACTGTGCTTAAAGTCTACTTTTGCCTAAATCCAATTATCTGATCATTTAAAATCACAAATTCCAGTTTTGCCGAGTTATTCATGTTACCTATTTCAAATTATTGGATCATTAAAAAATTTAAATACAAAAAAACCTATTATTAGGACTACTATACTTGAACCACCTCCAGTTCTACCCAGTACCATCTATCTTCCCTGCTACATTTATTGTAGGACTAGTGAATCTCATTGGCCTGATCTCAGACAGAGTTTGTGCTGTTTTATAAGGAGAGAAACTTTATGCAATTATTCTGCTGCTGAACTGTAAGTGTGTGTCATTTCAAGGAACAGAGTGCGGTTGATGAGCAAGAACTACGAGGCCAATTTTAACTACCTGAAAATGGCATTTGGTCACTTACCGCTCTGTTTACGCTGGTGCTAGAGTTACCAGCTCCGGTTGGAGGTATTCCTGGTGATTTGATCACATGATGTTACATAGAAGATGGGAGCAGGGGTACGCCATTCGGCCCCTCGAGCCTGCTCCGCCATTCAATGCGATCATGGCTGATCATCCAAGTTCAGTACCCGGTCCCTGCTTTCTCCCCATACCCCTTGATCCCTTTAGCCTTAAGAAATATATCCAACTCCTTCTTGAATATATTTAATGAATTAGCCTCTACTGCCTTCTGTGGTAGAGAATTCCACAGGTTCACCACTCTCTAGGTGAAGAAATTCCTCCTCATTTCTGTCCTAAAAGGCCTACCCCTTAGACTGTGACCCCTGGTTCTGGATTCCCCGACCATTAGGAACATCCTCCCTGCATCTAGTCTGTCCAGTCCTGCCAGAATTTTATAAGTTTCAATGAGATCCCCTCTCGTTCTTCTAAACTCCAGCGAGTAAAAGCCCAATCGACCCAATCTCTCCTCATACGTCATTCCTGCCATCGCAGGTATCAGCCTGGTGAATCTTCGCTGAACAACTTCCATGGCAAGAATATCCTTTCTCAGATAAGGTGACCAAAACTGCACACAATGCTCAAGATGTGGTCTCACCAAGGCCCTGTACAACTGCAGCAAGACATCCTTATTCCTGTACTGAAACCCCCTCACTATGAAGGCCAACATACCATTTGCCTTCTTAACCGCCTGCTGCACCTGCATGCTTACCTTCAGCGACTGGTGCACAAGGACACCCAGGTCTCGTTGCACTTCCCCTTCGCCCAATCTATTGCCATTCAGATAATAATCTGCCTTCCTGTTTTTAACACCAAAGTGGATAACCGCACATTTATCCACGTTATATTGCATCTGCCATGCTTATGCCCAATCACCCAACCTGTCCAAATCATCCTGTAGTTTCTCGGCAGCCTCTTCACAGCACACACGCCCACCCAGCTTTGTGTCGTCTGCAAACTTGGAGGTATTACATCTAGTTCCCTTGTCTAGATCATTAATATATATAGTGAATAGCTGGGGTCCAAGGACAGATCCCTGCGGTACCCCACTAGTCACTGCCTGCCACTTGGAAAAAGAGCCGTTTATTCCAACTGTTTGCTTTCTGTCTGCCAACCAGTTCTCTATCCAAGTCAATACCTTGTCCCCAATCCCATGTGCCTTAATTTTGCATGCTAATCTCTTATGTGGGACCTTATCGAAAGCCTTCTGAAAGTCCAAATACACCACATCCACTGGTTCTCCCTTATCTATTTTACCAGTTACATCCTCAAAAAATTCTCGTAGATTAGTCAAGCACGATTTACCTTTTGTAAATCCATGTTGACTTTGTCCGATCCTGTCACTGTTTTCCAAGTGCTCTGCTATTACATCTTTTATAATGGACTCTAGCATTTTCCCCACTACCGATGTCAGGCTTACCGGTCTGCAATTCCCCGTTTTCTCTCTACCACCTTTTTTGAATAGTGGGGTAACATTAGCTACACTCCAATCCATGGGTACTGTTCCAGATTCCATCGAATGTTGGAAGATGATCAGCAATGCATCTACTATTTCTAGGGCAACTTCCTTAAGTACCCTTGCATGTAGATTATCAGACCCTGGGGATTTATCGGCCTTCAGTCCCATCAATTTCCGTAACACCATTTCCCTACAAATACTGATTTCTTTCAGTTCCTCCCTTTCATCAGACCCTATGTTCCCCAATATTTCTGGGAGGTTATTTGTGTTCCCCATTATAAATTCCCCTGATTCTGACTGCAAGGGATCTACGCTTGACTTCACCAATCTTTTTCTCTTCACATATCTATAAAAGCTTTTACAGTCAGTTTTTATGTTCCCCAGCAAGCTTACTCTCATACTCTATTTTTCCCCTCTTAATTAATCCCTTTGTTGGATCCTAAACTGCTCCCAATCCTCAGGTTTACTGCTTTTTCTGGCCAATTTATATGTCCTCTCCTTGGATCTTATGCTATCCCTAATTTCCCTTGTTAGCCACGGTTGAGTCACCTTTTTTGTTTTATTTTCTGACCACATGTTACCTATAAACGTTGCATTTAACTTATTATGGTTGGGTCTTTGCTTGTGGTGTCTTGTGAGCAGATGTTCCAAGAACCAGGAGGCCACCTGCAAGCAGGTGATAAAGGAAACCGAGGGCAGGGCAGAGGAGAAACCGAAGGTGGGGATGGGATTCGTGGGGGAAGGGACGTTGATTCTACCAGCAACTAATATTAACTCACTAAAATTGCACTAGTAACTAATAATAATACTGATAACACTCAGATTCCCTGTTAGCTAACAGTAATACAATAACTCACTGATAGTCTATATGTAACTGGAGTAATAGGTGTAACACTCTGATAGCCTACCTGTAACTAGTAGGAATCCTATAACCACCTGATATTCACCGTGTAATTACAGCCAGAATCCCCCTGCACTGCACAAGGTACAGTAGCCTCCCCAGTTGATACTACTTTAACAGACCCCATCTCTCTCTCTATCTCCTTGGATTCTGGTTTGGACTCTAGATTTGTGAAGGTGACCACTCTGAACTGGGAGCCTCAGTCAGAACTGATCTGTGCTTGGACTTAACATGTAAAAAGTGATCGGCACAGTCTGACCTGAACGAAACAAAGATTTCACAAAGGGCAGCGAGTTTGGTGTTTGACACTCACCCCTTTACAGGTTAGTCCTCTCTCAGCACCTCTTCCACTCAGCTTGTTACTGCTGCATTCCCCATTCTCTCCCTCTCCCCACTAAGCCCCAATCCCTTCCGATCAGCAGCTCCCACTCTCTCCACCCGAGCCCCCGACTCCCATTCCCCAATCTCTCGCCCATGCCACCAATCCTCAGTCTCCTTCTCCACCCTGAACCCCAGTCCCCTGTCTGTTTCCCTGACCCCCCAGTCCGCTATCACCCTCGTGTTCTGAAAACGTGGTGCTGGTCAGCTTATCAGGGCAGAAGGCTATCGCTGTCTATGGGAGAGTTGATTTGCTTCACAGATGTAAACATTAAATCGATAACATATTTGTGTTCCTTTGAAACTCACTTGTGACTGACAGCTTTATTTAATTGTGCAATGTCCCCTTTTTAATCTTTGCTATATTTTGCATTTCAAAGAGGGGATATGATTTTTGTTCCATATCAAGGTTCTTCAGTGCATCTCTGCTTTGTTAGTGAGCTACAGAGCTGGGACGTGTGGAATATTTTGTGACTTTGATTTAATATATAAAACTTTGCATCATGGATGTTGGTCGAAAGACAAAGTGCGATACCAGAGAGTATGGCCAGAATTTCAGGACCGTATTATTTTGAAATGAGGATTTTGAGCTAAGTAAAGTGGTGTACTTTAGTGAAGTTTACTGTATTTGGTTTTGCTTCTGTTTAATGTTACTTCTTAATAAACCTGATTCATAATTTTTAGCCTGAGGCTTGAAATATGTCAGAGTATTACTTGTCCATCAGTCAGAGCGATCAGGAACTTATACAATGACAATCCCGAACATTTCTAGTATGTACCTAATAAATAGAAGGGTTCTTTGTTTACTCTGTGCCCCATTACTGATTAGGCCTAACGTCCTGTTTTGGTACATAGAGGGTGGGTGAGCTCGTACTTTGAAGCAAGCCTTCGCATTGGGCATGAAAACAGGTATTTGCAGTGTCCCCAAATTATAACACCATAGAAACATAGAAGATAGGAGCAGGAGTAGGCCATTCGGCCCCTGGAGCCTGTTCCGCCATTTAAGGAGATCTTGGCTGATCATCCAAATTCAGTACCCTGTCCCTGCTTTCTCCCCATATCCCTTGATCCCTTTAGCCTTAAGAAATATATCCAACTCCTTCTTGAATATATTTAATAAGTTGGCCTCAACTGCGTTCTGTGGTAGAGAATTCCACAGGTTCACCACTCTCTGGGTGAAGAAATTCCTCCTCATCTCAGTCCTAAATGGCTTACCCCTTATCCTTAGACTGTGACCCCTGGTTCTGGACTCCCCCGCCATCGGGAACATCCTTCCTGCAACTAGTCTGTCTAGTCCTGTTAGAATTTTATAAGTTTCAATGAGATCCCCTCTCATTCTTTTAAACTCCAGCGAGTATAAGCCCAATCGACCCAATCTCTCATCATACGTCATTCCTGCCATCCCAGGTATCAGTCTGGTGAATCTTCGCTGCACTCCCTCCATGGCAAGAACATCTGTCCTCAGATAAGGCGAACAAAACTGCACACAATAGTCAAAGTGTGGTCTCACCAAGGCCCTGTACAACTGCAGCAAGACATCCTTGCTCCTGTACTCGAATCCTCTCGCTATGAAGGCCAACATACCATTTGCCGCCTTAACCGCCTGCTGCACCTGCAATCTTACCTTCAACGACTGGTGCACAAGGACACCCAGGTCTCGTTGCACTTCCCCCTTTCCCAATCTATTGCCATTCAGATAATAATCTGCCTTCCTGTTTTTGCCACCAAAGTGGATAACCTCGCATTTATCCACATTATACTGCATCTGCCCAATCACCCAACCTGTCCAAATCATACTGTAGTTTCTCTGCATCCTCCTCACAGCACACACGCCCACCCAGCTTTGTGTCGTCTGCAAACTTGGAGATATTACATCTAGTTCCCTCATCTAGATCATTAATATGTACAGGTAGACTACCCTTTATCCGGACTTCCGAAAACCGAAACCCTCAAAAAACCGAAGGTTTTTTCGTTCAGCGTAAGTCGTGTGTACGAACGAAAGGGTTCCGGTTTCGGAAGTTCGGATAAAGGGTAAGTCGTGCGCACGACCCCCCGCCGGCCCCGACAACCGCCGACCCCCCCACCGGCGCCGACACCGCCGACCCCCCCGTCGGCCCCGACAACCGCCGATCCCCCCCCGCGGACCCCGCCGGCCCCGACAACTGCCGACCCCGCCAGCCCCGACAACCCCCCCGCGGGCCCCGACAACCGCCGGTCCCCCCCCCCACCGGCCCCGACAACCGCCGACCCCGACTGACTTATGGGTGTCAGCGTAAGTCGTGCGCACGACCCCCCCCCGCGGACCCCCGCCGACCCACCTTCCGAAATCCGAAATTCTCCTTTATCCGAAACTCGGCTGGTCCCGAGGTTTTCGGATAAAGGATAGTCTACCTGTATTGTGAATAGCTGGGGTCCTAGCACCGATCCCTGCGGTACCCCACTAGTCACTGCCTTCCACTTGGAAAAAGACCCGTTTATTCCAACTCTTTGCTTCCTGTCTGCCAACCAGTTTTCTATCCAAGTCAGTACCTTGCCCCCAATCCCATGTGCCTTAATTTTGCATGCTAATCTCTTATGTGGGACCTTATCGAAAGCCTTCTGAAAGTCCAAATACACCACATCCACTGGTTCTCCCTTATCTATTTTACCAGTTACATCCTCAAAAGATTCCAGTAGATTAGTCAAGCATGATTTTCCTTTTGTAAATCCATGTTGACTTTGTCCGATCCTGTCACTGTTTTCCAAGTGCTCTGCTATTACATCTTTTATAATGGACTCTAGCATTTTCCCCACTACCGATGTCAGGCTTACCGGTCTATAATTCCCCGTTTTCTCCCTACTACCTTTTTTAAATAGCGGGGTAACATTAGCTACCCTCCAGTCCATGGGAACTGTGCCAGAGTCTCTAGAATTTTGGAAGATGACCAGCAATGCATCTACTATTTCTAGGGCCACTTCCTTAAGTACCCTAGGATGTGGATTATCAGGCCCTGGGAATTTATTGGCCTTCAATGCCGTCGATTCCCTAACACCATTTCTCTACAAATACTGATTTCATTCAATTCCTCCCTCTCATTAGACCCTATTTTCCCTGACATCTCTGGAAGGTTATTTGTGTCCTCCTTTGTGAAGACAGAATCCAAGTATGTATTTAATTGGTCAGCCATTTCTTTGTTCCCCATTATAAATTCCCCTGATTCTGACTGCAAGGGACCTACACTTGACTTCACCAATCTTTTTCTCTTCACACATATCTATAGAAGCTTTTACAGTCAGTTTTTATGTTCCCTGCTAACTTACTCTCACATTCTATTTTCCCCCTCTTAATTATTCCCTTTGTCCTCCTTTGCTGAATCCTAAACTGCTCTCAATCCTCAGGGTTGCTGCTTTTTCTGGCCAGTTTATATGTCCTCTCCTTGGATCTTATGCTATCCCTAATTTCCCTAGTTAGCCACGGTTGAGTCACCTTTTTTGTTTTATTTTTATGCCAAACAGGGATGAACAAATTCTGTAGTTCATCCATGCGATCTTTAAATGTTTGTCATTGCTTATCCACCGTCAACCCTTTAAGTAACGTTCCCCAATCCATCCTAGCCAACTCGCGCCTCATACCATCGTAGTTTCCTTTATTTAAATTCGGGACCCTAGTCTCTGAGTCAACTACTACACTCTCCATCTTAATGAAGATTTCGATCATATTATGATTGCTCCTCCCCAAGGGCCTCGCACAACAAGATTGCTAATTAATCCTTTCTCATTACATAATACCCAGTCTAAGATGGCCTGATCTCTAGTTGGTTCATCGATATATTGGTCCAGGAAACCATACCGTATACACTCTAGGAATTCCTCCTCCACAGTATTGTTACTAATTTGGTTAGCCCAGTCTATATGTAGATTAAAGTCACCGGTGATAACTGCTGTGCCCTTATTGCACGCGTCTCTAATTTCCTGTTTAATGCCATCCCCAACCTCAGCATTGCTGTTTGGAGGTCTGTATACAACTCCCACTAACGTTTTCTGTCCCTTGGTATTTCTCAGCTCTACCCATACAGATTCCACATCATCAGAGCTAATATCCTTCCTCACCTTCACATGGTCCACCTCCGACCCTTCCCTTCCCTTCCTTGACTTCTCCGTTTCCATCTCTGGGCATAGGTTTTGACCAACATTCTCTACAAGCCCACTGACTCCCACAGCTACCTGGACTACACTTCCTCCCACCCCGCCTCCTGTAAGGACTCTATTCCATTCCCCCAGTTTCTCCATCTCCGCCGCATCTGCTCTGACGATGCCACCTTCCACACCAGTGCTTGCGACATGTCTTCTTTTTTCCTCAACCGAGGATTTCCCTCTACCGTGGTTGACACGGCCCTCGACCGTGTCTGTTCTATCTCCCGCACTTCTGCCCTCACCCCTGCCCCTCCCTCCCGGAACCACGATAGGATTCCCCTTGTCCTCACCTTTCACTCCACCAGCCTGCACATTCAACGGATCATCCTCAGCCATTTCCGCCACCTCCAAATTGATTCCACCACCAAACGCATCTACCCCTCCCCTCCCCTTTCAGCATTCCGTAGGGACCGCTCCCTCCGAGGCACCCTACTCCACTCCTCTATCACCCCCAGCACCCCTTCCCCTTCGCCCGGCACCTTCCCGTGCAAGCGCAGGAGATGCAACACCTGCCCTTATACCTCCCCCCTTCCCACTGTCCAGGGCCCCAAACACCCTTTCCAGGTGATACAGCGCTTTACTTGTACTTCTTGCAATCTAGTATACTGTATTCGCTGCTCACAATGTGGTCTCCTCTACATTGGGGAGACCAAACGCAGATTGGGTGATTGCTTTGCGGAACACCTCCGTTCAGTCCGTAAGGATGACCCCGAGCTTCCGGTCGCCTGTCATTTTAATTCACCGCCCCATTCCCACTCAGACCTCACTGTACTCGGGCTCTTGCATTGTTCCACGGAAGCTCAGCGTAAACTCGAGGAACAGCACCTCATCTTCCGATTAGGCACTTTGCAGCCTTCCGGACTCAATATCGAGTTCAACAATTTCAGATCATAACCTCGCCCCCCATTACATTTTTACTTATTTTTTATCCACATCTTTGTTTTGGCCCTCCCTCCCCCCCTTTTTTTCTCTCCCACGTGGCAGTTGTCTCTCATTCTACCAGAACATTTCACACCTAATCTAGAGCCGTCTTTTGTCTCCACTAGTCCTATCACCATCTCGTCTCGTTTTGAATACCTCTTAATGTCTCTTCACTTCTCTTTTGTTCTCGCCCAGCCTGGCCTTTCAATCTATTTCATTTCCTGTGCTTTTCCAGTCTTGACAAAGGGTTTGACCTTGAAACGTTGACTCTATTTTCTCTCCACGGATGTTGCCTGGCCTGCTGAGTTTTTCCAGCATTTTCTGTTATTTCGGATTTCCAGCATCTGCAGTATTTTGCTATCATCCTTCCTTACTATTGTGTTAATCTCCTCTTTAACCAGCAATGCTACCTCACCTCCTTTTCCTTTTTGCCTGTCCTTCCTGAATATTGAATACCCCTGGATGTTGAATTCCCAGCCTTGGTCACCTTGGAGCCATGTCGCCGTAATTCCAATTGCATCATATCCATTTACATCTATTTGCGCAGGTAATTCATCCACCTTATTACGAATGCCCCTCGCATTAAGACACAAAGTGACTTAGAGATATATGTGCAATAAATAGGGAATAGTGATCACAATATAATATGGTTTAAGATAATTGAGAGAGATATAGATACTACAGCAATGGATTAGAAAGAGAGCCAGCTATGAGAGAATGAGTTTGGAGCTAAACTGGCATACGCAAAGTACACAAACAAAGGAGAGGATGACAGAGAATATGATAAGCTTAGGAAAGAGGTAGAAAAAAGACAATTAGGAAGGCAAAGAAAAAAAAGTATTGAAAATATTGAACAATATGAAAATGATATTCTGTAGGCATATCATTAACAAAAGGAGAATTAAGATATTGATAGAGCCATTAACAGATGAGCAAGATAAACTTGCAGGAGATGATACTGAATTGATACTTTTTCTCAGGTTTTAATTGAAGGGGCTAACAAAGAGGAAATACTAACTAGAAGAAAGCAAAAGGGACATTACAACAGTTAAGATGGAAAGAAAAACAACAAACTAGCCAAACTTGAGGACAAAACCCCCCCAGCTGTAGATGGATTGTATCCGTGGATACTCAAAAAAAAAACGAGGGAAGAGACGGCAGAGGCACTCTGATCGATACATAACATTTCAATAGATAAAGGAATAGTGCCAGAGAACTGACAAACAGCAAATGTAGTTCCTATCTTCAAAAAGGGAGAGAAAATTAATCCGGAATAGACCAGTTAGATGAATGTCTGTAGTAGGAGAGATACTAGAATCTTTGCTAAAAATTGAGATAACAAAGTATCTAGAGACCGAGAATATAATAAAACATATAATCAGGATGGTTTTCTAAAGGAAGGTTGTATTTAGCCAACCTTATTGAATTCTTTGAAGAAGTAACAGAGTAGATAAGAGTGATGCAGTGGATGCAATTAAATCATAGATTTTCAGAAGGCTGATGGTTCTGAGCATGTGGAGTCAGGGGCTAGGTAGCAGAATGGATTGCAAGATGGCTGCAAAACAGAAACCAGGGTAAAAGTTAATGCATGTTTCTCAGACTAGCAGAAAGTGGGAAGTAGTGTCCTGCAGGGATCTGTGTGGGAATGACTGTTGTTTACCATGTACATATATGATTTGGAATCTGAAATTGGAGGTATAGTGTTGAAATGTGCAAATGGTACCAAATTGGGGGTTATACAGGAAACTTTGTGCTATCCGGCACCGACGGGACCGAGCTGTTGCCGTCCCATCAAAACTGCCGGACAAACCAGCGCTAATGTTGTAACATACGGAGATTTTGAGCTCCGTATCTGGCAACAATCCCTGTTGCTTAGCAACAGCTTCTAAACAGTCGGCCGTACCTTGCAAGCGTGTCTGTAGCTTAGCAACAGCTTCAGCAAGACCTTGCAGAGCCTGACTGGTGAAAAAAAAGCAACAAAAAGAAAAAAAACCTAACAAAGCGGCGCCTGATTTTTGCCGGTGGCTCGAGCATTCCAGACAGTTAACCTCCGGATAAACCAAAGTTTCCTGTAGCTAGTAATGTGGAAGGCTGCACCAAAATACTGGAAGATAAAAACAGGCTTACAGAGTGGGTGGGTAAATGGCAAATTAAATTCAATACAGGGAATAGAGGGATGTGGGAAGAGATAATTAGAATGGGAGGAGGCTTGTGTGGAGTATAAACACTGGCATAGATGAATTGGGCTGAATGGCCTCTTTGCTGTAGATTCTGTGTTAATGTAAATAAGACTGAGTTGTCTAAGTTTCATGGGCCAGTTTGCCAGGACTCAGGGACTGCAGTTTGGACATCCCTAAAGTATGTGATCTTGATGTTGATTGAATGTGGGGTTTGAAGCATAGCTCAGGGTAAAGCAAGGTTGTCTACCATCAGGCTCAGTCTGAGTGAGTAGCCAGGAAGGTGGGTAGAATTGTGCCAGAGGAGGATGCTAAATTCGATGACTTGATGTTGGACAGTCAGATAGAACACCGACAGTTGTCACGACGGTTATCAGGAGTGTAACTGCAGCAATTGACATTTATTTAATATAATAATTTTGTGACATCCTAATTCTTGCAACTTTTTGTGAATATAAATTTATAGCTGCTTTTTTAAAAAAAGAACTAGTTAACCACTTTTTGTGCAGATTTTTTCTAAGGTTATCGTGTCACTAAATGACTTCTGTATCACAGTACATCCTAATGCTCTTAGCAGTGACGCATCAGTGAGAAGCTGACTGCAATGTGTTGTACAGTACATTGCTGCGTTTATATATTTTACAGTGGCGAGAGTCTAAAATATTGTACACGTTTACATGTTTTGGAATGCATTCAAGGTTAAAGAAATTTTCAATGAAAGGGATACTTAATCATGTATAAAAATGGATGAGTGTAGTAGATGAGTTGCGGCAGAGTTCAGTAGAAATGAAGAGCAGCATTGAGTATTGTATTTTATTTCACGGGCTTCAAGTCTTGTCTTATAACTTTTATCCTTTGTTTTAGTTCACGGGCCAGAAGGACAAACGAGCAACGTTTTGCTTATCCAGCAGGAAAAACTTGAATGTGATTATCAAACAGTACATTTTGGGAAGCTGACATGTTAATCTCACCAAATTCATGTATTTTCTTTTAACTGGATTACTTTTCACTTCTTACAGTTTTTTTTTGTTTTCTCTTTTAGAGACCAAGATGCCCAAAATACAGATTGATGGGATTACTATAGATTTTCCTTACATCCCTTATAAATGCCAAGAGGATTATATGTCTAAGGTGATAGAATGTCTACAGAAGGTAAAATGCTATGTATAATGTATAACATATTATAATGCAGCTTTATTTTCACTGTTTTCCTTCTGGCATTTCAGAAAAAGGTCGCAGCTAATGCTGCAGCAAACCATGTTGTTATTAATTCATTCAATGAAACCAAGAATCTACTGTAGTATGCAGTATTAATGGTCCTCGCAGCACTCCAAGTCATGGTGAAATAAATGCAAAAATTGCTAGCAATGGTCAATGGTGTTATTAAGATAGTAAAGTACAATCATTGCACAGCAAACTGCATTACTCTAATGTTACAGTAAAGAACTGCTGTGAAAAATAATTTTAAAGTTTTCATTGCAATATTTAAGGCCTGATATTTCTAGTCCTTTACAGCGAGATTGTGTTCAGTTTTCCATGACCTTATGCAGTAACCATCCATTTTGCATGCAATGGCGTTAGAGTAACCATTCTTCATGTGAGTCTAGATGAAGTGTTGGTTGGCATTGCAACTATTGAGGCATTATATGACCTTGATCCTATTCTTAACTGATGTCCACACACAGCAGGTGTCACTGAAAGTAATCAGGAACAGGAATCTTGATTTCCACCACCACACACGTCAACTCTACCTCATGGCGTTGATGCCAATTGTATTACCCCACTCTCTCCATTGCTAAGATCAGCCAACTCTGTGTTGTTGGCTGAAATGTGGTGTTCTTGTTTATAAAGTCCAATTCCTAGTGGGTGAAAGTCCACAAGACACAACTATTCTTAATTAGTACTAGGTGATCGTAATCCGCTCGACCAATCGGAATAACTGCTCCAAGCCAGCAGAAGACTGCTGTCCGATTTACTCCTTGATAACAGTGAGCGCTGATAGCCTCACCGTTCAAAATCCAGGCCATAGACTGCAAAATTTTGCACTGAATGGTGGTAGGTATTTGTTCAGTAAATATACACATGAAGTACATTTACCTGTATTGTGTGTAAGGCATTTTCTACTAAAATTAGTGCATGTGGCTAAAACGGTGTTGCCATAATCACTCCTGTGGCTAGTCAGCAATTTCTATTGGGCAACACTGTACTAGCTGATACCGCTGTTTGTATATTATAAAGCAATAGGTCTTGGCCAGCCATGAAATATGAATTATGCGACAGCATTTCTGTTCAATATAGTGAAATTATAAAAATGTTCTTTATGCAACGTTTTCTAATTTTGCTGTAAACAGTAAAGAGCATAAATCTCCCCCCATGTTCCATTCAGAAAGCTGACCAGAATGTATGAAGGTTTATCGGTCCATCTATTTTTCAAACCTTTCTGCTCCATAAATTTCTGTTTTTCAGAACTTGGTGTTGCCCTCTCTGCGTCTACTCAGGGAAGGCTGACTTGAGACACTTCTGTTGGAGGAGTAGTGTACTATAATATGATAGAATTTTATATTGAGTTCGAAAGTGATTTAGTTAAATCCGAAACTAGGGTCTTAAATCTAAACAAAGCAAACTACGTAGGTATGAGGGGCGAGTTGGCTAAGGTAGATTGGGAAACTACATTAAAAGATATGACGGGCATTTAAAGAATTAATACATAACTTGCAACAAATATACATTCCTTTAAGGCACAAAAACCCCACAGGAAAAGAGGTCCAACCGTGGCTAACGAGATGTTAAAGATAGTATTAGATCAAAGGAAGAGGCTTATAATGTTGCCAAAAAGAGCAGTAAGCCTGAGGATTGGGAGAATTTTACAATAGAAAAGCAGAGTATTTTTTAAATGGTGAGAGATTGGGAAATGTTGGTGTTCAGAGGGACCTGGGTGTCCTTGTACATGAATCACTGAAAGTTAACATGCAGGTACAGCAAGCAATTAGGAAAGCAAATGGTATGTTGGCCTTTATTACAAGAGGATTTGAGTATAAGAGTAAAGATGTCTTACTGCAATTATATAGGGCCCTGGTGAGACCGCACCTGGAGTATTGTGTACAGTTTTGGTCTCCTTACCTAAGGAAGGATATACTTGCCATAGAGGGAGTGCAGCGAAGGTTCACCAGACTGATTCCTGGGATGGGGGGTGGGGGGGTATTGTCATATGAGGAGAGAGTGAGTAGACTAGGCTTATACTCTCTGGAGTTTAGAAGAATGAGAGGTGATCTCATTGAAACATACAACATTCTTACAGGCGTGACAGGGTAGATGCAGGGAGAATGTTTCCCCTGGTCTGGGGAGTCTAGAACTAGGGGTCACAGTCTCAGAATAAGGGGTCAGCCATTTAGGACTGAGGTGAGGAGAAATTTCTTCACTGAGGGTGGTGAATCTTTGGAATTCTCTACCCCAGAGGGCTGTGGAGGCTCAGTCGTTGAGTATATTCAAGACAGTGATCGATAGATTTTTGGATATTAAGGGAATCAAGGGATATGGGGATAGTGCAGGAAAGTGGAGTTGAGGTAGATGATCAGCCATGATCTTATTGAATGGCGGAGCAGGCTCGAGGGGCCAAATGGCCGACTCCTGCTCCTATTTCTTATGTTCTTATGTACTACAAATGGATAGTTTATTTTATGGTGCATTCTGTTCTTGTTTTGCAGAAAGTAAATGGGGTTCTGGAAAGCCCTACTGGCACAGGGAAAACGCTTTGTCTTTTGTGCGCTTCCCTAGCCTGGAGACAGCATTTAAGAGACAGCATTTCAGCAAATAAAATAGCCCAGCAGTTGAATGGGGAGGAGCTTTTTGATGGCAGGTCTCTCTCTTCATGGGGCAGTGCCTCTGTAGATGCTGATTCAGGTAAGCTCAGCTTTCATCTTGTTTTCTTCCTCCCATCAGTTGTTTTTCTTTCTGATGGCAGCGATTCACGCTGGGGTTCAGTTATACAGGCACTGGCATCCCTCTGGTTTCTCATCCGAGTGAGTGAGTGTTGGCAGTTATGCATCAATGGGATGCATCACAGGTGAGCCTGTTCTGTCCTAACCTGTCCGAACCTGAATAAGAAGTATGGGGTTGAGCTGAGGATTGGAATCCTGACTTTTTTCCCCTTCCTACCCCTGATAATTGACACCAGCTGCAGTGCTGCCACCACTGCCTCTGCTTTAATCTTGTTTTAAGGCAAGCCAGGAAAATTCCTGTAAAATGTTATTACCACTCCCACTTTGATGAGCTCGTGGAATAAACATACCACATATTGTGTCATAGATAATCAGAAAGAGTCAGCATGATCAACAATCACAGTTGTTAATGGCAACCCTGATGCAACATCTCAGCCAGTCTTGGGGTCGCTCCAAAGTAGAGTTAGGAGTTTAAAAAAAATCTTTTGTTGGTGGGGTTTTGAAAATAGATACATTTTGTGTGTGAATCGTGAACATTAATAATGAGTGTTGCGAATGCCACTGTCCCTGAGCTTGAAAAGATAAAAGTTGACTGGCTACCAGATAGAAGTATGCTTGTGTAGATGCCAGGTGGATTCAACTCTCTAATATGAGCACAAACTAGCGCAAAATATAAAAACGGATTGTAAAAGCTTCTATAGGTACAGGAAACTTGATTTACCGGCACCCAAACAACCGGAAATCTCGGTTAACCAGCAAAATTAAGGAGTAGGTTCAGTTAAGATTTTCTTCATATTAGTGGCCGTTTCTTGATTCTTGGCTGTGTAATCGGGGGTTTCTGCACTTGTTGCTAAGCAACTGGGACGCTTGGTCTGTGGCCGGGGTTCTTGCAGCTGTTGCTAAGCAACAGGGAAGCTTGGATTTGTTGCTGTGTACGGAGCTCTCGTACCTTTTAACTATAACTCTCTGTAATCCGGACATTTTGATAAACCGGCACCACGCCGGTCCCGTTGGTGCCGGATAAAAAAGAGTTTCCTGTATATGAAAAGGAAATGACTGGCGAAGGTAAATGTAGGTCCTTTACAGTCAGAGATGGAAGAATTTATAATGGGGAATGAGGAAATGGCAGAGAAATTAAATAAATACTTTGTTTCTGTATTCACGGAGGAAGACACAAAAAACCTCCCAGAAATACAAGAAAACCAAGGGTGTGGCGAGAATGAGGAACTTAAAGAAATTATTAGTAAAAAAACAGTACTAGCAAAATTAATGGGACTAAAAGTCGATAAATCCCAAGGACCGGATGACCTACATCCTCGGGTTTTGAAAGAGGTGGCCATTGGGATAGTGGACGCATTGGTTGTCAGCTTCCAAAATTCTGTAGATTCTGGAACAGTTCCTGCAGATTTGAGGATAGCAAATGTAACCCCGCTATTTAAGAAAGGAGGGAGAGAGAAAACGGGGAACTACAGACCTGTTAGCCTCACATCAGTAGTTGGGAAAATGCTAGAATCTATTATAAAGGATGCAATAACTGGGCACTTAAAAACTAATAGTAAGATTGGGCAGAGTCAACATGGATTTATGAAAGGGAAATCCTGTTTAACAAACCTATTGGAGTTCTTTGAGGATGTAACTAGCGGAGTAGACAAAAGGGAACCGGTAGATGTGATGCATCTGGATTTTCAGAAGGCTTTCGATAAGGTCCCACACAAGAGGTTGGTGCACAAAATTAAGGCGTCACACAACACCAGGTTATAGTCCAACAGCTTTATTTGAAGTCACAAGCTTTCGGAGCGCTGCTCCTTCGTCAGGTGAAGTCTGACGAAGGAGCAGCGCTCCGAAAGCTTGTGACTTCAAATAAAGCTGTTGGACTATAACCTGGCGTTGTGTGACTTCTTACATTTGTCCACCCCAGTCCAACTCCGGCATCTCCACACCATCACAAAATTAAGGCACATGGAATTGGGGTAATATACTAGCATGGATTGAGAATTGGTTAACAGACAGAAAACAAAGAGTAGGGATAATCGGGTCTTTTTCAGGATGGCTTACTGTCAAAATCTCGACTCTGAGTAAGACTCTAAAACACAAGCAGTACCATCAGATTGTTAGTTTAATTTTTACTTGTACAAGGAGAGAGCTGCCTGGACAAAGGCTAGGCCAACATCTCTAAAGGACATCAGCGAATGCAGCATATTTATACACTCAAACAAGCAAGCGTTCCATAAATCACGTGTAATGGTATTGTATCATTTTAATTTGCACAAGGACAATCAAAAGGTCAGCAGGACAGAAATATCTCCAGACAAGGTTAGTTAATCATATATTCTGTCAGGAGGTTCTGTCTGAATCTTGTTACCAAGATGATTTACTTACTCATGTCTGATCATCTTGTTACCAAGATGATTAGCTTACTCAATAGTTTTGCTTCTTTGTCTAGCAACAATCATTAATAGTTTACCTATTCTATAGCCTTATGCCTCCCTTGTGCTAGTGAGTCAATTATAGCTGTTATCACATCCTCAATGTGGGTGGGTATTATGAAAGATCTCTTGGTCCGGGACACGTTGTGACATATTTACTTTTTCTTGCTTTAGCTACAACCTAAGCAAGTTTGTTCTTTTACTTGGCCATTTTATTCTACCCAGCATGCTAAGTATAATGTCAATTTCCACAAGGCTGTGACTGGTGGGTACCGCAAGGATCGGCGCTTGGGCCCCAGCTATTCACAATCTATATCAATGATTTGGATGAGGGGATTAAATGTGACATTTCCAAATTTGCTGATGATACAAAGCTAGGTGGCAGTGTCAGTTGTGAAGAGGCTTCAAGGGGATCTCGACAGGCTCAGTGAGTGGGCGAGAACATGGCAGATGGATTATAATGTGAAGTTATCCACTTTGGTAGAAAAAACAGCAAGGCAGAGTATTTCCTAAATGGCGAAAGATTGGGGAATGCAGATGCCCAAAGGAATCTGGGTGTCCTTGTACATGAGTCACTGAAAGTGAATGTGCAGGTGCAGCAAGCCATTAGGAAGGCAAATGGTATGCTGGCCTTCATTACAAGAGGATTTGAGTACAGGAGTAAAGAAATCTTACTCCAATTATATAGGGCCTTAGTGCGACCACACCTGGAGTACTGTGTACAATTTTGGTCTCCTTACCTAAGGAAGGATATACTTGCCATAGAGGGAGAGCAACGAAGGTTCACGAGATTGATTCCTGGGATGGCGGGATTGTCGTATGAGAAGAGATTGAGTAAACTAAGCCTGTATTCTCTTGGATGCTGGGAGAATGTTTCCCTTGGCTGGGGAGTCTAGAACCAGGGGCCACAGGACTGAGATGAGAAGAAATTTCTTCACACAGAGGGTGGTGAATCTTTGGAATTCTCTACCCCAGAGGGCTATGGCGGCTCAGTCATTGGGTAGATTCAAAACAGATGTCGATAGATTTCTGATTAGTAAGGGCATCAAGGGATATGGCGATAGGGCCGGTGAATGGAGTTGAGGCAGAAGATCAGCCATGATCTCATTGAAGGGCCAAATGGCCTACTCCTGCTCCTATTTCTTATGTTCTTAATGGTGAAATAATCTACTGACATTCGGTGTCCAGCATGTGTACATTTTGATGAGGTACCAGAGGGTCACTGCTGCCTGTAGAACTCTTCCTTAATATGTATTACCACCTTCAGAGGTAAAAGCTGAGGATTAAATTATTTTTAAAGGTTGCATATTTTGACTGTAAATGAGCCCAGAGCTTTAACTGTGCCTGATTTGCTAAAGTACTAGGGGGAAATAAAATCCAAAATGAAATATAACTGGCTTTAAATACTCTGCATTGGAATTTTTTTGAGCGTGTGACATCCCTCCATTGTATGTCCAGCTGTCATTGGACCCCAGACCTCCTTCAGCTGAGTTAACTTAGCAGATCTCGGATGGCCTTTAAAGACTTTCCCTCTTGGTTGGATGGAACACGCCAACAGAGGCAAGGCATAACCCCAAACTGAAGCAGCTGGGATTAGTTGTTCAGTAGAGTGGATGAATCAAATCTATAGCATGCCATTCAGTAATGCTGTGTGTTGTTGATCAAAGCCACTTAGAACTTTAAATAATAATCTGGTTATGACTCACGTTCAGCTTTGTTATAGCTAAAGTTATGATTTGCAAAAGAGATTTTAAGATGTATAGAGTGAATCATTTAAAAAAAGAAACTGTTGTGACTAAGTTTAAATGTCTAGTTTATGGTACATTAACAAAATTGAATCACTGAAGATTTCAACAAACCTTTGATTAAACCACATGCTTTGGTTATAGTAAATGGGTCCTTAGAAACAATAGTATATTCAGACATTGTAGGATGGGATATTTTAAAAAAATGGTCTGGAAATTGTTTCCAGATGTGATGTGAATTTAGATGTTAGATTATTAAATGTTATGTATTTTAGGTAGTACAGGTAGACTAACCTTTATCCGAAAACCTTGGGACCAGCTGTGTTTCGGTTTTCGGAATTTTTCGGATTTCAGAAGGTTTTCACCTCTGTATCTGACAACAAGCACTGTTGCTTAGCAACAGCTTGTAAACACTCGGGCCCTGCCTTGGAAGCGTCTCTGAAGCTGTTGCTAAGCTACAGAGACTCTTTCCACTGCCTGACTGTTTAAAAAAAATGCTAGGGGAAGAAAAAAAATGCTAGGGGAAGAAAAAAAACCTAACAAAACGGCTGCTGATTTCTGCCGTTAGATCGAGGTTTCCGGCTCCCCCTGCTCTGTATCTGAATTCCTTGACTTAGCGGGGGTCTGGGGCTCGACTGCCGCCGCCAGTTGTGGGAAAGCCGGATATCGGCTGACTCCTACACTAAGCTGGCCCACAAATCAGGGTGGGGGGGGGAGAAAAGACTATCGGACGGGCCGCTGCAGCTATCGGACGGGCCACTGTATTGTTGGGTTCACTCTCCCGGTACCTCCTTCACACTGCCCGGCTCGGCCTGCAATCTCCTACCCAGGAGGGAACTCTGTGACCCTCTGCCCTGCTCACAGGGAAAGGCAGAGCTCCCGGACCACTCCTGTCATGTTTGGCGCCACTCGGGTCATGTCGTGCGCACGACTTGCGCTCCACGAAAAAACTTTTGGTTTTTAGAGGTTTTCGGTTTTCGGAAGTGCGGATAAAGGATAGTCTACCTGTATATGCAAATTCTTTTGATGGCAAGATTATATGTGCATATGTCTTGTAGCTTTCAGTACATTTAGTTTTGCCTCTGTCTTTGAAAGAATTTCAGTCTCTTGAATATATTTTGTATGTTATGTCACTCTCAAAGTATTTCTGCCCAATTTGAAAAGCCATTGTGAAAAGTGTCTTGTCTGTTGTCAATGTACCTGTGGTGAGTCATTGGTCATTGGCTAACAAGGGAAATTAGGGATGGCATGAGATCCAAGGAGAGGACATATAAACTGGCCAGAAAAAGTAGCAAACCTGAGGATTGGGAGCAGTTTAGGATTCAGCAAAGGAGGACAAAGGGATTAATTAAGAGGGGGAAAATAGAGTATGAGTAAGCTTGCAGGAACATAAAAACTGACTGTAAAAGCTTCTATAGATATGTGAAGAGAAAAAGATTGGTTAAAGTCAAGCGTAGGTCCCTTGCAGTCAGAATCAGGGCAATTTATAATGGGGAGCAACGACATGGCAGACCAATTAAACACATACTTTGGTTCTGTCTTCACAAAGGAGGACACAAGTAAACTCCCAGAGATGTCGGGGTCTAATGAGAGGGACGAACTGAATGAAATCAGTACTTGTAGGGAAATTGACGGGATTGAAGGCCAATAAATCCCCAGGGCCTGATAATCTACATCCTAGGGTACTTAAGGAAGTGGCCCTAGAAATGGTAGATGCATTGCTGGTCATCTTCCAAAATTCTATGGACACTGGAACAGTTCCCATGGATTGGAGGGTAGCTAATGTAACCGCACTATTTAAAAAAGGTGGTAGAGAAAAAACGGGGAATTATAGACCGGTAAGCCTTACATCAGTAGTGGGGAAAATGCTAGAGTCCATTATAAAGATGTAATAGCAGAGCACTTGGAAAACAGTGACAGGATCGGACAAAGTCAACATGGATTTACAAAAGGTAAATCGTGCTTGACTAATCTACTGGAATTTTTTGAGGATGTAACTGGTAGAATAGATAAGGGAGAACCAGTGGATGTGGTGTATTTGGTCTTTCAGAAGGCTTTCGATAAGGTCCCGCATAAGAGACTAGCGTGCAAAGTTAAAGCACATGGGATTGGGGGTAAGGTACTGACTTGGATAGAAAACTGGTTGGCAGACAGGAAGCAAAGAGTTGGAATAAACGGGTCTTTTTCCGAGTGGCAGGCAGTGACTAGTGGGGTACCGCAGGGATCGGTGCTAGGACCCCAGTTATTCACAACATATATTAATGATCTAGACGAGGGAACTAGATGTAATATCTCCAAGTTTGCAGATGACACAAAGCTGGGTGGGCGTGTGTGCTGTGAGGAGGATGCAGAGAAACTCCAGTACGATTTGGACAGGTTGGGCGATTGGGCAGATGCAGTATATGTGGATAAATGCGAGGGTATCAATTTTGGTGGCAAAAACAGGAAGGCAGATTATTATCTGAACGGCAATAGATTGGGAAAAGGGGAAGTGCAACAAGACTTGGGTGTCCTTGTGCACCAGTCGCTGAAGGTAAGCTTGCAGGTGCAGCAGGCGGTTAAGAAGGCAAATGGTATGCTGGCCTTCATAGCGAGAGGATTCGAGTACAGGAGCAAGGATGTCTTGCTGCAGTTGTACAGGGCCTTAGTGAGACCGCACCTTGTGTTGTGTGCAGTTTTGGTCGCCTTATCTGAGGAAGGATGTTCTTGCCATGGAGGGAGTGCAGCGAAGATTCACCAGACTGATACCTGGGATGGCAGGAATGACGTATGAAGAGAGATTGGGTCGATTAAGCTTATATTCGCTAGAGTTTAGAAGAATGAGAGGGGATCTCATTGAAACTTATAACATTCTAACAGGACTAGACAGACTAGATGTAGGAAGGCTGATCCCGATGGTCGGGGAGTCCAGAACCAGGGGTCACAGTCTAAGGATAAAGGGTATGCCATTTAGGACAGAAATGAGGAGGAATTTCTTCACCCAGAGAGTGGTGAACCTGTGGAATTCTCTACCACAGAAGACAGTTGAGGCCAATTCATTAAATATATTCTAGAAGGAGTTAGATATATTTCTTAAGGCTAAGGGGATCAAGGGATAGGGGGAGAAAGCAGGGACAGGGTACTGAATTTGGATAATCAGCCATGATCGCATTGAATGGCGGAGCAGGCTCGAGGGGCCCAGTGGCCTACACCTCCTATCTTCTATGTTTCTATGTCATGGATAGCTTTTAACAGGTTCTGTGAGCTCATGAAGACAATTTGGGGAAAAAGCAAGCCAAGCCTTGCAGTAATAACAAATGATGATAACAACTTGCATTTATATAGCGCTTTTAACGTAGTAAAACGTCCCAAGGCACCACACAGAAGCGGTATCAAAACAAAATTTGAACCCAAGCCACATAAGATATTAGGGCAGATGACCAAAAGTGTGGTCAAAGAGGGAGGGAATTCCAGAGCTTAGGTCCTGTCAGCAGCTGAAGGTGCGGCCGCCAATGGTGGAGCAATTAAAATCGGGGATGCACAAGAGGCCAGAATTGGAGGAGCACATGGTAGTACTTGCTGCTCAATTCTGCTTGGGTGACTATTTCATTCATTCTTTGCCTTTGTCAGCAGTTCAATGTGCATGCCAAATTCTTAGTTTAAGGCAGCTACCATTGATTTCAGAGAAGGGAGCAATAAACAATCTCTTAACTATCCCTGAACTTTGAGCAAAGTATCCGTATAGCATGATATCACCCTGTTATAATTTTCTCCACTTTAGCACAGTTTTAGTTATTATATGCTTCTGATATTAAGTGGCACTGATGCTGTGCAAAGACAAGCTTTTAAGCCAAGTAAGTGAGTCTTTAGAACTCCAATAGAATTTCTCCAGTCTATTAACACCTAACACCTATATTCGAACTAACAACAGAATGTGCTGGAAACACTCAGCAGGTCAGGCAGCATCGAGGAGCGAGAAACAGAACTGACGAAGGGTTCGACCCGAACCGTTGACTCTGTTTCTCTCTCCTCGATGCTGCCTGACCTGCTGAGTGTTTCCAGCACTTTCTGTTGTTAGTTCAGATTTCCAGCATCCGCAGTATTTTGCTACCTATATTAGAACTGCAGTTAACAGCCCCTTTGTTTTCAGACTTGCAGTGAAGACACAATCTTGTGTTGTAACAACCGTTCTCATAGTGATTTCATGAATAGAAAGGGAGAAAAAAATACATTACTGACCTGGCTGCCTCATGTTGTCAGTACTGTCCTGTCATGTTTAGAAGTTTTAATGGTTCTTTCTTTACTAGCGTTTAAACTTCAATGTAATTTTGCATTTTTATTTGCCCTTGTGCCTCATTTTTATTTTTCAATTATATGTTAATATTATTTGAATTTCTCCACTCAGCAAGTTACAGTGATATCCCAAAGATCATTTATGCCTCAAGGACTCATTCGCAACTCACTCAGGTTATTAATGAGCTAAGGAGCACATCATACAGGTGAGGTACCTCTTTTGTGGCAGCTCAGCTAATCTTCTGTCATTTTTTTGAACTTCAGCGCCTGTTATATTTGATAGTGAAATATTACTGGCTAGTTTTTATTAACACGAGTGTAAAAATGGTGTGTAAACAGTCTTTGAACTGTTAATAATGGGTGTTATTTAATTGACAATTATATATCAGTGTGGTTTTTTTTGCGTAGTACCTTTACCTGCAGTATAGAGATTGCAATTGTGAACTTTCAAAACCTTGCCATGTCAGAGGTCGTCCCATCCTCTGTCGTCGAATTACAGTATGCAGACAACGCTTGCGCCTGCGCTCACTCAGGTCGAACTCCAAACCATCGTCAACACCTTCACCGAAGCGTACGAGAGCATGGGCCTTACACCAAACATCCGTAAGACAAAGGTCCTCTACCAACCTGCCCCCGCCACACAGTACTGCCCACCCCCCCCCCCCCCCCCCCGGTTATCAAAATCCACGACAAGGCCTTGGACAACATGGATCACTTTCCATACCTTGGGAGACTACTGTCAACAAGGGCAGACGTCGATGCCGAAGTCCAACACTGCCTTCAGTGTGCCAGTGCAGCCTTTGGTCGCCTGAGGAAGAGAGTGTTTGAAGACCAGGACCTCAAACCCGGCACTAAGCTCATGGTCTACAGAGCAGCAGTGATATCTGCCTTGCTGTATGCCTCAGAGACATGGACCATGTACAGCAGGCACCTCAAAGCACTGGAGAGGTACCACCAACGCTGCCTTCGCAAGATCCTGCAAATCCATTGGCAGGATAGGCGCACCAACGTCAGTGTTCTTGCTCAGGCCAACATCCCCAGCATCGAAGCTTTGACCACGGTAGATCAGCTCCGATGGACGGGTCACATCGTCCGCATGCCCGATACGAGACTCCCAAAACAAGCGCTCTACTCGGAGCTTCGGCACGGCAAGAAAGCCCCAGGTTGGCAGAGGAAATGCTTCAAGGACACCCTCAAAGCCTCCTTGAAAAAGTGTAACATCCTCACCGACACCTGGGAATCCCTGGCCCAAGACCACACAAAGTGGAGGAGAAGCATCTGGGAAGGCGCCGAACACCTCGAGTCTCTTCGCCGGGAGCAAGCGGAAGCCAAGCGCAAGGAGCGCACGTCAACCCAAGCACCCCACCCACCCGCCCCTTCAACCACCGTCTGCCCCACCTGTGACAGAGACTGTAGCTCCTGCATTGGACTCTTCAGTCACCTGAGAACTCATATTTTTAATGTGGAAGCAAGTCATCCTCGGTTCCGAGGGACTGCCTAAGAAGGAAGGGATGTCAGACTACCCTTCATTAAATGTTTTTTTTTATTGAAAACTAACTGGAAATTTTCTGGAACTGAAAATTTCACTGATCTGATGTTCTGAACTTTTGGGTTGACCAGCTAGAAATAATATACATTCCAAAGGACCAATGTAAACTGGTAGCAGATTATGTTGTTGTGTTCAATTTCTATTGCAGGAGGCTACTGTGAACTGTTGTACATGTGACAGTTTAAGGGCAGGCAAAGGGTAATCATTTTCTAAAATCCTTTTTTTAAAAGAAAATGGGGTCCTTTGAGCATACGGGACTGACACGTTCCATTTGCATTGCAGTTGATGCTACAAGTCATCAAACAAATTGGCTTTAATTGGTTGTTTCATTCCTGTTGTTGATTTTCATGTTGCAATTTGTGTGATAGGCCAAGGTGGTGATGGGTGACATCTGGCAATGTGTGGGCGATTGAACCGGTGTTACTTCACCTTGCGGAGCTGCACATTCACACTCTGCAGCCTGTATTCTTGTTATACTTTATGAACGTTTGCAGATACTGTGTGGTGGAAAATACAGACTCAGTCGTTAGATTTAATGGCAAAATCATTACGATGTCACTTCTTATTTCATTCACTTTACCCGTGTAGACCGAGGGTCTGTGTTCTTGGGTCAAGAGAGCAGCTCTGTATCCATCCTGAAGTAATGAAACAGGAAAGTAATCATGTAAAGGTAAGAAAAACATCTACAAGAGCCCTGTTTCTTTTTTTCTGATATTTTCATTTGTCACATTTTCTTGACTTGTATTTAAATTATTTTTCTTATGTCCCCTTCTCTAGTTATGTACCTTTTCTTTGCATTTTTGTTCTTCGTCTGTTTTTATCTTGCAAATCGTGAGGAGGAACCAACGGATTTGTGATAATACATTAGAACATCAAAATTAGAAGAGACGTGAAAGATAAAATAATTTTTGAAGTATTATTTAGAAAAGTTGGAATAAATTAATTAGTTAAAATGTGTTGGTGTGAATCAAATAATTGAAGGTAATTGCCAAAAACTACTACACTGCCCACTTGTAGCTTCTTTAGTAAGATTTTCAGTTCAAGAATAATTTTGTATTGTGCAGCTGTGTCGACGAAGAGCTGGCAATGCCCATACTCGTTTCATGCAGGTCCCTTAAGTCAGCAAAGAGAAGGGACTCATTCAATCAGACTGGGTGAATTCAAATACAATAACCAAATACTGCGGATGCTGGAAATCTGAAATAACAACAGAAAACACTGGAAACACTCAGCAGGCCAGGCAGCATCTGTGGAGAGAGAAACCGAGTTAACGTTTCAGGTCTGGGACCCTTCATCAGAACTGGAAAATGTAATAGGCCGAGGACAGAGCGATCAGAGTGGGAGTGAAGCGGTGAATTAAAGTGACAGGCGACCGGAAGCTCAGGGTCACCCTTATGGACTGAATGGAGGTGTTCCCGCAAAGCGGTCGCCCAATCTACGTTTGGTCTCCCCAATGTAAATGTGAGAACAAGTTCAGCCAGGCAGAGGAGGGTGGTGGTGGATGGAGACTGGTTGGGCCTCTGTTCAAGGAAGAAGCGGAGAACTTGTTCACATTTAACAACTTCTCCTCTGACTCCACTTGCTTCCTCCAAATTAAAGGTGTTGCTATGGGAACCCGCATGGGCCCTAGCTATGCCTGCCTTTTCATGGGATATGTGGAACATTCTTTGTTCCAGTCCTACTCGGGTCCCCTCCCTCACCTCTTTTTCCGGTACATCAATGACTGTATCGGTGCTGTTTCCTGCTCTCGCCCTGAACTAGATATGTTCATTCACTTTACTTCCAATTTCCACCCTTCCCTCACCTTCACGTGGTCCATCTCCGACTCTTCCCTTCCCTTCCTTGACTTCTCCGTCTCCATTTCTGGCGATTAGCTTTCGACAAACATCCACTACAAGCCCGCCGACTCCCACAGCTACCTGGACTACACTTCCTCCCACCCCGCTTCCTGTAAGGACTCTATTCCATTCTCCCAGTTTCTCCTTCTCCGCCGTGTCTGTTCTGACGATGCCACCTTCCATACCAGTGCTTCCGACATGTCTTCCTTTTTCCTCAACCGAGGATTCCCCTCTACTGTGGTTGACACGGCCCTTGACCATGTTTGTTCCATTTTCTGCACTTCTGCTCTCACCCCTTCCCCTCCCTCCCAGAACCATGTTTAGGTTCCCCTTGTCCTCCCCTTTCACCCCACCAGCCTCCACATTCAACGGATCATCCTCCACCATTTCCGCCACCTCCAGCGTGATCTCGCCACCAAATGCATCTTCCCCTCACCTCCCCTTTCAATATTCCGAAGGGACCGCTCCCTCCACGACACCCTGGTCCACTCCTCAATCAGCCCTTCCCCTTCGCCTGGTACCTTCCCGTGCAAGCGCAGGAGATGCAACACCTGCCCTTTTATCTCCTCCCTTCCCACTGTCCAGGGCCCCAAACACCCCTTCCAGGTGAAGCAGCGATTTACTTGTACTTCTTGCAGTTTAGTATACTGTATTCGCTGCTCACGATGCAGTCTCCTCTACATTGGGGAGACCAAACACAGATTGGGCGACCGCTTTGCGGAACACCTCCGTTCAGTCCGTAAGGGTGACCCTGAGCTTCCGGTCGCCTGTCACTTTAATTCACCGCTTCACTCCCACTCTGATCTCTCTGTCCTCAGCCTATTACATTGTTCCAATGAAGCTCAACGTAAGCACGAGGAACAGCACCTCATCTTTCGATTAGGCACTTTACAGCCTTCCGGACTCAACATTGAGTTCAACAATTTGAAACTATAACCCCAGCCTCCATTTTTCATGCTGTATGATTTTGCATTCCCATTTGCAACATTTTATCTTTCCTGCCTCTTACAAAAGCACAGTATGTTCCTTCAATTCCTCCCCCCCCACAACCCCGCACCTGCTTAATCTGTTACATCTCCAGCTTTTTCCAGTTCTGATGAAGGGACCCAGACCTGAAACGTTAACTCTGTTTCTCTCTCCACGGATGCTGCCTGGCCTGCTGAGTGTTTCCAGCATTTTCTGTTGCTATTTGGGTTCAAAAGATGAAAAAGTAGTGTGCCACCCAGCCCCACAGATGTAGACTTTTGAGCAAAGCTAATTTCAGAAAAATCTGTTCTGCAAAACAGTATTGTATTATATGAGGCCCTCAAGGAGAATCGGGTTCACAATGTTTGATTAATTCATTTGCCATTTGTTTTCCTAATTTCAAAATTAGTCCACTAGTGCTCCCACAGAGGAAACCGAAGAGTGAACATCAGCCAGAACTGGGATTCAAATTTGAGTGTGGAGACTAGCACAGTTAGATGTATTTAATGGGTTTTCTCTGTTCCTGTTCCATTTAAAATTGGGGATAAATAAATTAAAATGTATAGCGTATGGATCCCCTGATGGTTCAGTGAGTTTTGATTTGTACTGACCAAGAGGTTTGCCAATTTGTATCCTGCTTTGTGCTAATTTAGTTGCTTTTAGCCAGGCCAGCTGCTGGGGTGTTTGAAATGACCTCAGCACCCCTGGATTAGGGGACTAAAATCACGGGAATTTAATGGAATTTTCAAATGTTTTGTAGAAAAGAAATTGCTAATTCCC
This sequence comes from Somniosus microcephalus, assembly GCF_052327205.1. Lineage (NCBI taxonomy): Eukaryota > Metazoa > Chordata > Chondrichthyes > Squaliformes > Somniosidae > Somniosus > Somniosus microcephalus. The sequence goes on from NC_140999.1 coordinate 150,321,485, forward strand.
ATAGCTCAAGAAAATGATAGCACAGTATTTTTGTGCACAGACTATATTAACTTGAGACTTGACTTTTTTTTCAGGTCCACATGTGTCGAGCAAAAATATCCACACGCACTTGCCACTTCTATAACAATGTTGAAGGTAAGAGCTGAATATTTGAATTCCCAACAGTGAGATTGTAGAGTGTACATTCGGTCATAAAAAGTGCTCATATCTGGTTTAACCCTCAGAGCTGCCACCTCAGGCCAAGTCTGGAGCAGCAACCTCAGCTGCTGTTCAACTTTGAGCTGAGCTTCATTTCCTGTATTGATTCTGTTACTGGGATCGGTTTCTTCCACCTCCATAACATTACCACCTTTGCCCTACCTCGCTCCCGTGGACTAGCTGCTGAAACACAAGTCCATGCTATTATGACCCAGCGGCTCAATTTCTTTAGCACTTGCTCTCCTACCTGACCTACTTATCTCCACAGTCTATAAATTACAACTCATCTTCACGTCCTCTCCTACACTCTAATCATCCCTGTCCTTGCAAATCTCCACAGACTCCCTGTGCCACAATGAATTGGCCTCCTCACTTCCAAATCCCTCCGTGACCTTCCTCCACTCTCTTCAGCCATACCCTCCTGCATACAGGCTTCACTCCTCTTGCACAAGGTTACTCCTGTTCCCTCTGTGACTGCTCATTAAGCCACTGTGCTCCTGCCCTCTGGAATGTCCTTCCTAGAGCTCTATGCAGTGCTTTCTCCCTCCCTGCTTTCAGAATCCTTAGACTGTGTCTTTCTACCTCTGACATTTCCATATTTCCTTCTTCCTTTTTGCTCAGTGATCACTCTTATTTCTGCCTTGTAAGCTGCATTCAGAGATCTTGCTTTACATGAGGAGTGATACAGAAGTGTGAGTTGTTGACAAAACCTATAATTTAGCACACAGCGAAAGTCTTTATGCCAAATTATCCTCCTGTTTTTCTTTAAAACTAGTCGGGTAAATTAACTTGAAGCTTTGTCCATTACTAGAGAAGGTTGCAAGACAATTAGACATAATTACACGGCTTCCAGTGATAAGTTATAGGCTGCCCTTTGCTATTGGTAGATTAAACTACAGGTTTTCATCATTAATTCAATCTATATGTGACCCTGCCAGTTGTGGTCACCTAAAATTTGATTTGCCTTGCCATTTCTACAGTTTAATTTGAAAATTGCCACAGGCAGGCTGTTAGTTGAGGTTCTGTTTCAGTTAATTGCCTATTCCAAAGAGTTCATGGAATAGTACAATTTTGTTAATCCTTCCTTTAATACAGAAGCCAGAGATATTTAGTTTGACTTCTTTAAACCTTAAAGCTATAGGCCTAGAAATTCAGTTGGGCCCCGTTTGGGGCGCCAAGCTCGCCTGGGCGCCGGAATTACCGCTGCGAGCGGAGTCACTTGCGCCATCCCGATATTCAGTTTCAGCGCCCCAAACGGAAGCGGGCCGCTACTCGAGGCTCCCCGCGCCCTGCTTGGGGCGCTCACCCTGAATATCGCCGCGCTAAGGGCCACAGCGCCACACGCTGAGGCACGGCACGCTGCGGTACTGCAGTCCTTCCTCCCACTGTTAAGGGGGAGGTGCCTGCAACAGCGCGATCCCCGCTCGCGAGTGCTGGCAAATGAGCCCGGCACCAAGGAGAAGTGCCGGGCTCTCGGGAAACAGCCGGCAATGCCGCGGGGGGGGGGGGGTTTAGGAGGCCGGGGACGGACCTCCACCTTAATTAGCGGCACTACCGCCACAGGTAGGCCCTGTGAACCGGTCGCGATTTGCGACCGGCGTTAAAGAGGCGGGCGCGACCAAATATGGTGATCGGGGCGGGAGCGGGGCGCTGCGCACACCGATGATGTCATCGGTGGCGGCGCAGCGCTACAGGCTAACGCCGCCATTAGCGCCCCGCTAAATATCGCGGGAGGTGTGGCCAGTGGCGCTAAAGCCACTGAGTGCCCTCTTTGGGCGCTAACTGGTGGCGCAGCCCACTGAATTTCTAGGCCATAGTCTCTTCTTGCTTTCAAGCCTTTTGATCAGTTAAAAAACATAATCAGACAGACTAAGTCTCGACTTTATATTTAGCAGAAAATTCTGAACGGATGGATGCAGCTGATAATGTAATATGTTCTCAGCAGCATTTTCCACAATACTTTTGTTTTGTGAATATTGTTCAGTGGAAAAACCAACTCGAGGAATCTTTTCCATACTTCAAATGTAAATGCAGCTCAAGAATTAGAAAGTGCTACACATCTTAAAAGCATTTGCGATGTATAAGATTTTTATCGTAGCAGTGACCTTATCCGCACAACATTTTGCTGCCGTGCGAAAATAGAAAATGTTGTCAACATTCAGCAGGTCAGGCAGCAACTGTGGAACAAACAGACCAGTTAATGTTTGAATGTGAAGCTTTCTTTAAAACTGAAGAATAAGAGGCGGGCAGGTGTATTAATACAATCAGAACAAGGGGAGTAGAAAATATGTATATACAGGTAGACTATCCCTTATCCGCACTTCCGAAAACCTCTGAAAACCGAAAGTTTTTTCGTGGAGTGTAACTAGAGTATTTATATGGTCTATATTTATCCCACTATTTAATTTACCAAATTATTACTGTACAAATAAACTAATACTATTTATAGTCTTTATTTATCCCACTCAGTGTGAATATTCATAAGGTTCGCTGCAGAAATATTAATGTGTTTGCTTACGGGGTGCTGCCCAGACCCCTGCTAGGGTGTTACATACTGATTCTGAATACCATTCTGAAATTCGAAAAATTCCGAATTCCGAAAAACATCTGGTCCCAAGGGTTTCGGATAAGGGATAGTGCACCCATACTGTATAAGAAAAAAAACCCTGATGAGCCCTGAGAGTGACCTTGAGTGGAATGATGTCACAGATCATCTCAGTCAATTAATGAACAAAAGCATTAAAGAAACAAATGAACAGCTTAAAAAGGAGCAGTAAAAAGGGCAGGGGAGGAAAAAAAAAAGCACATGCGTGCACACGCACAAGAAAATAAATGGAATGACCTGTAAAATACTTAAGTGGATGTGGTAAACCACTTTTATCGTTCACTATCGTTACACTATGGTTATCACTGTTTATATCGTTACACTATGGTTATCACTGTTTACACTGTTGTATCACTACACAAGGTCACCTCTTGCCACGCTGTTATACCTGGGCTGACCACAGCTGACTCCGCCCATGGCTCCGCCTGCTTGCCCAGGTATAAAGGTGGTCGACTGGCTGGTATTCCTCCTTGTTGGATCCGATCACCCACGAGGGTGGGCTCTGTTATTTAGCCAATAAAAACCTATAGTTACTAACTTAACTCGTCGCTTTTCATGAACTGAATTGATAGGTATATCAATTTTATTGGCTAAATTTTGAAATGTCTACAACGGAGCAGCCAAACGACCAGTCAGACGTACAGCCTCAGCCAAACGGCCATCTACAACAGTCCCAGCAGCCGGCCTGGCTACGAGCCCTCCGGCCGCCGTACCTGGATCTAAACCCACAGGCTGCGAATTCAGCCCTCGACTTCGAACACTGGCTGAGCTGCTTCGAAGCCTACCTGGGAGAATCCGGCGTGCCTCCGGCATCCAAACTAAGAGTTCTGACCGCTCAGGTGAGCCCTAAAGTATTTGCACTCATCCGAGACATTGCCACATACGAGGACGCCCTCAACCTGCTAAAAGAACAGTATCGGAGCCCTGTAAACTCAATGTACGCCAGGCATCTCCTAAGATCCCGCTCGCAACAGCCAGGAGAGTCGGTTGATGATTTCTTACGGGCGCTGCAAATACTCGGCAGGGACTGTGACTTTAAAGCCGTAACAGCTGCAGAACATACAGATGGAAACATCCAAGATGCCTTCGTGAAAGGCCTTCGGTCAGACTACTCACGGCAAAGACTGCTGGAATCAAAGGACCTCGACCTGAAAACAGCTGCTATCCTCGCTCACTCCTTGGAAGTGGCCCATCGGGACCTCGAGGCGTACTCCAGGTACTGTGCTGCGCGACCCTGGGACTCGGGCCCGACCCCGGCCGCAACACCCCTCGCACCGCCGCCTCTGGGACCTACCACAGCGTCGGTGTCCTGGAACCAATCGGGATCGCCACCCCCGGTACCGGCTGCGACATCGGAGCCCCGCGATCGGGCCGCCGGCTGCTTCTTCTGTGGCCAGGCGAAACACCCGAGGGCGCGCTGCCCTGCAAGAAACGCGACCTGCTCCGACTGCCACAAGAAAGGCCACTTCGCGAAGGCCTGCAGGGGGAAAGCCACAGACGCCAGCAGTGCCTCATGCGAGTTGTGGGGGCGGCCATCTTTCATCAAGGCCACAGATGCCAATATCCCCTCGTGTGAGTCGTGGGGGTGGCCATCTTTGATCAAGGCCACCGACGCCGGTGTTAAGTCTGTGTGTTATAGTGAGAATTACTACACAGACCACAAGAGTAAATTTTAACAGGTCTTTACTAGTCGAAGGTCAGGGCTGAACTAACCCAATAAATCATTACACAGCACTTATATACCGGTGTGGTCACCACCGGTATTACAGTATACAGCAGCCAAGATAAAGTAGTGCATCTCTTAAAATAGTTCTCTTAAAGGTGGAACGGTTACATACACCACAGCCGGCAGTGCCTCATGTGAGTTGTGGGGGCGGCCATCTTCTCCGCCATTTTATTCAACGTCGTGGGCGCCGCCATTTTGTTCACCACACTCGACCGCCACCTTGTCTCCAGACCTGACCACCGCCTCACCCGCAGACTACAGCAGCTCGCTCAGCCATACACTAGCCTCCGTCACACTTGACCAAGCTCGCCCGCATCACCTGTCCAAGTCCATGATGGACATCAAAGTAAACGGCCACGCCACGACCTGCCTGTTCGACAGTGGAAGCACGGAGAGTTTCATCCATCCAGACACGGTGAGCCACTACTCCCTCACTGTCCGGCCAACGCGCAACCGGATCTCGATGGCGTCGAGGTCCCATTCTACAGACATCAGCGGCTACTGTGTTGTGACCCTGTCGGTTAGGGGCACGGAGTATAAAAATTTTAAACTTCTCGTCCTGCCCCAGCTCTGCACTGCCGTCCTACTAGGGCTGGATTTCCAATCCCACCTTCAAAGTGTCACTTTGGCATACGGTGGACCCCTCCCCCCACTCACAGTCTACAACCAGCAGCTTTTAAACCGCCCACCGAGTACCACCTGCGGCCTATCCACCCTCAAGGTCCCGCCCCCCTCCCTGTTCGCTAACCTCACCCGCGACTGTAAACCCGTCGCTACCAAGAGCAGGCGGTACAGCGCCGGGGCAGAGCTTTTATTAGCTCCGAGGTGCAGCGACTCCTGAAGGAGGGCATCATCGAGAGAAGCAACAGCCCCTGGCGTGCCCAGGTCGTAGTCGTTAAGACCGGCGATAAACACCGCCTGGTCATCGACTACAGCCAAACCATAAACCGGTACACCCAGCTGGACGCATACCCCCTTCCCCGCATATCTGATATGGTCAATCAGATTGCACAATACCGGGTATTCTCTACCATCGACCTTAAGTCGGCCTATCACCAACTCCCTATCCGCCCTGAGGACCGCCAGTATGCCGCCTTCGAGGCGAATGGCCGCCTCTACCACTTCCTTAGGGTTCCCTTCGGCGTCACCAACGGGGTTTCGGTCTTCCAAAGGGAGATGGACCGGATGGTTGACCAGAACGGGCTGCATGCCACGTTCCCTTATCTAGATAACGTCACCATCTGCGGCCGCGACCGGCAGGACCATGATGTTAATCTGGAGAGATTCCTCCGTACGGCCCAACGGCTGAACCTCACCTACAATAAGGAGAAATGTGTGTTTAACACCTCGCGCCTTGCCATCCTCGGCTGCGTAGTAGAGAATGGAGTCATCGGCCCCGACCCCGAAAGAATGCGCCTCCTCATGGAGCTTCCCCTCCCCTCTCGCTGGCAGGAAGTCCTCCCGGCAGCGCTGCATTCCATCCGGTCACTGCTTTGCACTGCCATTAACGCCACCCCCCATGAACGAATGTTTGTTTTCCCCAGGAAGTCGACTACGGGAACCTCGCTACCAACATGGCTGACTTCTCCGGGGCCCGTCTTGCTGCGAAAGCACATGAGGGCCCATAAAATGGACCCCCTGGTCGAGAGGGTGGACCTCCTGCACGCCAACCCCCAGTACGCCTATGTGGCATACCCAGACGGGCGGGAGGACACAGTCTCCTTACGAGACCTCGCACCCTCGGGCACCCCTGAGACACCACCGTTAACCCCCCACCACCCCCCCAAATCCAGCCCAGGTAGACGGCATGCCAGAACCCCACGAGCCTTCGCCGACCACGCAGACACCAGCATTAACATCGGATACTGCACCACCGCCGCCGCTGCTGCGCCGATCAGAAAGGCTTACGAGGCCTCCGGACAGACTGACATACCTGAACTGGCAGTACACTTCACTTCGCCGGACTCAAATTTAAACAAGGGGTGAATGTGGTAAACCACTTTTATCATTCACTATCGTTACACTATGGTTATCACTGTTTATATCGTTACACTATGGTTATCACTGTTTACACTGTTGTATCACTACACAAGGTCACCTCTTGCCACGCTGTTATACCTGGGCTGACCACAGCTGACTCCGCCCATGGCTCCGCCTGCTTGCCCAGGTATAAAGGTGGTCGACTGGCTGGTATTCCTCCTTGTTGGATCCGATCACCCACGAGGGTGGGCTCTGTTATTTAGCCAATAAAAACCTATAGTTATTAACTTAACTCGTCGCTTTTCATGAACTGAATTGATAGGTATATCAGTGGAAAACAGGAGCTACTGTATTTAAATGACGTGATAACACGAGACAATAGGAGGCAGACTGAGAGAAATTAAATAAGACAGAATGTGTAAATAGCTGAGGCAGTAGAGCATAAGGCAGGTAGAAATGGAAGTCTGGAAAAACTATCGAAGCAGAGCAGGTTTCAGCGACCCTGGAGCCTAAGAGGGGGGGGGAAAAAAGCGTACCAGAGCTTTTGAAATATCCTTTTTTCTCAGCCAAGGATTCCCTTCCACTGTGATAAGGCCCTCAACTGGGTCTGTCCCATTTCCCATGATCCTACTCTCAGCCCATCCCTTTCTCTTCTTCCCCCCCCCCCCCCCCCCAACTGTGATAGGGCCCCCTTGTCTTCACCTTCTCCCCATTATCTCCATATTTGCCAGACAATCTGTCATTTTCAACACCCCCAATGTAAGCCCACCACCATACAGTACTTTCTGATGGTACTGGTCCCTTAGTGATACCCTCCTTCACTCTTCAACCACCCCGACCACCTGCTCTTCTTTCCCTGGCACCTTCTCATGCAAGCACAAGAGATGCAGCACCTGCCCATTCACCACCTCCCACACCACTGTCCAGGGCCCCAAACACTCCTTCTGCATGAGAGGCAATTTACACACTCCAACCTATATACTGTATATTCTGCTGTGCATTGGTGAGAGCAAACACAGATGAGGTGACCACTTTGCTGAACACCTACCTTCAACCTACAAGGGCGACCACAAACTCTCTGCCACTTGCCACTTTAATTAGCTGTTCCACTGCCATTCTGGCCTCATTGTCTTTGGCCTTCTAGTGAAGCTCCCGGAACAGCACTGTATCTTTCTATTAAACATTCTGCCATCCTCTGGACCTAATATTGACTTTAATAACTTCTGACCTTAGCTATAGCTCCCACTTTATGACATTACATACCTACACATGTCATTTATGATCCCTGTACTTTTCCATTAAGCATTTCATGAAGCTTAAGGGTTTGTTGCTGGCTTTAACTTCAACCGTATCAATATGAAATTACCAGAGGAAGAACATAGGAACAGGAGTAGGCCATTCAGCCCCTCGAGCCCATATTGCCATTCAGTTATAGCATAGCTGATCTGCACCTCAAATCTGCTTACCTGCCTTGGCTCTATATCCCTTGATACCTTACCTAATGAAAATCTATCTATCTCGGACAGGAAAATTTCAATTGACCGAGCATCCAGACTTTCACTACCAATTATGTGGAAAAAGTGCTTCCTCATTTCACTCCTAAATGTTAATTGTCTAATTTTAAGATTGCCCCCAATTCTGGATTCTCCTGCAGAGGGACTAGTTTCTCTGTCCTATCGAATCCTTTTCTCATTTTAAACAACTCAATTAGATCACTCCTCAACCTTCTAAACTCAAGGAAATAAAAACCAAGTTTATGCAACCTGTCCTCGCAATTAACCCTTTAAGGCCTGGTATTCTGGTAAATCTGAGCTGTACTGAGCCCTCTAAGGCCAATATATCCTTCTGAGTTGCAGTGCCCAAAACTGAACGCAGCACTCCAGATGGGGTCTGACCAAAGCTCTGTACAACTGAAGCATCACTTCCTCCCCTTTGTATTCCAGCCCCCTTGAGATAAAATTGAGTATTAAAATGAACTTCCTGTGTCCCTGACAACTATGTGTGCAGGAAGTGCATCCAGCTGCAGCTACTGACAGACCGCATTGCGGCACTGGAGCTGCGATTGGATGCATACTGGAGCATTCGCGATGCTTGGGACATCATGAATAGCACGTTTACGGAGTTGGACACACCGCGGGTAGAGGTTGGACAGGCAGAAAGGGAATGGGTGACCAACAGGCAGAGTACTAGGCGCAGGCAGGTAGTGCAGGGGTCCCCTGTGGACATCCCCCTCCTCAAACACCACTTTGAGTGCTGTTGGGGGGGATGGCTTATCAGAGGAAAGCAGCAGCAGCCAACTTCCTGGCACCAGGGGTGGCTCTGCTGCACAGGACGGGAGGAAAAAGAGGGGTAGAGCTATAGTGATGGGGGATTCTATTGTAAGGGGAATAGATAGGCGTTTCTGCGGCCGCAAACGAGACTCCAGGATGGTGTGTTGCCTCCCTGGTGCAAGGGTCGAGGATGTCTCAGAGCAGCTGCAGAACATCTTGGAAGGGGAGGGTGGACAGCCAGTTGTCGTGGTGCATATAGGCACCAACGATATAGGTAAAAAGCGGGATGAGGTCCTAAAAGCGGAATATAGGGAGTTAGGAGGTAAATTAAAAAATAGGACCTCAAAGGTAGTAATCTCAGGATTGCTACCAGTGCCACGTGCTAGTCAGAGTAGAAATAGAAGGATATTTCAGATGAATACGTGGCTAGAGGAATAGTGCAACGGGGAGGGATTCAAGTTCCTGGGACATTGGAACCGGTTCTGGGGGAGGTGGGACCAGTTTAAACCGGATGGTTTGCACCTGGGCAGGGCTGGAATCGATGTCCTAGGGGGAGTGTTTGTTAGTGCTCTGGGGGAGAGTTTAAACTAAAATGGCAGGGGGTTGGGAACCTGAGCAGGGAGACAGAGGAAAGGGAAACAAGGATAAAAGCAAAAGATTGGAAGGAGAAAAACAAAAGTGGCAGCCAGAGAAATCAACGGTTTAAATCAAATGTGGCCACAGTAAATAATAATTCTAATAGGTCTAAGAGCGTTAAAAAAACAAGCCTGAAGGCTTTGTGTCTTAATGCGAGGAGCATTCATAATAAGGTGGATGAATTGGCTGCGCAAATAGAAGTAAACGAATATGACTTGGTTGGGATTACGGAAACGTGGCTCAAGGATGGCCAAGGCTGGGAACTCAACATCCAGGGGTATTCAATATTCAGGAAAGATAGGCAAAAAGGAAAGGGAGGTGGGGTAGCATTACTGGTTAAAGAAGGGATTAACACAATTGTAAGGAAGGATATTCGCTCTGATGATGTGGAATCTGTATGGGTAGAATTGAGAAATACTAAGTGGGAGTGGTATATAGACCTCCAAACAGTAAGGCGGAGGTTGGGGATGGCATTAAAAGGGAAATTAAAGAAGCATGCAATAAGGGCACAGCAGTCATCATGGGGGACTTTAATCTACATATAGATTGGGCTAACCAAATTGGTAACAATACTGTGGAGGAGGAATTCCTGGAGTGTTTACGGGATGGTTTCCTGGACCAATATGTCGAGGAACCAACCAGAGATCAGGCCATCTTAGACTGGGTATTATGTAACGAGAAAGGATTAATTAGCAATCTTGTTGTACGAGGCCCCTTGGGTCGGAGCGATCATAATATGATCGAATTCTTCATTAAGATGGAGAATGAAGTAGTTGACTCAGAGACTAGGGTCCTAAATTTAAATAAGGAAACTACGATGGTCTGAGGCGCGAGTTGGGCAGGATTGATTGGGGAATGTCACTCAAAAGGACTGACGGTGGATCGGCAATGGCAAACATTTAAAGACCGAATGGATGAATTACAGAATTTGTTCATCCCAGTTTGGCATAAAAATAAAACAAAAAAGGTGACTCAACCGTGGCTAACAAGGGAAATTAGGGATAGCATAAGATCCAAGGAGAGGACCTATAAATTGGCCAGAAAAAGCAATAATCCTGAGGATTGGGAGCAGTTTAGGATTCAACAAAGGAGGACAAAGGGATTAATTAAGAATGGGAAAATAGAATATGAGAGTAAGCTTTCAGGGAACATAAAAACTGACTGTAAAAGGTTTTATAGATAGGTGAAGAGAAAAAGATTGGTGAAGTCAAGCGTAGGTCCCTTGCAGTCAGAATCGGGGGAATTTATAATGGGGAACAAAGAAATGGCAGACCAACTAAATACATATTTTGGTTCTGTCTTCACAAAGGAGGACACAAATAACCTCCCAGAGATGCCGGGGAACATCGGGTCTGATGAAAGGGTGGAACTGAAAGAAATCAGTATTTGTAGGGAAATGGTGTTAGGAAAATTGATGGGACTGAAGGCCGCTAAATCCCCAGGGCCTGATAATCTACATCCTAGGGTACTTAAGGAAGTGGCCCTAGAAATAGTGGATGCATTGCTGGTCATCTTCCAGAACTCGATAGACTCTGGAACGGTACCCATGGATTGGAGGGTAGCTAATGTTACCCCACTATTCAAAAAAGGTGATAGAGAAAAAGCGGGGAATTATAGACCGGCAAGCCTGACATCGGTAGTGGGGAAAATGCTAGAGTCCATTATAAAAGATGTAACAGCAGAGCACTTGGAAAGCAATGACAGGATCGGACAAAGTCAACATGGATTTACAGAAGGTAAATCATGCTTGACTAATCTACTGGAATTTTTGAGGATGTAACTGGGATAAAATAGATAAGGGAGATCCAGTGGATGTGGTGTATTTGGACTTTCAGAAGGCTTTCGCTAAGGTCCCACATAAGAGATTAGCATGCAAAATTAAGGCACATGGGATTGGAGGCAAGGTATTGACTTGGATAGAGAACTGGTTGACGGATAGAAAGCAAAGAGTTGGAATAAACGGGTCGTTTTCCGAGTGGCAGGCAGTGACTAGTGGGGTACCGCAAGGATTGGCCCTAGGACCCCAGCTGTTCACAATATATATTAATGATCTGGCGAGGGAATTGGATGTAATATCTCCAAATTTGCCGACGACACAAAGCTGGGTGGGAGGGTATGCTGTGAGGAGGATGTTGTGAAACTCCAGTACGATTTGGACAGGTTGGGTGATTGGGCAGAAACATGGCAAATGCACTATAATGTGGATAAATGTGAGGCTATCCACTTTGGTGGCAAAAATGGGAAGGCAGATTATTATTTGAATGGCAATAGATTGGGAGAAGGGGAAGTGCAAAGAGACCTGGGTGTTCTTGTGCACCAGTCGCTGAAGGCAAGCATGCAGGTGCAGCAGGTGGTTAAGAAGGCAAATGGTATGTTGGCCTTCGTAGCAAGAGGGTTCGAGTACAGGAACAAGGATGTCTTGCTGCAGTTGTACAGGGCCTTGGTGAGACCACATCTTGAGTATTGTGTGCAGTTTTGGTCGCCTTATCTGAGGAAGGACATTCTTGCCATGGAAGGAGTGCCGCGAAGATTCACCAGGCTGATACCTGGGATGGCAGGAATGATGTATGAGGAGAGATTGTGTCGATTGGGCTTATACTCACTGGAGTTTAGAAGATTGAGAGGGGATCTCATCGAAACCTATAAAATTCTGTCAGGTCTGGACAGACTAGATGCAGGAAGGATGTTTCCGATGGCCAGGGAGTCCAGAACCAGGGGTCAGAGTCTAGGGCTAAAGGGTAAGCCATTTAGGACTGAGATGAGGAGGAATTTCTTCACCCAGTGAGTGGTGAACCTGTGGAATTCTCTGCCACAGAGGGCGGTGGAGGCCAGTTCATTAAATATATTCAAGAAGGAGTTGGATATATTTCTTAAGGCTAAAGGGATCAAGGGATATGGGGAGAAGGCAGAGACAGGGTACTGAATTTGGATGATCAGCCATGATCTCATTGAATGGCGGAGCAGGCTTGAGGGGCCGAATGGCCTACTCCTGCTCCTATCTTCTATGTTTCTATGAAGGGGTATGTGGCAAAGGATGTTTTACTGAATTTACAATTTTTGACATTTTATATTTTTACTTAACATATGAGAAATTCCAACGCTTGATTGCTTAGATCTAATTGACCAATTGTGCAATATTTCAACGTAATTTTCATTTAGTAGAAAAAGTTCAGATGAACAGGTCAAACACGAAGAAAGGGCTTTAACCCTAGGGACAGAATATTGGCCGGAATTTATGGTGGGTAATAACACCATTCGCTGTTATTACCCCTTTGAAACTGAGGAGCTTATTCACTTCCTGATTCCCGGTCTGTGAGAGTTCTCCATTAACTTACACTGATCTCAACTGAACGTCAGAAAAGCCGAACTTCTCGCCACAGAGATCGCGTAATCTGCGTGGGAAGCTTACGTCGTGGCCAACCTTTGCTTTGCCGCTGACTGCAAATTCCGGGCCATTAAATTAAAACATATTTAAACATCTCAATTTGTAAATTAAAGTAAATCATCTAAACATTGTCAGCCACTTAGGTGATGATGTAAAATGAAATGTCGCCTTTTCTGCTTGTGTAACTCCACTCATTAAAACAGGTGAGGTGGAATTTCTGTAACTTGTGCATCTCTACACTTACGCTATTACATTTTATACCTCAACATGTGCTTATTCAAAATAAGGAAAATATTTTCTTAGTTCAATTTGTTTATCTCAAGATATAAAGACGTCTCTTAGTAACTCTTCGCCTACAGTTTGTTAAATCGCAATAATATGATTTGTGCATCTCCCTTACGGATTTCTCAGACTTTACCTGTTATTTCAGAAAAGAGCACTGAAAAAGAATTTACACAGCCCATTCTTGACGTAGAAGATCTTGTTAAAAGTGGCAACAAACACAGGTATAGTTTGTAAATGGCAACAAATGTTTTTAAAAGATGTTTCTTTTTAAAAAGGTTTCTCTGAATACTGGGTTGCAGAATGTGTTAGCTTAGGGCCCTTTCACTTCTTGAGAAGGGGTGGGTCGATGAGGCAAAATCTACTGTCCTTATTTAACAATATCATCATCAGAAACCCATGGTCTATATTTTCATTTATGATGTATTTATCCCGTTCTAATGCATCCATCATATTTCAGTATGACACTTGAAAGTATCGCATATGAAAAGAGTATGTCACACTTGCACCTGATTCACTCAGATATTCATAAAGCAGCAACAGATCACAACTAACGGGTACCAATAATTATGAAGCATGTTAAGCTTTTTAAAAAATGATAAATTCCCTGAGCAACAAGAATTAGTTTTTAGATGACTTCAGGATATGTCTATTTACAGCACTTTCCCACGGAGAGTAGATAAGCAGGATCAAATTTCTATTCACATCAGTAAGACTTGTGGCCTTGAAGGGACAGGTTGGGCAGCTTTCTGCAAGGCAATCCCTATATATTGCTATATAAATGCAAATTATTTTTATTGCCTATTAGGAAAGAGCTGTCAAGACATAAACACACCTGTATTCATACTTTGATGCATTGTACGCTCCATGTCGTGAAGCAGCATAATTCTCTAACTTAATGTGAGCAGCGTCCTAGAAGATGCAACAACTTGCATTTATATAGAGCCTTTAACGTAATAAAATATCCCAAGGTGCTTCACAGGAGCATTATCAAACAAAATTTGACACTGAGCCACATGAGATATTAGGCCAGGTGGAGGTAGATTTTAAGGAGCATTTTAAAGGAGGAGCGAGAGAGGTTTAGGGAGGGAATTCCAGAGCTTAGGGCCTTGGCAACTGAAGGCACGGCCGCCAATGGTGGAGTGATTAATATCAGGGATGCGCAAGAGGCCAGAATGGGAGGAATGCAGAGATCTCGGAGGGTTGTAGGGCTGGAGGAGGTTACAGAGATGGGGAGGGGCAAGGTCATGGAGAGATTTGAAAACAAGGATGAGAATTTTAAAATTGTGTCATTGCTGGACCGGGAGCCAATGTAGGTCAGCGAGCACAGGGGTGATGGGTGAATGGGACTTGGTGCGAGTTAGGATACGGGCAGCAGAGTTTTGGATGAGCTCAAGTTTACGGCGCATGCAAGATGGGAAGCTGGCCAGGAGTGTATTGGAACAGTGGAGTCTAGAGGTAACAGGTTGAGGGTTTCGGCAGCAGATTAACTGAGGCAAGGATGAAGGCGGGCGATGTTATGGAGGTGGTAGTAGGCAGTCTTGGTGATGGAGCGGATATGGGGTTGGATGTTCATCTCCGAGTCAAATAGGACACCAAGGTTGCGAACAGTCTGATTCAGCCTCAGACAGTGGCCAGGGAGAGGGATGGGCTTGGTAGCTAGGGAGTGGAGTTTGTGGCGGAGGACCAAAGTCAATGGCTTCAGTCTTCCCAATATTTAGTTGGAGGAAATATCTGCTCATCCAGTACTAAATGTTTGATAAGCAGTGCGATAAATCAGAGACAGTGGAGGGGTTGAGAGGTGGTGGTGAGGTAGAGCTGGGTCTCGTCAGCGTACATGTGGAACCTGACGTGTTTTCAGATGATGTCGCCGAAGAGCAGCATGTAGATGAGAAATAGGAAGGGCCAAGGATAGATCCTTGGGGGACTCCAGAGGTAACGCTGCAGGAGCGGGAAGAGATGAAATTACAGATAAATCTTTGGCTACGACTGGATAGATAGGAATTGAACCAGGCAATTGCAGTCCCACCCAGCTGGACGATGGAGGAGATTGCCACATTTTCAGAAAAATATTTTAGTTTTTTGCTGGTTTTACTTCGCATTGCATTACAGGAAACTTTGTGATATCTGGCACCGACGGGACCGAGCTGTTGCCGTCCCATCAAAACTGCCGGACAAACCAGCGCTAATGTTAAAACATACGGAGCTTTTAAGGTCCGTATCTAGCAACAAACCCTGTTGCTCAACAGCGTCTAAACAGTCGGCCGTAGCTTGTAAGCATCTCTGTAGCTAAGCAACAGCTTTAGCTAGACCTTGCAGAGCCTGACTGGTGGAAAAAAAAGCAACGAAAAGAAAAAAAACTTACTGAACCGACTCCTGAATTTTGCCGGTGGATCGAGCATTCCGGACAGTTAACCTCCGGATAAACCAAAGTTTCCTGTATTTAGATTGATGATGGATATTTGACTTGTTTCTCCCTGACACCGCCCCCCACACCCAAAAAAGAATTTTGAGATGAGCAACAAATGGTTTTGTTCTTAGCCATTGAACACTTACATTTAGCATCTATTCTTGGTTTCCTGCTTAAATTAAATTAAGTTTAAAGGGATTTTGGTCAACTGGAAGGTAATGCAGAGGCTTCCGGCATCTTTTTCACATTTTATTTTATTCACAAATCATTACAGGTAGCTTTGGGGAAATTGAATTGCTTATCCTAGCAAACTGAACAACTTCCATTTATCTAGCACTCTCGGCATTGGAAAAACATCTCTGAGCACTTTACAGATTAGATGCATGAATATGGTGTGGGAAGGAGGGGAATAGATAGAATGGATTTAAGAAACGGAGCTGCAAAGAATAGTCTTTAGTATGCTTTTGAAAAGGCGCAATCAATTCCTCAATGTATGAATATGGTGTGGGAAGGAGGGGAATAGATAGAATGGATTTAAGAAACAGCTGCAAGGAATAGTCTTTAGTACGCTTTTGAAAAGGCGCAATCAATTCCTCAATGTATAAATACAGTGTGGTGAAGGCTAATTAGTGCCTTGTTTGACTGAAATCTGATATTTGCATTTTCTTTGAAACCATCTTAATCAAATAACAAGATGTTCATATGTTGCTTGTAAGAGCAGAATGGGTTTATAAATGTTGCTATTGACCCATTGTGGTGTGGGGGAACCTTCCACGACAACATCAGTCGTTTACAGCACTAGTGTGCCATAAAAGTACAAGGGTTCTTAATGTCCATTGAAACAAGATGTTGATGTTAGTATATTTTAACTTTGTTGCAACTAAATGACACTCACCAGCGCATGTACAAATGCTGGAGGTGGCTGAAGTAATTGGACATTTATTTAATGTTTAGACATGATGCAAAAATGTAAATGATTTACAATGAATTTGAGGAAAGCTTCCGAAACATTCTCAGTTGTGGACCCTTAATAACCCATAATTAATAATTGCCAGAAGGGAAGGTTATCAGGATGATGGACATAATTGAAGCTCGAATAGAAGATATCGTTTGATCTTCAAGCACCTTAATTACCAAATTAGTAAACCTCCAGAATACAGTCTCAAGAAAACCATTGAGTCAACTCACTAATGTATTCTGACAGGTTTGTCTTTCAAGAACCAGAAAAGTGACGAGTACACAGGGTTTCAGCATTTTGACTTCTTTAGTTAGCCATTTATAAACGTGTTTGACAGTAAGTGTCATCAAACACACTCCTACATTAATTTGAATTTCTTCACTGAACAGTACTTTTACCTTACTTGATACTTTGTGTGTTTTGAACAGGGTTTGTCCTTATTATTTGTCTCGCGCGCTGAAGCAGAATGCTGAAGTAATCTTCATGCCATACAACTATTTACTTGATCCAAAGGTATTGTTGAAGAGCATTTCCTTTACTTAACTCCTTTGTCATTTATCATGGGTTACCATGCTGTTTTGAAACAGTAGAAGCTCATAGATTCTGAATTATTTTCAATGTTTCTGAAGTACCAAAAAATGTAACCCGTAAATCTCCAAGAATGTAAGTTTTACATAAGGAATGATAATAGATTTTTTTTTTATTGGGCATTGCCAGATAGAAAATAGAATCATATTTTTATTGTCTGGGAAAATCCTCCCCAATATATTTATTGGGACAGCTCTTGAATCTTTTTTCAAATATACTTTAGGACCACTTTTATATTTATTTAAAATATATATAAATCTGAAATGAGATCAAACTTAGTGTGATATAAGAAACAATACTATGAGAGAACTTTTTTTCATGTACATCGATAAATGTGTTCTGAACTGCTTTTAAGAAATACTAATCGTGGATTTCAATACGTGTATATAGAATTACTGCTGAAATCACAGTGCTAGGAAACACTACAGAATACAGTCAGACCTTGTAATAGCCAATTTATAGAATGCATCCCTTTTGTAATAAGCATAAGAAATAAGAGCAGTAGTAGACCATACAGCCCCTCGAGCCTGCTCTGTCATTCAATAAGATCATGGCTTATCATCGACCTCAATGCCACTTTCCCACCCGATCTCCATATCCCTTGAATCCCCTAGAGTCCAAAAATCTGTCTATCTCAGCCTTGAATATACTCAAAGACTCAGCATTCACAGCCCTTTGGGGCAGAGAATTCCAAAGATTCACAACCCTGAGTGAAGAAATTCTTCCTCATCTCGGTCTTAAATGGCCTACCACTTATCCTGAGACTATGCCTCCTAGTGCTAGACACTCCAGCCAGGGGAAACAACCTCTCAGCATCTACCCTGTCAATCCCCTTCAGAATCTTGTATGTTTCAATGAGATCATCTCTCATTCTTCTAAACTCCAGAGCATATAGGCCCATTCTACACAATCTCTCATCCTAGGACAGCTCTCTCATCCCAGGAATCAATCTAGTGAACCTTCGTTGCACCGCCTCCAAGGCAAGCATATCCTTCCTTGGATAAGGAGACCAAAACTGTGCAGAGTACTCCAGGTGTAGCCTCTCCAAGGCCCTGTACAATTGTAACAAGACTTCCTTACTCTTATACTCCAACCCCCTTGCAATAAAGGCCAACATGCCATTTACCTTCCTTATTGCTTGCTGTACCTGCATGCTAGCTTTCTGTGTTTCTTGCACGAGGACACCCAAATCTCCCTGATTCTGGATAGGTTTCTGTTAGAGCCACAGAAGAACTTCAGAACACCCCAATAAGTACTACTTTGACACGCATAAGTTTGTAATAATTAGATTTGATTGCATAATACTTCAAATTTACAGCTTTAGCAGCTGGAAATCTCTGCTTACCATCGACAAAACACAGCGTCCTCTCTGCACAGTGTTACAAGTTATTTTATTTCACTTGACTAGAAAGTTGTATTCATTTGCCCTATTTAGCTTGACTGTTTAAAGAGGAGTGCGTATAAGTAATTGTGTGACCTCCTCCCTGCAGCAGAACATAATGTGAACTGTCCCAAAAGTGTCTGTACTATGTTTCATCTAGAGTCTTCCACCCAAAACATCTTATTCATGTTTAAACTGTCAACAGGACCAAATAAATTACTTTCTCCTTGTGCAAGACCGTTAAGCTTTCAACTCGCACGTTATAATGCTTATAGATTCTATTAAACCAATAACTCAGTCAAAATTAACTTAGTTACTGTTTTAGTAACCGTGACTCACGAAAATAAACACCTAAAACCCACTGAATAATAAGCATTTTAAGTTTGCTCATCGGTATCCATTTTATCTTCATTGACTCTATCGTTTTCTCCATCACCATTTTTTTGATTTCAACTTAAAGGAAGAAAGAACTTGCATTTATATGGTACCTTTCACATCCTCAAGACATTCCAAAGCGCTTGACACCCAATGTAGTCCTTTTGAAATATAATCACTGTTGTAATGTAGCAAATTGATTTCAACTTTAATTTTTGCTTTTTCTGTCTAATAATCTATCTATTTAACCATTTTATAACTTAAACTTTCTGTTTAACTTCTTCTGGTTTCCATAGCTTATTTTGGAAGTGGAAGTAAGTTCCAAAAAATTGAGTTTTCAGAGGTTGAAAATACCAATTAAAAGGCAATTTTGCAGCCAATTTAGAGATCTCGGTGTTGAGATTGCCCTGATACACTCGGGTAAAAATGCATAAAATCAGAAAGGGGCTGAATACTTGTTGGAAACTGCAAGAGCCTGATGATGCCCAGTTGAGTAAACCCATCTGCGGTGTTGTAAGGCTCAACGTTCACTGGGAGGCCCATGGCCCACCTTCCTTGAAATGTTCAGTAGTTTGGTCAGTCGACTGTCCAGTTAACCAGTCACCTCCACTGATGTTAAAACATTTGTTGTAATCCTGAATCAAAACAATTGATAAAGTAGCCTGGTGTTAGACAAATTTCTTGTCTTTCATGCAAACATTAAAACAAGACTGCAGCTCAGTTTGATCATTGAAAGTTTTTTCAGCTAACCTGTTGTGTATGACCGTTATTTTTAGGTCGCTTATTTAAGATAACTGCTTATTTTTCTATTTAGTTGACTTTGCATTTTTTTCCCTAGAGTCGCAAAGCTCACAATATAGACCTACGTGGCACTATAGTTATTTTTGATGAAGCGCACAATGTGGTAAGTTTTTTTTATGGTTCTGAAATTGTTTTGTATGCTACTAGTTCTTAAAGGAAAGCATTTGTAAATATTTGTAATTTTCAAATGGTTAAATGTATATAAGTTAAGTTTCACATTAAATACATTAATTTGAAATCGATCAGTCTTATCAGAAGTGTAAAAGTGCACTGAAGAGTTGTGTATTGTTCAACAGTTTCTAAAATCAAATTTAAGGTAGGTAGTAAACTAGATGACTCTTGCATTTATAAGGAAAGAACTCCACCTTTCCTCATTCCATGAATAGAAAGAAAGAAACACTTGTATTTATATCGCGCCTTTCATGACCACCGGACATCTCAAAGCGCTTTACAGCCAATGGAGTACTTTTTGAAGTGGAGTCACTGTTGTAATGTGGGAAACGCAGCAGCCAATTTGCGAACAGCAAGCTCCCACTAACAGCAATATGATAATGACCAGATAATCTGTTTTGGTTATGTTGGTTGAGAGAGAAGTATTGGCCAGGAAACCAGGGATAACCCCCCCTACTCCTCTTCGAAATAGTGATATGGGATCTTTTACGTCCACCTGAGCGAGCAGACGGGGCCTCGGTTTAACATCTCATCTGAAAGATGGCACCTCCGACAGTGCAGCACTCCCTCAGCACTGCACTGGAGTGTCAGCCTCGCTTTATGTGCTCAAGTCCCTGGAGTGGGACTTGAATCCAAAACCTTCTGACTCAGAGGCGAGTGTGCTACCAACTGAGCCACAGCTGACACTGGCTGAATAGCATTTATATCGCACCTTTAACATAGTAAAACATCCCACGGCACTTCATAGGAGCGTTACCAAACAAAATTTGACAACGAGCCACATAAGGAGATATTGGGACAGGTGACCAAAAGCTTGGTCAAAGAGGTAGGTTTTAAGGAGGGGCAAGAGATAGAGAGGCAGAGAGGTTTGGGGGGGTGGGATGGAATTCCAGAGCTTAGGGCCTAGGCAGCTGAAGGCACGACCACCAATGGTGGAGCGATGGTTTTCAGTCGGCGGCGGGGGGTGGGGGAGAATCCCCTCCCCTTCCAGGTTTTATCCTTTAGCCGTCAATTGTTTAAAGCTACCTTCTGCTACCTCACTTGGATGTCAGTTCCTTCCCATGTGAGCCTGGTCAGCATGGGTGGTTATAGCTGACCCAGAATCTGTCCTTGCCTACAGCATTTTGAGCATTAGTTGCAGGAGAATAAATCAAGAGTAGAAAACCTTTATTATCCTGTTCCTCTTTCTTATTGCATGAATGCTGGGAATAGTTGTCCTGCTTCATTGCAGTCTTGGCTAGAATCAGAACGTGAATCATACCTGAGATTTTCCTGCTTTCTATTGTTCAGTGCCACACTAAGTGGCATTTACCCACTAAACCATTGGGGCAAGTTGAGGGGATTTGGTAGTTTTAAAATCTTCACTGACCACAGGGTAATTCATGGATACTGTGCAGGTTTGCATAATACCAAGTTAAGATTTTGTGTCCACCTATATGTTTAATTTCCTGCTAATCTTCAGGGTACATTGTATTTTTATAGGCGGTGTACTCGGATATGCCAGTTTCCAGGTGCAAACACATTTGAGATTTTATAGAACTGCCTTCTGTCTCAACAGCCTAATAGTTGTCCCCGTTAATGAACTTTACTCTGTGTGATCTGGAAGCACTATCTTTTGTGCAGAGACCTAATTCCAGTAATTTGATACTAGATCGGGTGGGGTGGGAAACATTACTTAAGAATTCAGTGAATTTGAACAAAATAAAAAGAACAATTAAAAAAATCGCCATTTGTTTTTATTCAGTGCATTCTTTGAGTGCTGTAAAATCTGGTATACAAATAACATGTTCATTTATTTTAATGTTCTCAAAATATAGGACGTGACTTAAGTACCAGATATTATGGTGTATGAGGGAGAGGAGAATCTTTCAAATTTATTTTGTCTTTATAAATATTACCATAGTCTACTTTAAAATAAGTTACATTTTTATACTTTAAGAATATGGTGACATTTATAAGCATCACATCTGCAACAGCAACAACTTGCATTTGTATAGCGCCTTTAATGTAGAAAAAACTTCACAGAGGCATAATCAGACAGAAACGGAGTTATTAGGAGGGGTGACCAAAAGCTTGGTTAACGAGGTGAGTTTTAAGGAGGAGAAGCAGATGCGTTTAGAGGGGAATTCCAGAGCTTTGGACCAATTTGGCAAAAAGCATGGCAGCCAATTGTGGGGCAAAGTTGAAGGGAATGCATGAGGTCAGTCGGATGAAGGGTGAATTCTGGGATGGCCGTAGGATTGGTGGAGGTTATAGAGATGAGGAGGGGCAAAGCCGAGAAGGGAGTTAACACAAGGATGAGGATCTTAAATTGGAGGCATTGAGGGACAGTGTAGGTCAGCAAGGATAGGAGTGATGGGTGAGCAGGACTTTGGGTGGGTTAGGCTTCGGGACAGCTGAGATTTGGACGAGCTGAAGTTTAGAATGTGGAGGACGGACGGCCAGCCGGGAGAGCACTGAAATAGTCAGGTCGAGAGGTGACAAAAGCTCGAGAGCTTTAGCAGCAGATGGGCAGAGGCAGGTGATGTTATGGACGTGGAAGTATATGGTCTTTGTAATGGTAAGGATGTGGGGTCAGATGCTCGGCTTGGGTTCAGCCTGCCACAATTGCCAGTGATGGCAATGGAATGACTTGCTACAGTTCAGAATTTGTGGCAGGGACCAAAGATGGTGGTGGGGACCAAAGATGATGGCATTGTTCTTCCCAAAATAGCGGCTCATCAAGAACTGGATATTGCACAAGCAGGCTGACAACAGCAACAGTGGAGCATTCAAAAGATTTGATGGAGGTAGTGCGGGCGTCGTCAGCATACATGTAGAAGCTGACCCTTTGGAAGGTTTTGCTAAGGGACAGCATGTAGGTGAGAAAGAGGAGGTGCCCAGGATAGACTTTTGAGTAACTCCAGAGGTAGCACTGCAGGGGCAGGAGGTGGCGCCATTGCTAGAGATACTCTGGCTAAGATCGGATATGCAAGAGTAGGACCAAGCGAGCGCAGTTCTACTGAGCTGGACGACAGAGGAGAAGTGTTGGTGTATGATGGTCAACTGTGACACAGGCTGCAGGGAGGTCGAGGAAAAATGTGCCATGGTCACGGGTGCAGAGGATGTAATTTGTGACCTTGATTAGGGATTCAGTGCTGTGGCAAGGGTGGAAACCACATCTATAGTGATAATTGAATATGACCTGAAGTTAGACAGATAATATGCAAGTACTTGTAGTCTAGATGTAAAGTATGATTTCAGAATTACCATAGCCTCTGAATTCATTGTTTTACATCCTATACTATATCAGTAATTAATTAAAATCTGGTTGGCGCTGATCAATAAATATGGTTTAAAAATATAAACGGTAACATTCTGAGAATTTGTTGTTATTTTCTCTGCTCTAGGTTTTGCAGCATCTTTTCACAATTATTAGGAATTCAGGAACTTCTGTCTTGCTCTTTGCCCCTCCTCGCTTGGTCTCTCTCGCTTTATCCTCTTTTTTTCTCCATTCCTTAGTTTTAAGGTGCAGTAAACTTTTATACATGATAGATATAAATGCAAGGTTCAACTTATTCATTCTGTGTAGCTCATATAAGTGGACATGTCGTGAATTTATGGCCATGATCCAAGTCAAAATCCGGGTGTGAAATCTGCAGTAAAGCTGCATAGCTTGCACTGAATTGAAGGTTGTGTGGTGCCCATAGGGTTAGGAAAAGTTACACTTTTTTTCTCCCTTAATTGTAGGAAAAAATGTGCGAAGAGTCTGCTTCATTTGATCTTACTCCTTATGATCTCGCTTCTGGAATTGACACTGTTAATCAGGTCTTGGAGGATGAAACAAAAACGTTACAGCACAGTGAAAGCAATACATACTTCAATTTTGAATCATCCAACTCAGGTTTGTTCATTAACCTTTCAAATGCCTGTATGACTTGTAAATGCACTCACCTGAATCTGAGCAAATTGACGAGAATGAGGAATTTTCCTAATTGTGATCAAGAGTCATCGAGTAAGTTTTCAATGTTTGTGTGCCACATTTTTCTATTTCTTCCTCCTTTCATGCTGTAACTTGTTACTCATCTGATAGTGTGGATAGGAGATCAGTTCCTAGGCTTTTCACAATGCCATTCTATAACTGTCCGCTAGATAATGAGTGCTGACCCAGCAGTCGGGGCTGACTAACTTTTGTTCTATTGTTTCATTCGCTTCCTCGTGGGAAGTGTCTAATCTCTATTTGGTGCCTCCCTAATGTTTTCACCAAGATTGGGATCTCATTCTGCAGCTTGTAGCAGATGTAGACTCATTTTACCAAATACTCTTATTCTTCAATTAAAAAAAAAATTGTAGTTGGTGTTCAGAAAAGTGGCTCGTTTTTAATTCTTACAATACCTGTTTAATAAGATACGTAGTCTGAACTCCATAGAGTATACAGACAGCCTTTCAGAAATTGGCAAAAATTTCTTGGAGAAACCCAAACATGAATCCAGTTTTGACTAAAGTTCAAACTCTCCAGGTTAGCAATCTTGTCCTTCATGGTAGCTACTGTGACTGTGCTTGCTTTAAACAGGGGGTTTATTTAGTTTACTAGAATCACAGTTCAATGAGGGAATGTAATTTGTTTATGAAGCAATGGCATTTTGCTTTTATGCACATGTAGGAAAAGATAATACTGCAATACATGCATATTTTCTATTTCAGGACTGAAAATGGACTTGAGTGATCTCGCTAAAATAAAAAGTAAGTTGGTTTAAAGTTTCAAAAATTACTTTGTCAACTTAATAATGGTTTGTAGATCAAAAATTCCATTGGCTCCTGGTCAAGATGAACAGAAATATTATTTAGTGGTCTTCTAATAATTTATAATAATTCAGTGCCTTTAATATAGAAAACATTGCAGAGAGAGGACTGAACAATAGCAAGAGTTAGGGGAGTGAATCAAACGCGTGATTGGAAAGATAAGATTTGAGGAGTGTTTTTAAGATGTAACAAAGTGGAAGTGAGTTTCCAAGGGTAGGACTGAGACAGTTGAAGGCTCTGCTGCTAGTGATGAAGAGGCAGGGAGGGACAATGTACAAGAGGCCAGAACTGGAGGACTGAAAGTGAGAGTTGGGACATAGTACAGGAAACTTTGGTTTATCCGGAGGTTGTATGGCCGGAAACTTTGCTCTAATGGCAGAAATCAGCCGCCGTTTTAGTTCGTTTTTTTTTCTTCTAGCATTCTGTTAACAGGCAGGCTCGGGAAAGCGTCTTTGGAGCTTCGCAACAGCTTCAGAGACGCTTCAAGGTACGGGCCGAGTGTTTACGAGCTGTTGCTGAGCAACAGTGTTTGTTGTCAAATACGGAGATTTTCATCTCCGTATGCTTCAACGTTGACTTTGCATGTCCGGCACTTTTGATAGATCGGCAACACGCCGGCCCCGTCGGTGCCGGATATCAGAACTTTTCCTGTAACTAGTAAAGTTTTGTTAATGAGTTTTTGATTTTATTTATCAGTGACAGGATAGCAGAGTTAAGTTATTTTCACTTATTTTCTTGGTAGTTGTGGATTATTTATTTCACTCCTTGCATGTAGGATTAAATTAATGTTTGATAAATGTTAAGTGAAATTTAAATCCGTCAGGGATGTCAAAATGGGTGCAGAGATTTGACTGATCAAAATGAACCTTTTTCTTAATTAATAAAATGCTGTTTGCTTTTTGTATCTCCTGTCCTTGGAAGAAATTCTACTTGACTTAGAAAATGCAATAGATTCTGTTGAATTACCGGCAAATGGAAATGGAGTGACCAAACCAGGCGGGTAAGAATCGCTATTATCTCTTTATTTTTCAATAATTACATATCTTTGCAGTAAAACAAGCTGTTGAACGTGGCACCAGAATCTGTGTTTCTCTTATAAAACTATTAATTTGATGATGTATGGTGACTTTCAATCATCTAATTAAAGTGGTCCCAGCAAAAAAAAAATGCAGTGCATGAATTCTAACAATGTACTATAATATAATCTACACAAAGTATAAGCTGGGGTACTCGATCAGTTTGACTTGAGGTTTTTATACTGGAAATGTTAGAAAACCTGGGCCTGGAGTCCAAATAGACCTCTACTGTAGAAAAGGAACTGGCACTTCCTGTTGCATGCAAGGTGCCGGAAGTTAGTTGTTCGTGATTAACTTCCCATTTACTATAAATAAAGGTAGATTGACAGTAGGTGGACAGAATTTGTATTGTGCTCTATTATTGAGAAGACCAAGTCAATAACTCTGTCATATTAAATTGACCAATGGTAGCTGCCTGCTCCAACTCTTCGAGAGATAGCTGCAAGATACCCGTCCTGTTCCCTGTTTGATTTTGGACTGGACATAAGGTGGCAGTCTTCAACACTGGCGCTGCTTTGGAGCACCAGTGCCTAGTGCCATGGAGCAGTGGGACACAGATGGCATTATTAATCACACAGCAGATGTGCACTCTGCTTGTCATGTGTCGTTCCACTCTGCTCCATTTAATGCTGCACCAAATGGGTGGCTATAGAACTGTAGGAAGAAACAGGCAGCAGAAGATTTTTTTTTAACATGTAAAGGAAATTAATAAAGAGCAGGGAGATGCTCTATGTTTCAGTGCTACTTACCTGTAGGGTTATCTTTACCTTTTAATATGAGTGTAACAGAAAATAGTGTTCATGATTTTTTCCCATTTGCAGTGATCTGTTCACAAAAAGTTGATTCAGTATCTCTCGCTGTGTCTGTCTTAACACTACCAACCATGTCTGTTGTACAGGCCTTGTAAAATGGCATGCAATTCACTGTAGAAGGGTAGTGATGCTCTTTGAATTCAAAAGCACAGAAGTGCAGGTGAAGCCTGAGAAACATGTAGCCACTCCAAGCTGTGTTCCCTTGCTGTGCTCCATTTGGCCATGCCATCTCCCAGCTTCAACTTCTTCAGTTCCAGCTCTGCTCCATTCTGATCTACACCGGCTTTGCTCTTTATTCCTGTCTTCTATAGCAGCAGTTATTCTGGTGCTCACCCAATCACATGTACTCTAGATTTGAAGGACTCTGGACCGCAGTCTTGCCACTTGATGTAATGCGTTGGCGTAATACCAGTGAAGTAGATTATCCGCACTGAGCTCTTTTCTATTGAAAAAATGCCAATAAAGCAACCACTGATATCACGGCGATGTGATCAATGTAGTAAGTTTTGACTGCATAATTAATATGAAATGGTGTCACTCGGGTTCATTTCTCAAACTGCTGTAAAGATTTTGTGCCCCTCTATTTTAGTAAATTGTGAATGCATCCACAACCTATTTGTCATGCTCACCTCCCCTCCATTTGTTTTTTTTTTTGGAGGTTGTATTTTTTTAAAAGAACATACGAACAATGGCTAACTGGAAAAGACCCACTGGTCCATCTAGCCTGACCCACACAACTGCAATGCCTTGTAAATCACAATATATACACTCCCCTCCCCACCCCACCTGAAAGCCGTGTAATCTCCTGGGAGAGCCAAAAAAAACATTAAAAACCCAGGCCAATTCGGGGAAAAAATCTGAAGTTCTTTTTCGATCCCCTTAGGCTATCGAAAATAGTCCAGGAGACCGCTATGGCCCTGAATTCCCTGCAGTACCTACCTTTTGTACGAGGTGATCTCCAGAAACAGGTCTAGTTCTCGCTTGAAGGAATTCAGTCCACCACACCAGTCATCAGCCTGTTCCACAGGTCCACTGCTCTCTCGAAAAGTAGCACATCTATCAGTTAATGTAGAAATGTACGTGCAGTGGAATATTTGTTTTTAAATACAGCATTTCAAAAAAAGTCTTATGATTTAAGGAAAAAGTGTTAAGGCACCCCAATAATGTATGCAAAATACACCACTGAGCTATCTAGCTTTTACTAGTTATTGGCCTCATCCGCCCTCTGGTATATTTTCCACAGGACATCACTGATCGCAGTATGTGCTACATGCTGTGACTGTACAAATTGCTTAGGAGTTATTTGTAACAGCGCATCTGTTCTGGGCCTAAAAAATAGCAACTGCAGGGAGAAAACCAGTTCCCTTCTGAACCATTATACTTGAGCCTTTCTCATTCAGAATCTTCCCATTACTTTTAATCAGAAAAGGTTAGAAGCAATGTGATTCTATTTGTGAACAAGTTAGCTGTTTGGAATGGGAATTTGATATAGCTTCTGTATACTTGTAATTCTGCAGTTATAAACAGTGAATCTAAATTTCCAAACAGAAGTTTGATATTCTTGGGGGGAAAAAATGCAAGATGTAAACTGGAATTGTTCAGAACACAGCGTCTTTCTGCCTTGTTGCTATACTCACAGCTGCTGTGCCTGATGGTTCCAGGTTCTAAGCAGCTCTAAGTTGGTATCATGTCCCTTGAGACCTAATTTGCACAGTGAACCTGATACTCAGTGTCATTTCATGAATGAAAAAAATCACATAAAATCACATAAAAGAAGTGAAAGAAACACTGCATTTTAGTGTGAAATCCTGAAAATTGGCTGTGGATATATACCCTGGTGTTTTAATTCTAGATCTAATCACATACTGCTTTTGGCTGTGGAATGTTCTCCCAGACAATGAAATCATCAAAACTTTCAAATTCTAATTAGCTAACATTTCTTGGGAACCTAAATGGCCACATTATTTTTCTGTATTTTCTGCAATACTCTGGACTGTGGGTTGAGAACTTCAACATATTCAGCATTATTGTCTGCTAGTTAGTACATAAAGAATTACATAGAATTTCACAACACAGAAAGAGGCCATTCGGCCCAACAGGTCTATGCTGGTGTTTGTGCTCCACACAAGCCTTCTCCCACCTTAGTTCATCTCACCCTATCAGCATATCCTTCTGTTCCTTTCTCCCTTGTGTACCTATCTAGCTTCCCCTTAAATGCATCTATACGGTTTGCCTCAACCACTCCATGTGGCAGCGAGTTCCACATTCTCACCACTCTCTAAGTAAAGAAATGAATGGGCTGTGAAATTCCTGGACCTTGTTGGGTGGAACGGAGACGCAAGGGTGGGGATGAGGTTTTTTTTTATGTTGGGGAAATTCTAATGGGAGGCGAGGGCAATTTTTGTGTCTGACCCCTACTGTCCTGATGTCGCACAAAGAGGTGAAATTGGTGGGATGTACCCGCCAGAAATTCCACCAGTTCTGCCTTTCTTGCAACTGAGCTTGGAAGTCGGTGCTAAATTCTGGTTTCCTAACAGCATTAAAGACATTGTCGTTTTTTTTTACTCTTTGGCTGTAATGATCAGCCCCCTCGACAGAGCAACAAGGTGCTGTTCCAATATGGTCCCTGTGGGACAGATGCCCGGAAAGTGTCACTAATGGTAAAAGCACCTGCCCCCTTTATGCAAATGATGATCTGGTCCCTGGGATTTGGGGAGCGGTCAATGCTGAGCCAGACTAATGGCTGGATGTCCTTCCATGGCAGTGGTGTAGGGCTTGAGGAATTACAGAACCATACAGTTCTGTCCTGTTACTGTATATAATAATTAAATCTCTGGTCATAAATAAGGAAGGCAGAAAAGTAGTGCAAAATTAATCTATTGATGAATGTGAACTCGTGAGTTATTTTAATTAGAGATTAAGCCATTTCCTCATTTTTGTGCAGTAATTGCTCATTTTGCTCAAATTAATATGCTATGGTCTTCATTTGCAGTTTCATCTTTGAACTATTTGCACAAGCTCAAATTACTTTCCAAAACAAGTCTACAATTTTAGAAGCACTAGAACAGATCATGAGTGCTCTGTCAGAGCGTAAGTACTTGATATAGTCTGTCTTTTCAATTTCATTGCACCTCTTGCAGACATACAGAATTTTGGATAGGTATTTTCTTAGATGCTTCATGAAGAAAGCCATATCATTTATATTGGATAATACAAATAAATCTTTGAAGTATATTTAAATTTACTTGAATATTTTTGCTGTGTAGTGTACATTAAAACTGCTGATTTGGTTCAGGGGAATGAGCTGGTGAATGATGGAGATGTCAAATGTCTGTTGCTACTAATGGCACCATGAAAAATGACTTGTCTTAATGGTTCAAATGAATTCATACAGGAGGTTCCTGTGTAAATTCTTAATCCAGTTATAATGATCTTGAATGCTTCAGGTGTTTGAGTATATGTCAACATCTGTATATTGTGCCAGTTCATTTATTTTGCTCAGCTTGGGCAATGGAAATATTTGTCCATGTGAATCATCTTCATTAGGGAGGATGTAGTTCTAAAATGGAATGCAGCCAAAATTATTGTGTATGATTAGTAATCTGCTAGCAACACCTTAAGCTGGTTTCAGATTTTGAAGCCAGTTCTCTTTCTCCACCCCCCCCCCCCCTCCAAAAACGTATCAAGAAAGTTGTGATCAAAACATTGACGTCATTGGAGCTTGAGGTTAAAATAAAATCTTTATTTACTTATCTATAGGTCGTGGAATATTCACCAATACGAGTGGACTACAGAAGCTAGCCGACATTCTCCAGGTAAGATGTTCTTGTTACGTTGTGATGCTCTAGTTAAAGTTGCAGCATTTTTAGAGCGCCACATCGGTTTTGAATAAATGTGTCTTTTTCTTTAATAACTTGATCCAAATAGTTATATTTCCTTTTTAAAATTGTTTTATACTTGTTGCAATAGTGTAATTATCCCTGCTGCTAAGATGACCTGAGTGCATAGAGGATGCCGGAGAGTTCAGTTTATGAAATAAGCCTAATGTTGTTGATGGGGAAATAAGATGCAACCTGTAACGCAAAAACATAAAGAGCAAAGTGTACACAAAGGTTTGTGTCATCCATCTATTATATATTAAAGATAATGCGCCTACAGATGATACTGTGAATATATTTCCCCTCCTCCACTGGCTGGCTTTGCAATACCTTAATTCTTCTCTCCCATCTGATCTAAATTCCCCTTCCTCCGCATTCTCACCCCTCTGCCTCCACCACCAGTTCCCCATGAAACTTTACATTGAAAAAGCCAGTCCCGAGCTGCACGGGACTGGCAACAGCTGCGCAGACACGCAGCTTAGAGGGGAAGTTGCCCCTCTCCCTTACAACCTCGTGCTGAATGAATTCAGTGCAGGGTGGGGAGGGATGCCAAAATATGTCTCCCTCTCTGGCCACTGCCTCAGGTTGATGCCTTGTTCTCACAACCTCAGCATCCTGTTCGACCCTGAGCTGAGCTTCCGACCCTATATCCTCTCCATCACAAAGACCGCCTAGTTCCAGCTCTAACATCATCTGTCTCTGCCCTGCCTCAGTTGAAACCCTCAACCATATCTTTGTCACCTCCCAACTCATTCCAATGCTCTCATGGCCTGTCTCCCACCTTCCATAAACTTCAACTTATCCAAAACTCTGCTGCTCGTATCCTAATCCGTACCAAGTCCCACTCACTCATCACCTCTGCTTGCTGACCTACATTGGCTCCCAGAACCCTAAAGCCTCCAATTTAGAATTTTCAAATCCCTTCATAGCCTCACCCCTTCCTATGTAAACATTCTCAGCCCGACAACACTCTGAGACTCTGAGATCTGTGTTCCTCCAACTCTGGTTTCTTGTGCAACCCCTACTCCCTTTGCTCCGCCATTGGCGACCGTGTCTTCAGACATCTAGGACCTAAGCTCTGGAATTCCCTCCCTAAGTACAGCTGCCTTTCCAC
This sequence comes from Somniosus microcephalus, assembly GCF_052327205.1. Taxonomy (NCBI): domain Eukaryota; kingdom Metazoa; phylum Chordata; class Chondrichthyes; order Squaliformes; family Somniosidae; genus Somniosus; species Somniosus microcephalus. The sequence continues at coordinate 150,352,913 of NC_140999.1, forward strand.
CTCTCCTCTTTTTACGACCCTCCTTGAAAGCTACCTCTTTGACCAAGCTTTTAGTCACCTTTCCTAATATGTCCTCCTTTGACTGTCTGTTTAGGTCTGATTAGACTTCTGTGAAGCACCTTGATGTTTTTTCTACGTTAACATCTCTATATATAAATGCAAATTGTGTTGAAGTCCACAATTGCAACCAGTGTTTTGCTTGAGGGGCAATCTATGTTCTAACACACCGCACCATGGAGTGTTTTAATGTATTCCGTTCACTTGCTCAGTACATACTGGATAGCTATGCCTACAAATAGTATTCCTTTTCTTTCTTGCTGAAGAGCAAGAAAAGGATAGGGATAAGACTGGATCTCTGCCCTCCCTACAGTCTAAAACTATGCAAGCTATTGACACAGATCTGTAGGGACATGGAGCACCAAGTTTGCCAATAGCTACCAGTGATAGAGAGGAGGGTTGCATTGGGCACCACTGATGGGTAAGAGCACATAATTTCAATTATATTTCTTTCCACATTGTTCTGATTTTATAGTGCCAACATTTTTAATAAACTAAAAAAATTAAGAAATTTACTCTTAAGGTAATCCTTTGCCAAGTGTCTCCCTTGCGGTATTTTACAGTTAATTGCTACAGTGATTTAGTACAATCTTGACTTTACTTAAAACTACTTTTATAAAATCATTATTTAAATTTATGAAGTTAATATTGATATTGCCTCTGTGAAGCACCGTGGGATGTTTTTCTATGTTAAAGGTGCAATATAAATGCAAGTTGTTATCTCTAAATCCTGCAGTATTAATCTCTTGATAATATAATCCTTGATTTTGGAGTATGTACTTTAATATGTTAAAAGATGATCAAAACTTTACCAAAGATCGATCTTAATGCAGTTAGAGATTTAATTGTTGTTTGAAAAATTTGCCAGAAAATACTGTGTACATTAAATAATCTCCAACGCTGATTCATCAACAAAAGACAAAGGATTATATTTTTAATGAGTTTATCGCCTTTTGATTCTTTTCATAGTACATAATAAGCTTGAACAAAATTCTTTGTAGATAGTGCAAATAGCTTTAGTTGATTTATACTATAATGTTGTAGAACTAGTGACATTTTATAACTGCTTAGTATTCAACATATATGCCAATCTCTACTGTAATGAGGAAATTAATTGAGTAGATTATGGATGAAACTAGCAACAATGGTTCTTTTAAATGGTGTTTGAACGCTAATACTTCATCTGAAAATAATTAAAGTAATGACAAAGTTCAGACAGATGCTGATGCTTAATTTGCTGAGTTTTTGAACATCTACCTAAATGCTTTTAAATTGTGTCATTTTCTGGTTCTGTGGTCAATTATACTTTTCCTACTGTGTGTGCAATTTTCTTTAACTAAGAATTGTTACATACAGCAAGCTTTAATGAACCGAAATGTCATAAAGTAGTGATTTTATTTTAAATGAAGTTTTGTAAAAATAAGAAATGGAAGAATAAGAACCTGGCATTTTTTGGAAGAAGGAAAAGGCCATTATGTCGAACCAAGCTGATCTTTTTTTATAGATCAAATCCACCTTCTTAACTTATTTCTCAATCCTTTCTCTCTCAGGAAATGTCTGCTTGAACCCATTTATAGTATCTGCTTCAGTGGCCTTCCCTAGAAATTTATTCCAGAACTCCACAACTTTCCTGGATCAGATTTGCCAATCTTTCATGATCTGGAAATCTTTAAATCACCTTAAACTCTTCTTTCCAAAGGGAAAAAATGCTAAATTTCCTTATTGTTACTTGATACTTTGTGTGTCAGCTCCGCTCAGTTGGCACTACCATCTGGAGTGTTCACTTCCTACTGCAGAGCTTCACCACATAATGTACACTGTGCTATCTTACAGATAAGAGGCTAAACTGAGGCCCTGTTTATCTGTAGCAGTGCCTCAGGTAAACATTAAAGATTATAGAGGGGTATTCCATGGTTGCTAACTAAATGCTTTTGGAGCAGACATTAGTGTTTCTGGGCCTTGCTCTCTCAGACTAGAAAATTGTCTGTTTTCAGGATTGTCTCATAATGCACTGGACTCTGAGAGCGCTAGCTTTGTTGCTGTCACCATGTAGGCCAAGAGCTCAGTTGTCAGTAGTGCTGGTAAGCTGCTTTTTAACTGACAGCATTGGGTAGTTTTAGTCAACGGAGTCATGCTGGTATCATTTGCTTTTTTGTAAGGATTTAGAGGCACACCTTTCACGTCATGGAACTGTTAAGCTTGGACCCTGACCAGTAGCATTTAGAATAGGTAGAAGAAACCGAGTATGGTAGAAAGTGTAGTGGTTTGCCTCCTCTTTAGGTGCGTAGCAATATTGGAAGATTGGTTATTTAAATCAACTTGGAAAGATGATTTGGTTGTTACAGTGAGGCACTAATTACATAGGTTGTACAATTGCTGTGTGGGCAGGTTGGCTACAGCATTAGAAAACCACATCCCTTTATAAGGTAACAGGATTGATGTCAGCAGGTCACTTTTGACCATAAAATTGCTTCTGAAGCTGTATAGATATGTTGCCATTTCATGTTGAAGTCAATTGCTGCTGATGCCATTAGAACCGTTGTAAGTTGGTGTCTCAGAAAAATAGCTTAAATATTTTCCAAGATACAGTGCTAATTGCCATGGGTGTGAATTGTACAAGGTTAACAAGCTTGCATTCCCATCTGTTTTTCATGGCTAAGGTTTTGAGCTCTCGGGGATAACAGCAGGTTATCCTTTTAATTTTTCCCCTGATGGGTGTTTCATTTGCTGTTGCTTTTCCAGCATAGGATGGGGAAGGGAGAGAAAATCATGTCCCAAGTAGGTAAGTCTAATTAATGCCCCTATTTCCTTTTTAATTTTAAAGAATCTGTCTTGTAAGTCCTGTCCACAATTGCATGTGTCTTAAAAGGAAGCAAAGGCAGTACAGTACCTGGCAGTGGTGTACCTTCTAACATCAGCTCATTGAGTACTCATTGGAATGAGTGCGCTCTATACACCTAAGCTACACCCTGTTAGTACTAAATCTCTAGTCTGTCACTGATTTTAATTTGGATTGAAATATATTTTATTCTTTGTAGTCAGTACAGCTTTTATTTTGGATCAAGCTGGTGGTTCTTCCTTTGACGGAAGGTGACAGGATTGAATATTGTTGCATTTTGACATCTTTTAAAATGCCATGAGTTGCAGTTAGATGTTGTGCTGCACTTGAAACATTGGGTATGATAGTGTAGTGGTCATGGTACTGGACTAGCAATCTAGATGCAGGTGTAAAATTGAATTTAATAAATTTGTTAACTTAGCACCAGGAAAAATGATCATGAAAGCTGTTGAATTGATATTAACAATCCAACCGGTTCACTAATGCCCTTTAAGGTAAATAATGAGACTAATCTGCAGGAATTGATGGTTTCTACTCCAGGGTATCAAAATAAATAGGGGAGGAAATTGCAAATGTGTTCATCATAACTTTCCAAAGCTCCCCAGATTCATAAATTGTGCCTTTGCATTGCAAAATTGCAAATGTCACTCCATTATTTAAGAAGGCAAGGAGGGAGAAACCAGGGAACTTTCGATTCGTTATTTTACCATCAATTGTGGGGCAGTTGCAGGAATCTATCATCAGAGACAGAGTGACTGAGCACTCGGACAAGTATGAGCTAATCAAAGAGAGTCATCATGGATTTGTGATGGGTAGGTCATGTCTGACTAATCTAGTTGAAATTGAGGCCACTAGCATGGTGGATAGAGGGGTGCCTATGGATGCTGTCTACATAGATTTCCAGAAGGCATTTGATAAGTTCCTGCATGAGAAATTGTCAAAAATGAAAGGGCATGGAGTTGGAGGTAGCATTGTGACAAAGGTTGGCAATTGGTTGAGAGGTAGGAGACTGAGACTAAAAATAAAGGGAACATTCTCTGATTGGCGAGATTTAACAGCTTTTCACCATCGTGTGCGTGTAAGTGGTGTAGATGAGAGAAGGCCGTTGCAAAAAGACATAGACAGAATAAGTGAGTGGGCAAAACTATGGTAGATGGAGTTCAATATGGGGAAGTGTGAAGTCATCCACTTCAGATCTGATGAAGGCAAATAGAATGTTTTCCTAATGGTGAGAGACTAGGAGCTGTGGAGGAGCAAAAGGATTTAGGTACCCATGCACACACATCACTAAAAGCTAGTGCAGTCCAGGGACCCAGGGGAGGGTGAAAAGTAAATTCATGTGATCAATGCAGATGAAGGAGCTGGTCTGAGAAACAGTTGAAGGCAGGTGAAGAGCACACAAGATGGGACCAGCAGCAAGAGCCTGAATCAGTCCAGCAAAGGGTGACTGAGGAGTTCTGAAGGATGAATGGAGTCATCAGCTATGGAAAGCAAATGGATAGCAGAAAAGCAGAGACAATTCAGCAGCAAAGGAGCAGGATGGGAACCAGCAGGAACTGATCAGAGCTAATTCAGCACAGTGAAAATTCCCAGCAGAGGAACAGAAAACTGAGGGCTGGATTTTATGAACCTCGGCGGGTCCGTGGCAGGCGACATCGGGGGCGGGCCCCCGACCCTGCTGTCTCCATCCCAGCCTCTGAAATGAATATCCCGAGATTGGGCCCGCCCAGTGCATTTCCTGGGCAATTAGAGGAAGTGGGTCCGGTGATGTCATTTGATGGCGCGTCATCAGTCGGTTTCCTTAAAGGGACCATGCCCAAATTTAGTTTGACAATTGTGCTGTCAGTGTTCTACAGCATTGAGGTGCTGCAAACACTGACGAACACGGTGCAGGGCTGCACCCAGGCTCTCCGATGACTCCCTCCATATGTTTATGGAGGGAGTCACAGCACGCAGGGAGGTCCTTTTCCCTTCCCATGGGCGGAAGAGACCTCCCCAGGAGATCAACACAGCCTGGTTGCACATTGCAGAGGAGGACACAAGCGGGGATGTGTTCAGGAGGACCTGGGTGCCGTGCCGCAAATGTTTCAATTATCTCAGTAGATCACGAAACGTTAGTACAAAGCCACACTCAACCTCGTCCTGCTGTGCCTCTCATCACATCCCCTTTACTCTGCCCTCCCTACCCTACTCCTGCACAGCCTTACTCACACCAACTTACTTTGCACATCCACCCATCCCTCTCTATCTATATTATCAGATCCCCATCTCACTAACCATCCCTCACATGCCCCCTCACCCTAGTCCAATCATACCAACTAACAACACACAAGAGAAGGCACTTGAGTGTTTTATGCAATGTTCATGTAAAGTTTCTGTTAATGTGGTGTCAAACATTGAAACCTTTATTTTCAACACTTTGCGTTCTTGGACAGATTTGTGTGCACCTTTGGAAGTGGCTTAGTGCGTTGCAGTGAATGGTGAGACATAACGGTACCCCTCACAATGGTGATGAGTGTGAAAGGAATGGCTTGGGCATTGTAGGGATGCTTTATGGTGTTGGTGTGGGCTGGTGTCAACCTAGCGCATCAAGTGGCAGCCGGGATATAGCATCAAGTGAAGTAAATGTGGCCATGGTGAAGCCATCCCTGGCCTTCTGGGCAGCAATGTGGTTGGGTGCTGATGCCCTGTGTCCTGTGCAGCATCAGTTGATTGCGGAGAAGGTTGGTATGCCTGCTGCTGCTGGTGTTGGGGCTGATTGTGGTGGGATTCTGAGGACCAAGGTGAGTGTTTCAAGGGCACTCATGCTGATGGAATAGATGACAGGTGAAGTACAGATGACAGAAACAAAAAATCAATGGTGAGAGAGAGGTAATGAGTTCAGACTGGATGGAGACATGTGTAAAGACTTGCAGCATCCTGAATCTGTAGTGGAAATGCAGTTTAGAGAAGCTAGTGGTTATGGGGACATTTCTCAATCAGCTGGGAGCTTTGACTTGACATTTGAAGCTGTCAACTCATCAGCTGATTCAGTGGCCACTGACCTCCTGCCTCAGCTTCACAGACAGCGGGAAACCAGTGGGCGACCTGCCAATCTAAAAAGCTGGGGGAAAACCATTGATAAGTGTCTGTAAACAAGCCACTAATGATTTTAATTGCCTCCCCCGCCGCTGCGTGTCGGGTCTGCTCAGCACTGACAGACCCGACATTTGGTAAAGGTGCACAGTGGGGTCCCGACCCACTGGGGGGAAATAAACACTTTCCCACCCAATGCACAACCGATCACGTCCGCTGAACCCCCCCCGCGCAAAATCCAGCCCTGAGCCTCCAGAAGCAGACCAGGTACTGGAATAGAGGTAGTCCAGCAGAGAGTACAGTCTCTGTAGAAAACAGCAGTGAAGGTGGATGCCACTGTGAAGCCCAGAAGCCAGCTGAGAAACAGAATTTGGCTCAGGAGAAATCAGATTTCCATCTAGGATCCAGCACAACAGCTGAATAAAGCAGAGAAGCCAGCAATGCACTGACGTGATGAAATACCTCAGAATGCATATTGTGGATAAGTATTGGAGCTGGTGGTGATAATGCAGTGTATCTACTGCAATATTTTATTCTAATAAATCGACCTTTCTTTTCAGATTGTTTTCTGCATAGATCCTCCGGAGGGTACTGCACCACACACAATGGGACAGAATGTGGCGAAGCATTACAAGGTTATTTTTGAATTTGTTTTTTTAATCGGTGTTCTAATGGTATTATTGCTCACAGAAAACATAATGACTTTTCTGAAATGTTTAGTCATTTTGTAACGGTGTCAATTCCAATTATGTCCTCATGGGGAATGTGCAGCCTGTGAATTTACCCATGTGCAGCCTGTGAATTTACCCATGTGCAGCCTGTGAATTTACCCATGTCTGCAAGTTACACTGTGGTTACTATTGCATGCTGATGCGCCTCAATAACTTCAAGGTTCAAAGTTAACTGGATAAAACAAGGCTTTTATTAGCAAAGAAAGATGCCTGTGTCTTCACCTAGCATTCTGCTGTTCTGCTGCAAGACAAGCCTGGGCTTGTCTTAAGTAGGGCCAGGTATGGGCGGAGCCGACACACCCAATGGGGAGAAAGGGGGCGGTGCACTATATACAATACAAGGTAAAAAACACAGGAGCAGGCAATACAAACACAGGAGCAGGCAATACAATATATGTAGTTAAATACAGAGTCTGATGAATGACGACATATTTCATCACATTCACCCCTTCTACAGATTTAGTCTGTCCGGGGGTGTGATAGTCCTCTGTGACCGACGTAACGGTTGCGGTGCCGCGGGTGCTGGCTGGGTGTCCCAGGTGACCTCCTGGGTCTCTGCCGGGGGCGCCACCGGGGTTGTTGAAGGAGTAGGTGGTGGGGGTACCGTTGGCTGGTGTTCTTCCAGGGGTGATGAAAGAATAGTGGGTGGAGTGGGTGGGTAATAGTTGTTGTGGTTGTTGTTGCTGTTGTTGTTGTAGTCGTTGTCATTGTTGCTGTTGTTACCGGCTGGGGCGCGGTCTTTTATGGACACAGTGTCCTCCCGTCCGTCGGCGTGCCGGACATACGCATATTGTGGGTTGGCGTGGAGCAGGTGCACTGGCTTCACGAGAGGGTCCGTCTTGTGGCCCCTCACATGCTTCTGCAAAAGTACCGGACCTGGGGTGGAGAGCCATGACGGTATCGATACGCCTGAGGTGGATTGCCGGGGAAACACAAACATTAGCTCATAAGGCGTGGCATTAGTGGCGGTACACAATAGTGACCGTATTGAGTGGAGCACATCTGGGAGGACTTCCTGCCAGCGGGAGATAGGGAGGCCCTTGGTCCTTAGAGTTAGAGTGACTGCCCTCCATACTGTCCCATTCTCTCGCTCCACCTGACCGTTACCCCGGGGGTTGTAGCTGGTGGTATGGCTCGTGGCAATCCCCTTGGACAGCATGTACTGGCGTAGCTCTTCACTCATGAAGGACGCCCCCCTATCCGTGTGGATATAGCTTGGCATACCGAACAGGCAGAACAGGCTGTTGAGGCATTTAATGACCGTGGCGCTGGTCATGTCTGGGCAGGGGAAGGCGAATGGGAAACGGGAGTATTCGTCCACAATGTTCAGGAAGTAAACATTGCGGTCGACGGACGGGAGGGGGCCCTTGAAATCTAGGCTAAGCCGCTCAAAGGGCCGTGTAGCTTTGATTAGGTGGGCTCTATCAGGGCGGTAGAACCGAGGCTTGCACTCAGCGCAAGTGCGGCAGTTCCTGGTCAGAGACCGAACTTCCTCAATCGAGTAGGGTAAGTTGCGGGACTTTATGAAGTGGAACAGCCGTGTGACCCCTGGGTGGCCGAGGTCGTTGTGGAGGGTCTGTAGCCGATCCCTGGTGGCGTTGGCACACATCCCTCGTGAGAGGGCGTCGGGGGATTCGTTAAGGGCCCCCGGCCGGTATATGATGTCGTACTCGAAGGTGGAGAGCTCGATCCGCCACCTAAGAATCTTATCATTTTTAATCTTCCCCCTCTTTATTATTGAACATAAACGCTACCGACCGCTGGTCGGTAAGTAGGGTGAAGCGTTTGCCGGCTAGGTAGTGCCGCCAGTGGCGCACTGCCTCCATGATGGCTTGGGCCTCCTTTTCCACGGAGGAGTGTCTGATTTCGGGCCCCTGGAGGGTCCTCGAGAAGAAAGCTACGGGCCGCCCCGCCTGGTTGAGGATGGCCGCCAAGGCAAAGTCAGACGCATCACTTTCCACTTGAAAGGGAGTGTTCTCGTCCACTGCCTGTAGCGTGGCCTGCTCAATATCCTGCTTAATGCTTTTGAAGGCAGCATGGGCCTCAGCAGAGAGCGGGAAAGAGGATGCTTTCAAGAGGGGGCGGGCTTTATCGGAGTAGTTAGGGACCCATTGGGCATAATACGAGAATAACCCCAGGCACCTTTTCAGGGCTTTGGGAGTGTTGGGCAGGGGCAGCTCCCGTAGCGGGCGCAATCAGTCGGGGTCTGGTCCGATTTCCCCATTCTCCACCACGCTGCCTAGTATGCAGAGGCGCGTGGTGTTGAAAATGCACTTGCCCTCGTAAGTGAGGTTGAGTTTTTATGCGGTTTTCAGAAACCTCGCGAGGTTTGAGTCGTGGTCCTGTTGGTTGTGGCCGCAGATGGTGACGTTGTCGAGATAGGGGAAGGTTGCCTGCAAGTGGTGGTCATCGACCATGCGGTCCATCTCCCTCTGAAAGACCGAGACCCCATTCGTCACCCCAAAGGGGACTCTGAGGAACTGGTAGAGGCGTCCGTTTGCCTCGAAGGCGGTGTACGAACGGTCCTCTGGTCTGATAGGGAGCTGGTGGTACGCTGACTTGAGGTCGATAGTGGAGAACACCCGGTATTGGGCAATTTGGTTCACCATCTCGGATATGCGGGGTAGCAGGTAGGCGTCTAGTTGGGTATAGATGTTGACTGTTTGACTATAGTCAATCACCATCCGCTTCTTCTCGCTACCCCTCACCACCACCACTTGGGCGCGCCACGGGCTGTTGCTGCGTTCAATAATGCGCTCCCTCAGGAGCCTGTCTACCTCGGTCGCGATAAACCGCCTGTCCTCCCAGCTGTACCTCCTGCTTTTGGTCGCTATTGGTCGGCAGTTAGGGGTAAGGTTCGCGAATAGCGAAGGCGGCGTTACCTTCAGGGTAGCCAGACCGCACACTGTGAGGGGCGGCTGGGACCCACCGAAATTGAGCGTGATGCTTTGGTGGTGGCACTGAAAATCCAGGCCCAAGATCACGCTCACACATAAATCCTTCATAATTAACAGTTTAAAATTATTATATACAGTGCCTTTAACGGACAGTCGTACCGTGCAGTAACCCGCAATAGTCGATATCTGGGTTTTGTCGGCCATAGAGATCGTGCCCTGAGTAGGGACTATAGTTAGAGAGAGTCGTTGTACCAGACCAGGGTGAATGAAGCTCTCCGTGCTCCCGCTGTCAATTAAACATTTAACCTTGCACCCGTTTACCTCGATGTCCACCAACCGATTTGGATAGTGGGTGCGGTCTGGACTGGTCCACTGTGATCGACGCCACTGTAGGGCCCTGATCGGGACAAGATGGTGGGCCACACGAGGCCGGGTAAGATGGCGTCCACGATGTCTGCTCGCGAGATGGCGGACCCCACGAGGTCGGACAAGATGGCGTCCAAGATGGCTGCTCCCACGGCGCGCATGCGGCGGTGGCGGGTTTGCCTGCGGGGTTCCCTCTGCACACCTTCCCAAAGTGCCCCTTACCGCACTTACAGCAGGTGGTGTCTTTCGCCGGGCACAGGTTCCTGGTGTGCTTCGGCTGCCCGCAGGAGTAGCATTTGGGGCCCCAATGCGTCGCGGCGGTCGTAGGGCTTCTGGGGGGAGAGCAGGGCCCCGACGGTGTTGGGCTACCGGGCGGGGAAGATGTCTTCCAACATGGCGGCGCCCTTGGTGCGTACGAGACGGCGTGGGCCGCGCGGCCTGAAGAGTAGGAGTCAGAGTTCTTCTGAGCCACATCCAGCGATCGCGCTGTCAGATCTAGGCCCGTTTTCTCTAGCAGTCTCTGCCGGATGTAATTAGAGCTAAGGCCTGCGATAAAGGCATCCCGAATAAGCTCGTCTGTGTATACCGTGGCTTTCACGTCTTTGCATTTGCAGTCTTTGCCAAGCACTTTTAGGGTGACTAGAAAGTCCTCTAGCGACTCTCCGGGTCGCTGTGTGCAGGTAGCAAGCAGATGCCTGGCGTACACCTCGTTGGTAGGCCGCTGATAGTGGGCCTTTAGAATGTTGCAGGCATCCAGGTAGGTGGCGGCGTCTTGGATGAGTGGAAAAACCCGGTGGCTTACCCGATTCTGCAGGATCCCGAGTTTCACATCTCCGGTAGCTCTAGAGGCTGTGACGGCTTCGGAGTTGGCCATAAAAAATTCCAAGCACTGGAACCAGTGTCCAAACCGTGCCGATGCATCCGAAGCATGCGGGTCCAAATCCAAGCGTTCCGGTTTCAAAAGTTGATCCATCGTTGAAAGTTTGCTAATAACATTGATGCGCCTCAATAACTTCAAGGCTCAAAGTTAACTGGATAAAACAAGGCTTTTATTAGCAAAGAAAGATGCCTGTGTCTTCACCTAGCATTCTGCTGTTCTGCTGCAAGACAAGCCTGGGCTTGTCTTAAGTAGGGCCAGGTATGGGCGGAGCCGACACACCCAATGAGGAGAAAGGGGGCGGTGCACTATATACAATACAAGGTAAAAAAACACAGGAGCAGGCAATACAAACACAGGAGCAGGCAATACAATATATGTAGTTAAATACGGAGTCTGATGAATGACATATTTCATCACACATGCTTCCTACATACAGGAAACTTTGTGCTATCCGGCACCCATGGGACCGAGCTACTGCCGTTTTTTTAAAAGCTCCGGATAGACCAGCGTCAATGTTATCAGATAGGAGCTTTTCATCGCAGTATCTGACCACAAACACTGTTGCTCAGCAACAGCTTGTAAACACTTGGCCCGTGGCTTGGAAGCGTCTCTGAAGCTGTTGCTAAGATACAGAGGCGCTTTCTAGAGCCTGCCGTGTCTGACCACAAACACTGTTGCTCAGCAACAGCTTGTAAACACTCGGCCCAGTAGCTTGGAAGCGTCTCTGAAGCTGTTGCTAAGCGACAAAGACGCTTTCCAGAGCCTGCCTGTGAAAAGCAGAAAAAAAACCAAACCAAAACGGCTGCTGATTTCTGCCGTTAGATCAAAGTTGCCGGACATTCAACTTCCGGATAGCACAAAGTTTCCTGTACTCAGGTTTGTATATACCACATGTAAATTTGCTTAAGTATTTAAAAAAAATATATGCTGGCAGGATTTTAATATCTGTTGTTTGCCACTAAACACTGAGCTTTCCCAGTATTTTAATAATTACCAATTCCTTTTTTACTGATATGAATATATGCAATTAATATTTCCCATAGGTTCATATACACCCAGATACCAGTGGGAAGAAGAAGCAGCAGAGAACTGATTTATGGACATCATCGGTTACAAAAAAACAAGGTACAAATCTAATCAGGATTATTTAAACTACCAAAGGAGAACAATACCACCAAAAATAAATTAACTGATTATTTATTCATTTGCTGTTTGTGGCTTCTTACTGTGTGCAAAATAACTACGGCATTTGCCTACTTGCAACAAATGTCTGCACTTCAAAGCAAGTCATTCTTTCTGAGAGACACAAGAAGGTGCTTGTTGTGGAGTAATTTCAAATCGCTCAACACAAATCCGAGATCAAGAGTCCAAACCGCCTTTATTCACACCGGTGGGGCGGCCACTGGTGGGGAGACAGCCTGCTTCCGCCTTCGTCAAGCTGCTCCGAATTGTTACAGTAGTTAGTAGATACTTATACATACAGTTTGATGTGCTATACATTGTTCCCGTCTACCTTCTAGAATGTTCTGCATTATAACATCATTTTTATCTCTTATCAGCATTTGTTTACTGGTCCTTTGTCCTAGTCCCAAGAATTGTTGACTTTGTGTCTGCTTCCTGATCTACTTAATGTCCTTGGGATATTGTTAGGCTATCTGGTTTCTAGGGCGGTTACACATCTTGAGCAACTCCTTTGTCTTGCAACATTTGCATTTCTATGTTTTTGATTGTACCTTGTAGCCAGCCCAGTTACGCGATTATGTGAGGTAATGCTATGCACTGCCTTTCCTGACCATTTTTGTAAAGAGCCAAATCCCCATCATGTACCAGCACTCCACACCAACCCCCATACATCTTCTTTCCCCTTTTCAGTGCTAAATATGTTTCATTTTTTTCTTTCACATAATCTAATATGACACCATTTAGTAAAACGAATTTCCTGTGAATGGAAATTTTTATTGTAGCAGCTAACTTCACTAGTGGTATATTAGAGGTAATTCAGTTACCATTTTAAAATCATACATTTTGTCTGTATTTTTATATATTTCTGACATAAATTCCTATATCCACATTTATAATGGAAACTGCCCATGTAAACTTGTCACACTGTAATTGCACCCACCTCCCAGTGTCTGGCACTGCAGTGCCTCTACTGGCAGGAGGGTGTAATTGCAGCATGACCCGTTTGTTGAGGCTTAAAATTTGGCCAGGATGCCAGGGGACTCTCAGCTCCTGCATTGAATTTACAGCACAGAAACAGGCCATTTGGCCCAACTGGTCTATGCCGGCGTTTGTGCTCCACATGAACCTCCACCCACTCCACTTCATCTAACCCTATATCAGCATAACCTTCTATGCCTTTCTCCTCCATGTACTCATCTTGCTTCCCCTTAAATGCATCTATGCTGTTCACCTCAACTACTCCTTGTGGTAGCGAGTCCCACATTCTAACCACTCTGAGTAAAGAAGTTTCTCCTGAATTCTCTATTGGATTTTTTGGTGACTATCTTACATTTATTGCCCCTAGTTTTGGTCTCTCCCACAAGTGGAAACATCTTCTCTACGTCTACCCTATCAAACTTCTTCAGAATTTAAAGGTCTCAGCTTTCTCTTTCCTGAAGAAAATAATTAAATATGAATAAAGCAGAACCAAGAAACATTTATATCCACTACCCAAAACATTGAAGATTTCAAAAAATATTAAAAATGGAAACACAATTGTGACAAAATGTCAGAGTCACTGAACAAATCCTCGTCTTTCTTTCCCATCATGAAACAAGCTGACGAGATGGCAAAATGTATTAAATTCTGATTGTAGAGCTATTGGGAATGATGTGGGAGGGAGATGAGGTGGAAAAAGTGGGAGATTGGGCTGGGAGCCAGCCTGGAGGCGAGTAAAAAATCAGCCAGACACCACAAGAATTGGCTCTGGACATGCTCTTCCATGAGAACAACCACCTGCTTTCAATGCTGTTGCTGGCTATGAGCAGTGTCCTGCTAGACATTTAAATCCTGTCTTCCTGTACAAGGGACCAAACAAATAAAACTGGACAACATTCAGTTTTCAAACTAAACATCTTCTGAGGAGTGATTCAGTTGAAGTTATCAGAAAATGGCCTTTGCATAACCGTAGTGGTCGGTAATCAAGTGTTTCATTGAATCCTCTGAGTTTCACTTTCTACTTGGTGCTTAGTCGAGACTCCCTGGTTTAAAATTCACTGGTGCAGTGAAATTGTATGTTGGGGTTATCCAACCCTACTACTGGCATGTCTGTAAATCATCAAGGATTTAATACTACAATATAGCCTTGCACAGAGGGAGGCAAATGCCATGGAGCAGTGTAGCCAAAGCAAATGGTCCAGTAAATGATTGTACTGTTCATGGTTACTTGTTACTTGCTAGTATGATCAAAAAGATTATACTTCTTGTATTAAAAAAAAATTCAAAATCCATGTTCATGGACTCTTGTATTGTATTTCTGGGCAGCTTTCAGAAACTCGGAATTAGGTACCCAAGAGTTGTGTTCCAAAGAGCATAGATTTATGTAATCACTGATGAAGGGTTTTGATGCAGTGAATAGGTAAAAACTATTTACTCTAGTTGGAGTCATCACTTTAAAATTCTCAGTAAGAGTTTGAGGAGAGAGATTGAACCTTTTTTTCCCCCCCACAGAATATGGAATACTTTGCCATAGGGAGTAGTTCAGGCAGAAACCACTGCATTTTTTTTTAAGGGGAGATTGGATAAATATTTGAGGCAGAGGAACATAGAAGGCTACGGGGAAGGAGCAGGGCATTTGGGGTTAGTTTGGGATTGATCAATTGATAATTGGATAGAAGGTTGGTCAAGTGAGAAGTCCAGGGGGCAAGAATAGGTGTGCGTATATTACTTACTGACTGTGGGCTCGCTTTTAATAGCCCCGAGGTGGGTCGGCAGCAAAAATCAGAAAAAATGGCTTTGGGCTGCAAACCCGCCTCCATCCCGCCCCCACGCGATTTTTATGTGTCGGTCAGCCGCTCCCGAACTGACCCGACGAGAACTGGTGGGACAGGTAGTTAAGGCAGTTAAGAGCCTATTAACTGCCTTGCTAATCCTATTTTTATAGTAGTTTTTGATTTTCGTGCTTCTGGCTCCTGTTTCCCGTCTTGCCAGAATCACGCCAGCTGCAAGGAGACGAGTTTCTCGGGTACATGAATTGTAGTCATTGGTGCAGCATTTTAAAAGCGCTCCTGTAACATGGCTGACATTCAAATGCAACAACTTTGTGGTTGGAGGTTTGGGATAAGATTTTGCAAATCTACTGACCTTGTGACTGTTCAAGCTGACACCCATCTGCAGTGTGACCTGATTGGAATAATGAGCAGCAGTGCCAAAGAAGGCCGAGACTTTCAAGAGACGTAGTCGCTGACATCTGCGCAATGCTGCACCAGCACCTGGAGCCCAGAGGAGTGTGTGGACACTCCTTACCAGTGCAGAAGTCACCGCACTCAACTTCTTTGCTTCAGGCTCCTTCCAGCGATCAGCGGCATCTCCCAGCTGGCCGCACACACCTGCATCAAGCAGGTCACCGATGCCCTCTTTGCAAAGGCGCACAATTACATCCACTTCTCCACGGATGGCCCAAGTGTGACTGCGAATGCGGTTGGCTTTGCCAATATAGCAGGCTTGCCAATGGTGCAGGGCGTCATAGACTGCACACATGTTGCCATTAGGGCCCCCTATCACAACCCAGCTGTATTTGTCAACTGCAAGGGATTCCACTCCCTGACTGTCCAGCTGGTGTGTAACCACAGGAAGATCATCATGCATGTTTGCGCTAAGTACCCTGGCAGTTGCCATGACTCCTTCATCCTGCGCCAGTCTACTGTGCCTCAGCTTTTCCATCCGCCAAACCAACTTTCCGGATGGCTTCTTGGCAACAAGGGCTATCCCCTGAAAAAGTGGCTCATGGCACCGATGAGGCCATCAAACGAAGCTGAGGAATGCGATCCACATTTCCACCAGAAGCATCATCGAGCAAACCACCGGCTTGCTCAAAATGTGCTTCCGATGCCTGGACAGATCTGGTGGAGCCTTGCAGTATGCACCAGCCAGGGTGTCCAGAATCGTCGTGGTCTGCTGTGCCCTGTACAACATCGCACAGCAGCGCGGCTTAGTGCTGCCGGATGAACAAGTGGCTCAGCACACAGCCTCCACGGAAGAAGAGGACGGGGAGCGACGCCTTGAGGGGATGGATGTGGCCAATCCAGCGGCACGTGACCACATTGCTGGTTGTCAGGCAAGGGATGCACTCATCCATGCCAGATTCAAGTAAGCTTACGCTTCAACCACAGGTGGCTGGCACATGAAGATGAATAGAAGTCCGACATTCTCAAAACCTCAGGCATCATCTGTCCAATAAACGGTGGTTTGCGCTCAGTGTCACCACCAACATTCTAAATGGAATTCGCCCCTCTTCAGCTTCCATTTCCTAGAACACAGAGGCCACACTTTAGGTGATCTCAGCAGATCATTAAACCTTTTTCGACACTGAATCCATGTGCGTCTGCACACAGACCTCGAACTTGCCTCCACAGCAATTTGCAGCCAAAGCTGCCTTGGTTTGCTGGGGAGGCCGCCTCCTTCCGTTTCCAGGGAAGAGGAGATCCTGACGTCCTATAACTCCCTCCACAGGAGCATGGAGGGAGCCCTCATTGAACCTGGGTGCAGCCTTAGTTTTTGGTGCTGCCATTCCTGCAGCAGCCAGCACTTTTAACAGAAAAAAGCTAATGCTTCTACAAAGGGGAGATGGTCCCTTTAAATCTTTACTGAAATAGCATGTCATCAGAGGTGACAATCTGACACTCTGCAAGCACTTACCTGGAGAGCCCTGCATGTCGGCCGTAACGAGGCCAATCAACCTAAAATCTCATCTGCAGGGCGGCGACAACCAGGAGCAGTTCCGGAAGACGCCAAGCAGCGGGACTGTCGTCGACCGCCTCCTTCATTAAAATCGAGCCCTGCAGCTAGGGAGGAGACAAGATCAGAATGACAGAATCCAAACTACAGGGAACTTTGTGCTATCCGGAGGTGAGCTATCCGGCAATCTGGAGCCACCGGCAAAAATCAGCAGCCGTTTTTTATTCTTTGTTTGGTTTTTTTGCTTTGTTTGAACAGTCAAGCTGTGCAAGGTCTGTAGCTATAGCAACAGCTTCAGCTACAGAGCTTTAGGGCCACACCCGAGTGTTTAGAAGCTGTTGCTAAGCAACAGTGTTTGTTGTCAAATACGGAGATAAGAATCTCCGTATCTCTCAACATTAACTCTGGAGAGTACGGCAGTTTTGAGGCAACGGCAGCAGCTCGGTCCCGTGGGTGCCGGATAGCATAAAGTTTCCTGTATAAGTTATTCAGTGAGTGGCTAAAGGGGCTTGCAGATTTGATTTTATTGCTTTGACAATTGTAATTGTTTAAAAACTTGCAAGCATTCTGATGTAGTTTACAGCTCTTTATTTCTGCCTTGTATCTGAAAATTTGGAAGTAAAATTTACAAATGAACCAATGGGGTGAGAAAATGAGTCAGTCGAGTATAAGTGTAACAGAAATTTTCCTAGTATTGGGAATATTTTACTTGTGATTAAGTGTGGCAGAACTCTGGTGTGACAGGAAATATGTGCAGATAGATGTACTGTTTCAGAATAACTTGTACATTTTTAAAGTAACAAAATATATATATCACAGTAAATTGCTGCTGGACCCTTCAGGCTGGCACAGTTACTTAAAAAGCAGAATTCTAAACTGAGTTTTAAAAGCAGCACTGGCAGCAGTGTAGCTCGG
Source organism: Somniosus microcephalus (assembly GCF_052327205.1). Taxonomy (NCBI): domain Eukaryota; kingdom Metazoa; phylum Chordata; class Chondrichthyes; order Squaliformes; family Somniosidae; genus Somniosus; species Somniosus microcephalus. The sequence continues at coordinate 150,370,571 of NC_140999.1, forward strand.
AGACCAAAGGAAGACCATGTCACATTTCATGGTAATATCATCAGAACTGCGGGGGGATAAAAGGTTCATACTTTCCATAATCTATGCATTAATATGGTTTATGTTTAAAAATGAATATTTAGATCTAATATTCTTGTATAAGTGTGGTTGCCTTGATTGCAGCATGAACGGAATACATGTTGAAGTATGGTGGGATTAATTCTATATCCAGCTCATTATGCTGACCATAACTCACTCACAACTTTGCTCATGAATCATCAAATCACCCTGTTTATTTTTTTTTAAAAGTACATCCCTCAATGTTTTATCATATGTCCTCGACACAACTTAAAAACTGGGACAGAAGTAATCTACTGGCTGGTAATATATCCGGTAGTAAGTATCTTTTCTAGATATGTTTAAATATTATGATATCCATTCCTTTGTTGTTATCTCCTTGTGAAAAGCATAATTATGTTGACAGGAAAAATTTTAAGTTACTGGTGCTTCTGCCCTGGCTACAGTATGGCTGAGCTGGTACGCCAAGGGGTTCGGTCCATCATCCTCACAAGTGGTACCCTTGCTCCGCTGTCCTCTTTCACTTCAGAAATGCAAATGTGAGTATGTTCATTAAAGCATGTAGAAATGTATTATTAAACTACTTGCCTTGTTTTCCACAATGTTACCAGCTGAAAATTCAATACAATTTGGATGTATAATATAAATATAGATTTTACAAGTTCAGTAAGTCTGAATGTTCATGTATTCCATAGCATCCAGCGGTGCAGGCTCAGAATGAAACAATTAATAGTCATAGGATGCAGTCATGATATTATATTACATGGGATATACAGTGCAAAACAGGCCATTCAGCCCAAACCAGTCCATGCCGGCATTTATGCTCCATACGAGCCTCCTGGCTTTCCTCATCTAATTCTATCAGCATAACCCTCTATTCCCTTCTCCCTCATATCCTTATCTAGCCTCCCCTTAAATGCATCTATACCATTTGCTTCATCCACTTCCTGTGGTAACGAGTTCCACATTCTCACCACTCTCTAGATAAAGACATTTCTTCTGAATTCCCTATTTGATTTCTTGGTGACTATCTTATATTGATGGCCTCTAGTATTGCTCTTCCCTACAAGTGGAAACACACTCTTTCTTTCTCTCTCTCTCTCTCTCTCTCTCTCTCCCTCTCTATATATCAAAGCCTTTCAGAATATTAAAGACCACTATTAGGTCACCCCTCAGCCTTCTCTTTTCAAGAGAAAAAGAGATCCAGCCTGTTCATCCTTTTCCTGATAGGTATAACCTCGCATTTCTGGTATCATCCTTGTAAATCTTTTTTTGCACCCTCTCCAGTGCCACTATATCCTTTTTATAATGTGGCGACCAGCAAAGTGATGGCGACAGTGCTATCAAGCGGCACTTACTCACCAGTGCTCACTTTGGGTTCAGCCAGGACCACTTGGTTCCAGACCTCATTACAGTCTTGGTCCAAACATGGACAAAAGAGCTGAATTCCAGAGGTGAGGTGAGAGTGACTGCCCTTGACATCAAAGTAGCATTTATGGCAACCGAGTGTGACATCAAGGAGCCCCAGTAAAATTGGAAGTCAGTGGGAATCGGGGAGAAAACTCTAGACTGGCTGGAGTCATACCAAGCACAAAGGAAGATGGTTGTGGTTGTTGGAGGTCAATCATCTCAGTAGGGTTGCAAAATTCTGGGAATTTTTAAAAGAGGAAACTTTCCATGGGAATTTTCAGGAATTTATGGGAATTTTGGGAATTTATGGGAATTTTGAGTTTTTTTGCACACTGATAGTTTTTGTCTCTGACCCTTATATTATCTTTGTCGTCAAAATAGACATACTGTTCCATACAAATAAAAACAGGCTTTCAAAACTTTATTTAGGTTATAATTTTGAATTTTATTGAACCCCCACAAAAAAGACCCATCTAAAATAAAATAAAAAGAGCGTCAGCTTATTTAGCCTGTAATTTGTCCTTATTTTGTCCCTTTGAGTCTTCTACTCATGAGTCTTCTGAGTCTTCTACTCCTCATTGCTCCTCCTGATTCTCTGGCTCTGACGTGTCCATTTCCTCCTCTGTGTCAGTGTCTAGCTGTGTGGTGGACACTTCTGTATCTGGCTCAATAAGTTGTAGGTTCGCCTGGATAGCCACCAGTTTCTCCACTCTCTTGTTAGTCAGCCTGTTGCGCACCTTTGTATGCGTATTCCCAAAAAGTGACCAGTTTCGTTCAGAGGCCGCTGATGAAGGTGGGATTTGGAGTATCACCGATGCAATAGGTGACAGGGCCTCAGATGCACAAAGTCCCTTCCACCAGGTATGTGCACTGATATGCTTGCATGATTCCCATATCTCATCCCCATTCCAAAGACCTTGCTTGGTAGAGAACTTTGCCAGACTTCCCAGAACTTTGCCCACATCCAGATTGAGATGGTGTGAGAGGGTAGAAATCACACTGTAAGCGCTGTTGATCTGTTCTCCAGAAAGTATTGGTCTCCCAACATGCTTTGGGTCCAGCATGTATGCTGCAGCATGAATCGGCTTGACACAAAATTCTTGACGCGTCTGTATGAATTGAACAATTGCCTTCTCCTCTGCTTTGAGCAGCAGGGATGTGGGTAGGGCAATGCTGATTTGTTCTTTTAAATCAGTAAAAAGCCTGAGAACATCTGACAAGACAGCGTCATCTCCTTCAATCTGAGCAATTGCAGATGCTACTGGTGAGAGTAGTTTAAGGCTGCTAACCACTCTCTCCCAAAACACATCATCCAGCAGTATTTTCTTGATGGTGGTTTCCATATCCCCAGACTGGGATATTGCCATTTCTTGCAGCGACTCCTTACCCTCCAGAAGGCTGTTGTACATTATGACAACACCACCCCATCTAGTGTTGTTGGGCAGCTTCAGTGGAGTTGTAGGTTGCTGCAACTACCTGTTTTCCCCTGACATACTTAACAACTTGCTTGGCTCTCTTGTACAGTGCTTCCATGGTTCTCAAACCCATGATGTCCTTGAGGAGCAGGTTAAGCCCATGAGCTGCGCACCCAATAGCCGTAATATGAGGGTAGGCCTCCTCCACTTGAGCCCAAGCAGCCTTCATATTCGCAGCATTGTCAGTAACTACTGCAAAGACCTTTTGTGATCCAAGATCGTTGGATAAATGCTGCTGCATCTTTGTGGCATTCTTTACATATGGCTTTCTACAGTGTTTGCACATGTACACAGTCTTTCCATCTTTAATGCCTGGGGTAAAATGCTTCCACACATCCGACGGTAAACGTGGCATTGTTCTATGCAGAGAAATAAAGGGCATTCATCTCTGTGTCGAACTGCGGTCGATCAGCACGATTGCAACAGGGTGAGTACATTTTTGCTGATGCTCCATGTGATGGAAGCATGACCTGTACACACACGACGCTACATCACCAATAGTGTATTATTTTGTATATTTTAAATTGAAGGACAACAGAGTTCAACAAGTAACTGGTTTATTTGGTATAAAGTCTGATTTACTTACTGCATCATCACAACATCAGCAGAAAACAAAATGACTTCCCTCAGGACCCCTAACCTGGATCTTAAAAAAACTATAGCAGTCTTACAGATGCCTGCAGGCCAATCACAACTTGATATGCAAATATTACAAATAGAGGGAGCTAATCGCTCATCCAACCAATCAGGACACATTTGTTCACAGTCACACACAAAACTTGTAATTATTAAAACAAGCCAAGTAAGAAGATAAACATATATTGATTAAGAAATTCCTTAATAATTAAGATTCCATCTCTGTTAGTAATTTTAAGAGCGGACCTGTGGGGGAAAAAAAAGAAAGAAATACAAAAAAAACAATATTATGCTAGCATGTGCTTTTTTGGGCAAAATTCCCAAGCTAAACTTCCCGTGGAAAATTTCCGGAAATTTACCGGAAACTTTCCACCCCTTTGCAACCCTGCATCTCAGCCCCAGGACATTGCTGCAGGAGTTCTGCAGGGCAGTATCCTAGGCCCAACCATCTTCAGCTGCTTCATCAATTACCTTTCCTCCAAGTTACACCCCATCCTGACTTGGAAATGTATCAACGTTCCTTCATTGTCACTGGGTCAAAATTCTGGAACTCTCTCCCTAACTACTGTTGGGGTACCTTCACCACAAGGATTGCAGCGGTTCAAGAAGGTGGCTCATCACCACCTTCTCAAGAGCAAGTAGGGATGAACAATAAATGCTGGCCTTGCCAGCAACACCCACATCTCGGAACAAATTTTAAAAAAAATTGTGCACAGTACTCCAAGGTGCGATACAAGTTTAGCATGCAACTATTATTCCATTTAAGCATTTTAGCCAGTGCTACTGCAAGTAAGTAATCCCAGTTTGAAAGGACAATACCCTGCTGCATTGCACAGATGGTATCCAGAATAATAAATCAGTGACGATCTCAATTTTAAAAAAAGTGGATCTAAAAAGTGTTTCTAATGACTTATGCTTGTCCAAAAAAATCACTAGCTTTGTAAAAATGAATATGAATACCTTCATTCAAGCTTACCTAGTAGTGTTGGAATAATTTTGTTTTAAATATTTAAACTTGTATATTAAATATTGCAATATGTATTTAAATCATTGGAGTGTTTTATTCTATGAACAATAATGTATATGCGTGTAACTGGATTTTACATTTACATTAATTAATGCATGCCATGCATCTTTAAGCCCTTTCCCTATCAGTCTGGAAAATCCTCATGTAATTGACAAACACCAGATATGGATTGGGATTGTTCCAAAAGGCCCTGATGGAGCACAGTTGAGCTCTGCATATAACAAAAGGTAAGATGCAAATGCATTTATATGACCACTAATACAGAATAGTTTTAGGTTACTTGACATGGCACAACTTACTGAGCAGAAGGTTGATTTTCATAATAGACCTGTTTGCTGTCTTATGTATGTTTGAAGTGTTCATTTATAACACACAGCCTTTCCGTGGTAAAGGTAGTCAAAAAGAACATGCATAATTCACATTTCATTACTCTGATTCACACAGATGACTATTATGGCTATATTAAAGTGGCAGCTGCGCGAGAGGGAGAAACAGGTTGAGTCAAGTCCAGACTCTTGTGGGCTGCATGCTCGCTCATGCCATAACAAACATTGAGAGTTGCCTAATTTAAAAACATCTGCACATAGATCACCAATTTCCTGCAGGCACGCCACAAAAAAGCATTTAGAGATTTCAAATGTGTTGGACTTCTGGCAAAAGTGATAACACTGATCTCTGCGTAATGTGGAGAGGCTCACCAATGAATAGTTTGTGAAAGGTGTTAATAGACAATGTTGAAAATCGCAGCAATCTTAAGATAAGTACTGGGGCAACTGGGTATTGAGTATCTTAACAGTGCTGTATGTAAAGGATGTCTTTTGGGATTCTGTGTTTTTTAATTAATTTTTGGACCATTTGAACCACACCAGTGACTCCTTTTGCTAATGGTTCAGTTACATTTTAATGATTTGTGATGAGAAAACTTTCAGTAACCTATAATTCAGCAGCATATATTGTGTAATTGCACATGGGAAGTTTTATGGCTCTTAATCGTGATGGGAACTATTCTCCCTGTTTAGGTTTTCACCTGAGTACATGTCATCCCTTGGAAAAACAATGAGTAAGTAGGTGAATTTTGTTCTCAAATTGAGATTAAGTCACTGCAATTGTATAATTTTCAATGGCATGTAATATGGCTCTTGATGAGTCTTGAAAGCTGCATGCTGAATATTGATCTAATAGTCAATCTCCCCTGACATTCCCCATTGAGTTTGAGGATCCAGCCTCACGTGTAACATGTCCTGCTGGAGCTGTCAACGCTGTTGTGTTCAGTCTGCTGCTGTTCACCCAGAACGATCCCCTGTTTTGCAATCTCAAACTCAAACCTACTCCTAAGCAGCAACATTTGAACTTAATGTGAATAACAAAAGATGGAATTTAGAACAAATAAATGAAAATTGAAATCATGATTTTCCAACGTTGACTCAGTAAAATAATAATCCAGATGTCCATCTTTCATTTCGGTGTGCTTTGTTAAAATTGGCAACTTGATGTGTCATGTCCCAATAACATAAATCTCAAGCACTTTGTTAAATTGTTTGAAACTCTTGCAGTCACTAGACCAATTCCTGGTGTGTATCTAGATTTTCATTTTCTCTCTGTCTCTCTCTGGCCCAGATCTTGACTGGGGCGGGTTTTGTAAGTGGGGGTTTGGAGTTTTGTTCGGGAAACCCGAAGTCATTGGAGCGGGGGGGGGGGGGGGGAAGGCTCTCCGATGGCGGGCAGGGAAGTAGATAATGTTGGTGAGCTGGGAGGAAGCATTCCTGTTCCTCCTGGCCCACAAGCAGTCCACGAGGCCCAGGAAACCCAGCCAGCCAGATTTAACGGGGAAGACAGGTTAAGTATGAGGCACGCAGCCTCATTATATTTAAATACCCAACCCACCTCCTGAGAGCGGGTTGGTTGCCCGCCCTCTATTAAAACCGGAAGTGGGCGGGTTTTAAGATTAACATTTTTTTTACATCCCACCTAGTCCTAACCTACCTGTTTTTTGTGGTTAAAATGACTGTCTCTCTCGCTGGCTTGCTCGTGTTTTGGCTCTCGCTCGCTCTCTGGCTGTCTCTCTCGCTCGCTCTCTGGCTGTCTCTCTCGCTCGCTCTCTGGCTGTCTCTCTCGCTCGCTCTCTGGCTGTCTCTCTCGCTCGCTCTCTGGCTGTCTCTCTCGCTCGCTCTCTGGCTGTCTCTCGCTCGCTCTCTGGCTGTCTCTCTCGCTCGCTCTCTGGCTGTCTCGCTCGCTCTCTGGCTGGCTGTCTCGCTCGCTCTCTGGCTGTCTCGCTCGCTCTCTGGCTGTCTCGCTCGCTCGCTCTCTGGCTGTCTCGCTCGCTCTCTGGCTGTCTCTCTCGCTCGCTCTCTGGCTGTCTCGCTCGCTCTCTGGCTGTCTCGCTCGCTCTGGCTGTCTCTCTCGCTCGCTCTCTGGCTGTCTCGCTCGCTCTCTGGCTCTTTCTCGCTCGCGCTCTGGCTCTTTCTCGCTCTCTGGCTCTTTCTCGCTCGCTCTCTGGCTCTTTCTCGCTCGCGCTCTGGCTCTTTCTCGCTCGCTCTCTGGCTCTTTCTCGCTCGCTCTCTGGCTCTTTCTCGCTCGCTCTCTGGCTCTTTCTCGCTCGCTCTCTGGCTCTTTCTCGCTCGCGCTCTGGCTCTTTCTCGCTCGCTCTCTGGCTCTTTCTCGCTCGCGCTCTGGCTCTTTCTCGCTCGCGCTCTGGCTCTTTCTCGCTCGCGCTCTGGCTCTTGCTCGCTCTCTGGCTCTTTCTCGCTCGCTCTCTGGCTCTTTCTCGCTCGCTCTCTGGCTCTTTCTCGCTCGCGCTCTGGCTCTTTCTCGCTAGCGCTCTGGCTCTTTCTCGCTCTCGCTGGCTGGCTCGTGCTCTCGCTCTCTGGCTGGCTCTCTCTCGCTGGCTGGCTGGCTCGCTCTCGCTCTGGCTGGCTCGCTCTCGCCCTCTGGCTGGCTGGCTCGCTCTCGCGCTCTCTGGCTGGCTGGCTCGCTCTCGCGCTCTCTGGCTGGCTGGCTCGCTCGCGCTCTGCCGTGTCTGTCTCGCTGCCGGGGTCTCGCACTCTCTCTGGTGCGCTCTCGGCCTCTTGGTCTCCCCTCTGCCCACCTTGACAAATTGAACTCCTCCTTATTAAGAGCTGTGGTTTAGAACAAATTCATCATTGCAGAGTGCCAATCAAACATATGGTTCTGTACAGATTCAGCTATTCTACAGAAATAACGTTTTTGGTGAGGGGAGGTTTTCTATACATTCAAAACAAAAAGTTAAGTACTGTAAAATATTTTGAAGTGGTTCTTTACAAACCTTGTCAAAATAATTTGGATGCTTTAAATAACCTCCCAAATCAGGTACTTTGCAATTACATGTTTGTTTCCCCTCCCCATCTCCAGTTAATCTGTCTAGAGTGGTGCCAAATGGTTTATTGGTGTTCTTCCCATCATATCCTGTCATGGATAAAAGCCTCGAGTTCTGGAAGGTAAGTGACCAAACAGAGAGTTTGAGAAAATTGACCAAATTAGGTTTCTTTTAACGTATTTGAGGTCACTCTTCAATTGGCAAAAGTGAAACTGGCAGCTATTTTTCCTGTGTAAATTGCTGCCGTTTATTTATGGATTCATTAGTTTGCGTCATTTAAATGAAGTTAGAGCAAGCAGTTAACAGATTCAGTGTGTATAGTAATTTCAACAGTTTGAATTTGTGTGTACACGTGTTTGAGAACAAGTGCAGCAAGATATCTCCACATTAAGCCATCCCATAAATCAGGAAAATTATAAATCTCCTCGATTCTGTTGAAACAAATTCTAAACAAGTGCTGTAAAAATATGCAATATCCAAAGATTCCTCAATGTACAATATGCAACTTCTAGAATTGTTTTGTACATGGTGAAAAAATCTAGTCATTAGAAGCTACATGATGAAGAAAGAGTTCATAGATTCTGTTCCATTTAAATTATTCTTTCTAACAGGAGCAGGGCATTTCCAATAGAATAGAAGAGATCAAACCCATTTTTGTGGAAGCGAAGGGCAAAGGATCATTTACAGAGGTTTGATTTATTTTGGTTCTTTTTCACTGGTCTGTGGGTCTGCATTTATGATTCCATTTACTTAATGAAAAACTAAATTATCACAGCAGTTCAAGTATTCTTGGCACTTGGTGACTGAGTTTGTTTTTGTCAGAGCAAGTTTCTTACTAATGGCAAATCTGTTCCAGGCTATGGGTGCGTACTATGATAAAGTAAGCGATCCAAAGTCTAATGGAGCTTGTTTCTACGCGGTGTGCAGAGGAAAGGTGAGTAAACTAGACTCATTTGTACAGCTGTACAATCCCTCAACAAACAAATCTTGTTAGAATTGGCCAGGTAACTTTGTTGTACACATTACTAAATGAAATCCAAAATGCAATATAATGTTTTAGATTAATGATGTGGGAAGATCTACTTGCTTTTGTCACAGATCTTAATGTTGATCTCTATCTCAATGTGATTGCTGATTGTACCGGTGATTGCTGATTTTGCTAACTGAAAGTAGTGTCAGCAAATGCAAGTACAGATAGCAAGCAACAACAGCAACTTGGCCCGTTTTAATGTTGAAAAATATCTCACGGTGCATCACAGGTATCGAGGGGGCGGGGGCAGAGAAAAGGGATGCCAAATCAAAAAAATGAGGGATTATGCAGAATGATCAAAAGCTTGGTCATAGAGGTGAGTTTTATGGGGGTATTAAATGAGTAGATGTAATTGGAAAGGTCAAGGGGCTTGGAAAAGGAATTCAGTGATTGAAGGCTTGGCATCAGTACCCTGGAATAATGTGTACCTGCCTGATTCAGGTAGTGGATTGCACAGTCTGCCACAGAAGGTTGCCCCATGGCCTGAAGTGTCATCTTGGAGCCACTTCAACCCCAAAGCGACCCCACTTACAGAGAGCCTAGGAAGTGGCATCAGTAACTAGAAATAATCTAAGCCATAGGAGGTAACATGGTTCAATGTTTTCATGAGATTAACAAAATACATCAAACCATATGCAATGTCTTTGTGCAAAACTTTGGTAGTAGGTGTGTATATATAGATGTACAGTGGGTTAGTACACACTCCTTTCACCCTGCTTTGAACCCAGGCCAGAGTGATGGGATGAAACCCTCCTGACTTTACAGGTCTAAAGGTGAAGTGAGTCTGGGCAATTTGAACCCAATTAATTTATTGAAATATATGTCTTTTTGTTAGAATATGTATGTCTTTAAGTTTCTATGTTACTCCATTTATTGTTCCTTTTATGAGTTCTTTAGGCCAGCGAAGGCTTGGATTTTGCTGACATGAATGGACGAGCTGTGATTGTCACTGGTTTGCCATTTCCTCCTCGGATGGACCCTAGAGTGGTGCTAAAGATGCAATTCCTTGATGAAATGAGAGTGAAATGTGTCGGAAATGTTCGGGTACTGTATAAACAAAAATACAAAATTGTTTAATAGACCTGGCCTTTTACAACCATCTGGTTGAAAGATTTACTTAGTGCTTATGGTATTATATTTATATCCCTATTTGATGATGATCACTAATTTGTTTCTAAGTTAAACCTGTATAAAGTTCTAAATATTCTCTCTTTGAGCACTTGTCCCAAATTATAGATGCATGGGGTTTAAATGAACACATTGTGTAGACAAAATTTAACTGTTCTAATGATGGCATTTATGATAACATTTGCCTTCTGATGTGTATTTTTTGATGGAGAAGGCATGCACTATTTAGCAGTGATCCTGTTGATAATTGATTTGGAGGAAATGGGGCTATAAAGATGTGCTTTTATGCAGAATGCAATGGTTGAAAATGCCAGTCCATTTTTTTAAAAAAATCAGCATTCTATGAGCTTTGGCCTGGTGCTGCTGGCAAAATGAGTACTGGCCCAGAAATTCGGGTCGGGGGCTTCCCGCAGGTGCAAGCCCCCGACCTGCACTTACCTTGCGCGCTGGCCGTTGAGCTGTGAGCCCCTGTGGAATTCCGATCCGGGGCCTGGTCCAGCAGCCGGCGCGCAGTGCTTGCGTATCCCAGGGGCGCAGTTAGTTCGATGCGTCCCCTGGGATCACGCGGGCCATGGGCAGCCAGTCGGAGCAGGGAATGCTCCATTCATAAGTCTGACAGGAAGAGCTGTCAAGACTTATAAATACTACGGCCCCAAAATAGCACTAAACATTCAAATAGTTTTTTTTTTAAATCACATTTTTAAAATAAACTATAAATTACATTAAATAACTATTTTAAACAATTTAAATTTTTGAAAAAAATAATTTTATATTCTAACGGGGCTAAAAATAAACTTACCTTGCTTTAAAGTATTTATAAAAATAATAAGCCTGTGGAAAAAATGTTTTAATTTTAATTAATTCACCACTTACCCTGTAAGAAGCAGGCCTTGCGCCTGCTTTTTACATTTCTAAATCCTGCAGGCTTACGATCCCGGAGAAACTTGTAAAAAAAAACGTAAGTTTGATGCGCATGCGCAGCCTCCCCTGCGCACGCGTTCGACCTCTGAACCCCTTCGTTCAGAGGAACGGAAGTGCCGGTTTCCCGCGCATGCGCAGTGCATGCATGAAACCGGCACTTCCATCTGGCCCACGGGTGAGTACCCCGTGTGTACTCACCCGTGGAGACCCGAATTTCTGGGCCAGTGTTTGTTTTGGGGCAGATTGGTCATACAATATCTGTGATTTAGCTCCTCTTGCTAAGGCAGTTAATGAATTCTAGCAGTTACCCATATTTCTTTCTTGCCTTCTCTCTCCCTCTTCCCTCCCCAAATCCACCACCTTACACATTCACTCCCTCCACCACCGGTGCAACATGGCTGCAGTGTGTATCATCTACAAGGTTCACTGCAGCAACTCGCCTAAGCTTCTTTGACAGCACCTACCAAACCCGCGACCTTTACCATCTAGAAGGGTAAGAGTTGCAGGCACATGGGAACACCCACCTCCAAGTTCCCCTCCACGTCTCACACCGTCCTGACTTGCAAATATATCGCCGTTCCTTCATCGTTGCTGGGTCAAAATCCTGGAACTTCCTACCTAACATCTCTGTGGGAGTACCTTCACCACATGGTTTGCAGCGGCTCACCACCACCTTCTTGAGGGGAACTAGGGATGGGCATTAAATGCTGGGCTTGCCACATCCCATGAATGAACAACGTGGTTGAAGGGCTGGTGTGGGAAAGAGGGTTTCCTTTTCATGGGGTACTGGGACAGGAAGGAGCTGTACCGATGGGATGGGCTCCACCTGAACCGGGATGGAACCCGTGTCGGGGGGAAGGATTTACAAGAAATGAAACCAGCCGAAATATAAACAAAACAGGAAAGGAGAGCATAGGAAAGAGTAAAGTAAGGGAGGACATTGATGGCCAGGGAATAAATAGAGTTCTAGAACAGGACTGTAAAAAGATGGTTAAAAATAAAGTGAAAGGAACTGCTATTAAAAATGAGTTAAACTGTACAGCCATGCACAGTGTCCGTAATAAAACAGGGGAGCTGGAGGCAATCATGCGTTGCGTGGAACCAGACATAGTAGGGATTACTGAGACATGACTACAGAAAAATCAGGACTGGGAATTAAACATTGCAGGGTATAATATATTGAGCAAAGATAGAGAGGGAAAAGGGGGAAGTGGAGTAGCTGTACCTATTAGGGATAACATAATGGCAGTAGAAAAAAGTGACGCAGCTATCAGCAAAACGGAAATAGAATCCATTTGGATAGAGTTAAAAGATAATAAAGGATCCATCACTAATAGGGGTAGGCTACAGACCACCTTAGTGGAAGGGAGGTGGGGGAAGAAATATGCAAACAAATTAGGGAAATGAGTAAGACATGGAATAATAATCATGGGGGATTTCAACTACCCCCCTATTGGACAGAAGAGGTAGGTAAAGGGGATAAAGGAATGGAGTTCCTTCAATGTGTACTGGACTCCTTTCTAACCCAATATGTAAAAAGCCCAACAAGGGAGGATTCGCTATTGGATCTAGTAATGGGGAATGAACCAGAGCAGATAAGAGAAGTAAAAGTAGGGGACCATCTAGGCAATAGTGATCATAATACGATACGTTTTATAATAATTGAGAAGGACATAAGCATGACTAGATTGGAGAAAAGCTGATTTTGAGGGGCTGAGAACAGAACTTGGGGAAATAAAATGGGCAAACAATGATGTAGAACAACAATGGGAAATATATAAAACGGTGTTCAACAGAGTCCAGGGAAAAAACATTCCGCTAAAAAACTAGAACAAGCTAAACACTAATGAGACACCATGGATGAATAAAGCCATAAGGGAAAACTTGAGAGTAAGGAAAGAGGCATACATTAAGTACATGGGTAGCAAGGGAGAGCATGATGAGAGAGAATACAAAGAGATTAGGAGAGAAGTCAAACTAGGACGGCAAAGAGGAACCATGAAATTAAACTATCAAGGAACATGAAACAAAATAGTAAAATATTTTACAGGCACGTAAATTTTAAAAAAAGGAAGGTCGGGATGGGAATAGGGGCACAAAGGGATGGATAGTATAATACCACAGGCAGCGATAGAGAGATGGCAGAGATATTAAATAATTACTTTGCTTCAGTATTTACCAGGGAGATAGAACAGTTAGAGATGACATCGGATGATCAGACTAGTAATGAGATAACTGCATTTAAAATAAAATGAGGTAATATATTAAATAAACTAATGAAATGCAAAGAGGATAAAACCCCTGATCGGACGGATTACAGCCGCACATTTTAAAAGAATCTAGGGAAGAGATAGCAGAAGCATTACTACACATATTTAGTAATTTGTTAAAAAAAGGTGCAGTGTCATAGGACTGGCGGATATATACCTATATTTAAGAAGGGAGATAGAACATGTCCAGGGAACTATAGACCAGTCAGCTTACATTGGTGGTAGGAAAAATAATGGAATCCCTACTAAAAGAGAAAATGGAAGAACATCTAGAAACTAAAAATATAATAATAAATAGCATGGATTTCAAAAGGGAAAGTCTTGCTTGACCAACCTAATTGAATTCTTTGAAAAGGTAACAGAGAGAGTAGACAAGGGTAATGCAGTAGATGTAATTTTTCTAGATTTTCAAAAGGCCTTCGATACATAATAGACTAATTAATAAGGGCGGAATGTGGAGTTGGGGATAGCTAGCTGGCTTCAAGACAGAAAGTAGAGAGTAGGGGTAAAGGGTAACTGTTCAGAGTGACAGAAGGTGGAAAGTGGTGTTCCACAAGGATCAGTGCTGGGATCCATCACTGTTGTTCACAATTTTTATTAACGATTTAGACTTGGTATCAAAAACACTATTTCTAAATTTGCGGACGACACCAAATTAGGGGGGATAGTCAATACTGAGGAGGACTGCAACAAATTACAAGAAGACATTAATAAACTTGCAGAATGGGCATATAATTGGCAAATGAAATTCGATAAATAGAAACATAGAAAAATAGGAGCAGGAGTAGGCCATTCAGCCCTTCGAGCCTGCTCCACTATTCAATATGATCATGGCTGATCCTCTCTCTCAATACCATATTCCTGCTCTCTCCCCATACCTCTTGATGCCTTTTGTGTCTATTATGTGAGGTATTACATTTTGGTAAAAAAAATAGGGAGGCCACATATGACTTAGAAAAATGGGGTACAGGAGCAAAGGGATCACAAAGTATCGCCACAGGTTAACAACACCATTAAAAACGCAAACCATGCACTAGGGTTTATTTCTAGAGTGATAGAATTGAAAAGTAGTGAAGTTATGCTAAACTTGTATCGAACCTTGGTTAGACCACACTTGGAGTACGCGTACATTTCTGGTCGTCATATTATAAAAAGGATGTGGAGGCACTGGAGAGGGTGCAGAGAAGATTTACAAGGATAATGCCAGAACTGCAAGGGTACACCTATCGGGAAAGGATGAACAGGCTGGGTCTCTTTTCTCTTGAAAAGAGAAGGCTGAGGGGTGACCTAATGGAGGTCTTTAAAATCATGAAAGGTTTTGATAGAATAGATATAGAGAGAGTGTTTCCGCTTGTGGGGAAGAGCAAAACTAGAGGCCATCAATATAAGATAGTCACCAAGAAATCAAATAGGGAATTCAGAAGAAACTTCTTTACCCAGAGAGTGGTTGAAGCGAATAGTATAGATGCATTTAAGGGGCGGTTAGATAAGCATTTGAGGGAGAAGGGAATAGAGGTTGTATACCCTTTATGCTGATAGTTAGATGAGGAAAGACAGGAGGAGGCTCGTGTGGAGCATAAACGCTGGCATGGACTGGTTGGGTCAAATGGCCTGTTTCTGTGCCGTATATCCTATATAATCCTATGTTTAAAAAAAAATGTAACTTGCTGGTAGGAATGCTCTGTACCATTTTAAGATTTGGATAGGAAAGCAAGCATGAAAAATAAAAGAAATGAGTAATATAAAGGAAGAAACAAATAAGACTAAAAGTTCTCTAAAGATGTGATACTGGACTAGGATGAGATCTTTCTTTTGTTTAACTACATTATAGCATCTCTGCTTTCTGCCTTTGGAGGGAAGTAATTCTGTTTTCTTGTTAACAAGTATTTTGGAGGTTAAGTAGTAAATTAACTAAACAAAGCTATCGTATCTATTTGATGGAGCAATTTGTCATTAATACCTGCAAAAAATAAAGGTTTATTGTGAATATTTATAGCATGGGTGAAAGGATAAAACCATAGATAACATTTGTTGAATTGTTTTTTTTTAAAGCATTTATCTGGACAAGAATGGTACAGACAGCAAGCTTCACGTGCTGTCAATCAAGCCATCGGCAGGGTGATTCGTCATCGAAATGACTACGGAGCCATCTTTCTGTGTGATCACAGGTTTGTGTAAATAAATTAGATTTTATTTTAAAATCTTCCTGTAAAACAATACTAACAAGAAATAGTTCCAAAATTGACTAATAACATAATGCCATATGTAACTTTGTTACTAACATGTATTTTAACCTTTTTAAATCTCAGAATACAGAGGCTGAAAATATGATGTATTCTGTTCAGGCATACGAGAAGGAAGTGTGATGATTTCTGTTTATTCTTTTCCTAATAAAAAAGATTTCACCATGTGGAGAATTAGATACAAATCCGTGTTCTACCACTTGGGGGCATGCAATATTTAACCGCCATTGTGCTGTGTTTGAGTTTTAATTTTTCCCCTCGCTGCTTTACTGTCACTCACCAGCAAAATAGTGTTTCATGTTGTCAAGCATCTTCATCTCTCTAAGTCTTTGTGACTCCAAGGCCCTCTTTATCTTCACTTGCTTTTCTGTCCATTTTTATTAAAATTTAGATTTATGGGCACCGAGGTGAGGTCACAGTTGCCATTGTGGGTGCGGCCGTATGTCAAAGTGTATGAGAACTTTGGACACATAATTCGAGACGTATCTCAGTTTTTTCGTGTTGCTCAAAAAATTGTAAGTACCCCATGTTTAAATTGAACCTATAAAATGCTACAATATAATGTGTATAATACAAGTGGAAGAAAAGTAAGATGGCAATCAATTGTAAGAGGTTTTTTTTTGGAGGCTGTCTGATGTTCCTGAAATCTTTGTATCCTCCTGGAATAGTTAATAGTGCTTTCTGTCACCTTGTTTATGATGGTGTGCGAAGCTATTGATAGGGCAATAGATCTTTAACACCTTCCTCCTTTTGTGTCTTTTACCGTCATGATGTTTTTCTTCCATGCACCAATCCTTCCAAAGAGAGCAGCGTGGTTTTAATTGCATGAAGTAATTTGTGTCTGTAAGTAGTTTTAGCTTTTTTGTTATGAAATTAGTTTAGTTGTAGTTTTAAAGTCTTTTTTTTAAACATGTGACACCCCACCTAACAGCCTAGCTGCAAACCAACCAAAGTCTTGGCACATTCCAGTACATTTTGTGAAATAAACTCCTTTAACTGTGACGCTGAAAGTTTATAATACTGTTTAACAGATCAGTTTTCAACAGCTCAGCACTAGCAAAGTTAATTACAAAATGTAACCTTGTTGCGTATACCATATTAAAATGATTCTATCCAAGAAAACAAGTGCTTGCAATTCTCCTCAAGTATGAATTAGTTATCGGCTTTTGTGAGCAGAAAGCAGATGGCTGTTGCATCAGAGAATGCATCAGCCATCTGTCAACTCCGCCATTGAGATGCCGGATTCTCCGGTTCCCCAACTGTTGAAGCCTGCAGGAAGAAACAAAGGTAAATAAACATTTTCTATCACTTTTCACTCACCTCACATACTTACCTCTCTACACTTGCACCCACCACTCACCTCTACAGCGCACTTTTGCACCCCTCCGACTCCCGCAGACCCACTGCTCGCCTCCATGACCCTGGTGGGGTTTCCCGACGTCGGGAAGCCCGCGCCTCTGCTGGAAAAATGGGGATAATCCTCTTAACCCGTCTCCTGGGAAGATGGCTTGGGGGTGGGATGAGTACCCGCCCCCAGATTCTGCCATTTTCCCGGCAGTCCCGCCTCCCCAGGGGTGTCAAAAATCGCACCCATAGTTTTTCAGAGAGTGACGCAGGCACAACGAATGAATCACCACCTTGTACGTTGTCAACTTTCCATTGGAAACAATTCTATTTCTCCAGGGAAAGTTCTAAATCAATGCTTTTGTGATGTAAAATTTGGCAGAAAGTTATCCCCAAATACAACTTTCATGTACCTCTTGGTACTAGCTCAGAGTTGCCTTCATAGAGGTCAGCTTCAGGTGTGGCTTGAGACCAGGGAGAAAAAGAGGAATTTAATGCGCTCAAAAAGTGTGAATTGAGTTTATATAAACCCTTGGAGCAAAAAAACTTGCAATCTTAACTAAATGAGTATTTGATTTTATAGTTGGTGTAAAAAGACACGCACACACATCTCGACATTACTGAAAATAAATATTCCAAACGCAGCACGATGCATTGCTCAGCCACAATTTTACATACGAACCTACGAATTAGGAGCAGGAGTAGGCCACTCGGCCCTTCGAGCCTGCTCTGCCTTTCAATAAGATCATGGCTGATCCGATTACTCCACATTCCCGCCTACCTTCGATAACTTTTCACCCCCTTGCTTACCAAGAATCTATCTACCTCTGCCTTAAAAATAGTCAAAGACTCTGCTTCCACCGCCCTCCTGAGGAAGAGAGTTCCAAAGACTCACGACCCTCTGAGAAAAAATTTCTCATCTCTGTCTTAAATGGGCGACCCCTTATTTTTAAACAGTATCCCCTAGTTCTAGATTCTCCCACAAGAGGAAACATCCTCTCCACATCCACCCTGTCCAGACCCCTCAGGATCTTATATGTTTCAATCAAGTCACCTCTTACTCTTCTAAACTCCAGCGGATACAAGCCTAGCCTGTCCAACCTTTCCTCATAAGACAACCCGCCCATTCCAGGTATTAGTCTAGTAAACCTTCTCTGAACTGCTTCCAACGCATTTACATCCTTCCTTAAATAAGGAGACCAATACTGTACACAGTACTCCAGATGTGGTCTCACCAATGCCCTGTATAACTGAAGCATAACCTCCCTACTTTTGTATTCAGTTCCCCTCGCAATAAACGATAACATTCTATTAGCTTTCCTAATTACTTGCTGTACCTGCATACTAACCTTTTTGCGATTCATGCACTAGCAGACCCAGATCCCTCTGCATCTCGGAGCTCTGCAATCTCTCACCATTTAGATAATAAGGAAACTTTGTGCTATCCGGCACTGACGGGACCGAGCTGTTGCCGTCCCATCAAAACTGCCGGTCAAACCAGCGCTAAGGTTGAAACATACAGAGATTTTGAGCTCCGTATCTGGCAACAAACCCTGTTGCTTAGCAACAGCTTCTAAACAGTCGGCCGTACCTTGCAAGCGTCTCTGCAGCTTAGCAACAGCTTCAGCGAGACCTTGCAGAGCCTGACTGGTGGAAAAAAAAGCATCGAAAAGAAAAAAAACCTAACGAAACGGCTCCTGATTTTTGCCGGTGGCTCGAGCATTCCGGACAGTTAACCTCCGGATAAACCAAAGTTTCCTGTATGCTTTTTTATTCTTCCTGCCAAAATGGACAACTTCACATTTTCCTACATTATACTCCATTTGCCAGATCTTTGCCCACTCACTTAACCTATCTATATCCCTTTGTAGCCTCCTTATGCCCTCTTCACAATTTACTTTCCGACCTATCTTTGTGTCATCAGCAAATTTAGCAACCATACCTGTGGTCCCTTCATCCAAGTCATTTATATAAATTGTAAAAAGTTGAGGCCCCATCACTGATCCCTGTGGCACACCACTCGTTACATCTTGCCAATCATAAAATTACCCATTTATGCCTACTCTCTGTTTCCTGTTAGCTAGCCAATCTTCTATCCATGCCAATATGTTACCCCCTACACCATGAGCTTTTATTTTCCGCAATAACCTTTGATGTGGCACCTTATCGAATGCCTTCTGGAAATCTAAGTACAGTACATCCACCGGTTCCCCTTTATCCACAGCACATGTCACTTCCTCAAACAACTCCAATAAATTGGTTAAACATGATTTCCCTGCACAAAACCCCATGTTGACTCTGCCTGATTACTTTGAACTTTTCTAAATGCCCTGCTATAACGTCTTTAATAATAGCTTCTAACATCTTCCCTATGACAGATGTTAAGCTAACTGGCCTGCAGTTTCTTGCTTTCTGTCTCCCTTTTTTGAATAAAGGCGTTACATTCGCTATTTTCCAATCTAATGAAACCTTCCCCAACTCTAGGGAATTTTGGAAAATTAAAACCAACGCATCCACTATCTCATTAGCCACTTCTTTTAAGACCCTAGGATGAAGTCCATCAGCCTGCAGCTCCAACAATTAGCTCAGTACCACTTCCCTGGTGATTATAATTTTCTTGAGTTCCTCCCTCCCTTCCATTTCCTGATTTATAGCTATTTCTGGGATGTTACTTGTATCCTCTATAGTGACGACCGATGCAAAATACAGGAAACTCTCGTTTAAACGGTACATAAATATCCGAAATTCTCTTAATCGGCAAAATTCATACTCCGCAAACACCTCAATAACCGGAAATGAGTCCGAGTCTCCCGTGGTGGCTGAGTTAGTCAGTGTGGGTAGTTCTCCAAACTGCCACTACTCGGCTTCTTGGCACTGTCAGAAGTCCGAACACCTCAATAACATAGAAACATAGAAACATAGAGATAGGAACAGGAGTAGGCCATTCGGCCCTTCGAGCCTGCTCCGCCATTCAATGAGATCATGGCTGATCTTCGTCTGAGATCATAGCTGATCTTACCAGTTCAGTACCCCGTCCCCGCCTTTTCTCCGTAACCCTTAATCCCCTTAGCCTTCAGAAATATATCCAATTCTCTCTTGAAAATATTTATTGAATTAGCCTTCACAGCCCTCTGTGGCAGGGAATTCCACAGGCTCACCACTCTTTGAGTGAAGAAATTCTTCCTCATCTCTGTTTTAAATGATTTGCCCGCTATTTTTAGACTGTGGCCCCTGGTTCTGTGCTCCCCTGCCATTGGAAACATTCTCTCTGAATTCAGCCTGTCCAGGCCTGCCATAATTTTATATGTTTCGATGAGATCCCCTCTCAATCTTCTAAACTCCAGTGAGTACAAGCCCAAACTATTCAATCTCTCCTCGTAGGTCATTCCCGCCATTCCAGGTATCAGCCTGGTGAATCGCCGCTGCACTCTTTCCATGGCAAGAACATCCTTCCGCAGATGGGGCGACCAAAACTGTACACAATACTCCAGATGCGGTCTCACCAGCACCTTGTACAGCTGTAGTAAGGTATCCCTATTCCTATACTCGAACCCCCTTGATATGAAGGCCAACATACCATTTGCCTTCTTAATCGCCTGTTGCACCTGCATGCTCTCCTTCAGTGACTGGTGCACAAGAACACCCAGGTCCCTCTGCACTTCCCCATCTCCCAATCTATTGCCATTTAGATAATAATCCACCCTCCTGTTTTTACAGGAGTCTGACTCTTTGTTTGTTAAAAATAGCCTCGGTAGATAACCCTCTCCGTTATCCGGAATTTTTAATCAACCGGCTCCATCCCGGTCCCGTTGGTGCCGGATACCAGAGAGTTTCCTGTACCTGTTCAATTAAACTGCCATCTCCTTATTTTCCATTATTAATTCCCCAGACTCACTTTTTATAGGACCAACACTCACTTTGTTAACTTTTTTTTTTCTTTTTAAAATATCTATAGAAACTCTTACTATCTGTTTTTATATTTCTAGCTAGCTTTCTCTCGTACGCTAACTTTTCTCTCCTTATTAATCTTTTAGTCATTCTTTGCTGTTTTTTATATTCTGTCCAATCTTCTGACCTGCCACCCATCTTTGCACAATTATATGCCTTTTCTTTAAGTTTAATACTATCTTTAACTTTTTTAGTTAACCACGGATGGTGGGTCCTCCCCTTGGAATTTTTCTTTCTTGTTGGAATGTATATATTCTGTGTACTTTGAAATATCCCCTTAAATGTCTGCCACTGCAACTCTATTGACCTATCCCTTAACCTAATTTGCCAGTTCACGTTAGCTAGCTCTGCTTTCATGCCCTCATAATTGCCCTTATTTAAGTTTAAAATACTAGTCTTGGACCCACTCTTCTCTTTCTCAAACTGAATGTAAAATTCAATCATATTATGATCGCTGCTACCTAGGGGTGCCTTCACTATGAGGTCATTAATTAATCCTATCTCGTTGCACAATACCAGGTCTAGTATAGCCTGCTCTCTGGTTGGCTCCAGAACGTGCTGTTCTAAGAAACTATCTCAAAAACATTCCATGAACTCCTCATCTATGCTACCTTTGCCCATCTGATTTTTCCAGTCTATATGCAGATTAAAACCCCCCATAATTATTGCCGTACCCTTCTGACAAGCTCCCATTATTTCTTCCTTTATACTCCATCCTACCATGTGGTTACTGTTAGGGGGCCTGTACACCACTCCCACAAGTGACTTCTTGCCTTTATTATTTCTCATCACTAGCCAAACCGCTTCTACATCCTGGTTTCCTGAACTTAGGTCATCCCTCTCTATTGTGCTAATACCATCATTAATTAACAGAGCCACCCCTCCACCTTTTCCCACCTTCCTGTCCTTCCTAAATGTCATGTACCCTTCAATATTCAGGTCCCAATCTATGTCATCGTGCAGTCATGTTTCTGTAATGGCTATCAGCACAAATAGAAATAAATAAATATAATCTATCAGTTCATCTGTTTTGTTTCGAGTGCTACGTGCATTCAGATGCAGAGCCTTTAGTTTTTATTGTGCTTTTATTATTTTTGTAACCTCTAGCCTTATCTGTTGATTTACTCTTAGATTTGTACTCTGTCCCTTCCTGTCACGGTCTGTTTATCATTTCCCATATTAATACCTTTCTCTGTTGCTTTGTCGCTAATCTTTGAATTACCATATCTTCCCAAATTTGATCCCATGCCCCCAATATTTAGCTTAAAGACCTCTCTACCGCCCTAGTTATACGATTCGCCAGAACACTGGTTCCAGCACAGTTCAGGTGAAGGCCGTCCCAACGATACAGATCCCACTTTCCCCAGTACTGCTGCCGGTGCCCCAGGAATTGAAACCTATTTCTCCCACACCAGTCTTTGAACCACGCATTCATCGCTCTAATTTTATTTACCCTATGTCAATTTGCTCGTGGCTCAGGTAATAATGCAGACATTATCACCCTTGAGGTTCTGCTTTTTAATGTAGCCCCTAGCTGCTCATACTCTCTCAGCAGAACCTCTTTCCTAGTTCTACCTATATCGTTGGTACCTACATGGACTACGACCACTGGCTCCTCCCCCTCCCACTGCAAGTTCCTCTTCAGCCCAGAGCAGATGTCCTGAACCCTGGCACCGGGCAGGCAACACAGCCGTGTGGACTCTCGCTCTTGGCCGCAGAGAACTGTATCTATCCCCCTGACTATGCTGTCCCCAATTACCACTACATTCCTATTAACTCCCCCCGCTTGAATAGCTTCCTGTACCTCGGTGCCATGGTCAGTTTGTTCATCCACCCTGCAGCCACCGCTTTCACCCATACAGGCCGCAAGGACCTCAAACCTGTTGGACAATGGCAAAGGCTGAGGCTCCTCCACCTCCTGGGTCCCCATACCTGCCTCACTCGCAGTCACATCCTCCTGTCCCTGACCACTGACCAAATCAGAAGACCCTATCCTAAGGGTTTGACTGCCTGCTGGAATAAAGTGTCCAGGTAATTTTCCCCCTCCCTGATGCATCGCAGTGTCTGCAGCTCGGCCTCCAGCTCATCAACTCTGAGCCGAAGCTCCTCGAGCCGTAGACGTGTTCGTCCTGGATCACACTGGTGTCCAGGAGCTCCCACATACTACAGTCGCCTGCCCTGCCATCTTTATTGAGTCTTAATTCATTTATTTTTATTAATTAATCCTTACTACACCTAAAGAGATTTATTACTGCTAGTAAACTAGTACTATTGAAACCTTACAGTTACTAATAAATTTCCTGGGCTTTAAAAGATAAGGGAAGTGAGCAAAATACTCACCAACCAATCACTTACCCTTTTCCCTGTGATGTCACCTTTTATTTTTCTCCAAATGCAGTCGGGGGGTGTCACAGAGCCGAACACCCGCTGGTTCTCTGTCCCCTCTTGTGCTGCTTTTTAACTCCTGCTCTTCTGGAAGCTGACAAAGATAGAAAAACAAAGGAACACGTCCCTCCCCGAACTCCCTCACTCACAAAACTCGCAGCTTTACACTCTGTTCCGGGCTGCACTCCGTTTGATATTGTACGTCTTTGAGATTTTATTGCTGCAAAGTAGATTACTTGACTAATATTTAACTCTTCAAACTTTCACACATTTTAAAGCATTTCAGAAATTACAAATTCAAGTTTTAAAAAAATGTTTTCATCATTTTGTTTTTTTTTCCTCTTGCATCCTTTTTAACCTTAATGTGTACCAACTTCTTCAAGCTAGGGAAGCGGAAAGCAGGATGCCTATCCTGCTTGTATGGTAATTATTAACATTAATGGCCCAGATTTGCAGTGCTAATGATAGTGAATCTGTCAGTGTACGCTGTCATTACACCTCTGAAAGTGACAGCAACTTCTGGAGTCAGCGCATGTGCAGATAAACATGGAACTCCAGAAGTTGCTGTCAGTCATTCCCTGCTTCTCCACAGGTTGCGATGTGGAACTACCCAGAGCCGGCAATCAATTCAAATCACAGTTCCTGACAAACTTCCCCTATTACGCTGAAATATTGCTGTTAAACACCCCCCCCTCACCCCAAAAAGGTTAAGCCTTTTTGAAAGAGGTGTAACTGGGTTTTTAATGGCGTATTGACTGCTGAACAACTGTTCTGGCCCTGAAAAACTAACTTTATATTTGTGGGTTGTCAAATTTTTCCATTAATATGATAAGAATTACATGGCTTTTAAAATATTTTTTTAAGTTTATGATATTTCAGCTTCTACCTTAATCCTATGTGTATGTCGTTATATTTATTTTGCTCTCTGTAAAATTTATAAAAAGTAAATTATAATCTGTGCATTTTATTTCCTGGTTTGCTGTCTGAGAATTCTGCAATGCAATTGGCTGCTTAGTCTGCTTGATCACATCACTGTTGCTGGATGCTGGAGATTCGCTTGATTTTTGTGCCAGATTCAGACTAAGGTCGGGAGAGCTAAACTTGACGCCACGGAGATCGCTAGATCATTGTGGGCAACTTTCTTCGAGGTCAGCGGCGAGCACAGTCGCTTCGCCGCTGACCGCAAATTCTGGGCCAGTGCTTGGTTGTCTTAAACCAGGCAATGTGTTGAGTTGTTCCCTGACGCCGCACCCCCCCCATCCCCTAAAAAGGCCACTTCACCTACTGACCCAGTAAAGTACTGCTGAAACTCATCACAAGATCATTAGAGCTTGGCTTAGAATCAGACCACAATTGCATCATTGTGAAGCGAGAGTTTTAATTGCTCTTTTCTGAGTATTACATGAAAGATAGTATGTGCGCACTTCTAATTAAATGTTGATACACATTTATAGGTTTGAGTCCCAAGTCTAATTTGGAATTTGTTGTGGTTGTTAGAGGCCAGCCATCGCTGTAAGAGTTCCTCGGTAATGTCCTAGGATCAGCAATTTTCAGCTGCTTCATGAATGACCTTCCCTCCAACATAAGGTCAGAAGTGGGGACGTTCTCTGATGATTGCACAGCGTTCAGTTTCATTCGCAATTCCTCAGATAATGAAGCAGTCCATGCCCGCATGCAGCAAGACCTGGACAACATTCAGGCTTGGGCTGATAAGTGGCAGGTAACATTCGTGCCCCACAAGTGCCAGGCAATGACCATCTCCAACAAGAGAGAGTCTAACCACCTCCCCTTGTCATTCAACGGCATTAACTTCGTCTAATCCCCCACCCTCCACATCCTGGGGGTCATCATTAACCAGAAGCTTAACTAGACCAACCACATAAATACAGTGGCTACAAGAGCAGGCCAGAGGCTGGGTATTCTGCGGCAAGTGACTCATCTCCTGACTCCCCAAAGTCTTTCCACCGCCTACAAGGCACAAGTAAGGAGTGTGATGGAATACTCTCCACTTGCCTGGATGAGTGCAGCTCCAACAACACTCAAGAAGCTCGACACCATCCAGGACAAAGCAGTCCGCTTGATTGGCACCCTACCCACCACCTTAAACATTCACTCCCTGCACCACCGGCGCACCGTGGCTGCCGTGTGTACCATCTACAAGCTGCACTGCAGCAACTTGCCAAGGCATCTTCGACAGCACCTTCCAAACTTGCAACTTTTACCACCTAGAAGGACAAGGGCTGGAAGCGCATGGGAACACCACCACCTTCAAGTCACACACCATCCTGACTTGGAAATATATTACTGTTCCTTCGTCGTTGCTGGGTCCAAATCCTGGAACTCCCTCCCTAACCGCACTGTGGGAATACCTTCACCACACGGACTACAGTGGTCAAGAAGACGGCTCACTACCACCTTCTCGAGGGCAATTAGGGATGGGCAATAAATGCTGGCCTTGCCAGTGACACCTGCGTCCCATTAATTTTTTTTTTTAAATTTAAATACTGCTTTTTTTTATATTTCCTGGTATGCAATAACTGTGGGGGGGGGGGGGACTATAATCTTGTGTATGCTAAATTCCTTTGTTTCATTTTTTAAATTAAGCAATTTATTCAAGACAAGTGAGCACTGATTCCCAAATCTCATGATCTTGGAATGTAATTATTCCCCCTCCTCCCATTTTATGAATTAACTTTGTCCGATTTTTAATCACTTCCCCTCTGTTCTTGTACCTGGTGCTACGTCCATACCTCTGAGACAGAACTCAGAGGAAACTATGCTCTAATCTACTCATTATGTTGCATTGCAGCCTAGAAAACCCACATGTTTGTACATTAAGGATAATTGTACAAAACCACACTCCTGACCTGGAGCCTTGCATACTGGGAACGGATGGAAAATCATGATGAGCCTCAATTCCCATTATGCTCTCCTGATGACTGATACTCTGTATTGGGAGTGCAGTTTCTTGATGTTACACCTTGTAGTAATAGATGACTCTTAATTGGCAGTTTCAGTGGTTGAGCTTTTGACTCCTTACTGAAAGGTGGCTTGAAAGAAAAAGAAAGACTTGCATTTATATAGCGCCTTTCACGACTTCAGGACGTCCTAAAGCGCTTTACAGCCAATGAAGTACTTTAGAATTGTAGTCACTGTTGTAATGTAGAAAATGTGGCAGCCAATTTGTGCACAGCAAGCTCCCACAAATAGCAATGTGGTAATGACCAGATAATCTTTTTTTTTAGTGATGTTAATTGCAGGATAAACATTTGCCATGACCGGGGATAACTCCCCTGCTCCTCTTCAAAATAGTACCATGGGATCTTTTACGTCCACCTGAGAGAGCATACAGTGCCTCGGTTTAATGTCTCATCCGAAAGATGGCACCTCTGACAGTGCAGTACTGCACTGGAGTGTCGGCCTAGATTTTTTGCTTGAGTCTCTGGAGTGGGACTTGAACCCAGAACCTCTGACTCAGAGGTGCGAGTGCTACCCACTGAGCCACAGTTGATACAGTAGTCCATTTTCCATTATTTGGCTGAATTCCACCAGCTCTTGGTCAGGTTGCTTAATGCAATACTATGATGAAATCAGTATTTTTATCCTAAGATGTGTATTTTAACCCATATTGTATTGTGTACATGTAATGGACCGTATTTTCCGATCGGAGGTTTCCCACGGGTGGAGGCCTGCGATCTGGAAAAATCTACGCCCTTGCCTGAGGGCTCCCGGGACGCACACGCTTCCGATCCTGGGCCTCGCCAAACTCCAAGTGCGCAGGGTCCACGTATCCCAGGGGCGCATGCAGTTCGCAGCATTCCTGAGATCACGTGGGCCATGGGGAGCCAATCAAAGAAGGGAATCTCTCTTCATACACTTGACAGGAAGACCTGTCAAATATATGAATGGAGATCACCCCAAAAACATAGTAAAACATTAAATAATTTTTTTTAATCACATTTTTTAAATGACTTGAAATTACAATAAATTAAATATTTTAAACAAATTTATTTTTTTGAAAAGAATAAAGTTTTTTACGTGGCTAAAAATAAACTTACCTTTTTTAAAGTATATTTAAATGATACATCGGTGAATTTTTTTTTTTTTTTACTTTTTTTCCACTCTTATCCTGGTTGCCTGCTTTTACCTGACGTAAGAATTGTAAGGGTTTTCTGCGGGTGGAGGGTCTCCAGAAAGCGGAACTATCCGCCCGCAGAGGTCCTTCTCTAGAGCAGCCTGAGGATCTGCCAAGACCATTCTTGACAGATCGGAAATGCTGGTTTTCAGCGCCTGCGCAGTGCATGCCTGAAACCGGCATTTCCGATGTCCCTGCGGGTGAGTACACAGCGTGTACACACCCGTAGGGATTGGAATATCTGGGCCATTGTGTTTAAGCTGGTTCAGGTGGACATTAAAGATGTCATGGCACTATGAAAAGAACAGGAGGTTGTCCAGGAGTCCTGATGACTCCACTGATCAATTGCCATTTTCAGAACCTTGCTGTGTGTAACGTGGATGCCACAGTAATTGCACTTCAAAGGAATTCATTGCATATGAAGTGTTCAGGGATGTTTCTGAGATATAATGAGCTGCTTTATAAATGTACGCTTTTTTCTGTAAGATATAAATTATATAATCCTTTTAAGGATTCAAAATAGAGTCAAAAGGTTTCCTTGAATGTACAAACAGTGGGTCTGGGCTGAAGCCAGAATAATCTTTGTTTCTCCAGTTAATCAAATTATAGATTCTTTGAAAGACTGGGGTTCCTTCCATTCTGTTTACATTTCATCAACCCAAATGGGATCACGGTTTTATTTACTGTCCGGTATGAAAAATAGACACTTTGAAATGTTAATTTATGCAGATTGCCAGACTGGAGAAAATGGACTTAAGATAGACAAATCTCCAGGACCTGATGATTTCGGCCCTATAGTTTTAAAAGAAATAGGTGAAGAAGTTGCAGATGTGCAAGTCATAATTTTTCTTTTTCAAAGCTCTCTAGATTTGGGAATTGTGCCTTTGGATTAGAAAATTGTAAATGTCATGCCATTATTTAAGAAGGGAAGGAGGGAGAAACCAGGTAACTACAGACATGCCAGTTTAAGATCAGTTGTGGGCAGGTTACTGCAGTCTATCATCAGGGACGGAGTGACTGAGCACTTGGACAAGTCTAAGCTGATCAGTCGAAGAGTTCAGTAGGTAGCACTCTCAACTCTGAGACAGAAGGTTGTGGGTTCAAGTTCTACTCGAGACTTGAGCACAAAATCTAGGCTGACACTCCAGTGCAGTACTGAGAGATTGCAGCACTATCGGAGGTGCCGGCTTTTGGATGAGACATTAAACCGAGGCCCCTTCTGCCCCCTTGGATGGACATAAAAGATCCCATGGCACTGTTTTGAAGAAGAGATGGGGAATTCCTCCCTGGTGTCCTGGCCAATATTTATCCCTCCAACCGACATCATTAAAACAGATTGTCTGGTCATTATCACACTGCTGTTTACAGCTGTCCGTAAATTAGCTGCCACATTTCCTACATTATACAATGTACAAATTCAAGTTGTTGTTATTGTAAATTACAACAGTGACTACAGTTGAAAAGTACTCCATTGACTATAAAGTCCTTTGAGACATCCTGACATCATGAAAGGCGCTATATAAATGCAAGTCTTTCCTTTTTATTTTGGCCTCTTCTGAACTGATTCTCCTCTTGTTTTAAAATTTAGTATACTCAATATGTTGCTCTGTCTCACTGTTTCTATGTATTGTTCAACCTGTAAATAACCTATTAGTTTTAACTTGTACATATTGGTCTGATGGCATGGTGTATGCCACTTCACAGGAGAGCATGGCTGACTTCCCGCGTGATCTGTGTACTATATACTGTAATTAAGGGGTAATTACTAATTCTGAGCATGCTACGCCACACATGGCACATATAACGATGCTGGTTTTGGATCTGAGGAGAAACATTTCCATACAAAATGGGATTTTTCATGAGGCCAAGACAGAAGTGAGAAAGCCCAAACTGTAACATCCACTTCCTAGCAGGGTAACAACAAATGTCCACTATGTCTCCTGTCAGCTACTTGTGCCATTTCATTGATAACCTAAGGGCAATCTAGTGCCAACCTGATCCACGTTCCTGGCTGGAGGGAGAGAAGGAGGTCAATCTACATTGTCATATGCAATTACTTATTGACTAGTCCATAATTGATACCAACTAAGTAGCTCCTTCTTGAGTCTGGAGAACCAAAATAGAGCATCTATGCAGGGAAGGTAAAATCAATTTGAAATGCCCCTTACTAAGTTAAATTGTTTTATAAACTATTTTAGAATTTTTTTTACATTTTTATATAGCTGGCACTAATACTTTGTATTAAAGAGATCCCCCAGTACCTCCCTTTGCCTTTAAACATTATGAAGTTCTAATACTTGTACTAAAGAACATGATTCTTATGGATTACTTAAATGAGTTTATATGCTGTAAGATGAAAAAAAATATTTGCAAGAACATTAAAATATGGGCTTCTTACTTTAATAGTATTTCTGTTAAACAAATAGATGCCTCCACCAAAACTGAAGATGGGGTCTTGCAATGGCCAGTGTTCGGGGGTAAATTCAGCTGCCTCGTCCTTGCCTGCTGTCTCTAGCCTAAGTCTGAAGAAAGCAAAAACTTTAGATTCTCATGTCCCAAGTCTCAAAAGAAGGCGCGCCGGTACAGTATATTTTCTATATTGCTGTTAATTTCATTTGCAGTAACCATCAATGGCCTAGGTATTGATGTGTGTGTGTCGGGGATCGATTTCTAGTCATTTTAAATAAAATCGAGGCTGCCAATAAATTAACTACCAAAATAACATTTCAATCTTTTTAAAAGGAAAAGTCATGCACTTTTATAGGTAACAATGCCAACAAAAGGCTCGGAAAAAAGATGTGTTAAATTCAGTCGTATTTATTATAGAACTAGTCAAACTTCTGTAGCGTTAGACATGGGGGAGTCGAGACCAAGTGTAATATTCTGTTACAATAGCAAAATACTGCGGATGCTGGAAATCTGAAATAACAGAAAATGCTGGAAACACTCAGCAGGTCAGGTAGCATCGTGGAGAGAGAAACCGAGTTAACGTTTTGGGTCGATGACCCTTCGTCAGACCTGGAAAAAGTTAGAGAAGTAACAGGTTTTTATCAAGTGTGGGATAGGGTCAGGGAGGTGGGGAGGAAAGAACAAAAGGGAAGGTCTGTGATGGGATGGAAGGCAGGAGAGATTAAGACAAAAAGGATGATGGTGCTAGGCAAAAGGAGATGGTAATGGGGCAAGTTGAGAAACAAAAGATGAGTCTAGATGAGGTGTAAATAGTGATGGCAGAATCATCAACAGCTACCATGTGAGAAAAAAAGGGGGGGAAAATATAGGGGCAGAGGTTGTGGTCTGAAATTGTTGAACTCCTTGTTGAGTTTGTAAAGTGCCTAATCGAAAGATGAGGTGCTGTTCCTCAAGCTTACGTTGCGCTTCGTTGGAACAGTGCAAGAGGCCGAGGACGGAGAGATCAGAGTGGGAATGGAGCAGAGAATTAAAGTGACAAGCGACCGGAAGCTCGGGGTCATGCTTACAGACTGAACGGAGGTGTTCCGCAAAGTGGCCACCCAATCTGCGTTTGGTCTCCCCAATGTAGAGGAGACCGCATCATGAGCAGCAAACAGTATACTAAATTGCAAGAAGTACAAGTAAATCACTGTTTCACTTGGAAGGAGTGTTTGGGGGCCTGGACAGTAGGCAGGGAGGAGGTAAAAGGGCAAGTGTTGCATCTCCTGCGCTTGCATGGGTAGGTGCCGTGGGAAGGGTGATAGAGGCGTGGACCAGGGTGTCATGGAGGGAGCAGTTCCTTCGGAATGCTGAAAGGGGAGGTGAGGAAAAAGATGTGTTTGGTGGTGGGATCACGCTGGAGGAGGCAGAAATGGCGGAGGATGATCCGTTGAATGTGGAGGCCGGTGTGGTGAAAGGTGAGGACAAGGGGAACCCTATCGTGGTTCTGGGAGGGAAGGGAAGGGGTGAGAGCAGAAGTGCGGGAAATGGGACAGACACGGCCGTGGGCCATGTCAACCACAGTAGAGTGGCATCCTCGGTTGAGGAAAAAGGAAGACATATCGGAAGCACTAGTATGGAAGGTGGCATTGTCAGAACAGATGTGGTGGAGACGAAGAAACTGGGAGTCAGTGGGCTTATAGCGGATGTTGGTCGATGGCCTATCCCCAAAAATGGAGACAAAGATGTCAAGGAAGGCAAGAGTCAGAGATGGACCATGTGAAGATGAGGGAAGGATGGAAATTGGAAGCAAAGTGAATGAACTTTTCTAGTTCAGGGCGAGAGTAGGAAACTGCACCAATACAGGCATGAGTGTACCGGAAAAAGAAGTGAGAGAGGGGACCTGAGTAGGACTGGAACAAAGAATGTCCCACATATCCCACAAAAAGGCAGGTATAGCTAGGGCCCATGCGGGTTCCCATAGCAACACCTTTAATTTGGAGGAAGTGAGTGGAGTCAAAGGAACAAGTTCAGCCAGGCGGAGGAGGGTGGTGGTGGATGGGGACTGGTTGGGTCTCTGTTCAAGGAAGAAGCGGAGCGCCCTCAGGTCGTCATGGTGGAGGATGGAGGTGTAGAAGAGGGATTGGAAGAGGAGATGGTTGGGGCCAGGAAACTGGAAACTGTTAAAGTGGCGGAGGGCGTCGGAAGAGTCGCAAATGTAGGTGGGAAGAGACTGGACAAGGGGGGAAAAAAATAGTTGAGATAGGAAGAAATCAGTTCCGTGGGACAAGAACAAGCTGAAACGATGGGTCCACCAGGGCAGTCCTGTTTGTGGATGTTGGGAAGGAGATAGAAGCGGGCTGTGTGGGGTTGGGGGACTATGAAGTTGGTGGCCGTGGAGGGAAGATCTCCAGAGGAGATGAGGTGAGTGACAGTCTTGGAAACGATTGCTTGATGTTTGGTAGTGGGGTCATGGTCCAGGGGGAGATAGGAGGAGATGTCAGAGAGTTGGCGATCAGCCTCTACACGGTAGAGGTCGGTTTGCCACCCTTGTCAGCAAGTTTAATGACAATGTTAGGGTTGGATTGGAGAGAACGGAGTGCTGCAAGTTCTGAGGGAGGTAGGTTGGTGCGAGTGAGGGGCGAAGAGAAATTGAGACGGCCGATGTCACGCCGGCAGTTAGCAATGAAAAGATCTAGCGAGGGTAAGCGGCCAGAGGGAGGGGTAGAATGAGAATTCTGAAAGCAGGAGAAAGACTTCTGGCCAAAGAAGTGGGCACGGAGACAAAGGTGACGGAAAAAGAGCTCGGCATCATGCCAAGCTCGAAATTCATTGAGATGGGAGCGTAAGGGGGTGAAGCTTAGGCCGTTGCTAAGGACTGATCATTCAGGGCCAGAGAGGGAAAGGTCAGAGGGGAATGGTAAAAACACGGCAGGGGGTGAGATTGTAATAAGGGATGGGGTCAGAGGAAAGTGAGCTGGAAGACGGTTCCGGAGGGGTGTTGGTGTCCAAGAGTTGTTGAAGTTTACGGTCCTTGACATCTGAAAGGAAGAAAAAAAGTTCTCTGTTGAAGCGCCGGATGAGGCGAAGGATGAAATGGAATTGTGGACCAGGACAGCTTTGAGATAGAGTGTGTCGGTGCTGCTGAAGAGAGAGGTTGAGAGTCTTCATGTGGCAACATTAAATAACCTGTACAATAAGGTACGGTTACTTTTAGCCCCTTTAAAACATTTAAATGTATTTTTCAAAAAATTAAAGGGGGGCAGTGGTAGGGGTTATATGTGGGTTAGTGGTATTAATTAGTGTTTATGCACAGTGGGGGGATGGGGACAGGAGTTTGTGAGTGTGTGCTCTTTTAGTTGCCTTTCTGATTCTGTGGTGTGAATGTTGGACTTTCCCCCCATTGGTTTTATGAGTTTACTTCGTGAGGTGCTGCTCTGTTCCCATATTTCATCTCAGTGGTGGTTGTTTGGTTCCAGATATGATCTGGATTAGGGAGTGTGGCATGGTACCTATGTTTCCATTAGTAATGATCGTTGGAGTTCTTCTGCTGGCCCAGCACTGGTCCAGTTCAGCTCATTGTTTTCTAGTCAGTGCTGGGAAGAAGTGTAATTACTGCTGAGTGGGGTGGGGGTGGGGATGGGGATTTACGCTGGGTTTTCAGGTCCATGCTATGAGCGGCTGTTTGGAATGTTGCTGATTCGATTTATTTTCTGCTGAGCTTTAAACTGTTGGTTTCCTGGACCACAAAGATTGTTCGGCAGCTGCTGCATTTTCGGTCTTTACTTAATTCCGCCTCCTGCTTCTTAATACTGCTGTTCAATTCTCGCTCGAGATTTGCGGAGACCCACAATTGTGTTTTTGGCCACAGCTTTGCATTCAGACTGCACTTACTGCCTTCCAGTAAGTTTTAACGGTTTCTAGAAGATCACAATTGAATTATTTTTTTAGGAAGCAACACCATTTGATTACCCCTCGAGGGCCCATGCTGATCTACATTAGCTGCCATCCCCAAAGGTCCCAAATTAAAAAAATCTCATCCTTGTGTTTAAAGCCCTCCATGGTCTTGCCTCTCCTTACTCCTGTCACCTCATGTAATACTAGAATTTTGGGCCCCCAGCCCCATCCACATCAAACTCTCTTCCTGACTCTGGCCTCTTGTGCATCCCCCTGCCCCTCTATCTGCCCCACATTACCAGCCACCCTTCAGCCATCTATGCCCTATGCTCTGAACTTCTGTCCCTAAGCACCTCACCCTCCCTCTTATTTAAGACCCTCTTTAAAACCCACATCTTTAATCAGGTTTCTGGTTACCCCTCCTAATCTCTTCTTTGGCTCAGTGAAGTGTGTTGAGATGTTTTTCTATATTAAAGGTGCAAGCTGTTGGTTTTTCATTTGATGCCATTTTCAATGTTTTGAAGCATATCCATTTAGACTGGGGTTAAAACCTAAAACTACTTATACTGTATATCTTTTTTAAATTGTGAGGCTAACAACTCTCCACCCCTTCCAAAAAAAAGTTATTTGACTGTTTTAATTATTGCTAATTTGTATTTATTTATTTGTGTACAGATGATGTTGAACCTTCTGGGGGTGATGCCATGGCCAAACTTTGCATTGAATACGAGAGAGACACTGAGAACACGAGAAAGAAACCTGTGAGTCTCCTCGATGCTTTAGAACACAGTGAACTAAAGACCGATGAAGGCATATTCCTAGGTGGAAAAAAGGTAGGATGTGTACCTGACTGAAATATTTTTGCAACTGAAACAGCTCTTATCAAAGTCACAAATGACATCCTATGTGACTGTGACAAAGGTAAACTATCCCTTCTTATCCTTCTCGACCTCCCTGCAGCCTTCGACACGGTTGACCACACCATCCTTCTCCAACGCGCCTCCACTGTCGTCCAGCTGGGTGGGACTGCACTCGGATGGTTCCATTGTTACCTATCTAATCACAGCCAGAGAACCACCTGCAATGGCTTCTCTTCCTGTTCCCGCACCGTTGCCTCTGGTGTTCCCCAAGGATCTATCCTTAGTCCCCCTCCTATTTCTCATCTACATGCTGCCCCTCGGTGACATCATCCGAAGATTCAGCGTCAGTTTCCACATGGACACTGACGACACCCGGCTCCACCTCACCACCATTGCTCTCGACTCCTCACTGTCTCTAAATTGCCAGACTACTTTGTCCGACATCCAGTACTGAATGAGCAGAAATATTGGGAAGACCGAAGTCATTGTCTTTGGTCCCCGCCACAAACTCTGTTCACTAGCCACCGACTCCATCCCTCTCTCTGGCAACTGTCTGAGGCTGAACCAGACGGTTTGCAACCTTGGTATCATATTTGACCCTGAGATGAGCTTCCGATCACTCAGACCGCCTATTTCCACCTCTGGAGTTCATCTGCTGCTGAAACCCTCATCCATGCCTTTGTTACCTCTAGACTTGACTATTCCAATATACTCCTGGCTGGCCTCCCACGTTCTACCCTCTGTAAATTTGAGGTCATCCAAAACTCGGCTGCCCATGTCCTAACTCGCACCAAGTCCCGTTCACCCATCGCCACTGTGCTCGCTGACCTACATTGGCTCCCGGTTAAGCAACATCTCAATTTCAAAATTCTCATCCTTGTTTTCAGTTCTCTTCATTGCCTCACCCCTCCCTATCTCAGTAATCTCCTCCAGCCCCACAACCCTCCAAGATATCTGCGCTTCTCTAATTCTGGCCTCTTGAACATCCCTGATTATAATTGCACCGCCATTGGTGGCCATGCCGTAAGCTCTGGAATTCCCTTTCTAAACCTCTCCCTCTCTTTCCTCCTTTTAAAACCTATCTCTTTGACCAAGCTTCTGCCCTAATATCTCCTTATGTGGCTCGGTGTCAAATTTTGTTTTATAACGCTCCGGTGAAGCGCCTTGGGTCATTTTATTACATTAAAGTCGCTATATAAATACAAGTTGTTGTTTAGTTATGCAGGTAGACTATCCTTTATCCGAAAACCTCGGGACCAGCCGTGTTTCGGTTTTCGGAGAATTTCGGATTTCGGAAGGTGGGTCGGCGGGGGGTCGTGCGCACCTTAGGAAAGGTTATACTTGCCTTAGAGGGTGTGCAACATAGGTTTACTAGACTGATTCTTGGGATGAAGGGATTGTCATATGAGGAGAGATTGAGTAGACTAGGCCTATATTCTCTAGAGTTTAGAAGAGTGAGAGGTGATCTCTTAAGGGGCTTGACAGGGTAGATGTTGAGAGGATGTTTTCACTGCCTCGGGCATCTAGAACTAGGGGTCGGCCATTTAGGAGTGAGATGAGGAGAAGTTTCTTCATTCAAATGGTTGCGAATCTTTGGAATTTTCTACCCCAGAAACAATAACAACTTGTATTTATATAGCACCTTTAACATCGTAAAACATCCCAAGGCGCTTCACAGGAATGTTATAAAACAGGGTTCTGACGAAAGGTCATCGACCTGAAACGTGTTTCTGTCTCCACAGATACTGCCTGACCTGAGTATTTCCAGCATTTTCTGTTTTTTTATTTTGTTATAAAACAAAATGTGATACCGAGCCACATAAGGAGATAATAGGGCAGATGACCAAAAGATTGGTGAAAGAGGTGGGTTTTAAGTAGTGTCTTAAAGTAGGAAGGAGAGGTTTAGGGAGAGAATTCCAGAGCCTAGGCCCTTGGCAGCTGAAGGCAGGGCCACCAATGGTGGAGCGATTGAAATTGGGGATGCTCAAGAGGCCAGAATTAGAGGAGCCCAGATGTCTTGGAGGGTTGTGGAGCTGGAGGAGATTACAGAAATAGGGAGGGGTGAAGCCATGGAGGGATTTGAAAACAAGGATGAGAATTTTAAAATCGAGGCGTTGCTTAACT
Organism: Somniosus microcephalus; assembly: GCF_052327205.1. Taxonomy (NCBI): domain Eukaryota; kingdom Metazoa; phylum Chordata; class Chondrichthyes; order Squaliformes; family Somniosidae; genus Somniosus; species Somniosus microcephalus. The sequence goes on from NC_140999.1 coordinate 150,407,183, forward strand.
GGGAGCCAATGTAGGTCAGCAAGCACAGGGGTGATGGATGAACGAGTTTTAGATGACCTCAAGTTTATGGAGGGTTTAACGTGGGAGGCCAGCTAGCAGTGTGTTGGAATAGGCAGATCTTGTGGTAATAAAGGCATGGTTGAGGATTTCGCAGTAGATGAGCTGAGGCAGGGATGGTTCCGGACCATGATCCGGAGGTGGAAATAGGCGGTTTTAGTGATGGTGCGGATATGTGGTCAGAAGCTCATCTCGGGGTCAAATATGACGCTAAGGTTGTGAACAGTCTGGTTTAGCCTCACAGTTGCCAGGGAGAGGGATGGAGTTAGTGTCTTGAACGGAATTTGTGGCGGGGACCGAAGACGATGGCTTCGGTCTTCCTAATATTTAGTTGGAGGAAATTTCTGCTCATCCAGTACTGCGGATGCTCAGTCGTTGTGTATATTCAAGACTGCTGTGGCTGCTCAGTCGTTGAGTATATTCAAGACAGAGATCGATAGATTTTTGGATGCTAAGGGAATCGAGGATTATGGGGATAGTGCAGGAAGGTGGTGTTGAGGTAGAAGATCAGCCATGATCTTATTGAATGGCAGAGCAGGCTCAAAGGGCTGAATGGCCTACTCCTGCTCCTATTTCTTATGGAATGCTGCCCTTTTTCCATTGCTTTTACACTTTTCCAATAATGGATTGCCCAAAGCTTCGCACAATACTCCAACTTAGGCCTAATTAAGATCTTGTACAAATTCAACATCACCGTTCCAGCTTTTGTATTTTAGATACCAGTCAAAAATTGTGTTACCTAGTTACACAGCAACCTTCAATAAACTGTATATCTGCATACCAAGGTCCCTCTACTCCATTTAAAATAGTGTATTTCTTTTCCCTATTCTTATTTCCAAAATGTATTACTTCACATTTTTCGACATTGACCTGCACCGGCCATCTAGCTGCCCAACCTGGTAGCCTATGTCCTCCTACAGTCATGCATACTCCTTGTTATAATTTGCCATATCGTCCCAATTTTGTGCCATCAGCAAATTTCAATACTGTTCCTTCAATTCCTAAATCCAGATCATTTATGTATATAAATAAGAGTAGCCTCAACACAGATCCCTGTGGCACACCACTCATGCTGTCTTTCCAGTCCACAAAAAATATTTTCCCCTATCATTTGACTTCTGCCTTCCAACCATCTCTCTTATTCATGTGGCCATATTCCCCTTAATTTTAAGTATTATTGGCCCAGAAATTCGGGTCGGGGGCTTCCCGCGGGTGCAAGCCCCCGACCTGCACTTACCTAGCGCGCTGGCCGTTGCGCTGTGGGCCCGCGTGGGATTCCGATCCTGGGCCTCCTCCAACTGCCGGCGCGCAGTGCTTGCGTATCCCAGGGGCACAGTTAGCTCATGCGTCCCCTGGGATCACGTGGGCCATGGAGAGCCAATGGTAGCAGGGAAGGCTTCATTCATAAGTTTGACAGGAAGAGCTGTCAAACCGATAAATACTATAAGCCCCAAAACATCACTAAAACTTCAAAAAAAAATGTTTTTTTAAATCACATTTTTAAAATAACTATAAATTACATGAAATAACTATTTTAAACAATTTAAATTTTTGAAAAAATTAATTACATTTTCTAACGGGGCTAAAAATAAACTTACCTTTAAAGTATTTAAAAAATAATAAACCTGTGGAAAAAATGTTTTAATTTTAATTAATTCACCACTTACCTTGTTATAAGCAGGCCTTGCGCCTGCTTTTTAAAAATGTAACTCCTGGAGACTTACCCTCCCGGAGAAACCTGCAAAAAAAACGTAAGTTCGATGCGCACGCGCTGCCTCTCCGGCGCATGCGTTCCACCTGTCAACCCCTTCTTTCAGGGGAACGGAAGTGCCGGTTTCCCGCGCATGCACGAAACGTGCACTTTCGTTGGGCCTATGCATGAGTACCCCGTGCGTACTCACGCGTTGGGACCCGAATTTCTGGGCCATTGTCTTTGTCATAAGTCTCTTATGTGCTACCCTATCAAATGCTTCTGAAAATCCATATAAATCACTTCCACTGCATTTCTTTACCTATCCTCTCTGTAATTGACAAACCTTAAATACTAATCAACCTTTTGGATATCTGTGCAGTCTAACCCTTATTAACTTCTTGTTCTCTAACTGCTTGGTAATTTTATCCCATTTTATAGACTCTAATAGTTGACCAACAACTGAAGCAAGATTAAAAGGCCTATAATTTCCTGGCTTATCTCGGTCTCCTTTTTTGAAGAGTTGGCCACACTCCACTATAATTTTGGGAAAATTATAGCCCGAGCTTCTGCTATTTCTTCTCTAATTTCCATCAGGATCTTCATATGTAAACTCAGTTCTCAGTAATTTGTTTACTGTAAGTCTGATTTAAATTCTTTGGTACACTCTCTCTCTCACACACACACTCTCTTTGAATAATAACCCCGGGTGGTCCTGCAGTTTCAACATCCACCTCTTCTATGAAAACTTATTTAGTATTTCTGGCATTCCCTCATATGTCACAAGCTCACCTCCTTCATCTCTTAATGGCTCTATCCCTACTTTGATTATTCTCTTACTACTAATGTGCCTATACAAAACTTTTTTTAATTGCCCATTTCTGTCATAGTTATCTTTCATCTACCTCTTGGCTTTTTTGAGATCTCTCTTTGTAGCTTTCATATATATTCTTTACATTTGTCCTGGTTTTATTTATTATCTGCTCCCTAAGCGCTCAATGCTTTTTTTTTTTTTAAAACAGTTTCAAATTTGATCTATTCATTCATGGAACTCTGCATTCGATACACTCATTATGTTTCCTTATTGGAACATACAAAATTTCTATCCTTTTCATCTCCTGTTTAAATATTTACCATTGCTAATCTACAGTTTTGTCACAAAAATAAACCTAAAAAGGTGACTCAACCGTGGATAACGAGGGAAATTAGGGACAGCATAAAATCAAAAAAAAGGGCATATCAACTGGCAAAAAAAAGCACCAGACCGGAAGATTGGGGGCAGTACAAGATACAGCAAAAGAGGACAAAGGGATTAATCAGGAAGGGGAAAATAGAATACGAAAGTAAACTTGCAGCAAACATAAAGACAGACTGCAAAAGCTTTTATCGGTATATCAGGAGGAAAAGACTGGTAAAATCCCAAGTCGGTCCCTTGCAGTCCGATTCGGGAGAATATATAATGGAGAATAAGGAAATGGCAGACCAATTAAACTCATACTTTGGTTCTGTATTCACAAAGGAGGACACAAACAACCTCCCAGGAATATCGGCAAACATAGGGACTAATGAGAGGGAGGAGCTGACAGAAATTAGTATCTCTAGGGATATGGTGCTGGGTAAGTTGAGGGGACTGAAGGCCGACAAATCCCCGGGGCCTGATAAACTACATCCTAGGGTACTTAAGGAGGTGGCCCTGGAGATAGCAGATGCTCTAAGGATCATCTTCCGGAACTCCATTGACTCGGGAACAGTACCCGTGGATTGGAGGGTAGCTAATGTTACCCCAATATTTAAAAAGGGGGGTAGAGAGAAAGCAGGGAATTATAGACCAGTAAGCCTTACATCGGTTGTGGGCAGAATGCTAGAGTCCATTATTAAGGATAAAATAGCAGAGCACTTGACAAATGGGGAAAGGATCGGACAGAGTCAACATGGATTTACAAAGGGTAAATCGTGTTTGACTAATCTGCTGGAATTTTTTGAGGAAGTAACTGGTAAAATAGATGGGGGAGAGCCAGTGGATGTGGTGTACCTTGACTTCCAGAAAGCCTTCGATAAGGTTCCACACAAAAGATTATCATGCAAAATTAAGGCTCATGGGATTGGGGGCAAAGTATTAACGTGGATAGAGAACTGGCTGGCGGATAGAAAACAGAGAGTTGGAATAAACGGCTCGTTTTCGGAGTGGCAGGCAGTGACCAGCGGGGTGCCGCAAGGATCTGTCCTGGGACCCCAGCTGTTCACAATATATATAAATGATCTGGATCAGGGAATTGGATGCAATATTTCCAAATTCGCTGACGACACTAAACTAGGAGGAGGGGTGGGCTCTGATGAGGATGTCAGGAGGCTACAGTGCGATTTGGACAGGTTGGGGGAATGGGCGGATACGTGGCAGATGCACTATAATGTGGATAAATGCGAGGTTATCCACTTTGGGGGTAAAAACAGGAGGGTAGATTATTATCTAAACGGCAATAGATTGGGAGATGGGGAAGTGCAGAGGGACCTGGGTGTTCTTGTGCACCAGTCACTGAAGGAGAGCATGCAGGTGCAACAGGCGATTAAGAAGGCAAATGGTATGTTGGCCTTCATATCAAGGGGGTTCGAGTATAGGAATAGGGATACCTTACTACAGCTGTACAAGGTGCTGGTGAGACCGCATCTGGAGTATTGTGTACAGTTTTGGTCACCCCATCTGCGGAAGGATGTTCTTGCCATGGAAAGAGTGCAACGGCGATTCACCAGGCTGATACCTGGAATGGCGGGAATGACCTACGAAGAGAGATTAAATAGTTTGGGCTTGTACTCACTGGAGTTTAGAAGATTGAGAGGTGATCTCATCGAAACATATAAAATTATGGCAGGCCTGGACAGGCTGAATTCAGAGAGAATGTTTCCAATGGCCGGGGAGCACAGAACCAGGGGCCACAGTCTAAAAATAGTGGGCAAATCATTTAAAACAGAGATGAGGAAGAATTTCTTCACTCAAAGAGTGGTGAGCCTGTGGAATTCCCTGCCACAGAGGGCTGCGAAGGCTAATTCAATAAATATTTTCAAGAGAGAATTGGATATATTTCTGAAGGCTAAGGGGATTAAGGGTTACGGAGAAAAGGCGGGGACGGGGTACTGAACTGGTAAGATCAGCTATGATCTCAGACGAAGATCAGCCATGATCTCATTGAATGGCGGAGCAGGCTCGAAGGGCCGAATGGCCTACTCCTGTTCCTATCTCTATGTTTCTATGTTTTACTTGCCAACTTTTCTTCCATTTAATTGGGGCAAAGTCTTTCTTATCTTGCAACAATTTGCTTTTTACAGTCAAGTGTCCTTGCTTTTGACTTTTTCTGTTCTAACATTGAACCTAACTACAGTAAACTCTTGTTTAAATGGCACCTAATCAACTGGAATTCTTTAATAACCGGCAAAATAGATAACCGGTAATCTTGCCGAATCCATCCATTTTTCGTTTTTCCGAGTCCGAGTTTCCCGCGGTGGCTGAGTTAGTCACTGGTTTTTATTTTTTTTGTGTTAAAAATTGCCTACCTCTCTGTTAATCCGGAATTTTTAATCAACTGGCACATTCCGCTCCCGTCGGTGCCAGATACGAAAGAGTTTATTGTATATTGTGTGATTACTGCTTCTCAAATGTTCCCCCTTCTTTTAGGTTACGTAACTTCTCTGCCTGATTACTAAGAAGCAGGTCAAGGTGTTTCTTACCTTGTTGAAGTGCCAAATAAGGTCCTGAACGCATTGCAAAAAAAAACTCCCTTCTCATCACAAATGTTCTCCATAACCCAGTCTATGTTTGTATCATTCTAATTTCCTACAATTAGAACTATAGTGTTAATACATCTCTAATTTGTCTAAGGATTTCATCCTCCCCTGATCATATTAGATTAAACCCTCCCCCATAGCTCTATGTAATCTTCATGTGAGCTCTATTTTGTAGACTGGCCCATCAGCACAGCTTGCTCTAAAGCTGTTCCCAGTGCCCTTTACACAGGCACTTGGGAGAAAACACCCTATTCGGGACTCGTGTTTGTGGTTAACTGCTCTGCCTGATTACTAAGAAGCAGGTCAAGGTATTTCCTTCCTTGCTGCAGTGCCAAATAAGGTACTTGTGCCATGACATTGCTTATACTTTCTCTCAAAAGTTGCCCTCCTTGTCTGTGTCCTAGGTATCCAGCACTGTATGCCTATTAGACAGCTTCAGACCCCAGGAGTTTCCTGCACTGTCTCTACCTGTCCTCACCACACCCACAACGATCATTCCCTTTGTTTCCTTTGCCTCTTTAGCCGTGGGGCGACCACCTGCTGCAATATGCGTCCCGGGATCTCTTCCTCCTCTCATAGAATCATAGAATAGAATAGTACAGCACAGATGGAGGCCATTCGGACCATCGAGTCTGCGCTGGTTCTTTCGAAGAGCAATCCAGTTGATCCCACTCCCCAGCTCTTTCTCCCCATCCTTGCAATTTTTTCTCCTTCAACTTACCAGAAGTTGTGGGGAACCAAGGGCCTAATGAGATTGAGGAACTTAAAATCATTAGTATTAGTAAGAAAAAATACTGGAGAAATTAATGGGACTAAAAGCTGACAAATCCCCAGGACCTGATGGGCTACATCCTAGGGATTTAAAAGAGGTGGCTGCAGAGATAGTGGATGCATTGATTTTGATCTTCCAGAATTCCCTAGATTCTAGAACGGTCCCCATAGATTGGAAGGTAGCAAATGTAACCCTGCTGTTCAAGAAAGGAGGGGGAGAGAAAACAGTAAACTATAGGCCAGTTAGCCTGACAACAGTAGTAGGGAAATTACTAGAATCTATTATCAAGGAAGTGGTAACAGGGTACTTGGAAAATCACTATGATTAGGCAGAGTCAACACAGTTTTATATAAAAGAAATAGTGTTTGACAAATCTAGTAGAGTTTTTTGAGGGTGTCACAAGCAGGGTAGATGAGGGGGAACCAGTGAATGTGGTGTATTTGGATTTTCAGAAGGCATTCAATAAGGTGCCACAAAAGGTTGTTACACAAGATGAGGGCTCATGGGATTGGGGGTAATATATTAGAATGGATTAGTAGGAATAAACGGGTCATTTTCAGGATATCAAGGTGTAACTAGTGGGGTTCCGCAAGGATCAGTCCTTGGGCCTCAGCTATTTACAATCTATATCAATTACTTAGATGAGGGGACCGAGTGTAATATATCCAAGTTTGCTGATGATGCAAAGCTAGGTGGGAAAGTAAGCTGTGAGGAGGACACAATGTGGCTGCAAAAGGATATAGACCAGTTAAGTGAGTGGGTAAGAAGGTGGCAGATGAAGTATAATGTGGGGAAGTGTGAAATGCACTAAAATAGTCTTTTGTCAAAAAAACTTCAGTTCACCATTTATATTAGGTGATCATTAACACTGAACAAAGTGGTTTGGTAGGAAGAATGGGAAAGCAGAATATTTATTAAAAGGTGAGAGACTAGTAAATGTTGGTATTCAGAGGGATTTGAGGGTCCTTGTACATGAATCACAGTTAATATGCAGGTACAGCAAGCAATTAGGAAAGCAACTGGTACGTTGGCCTTTATTGCAAGAGAGTTCGAGTATAAGAGTAAGGAAGTCTTGCTGCAATTATATAGGGCTTTGATGAGATCACACCTGGAGTATTGTGTACAGTTTTGGTCTCCTTAGCTAATGAAGGATATACTTGCTTTAGAGGGGGTGCAACAGCGGTTTACTAGATTGATTACTAGGATGAGGGGATTGTCCTATGAGGAGAGATTGAGCAGAATGGGCTTATATTCTCTGGAGTTTAGGAGAATGAGAGGTGATCTCATTGAAATGTATAAAGTTCTTAGAGGGCTTGACCGGACCGGGTAGTTGCTGAGAGGTTGTTTACCCTGGCTGGAGAGTCTAGAACTAAGGGTCATAGTCTCAGGCTAAGGGGTCGGCCATTTTGGATTGACAAAAGGAGAAATTTCTTCACTTGGATGGTTGCGAGTCTTTGGAATTCTCTATCCTAGAGGGCTGTGGATGCTCAGTCTTTGAGTATACTCAAGACTGAAATAGGTAGATTTTTGGAAATCAAGGGATATGGGGATAGGGTGGGAATGTGGAATTGATGTAGAAGTTCAGCCATGAGCTTATTGAATGGTGGAGTAGGCTTGAGGGGCTGTATGGCCTGCCTACTCCTGCTCCTATTTCTTATGTTCAAGTATTTATCCAATTCCCTTTTGAAAGCTACTATTGTATCTGTTTCTACCATTCTATCCGGCATTGCATTCTAAATCCTAACCGATCGATGCGTAAAATAGTTTTTCCTCATGTCGCCTCTGGTTCTTTTGCCAATCACCTTAAATCTGTGCCCTCTGGTTAGCGACCCTTCAGCCATTGGAAACAGTTTCTCTTTACTTACTCTATCTAAACCCTTCATGGTTTTAAATGCCTCTATCAAATCTCCTCTTAGCCTTCTCTGCTCTAAGGAGTACAACCCCAGCTTCTCCAGTTTATCCACATAACTGTAATCCCTCATTCCTGGAACCATTCTAGTAAATCTCTTCTGTACCCTCTCCAAAGCCGTGGCATCCTTCCAAAAGTGTGGTGCCCAGAATTGGGTGCAGTACTCTAGCTGGTGCCGAACTAGTGTTTTCTATAGGTTTAGCATAACTTCCTGGCTTTTGTACTCTATGCCTCTATTTATAAAGCCCAGATCCCATATGCTTTATTAACTGCTTCGTTAACCTGTCCTGCCACCTTCAAAGATTTGTGCACAATCAGCCCCAGGTCTCTCTCTTGCACCCCCTTTAAAACTGTACCATTTAGCTTGTGTTGTCTCTCCTTATTCTTCCTACCAAAATGTATTGCCTCACATTTTTCTGCGTTGAATTTCATCTGCCATGTATCCACCAATGTTCCCCCTGATTTTTTTGGGTGTGCGGTCCCTTTAATGGGCTGCGCAGCCCATTCATGCAGCACGAAATCTCCGATTTGAAAAGCCGGTCCCGGGTTGCGCAGGACCTCCAGACAGCTGCGCAGCTTAAAGGGAACATTGGTGTCCACCCACTCCACCCAGCCTGCCCATGTCATCTGCAAATTTTGAAATTGTGCCCTGTACCCCCAAGTCCAAATCATTAACGTACATCAAAAACTGCAGTGGTCCAAGTACTGAACCCTGGGGAATGCCACTGTATACCTTCCTTCAGTCCGAAAAACAGCCATTCCCCACAACTCTGTTTTCTATCCCTTAGCCAATTTTGTATCCATGCTGCTACTGTCCCTTTTATACCATGGGCTTCAATTTTGCTAACAAGCCTAATATGTGGTACTTTTATCAAACACCTTTTGAAAGTTCATGTACACATCAACTGCACTGCCCTCATCCACCTCCTCTGTTACCTCATCAAAAATCTCAAATCAGATTAGTCAAACACGATTTGCCCTTAACAAATCCATGCTGGCTCTCCTTTATTAGTCCATACTTGTCCAAGTGGCTGTTAATTTTCTCCCGGGTTATTGTTTCTCAAAGCTTCCCCACCACCGACATTAAACAGACTAGCCTGTAATTGCCAGGTTTATCCTTTTTTTTCTCATCGAGTATCCTGACATCCTCCTCATTTACCGTAGCTTTGTCAAAGTCCTCTTCTTTGGTAAACACTGATGCAAAGTATTCATTTAGTACCTCAGCCATGCCTTCTGCCTCCACCAATAGATCTCCACTTTGGTCCCTAATCAGCCCCACCTCTCCTCTGACAACTCTTTTACTGTTGGTATGCCTATAGAAGACCTTTGGATTCCTTTTATGTTAGCTGCCAATCTATTCTCGTACTGTCTCTTTGCCTCTCTTATTTCCTTTTTCACTTCTCTGTACTTTTTATATTCAGCCTCATCCTCCCTTGTATTATCAAGCTGACATCTGTCATATGCACCCTTTTTCTTCTTCATCCCACTCTCTAACTCCTTTGTCATCCAGGGAGCTCTGGCTTTGGTTGCCCTCCCATTCCCCCTTGTGGGAATGTATCTAGATTATGCCTGAACCATCTCCTCCATCCTGCCGGTCTTCGACTTAAATTTGTCCGGGCCAGATCCCTCTTCAATTTGCTGAAATTAGCCCTCGTCCAGTTAAGTATTTTTTTCTAGATTGCTCCTTGTCCTTCTGCATAACTAATCTAAACCTTTTGATATGATCACTATTCCTGAGATGCTCCCCTACTGTGACATTCCCCATTGACCCACTTCATTCCACAGGCCTAGATCCAGCAATGTCTCCTTCCTCGTTAGGCAGGAAAATTGCTGATCAAGAAAATTCTCCTAAACATCCTTCAGAAATTCCACCCCCTCAAGGAAAACCCAAAGGTGTTTTATAACTAGGATAACTAAAGAAAGAGTAGGGCCTATTAGAGACCAAAAAGGAAGCTTGTGTGTGGAGGCAGAAGATGTGGGTGTGGTTCTTAATGAATACGTTGCGTCTGTCTTCACAAAGGGGAGGGACGATGCAGACATTGTAGTTAAGGAGGAGGAGTGTGAAATATTAGATGTGGTAAACCTGGTGAGAGAGGAAGTATTAAGGGGTTTAGCATCTTTAAAAGTAGGCTCGGATGAAATGTATTCCAGGCTGTTAAGAGAAGCAAGGGAGGAAATAGCGGAGGCTCTGATCATTTTTTAATCCTCTCTGGCTACAGGTATGGTACTGGAGGACTACTAACGTTGTACTGTTTTTCAGAAAGGGATAGAGCAAGTAATTACAGGGCAGTCAGCCGAACCTCGCTGGTGGGTAAATAGTTGGAAAAAATTCTGAGGGTCAGTGTTAATCATCATTTAGAAAGGCACAGATGAATCAAGGACAGTCAGCATGGATTTGTTAAGGGAAGGCCGTGTCTGACTAACTTGAGGTACCAGAAGAGTTGATGAGGGTAGTGCATTTGATGTAGTCAACATGGATGTTAGCAAGGCTTTTGATGAGGTCAGAAAAGTAAAAGCCCATGGGATCTAAAGGAAAGTGCTAAGTTGGATCCAAAATTTTTACAGTGGCAGGAAGCAAAGGGTAATGGTCAACAGATGTTTTTGTGACTGGAAAGCTGTTTCCAGTGGGGTTCCGCAGGGGCCAGTACTAGGTCCCTTGCTTTTTGTGGTATACATCAATGATTTAGACTTCAATGTAGGGGGCATGATTAAGAAGTTAGCAGATAATGATACAAAAATTGGCCGTGTGGTTGATGGTGAGGAAGAAAGCTGTAGACTGCAGGAAGAGATCAATGGACTGGTCAGGTGGGCAAAAAGTGGCAAATGGAATTCAATCTGGAGAAATGCAAGGTAATGCATTTGGGGAGGGCTAATGAGGCAAGGGAATAGACAATAAATGGTAGGATACTGAGAAATGTAGAGGAACAGAGGGACCTTGGAGTGCATGTCCACAGATCTCTGAAGGTAGCAGGACAGGTAGATAAAGTGGTTAAGAAGGCATTCGGGATGCTTTCCTTTATTAGCCGAGGCATGGAATATAAGAGCAGGGAGGTTATGCCTGAACTGTACAAAACGCTAGTTAGGCCACAGCTAGAATACTGTATACAGTTCTGGTCACCACATTACAGGAAAGATGTGATTGCACTAGAGAGAGTACAGAGGAGATTTACAAGGATGTTGCCTGGCCTGGAGAATTTTAGCTATGAGGAAAGATTGGATAGGCTGTGGTTGTTTTCTTTGCAACAGAGGAGGCTGAGGAGTGACTTGATTGAGGTGTATAATATTATGAGGGGCCTAGATAGAGCGGATGAGAAGGACCTATTTCCTCTAGCAGAGAGGTCAATAACCAGGGGACATAGATTTAAAGTAATGGGTAGAAGGATTAGAGGGCAGTTGAGAACTTTTTTCACCCAGAGGGTGGCGGGGGTCTGGAACTCACTGACTGAAAGGATTGTAGAGGCAGAAACGCTCAGCACATTTTAAAAGAATTTGGATATGCACTTGAAGTGCTGTAACCTACAAGGCTACGGACCAAGAGCTGGAAAGTGGGATTAGGCTGGGTAGCTCTTTTTCGGCCGGCATCTTGTTTTCTCCTTTCAGCACAAACTCCCTGTCCGTGCATCACTCAGTCGGGCTCTCCACTCCTGCTCCTGCTGTTTTGACTGTTTCTTGAGCCTGCATGTGTGCTGTACTTTCTGAACTTATCCTTTATTTTTCAATCAAACAATTATTGTCGATCGAGCAATTGAGTGCTGTTCCAAAAGCCTTGTAACATTTATAACAACGCTTATAGCTACAAATAGATTGCAGCATAATAATAGTATGGAACTTGCATATGTGTAGCACTTTTCACATCCACGGGACTTTCTAAAGCACTTCAGTCAATGAATCACTTCTAAAGTGTGTCACCTGTTGCTTTGTAGGTAAATGTGACAGACGGTTTGCCTTTTATTTGTATTTCTTTAGACTGTTAGGATGTCAACAATGTCTCTTAAACATCTGACTGGTGAGCAGCGGGGAGGCAGGAAAAAAATCACGCTCGTTAGTAATCATGTATGTATTTTCATTTTTTCTTCATTATTACTTAAACCTTTTAGCATTTCATTTAGCGGCACAATTTCCTCAAGAGTAGCAACACCGTTTCAATTTACTTCCCCTAGCATGAAATTTTATTTGAAATTAATTTTGACTATTTTGTTGTTGTGATTCTTTACACGAGTTGCTTTATATGTACACTCTGTCGTTATAGCCCACATTGCATCGTTGTTTTTGGCAGTCTTAATGGCTGTTGGATGTTCATGCAGCTTAATAATTCAGTGTTTAGCGAAGACTTTCAGTAGAACACCTATTTCATTCAATTAGTGAGGAAGTTCCTAAATATAAATATCTTCCTCATTATTTTTAAAATACAAATATTTGAATTTAGTTAATTCTAAAAGGTGGTGGTACTAGTTTTTTGGAAGTCTGCATACCTGCAAATAGAAATGTATTAAAACCCTTCCCACCTACCCCACAATGCTAGAAACTGTTGTAATCCACCAGTGCTGAATTTTTTAAGTTGTTAATGTCCCTGCCCATTTTATTTCTTTCACTTTGAGGAATTATGTTTAATTGAAATCCAGTCTCTGTATATAATAATAAAGGCTTCCACAAGGAAAATATTCATAGCATAGCTGTTGTGTGGCAGAAACTTTTTTCCCCCCACTCCTTACTTAAATGTTGATAACTTTTTTCATAATCCTTTCCGCAATAAATTACATTATTTGACAGAGTGAGGTTGATTTATTATTTTTTGTTTAGGAATTTGATGTGTTGCCACCATCTGAGAAGACAAAAGCAGAAAAGGCTAAATTTTTCATAGTAGCTGTAAAGGAGGCGCTCAGCAAGGCTAACTATGAGCGCTTTACAGAAGCAATGCAAAAGTACAAGATGACGGATGATTTTGATACCATGCTTGGTGAAATGGCAGCTCTTTTTACAGAAGATTCAAACAAAAACAATCTTCTGCGAGGTAACTAATTGTAAGGGTTAGGTATTGTGTGGTTTCATAAAGTATATAAAACTATATTCTGCGAATTATGGTTTTCATTGTGTATGAAATGTATACCACTGTACCCGGCCTCTGGTGAGTCTACTCTCCGGTGGGACAGATGTACCCAGGCATGGCAATGGAGGATTCTGGGATGTTGGCTCATAGATCTGATTCTGTGCGACTGTCAGGTTGTGCCTTGAGTACGCTGTCATCTTGCATGGTAATGACAACTTACTGTCTTGAAATATATTTTGTTGTTGTGGTTCTAATAGATTTTAAATACTATTTTTAAACAGATTTTTATCAGTTTGTTCGGCCACATCACAAAAAGAGGTTTGATGAAGCCTGCTATAATCTGACTGGTGAAGGATGTGGATTTAAACCTGAGCATGCAGTTCCAAGAGAGGAGAGGCGAAGAATAGAACAGGAAGAAAATGAAGGTACACAGTTTAGAAGCACAGAACTCCTGCATTAACTAGCAGAATGTATTAGTTTATTTTCTTGAGGAATCCATTATACAAATAAGTTGCTTTGTGCAACAATCAGACAGCCCCGTAGACATAACATCCAAAGAAAAATAAATTTATCTTCCTCCTTGTTTCATTTTCCAGTAACTTATAATGCGGTTGATATTAAACGTTCTTCATTATTTACTGCTGAGAAAATTGAGGCACTTGCAGGCAATAAAAAGGAAGTTACTAATAGGTGGTTTCCCCCTCATTCTTTTTAGTTTTGAAACCACTTCCTAAAATACTAGAGCCAGAAAATCTGTGCCTCCAGTTAAGAAGTTCTAATGGGAAGAGACATTAATTCTGAAATACACTAGCTGGTGTAAGATTTTTAATCTCTAATTTATTTCCATTTACTTTCTTCCCCTACTCTCTCCGTTCTAACGCCATAACCTCATCACAAAGAGGTTTGATGAAACCTGCCACCATCTTACTGGTGAAGGGTGTGTAAATCTGTGCACACAGTTCCAAGACAGGAGAGGCAGATTGAAATCCAGTTTCTCTTATTTAAAAAAAAAAGGCTTCAACAAGGAAAATATTCATAGCATAGCAGTTGTGTGGCAGAGCACATTGCTGTACCAAGTTATCGTACCTGTGGAAGGTTTCATTTTGCACCAACAACTTATCAACATACTGATTTCCTATACTCACCAGGGAGTGGGAGTAGGGGAAAAAACAAAGGTCAGATCGACTCCAGCGGTCCTTCATGGAAGTCAGTTAACAAGTAGCCTGCCAGTCCCTTTGATCGGTGAATAGTGCATTGCACTGAGGCGCCCAAAGAGGGACAGATAGAAGTTCAACCTAATCAAATAGACTGTAGGGAATCTAAAGTTCTGTTACAGGATTGTAGTCAGCACTGCATAACTTTAGTCTAAGTATGTTATTCTTGAAGGTTTTTAAACCGCTATTTCACTGCTCACTCTGTTCCTAATCAGGTTTTACTGATTTTTGTTTTACCTGAAATTGACAGACTTGTCAACTCTTATAATAAATCAAAATATTGCAATTTTTGAGAGTCCTAAAGGCTTGGTTCTGTGTGCCTCTTTCAGCTGCACATAGAGCTGGTGCCTGTTCTTTTCTGTCATCTTTAATATACTTTAAAACATGAAAATATCAATATAACCCAAGGTTTTAAAACAAAGACAGTAGAGTAGAAACTGTAAAAGCTTTCTGGTTTTGAATTTTAATTGAAAAATTGCTGTTTTTTAATGATAGAATCACTGGAGTTCTCACCTATCATAAAAAGGGAGAACCCACAATATTAATTTCCCAGGAAATGTAAATGATGTAGTTCCTTATATTGCAAAACTCTTTCCTGGAATAAACAAGCACTTGCTTTCAATTTTAGAATTTGCTGTCTGCTTTTTCCTGTGCTTACATTGCCATATACATAAAAATCGTATCGGGAATACACCAAATCATATATTACTCACCCTTAGAAGGTTTCAGATTTGATTCCTAGCTTGTGCTTATCTCATGTAGGGCTGCAGTGGGGGGAGCTGCAGTTGGGTTAAGGGTTCCAAACTGAGGGGGAAAAAAGTAGATCGAGACCGCTAGCGCATGAGTCCTGCAAGAGGTGTATAAAGTGTGAATGTCAGATGAGGACATGAATCAGACTTGACAGTGACGCTCCTCGCTCCCTCGGCGAAATAACTTGCTGACGTTCACTGCCTGGACTCATGAGAAATGGACACTTGCATGAACAACAGCAGGGTTACTTGCACCCATAGATTATACCCTAGTGTGAGCTGTTCCATCAGGAGACGAGTACAGAAAATTGTATTGTGGGAGGGAGTGATAGTTAATGTCAGCTTAGTGTAAATTTCCATTTCAACATTCTCGATTAGTTGGCATCAGGTCCCAGGTTCAGTCCCTGGTTTGCACTGAGTTAATCTTAGCTAGATGGGGAAGGGGCACAACTTTTGGCCTCAGTTCCTTTGGGATAGGAAATGGGGAAGGAAGCAGCCAGGATTCCAAATCCTGGTAACTGTCCACCAATCCTTGCTGAAAAGTGTGTGTATGGATTTGAGTAAGAACACAATTAGGCTTCTCTTGATCCAATAGCTTGCTAAACCCGCTGAGAACTATCTACATTTGTGAAACTTTTCTTAGCAGGAGTCGCTGCTGACAGGAGTGGAGGGGGAAATATTATGGGGTCATAATGCTTTGAATTGCACTTCTGTAACCTGAACATTTTATTAAAAAAAAAATTAAAAAAATTATAGCATCATCCAAATTCTATGTATGATAAATGTGATTCCATATTAAATAAAAATTCTAAAGTGTCTTTCTGATTTCACAAATTATCTAAAAATGATACTATGATCACTGTAGGGTGACTCTAAAGTTGCAAAGCGCTGCCCTTCTCCTTAAAGCAGGGTAATTGTAATCCATCATTTTATGAAAATTCCAGGTAATGAGAATAAATGGAAGACTGAGTCTGCAGAGAACAAATTTACATCTTCAGCAAGTTCATCTCAACAGCTAAATGCTTGCACACATCTCAACAAAGGGGGACAACACTTAAACTGTGGGCCAGTTAGCAAAGGTTTGCGGATTCTTTTGTTAATATATAGACTGTATTGTGCAGATAGTTTTGTTAAATTATAGACTCTATTAAAACTGGTACTGTTAAATTATTTTTTCCCATTTTGGGTAATCTTCAAAATGCTTCGTTATTGGGGAGGAAGAAGTTGCTGTTCTAATTCCCCTACCAATAGTCCTAATTCAAAACTCCTAGAATGTACAACATTTAAGAAAATTAACTAAACTTAATTGTACATGGATCACTGAGCCGATTGTCATTTAACATCATTTTTTATATTTTTCACATCTTATGTAATTATAGTCACTGAAATGATAATGCGCAGTCCCCTTAGGAAAGCCTAGGACTGAGAAAGTTGGGAATTCTTTGTGTATGTTTAAGTTGCTTCAAGTGAACGCACTGTTGCAGAAAAATTGAATGCGATTTTTCAGGAAATTATTTTATCTTATCTAAGATGACTGAATTATAAATTAGATTAAAAGATTGTATTAATGTAGGCTTTTGTCTGCCTTAAATATAGGTGAAACCTGTAATTCCGAGCCAACTGTTTCTACTGCTGCACCGTCAAAAACATTAGCTGCTACAGCAGAGCAGAAGAAACAGCATTTACTTGCTGCTTATATTAATGATGCTAAGAAAGCTTTAGGACCTAGTAAATACAGCAGATTCTCAACAGTACTTCAGACATATAAAAAGACTGATAACTATGACCACATGGTGTCTGAAATAGCCGCTCTCTTTACAGAAAAGTCTGAGGATTTTCATTTGCTAAGAAGTAAGTATCTCGTATCTTGTTCATACGGAGTCTCATGGTAAAGGTTATGTCTGTTCAAGTAGTTATACAATGCTGCATTTATCTCCCTGTGCTGTATGGTTATCTAGCTTCTAGGTTATTCATGATTCTTTCCTGTAAACCACTGCATTCCCCAGTGATTACAAGACGCTGTACAGATCAGCAGAAGCACGCCCACTTCATTGGCTCTGTAGTGAGAGCTAAAACTTATGGTGTTCACCTTGCTGAGTGTCGCAATGTTTCCATGGGCGGCATGGGGTCACGCAATCTATTTTTGACGTATGCCACTCCCAGACATTAGTCCAACATCAAGCCTGCAATCAGCAGTAAATGGAGCATCAGTGCCTTAATCGGGATTCAGAAAGAGTTTGATGATGATTGCACGTTCCCCTTTAATCTGGATTCCGTGCCTGTTTAATTGCATGTGCTCCGTTAATTTGGATTCAGAATAGGAGATATGTGTTGATTGCATGTGCCCTTTTTTTGTAACCGTGGTATGTTCTTCCCTTCAGTTATATGCTTAAAATCTATCTGTGTAAATATCCAAGATATTGTTAAACCGGGATGCTTGCTTTTAGAAGGACTCCATAGCACAGAGTCTGAGACCTCCTGCTTGGGACTCTTCAGATAGCTTCAGTCTGTGAAAGTTTTGAAGGAAGCATATGACCTGCTGCTTTCTAACTCCAACAAGTTGCATTTATATAGTACCTGTAACATAGAAGGCCTCACAAGAAGCTTCACAGTAGAAAGTTCTTCAGCTTTATGTTCAATGAGAAACATTGAAAGTACTCTGCTCATAGATATATCCTCTTCAATTAATGTAATCACAATTGACTAATTTGTTATTGAATATGCCAACAGTTGGTCTTGTCATAAAATCTTTGGAGATGGGCTTACTTTAAGCTGACAGTGATTTGTAGTGCAGAATTTGTTAAAATTGGTAGAAGCAGTCACAAGCCAGATTTTAGGCAGTTTGTTGGGTCTGCGCTGACTTCCAATTAACAACTTGCATTTATATAGTGCCTTGAACTCTCCCCATTTACAGTCTTTGATCCATATCTCTTGATACCCTTACAAAAACCTGTTGCTCAGAGGCAGTGGAGGGTGGTGGAGAGCTCAAGCTGGGTACCATAAGCATAGATGTGGAAGCTGGCCCATATCGCCATGAGGAAGAGGAGGGAGCCAAGGATAGAGCCGTGGGGAACTCTGCAGTGGCAATCAAAATGCACACGCAAATGGACACGGGCAATTTAGAGAAAATTGTGTTGATACCTTGTTTGTGCAGTGTTCACAGCTCTGCTTCAAGAGAACTGCCTTTGTGCTATTGAAAAGAATTTGGTGTCCTTTTCAAAGGATAGCAAGGCAATTTAGTTTTCAATAAAAATGAAATCCTGGCCTGTAAGAACAGTGGCAATGTTTGCTAATTATATGTTTGCAGAATTTTACATATTTGTTCGAGCACATCACAAACAACAGTTTAACCAGATGTGCAAAGAGCTGACAGGAACAGACTGTAAGCAGTTCATTGAGAAGGAGCATCAGCTTGAGAGATGTGGGGGAATTCTGAACAAGACTGAAGAGAAACTCCCTAAACATATAGTGATGACTGGAAACCAGAGTGACTGCAGTGATGAGCATGGTAAGAATATCCTAGCATCTATGATGGTCATTTACTGTTTTTCACAAGATAACCTCTTAGCCAGCAACATTGTGGGTTCTGTGCATATTTATCAGAAGTATTTTGATTTATGTAACTTCTGTTTGTTGTCGATAATGTTTTAACCCTTGGATTACAAAGAAGTGACAATTTCCACGGACTAGCTGGTTCTTGCTTTTTCAGCTCTCAGACTGAGATACTGAAGTAAATATTAATATTCCAGTAATAACCACTTAAAGCAGGAGTAGCTTTACTGTTGTAATATTCAGCACTTTTTAAGTATGAAGATTTTAATTACCCTTTCTCCCTGATTATTTTACCTTCAATGGTATCTATCTAACTTAAAATAATCTATCATAACCCTTTTCCATCTTTAAAACCTTTTACTTTTTCTTCTCCTGGTATTGGACAAGAGCAGCTCCCCCCCCCCCCCCCCCCCCCCAAAAAAAAATGTATTGTTTATTGACACTAACTAGGTTGTTTTAAGCCTTAAAAGTTCATATCCCAGCCAGTTGACAGTCCTGTGATCTGGTGGTGGTCTTTGCCTAATAAACTCATCTGCAGCATTGAATTTTCTTTCACCACAGTATTGCCAAGGTGAGGCCATTGAAAACAATGAGCTATTTTGAGGAAAGCAGTCACATCAGTTGCAAATTTATTAAAATGTATAGTACAGTAACAAGATTGTTTCATTTTTCCCACCATGAATATTTTGTTCTCTCCAAAAACAGAAATCTGACCACCTCTTGAAATAAGAGGCGTGATAGGTCTGTAAGTAGGTGGGTAAATTAGCTGAACAGGAAGGTACTTAGAGGTTTAAATAAATATTTAACTAGGGAAACTTTCTAAGGAGAATAGTAGGAAAGCCACACTAACTGGGCTAACTTGGAACTGGATGACTTTGGGTCAGATGTGGAGTGAGGAACTGTGCTTTCAACATAACAGGAGGAAATTAAACCCTTTTAATGAGGCTTTAAACTATAGTGAACTGTCTAATCATGCTGTTACATCTTGCAACCATGCTAATAATCTTTGAAGACTTTTTTCCCCGAAAAACAAAATAGCAAATACCCAGCAGTTTTATAAAGTCCAGTGGAGCTGTGATTTGAGCTTCCTGTAGGTAGATACCCGAGGTGGAGCAGACACATTTTAACGTTTGGTTATTTGACATTTAAGTATAAGAACATTCTGTGACAAGGTGTCCATGTGCAATAATTACTTTTTCTATTTTTGACCAATTATGATATTTTTAATAGTTGAAGTATCTGGAACGACACAAAGCAAGATTTCAGCATTCTTTCCAAGCAGTGAAAAACCAAAGTCCTCGCGTGTCTCAGGGACACCAAGCACTTTACATTGTATTAATGACAATATGGTAAAAAGCTGTCCCTCCAAAGTTCAAGAGATGGGAATGAAAAGCATACGACCCCCATCAACAAATGAATCATTGCTGCCTTTCTCCTCCGATGTGATTTTGAAGTTTGGTAAGTTGCAAACGGAGCTCTAGTTGACTAAAATACTGCTTAGAATTAGACCGTGTACAAACCTGAAATTCTACCCCCCCCCCCCCCCCCCCCCCCAAATAAAAAGCTTTCTATATTGAATTTCAATTTTTAAAAACTGCTACTTTTAGGCTTTTTCCCTTGCCTCCATTTCTCCCTTTTCCAGACAAAGTGTCATATTCTTGCTGTGGCTCAGTGCCTCCACACTCTTGCCTCCGTCTCTCGGATGAGACATTAAGCCAAGTCTGCTCTCTTGGATTAAAAGATACCACGGCACTATTCAAAAAAGAACAGAAGAGTTTTCCCTATGTCCTGGCCAACAACTATCCCCCAACCAATACCTAAAACGGATGATCTGGTCACTTATTTCATTGCTGTTAGTGGGAGCTTGCTGTGTGCAAATTGGCTGCCATGTTTCCTACATTACGACAGCAACTACACTTCAAAAATACTTCATTAGTTGTAAAGCACTCTGGGATGTCCTGAGGTCGTGAAAGGCGCTTTATAAATGCAATTTTTTAAAGCAAACTTACATGCTTGCAAATTGTTCATTCACCTCAATGAAAACCAAAGGGTCCATTTTAAGAAAACCAAGTGAATACCCAGCAGGATTCAGTGGTTTACTGAAAAACACAAGGCGTACAACTCGGGTGAGTTTCGTTTGTTTTTTATGCAAGTTCCATTGCATATTATCTTTAATGCTGACTTTCACAAGTTCAAGGTTTTTTTTTAATAAGTCTGAGACAATATGGTGGCTTTATTTTATGGTGACTTGCCATGGAGGAAGGCTGCTGTATGCTCCTTAATAGAGTAATAGTTTGATGTGTTAATTGGTGGGTTCACAAAATCACAAGATACATAATTACGGATGACGAAGCCATTCAGCCCATCCATCCAGAAAGATCTGATTTTCCGCCAATTGCAGCATGTAAATTGTTTCTTAAACTATGCCAGGGTTTTCACCTCCACTACCCAATCTGGAAGTCCATTCCATGGACCGATCTTTCGGTGAGGAAAAACTTCCTGATGTGAGGTTCCGCTACGGGGTGGGCTGGCTGGCTGTTGTTTACATCATAAGTGGTCACAATTGCAATTTTCTTTATTACAAAGTAATTTTTAAAAAACAGATGTAGGAAAGAGTAAATAATTAAAAGAATTTGCATTTATATAGCGCCATTCTCTTCCTCAGGACATCCCAAAATGCTTTCCAGCCAATGTTGGCCTTAATCAGGAGAATTCACCTGCTCTTCTTTAAAAGTGCCATGGGAACTTCTACATTCGCCTGAACTGGCAGATGTGGCCTCCGTTTAATCCACCTCTGACAGTGCAGCATCCCCTCAGTACTGCACTAAAGTGTCAGCTTATATTATGTGTCACTGTGTCCAAGTCTCTGGTATGGGCTTGAATCCCATGATATTCTGACTGATGCAAGAGTGCTACCAACCAAGCCAGGCTGACTCATTAACTAATTAACTAGTATCTAACTAATTAACTAGTATCAAACATTGATATAAGGGAGAACAACTTAAAAGACTACTGCAATTGGATACATGCATGTACGTGTGTTTCAGGGTTAAAAAATATTGTCGAGTTCAATTATTCATTGCCAACCATTAATGTTCATAATGGCTTAAACAGATTGAAGTACAATCATTTGAAAGCTGCATATATACAGGAAAAAAGTGAAATCTGTTTTATATTACTATAGGGCGAATTGTGATGTAACATCAATAAAAGCTGCTTATTAAAAAGTGCAAAGTTGGTTATTATTTAATGAGCAGCTTTTGTAGTCTAATTTGATGACAATAGTGCTGCCCCATATAGTTTGAGGTTTAATATTCTTGGGCACTTCAAAATTCAGTACTGGCTAACACTATCAGATCAGCATACAGAATGAAACAAGCTATTGGTCACTCTTAGACTCCATGTTTTTCAAACATGAACTCTCCTCAATTAGTACTTATTTTGAAAATCAGATGGTTAAATTTAACTTTTAAAAGCTCATTTGTGCTCTTCTGATTTGTGTTTTTATACTGAGTGTTATTGTCCTTAAATATTCGATTTTGTTTCAGTGGTGTGATTCTCCTTTTTGGAGCTACATTGTTGGAGCCTACACTAATCAGGCACACAGAGTTAAAGGAGGTGGTTGAAGGATATACTGCATTTGTTAACTTCCACCCCATGTCCTGTTGACCTGTAAAACTTGAGCACATGTACCAACATTTGGTCACCTGTTCACCCAAAATTGTCATTGTGTCACTGGTTAATTGCTGTTCTCTTTTAAATAATGGAAACAGCTCTAGACTTGTTTCTGCTATAGCAGATGTTGCATATACTGTAGTATGGGCATTTTAGTGGCCACTATGGCAGATCCAGCAACTGAGTATATCTGTAAATTCTCCAGAAGAGCAAAGATGCCCCTTTATTGAAGTACTTATTTTTTCTGCATTGAATATACTGAAACATGTGACACCAAGACCAGCTAATTTATATGAACTGTAGTTCTTTTTTCCCCAAAAGAAATGTTATAAACTTTGCAACATATTCTGCTAGGTTTCCACTGCATACTTTGCAGAATTGATGCAACAGTGCCATTTAATTGTCAATCCTGTGAATTCACCTGCTGCATGTCTTGCTGGAAGCAGTTGTTGAAGGTTAGACTATCTTTTTAATTTATTTGTTTTAAAAAAAGGAGCCTGATTAGCAATGAAGATTTTGTAATTTTTATATATTTGGTCTACACTGGTTAGCTAAAGCAGTGACCAAATAATCAAATTGGAGAAAATTGACAGTAGGGAAAATGTGGTTACTTAGTGCATGTACAGTCAAAAGCAGATGGGTGGTTTATTTGTGATTTTTCAGTACTATCTGTCTATTCAATTCATGTTAGATAACTGATTATTACAAAAGCATAATTCATGTAAATGCGCTCACTTGGTCCCAATTGGTTTGAAGTTTTTTCTTTTTGTTCTCTGCCAATTTCTACTTTCAGTGGCCCATATTAAGTTGTAACCTGTTCTCAGACCTATGCTTGTTTTCTGAAATCCAGGAATTAGGAAGTGCATAAGAACAGTCTAATGAGGACACTGCCTGTGATAGTTGCTCCATTGGGAGGCTTTGGCCTCTCCTCGTTGCCTTCCCACAACAATGTGACAGATGGAAAATAGAAAAATGCTGAAAGGAAAATAGAAAATTCCTAAATATATAAAGAGAGAGACCTAAATGTTCAAATACATAATTTCCAGAAAGTGCCAAAATAGGTTGATAAACCCATTAAAAAAATACCAGTAGCATTTTGGGTTCATATAGGGGAATAGATTACAAGAGTGGAAAAAAGTAATGACATTTATACAAGGCAATGGTCAGGCCACAATCAGGGATGTTTGGGAACCTAATTATATAAAGATTAAAAGCATATTGTGTGGCGAGTATAGATTCACCACAATCATGCCAGGGAAGAGAAACTAGTTACGAGGAGAGACTTGAGATACTGGGACTATTTCTACTGGAATAGAGAGCCAAGAGGAAATTTAACACAGGCTTTTAAAATTATGAAGGATTTTGATGGTGTGAATAGAGAGAGACTATTTTCTCTAGTTTGGGGGGGGGGGGGGTGACATCAATTTAACATTATCACCAAAGAGTGAGGAAAGAGGTTAAGATAATTCTTTATTACATAGAGGGTTGTTGGAGATGGAATGCTTTGCCACAGGAGGTGGTTGAGCCAGAGGCCATTGCATCTTTTAAGGGAAAGTTGGATAAATATTTCAAACCGGTAGATACAGGACTCTGGAGAAAGAACACGGCAGTGGGGTTATGGATTGCTCAACGAATGGCCAACACAGATCTAATAAGCAAAATGGTCTCCTGTGCTGTAAATTTCTATGGTTCTATGGAAGTCATTGGAGAGTCAAAAATCGAGGCTGCATCCTGTCATACTTCAGCTCTGCCATGCAATCCTTGCATGTTGTTTCCACTTGCTTAGTTCTATTCCCTTTGAAAGTTTCCTGATTACCGTGTACGTATTTCTGTTCTCTGAAATGAGATGGTTATCACCGTGCTACTTTTTAAGCCTGTATGGTATGGAACATGCAGCAAGAGTTGAATCCTACAATCGCCCCATTCATCTGGGAAGTATCTTGCCTGCATATCATTCCCCTTTACTTTCAATGCTCTTTTTGAGTTAAGCAACCAACCAATCATATGAGCAGTCACATTTGTTACCTTTACAATTCACTGGGGACAGAGGCCAGCAGTTTGTTAACAGTTGAGGACCACAGAAACGCAGTCTCAGATTAAATAAAAATGGTTTTGTTATTGCCCAAAAATGTTGAGGGGGGGGGGGATATTTCTCCTCCTGTTGTCCCTAGTTACATGTGAGCAATTTCCTGTTCAAGGTAATTTCCAGTTATTATATCATTTCCATCAGTAGTGTCCCTGATGGAGGGTGTCTTGTACTTTCTTCTTCTTTGATACTATGCTGAAGAGCAGCTCTCTGATTACATTATACAATGGTCTTCCTCTAGAATTGCCCACAGCTAACTAATATTTTACCCATGTTTGTCCTAATTTAAGACATTCTGATATATAATTGTTCTGAATAATTGACCAGTTATATTGATATAAAATATTTATTAACAAACAATTTTGCATAAATTAAAGTCTACTGTTTCACAAAGGTTCTGTGCAGTGATTCAATTGTCATAGAAACATAGAAGATAGGAGCAGGAGTAGGCCATTCGGCCCTTCGAGCCTGCTCCGCCATTCAGTGAGATCATGGCTGATCATTCAAATTCAGTACCCCGTTCCTGCCTTCTCCCCATATCCCTTGATCCCTTTAGCCTTAAGAAATATATCCAACTCTTTCTTGAATATATTTAATGAACTGGCCTCCGCCGCCCTCTGTGGCAGAGAATTCCACAGGTTCACCACTCTCTGGGTGAAGAAATTCCTCCTCATTTCAGTCCTAAATGTCCTACCCCTTATCCTTAGACTATGACCCCTGGTTCTGGACTCCCCGACCATCGAGAACATCCTTCCAGCATCTAGTCTGTCTAGGCCTGACAGAATTTTATAGGTTTCGATGAGATCCCCTCTCAATCTTCTAAACTCCAGTGAGTACAAGCCCAATCGACACAATCTCTCCTCATACGTCATTCCTGCCACCCCAGGTATCAGCCTGGTGAATCTTCGCTGCACTCCTTCCATGGCAAGAACGTCCTTCCTCAGATAAGGCGACCAATACTGCACACAATACTCAAGGTGCGGTCTCACCAAGGCCCTGTACAACTGTAGCAAGACATCCTTGTTCCTGTACTCGAACCCTCTTGCTATGAAGGCCAACATACCATTTGCCGCCTTAACCGCCTGCTGCACCTGCATGCTTACCTTCAGCGACTGGTGCACAAGAACACCCAGGTCTCTTTGCACTTCCCCTTCTCCCAATCTATTGCCATTCAAATAATAGTGTGCCTTCCTGTTTTTGCCACCAAAGTGGATAACCTCACATTTATCCACATTATAGTGCATTTGCCATGTTTCTGCCCAATCACCTAACCTGTCCAAATTGTACTGGAGTTTCATGACATCCTCCTCGCAGCATACCCTCCCACCCAGCTTTGTGTCATCTGCAAATTTGGAGATATTACATCCAATTCCCTCGTCCAGATCATTAATATATATTGTGAACAGCTGGGGTCCTAGGACCGATCCTTGCGGTACCCCACTAGTCACTGCCTGCCACTTGGAAAACGACCCGTTTATTCCAACTCTTTGCTTTCTGTCCGCCAACCAGTTCTCTATCCAAGTCAATACCTTGCCCCCAATCCCATGTGCCTTAATTTTGCACGCTAATCTCTTATGCGGGACCTTATCAAAAGCCTTCTGAAAGTCCAAATACACCACATCCACTGGTTCTCCCTTATCTATTTTACCAGTTACATCCTCAAAAAATTCCAGTAGATTAGTCAAGCATGATTTACCTTTTGTAAATCCATGTTGACTTTGTCCGATCCTGTCACTGCTTTCCAAGTGCTCTGCTATTACATCTTTTATAATGGACTCCAGCATTTTCCCCACTACCGATGTCAGGCTTACCCGTCTATAATTCCCCGCTTTTTCTCTGCCACCTTTTTTGAATAGTGCGGTATCATTAGCTACCCTCCAATCCATGGGTACTGTTCCAGAGTCTATCGAGTTCTGGAAGATGACCAGCAATGCATCTACTGTTTCTAGGGCCACTTCCTTAAGTACCCTGGGATGTAGATTATCAGGCCCTGGGGATTTATCGGCCTTCAGTCCCATCAATTTTCCTAACACCATTTCCCTACAAATACTGATTTCTTTCAGTTCCACCCTTTCATCAGACCCTATGTTCCCCGGTATTTCTGGGAGGTTATTTGTGTCCTCCTTTGTGAAGACAGAACCAAAATATGTATTTAATTGGTCTGCCATTTCTTTGTTCCCCATTATAAATTCCCCTGATTCTGACTGCAGGGGACCTACGCTTGACTTCACCAATCTTTTTCTCTTCACATATCTATAAAAGCTTTTACAGTCAGTTTTTATGTTCTCTGCAAGCTTACTCTCATTCTATTTTCCCTTTCTTAATTAATCCCTTTGTCCTCCTTTGTTGAATCCTGAACTGCTCCCAATCCTCAGGATTATTGCTTTTTCTGGCCAATTTGTATGTCCTCTCCTTGGATCTTATGCTATCCCTAATTTCCCTTGTTACCCACGGTTGAGTCACCTTTTTTGTTTTATTTTTATGCCAAACTGGGATGAACAACTTCTGTAGTTCATCCATTCGGTCTTTGAATGTTTGCCATTGCCTATCCACCGTCAACCCTTTGAGTGCCATTCCCCAATCAATCCTACCCAACTCGCTCCTCAGACCATCGTAGTTTCCTTTATTTAAATTGAGGACCCTTGTTTCTGAGTCAACTACTTCATTCTCCATCTTAATGAAGAATTCGATCATATTATGATCGCTCTGACCCAAGGGGCCTCGTACAACAAGATTGCTAATTAATCCTTTCTCGTTCCATAATACCCAGTCTAAGATGGCCTGATCTCTGGTTGGTTCATCGACATATTGGTCCAGGAAACCATCCCGTAAACACTCCAGGAATTCCTCCTCCACAGTATTGTTACCAATTTGGTTAGCCCAATCTATATGTAGATTAAAGTCCCCCATGATGACTGCTGTGCCCTTATTGCATGCTTCTTTAATTTCCCTTTTAATGCCATCCCCAACCTCCGCCTTACTGTTTGGAGGTCTATATACCACTCCCACTAATGTTTTTTTCCCCTTAGTATTTCTCAATTCTACCCATACAGATTCCACATCATCAGAGCTAATATCCTTCATTACAATTGTGTTAATTCCTTCTTTAACCAGTAATGCTACCCCACCTCCCTTTCCTTTTTGCCTATCTTTCCTGAATATCGAATACCCCTGGATGTTGAGTTCCCAGTCTTGGGCATCCTTGAGCCACGTTTCCGTAATCCCAACCAAATCATATTCGTTTACCTCTATTTGCGCAGCCAATTCATCCACCTTATTACAAATGCTCCTCGCATTAAGACACAAAGCCTTCAGGCTTGTTTTTTTAATGCTCTTAGACCTATTAGAATTATTATTTACTGTGGCCATGTTTGATTTAAACCGTTGATTTCTCTGGCTGCCACTTTTGTTTTTTCTCCTTCCTGTCTTTTTTGCTTTTATCCTTGTTTCCCTTTCCTCTGTCTCCCTGCTCAGGTTCCCAACCCCCTTCCATTTTAGTTTAAACCCTCCCCCACAGCACTAGCAAACAAACCCCCTAGGAGATCGGTTCCAGCCCTGCCCAGGTGCAGACCGTCCGGTTTGAACTGGTCCCACCTCCCCCAGAACCGGTTCCAATGCCCCAGGAACTTGAATCCCTCCCCCTGGCACCATTCCTCTAGCCACGTATTCATCTGAAGTATCCTTCTATTTCTGCTCTGACTAGCACGTGGCACTGGTAGCAATCCTGAGATTACTACCTTTGAGGTCCTATTTTTTAATTTACCTCCTAACTCCCTATATTCCGCTTTTAGGACCTCATCCTGCTTTTTACCTACATCGTTGGTGCCTATATGCACCACGACAACTGGCTGTCCACCCTCCCCTTCCAAGATGTTCTGCAGCCACTCGGAAACATCCTTGACCCTTGCACCAGGGAGGCAACGCACCATCCTGGAGTCTCGTTTGCAGCCGCAGAAACACCTATCTATTCCCCTTACAATTGAATCCCCTATTACTATAGCTCTACCACTCTTTTTCCTCCCATTCTGTGCAGCAGAGCCACCCCTGGTGCCCGGAAGTTGGCTGCTGCTGCCTTCCTCTGATAAGCCATCCCCCCCCAACAGCACTCCAGGTGGTGTATCTGTTGTAGAGGGGGATGGCCACAGGGGACCCCTGCACTACCTGCCTGCGCCTAGTACTCTGCCTGTTGGTCACCCGTTCCCTTTCTTCCTGTCCAACCTCTACCTGTGGTGTGTCCAACTCCCTAAACGTGCTATTCGCGATGTCCCGAGCATCGTGAACGCTCCAGTATGCATCCAATCGCAGCTCCAGCGCCGCAATGCGGTCTGTCAGTAGCTGCAGCTGGGTGCACTTCCTGCACACGTCGTTGTCAGGGACACAGGAAGTGTCCCTGAGTTCCCACATATCGCAGGAGGAGCAGATCACGGGGCTGGGCTGTCCTGCCATGATTTACCCTTTAATTAATTGAGTTTAAATTAAATCAATCAATCCCACTAATTACACTACAGTTAAATAGTTTTACCAACAGTCCCCGCTACACGAGAGAGACCTTAGAAACTAAAAACCAGAGTTAAAGTTTAAAAAAGAGAGAAATACTCACCAACCAAGCACTTACCTGCTTCCTGCTGACGTCACACTTTGATTACTTTTTACCTCTCTCCCCTGCTGCTGAATTGGTCGGGTCTCGCTCCTCGCTGCCGCCGCTTTTAAACTGCCGCCGATGCTGCTCTCTCCCAGGTACAGGTCCAGGCTCTGTGGTCGGGCCTCGCTGCTGCCGCTGCTTTTAAACTGCCGCCGATGCTGCTCTCTCCCAGGTACAGGTCCAGGCTCTCTGGTCGGGCCTCGCTGCTGCCGCCGCTTTTAAACTGCCGCCGATGCTGCTCTCTCCCAGGTACAGGTCCAGGCTCTGTGGTCGGGCCTCGCTGCCACCGCTTTTAAACTGCCGCCGATGCTGCTCTCTCCCAGGTACAGGTCCAGGCTCTCTGGTCGGGCCTCGCTGCCACCGCTTTTAAACTGCCGCCGATGCTGCTCTCTCCCAGGTACAGGTCCAGGCTCTGTGGTCGGGCCTCGCTGCCGCCGCTTTTAAACTGCCGCCGATGCTGCTCTCTCCCAGGTACAGGTCCAGGCTCTGTGGTCGGGCCTCGTTGCCGTCGCTTTTAAACTGCCGCCGATGCTGCTCTCTCCCAGGTACAGGTCCAGCAGAATAAAACTATTCTGAATGAAAAGCAATCTATGATTGGTTAAAACTGAACTCATTTTAGTTCTTTGACTGTAAAGTACAGATATACAATAAAAACTTCCCATTATATTTTATATAAAAAAAACTAAAACGCCTCTATTGCATTTTGCCATTCATGGGTCTAGAAAAATGAACAGGAACAGGAGTAGGCCATTCTGTTTTGAAATACAAAAACTTCTCAAAGATTAACCTAGTTACAACCACATTAATCTTCAGTATCTGGGCTTGGCTAAAAAAAAACTTTGTTTTTTAAACTTGCTCCCACCTCCAAAATGGATGATGAGAAGCTAAGAGATTTTTAAAAATGAAAACCAGGTTAGAAAAAATAAGTAGGTTAGGTAGGACAGAGAGATTGAAAAATACATTTTTAAGTGTTATTTCTATAAGACAAATACAGGAGACTTTGGTTTATCCGGAGGTTGTATGTCCGGAAACCTCGATCTACCGGCAGAAATCAGGAGCCGTTCTGTTAGGTTGTTTTTCTTCTCGTGGCTTTTTTTTCCAACAGTCAGGCTTTGGAAAGTCTCTCTGAAGCTGTTGCTAAGCTACAGAGACGCTTCCAAGGTACGGGCCGACTGTTTGAAGCTGTTGCTAAGCAACAGTGTTTGTGTATGCTTCAACATTAACTTTGTATGTCCGGCAGTTTTGATAGATCGGCAACAGCTCGGTCCCGTCAGTGCCGGATATAACAAAGTTTCCCATATTACTTTAGTAAGGCTATTCTGACATTGGAATACCTTTTTTTACTCTAATTATTGTGGTTATTTCACACTGTCATGTAAGCTGAACAAAATTGCACGGTCCAAAGAGACTCATTCCCATGAACCGGTCAGATTCAAAATATAAATATGTATTAAAATGCGGCACCATTTCCAAACACTTCATTGTCCTATCATCTTTCCAGAAAAATAAAAAGTGCCCACAGTGCAAAGAAACCACCAACAGAAGATACTTGAGGCAAGTTTTCTTTTGGACAGCTGATGCACGGCCTGCGTATGAAGTGATGGGCAGTCTCTTCACAAAGGACATTCTTGATTGATCTTGTGTTCTGCATAAATAATATCAAGGAAATGACTGTGATTTCTCCATAAAATACAGTATTTTATTTAGGCATAAACTATCCTATTTAAACTTGTTTTGTAAGTCAATGTCAAAATGTCTGACAGTAACTTTTTGAACTAATTGTACACTTTATTTCAAGGAGATTTCGATTTTTGTAACTGACCGCTTCATTGAGAGTATGTGAATAAAAATATTTTGACAAACTGGGTGATTTCTCATTGGATTCATAGACATAAATATGAGAAAAGAGATGTTCTCTTTCAGGTGGGTAGAAAGAAAGAATATATGTAAAAGGGCAGATAAAGATCAGCAAGTCCATTAATCCTGTCCTATCCTGTTATGGTTTGGCACATCCATCACCTTCGTTTCCCCTTTCCTTCCCCCCCCCGCAACCTCACAGACAGACACACAAACTCCCATGGAGTGCCAGAGCATGGAATGAGTGGAAGGCTGGATGAGGGGTGGGGGTGGAGGTGGAGAACATAAGAAATAGGAGCAGGAGTAGGCCCTTTGAGCCCACTCTGCCATTCAGTGAGATCATAGCTGATCTATCTCAATTCCGCCTTCTCGCACTATCCCTATATCCCTTGAAAGCCTTAGTATCCAAAAATCTTATCGATCTCTGCCTTGAATATACTCACCGACTGAGCCTCCACAACCGTTTGGGGTAGAGAATTCCGAAGATTCACAACCCTTTTGAGTGATGAAATTTCTCCCCATAGAGTCATAACGGCACAGAAGGAGGCCATTTGGCCCATTGAGTCCGTGCCAGCTCTGTAGAGCAATCCAGTCAGTCCCATTCCCCTGCTCTATCCCTGTAGCCCTGCAAGTTTATTTCCCTCAAGTGCCTATCCAGTCTCCCTTTGAAAACATTGCATGTCTCCACTTCTACCACTTCAGCAGCGAGTTCCAGGTCCTAACCACTCACTGTAAAAAAAAGTTTTTCCTCACATCACCCCTGTATCTCTTGCCCAAAACCTTAAATCTGTGTCCCCTAGTCCTTGTACCATCAATTAGTGGGATCAGCCTTTCCCCATCTAGCCTATCCAAACCCATCTTAATCTTGTACACATCTATCAAATCACCCCTCAACCTTCTTTGCTCTAATGAAAACAAATCCAGCTTCTCCAACCTGTCCTTGTAGCTAAGATCCCCCATCCCCGGAACCATTCTGGTAAATCTCCTCTGCACCCTCTCAAGGGCCTTCACATCCTTCCTAACGTGTGGTGACCAGAACTGGACGCATTACTCCAGTTGTGGCCTAACCAGTGCTTTATAAAGGTTCAGCATAACTTCTCTATTTTTGTACTCAATAGCTCTTATTTATGAAGCCCAAAATCCTATATGGTTTACTAACCACTCTCTCAATATGTCTTGCCACCTTCAGGAACCTATGCACATTAACTCCCAGGTCCCTCTGCCCCTGCACACTCTTTAAAACTGTGCCATTAAGTGTATATTGCATCTCCCTGTTCCTTCTGCCAAAATGCATCACCTCACACTTCTCTGTATTAAATTCCATCTGCCACTTATCTGCCCATTCTGCTCGCCTTTCTATGTCGTGTTGCAGTCGATTGGTATCATCCTCACTGTTTGCCACACCCCAAGTTTGGTGTCATCAGCAAATTTAGAAATTCTACTCTCTTCCAATATCCAGGTCATTTATATATATCAAAAAAAGCAGTAACCCCAGCACTGACCCTTGGGGAACACCACTGTCTACCATGCTCCAGTCTGAAAAACAGCCATTTACCACAACTCGCTGTTTTCTGTCCTTAAGCCAATTCCCTATCCAAGCTGCCACTGACCCACCTATTCCTTGAGCCTCAATTTTGTTAACCAATCTTCTATGTGGTACTTTGTCAAACGCCTTCCGAAAATCCATGTAGACAACATTGCATTCCCTTCATCAATCCTCCCTGTTACTTCATCAAAAAATTCAATTAGATTAGTCTAACATGATCTGCCTTTTACAAATCCATATTGGCTCTCAATTAGCTTAAACCTCTCCAAGTGCCCATTAATTTTTTCCTTGATTATGGTTTCTAAAATTTTACCCACCACTGATGTTAAACTAACCGGCCTGTAGTTACTAGGATTGTCCTGGCACCCTTTCTTGAACAATGGTGTCACATTTGCCACTTTCCAATCCTCGGGCACCTCCCCACATCTAGGGAAGATTGGAAAATTATGGCAAGCCCTTCCACTATCCCCTCCCCCAATTCCCTAAGCAGCCTTGGATGCAAGCCATCTGGACCAGGCGACTTGTCCACTTTAAGCATACCCAGTCTTTCTAGTACATCTATCAATTTTCACCCCTTCCATTGCTTCTACTGATATTTTGTCAGTAAACACCGATACAAAGTACTCATTGAGTATTCTAGCCTTGCCCTGCGCCTCTAAGCATATATCACCTTCTTTGTCCCTAATAGGCCCACCCTGCCTCTTACTACCCGCTTACTATTTACATGCCGGTAGAAGATTCGCCCTTAACTACCTGATTTCCTCTCTTGGTCGTCTATATTTATAGTTATTTTGGTGGGCTGGTGATTACCTGGTGTCAATCATTTGTTCCCCATCTATTGTCCAATTACAAGGGAGAGGCTACCTGTGACCTCCCCCTCCCAGCCTCATGAGGTCATTTTCCTCATCTCTGTTCTAAAGGTCTTGTTGCCCTCTTGTAGACAGCTTGTTTATCCTACAACGCCTTGCTGCATCCCGTAGCGGGCCTAGTTATGCCCACTCGTAGGCCTGATTTTGTGTTCTGACCTCGTAATTCAGCTCTCTGTACAGCTATTTTTCTGACATGACTGGAATCTTTGTGTGTCATCAACTTAGGCAAACTGCTGATCTAGGGAACCTGTGGATTTCTTTCAATCCACGATTTCTTACGAGGCATATGTTGAACCCCCCCCCCCCGATGTAAATTGGTGATGCATCATGTTCTCCAAAATAACTTGACACATCGATCTGGTAATGACTTAGAGTTGGTGAAACTGCAGTGTTATACATTAGTACAGATGACAAAGCACATTTATGCATTTTAACCCCTTTCACAGAAACCTATGATTGCCCCATCAGAGCATCTAACTGGCTGTTGAAGAATTCTAAAGGTTCTGCCTCCGCTACTCTACCTGGAAAACCATTACAGGTATTTGTGGGAACAAGGGTTCACACTACTTGGGTACCTCGCTATTTCTGGGTTGTCTGAGACCAGTGCACGATGAGTTAAAACAGCTTTCTGCTGAGCATGGGTTATAAATTGGGTAAGACGGTTTTAAAGTAAGGATAGTTTCTCAGGAAAGGAAAATAGTAGAATGCGTCAGTCAGCCAAATCCGTAATGGTCTGGACTGTGCAGCTCGATCTTGTATTTATAGTAACAAAATAGGTGTGAAGTGTTTTGTTACAGCAATAAAACAATTAGAACAGTTAAGTAAATAAAAAAATGCTGGAGATACTCAGCAGGTGAGACAGCATCTTTGAAGAGCGAAACAGAGTTAACGTTTCAGCTCGACCTTTCGTCAGAACTGGAAAAAAGCAGGAAAGGGAACAGATTTTTAAGCAAGTGTAGGAGCTGAGAAAGGGGGGTGATGAAAGAACAAAAGGGAAGGTCTGTGATAGGATAGAAGGCAGGAGAGGTTAAACATTGAGATATTCAAGGCAAAAGGAGATGGTAATGGGACAGGTTAAGAAACAAAAGATGGCTCTAGATGAAGTGTAAAGCTGCCCCGTGGGAGAGAAGAAAAAACACAAACAAAAAAAAGTGTGGAAAAGAAATATATATGATGGGGGCCGAGGTTATGATCTGCAATTGTTGAACTCTATGTTGAGTCCAGAAGGCTATTGTGGTTCCGGGAGGGAGAGGAAGGGGTGAGGGCAGAAGTGCGGGAGAACATAACATAAAAAGTAGGAGCAGGAGTAGGCCATTCGAGCCTGGTCCGCCATTCAATGAGATCATGGCTGATCTTCTGCCTCAATTCCATTCACCGGCCTTATCGCCATATCCCTTGATACCCTTACTAGTCAGAAACCTATCGACTTCTGCTTTGATTATACCCAATGACTGAGCCTCCACAGCCCTCTGGGGTAGAGAATTCCAAAGCTTCACCACCCTCTGTGTGAAGAAATTTCTTCTCAGTCCTGAATGGCCTACCCTTTACCCTGAGGCTGTGGCCCCTGGTTCTAGACTCCCCAGCCAAGGGAAACATTCTCCCAGCATCCACCCTATCAAGCCCTGTAATAATTTTGTATGCTTCAATGAGAGCCCCTCTCATTCTTCTGAATTCAAGAGAATACAGGCCTAGTTTACTCAATCTCTTCTCATATGACAGTCCCGCCATCCCAGGAATCAGTCTCGTGAACCTTCGTTGCACTCCCTCTATGGCAAGTATATCCTTCCTTAGGTAAGGAGACCAAAATTGTACATAGTGCTCCAGGTGTGGTCTCACCAAGGCCCTATATAATTGGAGTAAGACTTCTTTACTCCTGTACTCAAATTCTCTTATAATTATCCCAGCATACCATTTGCCTTCCTAATGGCTTGCTGCACCTGCACATTCACTTTCAGTGACTCATGTACAAGGACACCCAGGTCCCTTTGAGCACCTGCATTCCCCAATCTTTCACCATTTAGGAAATACTCTGCCTTTCTGTTTTTTCTACCAAAGTGGATAACTTCATATTTATCCATATTATAATCCATCTGCCATGTTCTCGCCCACTCACTGAGCCTGTCGCGATTCCCTTGAAGCCTCTTTACATCCTCTTCGCAACTGACACTGCCACCTAGCTTTGTGACATCAGCAAATTTGGGAATGTTACATTTAGTCCCCTCATCCAAATCATTGAGATAGATTGTAAATAACCTCCCTGCTCTTATATTCTATGCCTCAGCTAATGAAGGCAAGTATCCCATATGCCTTTTTAACCATCTTATCTACCTGTCCTGCTGTCTTCAGGGATCTATGTACATGCACACCAAGATCCCTCTGATCCTCTGTCCTTCCTAGGGTCCTACCATTCATTGTGTATTCCCTTGCCTCGTTAGTCCTCCCAAAATGCATCACCTCACACTTTTCAGGGTTAAATTCCATTTACCACTGTTCTGCCCATCTAATCAACCCGTCTATATCGTCCTGTAGCCTGAGGTTAACAGACAGAAAACAGAGTCGGAATTAACACATCATTTTTGGGTTGGCGGGCTGTAACTAGTGGGACAGCACAAGGATCAGTGTTTGGGCCTCAGCTATTTACAATCTATATCAATGATTTAGATGAGGGGACAGAGTGTGATGTATCCAAGTTTGCTGATGATACAAAGCTAGGTAGGAAAGTAAGCTATGAGGAGGATGCAAAGAGGCTACAAAGGGATATAGACAGGTTAAGTTGAAGGGATAATTACTAGTTCTAGCCCCTTTAGGGCTACCCCAGATCAGCGTATTCCCCAGACGTTCACTTTTAACTAAAGTTTGAGGTAGCTGAATCCTAAAGATGCTTAATTGGGTCTAAAGGTCCAGACTATCTCCCCTTAAAGGAAAGGAACAACCTGAAAATGTTACCGTCCTCCAGATAGCATTTTTAATAAGTTTAGCTAGACTGTAACGTTCCGGATATTATGAGGGTCCGGAAAACTCCCCCAGAATTCTGCAACTCCTCACCAAAGAACGTACAGAGATTGAGTTTGTGAGTTTGATACAGAAGTACTATGAGACAATTCTAAAAATATATAGATTTATTAAAGAACCGACATGTAATTTACAGTTCCAAATACAAAAAGCTTACAATTCTTATTATCAGAGATCCTTATTCTCAAATCTTAACTTTGTTACATTTTTACATTTCTTAGTCTTATTCCAGGATATCCACCAAAATCAAATAAAATGCCGTTGATCCCCAAGACTCAGAGTTGTAGACTTAGAGCTTGCCGCTGAAGCTGAGAATCGCTTTGCCCCTTCAAGCGAATCTATCTTCCCATTTGAAAGTTCAATTTTTATACCCTTTCTCAGTGGTATTTCCTTTGAAGTTTTCTGCTGATGTAAGCTAATTATCTCTAGTCATTTTTCTGCTGGCCCCTGCTATTCTTAGTTAGTTCAGCTGGTAGTAATGCAGACTCATGTCTCTCCTTTAGGTGTTCGAATGTAACAGCAGGTGCATTTATTTGATGTAATTCTTACCAAAGTCTTCTATTTGTGTCTTTTTACGACGTGTAAATTAAAAACACCTCAACCGGGTGCACCATTGTCTTCTTAGTTACCTCAACTGGTTGTAACACAAACTCATGTCTCCTAGGTGTTCCAAGTTCAACACAAAAACAATGTGACGGCTGGTGCCTCCCCCACTTGATGCCATTCCCACAAAGGCATATGTTTCTTAATTATCTGTGTTTGTTTACAAAGTGTAATTATAACACCTTAACAGAGTATACCATTGTGTTCTGTCCAAGGCTTCAGACTTTCAGGAACCTCCAACCTCCTGTTTCAATAAGGCTATTGATTCAGTGTCAACAAATTATCTTATCTCAATAGCTTGTATGCTGTTTACAGCTTCTCCATTGTTAGGTTTTTAGATTTTTAAGCCCAGTATGTCATGTTTTAATAAAGTCAGAATTCTTTTATAGAATGATGTATTTTTCTGAATAGGTATATTGCTTATTCCTTCACAAAGTGAGTGGACAAAAATGTGGCAGATGGAATGTAATGTGGAGAAATGTGAAGTCATCCACTTTGCTAGGAAAAATAGAAAAGCAGAATAATTTTTAAAAGGTTAGACACTGGGAAATGTTAGTATTCAGAGGGTCCTGGGTGTCCCTGTATACACATTCCAGAAAGTTAACATGCAGGTACAGCAAGCAATTAGGAAAGCAAATGGTATGTTAGCCTTTATTACAAAGAGATTTGAGTACAAGAGTAAAGATGTCTTACTGCAATTATATGGGGCCCTGGTGAGACTACACCTGGGGTATTGTGTACAGTCTTGGTCTCCTTACCTAAGGAAAGATATACTTACCTTAGGAGGAGTGTAACAAAGGTTCACTATACTGATTCCTGAAATGAGGGATTGTCCTATGAGGAGAGATTGAGTAGACTACACCTATATTCCCAAGAGTTTAGAAGAATGAGAGGTGATCTCACTGAAACGTATAAAATTTTTAAGGGGCTTGACAGGGTAGATGCTGGGAGGGTGTTTTCCCTGGCTGCGGAGTATAGAACTAGGGGTCACAGTCTCAGAAAAAGGCGTGGCCATTTAGGACTAATATAATAATAGGGTAATAATACTAGGGGATTTCAACTTCCCCAATGTTAACTGGGATAGTCAGAGTGTGAAAGGCTTAGAGGGTGCAGAATTCTTAAAGTGCATCCAGGAGAGCTTTTTGAGCCAGCATGTAGAAAGTCCTACAAGAGAGGGGGCGGTACTGGACCTAATTCTAGGGAATGTAGCCGGGCAAGTGGTAAAAGTGTCAGTAGGAGAACATCTTGGTGACAGTGACCATAATTCGGTGAGATTTAAGGTAGTCATGAAAAAGGACAAACATGGACCGGAAATAAAGGTTCTAAATTGGGGGAAGGCCGATTTTAATGATAGGGCAGGATTTGGCCAAAGTGGACTGGGATCAGCTACTTGTAGGAAAATCCACATCAGAGCAGTGGGAGTCTTTCAGAAAGGAAATAGAGAAACACCAACATGTTCCCGTAAAGGTCAAGGGTGGGACCAACAAGCCCAGGGAACCCTGGATGTCAAGGGATATACAAGAATGGATTAGGAAAAAAAGGGAGGCTTTTGGCAGATACAAAGGACTAAAAACAGTGGAAGCCCTAGAAGAGTATAGAAAGTGTAGGGGGGTACTTAAAAAAGAAATTAGGAGAGCGAAGAGGGGGCATGAAAAAACACTGGGGGGCAAAATAAAGGAAAATCCCACGGTGTTTTATAAGTATATTAAGGGCAAGAGGAGAAACTTCTTCACTCAGAGGGTAGTAAATCTATGGAATTTGCTACCTCAGAGAGCTGTGGAAGCTGCAACATTAAATAAATTTAAAACGGAGATAGACAATTTCCTAGCTGATAAGGGAATTAGGGGTTACGGGGAGCGGGCAGGGAAGTGGACGTGAGTCTAGGTTCGGATCAGCCATGATCCTATTGAATGGTGGAGCAGGCCCGAGGGGCCGTATGGCCTACTCCTGCTCCTACTTCTTATGTTCTTATAACCAGGGAAAGAGTAGGGCCCATTGGGGACCAAAGTGGCAGTGTGTGTAGAACCGGAAGATGTGGGTGAGGTTTTAAATGAATATTTTGCATCTGTGTTCACTATGGAGAAGGATGATGTAGGCATAGAAATCAGGCAGGGGGATTGTGATATACTTGAACAAATTAGTATTGAGAGGGAGGAGGTACTAGTGGTTTTAGTGGGCTTAAAAGTGGATAAATCCCCAAGCCCAGATGAGATGTATCCCAGGCTGCTGTGTGAGGCAAGGGAGGAGATTGCAGGGGCTCTGACACAAATTTTCAGATCCTCTCTGGCCACAGGGGAGGTGCCAGAGGACTGGAGGACAGCTAATGTAGTATCATTATTCAAGAAGGGTAGTAGGGATAAACCAGGGAATTACAGGCCAGTGAGCCTAACATCAGTGGTATGGAAATTATTGGAAAAAATTCTGAGGGACAGAATTAGTCTCTACTTGGAGAGGCAAGGATTATTCAAGGATAGTCAGCATGGCTTTGTCAGGGGGTGATCATGTCTAAACAATTTGATTGAATTTTTCGAGGGGGTGCCTAGGTGCGTGGATGAGGGTAGTGCAGTTGATGTAGTCTACATGGACTTCAGTAATGCTTTTGACAAAGCCCCGCATGGGAGACTGGTCAAGAAGGTAAGAGCCCATAGGATCCAGGGCAATTTGGCACATTGGATCCAAAATTGGCTTAGTGGCAGGAGGCAGTGGGTGATGGTCGAAGGTTGTTTTTGTGACTGGAAGCCTGTGTCCAGTGGTGTGCCGTAGGGATCGGTGTTGGGTTCTTTGCTGTTTGTAATGTACATTAATGATTTAGATATGAATGTAGGAGGTATGATCAGTAAGTTCGCAGATGACACAAAAATTGGTGGAGTGGTAAATAGCGAGGAGGGAAGCCTCAGGCTACAGGACAATATAGACGGGTTGGTCAGATGGGCAGAACAGTGGCAAATGGAATTTAACCCTGAAAAGTGTGAGGTAATGCATTTTGGGAGGACTAACAAGGCAAGGGAATACACAATGAATGGTAGGACCCTAGGAAGGACAGAGGATCAGAGGGACCTTGGTGTGCATGTACATAGATCCCTGAAGGCAGCAGGACAGGTAGATAAGGTGGTTAAAAAGGCATATGGGATACTTGCCTTCATTAGCCAAGGCATAGAATATAAGAGCAGGGAGGTTATGATGAAACTGTACAAAATGCTAGTTAGGCCACAGCTGGAATACTGTGTGCAGTTCTGGTCGTCACACTATAGGAAGGATGTGATTGCATTGGAGAGGGTGCAGAGGAGATTCACCAGGATGTTACCTGGGCTGGAGCGCTTCAGCTATGAAGAGAGACTGGACAGGCTGGGGTTGTTTTCCTTAGAGCAGAGAAGACTGAGGGGGGACCTGATTGAGGTGTACAAAATTATGAGGGGCATAGATAGGGTAGATAGAAAGGAACTTTTCCCCTTAGTAGAGGGGTCAATAACCAGGGGGCATAGTTTCAAGGTAAGGGGCAGGAGGTTTAGAGGGGATTTGAGGAAAAACTTTTTCACCCAGAGGGTGGTTGGAATCTGGAACTCACTGCCTGAAAGGGTGGTAGAGGCAGAAACCCTCACAACATTCAAGAAGCATTTGGATGAGCACTTGAAATGCCATAGCATACAAGGCTATGGACCAAATGCTGGAAAATGGGATTAGATTAGACAGGGCTTGATGGCCAGCGTGGACGCGATGGGCCGAAGGGCCTCTTTCTGTGCTGTATGACTATGAATATGACTCTATGGGGACTGAGATGAGAAATTTCTTCACTCAAAGGGTTGTGAATCTTTGGAATTCTCTACCCCAGAGGGCTGTGGATGCTCAATCGTTTGAGTATATTCAAGACAGAAATCAATAGATTTTTGAATACTAAGGGAATCAAGGGATATGGGGATAGTGCAGGAAAGTGGAGATGAGGTAGAAAATCAGCCATGATCTTATTGAATGGCGGAGCAGGCCCGAAGGGCAAATGGCCAACTCCTGTTCCTATTTCTTATAACTGTTGGGCACTTATCCCTGCTGGGCACTTATACTTATTTATCAGTCAATCCAGGGAGTTTTACTGCAAATAATTGACTTGGTTGAGTCATTCACCTTCTTACTAAGAACATGACCTAAAGTAGAGGTATTGATATACCGAAATTGAATTTCTGACATTTAGTATTTTTTTTATATGTCAACTAAATGAATTACAACCATAACTATGATTCAGCCAGCAGATGTCACAACTTGCCTAGTAATGCCTGATGTAACACTGGGTGTGGAGGGAAAATAACGTGATCCTCCCAATTGTTTACGCACAAAATATAAACAAAGAAAAAGGACAAGAAAATGCCAAGCAACCCATCAAAGTTCATCCCTATGGTAACCTAACTCTCCGGCATCAAACTATATTTTCAATACCTCCAATGTTTTTGCCTCTTATTACCCAGCCTATGTATTCCAAATATTTATCACTATGCTTTTCCTGATATCTATTTATATGTATTTTTCATTAATTTAAACTAATATTCTCTGGGCTTACTTTGGTAATTCCTTGGCTGTTGATCACTTTGAGACTTCCTGAAGACGTAATAAGGTACTATATAAATGCAAATTCTTTTATTTTGAAATAGTCTTCTGGGTTTATCTAAACTATCAATTGGACGCAATCACTGTCTGTCAGCATCACCCTTCCTGTGTAACACTTCGGTGTCAAACTTTTTGAATGGCTAAATTAAAAAATACCAACAAATCAGAACTCTTTTTTTTTCAATTTCAATTTTATTTATCACATAACTAAATACAAGAAGTGAAATCTAGTCAGTGAAATGTTTTTTTCTTGACGAGCCGAGAGCACCAAGCAGCAAGAACACTTAGCTGCCTGGTACGCAACTATGTGTGATGGGGAAAATCGACCCATGAAAAGACAGAAATGGAACCGATCCTTTTGTTCACCATCTTTGTCACAAAGTAGAGAACTTAACATTTAAAAATGAGATATGGAACATAATAAATAAGTCAAAATTATATAATTGATA
Organism: Somniosus microcephalus; assembly: GCF_052327205.1. Lineage (NCBI taxonomy): Eukaryota > Metazoa > Chordata > Chondrichthyes > Squaliformes > Somniosidae > Somniosus > Somniosus microcephalus. Next base: position 150,449,282 of record NC_140999.1, read on the forward strand.
ACATTAAACTAATATACACAGTTAGTTGTCGTATATTTCAATTGTCAAATTTCCCCAGCCCATTTTTCTTACCCCTGTGAGAAGCCCGGGCCTTGATTTTTCACTTTCACCACTCTTCTGTTAACTTCCCTACTAGTTTCTCAGTTTTCTCCCCAGTTAAGTGGATCTATTGTCCAATGATCTCTATTTCAGCCACCAGCAAATCTACCAGACCCATTTTTAGAATAAAATTTCATAATATTCTTCCCACCACCCTTTTTTCCCTTTTCTACCCAGACAGCCACCTAATCATTCCAATCACTTGTGCGCAACCTTCAAGCCATGCATCTGCAGTCGACCCCAAACACAACAGCAGAAAATGCAGTCATCAGAGCAGATGGAAATAAAATAAATACAAAAAAAAAGGCAAAAGCACTTCAAAATAAAACAAAAATGAAAAGTAGAAGAAGTTGTTTTCAAAAAAGGGAACTCTGGGAGGACGGAGTCCTTTGATGTAAGCTGCAGAGGGCATCACTGAATCCCTCCAAATGAGGACACAGCCATTTTAAAAGTCGCACACACTAGAGAATCTAGGTCACCACCTTGTCATCAGATCTGTGCTTTCTACATTACTACAGTGACTACATTTCAATAGTAGTTCATTGGCTATAAAGTACTTTATGATATCCTGAGGTTGTGAAAGGTGCAATATAAATTAAAGATTTTCTTTCTGTAAGGACAAACCATTGCCAACTACACCCCTACAACAATTCATTCTACAGCTCTCCCGACTCGTCTTAAGCAGCGCCATAGGAGATCTACCAGTATTGAGGGTTGTGGCTTTCTCTCTACAGCTTGAGCTTCTTTCCTCATGGCTCATCCCCTTTACTTTGGGATCAATTGTGTTCATGTTCCCTGTACTCTTCCCAGTGCATTGTATTTTTTATGGCAAGCTATGCAAAACTGAAGAGAACAGTTAATTTCTCTTGATTTGAAGTTGTTTAATTCAAATAATTCTGTTAATTTGTCTTTCTTTGTACAAAATGATTGTTGTGCTGTTTTGTTTTTGTTTAATTTGATTTCTGGATAACTCAAATGTTTTTTGAGCTAAGAATGACTTTGAATTAGCAGGGATAGACTGTAACCAAAGGATGCAGTTATCCTGCCACATTTGCTTCAATGCAAAATTGTTTCTGCTGCACATGAACATGAAAGTAGCACCATAATTCTAGAATTAGGCTACAATCTGACTCTAGGTTGCAATAGAACGCAATGAAACCAAAGTGCGAGACCACCCCCCCCCTCCCCTTTTACAGGAAAGCGGTCACCCAATCTGCGTTTGGTCTCCCCAATGTAGAGGAGACCACATCGTGAGCAGCGAATACAGTATACTAAATTGAAAGAAGTACAAGTAAATCGCTGTTTCACCTGGAAGGAGTGTTTGGGGCCCTGGATAATGGGAATGAAGGAAGTGAAAGGACAGGTGTTGCATCTCCTGTGCTTGCATGCTAAAGTGCTCAACGTAAACTCGAGGAACAGCACCTCATCTTCCGATTAGGCACTTTGCAGCCTTCCGGACTCAATATCGAGTTCAACAATTTCAGATCATAACCTCGGCCCCTATTACATTTTTACTTATAATTTTTTTCCCACCCCTTTGTTTTGGATCTTCCCTCCCCCCCCTTTCCTTTTTTTTCTCCCACATGGCAGCTGTCTCTCTCTCTGCCAGTACACTTCACACCTAATCTTGCCCTCTTTTGTCTCCACTGTCCTATTACCATCTCGTCTGGTTTTGAATACCTCCTAATGTCTCTTTTACTTCTTTTGTTCTATCGCAGCCCTGCCTTCGATCTATTTTATTTCCTTTCCAGTTTGAAAAAGGATTAGACCCGAAACATCACTCTAATTTCTCTCCACAGGTGTTGCCTGGCCTGCTGAGTTTTTCCAGCATTTTCTGTTGTTATTTAAGAAACATAGTTTGTTCCTGCGCCTGTTTGCACCAGCCGTAAAGTTTTGCAGCGTAATTAATGTGCAGTTGGTGGGCAATTAGCCCAACTCTGCGCCATCACATCATTTCAAATGAGAACTGGACAGTCGCAGCGGATAATCTGTCTAGTCGGAACTTGACAGATCACAAGTTCGGGATTTAGCGCATGAAATCCCGAACATGCAGTCAATTTCAAAGGCGCTATGATGGCAAACTCTGAGAGTAGGTCGTCATACCGACCGCAAATTCAGGGCTATTAGTTCCAACTGAGACAAACTGACAAAAAGAAAATAAAGTAAATAAGAATGCGATATATTAAACATTCCCCATTATCGTTAAGCAACTGTCACGCTCATTTAAAGTGATGTCATTTCAAACCTTGATATTTAATACAAGATAAATGACATTCCAAGAACTATACTCATCCACAGAAAGCACCACCCAATCCCGACCATTCTAGTAATTACCAAACCGTGAACAGTTTTCGTATCGAAGAATCGCTTGAGGACACCATTTCCCATAAAACAGACTTCTTCCTGTGCGATGGTAAGGAAAACTGGGAAATTCCACTCGTGGCTGTCACAGTGCAAACACTTCCTCCTTCCTGGGGCACTTATTGAACCTGTTTAAAAATGTGCTATTTCCACAGAAATTCTGAGTGATTCATTCACGCCTCCGCAATCTCTTGGTTGATCCGTAGCTCATAAAACGGGCTGTTAAAAGAGGGGTCCCCAGCAGATGAGAACAGCCCAGAGGCAAGTCATCATGTTCTTCATGGTAAGCAGATAAACTGGGTAAATAGGTTCTTTTAGAGCCTGCATTGTTAAATGTTAATGTCGCTGCTCGTTAATTTTTATGTTTTTAACGTAATTTTAAGGAACCTTGACCGCAATTCATAATTTAATAAAAAATGTAATTCTAAGTAGACAGCTCTTTCAAAGATTTGCTGCATTGAAGCCAATGATCTGCTGCACTGTAAAATTCGATGTAGCCGTGCTGTTGCCAACTCAATCTATTTGCTGGTATCCCATTCTATGCAGTCTCTGGATTACCTAGGTGACAGATGAGGTAATGCACTTCATGTGCCTGCCCTTGTGCTGCATGCTGCCTGTGAAATAGTGAGACCTGTAGGTGGGTTAAAGTACGTAACTACTTGCTCCCTCTTCTGTCTGCCTGCAGTATGTCAGGAGTACCAATCCTGTGGCCCGAGCCCAGGGTACCCAGCCTCTGATGCCAATGCAGCGCAGTCCTGTTTCGGCTTATTTGCTGACTTGTACTTTGAATATTGTGGGCTCTGGGCTTGGGGTAGGGTATTCTTTTGCAATGTCTCATTGGTGAAGAGATCTGAACTCAGAACACCAAGATCTGTTAGTATCAGCAACTTGAGATATTTAAATGAATAGGAACATTGATTTAAACTTTATTTCATAGGATCAGACAGCACAGAAGGAAGTCATGTGGCCCATCGTGCCTGTGTAGCCCCTAATGCTCCATGACACCAACTATGCAGCTCACAGACAAAAGCTTTATTATCCTCCATCTTGTTGTCAGAACAGCTCTCACAGGGGGTTAAGGCAAATATGTTGCTGGAGCAGAAGAACAGGCAGTTCTGATCACATTGGGTTGACAATTATTGATAAGTGTAAAACTGGACAGGGCATGGACCATGGTTTGAGTTCTGAGATTTGCTGATGGTGAAAATTCATTGAATGAAGGGAAGAGCTTGCATTTATATAGTGTCTTTCACATCCTCAAGATGTCCCAAAGTGCTTCACAAGCAATGAATTACTTCTGAAGTGTAGTCATTGTTATTTTTAGACAAACACATTATTTACCTGAATTAATGCCTCTCCATGGAGAAATAACGAAAACGTTGTATTCTTTCCAGCTTACTTTTTTGAAATTTGCAGACATATTACTCAAAGAAAACGGACTGCCTTGTTCAAAACGGGACAGTGGTCCTTTAATCACTTTAAAAGGGCAAATGCATGATACTGAATTGTGCTATAATCCTAACTATTATTAAGGGAAATATCTGTACTCTTGTCATTGTCTGAGTTAGCTCTTGTTAGTGCATTTTTATGCTTTATTATTTCTAAGTATAGGCACCTAGAATGAGCATTTTGTATAGAATTATTTCAGATGCGATGTTCTGAATGGTAATGATGTACTGTTTGCATCACTTTTAATTCTCTTTTTTTGATTATAATTTCTTCTACAGTACATCATCAGTATTGTACTGATGGAAAAATTTTCAAGTTTGTCTGAGATAGTCAAAGCCAAGCCTACTTACCAAAAAAGAGATGCAATAACTGGTCAGATGGTGACGTGTGAGCAGTGTCCACCTGGGACATTTGTGGAAAAACACTGTACGAGTGCCCACCCGACAATATGCGGACTCTGCCCAGACTTGCATTATACTCAGTACTGGAACTACCTTCAGAAATGTCGCTACTGTAATGTCTTCTGTGGAGATCAGCAGTATGAAAAGCACCAGTGTAATTCTACACATAACAGAGTGTGTGAATGCAATGCTGGCTATTATTTAGAGTTTGAATTCTGCCTGAAACACTCCAACTGCCCTCCTGGTGTTGGCGTAAATAATATGGGTAAGTTTAATATTTCTACTATTAGAACTTACACTATCCATCTGTTGTCTTGATTTTGTAGTTTGTTTTCGGGAATTATGATGCTTTTATTTTTCTGCAAAAAATATTTATTCCATAAGAAGTATAGTTCACTATATAAATTGACAAAACTGGAACTGTTTCCATTAGAATAAGTGATCATTTATACTTATGGGGACTTGTTTATTAAAATTATTTTTTAAATCTTTTGGTACATACCTGTGCTTGTGTGAACACACACGAATTTCAGAGCCCAAATAACTTGCCTGAGGACTACAAAACCCACCTAATAGAACAATGAAACCTAACTACACAAGTTGTACTTGCAGGATTCTTATTGTGAACTATGTATAGATGATCACATTGAAAATATAGAAGAGGACAACCACTGATTAATAATTCACCGAGCTGCTAAACAAGAGGGAAAAATAACATTGTATAAAAAATATTACAGAAAACGGAGGGCCTCAATTGAAAGCGTAGTTCAAAATATAACCAGAATAGGTGACTGTGCTGCTAGTGTCCAAGTTAATACCCAACACAGCCATGATCAGTGGGAAATTGTAAAGATGGTGTAAAAGATTGGGCAAACCACAAAAGATCTATACCTGGTTCAAACATCACTGGTTTTCTCCATAAGCAAATAGTTTATGGGCAATAAGACTGGAGGTTGGTGACCTGTTGAGAAGGTAAATAAAATGTCGCAAAAGCATAAACTTGGGAAGAATATTCCAAGTATGTTTCTGTGCATGTGGGAACATATTGGGGATTCTCAAATGTCTCCAAGTAGAGTAAAATGCCAAAGAGCTTAATAAATATTTCATATTTTCTTAGTCAACAAAAGGTTTGAGGGTCTAGGAGAAATAAATTAAAGCCCTGCTATTTTTGAGGAGATGAGAAGTCAGGAGCTAGTTTAACAACAAAGTGTAAGAAAGGCATATCCAAAATAACTCAATGGGAGAGGAATAGATCTGCATCTCAAAGATTACTGTATTTAGCATGCATTGGACAAGCAAAAGAAGATGCTTGTTCAATTAAAAAGTCTAATGAAAACAGCATTATAAAACGGTTAAGATGAACACATCATTTGATGATAGACATTTGGAAACCCAGTATAAACCTGCTAGCCAAGTACTTAACTAGGGTAACTGAAAAGTCTTGGACTGTCCCAAGAGATAACCTTACTAAATAATTTGTTAATGCTGCTGTGGAGTCCTTCCTGGATGACAGAATAGAATGATCAATTACACTGATAAATTAGTTAGAAAGGATCTGTTGAAATAATCACTGAATTAAAGGTATTTTCTTAAAAGTTGAGTTTGCCTATCAATTCAAACTCTGATATAAAGTTTGTTTTTTGTGAACGGGTTTAGTTATTTTTAATGAGTTGGTAAATGGGGTATTCTACTCAAACAAGTGTCCCACAATTCTTTTTTGTTTTATTGCACCTAATGTAACAACACATGGAGTTCCCAAATTCATCACAGACCAGAAGTTTGTTATCTCTTGCCACTGAAACAGTAAAAAAGTCTGAACTCCACTTACTGCAAAATATACTGCATGCTCCATTATATGTAAAGATATAAGTGGATATTTACCCTGAGTTTTAACAGTATCAATTTTGTGTTTTCCAGGAACCCCGTACAGTGATACAAGTTGTAAACCGTGTACCAATGGCTATTTTTCTCCCCAAAGCTCTAGTTCAGAACCTTGTTTTGCACACACAAACTGCACTGAGCGAGGCTTAGAGGTCAATGTCCCAGGTGATCGATATCACAACACCTTGTGTACTCCCTGCAAGAAATATAGTAACGGTGGAACTTTTATGAGTGATTCAGGTGTGTAATCTACTTTAGTGGAATATTGCATTAGCATTCCTAAATATGTTATATGAAATGTTTGGTTTTTTTTTCGAATGAAGACTTATCGTCAAGAATTCATTTCCCTGCCTAAATCCCAATCTCACTGGGGTTCTTTACTGCACTATGCTGTTCTTCAGAAGATGCTTTGTAAGAATAAAGCTGAAAGAAAACTCCAAGCAGACTCCATATGCCTCCCTGTGTGGGAGGGGAAACTGGGTTGGGAGTTCTCCATTGGGTCACTTTGGCACTTGTCCTACTGGTCAGCTTACTGGCTGGGAATAGTCTGCCTACCCAGATGTCTTGGACAGCTGGATTTCTTGATCAGCATTATTTTAATGCTACTGGGTTTATTTTAAATGTGTTAAATTCTGCTGCCATTAAAAAAAGAAAGACTTGCATTTATATAGCGTCTTTCATGACCTTGGGACGCCCCAAAGCTGTCACTGTTGTAATGTGGGAAACGCTGCAGTCAATTTGCACACATCAAGCACCCAAAAACAGCAATGAGATAATGACCAGATAAGCTGTTCTGGTGATGTTGGCTCAGGTATAAATATTGGCCAGGACACTGGGGATAACTCCCCTGCTCTTCTTCAAAATAGTGCCATGGGATCATTCATGTCCACCTGAGAGTGCAGACGGGGTCTTGGTTTAAGGTCTCATCTGAAAGGTGGCACCTCCGACAGTACAGCACTCCCTCGGTACTGTACTGGAGCGTCAGCCTAGATTTTTGTGCTCAAGCCTCTGGAGTGGGACTTGAACCCACAACCTTCTGACTCGGCGAGTGCTATCCATTGAGCCACAGCTATTAAAATAATGCAGATCATAAAATTTAGATTAGTGAGTACCTGGGTTCATGGGGATCAGTGAGGGGAGCAATAAAGGAGAGTAATTTACCTCTCTTCCCCCCCCCCCAAAAAAAAGTTAGTATTAATAAATAAAATTATATCTCCAAAACATACTTTAGTTATATAACATGAGAACTGTTTCACCATCCATATATGATCCATAACTTCAGTAACATTTCTCCCACATAAGCCTTCAGGTTATGAAACTTAGTGCAAGATTCAGTCAGAACTGGTTTTGTGCTTTCATTGCATTTTGTGACTGGTGCAAAGAAGGGGAAAAAAAGATTGGAAAAACACAGAAAAAGGCATATTGTGACTGTAAATATTATCTCAACAGGTATATCCACAATCTTCAATAGAAAGCTAAGCACCAATATAGCCCATCTAATAAAATGCTACATTTTAATTTTCTTTCTTTCAACAGCTGTCTCTACCTGTGATGAAGCAATTATTCAGTTTGTGGCATATCAGAAGATTCCACAAAAGAAGCTGAAGAGATTTCTTAATTTACTTCAGATTGAGGAGGGAAAGAAATTTAGTAAACAACTGAGAACACAGAACAAGCACCTAATTCATGAAAAGTTACATCCCTTTCTAGTGAAATGGAAAGAAAGTATCAAGGAAGATGACATACTAGAAAAAATCCTGCATATACTTAAAAAAGCAAATTTGAAGAATGTTATAAAAAATGTACAAGAGCGTTTTATGTGAAGTGGCAGCTGAGCTCTCAAATTTACTAATTCACATTGAATGTCCTAGTGGGTAAATGCAGGTATTACTAGCCATTCAGACAAGAAGGCTCCAGGTTTTATTCCAGGTTTGTGCTGAGCTAACTGATCTTAGCTGGGGCAGCAGTTGGGTGCTACAATTGACCTCAGCAACTCTGCACTGGGGATGAGAAAAATTAGCTTGGCTTCCCACTCCTGCTTGCTATCCTGTGACCCCTGCTAGCTCAGTTGTGGTGCTTATTACTGGCTGGGATCACACATGTGAATTGCCACTTGGGTGAGGTAGTACTGATATCTGTGCAACTATATACCAACAAGTATCAGCGTCACAAGGAGAGAAGGGGAGAAATTTGAGGGGGTTGAGGAAAGGGATGATAAAATTTGGAGACAACCTCGGCGTCCTCTTTGACACTGAGCTTAACTTCCAACCCCAAAATATCCTCTCCATCACCAAGACCGCCTGTCTCTGCCCCTGCCTCAGTCCATCAGCTGCTCAAACCCTCATCCATTCTTTCTATTCCGATGATCTACTGGCAGGCCTCTCATTTTCCACCCTCCACAAACTTCAACTCATCCAAAACTCTGCTGCCCGTCGCTTAACTCGCACCAAGTCCCCTGTGCTAGCTGATCTACATTGACTTCCGGACCACCAAAGCCTCCATTTTAAAATTCTCATTCTCATGTTCAAATTTCTCCATGACCTTTTCCCTATCTCTAATATCCTCGTGCCCTACAACCCTCCAAGAATTCTGTGTTTCTCCAATCCTGGCTTCTTGTCCATCCCCCACTTCCTTTGTCCAACAATGGCGCCCGTGCCTTCAGCCGTTTAGTCCCTAAGCTCTGGAACTCCCTCCCTAAACCTCTCCACCTCTCTCTTTAAGATACTCCTCAAAACCTACCTCTTTGACCAAGCTTTTTGTCACCTATCCTAATGTCTCCTTCTTTGGCTCGGTGTCAATTTTTATCTGATTATGCTCCTGTGAAGCACTTTGGGACATTTTACTATGTTAAATCAGCATAGATTTGTTAATGGCAATTTTGTTTGATTAACCTGATCGAGTTCTTTGATTAAGTAACTGAGAGGGTTGATGAGGGTAGTCCAGTTGATGTTGTGTATATGGACTGTTAAAAGGTGTTTGATAAAGTACCAGATAATAGACTTGTTAGCAAGATTAAATCCCATGGGATTAAAGGGACAGTGGCAGCACGGATACTAAATTGGCTAAGGGACAGAAACCAGAGAGTAGTAGTGAATGGTTGCTTTCCAGACTGGAGGGAGGTATTCAGTAGTGTTCTCCAAGGGTCAGTATTAGGACCAAAGCTCTTTTTGATATATCTTAATAACCTGGATTTGGATATACAGGACATAATTTCAATGTTTGCAGATGATATGAAACTTGGAAATATAGTAAACAATGAGGAGAATAGTAACATACTTCAGGATGACATAGACAGACTGGTGAAATGTGCAGACACATGGCAGATGAGATTTAATGCAGAGAAGTGTGAAGTGATAGATTTTGGTAGGAAGACTGAGGAGAGGTAATATAAACTAAATGGTACAATTTTAAAGGAATTGCATGAACATAGAGACCTGGAGTGTATATACACACATCGTTGAAGGTGTCAGGACAAGTTGAGTGCACAGGAGTGGGACTAATTGGATAGCTCTACCAAATAGCCAGCACAAGCATGGCGGGCCGAATGGCCTCCTTCTGTGTTGTATCATTCTATGATTCTATGAAAGATGCTATATAAATATATGTTATTTGTACAAAATAGGAATGTGAATAAATTGTGACTGAAATATTGTTTCATCATTGAAACAATCAATACAAAACTTGACCTTCCTGTAAAGCATACCATTAAGCTGTCCATTTTTGTATGTGTGTCTATATATATATATATATATAATATATATATGTATGTGTGTAGTATAAGATTTGCCAAATAAGAGGTATTTATTTTCTATCCACTTTTTAAAAATGTAATGGCAAAGGTTTTAAAATTGTTGTGAAATAAGTATGAGTGTGAATAGCAATAGTATCAGTCAAAATTAGAATGTTGCTCATTGTTTCAGTCTCTTACAATTCTGTGAAGCCAACGCAGTATCTTTCAAATAAATTGATGACATTATTTTTGATTCATTTTTCAGCTTACATTTCTGTTGCATTCCATGTGTCTTTTTATTGTATATTGCTATATTTTACATTTCTCAGCGTATCAATCAACATCCTTTAAGTAATCAATTTAAGGTGATTAAGAATACTATGCCAGAGGGTAGCAGTAGAGGTCATCGGAGGATTTTCTGTTGGAGTTACCATTGTATCTCCAGTGGACATGGAGGCATCCAATTTTATTCCAAGTTCTAATGGCGAATTCATTCATTAGAAAAAAGAAAGAACTCGCATTTAGATAACGCCTAATCACACTCATTACGGCCATGGTGCAGGAGGGTGGGCTTCAGATTCCTGGGGCAGGAGGAACCTGTTCAAGATGGACAGATTGCACCTCAACAGAGCTGGGAACAATGTCCTCACAGGAAGATGAACTGGTGCTGTGGAGAGGGTTTAAACTAATTTGGCAGGGGGGTTGGCACCAGGATGAAACATTAGAGAGGAGAAACAAGGTGCATAGAGGACTGGGAGAGACAAATAGCAGTACAGTAAAGAATAGGAGACATGTATGGTTTTTTTTGGCGTGTGCCCAGTCAGCTATGCCCCTGACATGCTCTGAGTGGTTCGAATCGCTCCACACCCTCTGGGTTCTAGACACCGGACTTAGGTGCAGGCGGCGATACAGAAAAAACGAGTAGACAAGAGGTTCGGTGCAAAAGTCTTTTATAAATGTACACATATTCAAATCTGATACCAAATATGGTTGTAATGTAAACCTTTTATTGTGTTCAACCACGTCCAGACACACACACTGTCTTTAAGCAGTAGTAATACAGAGAAATAAACACAATCACCCCGTCTTTTCTTTGGGTAGAGATGTAACCTTCATTGAATCTTTCGTTCTTGTCTCTACAAATTGTGAAGGAGAGCTCAACATCTTTATAGGCCTCACGCATACTGTGCTAGATGATTCATTATGGCATGACAAGTGTTATTGTGAACAAGACCCTTAGTAATTAAGTAGTTCCTACAAAATCTCCAGATGTCAACCTGCCCACCATCATGTCTCACTTCCTATCGCTATCTTGGGCTCATTGTGTTGACAAAAAGAGTCAACAGGCACGAATCACACATTCTGCAGAAGCTAAACAGTGCAGCCAGCTAAATTGTACCCTGACACATTAATAAGAACATAAGAACATAAGAAATAGGAGCAGGAGTAGGCCAATCGGCCCCTCGAGCCTGCTCCGCCATTCAATAAGATCATGGCTGATCTGATCCTAACCGCCAATCTACTATCACAGAACCATCTCCTGAATCTAACAGAATTAGACACACAAAATAGGAGCAGAATCAGGCTACATGGCCCCTGGGCCCACTCCGCTACCCACAGGGCCATGTCCGATCTGAACCTAGACTCATGTCCAAATTCCTGCCCGCTCCCCGTAACCCTTAATTCCCTTTACTTCTAGGAAACTGTCTATTTCTGTTTTAAATTTATGTAATGATGTAGCTTCTATAGCTTTTTGGGGCAGCATATTCCATGGACCTACCACCCTCTGAGTGAAGTAGTTCCTCCTCATCTCAGTTTTGAAAGAGCAGCCCCTTATTCTAAGACTATGCCCCCTAGTTCTAGTTTCACCCATCATCGGGAACATCCTCCCCGCATCCACCCGGTCCAACCCCTTCACAATCTTATATGTTTCAATAAGATCGCCTCTCATTCTTCTGAACTCCAATGAGTAGAGTCCCAATCTACTCAACCTCTCCTCATATGTCCATCCCCTCATCCCTGGGATTAACCGAGTGAACCTTCTTTGTACTGACTCGAGAGCAAGTATGTCTTTTCTTAAGTATGGACACCAAAACTGTATGCAGTATTCCAGGTGCGGTCTCACCAATACCTTGTACAAATGAAGCAATACCTCCCTATTTTTATATTCTATCCCCCTAGCAATGAAAGCCAACATTCCATTGGCCTTCTTAATCACTTGCTGCACCTGCATACTAACCTTTTGAGTATCGTGCACCAGGACCCCCAGATCCCTTTGTACTTCAGTACTTTCCAGTTTCTTGCCATTAAGATAATAACTTGCTCTACGATTTTTCCTGCCAAAGTGCATAACCTCACACTTTTCAGTATTGTATTCCATCTGCCAAATCTCTGCCCACTTACTTAGCCTGTCTATGTCCCCTTGCAGGTTTTTTATGTCCTCCTCACTCACTACTTTCCCTCCCATCTTAGTATCATCTGCAAACTTTGATATGTTACACTTGGTCCCCTCCTCCAAATCGTTAATATAGATTGTAAAGAGTTGGGGACCCAGCACTGACCCCTGCGGAACACCACTAGTTACTGATTGCCAGTCTGAGAATGAACCATTTATCCCAACTCTCTGCCTTCTGTTAGATAGCCAATCCTCTATCCATGCCAGAATATTACCCCCAATCCCGTGATTTTTTATCTTAAGCAATAATCTTTTGTGTGGCACCTTGTCAAATGCCTTTTGGAAGTCTAAATACACTACGTCCACTGGTTCCCCTTTATCCACCCTATATGTTACTTCCTCAAAGAACTCCAGCAAATTTGTCAAACATGACTTCCCCTTCATAAAACCATGCTTTGTCCTATTAAATTATGATTATCCAAATGTCCTGTTACTGTCTCCTTAATAATGGACTCCAAAATTTTACCTACCACAGATGTTAGGCTAACCGGTCTATAGTTTCCAGCCTTCTGTCTACTGCCCTTTTTAAATAAGGGTGTTACATTAGCAGTTTTCCAGTCTGCCGGGACCTTTGCTGAGTCCAGGGATTTTTGGAAAATTATTACCAATGCATCCACAATCCCTACCGCCACTTCCCTCAAGACCCTAGGAGGTAAGCCATCAGGTCCAGGTGATTTATCCGCCTTGAGTCCCATTATTTTACCGAGTACCACTTCCTTAGTGATTTTGATCATGTTTAGCTCCTCCCCCCCCTATAGCCCCCTGTTTGTCCAGTGTTGGGATATTCTTAGTGTCCTCTACTGTAAAGACTGATACAAAATATTCATTCAGTGTTTTTGCCATCTCCATATCTCCCACCATTAATTTCCCGGTCTCATCCTCTAAGGGACCAACATTTACTGTAGCCACCCTTTTTCTTTTTATATAACTATAAAAACTCTTACTATCTGTTTTTATATTTTTTGCTAATTTACTTTCATAATCTATCTTCCCTTTCTTAATCAATCTTTTTGTTATTTTTTGCCGTCTAAAGTTTTCCCAATCCTCTATCCTCCCACTAGATTTGGCTACCTTATATGCCCTTGTTTTTAGTTGAATACTATCCTTAATTTCTTTACTTAGCCACGGATGGCTGTCTTTTCTTTTACACCTTTTTCTTCTCAGTGGAATATATATTTTTTGGAAGTTGTAAAATAACTCCTTAAATGTACACCACTGATCATGTATCGTCTTACCCTTTAATCTATTTTCCCAATCCACTCTACTCAATTCTACTCTCATACCTTCATAGTCTCCTTTATTCAAGCTTAGCACGCTTGTTTGAGATCCAACCTTCTCACCCTCTAATTGAATATGGAATTCAACCATGTTATGGTCACTCATTCCAAGGGGATCCTTTACTAGGACATTTTTAGTTAGTCCTGTCTCGTTACACAGGACCAGATCTAAGGTTGCTTGCCCCCTGGTCGGTTCAGTTACATACTGCTCAAGAAACCCATCCCTAATACACTCAATGAACTCATCCTCAAGGCAGCCCTGCCCAATTTGATTTGTCCAATTAATATGATAGTTAAAATCCCCCATAATTATAGATGTTCCCTTATTACAAGCCTCAACTATTTCCTGATTGATACTCCGTCCAATAGAGTTGCAACTGTTCGGAGGCCTATAGACTACACCCACTAGTGTTTTTTTCCCCCTTATTATTCCTTACCTCCACCCAAACTGTTTCATTATCCTGATCTTTTGACCCAATATCATTTCTCTGTATTACAGTGATTCCTTCCTTTATCAACATAGCCACCCCACCTCCCCTTCCTTCCTGCCTGTCCTTCCTGATCGTTAAATAACCTGGTATGTTTAATTCCCAGGCATTGTCACCCTGCAGCCATGTTTCTGCAATGGCCACAAGATCATACCCATATGTAGTTATTTGTGCCATTAACTCGTCTATTTTGTTACGAATGCTACGTGCATTCAGATAGAGAACTTTCAAATATGTTTTGTGACACTTAGTTCCTGCTTTTGCCCTTTTTATTACTTTACCTTTTATGCCATACCTTCTGCCCCTTCCTGACACACTCTGGTTTTTAATTTCCCCACTGCTACCTAAGTCTATGACCTTCTCTGTTGTCATTTTTATTATTTGCTCTCTAGAAACCTCCCCCCCACTAGTTAGTTTAAAGCCCTCTCTACAGCCCTAGTTATATGATCCGCCAGGACTCTAGTCCCAGCACTGGCCAAGTGAAGCCCGTCCCAACGGAACAGCTCCCTCCTGCCCCAGTACTGGTGCCAGTGTCCCAGGAAGCAAAACCCATTTCTCCCACACCAGTCTTTGAGCCACGCATTTAACTGTCTAATTTTATTTGTCCTAGCCAAATTCGCTCGTGGCTCAGGTAATAATCCAGAGATTATTACCCTTGAGGTTCTGTTTTTTAATTTGACCCCTAGCTGCTCATACTCCTTTAACAGAACCGGCTTCCTAGTCCTATCTATGTTGTTTGTACCAACATGGACCATGACAACTGGATCCACCCCCCTCCCACTGCAAGTTTCTTTCCAGCCCAGAGGAGATGTCCTTAACCCTGGCACCGGGTAGGCAACACAGCCTTCGGGACTCTCGCTCTCGGCTGCAGAAAACTCTATCTATCCTCCTAATAGTACTATCCCCTACCACTACAACATTTCTATTTACTCCCCCCTCTTGAATGGCCCCCCGTTCCACGGTGCTGTGGCCAGGTTGCTCACCCTCCCTGCAGTCCCTGCTCCCATCCCCACAGGGAGTAAGAACCTCGAACCTGTTGGACAAGAGCAAGGGCTGCGGCTCCTCCAGCTCTACCTCCTGGATCCCTGTACCTGCCTCACTCGTAGTCACACCATCCTGTCCCTGACCATGGGCTACATCTGAATTAATTAACTTCATAGGTGTGACCACCTCCTGATACACAGAGTCCAGGTACTTCTCCCCCTCCCTGATGTGTCGCAGTGTCTGAAGCTCAGACTCCAGCTCATCAACATGGAGCTGGAGTTCCTGTAGCAGCAGACACTTGTCACAGACGTAATCACCGTGAGCCTCAATGGGGTTCACCGGCTCCCACATCTCACAACAGTAACACATCACCTGCTCCATTCTATGTAATTAATTAAATTTTTTATTGTTAGTTATGGACACCCTCTGCCCGATTTTAGATGCTAGTATCCCCTTTAATTAATTGGATTTAAATTAAATCAATCCCTCTAGTTACACCAGTTAAATGGTTTACCAACAGTCACTCTGCACCAGAAAGGCCTTATTAACTACAACCCACAGAGTTAAAGTTTGAAAAGAGCACCTAACACCCCGCTTACCCTAACTCACAGCACTCTTTGATGACTCGCACTCAGTGCTTGCTCGCACTAGGACTGGTCTTTTTATACTGTTTGTTTGTTTACAGCCAAATGAGTCACCCCTGCTGATTGGTTAGAAAACTGGTTTCCACTGCCTGCTGTGCCAATTTACTCCTACTGCAGTGTAACCTTGTTTTACTCTTAAACCAACAGAATCCCAAATATTTAACTTTTCCCCTTTACTTAAACTGCTTAAGTAATCTTATCAAGAATGATTTAAACCCTAAAGCATCCTGGGAATGAACAACTTTAACTATTTCATTATTTCTAGCTACAGTATAAATCCACAAGCCATTTATAAGTAAAAAGAAAGCAAAAACCTTAATCTTATGAGATTAAACTAAATCCTGATCATCTGTATATATGCATATACATGACTAGGCTATTTTACAGTTCCCCTGTTTGAGGGTGACAAAATCCTTTTCTGATCCCTTATTTACGATTCAGTAACCCCAACATTTTTAATTGTTCATAATAGAGTTTGAAGCTTCTCACTAACCAATGAAACCACCAAACACTAATCAAACATGCAACAAATACTACCATCTGGACAATGAGGAACACATGAGACAACAACCTCAGTCAAGGTGTTCCTCCTGCATTGTACACATTTTCCCACCAGGAATGAGTTCCTAACACTTGTATGCCTCTTTATATCATTTGTAATTAATTTAGCAAGTTCTAACTACTCTGCTTTTTAAAATAAATTCTGTATTAACCATTTAAGTACACATAATTCTTTTACAGCCAAAATGTACAGCCACTCGTAAGGCTTGCCTCGAGCAGGGGTCCTAACCTTTTTGCTTCTGAGACCCTCCTCCCGTGTTATAAAAAATTCCACTGACCCCCTGTAACTCAATTATCCTGCTCTTTTTTGCTGTTTTATCTCTTCCTCCTTCATGTTCCCCATCGATTCAGTTCGGCACACATTGAATGAGTCAATCAATCAGTGTTGAAATCTCTTCATGGCTTGCACATTTTGCTCATTTGAATGTCCGAACGAGGTTGCCAGCGGTCAGACTGGCTCCTCGAGTCTGCTTGGCTTTCCACCCGCTGGTGCCAGGTCTTCTTGTCTTGTGTGGGCGTTGTGGGAGGCCGGGGGCCGAGAGCCATGCGCGCACAAGGCAGGAACACGCGCATTTACTTCACCTTTCATCTGCTCACCTTTCGGAGGAGGTGAGCGGAGGAAGGGAAAGGTCAGGAGCTCTGCGACTAATACTAAACACGACTCATTTCCAATGTAACTACGAACCCTCTCACAGTCTGCCCGGTTTCGGTCGTGGCCACCTTTCATTTATTGTTAGGGAAGCCCGCTTCGAACGCTGATGTTTCTCCCGTTCAGCCACTGCATTGTATTGGACAGATGCTGTTACAGCCGCTGCTCCTCTCGCTGGACCTGGGCACCTCTCGCACCCCCTCTCTCTCAATTCAATTTTTTTTTTCAATTCAAATGCTTTATTGGCATGAAAGTTTACAGGGAACCATATTGCCAAAGCTTACATAACAAAAAGTACAATTTTCCAACATTCTGTAGGTGTCAAACAATTTTGACCTTCGTTGGGTACATACAATATTACTTTAAACAATATTAATTTAAACAGTCTTTGTACATAAGTGGGTACATTCAGTATTAATTTTAAACAGTCCTCAGGTTGTGACATGTTGTTACATATTTGGCACCAAGGTATGGTCTGTCTCCTTCTCCCAGGACTAATCTTAATTTTGACAGGTCATCCAATTCCTTGAAATCTGGGGTTGTTTGGCTGAGCTTGTCAAATAATATGTTTCTTGATGTGTTGAATTTTTCGCATTTTAGGAGGAAATGCATCTCTGTCTCAACCTCGCCGGCCAGACATTGATCACATATTCTATTCTCTCTAGGCTGCCAGGATTTCTTGTATCTTCCTTTTTCAATTGCCAGTTGGTGGTCGCTTAGTCTGTATCTGGTGAGGGTCTGTCTCTGTTTTGTGTCTCTGATGGTTGAGAGATAGTCTGCCAGTTTATATTCTCTTTTTAGGGCCCGGTAACATTCTAATCTGCTTTGGCTTTTGGTTATTTTGTTCCAATGTTCCAGGTAGGTTTCTTTGCTTTGTTTAATGATTTGGTTCACTCGGATTGGTGTTTGGATGGCAGTGTTGGTCTGGGACTGGTCAGGGTCCGGCTGAGTAGGAGTACTTAGTTTCAGTAGCAGCTGACTCAGGGGACTCTTTTCTGGGTTTAGCTCTTGGGTCTGGAAGGCTTTAAAATGAAGGGTGTCTGGGGAGCTAGATTTGAGGTGATTTAGGAAGTTTAGTGCTCGTTTTTGGATGTTTATTATCAGTGGGTATCTGCCTAGTTCGGCTCTGCATGCATTTGTTGGTGTTTTCCTTTGGGTGCGAAGGATGCTTTGGCAAAATTCTGCATGTAGGGCTTCTATTGTGTGTTTTTCCCATTTAGTGTAGCTATGGTGATTGAGCGGGCCCCATACTTCACTACCGTACAGCGCAATCGGCAGGATTACGCTGTCAAATATTTTTAGCCAGATTTTGATTGGGATTTGGATGTTGTAGAATTTTCTTTTTATTGCATATAGGGCTCTTCGGGCTTTTTCTTTTAGTGCATTCACTGCTATGCTGAAGCTCCCTGATGCTGTAATGGTTAGACCAAGGTAAGTGTAGCTCATAGTGTGTCCTATGATGGTATCACTGAGAGTAAACTGGTATTTGTTTTCCTGACACCTGGGCCTTTTTTGAAAAATCATGATGTTGGTTTTCTTTAGATTTACTGTTAGGGCCCAATTTTGGCAGTATTTGTCGAGTAGGTCTAGTTGTTGCTATAATCCCTGTTCTGTGGGAGACAGCAGAACCAGGTCTCTCTCTCTCTCTGCCGGGTCCTCCTCTCCCTTCTCCCACCCGAGAACGCGCAGGCTCTGGATACCCATCGTGTCCTCCAATTCTGAGACCGTGAACTGGACACGTTGTATCCTGGGACAAGAGAATGACACAGCGGCGGAGAGGTTCCACCTGGCCAGGGAGCTTCTCGGTGGGCTTGTTCTTGCTCAGCTGCTAGTGACTTTGGCAGACCCCTTGAAATCTTCTCATGGACAGCTAGGGGGCCGCAGACCCCCAGTTGAGAACCCCTGGTCTAGAGGGTAATCTGTAACATTGTAGGCCCTAACAGGCACCAATATTTTATCCCCAAACTTAGTCATTCTGGTTTTCGTTTTTGTTTTGTGTTTGTTGGTGTAGGGCAAAATGTTAACCACCAAATCATACAAACAGTGTGTAACGCAGTATCTTCCTCGCTCTGAACATTAATGCTCTTTCAGTTTCATTGATCAATCTGTATAGTGCAGTTAAGGATTCTTCATCCAGGGTGAAGCCACATACTGACGAGGAACTCTACAGCACATCACAGCTGCATAGGCAGCCACCACTTTTCCTGGAACAGCAATAGGTATCTGGGGGTATCCAGACTCCCTCATTCCCTCTAACTGGTATCCTCAGATAGTTCTCAAATTTCTTGTGTATATCATCCTCCAACAAGCATGCTGATTCCACTTGACATACTCCATCAGTTTGTGAACAGCAGGTCGCAATAGTATTCCCACTATCACAGGAACAGTCGTAAAACAACGTCACTTTGCTTGCAAGGCAAAACACACCAATCCAAATCTTTTCACCTTACACCAAACCATATTCCCATCTGATTTCCAGATTTAAATGTATTTGTCTAATATAAAATTTGAAATCCAATTGTTTTTAATACCACTTAACCCTTTTTGAATCTAATTTAAGAAAAAAAAACCTCCATACATACTACCTTTGAGATCATAATATTGTTTGTTATTCTGATAAAACATTCCCTGTCTGTCTATTTATTCCTTTAAACAATTCCTTTAATTACTTGCACATTGATTTATCATTTGCCCACATTCTTTTATGACAATACACCTGATTTTCTTCCCAAATTGCACTTAGTAAAATCATGTACCATTTCTCTTAGCAGTGCATGAATAAATTTTACATTTACAATTATATAAATTGGAAGGTGAAGATACAGAAAAGGAAAATTTAACAGAGTAGGAAAATTCCCAAATCACATATTACTATCCGTCCATTATTTGATCCTTCTTGTCTCGGAAATTTCATTGATTCATCCTGGACCAAATTAATTTTGTTATCTTTGGGATCTTGCCTTCATCATTTAACATGAGTCCACAGATCAAGCAATTACCACAATTGATGAACATTAATTATTTGCCTTCATGTCATTGCCAGAAAACTGAAAAATTTTAAGTTTTGAATGCATCATTCTGCCAGATAAATATCAACCCACCTTGAGCTACCAATTGCCATTAGTAAGAGAAGTATTCAGGTATTCTGGTATCTCCTTCCTTAGAACAGGAAGGAACACCCACGCCATCCTTTCAATCTAAAAATAATTAACTCTCCATACAGTTTCGAATTCAATTCGATATTAACCAAATTTATGAACTGAAAAGGGAAGGCCTTTCAAAGGTCGGTTCCCTGAAAAGGTTCCGTAGCAATTGTTTGTTTTACTATCAGTCACTGTGGCAGCATAGAGATGTTTCAGAGACAGTTTTTCATAACCTGTTATGGCTTTAAAATTTGAAAGATGTTAATTCTTTTAAACACAGTTCCTCTAATTACCATCAAAATCCAATGTATTTTAAGCTCTCAGTCTCACTCAGACTGACTACTTTCTTCAACACAGTTTTAACCATTCTATTTGTTCTTAGTGCACATTTCTTTCATGAACGAGTCCACAAATCATGCTTTATTATCACTAACAATCACCTTGATCTCTGCAACATGAAATAGCCTGCTCCACGAGTACTTTCACAGTAATAAGCATGCTGGTATTCCTTTAAGCAGATACTTTAAAAAAAACTAATGCTGTACAGCATGTCTTTGCATTCAGCAATGTAATCTGGCAAATAGAAGTAAGGGGTTAATTACTCCTTCACTGAGAGAAAAAACCCATTGGGGTTGGGGGAGGAGTCAGCCAGCACAATAGCAGTTTCAGACAAGTTGCTAAGTCAATTAAAAAAAAAGTTTAGAAAATGTTCAAATTATAACTTTGGCTGCTTTTACCTTTCCCCCCCAAAAAATTCTCTGTGCATTTGAACAGTGATATAATGTAAATTGCAATCAAAATAATTCCACACCACATGTTTCTAACCCAGAAAGTATACAACCAAACACTTTTTATGAAAGCATAAAGGCTTCCTTAAATCTCCCATTTCTTTGGGTGCAAAATTGTCAATTAAAATGAATATACAGTAATTTTAACAACTACATTCACACTCTCATAACAACTCTAGGTACCATAATCATACTCAATCATTCAAGTCTTATTTGCTCTCATCCTCCTTAAAATATTGATTCCTTGTTGTGGATTGGTTAACTCAAAAGTGTCAAATTTTATGTAACATTCCAAATCATGTGCGCATGGAATATCAACATCGTTTATATAACTAGCTGTCTTTAGTGGCCATCCACAGAAAACCAGTATTCATAACTTGATCAGACACTCGTTTTGTTAATTTCAGTTTTCAAACCCAAAACCAGAAGAACTCAATATCTCAAAAAACCCATCTTTGCATACATATACAGAGAAATCAATAAACAAACGCCAGTCAATATACTGTATGCTCATAGAAAAGACACTTATCAAAATCCTTACATTACTGTTAATAGTAACTACAAGGACTAGTAACAATACTGTGGAGGAGGAATTCCTGGAGTGTATACGGGATGGTTTCCTGGACCAATATGTCGAGGAACTAACTAGGGATCAGGCCATCTTAGACTGGGTATTATGCAATGAGAAAGGATTAATTAGCAATCTTGTTGTGTGAGGCCCCTTAGGTCAGAGCAATCATAATATGATCAAATTCTTCATTAAGATGGAGAGGGAAGTATTTGACTCAGAGACTAAGGTCCTGAATTTAAATAAAGGGAACTATGATGGTATGAGACGCGAGTTGGGTAGAATTGATTGGGTAATGTCACTCAAAGAGTTGGTGGTGGATAGGCAATGGCAAACATTCAAAGATCACATGGATGAACTACAGAATTTGTTTATCCCAGTTTGGCATAAAAATAAATCAAAAAAGGTGACTCAACCGTGGCTAACAAGGGAAATTAGGGATAACACAAGATCCAAAGAGAGGGCATATAAATTGGCCAAAAAAAAGCAGCAAACCTGAGGATTGGGAGCAGTTTAGGATTCAGCAAAGGAGAACAAAGGGATTAATTAAGAGGGGGAAAATAGATTATGAAAGTAAGCTTGCAGGGAACATAAAAACTGACTGTAAAAGCTTTTATAGATATGTGAAGAGAAAAAGATTGGTGAAGTCAAATGTAGGTCCCTTGCAGTCAGAATCAGGGGAATTTATAATGGGGAACAAAGAAATGGCAGACCAATTAAATACATATTTTGGTTCTGTCTCCACAAAGGAGGACACAAATAACCTCCCAGAGATGTCTGGGAACATAGGGACTAACGAAGGGGAGGAACTGAAAGAAATCAGTATTTGTAGGGAAATGGTGTTGGGGAAGTTGACGGGATTGAAGGCCGATAAATCCCCAGGGCCTGATAATCTACATCCTAGGGTACTTAAGGAAGTGGCCCTGGAGATAGTAGATGCATTGCTGGTCATCTTCCAGAACTCGATAGACTCTGGAAGAGTACCCATGGATTGGAGGGTAGCTAATGTTACCCCACTATTCAAAAAAGGTGGTAGAGAAAAAGTGGGGAATTATAGACCGGTAAGCCTGACATCGGTAGTGGGGAAAATGCTAGAGTCCATTATAAAAGATGTAATAGCAGAGCACTTGGAAAGCAGTGACAGGATCAGACAAAGTCAACATGGATTTACAAAAGGTAAATCGTGCTTGACTAATCTACTGGAATTTTTTGAGGATGTAACTGGTAAAATAGATAAGGGAGAACCAGTGGATGTGGTGTATTTGGACTTTCAGAAGGCTTTCGATAAGGTCCCGCCTAAGAGATTAGCTTGTAAAATTAAGGCACATGGGATTGGGGGCAAGGTATTGACTTGGATAGAGAACTGGTTGGCAGATAGAAAGCAAAGAGTTGGAATAAACGGGTCGTTTTCCGAGTGGCAGGCAGTGACTAGTGGGGTACCGCAAGGTTCGGTCCTAGGACCCCAGCTGTTCACAATATATATTAATGATCTGGACAAGGGAATTGGATGTAATAGCTCCAAATTTGCAGATGACACAAAGCTGGGTGGGAGGGTATGCTGTGAGGCGGATGTTGTGAAACTCCAGCACGATTTGGACAGGTTGGGTGATTGGGCAGAAACATGGTAAATGCACTATAATGTGGATTAATGTGAGGTTATCCACTTTGGTGGCAAAAACAGGAAGGCAGATTATTAGTTGCATGGCAATAGATTGGGAGAAGGGGAAGTGCAAAGAGACCTGGGTGTTCTTGTGCACCAGTCGCTGAAGGTAAGCATGCAGGTGCAGCAGGTGGTTAAGAAGGCAAATGGTATGTTGGCCTTCGTAGCAAGAGGGTTCAAGTACAGGAACAAGGATGTCTTGCTGCAGTTGTACAGGGCCTTAGTGAGACCGCACCTTGAGTGTTGTGTGCAGTTTTGGTCGGCTTATCTGAGGAAGGACGTTCTTGCCATGGAAGGAGTGCAGCGAAGATTCACCAGGCTAATACCTGTGATGGCAGGAATGACGTACGAGGAGAGATTGGGTCGATTGGGCTTGTACTCACTGGAGTTTAGAAGATTGAGAGGGGATCTCATCGAAACCTATAAAATTCTGTCAGGCCTGGACAGACTAGATGCAGGAAGGATGTTCCCGATGGCCGGGGAGTCCAGAACTAGGGGTCATAGTCTAAGGATAAGGGGTAAGCCATTTAGGGCTGAGATGAGGAGGAATTTCTTCACCCAGAGAGTGGTGAACCTGTGGAATTCTCTACCACAGAAGGCAGTGGAGGCCAATTCATTAAATATATTCAAGAAGGAGTTGGATATATTTCTTAAGGCTAAAGGGATCAAGGGATATGGGGAGAAGGCAGGAATGGGGTACTGAATTTGGATGATCAACCATGATCTCATTGAATGGCGGAGCAGGCTCGAGGGGCCGAATGGCCTACTCCTGCTCCTATCTTCTATGTTTCTATGTAAGGACTACAAACGGTTAAACTACTTTTAATTCTGTAAGACACTACAACATGAAACAACAGAAAAATGGACACTCATTCAAAGAGACAGCACATACAACACAAAAGAAAGTCTGTTAGTATGTTACTTCAATCCTGTTTTCTCACAATAATTTCAATCTCTGATATTTGCTGTGGACTTTCCATTTCTTACAATATGTTCTTACTCTTCTCATATCTAACAAAGGAATTTCTACAGAACTGCTTTATAGCTTTTGTTCGGTGTGAAAGGGCTAATTGTCCCTTTTCACTCTCAGTTTTGGGACAGTCCACTTTTACAGAAACTTTAAATGCTCCTAAACAAGCCATTAAGAACATAAGAAATAGGAGCAGGAGTAGGCCATTTGGCCCTTCGAGCCTGCTCCGCCATTCAATAAGATCATGGCTGATCTTCTGCCTCAACTCCATTCACCGGTCCTATCGCCATATCCCTTGATGCCCTTACTAGTCAGAAATCTATCGACTTCTGTTTTGAATATACCCAATGAATATACCCTGGGGTAGGGAATTCCAAAGATTCACCACCATCTGTGTGAAGAAATTCCTTCTCATCTCAGTCCTGAATGGCCTACCCTTTATCCTGAGGCTGTGGCCCCTGGTTCTGCTTGTTAGACAACAATCTTATCTTTAAATTTCTGAATTTCCATCTCCTGTGCTTCTATTTCTAACTGTCCCTGCTTATTCCCTTTTTTTAAATCCTCATAGACAGTAGTAACTATTGACTGCATCTGACCTGCCTCATTCCAACAATATTTTACCCTGTTCAGACTATTATTTTGCAGTAAGAATTTTCCCATATGTAACCATACCTTGGCCAGATCATTTGCCGTTGTCTCCGCACAGACGTGAGCAGCATAGCACAACAGCTTCTGCCCTTTCTCTACAAGGAACGTTTTAATCTCTACGGGACCATCCACGTGGTCTCTCACTGCTTTAAACAGCTCCTCTCCCTCCATCGGGGAAAGAGCTCCTCAATTCCCTTTAATTCATACATTTTTAATTTACATTGCATGTGATCCACCGATCTCATTGGCTGGGTCATAAGCTCACGTAAGGTTCCTCTAGCATTTTCGAACTCCTGTTTCAGACTCCTGTTCTCTGTTTGTAAAATATCCCGTCCCTGTATTGCCTGCTCACTCCCTAACCCTTGGGCTGTAGCAGTGGTAGCTGCCAGTTGTGACTGAGCCAGCACAACTGATACATCCTCCAATCGTTGTCGATGTGTCGCCTCACTTGGCACTTTCTCCTTTAGTACATCACTTACTGTATTTTCGCTTATCTGTGTGCAAAAGTATGCCAACAAATGCCTCGCTGCTTTTAATGTTATCTTTTTCTCATTCACCAACCGCTCTATGTGGGTCATCGCCGTTGCATATGGCTCATCTATTTTGGTCATTACGGTGCCCAACACCTCACTACCGGCTACGTCCAATAACTTCTTTTGAAGAGCTTCCCTGACAGTTGCCATAGTTACTCGAACTACTGGAGGGATAAACCTACGAGCCCACCAAAAAAAGTTTCCTACCTAAACAAAATTCGGTTCAATACAAATCCAATCGTCCTAGGCACTTGGTGTCACACAAGCAGGGTTATACTAGTCAGGTCCTGCCGCCAGTCACCAATTGTAAGAACATTCAAATTTGACACCAAATATGGTTGCAACGTAAACCTTTTATTGTGTTCGACCAAGTCTGGACACGCACAATATCTTTAAGCAGTAGTAATACAGAGAAATAAACACAATTACCCCGTCTTTTCTCTGGGTAGCGACATAACTTTCATCAAATCTTTCGTCCTTGTTTCTCTCTACAAATTGTGAAGGAGAGCTCAACATGCATACTGTCCGAGAAGATTCATTATCGCATGACAAGTGCTATTGTAAACAAGATCGCCAGAAATTAGGTAATTCCTACAAAACTTCCAGATGCGAACCTGTCCACCATTGTGTTCCACTTCCTATCACTATTTTGGGCCCGTTGTATTGGCAAAAAAGTTAACAGGCACAAAACATACATCCTGCACTTTCAGCAGAAGCTAACCAGCACAGTCAGCTAAATTGTACCTGTTATGAATCTTATGATCCATGAAGACTCATGAAATAACACTGGACGGCCAGCTGGTTGCGCCGTCCAAGGAGTATAAATACTCGGGCGTGGGCCCTGCTTGCCCAGGACATTTTGTAAACAGGAACTAGTGAAAGATAACTAGACCTCCATGTTTTGAAACAAGTTGATTAAAGCCTTGATTAAAGTGCGTAGTGAGTTTTATTACGTCAGTACCCCGACACATTAAACCCTAAAGCATCCTGGGAATGAACAACTTTAACCATTTCATTATTTCTAGCTACAGTATAAATCTACAAGCCATTTATAAGTAAAAAGAAAGCAAATATCTTAATTATATGAGATTAGACCAAAACTGGATCCTATGTATACATGACTAGGGTATCTTACATAAACATATAAATAGTAAAAGGGTAGTCAAAGGAAGGGTTGGGGCTGAATAGGGACCAAAAAGGAGATCATCTTATGGAAGCAGAGGGCATGGCTGAGGTACTAAATGAGTGCTTTGCATCTCTCTTCACTAGAGAAGAGGATGCTGCCAATGTAAAGGAGGAGCAGGTTGTGATATTGGACAGGATAAAAATAGATAAAGAGGAATTACCTAAAAGGTTGGCATGTCTCAAAGTAGAAAATTCACCGGGCCTGGATGGGATGCATCCTAGGTTACTGAGGGAAGTAAGGGTTGAAATTGCGGAGCATCTTGCCACAATCTTCCAATCCTCCTTAGATACGGGGTGGTGCTGGAGGACTGAAGGATTGCAAAAGTTATACCCCTGTTGAAAAAAGGGGAGAGGGATAAACCCTGCAATTACAGGCCAATTAGCCTAATGTTTGTGGTGGGGAAACTTTTAGAGACAATAATTGAGACAAAATTAATTGGCACTTGGCTATTAAATGAAAGTCAGCACGGATTTTTAAAAAGTTTTTGAGTAACTTGATCAAGTTCTTTGATGAAGTAATGGAGAGGGTTGATGAGGGTAGTGTGGTTGATATTGTGTATATGGAGTTTCAAAAAGCATTTGATAAAGTACCATTTAAAGGGCTTGTTAACAATATTAAAGCTCGTGGGATTAAAGGGGCAGTGGCAGCGTGGATACAAAATTGGCTAAGAGACAGAAAGCAGAGAGTCGTGGTGAACAGTTGTTTTTCACACTGGAGGGAAGTATACAGTGGTGACCCCCTAGGGGGTCGGTATTAGGATCATTGCTCTTTTTGATATATATTAATGACCAGGACTTGGGTATACAGGGCATAATTTCAAAGTGCCCAGAGGACACGAAACTCGGAAATGTAGTAAACAATGAGGAGGATAGTAACAGACTTCAGGAGGACATAGACAGACTGGTGAAATGGGCAGACACATGGCAGATGAGATTTAACGCGGAGAAGTGTGAAGTGATAGACTTTGGTAGAAAAGTGGGGAGAGGCAATATAAACAAAATGGTACAATTTTAAAGCAATTGCACGAACATAGAGACCTCGGGGTGTATATACATAAATATTTGAAGGTGGCAGGACAAGTTGAGAAGGCTGTTAAAAAATTGTATAGGATCCTAGGCTTTATTTATAGAGGCATAAAATACAAAAGGAAAGAAATTATGCTAAACCTATATAAAACACTGGTTAGGCCTCAGCTGGAGTATTGTGTGGAGTACTGGGCACCACACTTTAGGAAGGATGTCAAGGCCTTAGATAGAGTGCAGAATAGATTTACTAGAATGTTTTTATTTCAGATTTCCAGCATCTGCAGTATTTTCTTTTTGTATTAGTGTTTAATTCACTGCTACCCCTCTTCCAGGAATGCCCACCTTGAAGAAGTTCTGCTCTTCTCTTCGACGGGATTTCCGTTTGTCTCTTTTACCTTGTTCATCTTCATTGCTTTCTGTCTCCCTTCTCATGTTTGATCAGGTATCTACCAAAACTCGCTTTCACAGCCACATATCTTTCCTCAGCAACTGTCTCCGGCTCCGACTTACTCCACGTGGATTCCAACTGAAATTCCACCCTTCGTGTTTTGGATCCACCAAGGACTACAGATATCTCCTAGATATTCAGTGTTCCTCGAACCACTGCTCTCGCCGTATCCTGAGATCCACGCTGAATGCCATGTGACACCACATGAACACTCTCAACCTCTCTCTTCAGCAGCACCGACTCACTCTATCTCAAAGCTGTCCTGGTCCGCAGTTCCATTTCATCCTTTGCCTCATCCGGCGCTTTAACAAAAAACTTTTTTTCTTCCTTTCAGGTGTCAAGGATCGCAAGCTTCAACAACTCTTGGACACCAACGCCCCTCCAGAACCTTCTTCCCCTTCACTTTCCTCTGACCCCATCCCTGCTCCCAATCTCACCCCCTGCCGCATTTTCACTATCCCCTCTGACCTTCCCCTCTCTGACCCCGAACGATCAGTCCTTAGCAAAGGCCTGAGCTTCATCCCCTTACGCCCCCACCTCAATGAATTTCGAGCTCGGCGCGATGTTGAGCTCTTTTCCCGCCGCCTTTGTCTCCGTGCCCACTTCTTTCGCTAGGAGTCTTCCCCCCGCATGGCTGACCCTTTCTCCCGCTTTCTGAATTCTCATTCTACCTGGACCCCTCCCTCTGGCCTCGGCATGACATCGGCCGTCTCCATTTCTCTGCTCCCCTCACTCACTCCAACCTACCTCCCTCTGAACTTGCAGCACTCCATTCTCTCAGATCCAACCCTGACATTGTCATTAAACCTGCTGACAAGGATGGTGCTGTTGTTGTTTGGCGAACTGACCTCTACCTAGCGGAAGCTGAATGCCAACTCTTTGACACCTCCTCAAATCTCCGCCTGGACCATGACCCCACTACTGAACATCAAGCCACCGTTTCCAAGACTGTCACTGACCTCATCTCCTCTGGAGATCTTCCCCCCACGGCCACCAACCTCATAGTTCCCCAACCCCGCACAGCCTGCTTCTACCTCCTTCCCAAGATCCACAAACAGGACTGCCCTGGTAGACCCATCGTTTCAGCCTGTTCTTGCCCCACGGAACTTATCTCTTCCTATATCGACTCTATTTTTTCTCCCCTTGTCCAGTCTCTTCTCATCTACATCCGCGACTCTTCTGACGCCCTCCCCCACTTTAACAGTTTCCAGTTTCCTGGCCCCAACCGCCTCCTTTTCACTATGGACGTACAATCCCTCTACACCTCCATCCCCCACCAGGATGACCTGAGGTCGCTCCACTTCTTCCTTGAACAGAGGCCCAACCAGTCCCCATCCACCACCACCCTCCTCCGCCTGGCTGAACTTGTTCTCACATTGAACAACTTCTCCTTTGACTCCACTCACTTCCTCCAAATCAAAGGTGTGGCTATGGGAACCCGCATGGGTCCTAGCTATGCCTTCCTTTACGTGGGATATGTGGAACACTCTTTGTTCCAGTCCTACACAGGTCCCCTCCCTCACCTTTTTTTCCAGTACATTGATGACTGTATCGGTGCCATTTCCTGTTCTCGCCCTGAACTAGATAATTTCATTCACTTTGCTTCCAATTTCCACCCTTCCCTCACCTTCACATGGTCCATCTCCGACTCTTCCCTTCCTCGACTTCTCCGTCCCCAACTCTGGGGATAGGTTATTGACCAACATTCACTACAAGCCCACTGACTCCCACAGCTACCTGGACTACACTTCCTCCCACCCTGCCTCCTGTAAGGACTCTATTCCATTCTCCCAGTTTCTCCGTCTCTGACGATGCCACCTTCCATACCAGTGCTTCCGACATGTCTTCCTTTTTCCTCAACCGAGGACTCCCCTCTACAGTGGTTGACACGGCCCTTAACCGTGTCCGTTCTATCTCCCACACTTCTGCCCTCACCCCTGCCCCTCCCTCCCGGAACCACGATAGAGTTCTCCTTGTCCTCAGCTTTCACCCCACCAGCCTCCACATTCAACGTATCATCCTCCACCATTTCCGCCACCTCCAGCGTGACCCTACCACCAAACGCATCTTCCCCTCACCTCCCCTTTCAGCATTCTGTAGGGACCGCTCCCTCCGCGACACCCTAGTCCACTCCTCTATCGCCCCCAACACCACTTCCCCTTCGCCCGGCACCTTCCCGTGCAAGCGCAGGAGATGCAACACATGCCCTTATACCTCCCCACTTCCCACTGTCCTGGGCCCCAAACACCCCTTCCAGGTGAAACAGCAATTTACTTGTACTTCTTGCAATTTAGTATACTGTATTCGCTGCTCACGATGTGGTCTCCTCTACATTGGGGAGACCAAACGCAGATTGGGTGACCGCTTTGCGGAACACCTCCGTTCAGTCCGTAAGGGGGACCCCGAGCTTCTGGTCGCCTATCACTTTAATTCACTGCTCCACTCCCACTCAGACCTCACCATCCTTGGCCTCTTGCATTGTTCCAATGAAGCTCAGTGTAAGCTCGAGGAACAGCACCTCATCTTTCGATTAGGCACTTTACAGCCTTCTGGACTCAACATAGAATTCAACAATTCCGACAGCGCCAAGAAGCCGAGTAGTGGCAGTTTGGAGAACTACCCCACTGGCTAACTCGGCCACCACGGGAGGCTTGGACTCGGCAGCATTTCCGGTTATTGAGGTGTTGTTTTCGGAGTGAGAATTTTTCCGGTTAATGGAGAATTCTGGATATTTAGGTGCTGTTTAAATGAGAGTTTCCTGTATATATTTTTATCCACACTTTTGTTCTGTTCTTCTCTCCCACAGGGCAGCTGTCTTCCATTCTGCCAGCGCAATTTACACTTCATCTAGAGCCATCCTTTGTTTCTTAACCTGTCCCATTACCATCCCCGTTTGCCTTGAATATCTCTTAATGGCCCAGAAATTCGGGTCTCCACGGGTGAGTATGCACGGGGTACTCACCCGTAAGACCAGTGGAAGTGCCAGTTTTCTGCATGCACTGCGCATGCGCGGGAAACCGGCACTTCCGTTCCCCTGAAAGAAGGGGTTCAGAGGTTGAACGCGTGTGCAGGGGAGGTAGCGCGTGCGCATCGAACTTACGTTTTATTTGCAGGTTTTCCCGGGAGGGTAAGTCTCCAGAAGTTACACATATAAAAAGCAGTCGCAAGGCCTGCTTTTTACAAGGTAAGTGGTGAATTAATTAAAATTAAAACATTTTTTCCACAGGTTTATTATTTTTAAATACTCTAAAGAAAGGTAAGTTTATTATTAGCCCTGTTAGAAAATAAAAATATTTTTTCAAAAAATTTAAATTATTGTTTAAAATAGTTATTTCATGTAATTTATAGTTTATTTAAAAAATGTGATGTTTTTAAAAATTTATTTGAAGATTTAGTGATGTTTTGGGGCTTATAGTATTTATAAGTTTGACAGGTCTTCCTGTCAAACTTATGAATGAAGCATTCCCTGCTACCATTGGTTCTCCATGGCCCACGTGATCCCAGGGGACGCATCGAACTAACTGCGCCCCTGGGATACGCAAGCACTGCGCACCGGCAGTTGGAGGAGGCCCAGGATCGCAGTTCCACGGGGGCCCACAGCTCAACGGCCGGCGCACAAGGTAAGTGCAGGTCGGGGTCTTACACCCGCGGGAAGCCCCCGCGAATTTGTGGGCCATTGTCTCTCAATGTCTCTTAATCTCTCCTGCCTTCCAGCCTATCACAGGCCTTCCCTTTTGTTCTTTCATCCTCGCCCCCATTTCCCAGCCACTACACTTGCTTAAAAATCTGTTCCATTTCCTGCTTTTTTCCAGTTCTGATGAACGGTCATCGACCTGAAATGTTAACTCTGTTTCTCTCTTCACAGATGCTGCCTGACCTGCTGAGTATTCCCAGCATTTTCTGTTTTTATTTCAGATTTCCAGCATCTTCAGTATTTTGTTTTTACTAGAATGGTACCAGGGATGAGGAACTTCAGTTATCTGGAGAGATTGGAATGACTGGGGTTGTTCGTCTTAAAGCAGGGAAGGTTAAGAGGAGATTTGATAGAGGTGTTCAAAATCTTGAAAGGTTTTGATAGAGTAAATAAGGAGAAACTGTTTCCAGTGGCAGAGGGATTGGTAACCAGAGGACACAGATTTAAGGTGATTGGCAAAAGAACCAGAGGTGACATGAGGAAACAATTTTTATGCAGTGAGTTGTTATGATCAGGAATACACTGCCTGAAAGGATGGTGGGAGCAGATTCAATAGTAACTTTCAAAAAGGAATTGAATAAATACTTGAACGGAAATAAATGACAGGGTTATGGGGAAAGAGCAGGGGAGTGGAATTAATTGGATAGCTTTACCAAAGAGGCATGATGAGCTGAATGGTCTCCTTCTGTGCTGTATTATTCTATGATTCTAATGAAAGGTTTGCACTCCTTGTTTCATTCAGCAGGTTCCTAACCTCATCTGCATCATTGTTTTATATTATTTCACAGATGGGTATTAATAGTGTCATTTTACTCGACTTAAATATTAGTATAATAAGTAAAGTTTACTAGCAGTAATAAATCGTATTGGTTGTAGTAGGTAATAAAAATAAATAAATTAAGACACAATAAAGATGGTAGGGCAGGCGATGTGTTGCGACTGCAGGATGTGGGAGCTCCTGGACGCCAGTGTGATCCAGGATGAACACGACTGTGGTAAGTGTCTGCAGCTCGAGGAGCTTCGGCTCAGAGTTGATGAGCGGGAGGCCGAGCTGCGGACACTGCGATGCATCAGGGAGGGGGAAAGTTACCCGGACACTTTATTCCAGCAGGCAGTCAAACCCCTTAGGAGAGGGTCTTCTGATTTGGTCAGTGGTCAGGGACAGGAGGATATGACTGCGAGTGAGGCAGGTATGGGGACCCAGGAGGTGGAGGAGCCTCAGCCTTTGCAATTGTCCAACATGTTTGAGGTTCTTGCGGCCTGTATGGATGAAAGCGGTGGCTGCAGAGTGGATGAGCAAACTGACCATGGCACTATGGTACAGGAAGCCATTCAAGTGGGGGGAGTTAATAGGAATGTAGTGGTAATAGGAGACAGCACAGTCAGGGGGATAGATACAGTTCTCTGCGGCCAAGAACGAGAGTCCAGATGGCTGTGTTGCCTGCCCAGTGCCAGGGTTCAGGACATCTGCTCTGGGCTGGGGAGGAACTTGCAGTGGGAGGGGGAGGAGCCAGTGGTCGTGGTCCACATAGGTACCAACGACGTCGGTAGAACTATGAAAGGGGTTCTGCTGAGAGAGTATGAGCATCTAGGGGCTAAATTTAAAAGCAGAACCTCAAGAGTAATAATGTCTGCATTATTACCTGAGCCACGAGCAAATTGGCATAGGGTAAATAAAATTAGAGAGATGAATGCGTGGCTCAAAGACTGGTGTGGGAGAAATGGGTTTCGATTCCTGGGGCACTGGCACCAGTACTGGGGAAAGTGGGATCTGTATCGTTGGGACGGTCTTTACCTGAACCGTGTTGGGACCAGTGTTCTGGTGAGTCATATAACTAGGACGGTAGAGAGAGCTTTAAACTAAATAGTGGGGGCAAGGGATCAAATTGGGGAAGATGTGGTAAATCAAAGAGTAGAGACAAGGCAAGAGAGAAAGGTATTAATATGGGAAATGATAAACAGACTGTGACAGGAGGAGTACAAATCTAAGAGTAAATCAACAGATAAGGCTAGAGGTTACAAAAATAATAAAAGGACAAAACTAAAGGCTCTGCATCTGAATGCATGTAGCATTCGAAACAAAACAGATGAACTGATAGCGCAAATAGAAATAAATAAGTTCGATCTGATAGCCATTACAGAAACATGGCTGCAGAATGACATAGATTGGGACCTGAATATTGAAGGGTACATGACATTTAGGAAGGACAGGAAGCTAGGAAAAGGTGGAGGGTGGCTCTGTTAATTAATGATGGTATTAGCACAATAGAGAGAGATGACCTAAGTTCAGGAAACCAGGATGTAGAAGCGGTTTGGGTAGAGATGAGAAATGATAAAGGCAAGAAGTCACTTCTGGGAGTGATGTAAAGGCCCCCTAACAGTAACACATGGTAAGATGGAGCATAAAGGAAGAATAATGGGAGCTTGTCAGAAAGGTACGGCAATAATTATGGGGGATTTTAATCTACATATAGACTGGAAAAACCAGATGGGCAAAGATAGCCTAGATGAGGAGTTCATGGAATGTTTTCGGAACAGCACATTCTGGAGTCAACCAGAGAGCAGGCTATACTAGACCTGGTATTGTGCAACAAGATAGGATTAATTAATGACCTCATAGTGAAGGCGCCCCTAGGTAGCAGTGATCATAATATGATTGAATTTTACATTCAGTTTGAGGGAGAGAAGAGTGGGTCCAAGACTAGTATTTTAATCTTAAATAAGGGCAATTATGAGGGCATGAAAGCAGAGCTAGCTAAAGTGAACTGGCAAATTAGGTTAAGGGATAGGTCAATAGAGTTGCAGTGGCAGACATTTAAGGAGATATTTCAGAATACACAGAATATATATGTGGTGTATGTAACCTGTTCCACCTTAAGAGAACTTAAGCCTGTTCCACCTTAAGAGATGTACTACTTTCTCTGGCTGCTGTATACGTAATACCGGTGGTGACCACCGGTATATAAGCACTGTGTAGTAATATTGTATTTTAGTATAGTCCTGACCTCCAACCAGTAAAGGCCTGTTGAACTTTAATCTTGTAGTCTGTGTTAGTAATTACAACTAGAACACACAGACTTAACAGTGGCGACGAGTCCGATTCTTACCCTGCGGCAGTTTATATCCACGGCGGCTTCATCCACAGAGCGGACGTCGAAGAGAGGCTTCCACCCTCATCACCCTGCTGGAAGACACGGCGCGCGGCAGACATCGAGAAACCAGAGTGCAGAAGACATCCTGAAATCGAAGCCTCCATCAGTGGCTGTCAGCTATCTTCTTTCTTCCTCGGTGGTGGGTAAGCTGGGCAGCGACGCGACCAGAAAGTCGGCCGCGTTGGCTGTACAGACGGGGAGGGAAGACGGAGGAATAAGGGCGGTGAGATCGATCGCGACCGGAGATAAGGGCCGGGCCGCATTCGGGCCGAAAGGCGCAGCGCGGGGACATCGATCGCGGCTGGTGATAAGGGCCGGGCTGCATTCGGGCTAAAAAGGCGCAGCGTCTGGGGCAACTGAAGGCGCGAGAGCCGCGGTGAAGCGGAGACAGCGTCGGGGGACGGGTGAAGACCGCCAAGCGTGGGAAAACCGCCATTTTGTAGGCGGAGGACGAAGACAAGAGCGGGAAGCCGCCATCTTGGATAAAAATAAAAATAAATTAAATTGCAACGATGCCTAAACATGGGAACATTAATACCTTTGATAGCAACATCGAAGATTGGGCCATGTATGTAGAACGCATACAAAATTATTGTAAAGCAAATAAAATTCCAGATGAAGAGAAAGCACTAACATTATTAAACTTAATGGGTGCGAAGACATACGGGCAATTGAAACACCTTTTATCACCAGATGAACCGGCGGATAAGACGTTCGAGGAGATTGTTACTGTCCTGAAAAATCATCTAAACCCCACGCCGCTGATGCTAGCGGAACGATTTAAATTTTACAGCAGAAGGCAGCTGAAGGATGAAAGCAATGCTGAATATTTAATGGAATTGCGTAAGCTAGCAAAGTACTGTCAGTTTGGAACGAGACTGACAGAGGCGCTACGAGATAAATTTGTGTGTGGTTTATTAAAAGAAGATACACAAAAGCGACTGCTCGAGGAGAATGAGCTGACGCTTGAGAAAGCGGTCACTATGGCAGCAGCACACGAAGCCGCAGCGAGAGGCACGGCAGTAATGCAGCTACGGTCACCGGAACTCAGTACAAATAAATTGGGTTTGAGTACTGTAAAATGTTATCGTTGTGGAAAGACAACGCACGATCAGAACCAGTGTTGGTTTAAAAACCAAGAATGCAGAACGTGTGGCAGGCTTGGCCACATAGCTAAAGTATGCCGGTCAGGAAAGAAGACCAGCAACAAAAAGTCACCGCAAGGAAAATACATAAAGGTACACAAGGTGACAAAGAACAGTTCGACCGAACAGAAGTCAGATTCAGACGCTAGCAGTAATGAACTGGGTAGCTTAAGAGTACACAACGTTGGTAAGGATGCAGATCTCCAGACAATTTGGGTCACCCTTCAGATAGCAGGAGTCCAAGTAAACATGGAATTGGACACTGGATCAGCATTGACGGTCATGAATAAGAAAGATTACAAAAGGTTATTCCAACATATTCCCTTACGGGATACGGAGATTATATTGAAAACATACACGGGGTAAAGAATGTACCCCATCGGAAAGATAGAGGTAAAAGTGGTCCACAAGGGCGAAGAAAGCCAAGTAATGGACTTATATGTGCTACCTGAAGGAGGTCCACCACTACTGGGACGGGAGTGGATTAGGAAAATGAATATGGACTGGCACTCCTTGAAGGCACTAACGGTAGATTCCGGGGAAACAGATGTCAAACCTAAACGATTGTCCAGAATATTGGATGATGCTAAAGAGGTGTTCCAGCAGGGACTGGGAACACTGAGAGGAATTACGGCAAACATCAAGATTGATGAACATGCACACCCAAAATTTTTTAAAGCCAGACCGATACCCTATGCAATACGACCTACTGTAGAAGCGGAACTGGAAGCGCTAGAACGTTCAGGTGTACTGTCTAAGGTAGATTGGAGTGAGTGGGCTACCCCATTGTTCCCGTTATGAAACGTCCTTCGAGCAACAAGCCAGGAGAACCAGGGAAGGTTCGCATCTGTGGAGATTTCAAAATCACCGTTAATCCGGTGCTTCACACGGTGCAGTATCCGCTTCCGCGGATTGAGGATATTTTTGCTTCGTTGTCTGGCGGGAAACACTTCACCAAGATAGACCTGGCGCAGGCGTACTTGCAGATGGAGGTTGAAGAAGAGTCACGCCAATACCTCACGATCAACACGCATCGAGGTTTGTACCAGTACAATAGGCTGGTTTTTGGAGTGGCATCGGCTCCAGCAATTTGGCAGAGGGCCATGGAGCAGGTATTACAGGGAATTCCAGGCACACAATGTTACCTGGACGATATTCTGATCACAGGTGATGGTGATGAAGAACACCTCGCAAACTTGGAACTGGTGCTCAACAGACTGAAAGAGTGTGGACTTAGAGTTAATCGGCAGAAATGTGAGTTCTTCCAGAAGCGGATCTCGTACTGTGGTCATGTCATTGACCGGGAGGGGCTTCATAAGGCTCCTGACAAGATAGAGGCAGTTGTAAAGGCTCCCGCTCCGGATAATGTCTCTCAGTTGAGGTCGTTTCTAGGATTGATTAACTATTACCATAAATTTCTACCAAATCTATCCACGGTACTGCACCCGCTAAACGCTCTTTTACAGAAGGGGGTACCATGGGAATGGAGCGAAAACTGTAAGAAGGCATTTCGCAAAAGCAAAGAATTGATCACCTCAGAGGAGGTGTTGGCTCACTTCAACCCGACACTGCCTATTCGGTTGGCTTGTGATGCTTCTCCATATGGTATCGGGGCAGTACTCTCACACAATTCTGTGACAAGCCTGTGGCCAGTGGGATACCACAGGGATCGGTGCTGGGTCCCTTGCTGTTTGTGGTCTACATTAATGACTTGGATATGAATGTAAAAGGCATGATCAGTAAGTTCGCGGATGATACAAAAATTGGTAGGGTGGTAAATAGCGAGGAGGGTAGCCTCAGTCTGCAGGACGATATAGATGGGTTGGTCAGATGGGCGGAACAGTGGCAAATGGAATTTAACCCGGAAAAGTGCGAGGTGATGCACTTTGGGGGGACTAACAAGGCAAGGGAATACACAATGAATGGTAAGACCCTAGGCAAGACGGAGGGTCAGAGGGATCTGGGTGTGCAAGTACACAGATCCCTGAAGGCGGCGGAGCAGGTGGATAAGGTGGTAAAAAAGGCATATGGGATACTTGCCTTCATTAGCCGAGGCATTGAATATAAGAGCAAGGAGGTTATGATGGAGCTGTATAAAACACTGGTTAGGCCACAGCTGGAATACTGTGTGCAGTTCTGGTCGCCACACTACAGGAAGGATGTGATCGCATTGGAGAGGGTGCAGAGGATGTTCACCAGGATGTTACCAGGGCTGGAGCGCTTCAGCTATGGAGAGAGACTGGACAGATTGGGTTTGTTTTCCTTGGAGCAGAGGAGGCTGAGGGGGGACATGATTGAGGTGTACAAAATTATGAGGGGCACAGATAGGATGGATGCTGAGGAGCTTTTTCCCTTAGTAGAGGGGTCAATAACTAGGGGGCATAGATTCAAGGTAAAGGGTGGGAGGTTTAGAGGGGATTTGAGAAAGAACTTTTTCACCCAGAGGGTGGTTGGAGTCTGGAACTCACTGCCTGAAAGGGTTGTGGAGGCAGGAACCCTCACAACATTTAAGAAGCATTTGGATGAGCACTTGAAATGCCATAGCATACAAGGCTACGGACCAAATGCTGGAATATGGGATTAGGTTAGACAGGGCTTGATGGCTGGGGCGGACACGATGGGCCTCTATCCATGCTGTATAACTCTATGACTCTATGACAAGTTGCCAAATGGCACGGAAAGGCCAGTCGCGTTTGCATCCAGATCATTGACCTCCGCTGAGCGCAACTATGCGCAGATCGATAGGGACGCTCTCAGCCTTGTATGGGGAGTGAAGAAGTTTAATCATTACCTGCAGGGCCAAAAATTCACACTTCTGACAGACCATCAGCCGTTGGTATCCATTTTTAACCCTAAGAAGGGTGTTTCAGTGATGACAGCACAGCGTCTCCAGAGATGGTCCCTTTTCCTAGGGGCACATCAATATCAAATAGAATTCAAAGGTACGAAGCAGCATGGCAATGCTGATGGGCTGTCACGCCTGCCACTACCTGAAGAAGAAGAAACGACGAAAGTTGACCCTGTTGAGTTATTTCATTCGACCATCATCGAGTGTTTACCAGTCACCAATGCAAGTATTGAAAGAGAAACCAGGAACGACCCGACACTGTCCAGAGTCTACGAGGTGACAGTGAAAGGATGGCCAACACGTGGCGATCCTCTGTTACCGGCATTCTCGGCAAGGCGAGACCAGCTGTCCATCTGCCATGGTACTTTGATGTACGGGACAAGAGTGATTATTCCTCCCAAGTTAAGGGAAAGAGTTCTAAAAGAACTGCATGAAGGTCATCTGGGGGGAGTTAAGATGAAAAGTCTTGCTAGGGCTTATGTATGGTGGCCGGGTATTGACCAACAGATAGAGGAGTTGACAAAAAGCTGCGCTGGGTGCCAAAAAGTGCAAAATGCACCTCCGATCGCACCACTACACCCATGGGAATGGCCTTCAGCCCCATGGCAACGTGTACATATTGATTTTGCTGGTCCATTCATGGACTCCATGTTCCTCATTGCGGTGGACGCACATTCCAAATGGCCAGAAGTGATCAAGATGAATACCACTACTTCAGAAAAGACAATTGCGGTGTTAAGAACAATATTCGCAAGGAACGGATTGCCAGAACAGATCTGTTCGGACAACGGACCACAGTTTGTATCGGAAGAATTCCGACAATTCTTAAAAAAGAATGGAGTAAAACATTATACCTCTGCCCCATATCATCCGGCGACAAACGGGTTGGCTGAAAGATTTGTCCAAACATTCAAAAAGGCAATAAAGGCCATGAACGATGATCAGATTCCGCTACAGCACAAGGTGGACAATTTCCTAATGGCATATCGAAACGCCGCTCATGCAGTGACTAACCAAAGTCCTGCCATGATGTTTTATAACAGGAGGTTGCGGTCCAGGTTGGACTTGTTAAAACCAAATGTGCGGAGGGAAGTGGAAAACAAACAGTTCCGGCATATTAATAACAAGGCCACTCGAAGTTTCGACGTAGGACAACCAGTGTTGGCAAGGGGCTATGGAAACGAAAAATGGCAGTCCGGAACAATTCGGGCCAGACAAGGACCTCTAATGTACACAGTAGATATTGGTAACAATGTGAGAAGGCGTCATGCGGATCAACTGGTAGAGTCGAGAGCAAGGGTCGAACCCATGGTTGCGACAGAGACAACTGTGGAAGACGTTAATGAACCTGAAGCATCTACCTCGGCAGGGAATGTACCTGAGGGTGATAACACCCAATGCATGGGAGACCAACTAGAGGAGTCACCTCAGCAACAGGAATCAGAGACCACTGAAAGGCGTTATCCAAACCGAATCAGAAGGCCTCCTGAGAGACTGAACCTTTGAACTGTTTATACCTGAAGTTATATATGTTATTATGTTATGTTAAATGGGGATATGACTGTTAAGCTAAAAAGGGAGGATTGTGGTGTATGTAACCTGTTCCATCTTAAGAGAACTTAAGCCTGTTCCACCTTAAGAGATGTACTACTTTCTCTGGCTGCTGTATACGTAATACCGGTGGTGACCACCGGTATATAAGCACTGTGTAGTAATATTGTATTTTAGTATAGTCCTGACCTCCAACCAGTAAAGACCTGTTGAACTTTAATCTTGTAGTCTGTGTTAGTAATTACAACTAGAACACACAGACTTAACAATATACATTCCAACGAGAAAGAAAAATTCCAAGGGGAGGACCCACCATCTGTGGTTAACTAAAAAAGTTAAAGATAGTATCAAACTTAAAGAAAAAGCATATATTTGCACAAAGATGGGTGGCAGGTCAGAAGATTGGACAGAATATAAAAAACAGCAAAGAATGACTAAATGACTGAGAAAAATTAGAGTACGAGTGAAAGCTAGCTAGAAATATAAAAACAGATAGTAAGAGTTTCTATAGATATTTTAAAAAGATAAGTGTTAACAATATGAGCGTTGGTCCTATAGAAAGTGAGTCTGGGGAATTAATAATGGAAAGTAAGGAGATGGCAGTTGAATTGAACAGGTATTTTGCAACGGTCTTCACTATAGAGGATACAAGTAACATCCCAGAAATAGCTGTAAATCAGGAAAGGGAAGGGACAGAGGAACTCAAGAAAATTACAATCACCAAGGAAGTGGTACTGAGCAATTTGTTGGAGCTGCAGGCTGACAAGTCCCTGGGACTTGTTGGACTTCATCCTAGGGTCTTAAAAGAAGTGGTTGTGAGATAAGAACATAAGAAATAGGAGCAGGAGTAGGCCATTCGGCCCTTCAAGCCTGCTCTGCCATTCAATGAGATCATGGCTGATCTTCTGCCTCAATTCTATTCACCGGCCTTATCGCCATATCCCTTGATGCCCTTACTAGTCAGAAATCTATCGACTTCTGTTTTGCATATACCAATGACTGAGCCTTCACAGCCCTCTGGGGTAGAGAATTCCAAAGATTCGCCACCGTCTGTGTGAAGAAATTTCTTCTCATCTCAGTCCTGAATGGCCTACCTTTTATCCTGAGGCTGTGGCCCCTGGTTCTACACTCCCCCAGCCAAGGGAAACATCCTCCCAGCATCCACCCTATCAAGCCCTGTAATAATTTTGTATGCTTCAATGAGATAGAAACATAGAAGATAGGAGGAGTAGGCCATTCGGCCCCTCAAGCCTGTTCTGCCATTTTATGAGATCATGGCTGATCATCCAAATTCAGTACCCTGTCCCTGCTTTCTCCCCATATCATTTGATCCCTTTAGCCTTAAGAAATATATCTAACTCCTTCTTGAATATATTTAATGAATTGGCCTCAACTGCCTTGTGTGGTAGAGAATTCCACAGGTTCACCACTCTCTGGGTGAAGAAATTTCTCCTCATCTCAGTCCTAAATGGCTTATCCCTTATCCTTAGACTGTGACCCCTGGTTCTGGACTCCCATGCCATCGGGAACATCCTTCCTGCATCTAGTCTGACTAGTCCTGTTAGAATTTTATAAGTTTCAATGAGATCCCCTCTCATTCTTCTAAACTCTAGCGAATATAAGCCTAATTGACCCAATCTCTCCTCATACCTCATTCCTGCCATCCCAGGTATCAGTCTGGTGAATCTTCGCTGCACTCTCTCCATTGCAAGAACATCCTTCCTCAGATAAGGTGACCAAAACTGCACACAATACTCAAGGTGTGGTCTCACCAAGGCCCTGTACAACTGCAGCAAGACATCCTTACTCCTGTACTCGAATCCTCTCGCTATGAAGGCCAACATACCATTTGCCTTCTTAACCGCCTGCTGCACCGGCATGCTTACCTTCAGCGACTGGTGGACAAGGACATCCAGGTCTCGTTGCACTTCCCCTTTTCCCAATCTATTGCCATTCAGATAATAATCTGCCTTCCTGTTTTTGCCACCGAAGTGGATAACCTCGCATTTATCCACATTATACTGCATTTGCCATGCATCTGCCCAATCACCCAACCTGTCCAAATCATACTGGAGTTTCTCTGCATCCTCCTCACAGCACACACGCCCACCCAGCTTTGTGTCATCTGCAAACTTGGAGATATTACATCTAGTTCCCTTGTCTAGATCATTTATATATATTGTGAATAGCTGGGGTCCTAGCACCGGTCCCTGCGGTACCCCACTAGTCACTGCCTGCCACTCGGAAAAAGACCCGTTTATTCCAACTCTTTGCTTCCTCTCTGCCAACCAGTTCTCTATCCAAGACAGTACCTTACCCCCAATCCCGTGTGCTTTAACTTTATACGCTAATCTCTTATGCGGGACCTTATTGAAAGCCCTCTGAAAGTCCAAATACACCACATCCACTGGTTCTCCCTTATCTATTCTACCAGTTACATCCTCAAAAAATTCCAGTAGATTAGTCAAGCATGATTTACCTTTTGTAAATCCATGTTGACTTTGTCCGATCCTGTCACTGTTTTCCAGGTGCTCTGCTATTACATCTTTTATAATGGACTCTAGCATTTTCCCCCCTACCGATGTCAGACTTACCGGTCTGTAATTCCCCATTTTCTCTCTACCACCGAGTTGATGCGTTGGTTTTACTTTTCCAAAATTCCCTAGATTCGGGGAAGATTCTATTAGATTGGAAAATAGCAAATGTAACTCCTTTATTCAAAAAGGGAGGGAGACAGAAAGCAGGAAACTCCAGGCCAGTTAGCTTAACATCTGTCATAGGGAAGATGTTAGAAGCTATTATTAAAGATGTTATAGCAGGGCACTTAGAACAGTTTAAGGTAATCAGGCAGTGTCAACATGGTTCTGTGAAAGAGAAATCATGTTTAACCAATTTATTGGAGTTCTTTGAGGAAGTAACATGTGCTGTGGATAAAGGGGAACCGGTGGATGTACTGTACTTAGATTTCCAGAAGGCATTTGATAAGGTGCCACATCAAAGATTATTGCAGAAAATAAAAGCTCACGATGTAGGGGATAACATATTGGCATGGATAGAAGATTGGCTAGCTAACAGGAAACAGAGAGTAGGTATAAATGGGTCATTTTCTGGTTGGCAAGATGTAACGAGTGGTGTGCCACAGGGATCAGTGCTGGGGCCTCAACTTTTTACAATTTATATAAATGACTTGGACGAAGGGACCGAAGATATGGTTGCTAGGTTTGCTGATATCACAGAGATAGGTAGGAAAGTAAATTGTGAAGAGGACATAAGGAGGTTACAATGGGATATAGATAGGTTAAGTGAGTGGACAAAGATCTGGCAAATGGAGTATAATGTGGGAAAATGTGAAATTGTCTAGTTTGGCAGGAAGAATAAAAAAGAAGCATATTATCTAAGTGGTGAGAGATTGCAAAGCTCTGAGATGCAGAGGGATCTGAGTGTCCTAGTGCATGAATCGCAAAAGGTTAGTATGCAGGTACAGCAAGTAATTAG
This sequence comes from Somniosus microcephalus, assembly GCF_052327205.1. Taxonomy (NCBI): domain Eukaryota; kingdom Metazoa; phylum Chordata; class Chondrichthyes; order Squaliformes; family Somniosidae; genus Somniosus; species Somniosus microcephalus. Next base: position 150,493,115 of record NC_140999.1, read on the forward strand.
GAAAGCTAATAGAATGTTATCGTTTATTGCGAGGGGAACTGAATACAAAAGTAGGGAGGTTATGCTTCAGTTATACAGGGCATTGGTGAGACCACATTTGGAGTACTGTGTACAATATTGGTCTCCTTATTTAAGGAAAGATGTAAATGCGTTGGAAGCAGTTCAGAGAAGGTTTACTAGACTAATACCTGGAATGGGCAGGTTGTCTTATGAGGAAAGGTTGGACAGGCTAGGCTTGTATCCGCTGGAGTTTAGAAGAATAAGAGGTGACTTGATTGAAACATATAAGATCCTGAGGGATCTGGACAGGGTGGATGTGGAGAGGATGTTTCCTCTTGTGGGAGAATCTAGAACTAGGGGTCACTGTTTAAAAATAAGGGGTCGCCCATTTAAGACAGAGATGAGGAGAAATTTTTTCTCACAGAGGGTTGTGAGTCTTTGGAACTCTCATCCTCAGAGGGTAGTGGAAGCAGAGTCTTTGACTATTTTTAAGGCAGAGGTAGATAGATTTTTGATAAGCAAAGGGGTGAAAGGTTATCGGGGGTAGGCGGGAATGTGGAGTAATCGGATCAGCCATGATCTTATTGAATGGCAGAGCAAGCTCGGGGGGCCGAGTGGCCTACTCCTGCTCCTAATTTGTATGTTCATATGTTTGTAAATAATACGTTTTGTCATATATTCCAAGACAAAACAGTCCTGAATATTGTAATGTAAATGGGCTACCGCATGAGTAACAACAACAGGGTATTTCTTTAATGTAAATGCTTCATGTCAAATGAGTAATGCAGCTGTCACGGAGTTTTAGGTGCTTTTTTATGACCAGTGGTGACACACTAGTATGCACGTGTCATGCTACTTCCTTAATATTTAAAAAAAAGGAAATTAGGCAAAGCCGATGCATGTTGCATCATCCTTATTTTAATGTCACCAAGGAAAATATCATTCACAGACATCTGACAACTTAGAGAATCTGGAAGCTTTTTGCCACATCAGAATGAATAGAAATATTATACACCAAACTCATGCCATAAACATAGTACATTTTAACTTAGCTAATAATTCTAATGGTGGTGTAGTTGTAGGTAATGTTTTTTTGTGAGTAGCAGTGGTAAAAGTTCAATAAAGTACATTAGAGCACCACGGTAATAAATTGATATTCTACAAACTCCAACACCCACACATTAACAGAGAAAGCATATAGCGCATTCCAGATATGACACATTTTATGATTACCAACACCAATTTCAGAGAGATATCTACAGTACTTTTAACTTGAAATAGGTTACTGATCTAATTCGACAATCACTCAGTGATATGCAGTCCTTTGAATATGACATATCTCTTTCAGTTTTAATGGGATACACAAATTTATTCCTTATTGCGCTGGTATCCTCAAGAATTCTGTACGTCTGGTTAAGACTGCGAGCTTCCAAAACCTACTCGTATCCTATTGACATATCAAGAATGGTTTTATTAAGAATGCTTTTATTGTATTTATTCGTTGACACTGAGTCAAAATCCTGGAACTCCCTACCTAACAGCAGTGTAGGAGTATGATAAGGACTGCAGCGGTACAAGAAGAAAGAAAAAGACTTGTATTTATAAAGCGCCTTTCATGATCTCAGGACATCCCAAAACACTTTACAGCCAATGAAGTACTTTTGTGGTGTCGTCACTGTTGTAATTTAGGGAAACGTGGCAGCCAATTTGCATACAGCAAGGTCCTACAAAAAGCAATGAAATAATTACCTAATAATCTGTTTTAGTGACGTAGGATGAGGGACAAATTTTGGCCAGGACACCAGAGAAAACTTTTATTCAAAATAGTGCCATGGGATTTTTTTACATCCACCTGAGCGGGCAGACATCTTGGTTTAACATCTCTTCTGAAAGCCGGCACATCCGACAGCGCAGCAATTCCTCAGTACTATGATGAAGTGTCAGCCTTGATTTTGTGCTCAAGTCTCTGGAGTGAGGCTATGAACCTACAACCTTCTGACTTAGAGGCGAGAGTGCTACCACTAAGCCATGGCCTACACCCATGAAGGAGTAAAAGGCCCACCACCAACTTCTCAAGGACAAGCAGGGATGGACAATAAATGCCAGCTTTGTCAGCAATGCCCATATCCCGAGAATGAATTAATAAAATACTATAATATTAAAATTACGTACTTTCGAAAATCCTAAATAAAAAGTTAGAAAACTATTACTTCTGTTTTGGCTACCTTCTCGTTGTCTTTCTTATTTTCTCTTCCTGCCTTATTGAATCTTCTTTTTGTAGCATTTGTTTATATCATGCATCTATAATTTCTATTTTATTATGGCCCGTATTTTCCGATGCCTATCATACCCGTAGGGACATCGGAAATGCTGATTTCAGGCATGCGAAACGCATGCGCTGAAAACCGGCATTTCCGATCTGTCAAGAATGCTCTTGACAGATGGATGCCTGCCCTGGAGAAGGGTCTTTGCGGGGGGAGAGTTCCATTTTCTTCAGAACCTCCACCTGCTGAAAACCTTAGAAATCCTTATGCCTGGTAAAAGTAGGCATAAGGCCTGCTTTTACCAGCATAAGAGTAGAAAAAAGTTTAAAAAATAATTTTTTTCCACTCATTTATAATTTAAAAATACTTTAAAAAAAGGTAAGTTTATTTTTAGCCCCGTAAAAAACTTTAATTATTTTTTTCAAAAAATTAAATTATTGTTTAAAATATTTAATTTAATGTAATTTTAACTCATTTTAAAAACATGATTTAAATTTTTTTTTAATGTTTTAGTGTCTTTTTGGGGTGATCTCCATTCATATATTTGACAGGTCTATCTGTCAAAAGAATGAAGGGAGATTCCCTTTTCCTATTGGCTGGCCTGACCCACGTGATCCCAGGGATGCTTGCGAACTACATGCGCCCCTGGGATACGTGGGCCCTGCGCATTTCGACTGTGGAGAGTGTAGTGTATGTACCTATAAGAGGAACTATGTTTTTGAAGCCCCTGTATACTGTAGTACCGGTAGTGACCACTCGGGTATATAAGCCTGTGTAGCGTCTTGTGTAGTTCAGTTCACCTCCAGACTTTGTTCAGTAAACACTTGTTAAATCAACTCCTGCATTCCGTGTCTCCATTAACACACGGATCTAACAGAGAGGCCCAGCATCGGAAGTGTCCGGACCTCGGGAGCCCTCAGGTAAGAGCGTAGATTTTTTTCCAACAGGAGGCATCCGCACGCAGGAAGCCGGCTCTTTTGAAGAGCAATCCATTTAGTCCTACTTCGTGGCTCTCTCCCCGTATCCCTGCAATTCTTTCTCCTTCAAGTATTTATCCAATTCCCTTTTGAAGACTACTATTGAATCTGTATCCACCACCCTATCAAGCAGTGCATTCCAAATCCTAACCACTCGCTGCATAAAAAAGTTTTCCCTCATGTCGCCTCTGGTTCTTTTGCCAGTCACCTTAAATCTGCGCCCTCTAGTTATCGACCCTTCAGCCATTGGAAACAGTTTCTCTTTATTTGCTTTATCTAAATCCTTCATGATTTTAAATGCCTCTATCAAATCTCCTCTTAACCTCTCTGCTGTAAGGAGAACAACCCCAGCTTCTCCAGTCTGTCCATGCAACTGTAATCCCGCATCCCTGGAACCATTCTATTAAATCTCTTCTGTACCCTCGCCAAAGCCATCACATCCTTCCTAAAGTGTGATGCCCAGAATTGGACACAATACTCCAGCTGGGGCTGAACTAGTGTTTTATATATGTGTAGCATAACTTTCTGGCTTTTGTACTCTTCTGCCTCTATTTATAAAGCCCAGAACATAAGAACATAAGAAATAGGAGCAGGAGTAGACCATATGGCCCCTCGGGCCTGCTCCGCCATTCAATAGGATCATGGCTGATCTGAATCTAGACTCACGTCCACTTCCCTGCCCTCTCCCCATAACCCCTAATTCCCTTATCTGCTAGGAAAATGTCTATCTCCATTTTAAATTTATTTACTGTTGCAGCGTCCACAGCTCTCTGGGGTAGCAAATTCCATAGATTTACTACCCTCTGAGTGAAGAAGTTTCTCCTCATCTCAGTTTTGAAAGGGCAGCCCCTTATTCTAAGATTATGCCCCCTAGTTCTAATCTCACCCATCAGTGGAAACATCCTCACCGCATCCACCCGATCAAGCCCCCTCACATACTTATATGTTTCGATAAGATCGCCTCTCATTCTTCTGAACTCCAATGAGTAGAGTCCCAACCTACTCAACCTTTCCTCATACGTCAACCCCCTCATCTCTGGAATCAACCGAGTGAACCTTCTCTGAACCGCCTCGAGAGCAAGTATATCTTTTCTTAAATATGGAAACCAAAACTGCACGCAGTATTCCAGGTGTGGCCTCACCAATACCCTGTATAACTGCAGCAAGACTTCCCTGTTTTTATACTCCATCCCCCTTGCAATAAAAGCCAAGATTCCATTGGCCTTCCTGATCACCTGCTGCACCTGCATACTAACTTTTTGTGTTTCATGCACCAGGACCCCCAGATCCCTTTGTACTGTAGCACTTTGCAGAATCCCATATGCTTTGTTAACCTATCCTGTCACCTTCAAGGATTTGTGCACAAACACCCCTTGGATAGTTCTGTTCTTGAACCCCCTTTAAAATTGTACCATTTAGCTTGTGTTGTCTCTCCTCATTCTTCCTACCAAAATATATCATCTCACACTTTTCTGCGTTGAATTTCATCTACCATGTGTCCAGCCTTTCCACCAGACTGTCTATGTCCTCTTGTAGTCTATTGCTATCTTCCTCATGGCTTACTACACTTCCAAATTTTGCACCATCTACAAATTTTGAAATTGTGCCCTGTACATAAAGGTGGTCCAGTGGGTGATTTTGAAGCATAACATTTTGGCTCTGTACTGACTACATCTGGTGCAAAACTGAAACAGTGTAAAGTTTATATATTGGGTTAGTGGGATGTTCGGCTGAGAGCTCTGAACACACTGCCGCTGGTGGCAATTCCAAAGCAAACTTGTCAGAAATTCAACAGGTTTACTCGGGTTATTGTCTGAGTGAGACCTCATTTCAGAAACCAGCAGCCCTAGCATCCCATTAAGCACAATATAAAAGCAATTTAAGATCATGTCCTCCATGTGCCAAACTGACATTAGTTTGGTTGCTGTTTGATGCCATTGTGATATCAGAACTGTCCCAAATGAGTTTCTGGTAGGTACAATGTGCAGGCTGCAATGCCAAGTTATAATGTTAGTTGCACCTAACTGTGGATCACACTTGCAGAGCTCCACTCCTGGGACTTCTAACTTTTAACGCTATGAGAGTATGGACATGAGTAGCTCATTACCTTAAAAAAGCAATGGTAAGTTTACAAAGTTCTCACAAGATCCAGTGGATCATTGGGCACTTTCCTACAATTAGTATGAAGTCCAAGCTGGACAAGACTACCTACTGGTGGTGATCTCACAGTTTTTGCTTCAGTGAGCTTGGGAATAAAATTATCGACTTGATTATGCTGGATTTATGCTGCAACTTTCCTTTTGAAACATACTTGAAACCAGTTTGCAACAACATCAAAGTAGCAGCATAACAATAGCTTTAAAATATCTTCAGAAACTCAAAGTACATATAAAAATCCTTGTCTGAAACTTCCCCGGGCCACTCCGGATCTCCCACTGTAACTTCGACGGAAACCCCGGAGAAATAGCGTAAATGGCTCTTCCCACCATTTCTCCAGGAAATTCTACCCCCCTGTTTTAAGAGGTATGAGACAATAGAAGTGGCTTATTGACATGTGAGAGTTTTACCATGCCAAAGATTGTTTGGGCATGCAACAGCTTCTTGCTGACAACTGACAATTGTACAAGTAGGCGTCTCCTATTAGATTATGAATGTGTTGTCTTGTACACAGTTCTTCTGATTTTGGGTTTTATTTTTTCTGAATTCGGGTCAAAAATTGTGTGAAATCAACAGCAAGTCAATTTGTGCTTTGCAAGTAAAAATAAAATATCTGTAATCAGAAAACTTTGGTTTTAACCAACCAATTTTAGAAATAACAAATACATTATAATGAATACTTTGAATGGTCTTCACAAAGTATAATGTTGAAAGGAGCTGATGTTCATCATTAGCTGTATCCTCAGTACCTCTTCCCCCCATGGAACTTTGTTCAGCCGTCTGTATTTGACACAGGTGAGTGACGATCTACCCAAGTCTATTGGTGCCCATTGGTATCAAGTGATGAAGTGCTCCCTGATCAAACAGGCAAACAGCTACCTGTGCACCAGAAATGCACTGTGCCAATGTTAATGTTTCTGGGTTTCAATGAGTTTAATCCTAATTTGGAATTTATCTTTCCAGGAATAACCATCAGATTGTACCTATAATTCGGACGGTTTGTAAACAGATAGATAGGAATGAATGAACCAACGATGCATGAAAGAAAGAGAGCAGGTCATTCTGCTGTCTCAGCGTTGCTGTAATTTAGCGCTGGCCTTTAAACTTTGGACCAAGGAACACACATTTAAACAAAACAACATGAAATGTATCCTTCTTGCTCTCCGCATTTTATTTTGGGACCTGACGTCATCTGTTTCAATAAACTCAAGTGTGAAGTTTCATTCAAACGATTTCAAAAGCAGTTAACTGTTGAACAATTTTCTTTGAGCACAGTCCCACCTGCTGATCTGTGATTACAGCGTTGTTTTCCCAGTGTTATTACTGTGCTGTATTATTCCCACAAAATATGAGTAATGAAAATGTGTGACTGATACTATCGTGCCCACATGATCCTTGGGTGAAAAGCCAAAAGATCTGCGTGCTTCCCTCATTGAAGTTAGTCACGCAACTCCTGATAGGTATCACATTAAAACAGAAATAAAACAACCCAACAAAGGCGAATCCCTGAAACAATAGTGGCTCTGATGCATTCTCTGGTTGGGAAATCACCAGTTGCTATGTTTGAACAAAATATAATGATTAATGTGGAACTATTTTTGTGGCATTTTGATTTCTAACATTACCACGTTTAAAGTTGCTTTTATGTTGGGTAAAGCGCGATTCTATGCAATGGTGTCGTGACAATTTTAGAAATGAATATTCTGTATATCATGTAAGGGAATTTATTTTCAGGAAACACCACCCTCTCCCAGATAACTTTGAATTTTGACTTACCATTCATTACTGCATTTTGGAGTGGTCTCTCTCTCTCTCTCTCTCTCTCTCTCATATATATATAATATATATATATTCTGGTGTGTATGCTACTTTATATTATATCCCACTTAGTTGGCCCAAAATCTTTAATTCCAATCATAAAGGTTATGGTTTTAAATGGCTAAACACCTATGTTAAAAAAACAAAGAAATGTTATAGCAAAGGAGTGTTAAGCATTCATCTGCTAATCAACCAAAAGTAATAATACTACAGGATAAAAATAACTCTTCATTACAATAACTGCCACAGAGCCTATGATCTTCATTAGAAGCTTGCTGCTCATATCAGCTTGCCCTTCTGTTATTTGGCATCTTGTGCATTTGGATTTTTGAATCCAACAATAAAAAGTAAGTATACTCAGTAAACCCTCGCTTACATGCTGCCAAGAAGTGGACATACTCTTGCCTCCAAAAATATAAAGTGCCATTCTTATAGGGAAATGCAAGATCCCACAAACAACAATGAGATAATTATCAGATAATCAGTTTTTTAGTGATGATGGTTGAGGAATATATATCAGCCAAGACACCAGGAAAACTCCTCTGCTCTTCTTTGAATAATGCCACCTTTTATATCCATGTGAGAGGACAGATGGAGCCTCAGTTCAATATCTCATTCTAAAATCAGCACATTTGGCAGTGCAGCACTTCTCTCAGTATTGCATCAGAGTGTTAGCCTAGATTATGGCCGCGAATTTAATTCTGGAGGCGGGATGGGGTTGGGACAGCTGGTATCTGGGTTCTGGTCCCGCCCCCAGCTGCATCCACTCTGCAGATGTGATTTTCCCTTGATTGGCCTTGTTAAGCCCGCCAATTAACAGGAAGCGGGTCTGATGACGTCATTTGATGATGTGTCATCAGCTGGTTTCCTTAAAGGGACCATGCACAATTTTATTTTGACAGTTGATCTGTCAGTGTTTGACAGCATTGAGGTGCTGCAAACACTGACAACCACTACACAAAGGTGAGCACTTGCACCCAGGCTCTCTAATGATTCCCTCCATATGCTTATGGAGGGAGTCACAGCACGCAGGGAGGTTCTCTTCCTTTCCAAGGGCGGAAGAGACCTCCCCAGGACACCAACTTACCTTGCACCTCCACCCAACCCTCTCTATCTACTTTATCACTTCCCCATCTCACTAGCCACCCCTCACACTCACCCTCGTCCTACTGCAAGCATACCAACTAACAACACACAAGGGTAGGCACTTGAGAGGTTTAGCCAATGTCCATGTGCAGTTGCAGGTAATGTGTTGTCATACAGTGTAATACCTTTTCCAAAAGTGCTCCTTATTGGGCAGATCTGAGCGCACATTGAGAAGTGTCTTACTGATTTCCAGTGATTGTTCAGTCATAACTCCCCCCCCCCCCACCACTCTGCTATAGTGATGCGTGTGCATGGAATAGCTTGGACATTAAAGGGATGCTTCATGGTGCTGGTGTGGGATGGTGTCAACCTGTTGCATCATGTGGCCCTAGTAAAATTGAAGTCAATGGGAATCAGGGGGCCAACTCTCCACTGGCTGGAGTCATACCTCGTATAAAGGAAGACGGTTGTGGTTGTTGGAGGTCAATCATCTCAGCCAAAGGACATCGCCCCAGGAGTTCCTCAGGGCAGTGTCCTAGGCCCAGCCATCTTCAGCTGCTTCATCAATGATCTTTCCTCCAACATAAGGTCAGAAATGGGGATGTTCGCTGATGATTGCAGTCTTCAGTTCCATTCGCAACTCCTCAAATAATTAAGCAGTCCGTGCCCACATGCAGCAAGGCCTGGTCAACATTCAGGCTTGAGCTGATAAGTGGCAAGTAACAGTCATGCCACACAAGTGGCAGGCAATGACCATCTCCAACAAAAGAGAGTCTAACCACCTCCCCTTGACATTCAATGGCATAACCATCACAGAAACACCCACCATCAACATCCTGGGGGTCACCATTGACCCGAACCTTAACTGGACCAGCCACATAAATACAGTGGCTACAAGAATAGGTCAGAGGTTGGGTATTCTGCAATGACTCACCTTCTGACTCCCCAAAGCCTTTTCACCATCTTCAAGACAAAAGTCAGGAGCGTGATGGATTACTCTCCACTTGTCTGGATGAGTGCAGCTGCAACAACACTCAAGAAGCTCGACACCATCCAGAACAACACAGCCCACTTTATTGGCAGCCCATCCACCACCTCAAACGTTCATGACCTCCACCACCGGTTAACCATGGCTGCAGTGTGTACCATCTACAAAATACACTGCAGCAATTTGCCAAGGCTTCTCCGACAGCACTTCCTAAACCCGTGACTTCTACCACCTGTCAGGCTGCAGACAGTGCAGTACTCCCCCTGACTTTTAGTTAAGGTTACATCGTGGCCCAATGACGTCATTGGACCACGACTTTTGAATGTAAAGTAGGCCCCTGCCTACTCCACTCTGACTTATATACTAATTCAATCTGGCACATTTATTTTAACTTTTATTTTCATTTGAAGTAACTGTGGTGTATGTAACCTGTTCCACCTTAAGAGAACTTAAGACTGTTCCACCTTAAGAGATGTACTACTTTCTCTGGCTGCTGTATACGTAATACCGGTGGTGACCACACCGGTATATAAGCACTGTGTAGTAATATTGTATTCAGTATAGTCCCTACCTCCAACCAGTAAAGACCTGTTGAATTTACTCTTGTAGTCTGTGTAGTAATTATCACTAACACACAGACTTAACAGTGGCGACGAGTCCGATTCTTACCCTGCGGCAGTTATTTCCACGGCGGCTTCGTCCACAGACAGGACGTCGAAGAGAGGTTTCCACCCTCATCACCCTACTGGAAGACACGTCGAGCGGCAGGCATCGAGAAACCGGAGTGCAGAAGACATCCTGACCTCGAAGCCTCCATCAGCGACTGTCAGCTTTCTTCTTTTTACCTCGGTGGTGGGTAAGCCGGGCAGCGACACGACAGAAAGTCAACCGCGTTGGCTGTACAGACGGGGCTGGGAAGACAGAGGAATAAGGGCGCTGAGATCGATCGCGACCGGAGATAAGGGCCGGGCCGCTTTCGAGCGAGAGGCGCAGCGCGGGGACGTCGATCGCGACCGGAGATAAGGGCCGCATTCGGGCTAAAAGGCGCAGCGTCTGGGGAAACTGAAGGCGCGAGAGCCGCGGTGAAGCGGAGACAGCGTCGGGGGACGGTTGAAGACCGCCAAGCGTGGGAAAACCGCCATTTTGTGGGCGGAGGACGACGACAAGAGCGGGAAGCCGCCATCTTGGATAACATAAAAATACAATAAATTGCAACGATGCCTAAACATGGGAACATTAATACCTTTGATAGTGACATCGAAGATTGGGCCATGTATGTAGAACGCATACAAAATTATTGTAAGGCAAATAAAATTCCTGATGCAGATAAAGCACTAACATTATTAAATTTAATGGGTGCGAAGACATACGGGCAATTGAAACACCTGTTATCACCAGATGAACCGGCGGATAAGACATTCGATGAGATTGTTACTGTCCTGAAAAATCATCTAAACCCCACGCCGCTGATGCTAGCGGAACGATTTAAATTTTACGACAGAAGGCAGCTGCAGAATGAAAGCAATGCTGAATATTTGATGGAATTACGTAAGCTAGCAAAATATTGTCAGTTTGGAACGGGACTGACAGAGGCACTACGAGATAAATTTGTGTGTGGTTTATTTAAACAGGATACACAAAAGCGACAGCTCGAGGAGAATGAGCTGACGCTTGAGAAGGCGGTCACTATGGCAGCAGCACACGAAGCCGCAGCGAGAGGCACGGCAGTAATGCAGCTACGGTCACCGGAACTCGGTACAAACAAATTGGGTTTGAGTTCTGTCAAATGTTATCGTTGTGGAAAGACAACGCACGATCAGAACCAGTGTTGGTTTAAAAACCAAGAATGCAGAATGTGTGGCAGGCTTGGCCACATAGCTAAAGTATGCCGGTCAGGAAAGAAGACCAGCAACAAAAAGTCACCGCAAGGAAAATACGCAAAGGTACACAAGGTGACAAAGAACAGTTTGACCGAACAGAAGTCAGATTCAGACGCTAGCAGTAATGAACTGGATAGCTTAAGAGTACACAACGTTGGTAAGGATGCAGATCTCCAGACAATTTGGGTCACTCTTCAGATAGCAGGAGTCCAAGTAAAAATGGAATTGGACACTGGATCGGCATTGACGGTCATGAATAAGAAAGATTACAGAAGGTTATTCCAACATATTCCCCTACAGGATACGGAGATTATATTGAAAACATACACGGGGCAAAGAGTGTACCCCATCGGAAAAATAGAGGTAGAAGTGGTCCACAAGGGCGAAGAAAGCCAAGTAATGGACTTATATGTGCTACCTGAAGGAGGTCCACCACTACTAGGACGGGAGTGGATTAGGAAAATGAATATGGACTGGCACTCCTTGAAGGCACTAACGGTAGATTCCGGGGAAACAGATGTCAAACCTAAACGATTGTCCAGAATATTGGATGATGCTAAAGAGGTGTTCCAGCAGGAACTGGGAACACAGAGGATTTACGGCAAACATCAAGATTGATGAAAATGCACAACCAAAATTTTTTAAAGCCAGACCGGTACCCTATGCAATACGACCTACTGTTGAAGCGGAACTGGAAGCACTAGAACGTTCAGGTGTACTGTCTAAGGTAGATTGGAGTGAGTGGGCTATGCCCATTGTTCCCGTTATGAAACGTCCTGCGAGCAACAAGCCAGGAGATCCAGGGAAGGTTCGCATCTGTGGAGATTTCAAAATCACCGTTAATCCGGTGCTTCACACGGTGCAGTATCTGCTTCCACGGATTGAGGATATTTTCGCTTCATTGTCTGGTGGGAAACACTTCACCAAGATAGACCTAGCGCAGGCGTACTTGCAGATGGAGGTTGAGGAAGAGTCACGCCAATACCTCACGATCAACACGCATCGAGGGTTGTACCGGTACAATAGGCTGGTTTTTGGAGTGGCATCGGCTCCAGCAATTTGGCAGAGGGCCATGGAGCAGGTATTACAGGGAATTCCAGGCACACAATGTTACCTGGACGATATTCTGATCACAGGTGATGGTGATGAACAACATCTTGCAAACTTGGAACTGGTGCTCAACAGACTGAAAGAGTATGGACTTAGAGTAAATCGGCAGAAATGTGAGTTCTTCCAGAAGCGGATCTCGTACTGTGGCCATGTCATTGACCGGGAGGGGCTTCATAAGTCTCCTGACAAGATTGAGGCAGTTGTAAAGGCTCCCGCTCCGGAGAATGTCTCTCAGTTGAGGTCGTTTCTAGGATTAATTAACTATTACCATAAATTTCTGCCAAATCTATCCACGGTACTGCACCCGTTAAACGCTCTTTTACAGAAAGGGGTACCATGGGAATGGGGCGAAAACTGTAAGAAGGCATTTCGCAAAAGCAAAGAATTGATCACCTCAGAGGAAGTGTTGGCTCACTTCAACCCGACACTGCCTATTCGGTTGGCTTGTGATGCTTCTCCATATGGCATTGGGGCAGTACTCTCACACAAGTTGCCAAATGGCACGGAAAGGCCAGTCGCGTTTGCATCCAGATCATTGACCTCCGCTGAGCGCAACTATGCGCAGATCGATAGGGAGGCTCTTAGCCTTGTATGGGGAGTGAAGAAGTTTAATCATTACCTGCAGGGCCAAAAATTCACACTTCTGACAGACCATCAACCGTTGGTATCCATTTTTAACCCTAAGAAGGGTGTTTCGGTGATGACAGCGCAGCGTCTCCAGAGATGGTCTCTTTTCCTAGGGGCACATCAATATCAAATAGAATTCAAAGGTACGAAACAGCATGGCAATGCTGATGGGCTGTCGCGCCTGCCACTACCTGAAGAAGAAGACACGACGAAAGTTGACCCTGTTGAGTTATTTCATTCGACCATCGAGTGTTTACCAGTCACCAATGCAAGTATTGAAAGAGAAACCAGGAACGACCCGACACTGTCCAGAGTCTACGAGGTGACAGTGAAAGGATGGCCAACATGGGGTGATCCTCTGTTACCGGCATTTTCGGCAAGGCGAGACCAGCTGTCCGTCTGCCATGGTACCTTGATGTACGGGACAAGAGTGATTATTCCTCCCAAGTTAAGGGAAAGAGTTTTAAACGAACTGCATGAAGGTCATCTGGGGGGAGTTAAAATGAAAAGTCTTGCTAGGGCTTATGTATGGTGGCCGGGTATTGACCAACAGATTGAGGAGTTAACGAAAAGCTGCGCTGGGTGCCAAAAAGTGCAAAATGCACCTCCGATAGCACCGCTACACCCATGGGAATGGCCTTCAGCCCCATGGCAACGCGTACACATTGACTTTGCTAGTCCATTCATGGACTCCATGTTCCTAATCGCGGTGGACGCACATTCCAAATGGCCTGAAGTCATCAAGATGAATACCACTACTTCAGAAAAGACAATTGCGGTGTTAAGAACAATATTCGCAAGGAACGGATTGCCAGAACAGATCTGTTCGGACAACGGACCACAGTTTGTATCGGAAGAATTCCGACAATTCTTAAAGAAGAATGGAGTAAAACATTATACCTCTGCCCCATATCATCCGGCGACAAACGGGTTGGCTGAAAGATTTGTCCAGACATTCAAAAAGGCAATTAAGGCCATGAACGATGATCAGATTCCGCTGCAACACAAGGTCGACAAGTTCCTGATGTCATATCGAAACGCCGATCATGCAGTGACTAACCAAAGTCCTGCCATGATGTTTTATAACAGGAGGTTGCAGTCCAAGTTGGACTTGTTAAAACCAAATGTGCGGAGGGAAGTGGAAAACAAACAGTTTCGGCATATTAACAACAAGACCACTCGAACTTTCGACGTAGGACAACCAGTGTTGGCAAGGGGCTATGGAAACGAAAAATGGCAGTCCGGAACAATTCGGGCCAGACAAGGACCTCTGATGTACACAGTAGATATTGGTCATAATGTGATAAGGCGTCATGCGGATCAACTGGTAGAGTCGAGAGCAAGGGTCGAACCCATGGTTGTGACAGAGACAACTGTGGAAGACGTTAATGAACCTGAAGCATCTACCTCGGCAGGGAATGTACTTGATGATGATGACACCCAATACATTGGAAACCAAATAGAGGAGGCACCTCAACAACAAGAATCAGAGACTACTGAGAGGCGTTATCCAAGCCGCATCAGAAAGCCTCCTGAGAGACTGAACCTTTGAACTGTTATACCTGAAGTTATATATGTATATATGTTATTATGTTATGTTAAATGGGGATATGACTGTTAAGCTAAAAAGGGAGGATTGTGGTGTATGTAACCTGTTCCACCTTAAGAGAACTTAAGACTGTTCCACCTTAAGAGAGGTACTATTTTCTCTGGCTGCTGTATACGTAATACCGGTGGTGACCACACCGGTATATAAGCACTGTGTAGTAATATTGTATTCAGTATAGTCCCTACCTCCAACCAGTAAAGACCTGTTGAATTTACTCTTGTAGTCTGTGTAGTAATTATCACTAACACACAGACTTAACAGTAACCAAAACAATAATGGGCCGGATATTCCGATCCCTACGGGTGTGTATGCGCTGTGTACCTACCCGTAGGGACATCGGAAATGCCGGTTTCATGGCATGCACTGCGCATGCGCTGGAAACCGGCATTTCCGATCTGTCAAGAAAGCTCTTGACAGATCGGACGCCTGCCCTGGAGAAGGACCTCTGCGGGTGGATAGTTCCGCTTTTTGGAGACCCTCCGCCCGCAGAAAACCCTTACAATTCTTACGCCTGGTTAAAGCAGGCGTAAGGCCTGCTTTTACCAGGATAAGAGTTGAAAAAAGTCAAAAACAATTTTTTTTTTACTGGTTTATCATTTAAAAATACTTTAAAAAAAGGTACGTTTATTTTTAGCCCCGTAAAAAACTTTTTCAAAAATTTAAATTTTTGTTTAAAATAGTTAATTTATTGTAATTTCAAGTCATTTTAAAAATGTGATTTTTTTTTAAACATTTATTTGAAGTTTTACTATGTTTTGGGGGTGATCTCCCTTCTGTGATTGGCTCCCCATGGCCCACGTGATCCCAGGGACGCTGCGAACTACCTGCGCCTCTGGGATATGTGAGCCCTGTGCACTGGCAGTTTGGAGAGGTCCAGGAATGGAACTGTGTGCCTCCTGGGAGCCCTCACATAAGGGTGCAGATTTTTCCAGATCACAGTCCTCCGCCCGCAGGAGGCCTGCGATCAGAAAATCTGGGCCAATGTAAAAAATGTATTGTCAAAGACTGTTGCAATAGATTATGGCATCAGCTGGAGTTCAACTAATGTTGCAAGGTGAACTGCATGAAATGAATTTACATAAAACTTCCCCATGGAGGTGAAAACAGCCCCAGGATGCAGCACCACCTTCATAGATAAAAGTATTTGGTAGAGTTTATGTTTGGAGTGGGGAACAAACGTAAAGAGCTGAAGGTGATTTTTAATGCAACATGATGTGATACGTGGTCTGAAACACAAAGAATTAATTGCGTTTGCAAAGACAAAAAGCAAAATTCCAAATGGTTCAGTGCAACTTTAAAAGACTGCATTGTATTAAAATGAGTGAATATAAGGAAATAGGCAAATAATGGCTGGGGTAAGAAAATGAGAACTACTGGGCGAAATAAGGAAATGTCAAAGGGAATGATATCATGAAAAGATATACACTCAGATTAGGCAAAAGCATTTCAGTTAACCATCAGGTTTGTGAAGACAAAGCAGGGGGAGAACAGAGTTATAAATAGAACATTGTTTTGGCGTTTGGAATAATTAAGGAAATAGAACTCATTTATGACGTATGTGTGGAACGATGAACAGTGGGGATTTTGAGATGAATTAGTCAACAGAGTAACTCATATCAAGTCAATGCCATTTTGCAACTTTGAATCTTGACAGGCAATCTCACTCTTCAATGATAATGTATTGTTGGACCCAAACCTCTGAGAAACTGAATATTTTTAAAGATTTACTATGAAAATAAACTTTAAGCTGCTACTAATTTTTCCTCTCTGCTCCTAAAAGCATTGATTCAAGCTGAGGTGCAGTTCTGCAGACATTGGTTAACCTTTGGTACAGGAATCTTTTTTTTATCCAGCAGACGGGACCGACGTGGTGCCGGTTCGTCAAAAATTCCGGATAACCGAAAGCTATAGTGAAAGATACGGAGCTGAGAGCTCCGTATAAAGCAACAAACCCTGTTGCTTAGCAACAGGTTCAGAACAATGGCCACAAGTTGCAAGCGTCTCTATAGCTTAGCAACAGCTGCAGCCACACCCTTGCACAGCAACAGATGGAGGAAGGCAAGTAATAAAAGTTACCTGAACCTACTCCTGAATTTTTCCGGTTAACCGAGATTTCCGGTTATTTAGGTGCCGGTAAATCGAAAGTTTCCTGTATCTCCCCCACCCCAAATCTATTATTGTGTGAGCCTAGACAGTGAATACCAGCAGGGTATTTATCTGTGGTGGAAAGAGGGTGGGTGGGGGGGTGCACCACAAACAAACTCGATCCTGCCCTCGCCTGACATACACACACTAAGGGGGAAAAATTCAGTTGCGTCCCCTTTGGGGTGCTAACTTAGCCGAAATTAGCGCCCCTGCACCGTAAATTGAGTGGCGGTGCCCCAAGCAGGAGGTAGGGCGTTACTGGAAGCACTCCCCCTCCTTCCTGAGACACTACCATTCAATACCGCAGCACTATGTGCAATAGCGCCACGTGCGTCGGCACATAGCACCGCAGTATTGCAGGCCTCCCTCCCCTGATTAAAGGGAAGGGGCTTAGCGCAGCATGCACAGGGGCCCTGCTAGACCACCGGGGAGCGGGATGCTGGGAAAACAGCCCGGCACGCAAGAGGAGTGCCGAGCTGACTGATTGCGGCCAG
Source organism: Somniosus microcephalus (assembly GCF_052327205.1). NCBI lineage: Eukaryota > Metazoa > Chordata > Chondrichthyes > Squaliformes > Somniosidae > Somniosus > Somniosus microcephalus. Next base: position 150,510,270 of record NC_140999.1, read on the forward strand.
CACCCCGCATGAAGAAGCCAAAGGGAGCAGGTGCTGGCAGGCGGCCCAAAAAAAAGGCCGCCCGGCACCTGCCCTTTAATTTGCGCCACCATGGCTGCAAAAACACCACCCTGACCCTGTCGGACATATCGTCCAGCGGTAGGTCAGGGGGCACAACTTAAGTTTGCGGCCGGGGCGCGAGCGGGGTGCTGCGCATGGCAATTACGTCATCGCCGGCGGGGCAGCGCCGCGGACGCTACCGGCTACTGCCGCCGCTAACCTTCCTCTGAAATTTGTGGGAAAATTGGGTTGCTTTGCGCACCGTTTGCGCCCCCCTGGGAGCGCTAACAGGAGGCGCAAAGCAACCCAATTTTTCCCCCAAACTCTTTACAAGAATTGCTGGACAGTAGTCAGAAGAAGGCATCCTAGATCATTTTTGGCCTCCCATTCCTGGAGGTACCAAAGCCAACTGCAACTCCAGTCCAATTGAGATCAGTTAATTCAGAAAAAACTGAACTAAGTCCCAGGAATCAATCCAGATATGTCCTCTTCTTAGGCAGTCCCTCGGAACCGAGGATGACTTGCTTCCACATTAAAAATGAGTTTGCAGGTGACTGATGAGTCGAATGTGGGACCTACAGTCTCTGTCACAGTTGGGGCAGATGGTGGTTGAAGGGGCGGGTGGGTGGGGTGCTTGGGTTGACGTGCGCTCCTTTACAGACTTTACAGACTTTACAGCTTCTTTACAGGCTTACCTAGAACTTCTGCATGGTTCTCCGGTGGAAGGTCAGCAGGACCCCCAGAAAAACGTCATGAATGGCTAAGAACAGATGTTTACATTGTTCGTTCAGGTGTTCTGTTAGACTAATTTGTTAGATGCTTATAATTTGGTTCAGAACTTTCAATGAAGACATCCCACAATGTAATCCCTTTTAACAGGCTTTATTGTAAGTTACACATTTAACAATGAATCAAACCGTAAAGTTCTGAAAACAAGCTTCAATAGACTAAAAGAACAGATCTTACATCATTGATCTGGGAGTCATGAACGTCCGCTAACCAAGGTTAATTCTATCTTTCTTGCAGTCTCCTGGGTGTGTACTCACCGCAACTGCTCAAAATCTCTCCTTTTAAACTCTCAAGTCCTAGATGTACATGACCATTGCCATGTTAAAATTTTAGTTAATATTTAAAGACATCATGGACAGATCAGGCTCACCGCCCCCCAACCCCATTACACCCTATCCCTGAACCTGTGTATTGCATTAGCTTCTCTCCCATCTTTGCATTTGCCATCTCTGAGCTCATCTTGTCCATGAGACCCCTACTTCCTGTTCCCTTGCCCCATTCCCATTGAAAGACTGACCACAGAATTTCCTTCCTGGCCTCCATGCTAGCTGACATTTTAAATGGTTCCCTCTCCTTAGGTACTGTCCCCATTCTTTTCAAAACCACTGTCACATCCCCCTTCTCAAAAAAAGCCTTTGACCCCTCTGTCCTTTCAAACTACCACCCCAACTCCAACCTCCCTTTCTCCCCAAAGTCCTTGAACATGTTGTCACTGCCCCAATTCATGTCTATATCTCCCTCAGCTACTTGTTTGAATCTCTTCAATCAGATTTCTGCCTCTACCACAGCAGCGAGACAGCCCTAACCAAAGTTATGACTCACATTCTCTGTGACTACGGCCATGGTTTATTTTCCCTCCTCAACCTCTCTTCAGCGTTTGACATGGTTGACCATAGCATATTTCTGCAATGTCTGTCCTCCATTGTCCAGCTCAATGAGACTGCCCACACTTGGTTCCACTATTACCTATTTCCTATCCTATCATAGCCAGAGCATCGCTACCAATTCCTTCTCTTTCCACCCCTGCAGTATTACCTCTGAAGTCCCCCAAGGATCTATCATTGGCCTCCTCCTCTTATCTACATGCAGCCACTTGGCCACATCATCCACAGACAAAAGGCCAGCTTTCACATGTATGCTGACGACACCCAGCTTTATCTTTCCACAATCTTCCTTAACTACTGCCTTTGTGTTATCAGGTTGTTTGTCTAAGATGAGTCAGAATTTCCCCCAGTTAGGTCAACATTACTGTCTTTGGCCCCATCACAAACTCTGTACCGTAATTTTGTGTCATGTGTAAATTACATAACGATGATTTCCAATGGAACTCACATCAACCTGACACATAGTTACAAAGAAATCATAAAAGATTTGCCAAACACCTCATGAAAACTGATCCTTTAACACATTTTAATTACATCACCCAAGGCTATGAAGAAACTGCATGTTCATGCAGTTCCTGTAAGGCCTAAACGTGGATTCTGTCTTTCATCGTCAGCCTCCCATATCTGAGAGAATAATGTAGCAGAAACTGAATGTTTAAAGACGGAATAGTGTGGATAAGGAACTTGCCCAGTGAAGACTTTTGCAAAGAAAGGGAATTGAGTAGTTCTAAGAAAGCAAAGAATGTTTTTGATGATTTATAAAAAGTTTACATCCTAAAAACACTGATCATTTACTTTAAATTTTCATTTACAATCTCTAAAGTAGGCGGATTTGCTTCTTTGAAAATTAATGTCATTGCCTGCCTCCTCATGGATCAACTGGAGTGGTGTTTGGGCCTGTCTGTTGCACTTACCTGACCAAAGAGTACAATGTGGGTGCAGCTGCTTAAATTGGAGGAACAAATAGAGAAAAAAATCAAATTCTAAGGGGGAGAAATTCAATATTGCCCATTTTGGGGGCGCTAACATTGGCCGGGCGCAAAATTTAGCACCCAGCGCTAATTATCGCCTCCGACTGCAAAATTTGCCTCTATCGCCCCTAGAGGTGATTTGAGCGTTAAATCAGGCACTACACACCTCTCTTAAGGCGCAAACATCAGGGAGCGAGGCGCTACCTCAGAATGCTACCGAAGCTCAGGGGATGCCAGTTACCATGGAAGCCAGACAGAATGGCGCCGTCCAGTTCTTAAAGGGGAGGGGCCATCTTGCTGGCCAGCCACACCCTGCTCATTGCAGCCTTGAATCTCGGCCTGGAGAGTCCTCCAAAACAATTGTGTTGGAAGCACTAATGGATAGGCCCAGGGAAACAGCTCGGCACTTAGGAACCTCAAAAGTGGTGCTGAGGGCCAAAAATCCTTAGGACAGCGTTAAAACCAAAAATTTTGTCGACAAGAAATGGCAGGAAGCACCTGCCTTTAAATAGCGCTCCTCCAGCCCCTTTCCGCCTTGAAAACGTTCCCCTCTACCTGTTGTTCCTAGCGGCAGGTGCTAAGGTAGGGGGTGCGACTCAATATCCAGTCCAGGGCGCTACCGGGGCGTTACACGCTCAACTGACGTCACGATCTGCAGGCGCAGGAGATCGTGGCGGTAGTGTTTAGCGCCGCCGCAAAACAACTGGTCAATTTCTCGCTATAATCGCCATGCTCGGGGGCTAAGTTCCTAGCGCCCCGTTAGCACCCCTCGGAGGCGCTAACGGGAGGCGCTAACCAATCAAATTTTTCCCCCTAACAATCTTTAAAAAAAAATGGTTACAGAACATAAGATTTTGCTAAGATTACAGGGTACTGAAAATGTCGGACCAGAAATCTGTGCTAAAGTTCTGCTGGAGAGAAATAGAAAAGCTGTGAATGGGGAAGTAAAACAATTGAGAAGAGTCATGTGTCCTCACTAACACCTACATGAGCATTTTTGGCAGGGGGTCAGTGAACAGTGATCAGGAACATGAAACTTGGCTTTCCCCTGCAGACCACACTGAAGCCAAATTGTAGTGACTGAGCATAACTAACTTGTTACAGACCAGGGATGGACCCTGGGGCATTCCTCAAAGGTATGGCTCAAGACTTTTTTCTTCATTCATGGGATGTGGGCATCACTGGCATTTATTCCCCATCCCTAATTGCCCTTGAGAAGGCCTTCTCGAACTGTTGCAGTTTTTCCTAGTGGTTTGATACAACTGAGTGGCTTGCTACAGGCAGTTAAGAGTCAACCACATTGCTGTAGCTCTGGAGTCACATATAGGCCAGACCAGGTAAGGGCAGTAGATTTCCTTCCCTGAAGGACATTAGTGAATCAGATGGGTTTTTACGACAATCTGGTAGTTTCACGGTCACCATTACTGATACCAGCTTTTTATTCCAGATTTATTTAATTAATTGAATTTAAATTCCACAGCCGTGGTGGGATTATGAACATATCTCCGGATCATTAGTCCTGGCCACTGGATTACTAGTCCAGTAACATAACCAGTATGCTACCTGTTCCCAGCTAGTGTGTGCACCATCAGAGGAACTTACCTTAACATTTTTGGCATTTTTTGTAGGCACAATGACGCTGTTGGTGGGATTTGAAAAATGAACTGCAAGTGCTGCATGTGTAGAACCTGCTTTGACCAGAAGTGATATTGTGCTAAGTAATTTGACCACAATGGGCAGCTCGGTGGAATAGAATGGTTAAAGAACTAAAATGGTGACTATTGCAAAGAAAGTGAACTGATTAGTTCCAGGAGAGAGAAGAATGTTTTTGCTGATTTATAAAATGTTTACAACATAAACATAAATCTGAAAGTTGCAGGATTGTTGTAAAACCAAAACTGGTTCACTAATATCCTACAGGGAAGGGAACCTACCTGAACTGGTCTACATTTCTCTCTAATCCACACACATGATTGACACTTAATGTTAGGCGTCAGCCTTGGCTCAGTGGTAGCACTCTTGCCTCTGTGACAGAAGGTTGAAATTCAAGCCTCACTCCAGAGACTTGGGCATATAGTCTAGGCTGACACTCCAATGCCGTACTGAGGGAGTGCTGCACTGTCAGAGGTGCCATCTTTTGGATGAGATGTTAAATCAAGGCCCTGTCTCCCCTCTCAGGTAATTAAAAGGTCCCACTACACTATTCGAAGAAGAGCAAGTGAGTTCTCCTGCTGTCCTGGTTGTAGATTTCAAAAAAACCCTGTACAACAGCAAAATGCTGGAAGCCTGTTTGGCCCTGTGGTAAGGGCATGATACAGTTTAACCTAGAAGCACAGACACACCTGTGAGTTTTAATTTAACTTTGGAAAAGACATTTACTTTGGACAATGAGCATCTCGATAGCTGATTTAATGGTGAATAGATGATTTAACTTTGGACAATGAGATTTGGGCTGGATTTTGTCAATGGGGATATGATGGAAGCAGGACTCCCACTTTTTGGGTTGTAGTCCCGCCTCCATTGATTTGTGGCCAACCCACGTGATTTTCCCTTGATTGACCTTGTTGAGCCCGCCCAGTGGGCTCAGCAGGCCAATTAAGGGACACCCGTTACAGGTGATGTCAGGGATTGACATTTCATCTGTCAAGAGCTTTTGACAGATGAAATATCAGCGTTTGACAGCTCTGTGAAGCTGTCAAACACTGACTGACATAATAAAGACTCACTACGCACTTGGTTGTACATAAAGCAAGGCTTTAATCGACTTGGAACAAAACACGGAAGTCTAGTTAGTAGCCACTAGCTTCCTGTTTCCAGACAGTCTCTGGCCAAGCTGGGCCCACACCCTAGTATTTATACTCCTCGGGCGGTGCCCTCAGCTGGCCGTTCAGTAGTACTTCCTTGTAGAAGTTTCGATTTATGACACTGACAATCTGACTTCTAACTTGAGTCCTCCTCCACAGACCCAGTTAGAAATCTCTCCAGAACAGAAAGCAGAATGCTGCAACTTTTGACAGCTCGCGGCCATTCTGCTTTCTGTGCCGGTTAGATGAGGGACTCCCGAGACCTGAAGGAAGGAAGCCTGCATTAGTAAGTAAAGGTAAGTAAAACTTATTTAAACACCTTACACACACCAAACACACTTACCTCTGGACTCATGCACCCATCACTCACCTGAACACCGGACATTTCGAACCCTCCAAGCCCTTCAGCTCGACGGTCCGCCTCGCTAACTTGCCGTGGTTTGGAGTCGTCGGGAAGCCCACACTTCAGGGATAAAAATAGGGATTAGGCCAAAAACTGCCTGTTAACAGGCAGTTAATTGGCACTAATCCCCTTCCCGCCTCGGGGAGGCGGCTCCCAGCACAGGTCGGGTACCCGCCTCCTGGGAAATGGGCATAGAGGCGGGTTGGGGGCGGGAAGGGTTCGTGCCCCCCAATTCTGCAATTTTAACACCCCACACGCCTCCATTCCTGCCTCCACGGCCCTGGGAAATTCAAGCCCTTTGTGTTTTAATGGGTTTCGATGGATCTTCAATAGATAAGGCAACGATACCAGTTTCGCTGGAACAATGGACTTCCTGGCCTCAATGGAAAACACTTTAACCTTGGGCAAAACACATCAGCAGTAAGACTAAATCACATTAAATATGTATCACGAGGCGGGGGGGGGGGTGGGGGGAGACAAGATAAGGAATTATCTTCCATCCCTCAGCCCTGTACATATCCTGTGGTTTGGATTACTAGGTGTGTATTGGAAAACAAGAGTTGGGGGAAGGCCCAGACTCGAAAAGGTGTGACGGAAGAGCTGTAAGAAAAAACCACACCACAGCTCTCTCTCTCTCTCTCTCGGAAGCTAGCTCTGACTACAGCAACTGCCAGGTGTAAGAAGCAAGGGAAGATGGTCATCTACAGCTCTCAGCCTGCAATCGACGTCGGCCACGACCAGCCTGACGGGTGATTGTAAGTATCAGTTGACTCTACAAAGGGTTTGCGCTGTGTAGGCAGCTGTAGTCAGTTAAAGGAAGATGGGGACAGGTCATCTCCGATCCAGGCCTATGTTGGAGGAAAATTTAAAATGGCACCGTAGTGCCTGCTGAAATACTTGACAGTTATTGACATTTTGCAGACACTGGCATAACAGACAGCTGACTTGATCTGCTTGCACCAACTTGTGATATCACTTGTACAGACGTAAGACAGGAACGGCTAGTCAACTGTTGGGGTAAAACTGTAAGAGCGAAAAATTATGTTTAGGAAGAACAAGGGAGGTAAAGGGTGTTTAAGGGCGGGGTTACGCCACTGGCAGGACATAGGTATCACTGTGAGAATAGGGTTGCGAAATACCAACATGTCACATGAAAGAAGCTAGCTAACGGTATAATAATATAATTAACTTGTTTTTGACAGAATGTGATTAAGGGTTGCTAAGGTATTGGATTGGCCAAAGTTGAAGGATGCTAAAGTACCAGATTGGCCAAGGAATTAATGTAATAACTGCTGATATGGTACCTTTCCTGTTTTTAAACTGTATAAAAGAAGCTCGGCTACTATTGTAAAACCGAGAAGCTGGCAGCTGAGACCGCGGGGTCTACTGTTCTTCTTCTCCCAGAGCGCTCTGTACATTAAACTGTGCATTTTTACTTCTCTCAAACTATTTGGTTGTGTGAGTTTATTCACATGAGTCTAAGTTGGGTAACGCGTCGACCTCGTATATCACTTGGCCCGCTCAGGCTCCAATTAGACCCTAACAAATTGGCGTAGTCGGCAGGATCAGCTCGGAGGGCGCCGGAGCACCCAGAGGTGATCTCGGGCGAGTAGTCAAATTTTTGACTGTCCATCAATTAGCACCAACTGATCAAAAGAACAAGAAAGGTATTTGACGAGAGGTGAGAATTCACAGTTAACCGAAAGTTTGTGGTATTCTTTGTTTGTTTGTATCTCGTAGGGCATTTATAAGGATCATAAGGTAAAACTCGTAGGCGTTGCTTACTACCTTCGGGGTTGGACCGGCAGAAGGTCCGGGGAACCACCGATACATAGGTTGCACGTACGCTCGCTTCTCTTCGTGAGCAGGACGTACCTCTGACAACACAGGGCAAGGAGAGGATTTACAAGATGACAGGTAAGGGTCAAACATGGGGGCCTTCGGGCTCCCTTAGTAATCAGTATATGGCTGATAGGAGAACCCTAATAAAAAAATGCGGAGAGATGGATGGGATACGAGTCAGACATTGGTAGCACAAAGAGAATGGTGGGAAAAGGAGAAAAAGGACAAGACTAAAAAGGCAGGAATACTCTTGGTCCACCAATTGGTTGGCTTACAAGAAGCCGTTGAAAAATGTAAGATTGGAATAAAAGAAAGAGATAGTAAGTTAGAAGCCAAAGACGTCAAATTAGTGAACTAGAGAAGAAACTCGAGTATTTAGAATCAAGTAAAAATACGTATGGAATGATGCCAGTATTGGGAGATATGGGAGAACCTGTCCCACCCTATGAAGAAAAAACAGCTGCCACGGCCCCAAGTACGGGGGAAGAGGCAGGAATTGAAACATTTGCCATGGCCCCTGTGGCACTGGGAGGCACGAAAGCCGCCCCCTCTGCAAAATGGACACCATTCACGCCAGGTGACAGACAACAGATAATGCAACTTTTGGGATCATTAAAACCCCGTAGCAATAATAGAGTTCTGGAAAAACTTAGAACGAACATAGCAAAGTCACCAATTACACACTAGAGATGTACATCAATTAGTGAGAGCAGCCTGTCCCGCGGACAGATGGAGACTTATGGGGCAGGGAGCCGCACCACCTACCCAATTTAGGGATGGCCAGTGGGCACTTCAATTGCCTCGCACTACTGAAGTAAATGCATTGCAGGCAATTTTTATACCATTTAAGGCAGAAGTACAAAGGGTGTTGGGGGCAGCACAGACAAACTGGAATAAAATCACAGCTTGTAGACAACAAAAAGGAGAAGGGTCTTCTGAATTTGGTGAACGATTGTTTACGATATACGAAGAGAGTTCGGGCCAAATTAACCCCCAAATGGAAGACCCTGCCTTTGTACAATTATTTAAAGATGGGTTGACAACCGAACACCAAAGGATCCTAAAAATGGGAGTTGTGGCTGCTAATACCTATGATGCAGTTGTCCAATGGGCATGCTCTGTTGATGCCCTGGAGGCCCAACAATCCCACGCGGTCCGTATCAAGCAAGAAAAGGTAGCAGCCGTACAAGGAAACGGCCAGGAAGCACGACCCAAAACGAAGGGAAATTGTCACAATTGTGGGAAACAAGGACACTTTGCTAAAGAATGTAGAGCCCCGCGACAGGAATGCTCATTTTGTAAAAAGAGAGGTCACACATGGGAAAAATGTTATAGTAAATTAAATCAAGAACAGGGAGTAGTGCGTAAAACGGAAAGCACAACCAATTCCCCTACCTGGCTGGTAGGAAAACCCGACGGAACTTGGAGATTAACTATTGACTATACCGCTTTAAATAAAGTAACACCAAAGTTACATCCTATTGTAGCAAGTCCAGCGACAATATTAAATGGGTTAAGCGCCGAACATAAAGTTTTCACGGTATTAGATATTGCAAATGGATTCTGGTCATTACCTTTGGACCCAGAATCCCAGGAGAAATTTGCGTTCACTATAGGAGATACGCAATACACATGGACCCGCTTGCCACAGGGTTCCATAACAGTCCGGCTATATTCCATAGAGTCATGCAGTCTCTACTGGAGACAGTTGACCTCCCGAAGGGAAGTACTATTCTACAATATGTGGATGACCTCCTCATTGCTTCAGAGAAGGAGGAAGACCACAATTGTGCACTCTATTTGGTGTTACGAGCACTAAATAGTAAAGGGTTTAAAGTGAACCCCAAAAAAGCGCAAGTTGGGAAATCAGAAGTAACCTATTCGGGCCATAAAATTTTGCAAGGAACTAAAACAATGCCAGAAGATAGAAAAGCGGCTATACGGGCTATGCCCAGACCCAGTACAGTTAGAGGAGTTAGGAAAGTATTAGGACTCTTTAACTATAGTAGGAACTTCATCCCCAACTTTGCTAAAATAGCGGAGCCAATACAAAGATTAGTAAAAGGAGGGAAAGTGGCCCTCGATCAGATAGAATGGGGATCGGAACAAGAAAATGCGTATACCGAACTAAAAACTGCCTTAACATTAGCTCCAGGATTAGGATTACCCAATATAGGTAAGCCATTTCACATCTATTGTGAAAATGAAGGAGGCTTCTACGCTGCGGTAGTCACTCAAGACCACGGGGGTGATAATAGACCGGTAGCCTATTATTCCACATGACGATGTCCAGCAGCAGCCGGACTTTCTCGGTGTGTAGCTGCCCTGGATTGTGCAGCATGGGCGGTAAAGGTTAGTGAGCCCATCGTAATGACAGGAGAAATTATCCTCCATACCAAACACACCTTGGTAGAAATGTTAAATACCGGAAGATTAAGGTCAGTTTCAAATATGAGGAGGGCAAGATGGGAAGCCGTATTAGTACCAGCGGATAAATCAGTACGAATAATTCGGGACACCGGAGTTAACCCAGCCGCAGGAATGTTAAACGAAGGAGAACCACATAAGTGTGGGGATATAGATGAGGAAGCTGAGGAAAGTTGGATTAAGGAAGAAGCTTTGGAACAGACAGAAGAGGTCTTCTATGTAGATGGATCCCGCAAATATATTAACGGCTTACCTAGAACAGGCTGGGCAATAGTGGACAATACTCTTAAAACAGTAAAATCCAGGCGATTAGAAGGAGGACTATCCGCACAGGTTGCGGAGATAGTCGCCCTAACCAAAGCCCTTGAAATAGCAGAAGGAAAAACTGTCAATATTTATACAGATAGCTGGTACGCCTTTGGGGTAGTACACGACTATATGACAGCCTGGGGAAGACGTGGATTTGTAACCACTACTGGGGAACCTATTAAACATCAACAACGAATAAGAGCCTTATTAGATGCGGCGGCAAAACCAAGTAAGGTAGCCGTTATAAAAATAAAGGCACACCAGAAGGCCCCAGAACAGGGTAACCCTGACTGGCTAAATCAACAGGGTAATCAGGCGGCCGATTTGGCGGCCAAGGCAGCTCTAGAATTAGAGGAAGAGGAAGACAGTTATCCCGTAGGGAGCGTACAAATGGAAGAAATTGAAATACAGAAATTGCAGAAAGATACCCCGCCAGTAGAAAAGGATGAATGGAAACAGAAAGGGGCAGTACAAGGATCAGATGGAATCTGGAGGAAGGATACTAAAGTATTAGCACCAGAGTGTGTAAGGTTAACGTTACTGGATCTGCATCATGGCCTGACGCATTCAGGACGAGATGCCATGCAGGAAGCTCTCTCAAGAAATTGGTGGTGGCCTGGAATGGGAAGAGATATAGCAAAACACTGTCACCGGTGTGTGACGTGTGCACAATATAATCCAGGCAGGCCTGTAAAAATTAGAATGGCACATCAGCCTCGACCTAGGGGACCTTGGGAAAACTTACAAATTGACTTTACTGGCCCCCTGCCATCATCACACGGAAAAATATATTGTTTAGTAATAATTGATCAGTTTACAAGGTGGGTAGAGGCTTTTCCTACCCGAAATTGTACCGCATTAACAGTTGCACGTCTTTTGGCAGAAGAAGTTATCCCAAGGTGGGGAGTACCATTGCAAATAGATTCTGATCAAGGAACGCACTTTACTGGAACAGTGGTAAAAACCATTTGCAAATTGATGGGAATCAAACAGAAATTCCACATACCCTACCACCCCGAAAGCTCCGGGATGGTAGAGAGAATGAACAGAACTTTGAAATTAGCTCTGGCCAAAGCTATAGCCGAAACTGGAAAAACATGGGTGGAGGTGTTACCCATAATATTAATGAAGTTGAGAGCAACTTTCAATCGTACCACTGGACTAACCCCTTATGAACTAATGACAGGACGAGCAATGCAATTACCAGAAGGTATTATAACAGGTGGAGCAGATGTGGGGCCCGTAAAAGAAAGGCTAAAACGATATGTGTTGGAACTAAGTAACCAACTAAAAGAAATGAGGGCGGGGGTTAGGAACCGTCAACAGGAAAGGGACGAGGAGCTGAAATTACAAATGTTCCCCGAGGTTCCACCCGCTGGATCTAAGGTAATGTTAAAAAACTTACCTGGAAAACCGGGATTTGACATGAGTCTAGGTTCGGATCGGTCATGGCCCTGTGGGTAGCGGAGCGGGCCCAGGGGCCATGTAGCCTGATCCTGCTCCTATTTCGTGTGTCTAATTCTGTTAGATTCAGGAGATGGTTCTGTGATAGTGGATTGGCGGTTAGGATCAGATCAGCCATGATCTTATTGAATGGCGGAGCAGGCTCGAGGGGCCGATTGGCCTACTCCTGTTCCTATTTCTTATGTTCTTATGTTCTTATAAATGGTCTGGACCCTATGAGGTTATAATCAGTGGAGACACCTGTGCCTGTCTGGACATAAGGGGTGTAGGAAAGTGGAAACATTGGACCCAATTAAAAGTCTATAACCCATAAATTGTTCCCGAGAGAAAAAAACCATGTAATTTAAACCTACAGATTGAATACTGCAAGCAAAAGTTGACAGCCCCAAAACAACATGAGGCTGTTAAGTGTTTTATGTATAGTTGCGTTAATTGGTATTGTCATGGAAGGTATACTTAACTCCCGCAAGAAAAGGGAGCTGCATGTAAATACGTTTTTATATATGTCATATAAGTATGCCAAACTGAGTGGGATAGATGCCTGTTGGGTATGTAGCCATACTCCCACTCATGCGAAAGGAGGGATACCCTTGCGACCAATACCCTTGAACCTCACAGATATGGCAGAATGGATAATTAATAAAAATCATACGAAACAGAAAAATACCACCTTATCCACCTTCAGAAAAACATGGGAACAGAAATGGACTAGCCTAAGGAATGAGTTCCGGGGGGGAGGATATTCGTTGGAAAATTTTAAAGAATGGTATAAGCCAACATATGATTATACGAAAGAACCCCCCTTTTTAGTCCTTACCAATACGTCAGGAAAGGGCCAGCCGATCGGGGAGATATGTTGGGAGCGCGGTACAGAACAGACTGAAGGGATCAGAATTGATGTGGGAAAAAGTCATTGTATACAAAATTTTACCACATATAATGCAGGAAATTCCATGGAAAGCTGGTGGTTCAATACTACCAATTTGATGAATTTGGCCAATAATAAACCATGGAATGGGACCAGGTGAACAGATACTGACAACCAGATGGGTTTTACCGTCTTCCGCGCCAACATAAACCCCGAACAACCGGGACAGATAATGACAGCCTATAATGGGACATACTTCATATGCGGTCATAGAGCATACCCCTGGCTACCAGAGAATTGGGCAGGATCATGCTATTTGGGGTATGTAGTACCATACGTACACCACATAAAGGAATTGAAAGACCACCACAAGCATAGTCGTACTAAAAGAGAACTTCTCACCTGGCAGGTGGTACTAGGAGCTATTTTCCCCACGGCTGGAATAGTGTTTACTTCTCAAGAAATATGGTTATTGGCAACCATAATTGAGGGAGTAGCCAATGACACGGCTGAATCCCTGAGAGAGATGAGTGCCGAAATGGTAGCCCTAAGAACTGTTGCCCTACAAAATAGAATGGCACTAGATTACCTACTAGCTGCACAGGGAGGTACATGTGCCATGATCGGAGCAGAATGCTGTACATATATCCCAGACAGTTCTGAAAATATTACCAACTATATTCAAAAACAAGTAGCTTTGCTCCATCAATCCAATATTGGAGGTGGATGGTTTGATTGGTTACTGGGAGGATCAGGCTGGGGTGCTTGGCTAATGCAAATGATATTGATCATAGTTGTGATATGTATACTGCTGTGCTGTGCATTGAGTATCATTAAAATGTGCTGTCAAACTGCTGTGAAAGCTGTGCTGCCAGTAGCTTCTGTCGAAGAATACACCGACCTCCTGCCCAGAAATACGGGTGAAGAAGAAGAAACATATGATGACGTGGCCGGAACGGCTGGTTCTCATGAGATGAGTCAGTGGTTGTAAACCAACCCTGTGAAGAAACGAAGAATGATGGTCATCTGGGAGCAAGAGGATCGTGCTCCAGGACCAAAAGGAGGGGCTGTTGGAGGAAAATTTTAAATGGCACCGTAGTGCCTGCTGAAATACTTGACATTTATTGACATTTTGCAGACACTGGCATAACAGACAGCTGACTTGATCTGCTTGCACCAACTTGTGATATCACTTGTACAGACGTAAGACAGGAATGGCTAGTCAACTGTTGGGGTAAAACTGTAAGAGCGAAAAATTATGTTTAGGAAGAACAAGGGAGGTAAAGGGTGTTTAAGGGCGGGGTTACGCAACTGGCAGGACATAGGTATCACTGTGAGAATAGGGTTGCGAAATACCAACATGTCACATGAAAGAAGCTAGCTAACAGTAATATAATTAAGTTGTTTGTGAAAGAAGCTAGCTAACGGTATAATAATATAATTAACTTGTTTTTGACAGAATGTGATTAAGGGTTGCTAAGGTATCGGATTGGCCAAAGTTGAAGGGTGCTAAAGTACCAGATTGGCCAAGGAATTAATGTAATAACTGCTGATATGGTACCTTTCCTGTTTTTAAACTGTATAAAAGAAGCTCGGCTACTATTGTAAAACCGAGAAGCTGGCAGCTGAGACCGCGGGGTCTACTGTTCTTCTTCTCCCAGAGCGCTCTGTACATTAAACTGTGCATTTTTACTTCTCTCAAACTATTTGGTTGTGTGAGTTTATTCACATGAGTCTAAGTTGGGTAATGCGTCGACCTCGTATATCACTTGGCACGCTCAGGCTCCAATTAGACCCTAACACCTACAATCCACAATGGTAACGACCGGCCGTATGGGTGATTGTAAGTTTCAGCCAAATCTCAACAGGTTTTTGTCTGTGTTTTGTTGGTTTTAATAAACTAACAGTTTTGGGTTGAACCTAAACCTTTGTGCCATCTACCATTTTGTTCCTGTAAAACCCAGAGTCAAAGAACCCGTCTAGGGCTGAGGAAACCAAACACCTCACATGGTGAACATTTATCCCTCAACTAATTCATAAAATAGATGATCTGGTCCGTTATTTCATTGCTGTTTGTGGGAGCTTGCTGTGTACAAATTGGCTGCTGTGTTTCCTACATTACAACAGTTACTACATCTCAAAAGTACTTCATTGTCTGTAAAGAGATTTGAGGACATGAAAGGCGCTATATAAATTCGTTAATGACCTTCAAAGTGGCCTAGCAAACCACTAATCATGCCCCATCTTACTTTCTCAGCCAGACTTTAATTAAGTCAATTGTCTGTGCCTTTCCATCCTTAAACCTGCCCCTTCCTCTTTGGATTCCCCCCTTCTGATAATTTACTGCTGGAGTGTAAATCCAAAGTTGGAGTTGAGCAGTCATTATAAAAAACACTCGATTTTCCTTTCCATTGATTTTGAATGGTTTCTATAATGGGTGCCTACCCGCAATGCCAGTTTTCCACTCCAGCGGTAAGTTGAAAATTAGCCCCTAAGTATTTACCTAAAGCTCTGACTGGGCACCCGTGGTTTATTTCCCCAATTCTTCTTTTGCTCAGCTAATGTAATAATACATTGTAGGTTTCAAAGGAGAGGTTAATTATCCAGGGCTGTGTCCTTGCCGTTCTGTTTCTATTTCTGGTTATATTTTTATGCTGTTGGGTTCCTGTTTTAATTTGACCCAACTCATGCTCCCTTGACCCTATTCCTGCTAAACTGATGACCACCCAACTTTCCTTCCTGGCCCCCATACTAGCTGACATCGTAAATGGCTCCCTCTCTTCAGGTACGGTCTCCTTCCCTTTCAAAACCGCCGTCATCAGACTCCTCCTCAAAAAAGCCAATCTTGAACCCTCTATCTTTGCAAACTACCACCCCATCTCTAACCTCGCTTTCTTCTCCAAAGTCTTTGAAATTTGGGCACATCTATCCTGCAACTCCATGTATGAATCTCGTCAATTAGGTTTCTACCCCACCACAGCATTGAAATGGCCTAAATCAAAGTCTGCGATTGTGAACATGGTGCACTATCCCTCCTCATCCTTGGCTTCTCTGCAGTCTTTGACATCCTTCTCAATGCCTCTAGTCCGTGGTCCAGTTCAGTGGGACTGCCCTTGCTTGGTTCCACTCTTACCTATCCAATCATAGCCAGAGCATCTCCAACAATGGTTTCTCTTCCCATCCCTGCTGCGTTACCTCTGGAATACCCCAAGGATCTTGTTGTGTATGTACCTTTAAGGGACTAACTGGTCTCAGACTGCAGTACCGGCAGTGACCACCCCTGTATAAAAGGCCCTAGCAGGCTTCTGTAGTTTCAGTTTCCAGGTTGTCTCCATCCAGTAAAGACTTGTTATAATCAACTCCTGCAGTCCGTGTCTCAATTATACACGGACATAATACTGGCAACGAGTAAGAAATGAACTTACCTGCAACTCGGCAGCACCTCAGACGACGTTATTGAAGGTCGAAGCCAGAAGAAAGAAAAAAAAATAATCCAAAGAAACTCGAGAAACGGGCGTCGACCGTGGGCAACCGCCCTCCAAATCATCGAATTGAAAAGTGCAGGAGAGACTGTCGAGAGCCAGGCTTGGTCTCCAGTCTGTGGTTTCCCAGCTAATCGGGCTGGTGGCAGGTAGTGCACTGATCCTTCCTGGGCTGCGGCGGGTTAGAGCTCAATCGGGTGGCTCTGCAACGGGGCCGGGCAGCGAGTCAGGAAGCAGAGAGAGAGCGAGGGTGGAGCACACAGGGCGCGGCCGGTGTTTCGCAGCCGGGCAGCGTTCGGACCTAAGAAGAGGGAGGGAAGTGTCCCAGAGGGTCCGCTCCACGACGGGAACGGTTCTTCAATTAACGGAGCAAATATTGAAGCGCGATAGAAAAATAAAAATACCGTGGAGAGCAGCGGCAGCGGCGGGAAAGCGCGGGAGGCGCCATCTTAACTCGGCGGGGAAGAAGGAAAAGCACGGGAGGCGCCATTTTGATCCATCGGGGATGAAGGCAAAGCGCGGGAGGCGCCATCTTAGATTTTCAAGATGCCAAAGACTGGCGATATCACTGCCTTCGATAATGCAATAGAAGACTGGACCACGTATGTGGAAAGAGTCGAGGTATATTGCGAGGCAAACGAAATAGCCGATGAGAAAAAGGCATCGGCATTGCTAAATTTAATGGGCGCAAGAACGTACGGCCTATTGCGGGACCTGAATACTCCAGCCAAACCGAAGGCGAAGAGTTTTAACGAAATTGTTGCTATCCTACAGGAACACCTAAATCCTACACCACTGCTGATAGCAGAAAGATTTAAATTCCACAGGAGAAATCAGCATAAAAATGAGAGCAATGCTGATTACCTTACGGAACTACGCAAGCTATCAAAGCACTGCCAGTTCAGAGCAGGACTGGCAGATACCTTACGGGACAAATTTGTCTGTGGACTCCTGAGTGAAGGAACCCAGAAGAGGTTACTCTCAGAGAAAGAGCTGATGCTAGATAAGGCTTTCAGCGTGGCAGTATCGTACGAAGCAGCAGCAAGGGGAGCTGCGGAAATACAACAAAAGCCACAGGAATACGGCACCCATGAAATGACACGGGGATTTGCAAAATGTTATCGCTGCGGCAGAACAAACCATGACCAGAAGGACTGCTGGTCCAAGGACAAAATATGCAGGCAATGCGGAAAGATGGGGCACATTGCACGAGTTTGCAGGTCTGGGAAGAAGACCAACGACAACAAAAAGGCTACTAAGGAACCGTACAGGAAAGTACAAAAGATGACGGACAGTAGTTCCGAAGACCAGATGAGCGATAGTGAATCTGGGAACAAGAGACTAAGCTGTCTCAAACTTCACAACGTAATCGCAAAAGGGGATCACCGAACCATTTGGGTCACCCTCACGATAGCAGGGTCCCAAGTCAAAATGGAATTGGATACAGGATCAGCTCTAACCGTCATGAATCGACGAGACTACGAGCGGCTATTCTCACACATACCCTTGAGAGAGACATCCATTGTCTTGAGGACGTATATGGGGCAAAAAGTATACCCCAGAGGAAAAATAAGGGTGCCTGTCGAATACAACGGCAAGAAAATACGGAAATTGTATCTCTACATTCTGCAAGATGGTGGACCACTGTTATTGGGACGGGAATGGATCAGAAAGATAAGTTTAGACTAGCACTCCATTCAGGCACTGACGGTGGCTGGTAAAAAGGATGACGACGTCACTCCTGGACGATTGTCAACAATCTTAGCTGACGCCAAAGAGGTATTTCAACAAGAACTGGGCACTCTTAAAGGCGTAACCGCCTCAATAAAAATAGAGGAGAATGCAATTCCCAAGTTTTTCAAAGCAAGACCGGTACCATATGCAATTCGCCCAGCCGTCGAGGCAGAGCTGGAGAATCTGGAGAAGGCAGGCGTGTTATCTAAGGTAGACTGGAGCGAGTGGGCGACACCCATCGTTCCTGTCATAAAGAAAACGTTAAACAATAAGTCTGAGGAGCCGAGGAAGGTTCGCATCTGTGGGGACTTCAAGGTGACGGTGAACCCAGTCCTTCACACAGTACAATATCCTCTTCCAAGGATAGAAGATATCTTCGCCTCACTATCTGGAGGGAAGCGTTTTACAAAAATTGACCTAGCACAAGCATATTTGCAGATGGAGGTTAAGAATCCGCTAGGAAGTATCTCACGATAAACACTCACAAAGGTCTTTACCAGTATAATCAACTGGTATTCGGAGTAGCATCAGCTCCGGCGATATGGCAAAGAGCGATGGAACAAGTCCTGCAAGGGATTCCGAGGACTCAGTGTTACTTGGACGACATCCTAGTGACAGGTGAAGATGACAGTGAACACCTTGCCAACCTAGAGCAGGTGCTCACTAGACTACGTGAACATGGGCTGCGAGCCAATCGCCCTAAGTGCGAGTTTTTTAAGAAACAGATATCGTATTGTGGCCACGTGATTGATGAAGAGGGGTTGCATAAGTCCCCTGACAAAATTGAAGCGGTAGTTAAGGCTCCAGCGCCTGAAAATGTGTCGCAACCGAGGTCATTCCTCGGGTTGGTGAATTACTACCATAAGTTTTTGCCGAATTTGTCCACAATTCTGCATCCACTGAACGCCCTACTATGAACGGGAATAGCATGGAAATGGAGCGATGAATGTAAGCAGGCCTTTCAGAAGAGTAAGGACCTAATCACTTCAAGAGAAGTATTGGCTCACTACAACCCATCACTACCGATAAGACTGGCGTGTGATGCGTCTCCCTACGGTGTTGGGGCGGGACTGTCACATAAATTCCTTGATGGTTCAGAGAGGCCGATAGCTTTTGCGTCACGCTTGTTAACTTCAGCCGAGTGTAACTACGCCCAGATTGACAGAGAGGCCCTCAGCCTGGTGTGGGGGGTGAAGAAGTTCAATCACTACCTGCACGGTCAGAAATTTACTCTACTAACTGATCATCAACCTCTCGTCTCCATTTTCAACCCTCAGAAGGGCGTACCGATAATGACGGCACAACGGCTACAGAGGTGGTCCCTTTTCCTAGGGGCACACCAATATGACATCGAGTACAAAGGAACTAAACAGCATGGGAATGCTGATGGATTGTCGCTCCTACCGTTGCCGACGGTGGAAGAAGAACTGGCAGTGGATCCAGTGGAGTTATTCTACTCAACTATAGTCGAATGTCTCCCTGTGACGAATGCAAACATAGAAAAGGAAACACGAAATGACCCGACACTCTCCTGGGTCTATGATTTAACGGTGAAGGGATGGGCAGCACATGGCGAACCACTGCTGCCAGCATTCTCGCCGAGAAGAGAACAGCTGTCAGTGTGCAGAGGAACCTTGATGTGTGGATCCAGAGTAGTAATTCCACCCAAATTGAAGGATAGAGTGCTGAATGAGCTTCACGAGGGTCATCTGGGAGGGGTAAAAATGAAGAACTTAGCCAGAGCGTTTGTGTGGTGGCCGGGAATCGATAGAGAAATCGAAGAGATGACCAAGAGCTGTACAGGATGCCAGAAGGTCCAAAACGCCCCACCACAAGCCCCTCTACATCCATGGGAGTGGCCCTCATCTCCATGGCAAAGGGTGCACATTGATTTTGCTGGTCCTTTTATGGACTCGATGTTTTTAATTGCGGTGGATGCACATTCAAAGTGGCCAGAGGTAATAAAAATGTCCTCAACCACCACAGAAAAAACTATCACAGTCTTACGAACCTTATTCACCAGGAATGGGCTGCCTGAACAGAATTGCTCTGACAATGGACCACAGTTTGTGTCTGAAGAGTTCCGGAGGTTCTTAAAGAACAATGGTGTTAAGCATTACACATCCGCCCCATATCATCCAGCCACTAATGGATTGGCCGAGAGGTTTGTTCAAACATTCAAGAAGGCTATCAAGGCAATGTGTAATGAAGATATACCCCTACAACACAAGGTGGATAACTTCTTGTTTGCCTACCGGAATGCGACACATGCGGTTACCAACCAAACTCCAGCCATGATGTTCTTCAATCGAAGACTACGATGCCGCTTGGATTTGGTTAAGCCAAACGTCAGAAGAGATGTGGAGAACAGGCAGTTTCAGAATATGAATGAAAGGCCGACCAGGAGTTTTAAGATAGGTCAACCAGTTTTGGCCCGGGACTACCGCACAGAGAAATGGCAGCCAGGAACAATCTGTACACGGCAAGGACCTCTAATGTATACCGTGGACGTTGGAGAGAGCATTGTAAGACGCCATGCTGACCAGATTCTAGAGTCACTGGAAAACGTCAACTCCACACCACGATCTGATACACCTGGCGATGAAACCGAAGTACCAATTGCATCTACCGCAGAATCGGTGATATTGGAAGCAGACGAACCAAACAACGACATTGATCCTGACGCAAACTTGCCAGAAGAACCTGATATCCCAAAGAGGCATTATCCAGACAGAATCAGGAAGCCTCCTCAAAGACTGAACTTATAATTGCTTAACTTCAACCAATGTATCTAGCAACCATAATTGTAATTGTAATTAGTTATTATTTAGTTGTTAAATGAATGTTATGTACTGTTTATCTAAAAGGGGAGGAATTGTTATGTATGTACCTTTAAGGGAATAACTGGTCTCAGACTGCAGTACCGGCAGTGACCACCCCTGTATAAAAGGCCCTAGCAGGCTTCTGTAGTTTCAGCTTCCAGGTTGTCTCCATCCAGTAAAGACTTGTTATAATCAACTCCTGCAGTCCATGTCTCAATTATACACGGACATAATAGATCTATCCTTGGCACGCTCTTCTTCGGGCTCGACGGGTCAAATGGCCTCCTTCTGTGCTGTAACCATTCTATGATTCTATGTACATGCTGCCCCTTGGTGACATCATCCAAAGAGATGGAGTGAGGTTCCACATGCAGGCTGACTATTCCCAGCTCTACCTCCTATGTTCTCAGACTACTTATTCACCATCCAGTCCTCGATGAGTTGCAATTTTCTTCATTTATACACTAGGAAGACCGAAGCCATCGCCTTCGGTTCCCACCACATACTTCGTACCCTTGCCACTTTTTCCATTCTTTCTGCAGCAACTGTCCAGACTGTTCAAAATGTTGCCGTCCTATTTAACTCCGAGCTGAGTTTCTGGCCATGTATCCTCTTCATCACAAAGACCACCTACTTCCACCTTGTGGTAAACCACAGTTATTGTTGTTCACCGTTGTTGTTGTTGTTGTTGCACACTGTTGTATCTATGCATGCCTCAGCATGCCTCTGCTGGCTCCGCCCCTGGCTCCACCCACAGGCCCAGGTATAAAGGTGACTGCTCTGCAGCCCCCTGCCTTCTTGGAACCCAGTCAACCACGAGAGGCATGCTCTGTTCTTTGCTAATAAAAGCCTTTTAGTCACTCTCCTAACTCTCCGTCTTTTATGAGTAATTGATAGCGCATCAATTATATTAGCAAAAACAAAATGTTGGCACCAAACGCTGAGCAGCGGGCGCTGCAGCAAACGACGGCACCAAACGCTGAGCAGCAGGCGCTGCTGCATGCCCTCAGACCAACATGCCTGGACCTAGACCCTCAAGAGGCGGGTTCGTCTACCAAGTTCGCACAATGGCTGCGTTGCTTCGAAGCTTACCTGGAAGCCTCAGCCGTGACACTAGATGGAAACAAACTAAAAATCCTGGCCTCCAAGGTGGGCCACCAAGTCTACACGCTCATCCAGGACGCGACTACCTACACAGCGGCGATCGATCTGCTAAAAGGACAATACACACGCCCGGTAAATACGGTTTATGCCAGACACCTCCTGAGATCCCGCAAACAGCAGTCCGGGGAATCGGTGGAGGCATTCCTACGGGCACTACAGATACTCGGCCGAGGCTGCGATTGTAAAGAGGTATCGGCCGCGACACACGCGGAGGGACTTATCCGAGATGCCTTCGTTGCGGGCCTCAAATCCGACTACTCCCGGCAGAGACTGCTGGAGAAGGGCGAAGTCGACCTGAAGAAGGCAGTGTCCCTCGCGCTCTCGCTAGACGCGGCCCACCGGAATATGGGCGCATTCTCCCCTAACCGCTCCGCACCGTGGACGCCGCAACCTTGGGTCATGGGGCCGCCACCCCCGGCACCAACTGCTGCAGCGATGTCCAAGGGCCCGAAATGTTACTTTTGTGGCCAGGCAAAACACCCCAGAGCACGCTGCCCGGCGAAAAACGCTACCTGCTCTGGCTGCGGGAAGAAAGGACACTACGTCAGCGCCTGCAAAGGTAAAACCGCTAACGCCAGCAGCGCCGCATGTGAACCGTGGGGGCAGCCATCTTGTCTGCCATCTTGGACACCTCCAGCCGCGTGGGGATCGGGATCATGGGCGCAGCCATTTTGTCCGCCATCTTGGACGCCTCCAACTCCAATCGCGGGTGACCCGGACTCAACCACCGCCTCGTCTGACGACCACAGTGACTCGCTCGACCATACGCTGGCCTCCGTGACGCTGGACCAATCTCTCCCTCACCAACTGTCCAGGTCCATGATGGACATTACGGTAAACGGCCGCGCCACTACCTGCGTTTTCGACAGCGGGAGCACGGAGAGCTTTATCCACCCCGACACGGTGCGCAGTTACTCTCTCCCGGTCCTGCCAATGCGCCATCGGATCTCTATGGCTTCCAAATCCCATTCAGCAGACGTCGGTGGCTACTGTGTAGTGACCCTTTCAGTAAGGGGCACAGAATACAAAAATTTTAAACTTCTTGTCCTGCCCCATCTCTGCGCTGCCGTTCTACTGGGGTTGGATTTTCAGTGCCACCTTAAAAGTGTCACATTAGCGTACGGCGGACCCCTCCCCCCACTCACAGTCTGCAGCCAGCAGCTTTTAAATCGCCTGCCGCGCACCATTTGCAGCCTCTCCACGCTTAAAGTCTCCCCCCCCCCTTGTTCGCTAACCTCACCCGCGACTGTAAGCCCATCGCTACCAAAAGCAGGCGGTACAGTGCCGGGGATAGGAGCTTCATTAAATCCGAAGTAGCAAGACTCCTGAAGGAAGGGATTATTGAGGGTAGCACTAGCCCATGGCGAGCACAAGTGGTGGTAGTGAAGACTGGCGAAAAACAGCGCCTAGTTATTGACTACAGCCAGACGATCAATCGCTACACCCAGTTAGATGCATACCCACTCCCCCGCATATCTGACATGGTCAATCAGATAGCACAATACCGGGTGTTCTCGACGATTGATCTGAAGTCGGCATACCACCAGCTCCCCATCAGGGCTGAGGACCGCCAGTACACAGCTTTTGAAGCTGACGGTCGTCTCTACCACTTCCTCCGAGTCCCCTTCGGCGTCACCAACAGGGTTTCGGTCTTCCAAAGGGAGATGGACCGAATGGTTGACCAGAACGCGCTGCAGGCCACCTTCCCCTATCTAGACAACGTCACCATCTGCGGCCACGACCAGCAGGACCATGACGTTAACCTAGAGAAATTCCTCCGTACGGCCCAGCGGCTGAATCTAACATACAACAAGGACAAATGTATGTTTCGCACCACGCGCCTCGCCATTCTTGGCTGCGTAGTGGAGAACGGAGTCATCGGCCCCGACCCCGACAGAATGCGCCCCCTTATGGAGCTCCCCCTCCCCCACTGCCAAAAAGCACTGAAGAGATGCCTAGGGTTTTTCTCTTACTACGCTCAGTGGGCGCCCAGCTATGCGGACAAAGCCAGACCCCTCATCAAGTCCACCTCCTTCCCCCTGACAGACAGAGCAAGCCTGATCAAGGCCACTCGCCCCTTCGAGCGCCTGAGCGTCAATTTTAAAGGGCCCCTCCCCTCCTCTGACCGCAATGTGTACTTCCTCAACATAATTGATGAGTACTCCCGTTTCCCGTTTGCCATCCCGTGCCCGGACATGACCAGTACCACGGTCATTAAATGTCTGAATGACCTTTTCGCCTTGTTCGGCTTCCCTAGCTATATCCATAGCGACCGGGGCTCATCCTTTATGAGCGACGAACTCCGTCAGTACCTGCTCACGAGAAGTATTGCTACAAGCAGAACCACCAGCTACAACCCCCGGGGGAACGGCCAGGTGGAAAGAGAGATCGCGACGGTTTGGAAGGCCGTCCTCTTAAACTTAAAATCTAAGGGCCTTCCGACCTCTCGCTGGCAGGAGGTCCTCCCTGCGGCGCTCCTCTCCATTCGGTCACTGCTTTGTACGGCCACCAATGCCACCCCCCATGAAAAAATGTTCACTTTCCCCAGGAAGTCCACATCGGGGACCTCGCTACCGACATGGCTGACGTCTCCAGGACCCGTCCTACTGCGGAAGCACGTGAGGTCCCATAAAACGGACCCCCTGGTCGAGAGGGTGAGCCTCCTCCACGCCAACCCCCAGTATGCTTACATGGCGTACCCGGACGGGTGGGAGGACACAGTCTCCATACAAGATCTCGCACCTTCGGGTGCCCCTGAAACACTACCATTGCGGGAGGACACAGTCTCCATACGAGACCTCGCACCTTCGGGTGCCCCTGAAACACTACCATTGCCATCCACCACTACCCACAACCCAACCCCGGTAGACGGCATGCCGCAGCCCCAGGACCCGTCATTGACCACCCAACCACTCAATGAGACGCCAGATTCAACGTTGGATGCTGCACCATCACCGCCGCCACCACGACGATCAGGACGGCATACAAGGCCACCTGATAGACTTACTTACATGAACCTTTAGTACACTTCACCCTGCCGGACTCAATTTTAAACAAGGGGTGAATGTGGTAAACCACTGTTATTGTTGTTCACCGTTGTTGTTGTTGTTGCACACTGTTGTATCTATGCATGCCTCAGCATGCCTCTGCTGGCTCCGCCCCTGGCTCCACCCACAGGCCCAGGTATAAAGGTGACTGCTCTGCAGCCCCCTGTCTTCTTGGAACCCAGTCAACCACGAGAGGCATGCTCTGTTCTTTGCTAATAAAAGCCTTTTAGTTACTCTCCTAACTCTCCGTCTTTTATGAGTAATTGATAGCGCATCACACCTTCATAACATTGTCCACCTCCACCCCATCTACAGCTGAATTTCCCCCACCCCCATCCCGGTCCTTTGAATTTAGCCTCTTGTGCATCTCCGCCCCCTCTCCCTTCACCATCATTGGCAACCGTACCTTAGCAGTCTAGGCCCTACACTCTGGAATTTCCTCCCTAAACCTCTCTGCCTCTGTGAATCCCAAACTGGACTATTTCAATGCTCCCCAGGCCCAATCGATAGATTTTTGAATATTAAGGGATAATAGGATAGTGCAGGAACGTGGAGATGAGGTAGAAGATCAGCCATGATCTTACTGAATGGCGGAGCAGGCTCGAAGAGCCAAATGGCCTACTCCTGCTCCTATTTCTTATTTTCTTACATTCTATCTCGTGCTAGCTCTCGCTCACCCATCACTTCTGTCCTTGCTGACCTACATTGTCTCCTGGTCCCCTAATGCCTCAAATTTAGAATTCTCATCCTTATGTTTAAATCCCTTCATATACCCATCCTTCCATATCTCTGTAACCTCTTCCAGCCCTACAACCCACCCCCATTCTCCAAACTATCCGTTCCTTTGACTTTAGCCTCTTGTGCATCCCCCCCTCCCCCTCCCTTCACCATCATTGGCAACTGTACCTTAGCAGTCTAGGCCCTACACTCTGGAATTTCCTCCCTAAACCTCTCTGCCTCTCCCTCCTCCTTTCAGACTCTCCTTAAAACCTACCTTGACCAAGCTTTTAGTCGGCACTTCTAATATCTCCTTCTTTAGATCAGTGTCTATTTTTGTCTAATTACATCTGTGAAGTGTCTTGGGGCATTTTTCTAAGTTAAAGCTGCTCTAATGCTGTAAAGATCTTCATCGAGATGGCAGAGTAAGAAAGGTACCCCACCCATCAGTTTTCCAAACAGTGCCAAACACCTGTGTTGGATTTGGTTAATGAGGAAGTGTACTTTTATATTACAAAATGGCTTCCCAAGGTACAAAATAGAAAACACAAAATGGCTTCCATAGATTAGTAACTGCTAGTTCTGCTGAAAAAGCAGAACTCTCCAATTAACAAAATGACCTCAACTGCTAATTAGAACAAAGACCTTCAAAGATACATACTGCTAGCCTCCCTATCTCTTTCTCATAGCTAGATGAAGAAAGTCCTTGAGTCATGTATAAACCAAGATGGGGAGTCAGAGAAGAACAGAACTTATAGATTAGATAACCCCATCTGTAGGCATTCCTTTTTGTTCCAGTCCTTTTTATTCTTGATTACAGTTTGACTAACACTATATTTTTCTTGTTACTAATTATGATCTCAGACTTCGATCATGTGATTCTGAAGGCTTGCTTTAACTATAAATATGTTACCTTTTGCCTGTGATCTTAGAAGTGGTCAGCGTAGCCATTGTCTACATGTCCGCTTCCCTTGTATACAAGAACTAATAAAGCCTTCCTTTGACGATACTTTGTGTTTAAAGAGTCTTACTCGGAAGTCGAGACTTCAACATTAGTCAGTGTCTGAAGTGTCATTACTCACTGAGGGATTATTTCACCACATGGTCCACATTTTTCTGGAGTCACTTCACACATATAACTGATTCATATAAGAAAGAAATAGGAGCAGGAGTAGGCCAATCGGCCCCTCGAGCCTGCTCCACCATTCAATAAGATCATGGCTGATCTGATCCTAACCTCAAATCTTCTATCACTCTGCATCCACCCGAACCCATGTGATCTCCCGGGAGAGGCGAAAAACCAGATGAAGTCCCAATGGCCAATTTGGGAGAAAAAAATCTGGGAAATTCCTCTCCGACCCATCTAGGCGATCGAAATTCTTCCAGGAGATCACTCTGTCCCTATATTTTCTACAGTACTTACCTTCTGTAAAGGCGATCTCCACCCCAGCCAGGAACAGGAATAAAACCATCTCCTGAAATCTAACACAGAATTAGAACACAGTAGGAGCAGAACAAGGCTACACGGCCCCTGGGCCCACTCCACTACCCACAGGGCCATGACCATTCCGAACCTAGACTCATGTCCAATTTCCTGCCCGCTCCCCGTAACCCTTAATTCCCTTTACTTCTAGGAAACTATCTATTTCTGTTTTAAATTTATTTAATGATGTAGCTTCCACAGCTTTCTGGGGCAGCAAATTCCACAAACCTACCACCCTCTGAGTGAAGAAGTTTCTCCTCATCTCAGTTTTGAATGAGCAGCCCCTTATTTTAAGATTATGCCCCCTAGTTCTAGTTTCACCCATCATTGGGAACATCCTCACCGCATCCACCTGATCAAGCCCCTTCACAATCTTATATGTTTCAATAAGATCGCCTCTCATTCTTCTGAACTCCAATGAGTAGAGTCCCAATCTACTCAACCTCTCCTCATATGACCACCCCCTCATCCCCGGGATTAACCGAGTGAACCTTCTTTGTACTGACTCGAGAGCAAGTATGTCTTTTCTTAAGTATGGACACCAAAACTGTATGCAGTATTCCAGGTGCGGTCTCACCAATACCTTGTACAACTGCAGCAGTACCTCCCTGTTTTTATATTCCATCCCCCTGCAATAAAAGCCAACATTCAATTGGCCTTCTTAATCACTTGCTGCACCTGCATACTAACTTTTTGAGTTTCGTGCACCAGGACCCCCAGATCCCTTTGTACTACAGTACTTTCCAGTTTCTTGCCATTAAGATAATAACTTGCTCTATGATTTTTCCTGCCAAAGTGCATAACCTCACACTTTCCAGTATTGTATTCCATCTGCCAAATCTCTGCCCACTTACTTAGCCTGTCTATGTCCCTTTGCAGGTTTTTTATGTCCTCCTCACTCACTACTTTCCGTCCCATCTTTGTATCATCTGCAAACTTTGAT
The DNA here is from genome assembly GCF_052327205.1 of Somniosus microcephalus. Taxonomy (NCBI): domain Eukaryota; kingdom Metazoa; phylum Chordata; class Chondrichthyes; order Squaliformes; family Somniosidae; genus Somniosus; species Somniosus microcephalus. The sequence goes on from NC_140999.1 coordinate 150,538,462, forward strand.
ATGTTACACTCGGTCCCCTCCTCCAAATCGTTAATATAGATTGTAAAGAGTTGGGGACCCAGCACTGACCCCTGCGGAACACCACTAGTTACTGGTTGCCAATCTGAGAACGAACCATTTATCCCAACTCTCTGCTTTCTGTTAGAGAGCCAATCCTCCACCCACGCCAGAATATTACCCCCAATCCCGTGATTTTTTATCTTGAGCAATAATCTTTTGTGTGGCACCTTGTCAAATGCCTTTTGGAAGTCTAAATACACTACGTCCACTGGTTCCCCTTTATCCACCCTGTATGTTACTTCCTCAAAAAACTCAAGCAAATTTGTCAAACATGACTTCCCCTTCATGAAACCATGCTGAGTTTGTCCTATTAAATTATGTTTATCCAAATGTCCCGTTACTGTCTCCTTAATAATGGACTCTAACATTTTACCAACCACAGATGTTAGGCTAACAGGTCTATAGTTTCCAGCCTTCTGCCTACAACCCTTTTTAAATAAGGGTGTTACATTAGCAGTTTTCCAATCTGCCAGGACCTTTGCTGAGTCCAGTGAGTTTTGGAAAATTATTACCAATGCATCCACAATCCCTACCGCTACTTCCCTCAAGACCCTAGGATGCAAGCCATCAGGTCCAGGGGATTTATCCGCCTTGAGTCCCATTATTTTACCAAGTACCACTTCCTTAGTGATTTTAATCGTATTTAGTTCCTCCCCCCCTAGAGCCCCCTGTTTGTCCAGTGTTGGGATATTCTTAGTGTCCTATACTGTAAAGACTGATACAAAATAATTGTTCAGTGTTTTTGCCATCTCCATGTTTCCCACCATTAATTTCCCGGTCTCATCCTCTAAGGGACCAACATTTACTTTAGCCACCCTTTTTCTTTTTATATAACTATAGAAACTTTTACTGTCTGTTTTTATATTTTTTGCTAATTTACTTTCATAATCTATCTTCCCTTTCTTAATCAATCTTTTAGTTATTTTTTGCTGTCTTTTAAAGACTTCCCAATCTTCCATCCTCCCACTAGATTTGGCTACCTTATATGCCCTTGTTTTTAGTCGGATACTATCCTTAATTACTTTACTTAGCCACGGATGGCTATCTTTTCTTTTACACCCTTTTTTCCTCAGTGGAATATATATTTTTTGGAAGTTGTAAAACAACTCCTTAAATGTACACCACTGGTCATGTACCGTCTTACCCTTTAATCTATTTTCCCAGTCCACTCTAATTAATTCCGCTCTCATACCTTCATAGTCTCCTTTATTCAAGCTCAGCACGCTTGTTTGAGATCCAACCTTCTCACCCTCTAATTGAATATGGAACTCAACCATGTTATGGTCACTCATTCCAAGGGGATCCTTTACTAGGACATTTTTAATTAATCCTGTCTCATTACACAGGACCAAATCTAAGGTTGCTTGCCCCCTGGTCGGTTCAGTTACATATTGCTCAAGAAACCCATCCCTAATACACTCAATGAACTCATTCTCAAGGCTGCTCTGCCCAATTTGATTTGTCCAGTTAATATGATAATTAAAATCCCCCATAATTATAGCTGTTCCCTTATTACAAGCCTCAACTATTTCCTGATTAATACTCCGTCCAACAGAGTTGCAACTGTTCGGAGGCCTATAGACTACACCCACTAGTGTTTTTTTTCCCTTATTATTCCTTATCTCTACCCAAACTGTTTCACTATCCTGCTCCTTTGACCCAATATCATTTCTCTGTATTATAGTGATTCCTTCCTTTATTAACATAGCCACCCCACCTCCTCTCCCTTCCTGCCTGTCCTTCCTGATTGTTAAATAACCTGGTATGTTTAATTCCCAGTCATGGTCACCCTGCAGCCATGTTTCTGTAATGGCCACAAGATCATACCCATATGTCATTATTTGTGCCGTTAACTCATTCATTTTGTTACGAATGCTACGTGCATTCAGATAAAGAACTTTCAAATATGTTTTGTAACACTTAGTTCCTGTTTTTTCCCTTTTTAGTACTTTACTTTTTACTCCATACCTTCTGTCCCTTCCTGACACGTTCTGTTTTTTAATTCTCCCACTGCTACCTAAGTCTATGACCTTCTCTGTTGTCATTTCTATTATTTGCTCTCTAAAAACCTCCCCCCCACTAATTAGTTTAAAGCCCTCTCTACAGCCCTAGTTATATGATTCGCCAGGAGTCTAGTCCCAGCACTGGCCAAGTGGAGTCCGTCCCAACAGAACAGCTCCCTCCTGTCCCAGTACTGGTGCCAGTGTCCCAAGAAGCAAAACCCATTTCTCCCACACCAGTCTTTGAGCCACGCATTTAACTCTCTAATTTTATTTATCCTAGCCAAATTCGCTCGTGGCTCAGGTAATAACCCAGAGATTATTACCCTTGAGGTTCTGTTTTTTAATTTGACCCCTAGCTGCTCATACTCCTTTAACAGAACCGTCTTCCTTGTCCTATCTACGTCGTTTGTACCAACATGGACCACGACAACTGGATCCTCCCCCTCCCACTCCAAGTTTCTTTCCAGCCCAGAAGAGATGTCCTTAACCCTGGCACCAGGCAGGCAACACAGCCTTCGGGACTCCCGCTCTTGACTGCAGAGAACCCTATCTATCCCCCTAATGATACTATCCCCTACCACTACAACATTTCTTTTTACTCCCTCCACTTGAATGGCCCCCTGTACCACGGTGCTGTGGCCAGGTTGCTCATCCTCCCTGCAGTCCCCGCTCCCGCCCTCACAGGGAGTAAGAACCTCGATCCTGCTGGACAAGAACAATGGCTGCGTCTCCTTCAACACTACATCCTGGATCCCTGTACCTTCCTCACTCGTAGTCACACCGTCCTGTCCCTGACCACGGACTACATCTGCAGTAATTAACTTCATAGGTGTGACCATCTCCTGAAACATAGAGTCCAGGAACTTCTCCCCCTCCCTGATGTGTCGCAGTGTCTGAAGCTCGGTCTCAAGCTCCATAACATGGAACTTGAGTTCCTCTAGCAGCAAACACTTGTCGCAGATGTAATCACCGTAAGCCTCAATGGGGTTCACCGGCTCCCACATCTCGCAACAGTAACACATCACCTGCTCCATTCTATATAATTAATTTAATTTCTTATTATTAGTTATGAAGACCCTGCCTGGATATATATGATAATATCACACCACTATTCAATAGGACTTACCAACTTAAAGGTATAAAAGAGAAGAGAAGGAAGAAAACCAACCAACCAGCTGATCACCAACCTCCTCCTTGAATACTGTCTGTGGAGCCTGTTTGGTTGACTCGTCTCACTGCTCCGCCTCCGCAGTGCCGTCTAAGCCTGGGAGTGGGGAACAAAACAGAGCAAAAAACACACCCTCACCTCCCACTTATCCGAACTCTCCCACTTAGCAAAACTCCAACAGCACTCAATGCACAAAGCACTCCGTGCACTGCACTAGCCCCTCCCCTTTTATACCCGGATTCTACTTCCTGTTTAAACTGCCCAAGAGTTTAAAAAACCCTTAAAAAATTAAACTTACTTCAAATAATTGACTTCTTAACACACTAAAATTCACAAAATACACTTAAATGATTTTTCTCCCACTTAGCAAAACTCCAACAGCACTCAATGCACAAATATGTTTGTGCATGTCTGCTTAGTAAGAACAACAGGATACAAAGTAATTTATTTTGCAACCAATCCTCTTGCCATAAAAGGACTGAACACTTCAAAAAGCCCTATATTTTGTAATTATACACTCAATGGGGTAACTGTGGAATACAATATGTATTTAACTGATGTAGCACCACTGACTAGGCTCAATCGTTTTGCTGGGGCTGAGAACTTGTCACGTGACAGTGTTTCCTGCTTGACACTTGAAATCACAGCAAAAGGTGAATTGAATTGTATAACAGATAAGGGAGAAAAGGCCATTTGGCTCAATGAAGCTCATCCTTTTTTAAAATTCATATAAGTGGGCCTTGCAGGCAAGGCCAGCATTTATTGCCCATCCCTAATTGCCCATGAGAAGGTGGTGGTGAGCTGCCTTAGACAACTGAATGGCTTCCTAGGCCATTTCAGAGGGCAGTTAAGAGTCAACCACATTGTGGTGGGTCTGGAGTCACATATAGGCCAGACCGGGTAAAAACATAAGAAATAGGAGCAGGAGTAGGCCATTTGGCCCTTCGAGCCTGCTCTGCCATTTAATAATATCATGGCTGATCTTCTACCTCAGCTCTACTTTCTTGCACTATCCCCATATCTCTTGATTCCCTTAATATCCAAAAATCTATCGATCTCTGTCTTGAATATACTCAACGACTGAGCCTCCACAGCCCTTTGGGGTAAAGAATTCCAAAGATTCACCAACCTCTGAGTGAAGAAATTTCTCCTCATCTCAGTCGTAAATGGCCAACCCCTTATTCTGAGACAGTGGCCCCTGGTTCTAGACTAATTAACCTCGGAAGAACATGCTCGTACGTGTACTTTCACTGGAAATTGAAATAGACCAAACAATTGGTCTCACTCTCAATTCTTGCTGTAGGACACAGGCAAGCAAATTCCTGGAAAAGATCATAAATCCAACTGGACCTACATCTTTGCATATCACCAGGAGTAAATAGAAACAAGAGCGTTTTATGTTATGCTGCTAAGAAAGCAGAGGGGCAGGAAAAGAGAGCTGCTGCCCATCCACCATGAATATGCCTATCTTAGCATGTTGCTCCCTTTTCAATTAAAGAATTATTCCAAGACAAATAACGTGTATTTAAAATATACCTTGAATGCAAAAAAGAACCTCAAGGTTGTTCAGAAATGTAGTAAAAAAAAAATGGACGCTGAGCCAAAGGATGGGTGACCAAAAGCTTCTTCAAAGAAGTAGGGTTTAAGCAGGGTCTTAAAAAGAGGAAAGGGAGGTGAAATGATTTAGGAAGGGAATTCCAGAGCATAGAGCATAGAGCCTAGGTAGTTGAAGGAACAACAGTCAATGGTGGGGCAAAGGGAAGGGGTGGCATAAAAAGTCAGAGTCAAAGGAATGGCCTACATCCTAGGGTTTTGAAAGAGGTGGCTATAGAGTTAGTGGATGCATTGGTTGTCATTTTCCAAAATTCTATATATTCTGGAACGGTTCCCGCGGATTGGAAGGTAGCAAATGTAACTCCACTATTTAAGAAAGGAGGGAGAGAGAAAACGGGGAACTACAGACCAGTTAGCCTGACATCAGTAGTAGGTAAAATGCTAGAATCTATTATTAAGGACGTGGTAACAGGGCACTTAGCAAATAATAATAGGATTGGGCAGAGTCAGCATGGATTTATGAAAGGGAAATCGTGTTTGACAAATCTGTTAAGAGTTTTTTGAGGTTGTAACTAGCAGAATAGATAAGGGGGAACCAGTTGATGTGGTGTATTTGGATTTTCAGAAGGCATTTGATAAGGTGCCATACAAGAGATTATTAAACAAAATTAGGGCTCATGGGATTGGGGTAATATATTAGCATGGATTGAGGATTGGTTAACGGACAGAAAACAGAGAGTAGGAATAAACGGGTCATTTTCAGATTGGCAGGCTGTAACTAGTGGGGTACTGGAAGGATCAGTGCTAGGGCCTCAGCTATTCACAATCTATATCAATGATTTGGATGAGGGGACCAAATGTAATATATCCAAGTTTGCTGATGATACAAAGCTAGGTGGGAATGTAAGTTGTGAGGAGGATGCAAAGAGGCTTCAAGGGGATATAGACAGGCTAAGTGAGTGGGTAAGAACATGGTCAATGGAATATAATGTGGAGAAATGTGAAGTTATCCACTTTGGTAGGAAAAATAGAAAAGCAGAGTATTTTTTAAATGGTGAGAGATTGGGAAATGTTGGTGTTCAGAGGGACCTGGGTGTCCTTGTACACGAATCACTGAAAGTTAATATGCAGGTACAGCAAGCAATTAGGAAAGCAAATGGTATGTTGACCTTTATTACAAGAGGATTTGAGTATAAGAGTAAAGACATCTTACTGCAATTATATAGGGTCTTGGTGAGACCACACCTGGAGTATTGTGTACAGTTTTGGTCTCCTTACCTAAGGAAGGATATACTTGCCATAGAGGGAGTGCAACAAAGGTTCACCAGACTGGTTCCTGGGATGGAGGGATTGTCCTATGAGGAGAGATTGAGTAGACTTAGCCTATATTCTCTGGAGTTTAGAAGAATGAGAGGTGATCTCATTGAAACATACAAAATTCGTACAGGGCTTGACAGGGTAGATGCAGGGAGGATGTTTCCCCTGGCTGGGGAGTCTAGAACCAGGGGTCGCAGTCTCAGAATAAGAGGTTGGCTATTTAGAACTGAGATGAGGAGAAATCTCTTCACTCAGAGGGTGGTGAATCTTTGGAATTCTCTCAAGAGGGCTGTGGAGGCTCAGTCGTTGAATATATTCAAGCCAGAGATTGATAGATTTTTGAATATTAAGGGAATCAAGGGATATGGGGACAGTGCAGGAAAGCGGAGATGAGAAAGAAGATCAGCCATGATCTTATTAAGTGGCGGAGCAGGCTCGAAGGGCTAAATGGCCGACTCCTGCTCCTATTTCTTGTGTTCTTATTTGGGGGGGTGGGGGGGGGGGCTGGTGGTTGTAGGGTTGGAGGAGATTAAGGAGATAGGGAAGAGAGGGGCCATGAAAGGATTTAAACACACGGATGTGAATTTTAATTTTGAGGCACTGGGGATCAGAAGCCAATGTAGGCCAGCAAAGACATGGGTGATGGGTGAATAGGACTTGGTGCAATATAGGATATGGGCAGCAAGTTTTGGAACAGCTGAAGTTTACAGAGGGTGCAGGATGGGAGGTCGGCCAAGAGAGCACTGAAATAGTCAAGCCTGAAGGTGACAAAGACATGGGGCTGGATTTTCCTAGCTGAGGCGGGTTTGCGGCGGGAGAGGTAGTTGACGGGTTCCAGTCCTCCTCCCAGCTGCAGCCGCTCTGCTCAAACAATTTTCTGCTGATTGGGCTTGTTAAGCCCTTGGTGCGCGTTACCCAGACCAATCACTAGGTGCGAGTCTGTTGAGCTCCTCTGATGACGCGTTTGCTGCCGGTGTATTTAAGGGGCCATGTCCCCATTTGCTTTCACTTCTGCTTCCACACTCCTGAGTGCAGCTTGATTGAAAAATGACTGCACAGAGACAGAGGGCTGTGCCATGCTTCAACGATGACTCCCTCCATGTTCTTGTGGAGGGAGTCAGAGGACGCAGAGAGGTTCTATTCCCTGGGAATGGAAGGAGAAGACCTCCTCACCAGACAAAGGCAGCCTGGCTGCAAACAGCTGAGGAGATGAATTCAAGGTCTGTGGTTGCTCGCACCTGGGTGCAATGCAGGATGAGGTTCAATGATCTCCTGTGTTCAGGAAAAGTGAGTATAAAAGCACACTTAGCTTCATTCTGCTGTGCCTGTCATCACATCCCCATCACTCTGCATTGCCATCCCTACTCCTGCACTACCTTACTCACTCCAACATCCCTTGCACCATCACCCATCCCTGTCTCCCTATCTACAGAATCACATCCCCATCTTACTATAAGAACATAAGAAGTAGGATCAGGAGTGGGTCATACGGCCCCTCGGGCCTGCTCCGCCATTCAATAGGATCATGGCTGATCCGAACCTAGACTCACGTCCACTTCCCTGCCCGCTCCCCGTAACCCCTAATTCCCTTATCAGCTAGGAAACTGTCTATCTCCGTTTTAAATTTATTTAATGTCGCAGCTTCCACAGCTCTCTGAGGTAGCAAATTCCATAGATTCACTACCCTCTGAGTGAAGAAGTTTCTCCTCATCTCAGTTTTGAAAGGGCAGCCCCTTATTCTAAGATTATGCCCCCTAGTTCTCGTCTCACCCATCAGTGGAAACATCCTCCCCGTATCCACCCGATCAAGCCCCCTCACAATCTTATATGTTTCGATAAGATCACCTCTCATTCTTCTGAATTCCAATGAGTAGAGGCCCAACCTACTCAACCTTTCCTCATAAGTCAACCCCCTCATCTCCGGAATCAACCGAGTGAACCTTCTCTGAACTGCCTCGAGAGCAAGTATATCTTTTCTTAAATATGGAAACCAAAACTGTACGCAGTATTCCAGGTGTGGCCTCACCAGTACCCTGTATAACTGAAGCAAGACTTCCCTGCTTTTATACTCCATCCCCCTTGCAATAAAAGCCAAGATTCCATTGGCCTTCCTGATCACCTGCTGTACCTGCATACTAACCTTCTGTGTTTCATGCACCAGGACCCCTTTGTACTGTAGCACTTTGCAGTTTCTCTCCATTTAGATAATAACTTGCTCTTTGATTTTTTCTGCCAAAGTGCATAACCTCACACTTTCCAACATTATATTCCATCTGCCAAATTTCTGCCCACTCACTTAGCCTGTCTATGTCCTTTTGCAGGTTTTTTATGTCCTCCTCATTCACTGCTTTCCCTCCCATCTTTGTATCGTCGGCAAACTTAGATACGTTGCACTTGGTCCCCTCCTCCAAATCGTTAATATAGATTGTAAAGAGTTGGGGTCCCAGCACTGACCCCTGCGGAACACCACTAGTTACTGATTGCCAACCCGAGAATGAACCATTTATCCCAACTCTCTGTTTTCTGTTAGATAGCCAATCTTCCACCCATGCCAGTATATTACTCCCAATCCCGTGATTTTTTATCTTGTGCAGTAACCTTTTGTGTGGCACCTTGTCAAATGCCTTTTGGAAGTCCAAATACACCACATCCACTGGTTCCCCTTTATCCACCCTGTTTGTTACGTCCTCAAAGAATTCGAGCAAATTTGTCAAACATGACTTCCCCTTCATAAAACCATGCTGACTCTGTCCGATTAAATTATGCTTATCCAAATGTCCTGTTACTGCTTCCTTAATAATGGACTCCAACATTTTACCAACCACAGATGTTAGGCTAACTGGTCTATAGTTTCCAGCCTTTTGTCTACCTCCCTTTTTAAATAAGGGCGTTACATTAGCAGTTTTCCAATCTGCTGGGACCTTTCCTGAATCCAGGAGGTTTTGGAAAATTACCACCAATGCATCCGCAATCCCTACCGCTACTTCTCTCAAGACCCTAGGATGTAAGCCATCAGGTCCAGGGGATTTATCCGCCTTAAGTCCCATTATCTTACCGAGTACCATCTCCTTAGTGATTTTAATCGTGTTTAGCTCCTCCCCCAGTATAGCCCCCTGTTTGTCCAGTGTTGGGATATTTTTAGTGTCCTCTACTGTAAAGACTGATACAAAATATTTGTTCAGCGTTTTTGCCATCTCCATGTTCCCCACTACTAATTTCCCAGTCTCGTCCTCTAAGGGACCAACTGATGCACTATCAACAACACCAAAGACTACGAGTTGAACTTATACGAAGTAGGCTTTTATTGACTAAGAACTGGAGCATGCCTCTGCTAGTGGATCCATCCTAAGTGCTCCCGGGGGAAGGGTGGTGAGTCACCTTTATACCCGGGCTTAGGGGTGGAGCCAGGGGCGGAGACATGCCCGGACCTGTACAGAGTTAACAGTGGTTTACCACATTCACCCCTCGTTTAAAAAAGAGTCCGGCGGGGTGAAGTGTTTCAAAAGTTCGTATACGAAAGTCTCTCCGGGGGTCTTGTCTGTCGTAATGATCTTCGTGGTGCCGGTTGCGGCGGTTCTTTGCCCGCGGCTGCTTCTCGCGTGGGACGGAGCACTGGCGTGTCGTCCTCTCGGGGTAGGGATGGCACCGGCATGTCGTCAGTTCGTGGTAGGTGGTGCGTCGTGGGTAGTGGTGGTGGGTGGAGGTAGTGGATGGTGATCGATGGTGTTTCGGGTGGTACCTGAGGGTGCGAGGTCTCGAATTGAGACTGTGTCCTCCCGCCCGTCAGGATACGCCACGTAGGCGTACTGTGGGTTGGCGTGGAGGAGGTGAACCTTTTTGACCAGGGGTCCGTCTTATGGCTCCTCACGTGTTTCCTGAGCAGGACGGGTCCCGGAGACGTCAGCCATGGCGGTAGTGATGTCCCCGAGGTGGATTTCCTGGGGAAGACGAACATCTTCTCGTGAGGGGTGGCGTTTGTGGCAGTACAGAGCAGTGATCGTATGGAGTGGAGCGCATCGGGGAGGACATCTTGCCAGCGGGAGATTGGGAGGCCCTTGGATTTTAGGGCGAGCATGGCGGTCTTCCACACCGTTGCGTTCTCTCTCTCTACCTGTCCGTTACCCCGGGGGTTGTAGCTGGTAGTCCTGCTCATGGCTATGCCCTTCTCGAGCAGGTACTGGCGCAGCTCGTCGCTCATGAACGACGAGCCCCTGTCGCTGTGGATGTAATTGGGGAAGCCAAATATGGCGAACAGGTCGTTGAGGCACCTGATGACTGTGGCGCTGGTCATGTCCGGGCAGGGGGCGGCGAAGGGGAAACGGGAGTACTCGTCAATAATATTGAGGAAGTACGTGTTGCGGTCAGAGCAGGGAAGGGGCCCCTTGAAATCGACGCTGAGACGTTCGAAGGGGCGGGTGGCTTTAATCAGGTGTGCCCTGTCTGGCCTATAAAAATGCGGTTTGCATTCGGTGCAGACCTGGCAGTTCCTGGTCATGGTCCTGACCTCCTCGATGGAGTAAGGCAGGTTGCGAGCTTTAATAAAATGGAAGAACCTGGTGACCCCCGGGTGGCAGAGATCATTGTGGAGGGTCCGTAGCCTATCGACTTGTGCGTTGGCACATGTCCCACGGGATAGGGCGTCTGGGGGCTCATTAAGTTTCCCGGGCCGGTATAAGATATCGTAGTTGTAGGTGGATAACTCGATCCTCCACCGCAATATCTTTTCGTTTTTGATTTTCCCCCTTTGTCTGTTGTTAAACATAAATGCTACTGACCGTTGGTCACTGAGCAGGGTGAAACGTTTACTGGCCAGGTAATGCCTCCAGTGCCGTACAGCCTCCACTATCGCCTGGGCCTCCTTCTCGACTGAGGAGTGTCGAATTTCGGGGCCCTGGAGGGTCCGTGAAAAGAAGGGCACGGGTCTCCCCGCCTGGTTAAGGGTTGCGGCTAGGGCGAAGTCGGATGCATCGCTCTCCACTTGCAAAGGGATGGACTCATCCACTGCGTGCATTGTGGCCTTCGCAATGTCCTCTTTTATGAGGGTGAAGGCCGCACGGGCCTCTGCCGTCAGGGGGAAGGAGGTTGACTTGATGAGGGGCCAGGCTTTGTCTGCATAGTTGGGCACCCACTGGGCGTAGTAAGAGAAGAACCCTAGGCATCTCTTCAGGGCTTTTAGGCAGTGGGGGAGGGGTAGTTCCAGGAGGGGGCGCATTCGGTCGGGGTCGGGGCTGATGACTCCGTTTTCCACCACGCAGCCAAGAATAGCGAGGCGCGTGGTGCGGAACATACATTTTTCTCTGTTGTATGTCAGATTCAGCCGTTGGGCCGTACAGAGGAATTTTTCTAGGTTGGCGTCGTGGTCATGCCGGTCGTGGCCGCAGATGGTGACGTTGTCTGGATAGGGGAAGGTGGCCTGCAGCGTGTTCTGGTCAACCATCCGGTCCATCTCCCTTTGGAAGACCGAGACCCCGTTGGTGACGCCGAAGGGGACTCGGAGGAAGTGGTAGAGGCGACCGTCAGCCTCGAAGGCCGTGTACTGGCGGTCCTCAGGCCTGATGGGGAGCTGGTGGTATGCCGACTTCAGATCAATCGTCGAGAATACCTGGTATTGTGCTACCTGGTTGACCATGTCAGATATGCGGGGAAGTGGGTATGCGTCTAATTGCGTGTATCGATTGATCGTCTGGCTGTAATCAATAACCAGGCGCTGTTTTTCGTCGGTCTTCACTACCACCACTTGGGCTCGCCATGGGCTGGTGCTGCCCTCGATAATCCCTTCCCTCAGGAGTCTTTCTACTTCTGATTTAATAAAGCTCCTATCCCCGGCACTGTACCGCCTGCTTTTAGTAGCAATTGGATTGCAGTCTTTGGCGAGGTTAGCGAACAACGGGAGGGGGTTTGACCTTCAGGGTGGACAGGCTGCATACTTTGCGCGGCGCCATGTTTAAATTCTGCTGGCTGCAGACTGTAAGTGGGGGCAGGGGCCCACCATATGCCATCGTGACGCTCTCCAGATGGCACTGGAAGTCTAATCCTAGCAGTACGGGAGCGCAGAGCTGTGGCAGGACGAGGAATTTAAAATCTCTGTACTCCACGCCGTTCGCTGTCAGAGTCGCTACACAGTAGCCGCCGACGTCCGCCGTATGGGACTTTGAGGCCATAAAGACCTGGTGGCGTGTGGGCATAACCGATAGGGAGTAGCGTCGCACCGTGTCGGGGTGGATGAAGCTCTCCGTGCTTCCGCAGTTGAAAAGGCAATTTGTGGCATGGCCATTTACCTTTACGTTCATCATGGACCTGGCTAGTTGATGGGGCCTAGATTGGTCCAGGGTGATGGAGGCCATCGTCGAGGTCGGTGGGTCGCTGTAGTATTCGCCCGCGCTGGGGGCCTGGTCCCGAAATGGTGTCCAAGATGGTGGCTCCCCCGCGGCTGGTGGTGCCCAAAATGGCGGCCCGCACGGCTCACACGTGGTTGGTGGGGTCCAAAATGGCGGCCTGCACGGTTCACACGTGGCGCTGCTGGAATTGGGGGTCGATTTCGCCCTGCACACTCTCGCGTAGTGGCCTTTCTTGCCGCATTTGGAGCAGGTCGCGTCCTTTGCTGGGCATTGCTGTCTGGGGTGCTTGGCCTGGCCGCAGAAGTAGCACTTCTGGCCTCTGGTCATTGCAGCTGTAGTTGGGCTGCTGGCGGCTTGTGGCCTTACCGGGTCCCAAGATGGCTGCTCCCGTGACATCCACGTGGCCATCCGGTCAGGGGGGTAGGCGTCCATGTTCTGGAGGGCCACGTCTAACGAGTTAGCGAGGGCCACCGTCTTCTGCAGGTCGAGCCCCCTCTGTTCCAGCAGCCTCTGCCGTGTATAGTTGGACCTGATGCCGGCGACGTAGGCGTCGCGGATCAGGTCTTCCGTGCATTCCTTGGCCGTCACCGCTTTGCAATTACAGGCCCGGCCGAGGACTCTCAGTGCCAGTAAATATTCGACGCCCGATTCCCCGGGGCGCTGTTTTCGGGTAGCCAGGAGGTGTCTGGCGTAGACCTCATTAACAGGCCTCACGTATTGTTCCTTTAGCGTCGCGATGGCGGCCGTGTAAGTTGTGGCGTCTCGGATGATCGAGTAGACTCGGTGGCTCACCCGTGAGTTCAAGACAAGCCGTTTCGCGTCATCTGTAGTGACGGTAGTGCTGGAGGCCTCCAGGAAGGCTTCGAAACAGCTCAGCCAGTGTTCAAAGTTATTGGCTGCATCTGCTGCTTGAGGATCCAGGTCTAAACGTTCCGGCTTCAAGATTTGATGCACTATTAACAACACCAAAGACTACGAGTTGAACTTATACGAAGTAGGTTTTTATTGACTAAGAACTGGAGCATGCCTCTGCTAGTGGATCCATCCTAAGAGCTCCCGGGGGAAGGGTGGTGAGTCACCTTTATACCCGGGCTTAGGGGTGGAGCCAGGGGCGGAGACATGCCCGGACCTGTACAGAGTTAACAGTGGTTTACCACACCAACATTCACTTTAGCCACCCTTTTTCTTTTTATATAACTGTAGAAGCTCTTGCTATCTGTTTTTATATTTTTTGCTAGTTTACTTTCATAATCTATCTTCCCTTTCTTAATTAATCTTTTAGTTATTCTTTGCTGGCTTTTAAATGCTTCCCAATCTTCTATCCTCCCACTAGATTTGGCTACTTTATATGCCTTGTTTTCAGTCGGATACTATCCTTTGTTACTTTACTTAGCCACGGATGGCTGTCTTTTCTTTTACGCCCCTTTTTCCTCAGTGGAATATATTTTTCTTGAAAGTTGTGAAATATCTCCTTGAATGTACATCACTGCTATGCACCTCTCACACTCACCCTCAATGTTATGCAATAACAACTCAAAAGGAGGCAACTTGGTATTGGCACCCCACTCCATCATAGTCTCCCTCTAAACATCTATCCTATCCATTCTTTAAACTCATTCCATCATTCTCACTAAAACTGCACTTATTTCCCTCATTGCAGGAAAATAGAACCCACAATAAGAGGGAGAGAACAGGAGGAGGACCACCATCGCTGGCTGTGCTCACCAGTGCTGAGGAGGCAGCTCTCGACATTGCAGGAGTAGTTGCCCAGCCTGAAGTGGGGGACAGAGAGAGGGGCTCATTAGAACAACCTGATGACAGAATTATTTTCCATCATCTTATTTTGCAATCATGAGTGACTCAATTGGGATCTGATGCCAATAGAAATTGAATGCTCATCATGTGTATAATGGGATGTGTCTGCAATCTACATTATCACGTCTAACTCATGTCTTTACTCTCCCATGGGACCATCAAGAGCCTGGCCCCCCCATTGTCCAGGAGGAAGAGCAGGAGCACTCCTCAGAGGATGTTCCAGCCTCTGAGGGAGCAGCGTCAGCAGAAATGAGCGAACCCAGCCCCAGCGCAGAGACGCACACCTCGGTGGGTCCTATGCGAGATAGAGTTGAGTTGTCACCTGGTCTATCACAAGTCACAAGTGAGGAAGATCAGATGGTGGAGACAAGGACAGCAGTGGAGACTCCTCGTCGGAGGCTGCAGGAGTCTCCTAGCTCTGCTGAGCTGCATGCAGAAGCTGAGCCTCAGGTGCCATCCAGGAAGAGAGCTTCAGGAACAAGTTCAGGAAGCTCTGACAGGGTTTGCAACCACGGTGACTGTGAGTGTGCAGAGAATGGAGGAGTCCATCTCAAATATGAGCAACGTCATGGCGCACGCACTGGCAACTGTAGGTTCTGCCATGGGAAGGATGGCAATCTCTATGGAGAACATAAATCACCAGATTCAAGCGAACATGGTAACACTTCTAAATAGATGGTCATCTATGGAGGATAGATGGGCATCATTTGAGGAGAGAAACCAGAGGTCCATGGACGTCCCCGTTATGATGAATGTCAGCACAGAAATAGATCCTCCTGGCCTCACTGATGTGCAGCAAAGTGCTCTCCAGCTACTTGCTAGCAGGAAAGTGCGGGTGGCCCATGAGAGGGATGATGGTGGGAGGGGACATGGGTGTGGGGGCTCCTTTCCAAGCACTCACCACACCCCCCACTCCCCACCCCCTTGCCAACCCCTCGGTCAGAGCCCCATATGCTTCCCCGAACAGTGATGTCCGAGTCTGCCCCTGCACAGCCGCAGGAGGAGCAGACTTTGGCAGGGCCCTCAAAGGCTCCAAAACCCAGAGGACAAATGCCAAAGGTGTCTAAGCAGGTGCAGCAGGGAAGTGAGCAGACTGCCTCTATATCTGGTGAAGCCAAAGGGGTAGCACCACGTAGAAGCACGTGTAAAAGAAAGCTCACACATAAATAGTCACTAGGGTAGTGACTTGGGTAACTTGCTATAAACGAATGTTAAGTTTCAGTTCTTTTATTTAGTTCTAATAAAGTAATGGTTTGTATTGAATGATTGATGTTGTTGCCATATGTTTGGTCACAAATTGAGGTGGCACAGACAAGGGTAGGGGTGCCTTTATTGTCCGGCAACGGTGGTGACAGTGCAAGGATTGAGCAGTTCATTGTAGAGATGCTCTATGGTGTTGCAGTGTGGTAATGCCAACCTTCATGGATATGTGGCAGCCACATGTCCGTGCTGCATAAAGTTACATGAATCTGACATCGATTAGGCCATCCCTGGCATCACGGGCAGCAATGTGCTCGCGTGCTGGTTGCACTGAGTCAGATGCCTCCTCCAGGTCTTCCTCTTGCTGAACCTCATTCTGCTCCTCCTCCTCTGAAGAGGCTATGCACTCTGCGCCTTCTTCCTCATGCAGCGCTAATCCTCGCTGCAGTGTGATGTTGTGCATCCACCAGATCTGTTCAGGCATGTGAAGCGCATTTTGAGCAACCCTATTGTTTGCTCTATGAGACTCCTGGTGGAAATGTGGCTTTGATTTTAATGCTCCTCAGACTCGTTTGATGGCCTCCTCAACAGTGTCATTAGCCACATCTTCAGGGGATAGCCCTTGTCTCTAAGGAGCCAGCTGGAAAGTTCGTTTGGTAGTGCGAACAGCTGAGGGAGAGTGGACTGGCACAGGATTTAAGAGTCATGGTAGCTGCCAGGGAATCTCGTGCACACATGCATGATGCTTTTCTTATGGTTGTAGACCAACTGCACATTAAGGGAGTGGAAGCCCTTGCGGTTTACAAATGCTGCTGGGTTCTAATAGGGTGCCCTGATGGCCACATGTGTGCAGTCGATGACGCCCTGCACCCATGGGAAGCCAGCCAGATTGACAAAGCCGAGTGCCTGCTTGGTAAAACTGGCTTCATCAGTGGAAAAGTGGATGTAATTTGCGGACTTGTCAAAGAGGGCATCGGTGACCTGCGTGATGCATCTGTGGGCGGCCGACTGGGAGATGCCACTAATGTCTGCTGCTGATCCCTGAAAGGAGCCTGATGCAAAGAAGTTGAGGACAGTGGTGGCTTTGGCAGCCACTGGTAAGGGGTGTCCACCCATTCCTCTGGGCTACAGGTCTTGATCGAGCATTATGCAAATGTCTGAAGAGATTGCAAAGTCTCTGTTTGAAGAATGGACACAGTCGAGAATATTTAGTGGACTTTATGGGATTTTTCTGAGGGTATTTTCCCTGTGATGGGATCGTCCTGTGCAGATATGTGAAAAACTGGTTTGTTAAACCTCCAGAGAACGCATGGCAGTTGGCTGTGACAAAAGAACTGTCAGTCATTCAGAATGTATGGGTTTGCCCGACAGTCCTGGAAAAAGGAAGGGGGGCCATTGACGAAGGGGGCTGAGGACCCTGAGGCACCCGTTAAAACTTGAACCTATTAGAAAGCCACTCTAATATGCAAAAGCACTTCTCACCTCCATCTCAGAAGAGAAGCAGAACAATGAACCCACTAGCCTAGCCAGCCGAAGAGGAGTCAGTTTTTCCCAACACAAAGACCGAGAGATGTCCCAGACTTAGGGCCATTAGTCCAATCACGGAATACTCATCGGTCTGATGATGGCCCATCGCTGACTAAGCACCAGAGTGCTTAGAAACAAAAGGATTTTAAAGATTGGCGGGAAAGATAGGGGTAGCAAGACTCCTATAAAGATAGATCCTTTTCCACCATTCTCTCTCGCTCCACCAAGATCGACCTAACAAGAAGTAGTACCAGAGGAAGAAGCCGCTGAGACTGAGAACCGCATACCCCTCACAGGGAACGGCCTCCGGGCAGTGACTTCCCACAGCTGAGCGGAGCGATCGAGACCGACTGTGTGTGGTGGTAAGTATGGTCTTGAGTGTCCCAAGCCAGTAACCAGATATCCCAGGCGAGCTGGATGAGGTGTAAGGGCTCAAGGTTTTTCTCAGAAGTGAAGTTTTTGGGCTATTCTGGGGTGGAAGCTTCGTTTGGTTCAGCCAGACGAAGGAGCTTATGCGACTGGGTAATTCGTTGGTAGGGGTGGAGTTAGAGTCCACCATAGCAACAAGGGAATTGCTGCTTGTTATAGTCTCCAGTTGTGCACTGTATGTATGCTGTTTGTAACCTGGATCCTTTTCTCCACAGAGGCAGTGATTTCGTTTAGTAGTGCATGTTTTAGCCAGTGTATGTTAGACCAAATAAATATAAGTATGATTTTTCACCGAAGCATTCCTGTCCGTGACTTATTCCATTTACACTCTGAATAATAATTCCCGGGTATAGAACTTTCGTAAGGCGGGGGCGATTCAAACCGTCCATCGAGCAATTGGGCTAGGATCAAAAACCGCTTACACTGCGACTACCTGTCGCGAAAGTCTCAGCTTCCTTTGGCACTGCTTCTCACTCATGTTGAGGAAGCTCATCCTCTGCCTGTAAACCCTATGTTGGGGGTATCTCCTGTGGCGAGGTGCAGGCCTGCACTGACGGCCTCTGCCGTGTGCAGCATCAGGTGGTTGAGGAGAAGCTTTCCGCTCTTGATGTTGGTGCTGCTGCGGATGATCATCTTCCGATTCGGAGGACCAGGGTGAGAGAGTATAAATCGTTCCCATTCTGCTGTTATATATGGCAGTTGAGGATGAGATGGTAGATGGAGGTGACAGTAAATACAGGAAACTCTTTTTTATCCGGCACCGACGGGATCGGCGTGGTGCCGGTTTATCAAAAAATCCGGATTACCGAAAGCTATAGTTAAAAGGTACGAGAGCGGAGAGCTCCGTATACAGCAACAAACCCAGGCTTCCCTGTTGCTTAGCAACAGGTGCAGGAACAATGGCCACACGATCCAAGCGTCCCTGTTGCTTAGCAACAGCTGCAGCCACACCCGATTGCACAGCCACAGATCGAGGAACGGCCAGTAATATGAAGTAAAACTTACCTGAACCTACTCCTGAATTTAGCCGGTTAACCGAGATTTCTGGTTATTTAGGTGCCGGTAAATCGAGTTTCCTGTATAGAGTTTACAACACACACTTACAGCCTCAATACAGATCAAATGTGTATTCATAATCCTGAAATCAGCAAATTCTGACATTGCAAACTGAACAGATGTGAAAGGTTAGATTTTATATTGCAGTTGCATCTGGGAACGATTCAGCTCGACTGACCTCCCGACATGCTTATCTGACATGATCCCCTTTGAAAATGTGGGAAAATAGAAAAAGGCTGGCAAAATAGTCTTTAACAAGCAGTTAAGTATCCTAAATGCCTCCCCCACCACTTGGTGTCGGGTCTTTTCTGAAATCGTAGACCAGATGCTTTGGAAACTTACATGGAGGCGGGTTCGCAACCCACCGTCAATCATTGCGATTTTGACAACAGATCCGCCTCCAAAATCGCAGACATGATGAGGGTTTCAGCAGCAGACAGGGTGAGGTGGGGCTAGGCAAGCGATATTATGGAGGTGGAAGAAGGTGGTCTTTGTGATGGAGAGGACATAGGAGCAGAAAGTCATCTCAGAGTCAAATAGGACAGCAAGATCGCAAACAATCTGGCAAGTATGGAGGATGGAATTGATGGCAAAGGTATGGAGTTTATGGCAGGAGCTGAAGGCAATGGCTCAGCTTCCCCAATGTTTTAACTGGTGGAGATTGCCGCTCATCCAAGACTGGATATCTGACAAGCAGTTTGACACACAGGCAGTGGAGTGATAAGATAAAGGCTCAATAGTGTTGCTATCTTCTTCCTAATTCCACTGGATTTTATTACTCAGTCCTATAGATGAATCATAACATCCAATGTGTACCTGGGACATTGGAACCGGTTCTGAGGGAGGTGGGACCAGTACAAACCGGACAGTTTGCACCTGGGCAGGGCCGGGACCAATGTTCTAGGGGGAGTGAGTGAGGAGGACATAAAAAACCTGCAAAGGGACATAGACAGGCTAAGTAAGTGGGCAGAGATTTGGCAGATGGAATACAATACTGGAAAGTGTGAGGTTATGCACTTTGGCAGGAAAAATCATAGAGCAAGTTATTATCTTAATGGCAAGAAACTGGAAAGTACTGTAGTACAAAGGGATCTGGGGGTCCTGGTGCACGAAACTCAAAAAGTTAGTATGCAGGTGCAGCAAGTGATTAAGAAGGCCAATGGAATGTTGGCTTTTATTGCTAGGGGGTTGGAATATAAAAACAGGGAGGTATTGCTGCAGTTGTACAAGGTATTGGTGAGGCCGCACCTGGAATACTGCATACAGTTTTGGTGTCCATACTTAAGAAAAGACATACTTGCTCTCGAGTCAGTACAAAGAAGGTTCACTCGGTTAATCCCGGGGATGAGGGGGTGGTCATATGAGGAGAGGTTGAGTAGATTGGGACTCTACTCATTGGAGTTCAGAAGAATGAGAGGCGATCTTATTGAAACATATAAGATTGTGAAGGGGCTTGATCGGGTGGATGCGGTGAGGATGTTCCCAATGATGGGTGAAACTAGAACTAGGGGGCATAATCTTAAAATAAGGGGCTGCTCATTCAAAACTGAGATGAGGAGAAACTTCTTCACTCAGAGGGTGGTAGGTTTGTGGAATTTGCTGCCCCAGAAAGCTGTGGAAGCTACATCATTAAATAAATTTAAAACAGAAATAGATAGTTTCCTAGAAGTAAAGGGAATTAAGGGTTACGGGGAGCGGGCAGGAAATTGGACATGAGTCTAGGTTCGGAATGGTCATGGCCCTGTGGGTAGTGGAGTGGGCCCAGGGGCCGTGTAGCCTTGTTCTGCTCCTACTGTGTTCTAATTCTGTTAGATTTCAGGAGATGGTTTTATTCCTGTTCCTGGCTGGGGTGGAGATCGCCTTTACAGAAGGTAAGTACTGTAGAAAATATAGGGACAGAGTGATCTCCTGGAAGAATTTCGATCGCCTAGATGGGTCGGAGAGGAATTTCCCAGGTTTTTTTCTCCCAAATTGGCCATTGGGTCTTTATCTGGTTTTTCGCCTCTCCCGGGAGATCACATGGGTTCGGGTGGATGCAGAGTGATAGAAGATTTGAGGTTAGGATCAGATCAGCCATGATCTTATTGAATGGTGGAGCAGGCTCGAGGGGCCGATTGGCCTACTCCTGCTCCTATTTCTTATGTTCTTATGTGTTTGCTAGTGCTGTGGGGGGAGGGTTTAAACTAAAATGGCAGGGGGTTGGGAACCTGAGCAGGGAGACAGAGGAAAGGGAAACAAGGATAAAAGCAAAATATAGGAAGGAGAAAAACAAAAGTGGCAGTCAGAGAGATCAACGGTTTAAATTAAACATGGCCACAATAAATAATAATTCTAAAAGGTCTAAGAGCGTTAAAAAAACAAGCCTGAAGGCTTTGTGTCTTAATGCGAAGAGCATTTGTAATAAAGTGGATGAATTAGCTGCGCAAATAGAGGTAAACGAATATGATTTGATTGGGATTACGGAAACATGGCTCCAGGGTGGCCAAGGCTGGGAACTCAACATCCAGGGGTATTCAATATTCAGGAAAGATAGGCAAAAAGGAAAAGGAGGTGGGGTAGCATTGCTGGTTAAAGAGGGGATTAACACAATTGTAAGGAAGGATATTAGCTCTGATGATGTGGAATCTGTATGGGTAGAACTGAGAAATACCAAGGGGCAGAAAACGTTAGTGGGAGTGGTATATAGACCTCCAAACAGTAATGCGGAGGTTGGGGATGGCATTAAAAGGGAAATTAGAGAAGCGTGCAATAAGGGCACAGCAGTTATCATGGGTGACTTTAATCTACATATAGATTGGGCTAACCAAATTAGTAACAATACTGTGGAGGAGGAATTCCTGGAGTGTATACGGGATGGTTTCCTGGACCAATATGTCGAGGAACCAACTAGAGATCAGGCCATCTTAGACTGGGTATTATGTAATGAGAAAGGATTAATTAGCAATCTTGTTGTACGAGGCCCCTTGGGTCGGAGCGATCATAATATGATAGAATTCTTCATTAAGATGGAGAGTGAAGTAGTTGACTCAGCGACTAGTGTCCTGAATTTAAATAAAGGAAACTACGATGGTATGAGGCGTGAGTTGGGTAGGATTGATTGGGGAATGTCACTCAAAGGGATGACAGTGGATAGGCAATGGCAAACATTCAAAGACCGCATGGATGAAGTACAGAATTTGTTCCTCCCAGTTTGGCATAAAAATAAAACAAAAAAGGTGACTCAACCGTGGCTAACAAGGGAAATTAGGGATAGCATAAGATCCAAGGAGAGAACATATAAATTGGCCAGAAAAAGCAGTAAACTTGAGGATTGGGAGCAGTTTAGGATTCAACAAAGGAGGACAAAGGGATTAATTAAGAAGGGGAAAATAGAGTATGAGAGTAAGCTTTCAGGGAACATAAAAACTGACTGTAAAAGCTTTTAAGATATGTGAAGAGAAAAAGATTGGTGAAGTCAAGCGTAGGTCCCTTGCAGTCAGAATCAGGGGAATTTATAATGGGGAACAAAGAAATGGCAGACCAATTAAATACATATTTTGGTTCTGTCTTCACAAAGGAGGACACAAATAACCTCCCAGAGATGTTGGGGAACATAGGGTCTGATGAAAGGAACTGAAAGAAATCAGTATTTCTAGGGAAATTGACGAGATTGAAGGCCGATAAATCCCCAGGGCCTGATAATCTACATCCTAGGGTACTTAAGGAATTGGCCCTAGAAATAGTAGATGCATTGCTGGTCATCTTCCAACATTCAATAGAATCTGGAACAGTACCCATAGATTGGAGGGTAGCTAATATTACCCCACTATTCAAAAAAGGTGGTAGAGAGAAAACGGGGAATTACAGACCAGTAAGCCTGACATCGGTAGTGGGGAAAATGCTAAGAGTCCATTATAAAAGATGTAATAGCAGAGCACCTGGAAAACAGTGACCGGATCGGACAAAGTCAACATGGATTTACAAAAGGTAAATTGTGCTTGACTAATCTGCTGGAATTTTTTGAGGATGTAACTGGTAAAATAGATAAGGGAGAACCAGTGGATGTGGTGTATTTGGACTTTCAAAAGGCTTTCGATAAGGTCCCGCATAAGAGATTAGCGTGTAAAGTTAAGGCACATGGGATTGGGGACAAGGTATTGACTTGGATAAAGAACTGGTTGGCAGACAGAAAGCAAAGAGCTGGAATAAACGGGTCTTTTTCCGAGTGGCAGGCAGTGACTAGTGGGGTACCGCAGGGATCGGTGCTAGGACCCCAGCTATTCACAATATATATTAATGATCTAGACGAGGGAACTAGATGTAATATCTCCAAGTTTGCAGACGACACAAAGCTGGGTGGGCGTGTGTGTTGTGAGGAGGATGCCGAGAAACTCCAGTATGATTTGGACAGGTTG
Organism: Somniosus microcephalus; assembly: GCF_052327205.1. Lineage (NCBI taxonomy): Eukaryota > Metazoa > Chordata > Chondrichthyes > Squaliformes > Somniosidae > Somniosus > Somniosus microcephalus. The sequence goes on from NC_140999.1 coordinate 150,561,323, forward strand.
GGTGATTGGGCAGAAGCATGGCAGATGCAATATAACGTGGATAAATGCGAGGTTATCCACTTTGGCGTCAAAAACAGGAAGGCAGAGTATTATCTGAATGGTAATAGATTGGGAGAAGGGGAAGTGCAACGAGACCTGGGTGTCCTTGTGCACCAGTCGCTGAAGGTGAGCATGCAGGTGCAGCAGGCGGTTAAGAAGGCAAATGGTATGTTGGCCTTCGTAGCGAGAGGGTTTGAGTACAGGAACAAGGATGTCTTGCTGCAGTTGTACAGGGCCTTGGTGAGACCGCACCTTGAGTATTGTGTGCAGTTTTGGTCGCCTTATCTGAGGAAGGATGTTCTTGCCATGGAGGGAGTGCAGCTAAGATTCACCAGGCTGATACCTGGGATGGCAGGAATGACGTATGAGGAGAGATTTGGTTGATTGGGCTTATACTCGTTGGAGTTTAGAAGAATGAGAGGGGATCTCATTGAAACTGACTCTGACTCTACGACTAGACAGACTAGATGCAGGAAGGATATTCCCGATGGTCGGGGAGTCCAGAACCAGGGGTCACAGTCTAAGGATAAGGATAAGGGGTAGGCCATTTAGGACAGAGGTGAGGAGGAATTTCTTCACCCAAAGAGTGGTGAACCTGTGGAATTCTCTACCACAGAAGGCAGTAGAGGCCAATTCATTAAATATATTCAAGAAAGAGTTGGATATATTTCTTAAGGCTAAAGGGATCAAGGGGTATGGGGAGAAAGCAGGGACAGGGTACTGAATTTGGATGATCAGCCATGATCTCATTGAATGGCAGAGCAGGCTCGAGGGGCCGAATGGCCTACTCCGGCTCCCATCTTCTAAGTTTCTATGTTACCTATAAAACTATTCTTCCTCCCGTTTCATTTCTTGGTAGGCTCAAAGAGATCAAGAAAAATGGCACAACAGCATAGTAGTGCAAAAGGAAAATGATCTTGAAATTCTGATACTAGAACATGCAGTTTTCAAAAAATACAAGGAAGCACAGGATCAGGTCTACATAGTTAGTAGGTATGCAGTGTACTGCTGAATCAGAGCCAATACCGCAAGCCCTTACAGTACTGTTTCATATACGTTTTCCTTTTGTTCCAACTAGTGTATACCAATAGGATTTGACTGAACAACAGGATTAGCTTGTTCAGTTTTTGTTGAAAACATTCACTCTTCCTAATTACACAACAACTTGTATTTATATAGCACCTTTAACATCATAAAACGTCCCAAGGCGCTGCACAGGAGTATTTTAAGACAAGAAATTTGACACCGATCCACAGAAGGATAAATTAGGGCAGGTGACCAAAAGCTTGGTCAAAGAAGTAGGTTTTAAGGAGCGTCTTAAAGGAGGAAAGAGGGGTAGCAAGGCAGAGAGGTTTAGGCAGGGAATTCCAGAGCTTAGGGCCTAGGCAACACATCATATGTTCAGCATTAATTGTTTACAGGAAAATCACTTCTTTGGCAATAAATGTCAGTAAGTAAGTGAATCCAGTGGAACTTTCGATTATCTGTCCTGGGTGTCCACCCATTGGACAATGGAAATTGCTGGGTAATTGAAAGATCCCCTGCATTTAAGGCAGTGAAATTTTAGCTTTTTGATTGGTTTATTCAGATTATTCAAGTTATCAGTATGTGCAGATGATTCTTGGTTTTCCATTTAAAAAGACAGATATTCATGGGGCAGGGAAAATGCTGATAGCCCAACTCCTGTTGGTCTTCCAGACCAAAGCCCTCCCTCGCTCTGATCTTCTAAATCAAAGCTAAATACCAGAGCTACAAATAGTGAATTCTACCAGATTCTGGACATCTAGATTACTTATCCTCCTGGAGTGTGAAAAATAAAATTAAAAATGCTCAGTTGCATTTTGGGTTATATAAAAAGGAACCCCGTATCCCACAAAAATTCTTGCGGATAATCAAGAGTGTGGATAACAGAAATATAAATAATAGTGGTTTCACTATATTGAAAGTGACAGCGAATGAACCATCTCCCAATTATTGAAGCAGAAATGTTATTTTAAAACAAGAAACATTTTTATTTTTTATATATCAAATGGAATGCATTACAACATAGATCACAGCTTCTTCAAACCCAAAAGATGTTATTAATACATTTTTATACAAAATAAGGAAATAGAATGATTGACTGCCAAAATTAGTTTCCAACTGCCATCCCATATCTTTGGATAAGTACTTCCAAAATAAAGGAATATACTAGTACAGCAAAAAAAAAAATCTACATTTTAAAAATGTCTCAGGAAAGTATTACTGTTGTTCAGATATTTAGCCTCAATCCTTGTCCTGAGCCAATGCTGAAAAAAAGTGCCATTTGCAGGGACTTATTGCAAACATTTAACAATTGCAACCAAACTTACTCGAACAGTCACAGATGTAAAAGATATGTCTCCAACATTTATCAGTTACAAAGTCAGCAAAACAAAAACCACACCAGATAAAAGTGCACACTGCATTACTGGCTGCTTCCATCTAATTCAGTGGTTCTCAAACTGTCGGGATGCGGTGCTGAGAAAAGTAAAATTTCCAGGCTTTTTCCCCAACCACTCATTTTATATACCACCACCAACCTGTTGCAGCCTTACATCACACAGGAAAACCCACTGGTTCTCAGGGCAGTTAGTAGCGTTGCCACTCCAGCCATTCAGTGGACAATCGAAAACCTTTCCGGGAAAATAGTCTTGTCATCGGTTAGGATATCTCAGGTCACTACTGCTTCTAGGTTGAAGCTGTTCAGTAAATATGTAGGGTCTAAAACCACTTCAAGTTGTAACAGATTATATTATCCTACATTCTAACCTAAGTAAAACAAGCAGTGGTCTGACTTTAGTGTAAAACCATTTTTTAAAAATCCCCCCCCTTTCTTTTTTCCAATTTTCACCCTCTTGTACCGATTGGCTCAGTGGGATATTGTTCAACAGGTGTCAAATGTGTTTTGGTACCTTGCTAAGTGACTTTTATTTATGATTGATCCTTGATAGGATGCTTGTAGGCTATCTTACTGTGGAGGACACCAAGCCCAATCTTGTCCTCACCCTGCGTTGATACCTGCACACTTCAAAAAGGGATTGCTGTTTAGCAATCAGGTATCAGAATCCTGGTTATTTTTCCTCCATAACCCAGGGGTTTCTGTGGTTAGTTACAGTGCTCCTATCACTGCCTCAGCTATGATTAGATCAAATACAGCATCGAACTTGGGGTCTCTCCTGGTCCGCACTGTTCAGCTGTTCACTAAATAAACTCAGTGAACCATCAGGAAGTTTTTTTGCATTTAGAAATAAGCTGGAGGGCAACTGTGGCAAGAATTGTGAAGTGAATAGGCTTAGTTGTTATCAATGAGCAGAATACTGAAGATAAAGACATGCACTAAATGAAAAGGAGACATGGGTGCAGCATTATAGTGGTTTATACAAATGGAAACCGTGACTTGCATCTACCATAATTAGTGGGCGTGAGAACCTGTGGCTATTTTCAGGTGGGGTGTTCCTCGAGGAAGTCGGAGATCCACTGAACCAGCTGAACTATTATGCAGCATTTCTGATAAAACAGGAGACTTAGTGCCCGGTCCGAGGTTTGAAAGGAGTGCTTTATGTGATATCCTTTTGCCTTGGTGGCCTGTGAATGTTCCTAATCACACATTTGACCATCCATTCAATCCCACCATTTACACCTTGTCTGGAGGAAGACAAAAATTTGTTTTAGTCTAACAAAATCTGTAAACTATCAAAAGGACAAAAGTGGGACATATTCAATCAAGGAAGACTTCTCAAGAATCACAACTACAGAAAATTGAGACAAATTTTACACGTATATGTTGTTAATTATTTTATTCAACAAATTTAAAAAAATTAACAGCTAATTTAAGCATATTTCTCCAACTTTTTGTGTTGCCAAAAGTGTTGCAGATACCTGATCATTTTGGGGTACGGGGGAATTGGGGAAGAGAAAATATGCACTGTGGTAAATGTAGTAGACATTTGTTTTATCATTAAGTGCCGCATCAATTCAATGTCTGGTCAGTTCTTCCCAGGATGCTACTAAATTACCATGCCATAGCGTTTTTGTTTTTGTTTGGGCCAAAATGTAACATTCATGAATGAACCCACAATGTCCAATGTTAATGACAACACACCACATGTACTACTACCATATGTCCCCATCTCAGCCTCAATACATTAGGCCAAATACACAGGAATGAACCACATACAAAATACCTTCTCTCTCTTACCCCAACCAGTAATGGATCACATGCTTCCTTTTTTCTCCAAGTTACCATCTGGCAACATGCTCTCTCTCCCACTTTGTCTTTATAAGATCACAAAATAATTACAGAGAAGGCAGGCCATTCGGCCTAGCACAGTTCAGCCATCCAGAAAGGCCCTAAAGACCCCCCCTCTGCAGCATCCAATTGCTTCTCAAACAATTCCAGGTTTTTGCCTACACTACTCTATCCGGAACTTCCTGACATCAGTCCTAAATTTGCTTTTTGCTCATTTGAACCAGCATTCTGTCTTAGTGTTGCAATTCAGTTTAAAGTAATTTTCTGGATTAACCTTTTCTGTCCCATTTACTATCTATATTAAGCCACCACACAGGCACCTCTTATCCTTAGGCTGGAAAGTACAAGTATTTTGATTTATTCATTTTGTTAATTGCAGCTCTGCACTAGTTGAACATAAGGGCCAAAAGTTTCCGCTTTGGGCACAATTGGCAATCTGAGCACAATTTGCCCTCAGAATTGCACTAGTTTTAAGAAGTGTTTTTTCCCCCTCAAGTTGCCATTCAAACTCATTTGCATATTGCTGAACGTAAAATTCGCCACGAACCTGCGCAATTGGGCAGAATTTTAGAACATAATGCTTTCAAAAAAAAGGCATTAAAAAATATTCCTTGGCATATTTGAGGGGGGTAACCTGGTACAGTTTTATTAATACAGCTAAAAATGGGTTTCATAACAAAAAATAAGCACTTTAATCAGTGTCTAGTCCACTACCTGTGAGTAACCCAATTTTAAATAAATGAAAATTACTTTTAAAGAATACAGAACCATTTACTAATTATATTGGTGTACAGTCAGTTTCTTAGTAATTTTTAAAAAATTAAAAGCTTTTAAAACGTGCCTGTTACTGTCTTTATGTCTAAATAAAGCGTAGTTTTAAGAGCCTCCTTAAAGGCCCACAAACACACAGAATTAGTGGAAAATTGCAATGCCAATTAATACGATCTGGGGGCATGGCCAGTTTTGTGGGTGAGGCTGGCTTCTAGTGCGATGTCATTTAAACTAGCGCAAAAGATCCCGGAAACTTAATATGCGCTGAATGTAATTTTCGCTTAAAATTCCAATTTTTGCGCTGGTTTGGCCGGTTTCGGGTGAATTGCGCTGCAAAAACCAGCGCAACCTAGCGGAAAATCTTGCCCAATTAGTGTTAACTCTACAAATCGCCTAGGCTATTTCAACTTTATCCTTAGCTAATTCAACACCATTCATGGAGTACTTGTGTTGCCCATTTCTCCTACCTATTTGCACTACTTTATAGTTGTCTGAAAGAAGAAAGACTTGCATTTATATAGCGCCTTTCACGACCACCGGACGTCCCAAAGCACTTTGCAGCCAATGAAGTACTTTTTGAAGTGTAGTCACTGTTGCAATGTAGGAAACGGGACAGCCAATTTACGCACAGCAAGCTCCCACATACAGCAATGTGATAATGACCAGATAATCTGTTTTTGTGATGTTGATTGAGGGATAAATATTGGCCAGGACATCGTGGATAACTCCCCTGCTCTTCTTCGAAATAGGGCCATGGGATCTTTTACGTTCACTTGAGCGCGCAGATGGGGCCTCGGTTTAATGTCTCATCTGAAAGACGGCACCTCCGACAGTGCAGCACTCCCTCAGTACTGCACTGGAGTGTCAGCCCTAGATTTCGTGCTCAAGTCTCTGGAGTGGGATTAAATTTAATTTGCAATTGTTCTGTACTTGCATATTTAACCAAATTAATTTTGTAATTTTTGAGTTGCCTCCTCTGAAATCACTGCCCCATCTAGTTTGGCATCATCTACAATTTGCATAGAGTTGCTAAATCCAAGTCATTGATGTCAATTAGAAATAGTAGCAATCCAAAACCTATCCGAGGCACCCTGTTCAGTACTTCTCCCCATGTCCCAACATAATTCGAACATGTACCTCTAGTTTCCAACAACAACCCTTGAGTCAATTTCCTATCCACACCCAAGGTTTACCCTGAATCCCCACAACTTTCAGCTTAACGAACAGGCTTTCATGTTGAAATTTGTGACATTTTTTGGAAGTCTAGGTGCAATTTAACATAGTACTTTCCACAGTCCACTTGGGAAATCAAGCAGGATCATTCCCCTATGTATGCATGTTGAATGCTGCTTACTAGGTTATAATGCAGTTAATTCTTAAATTTACTCCCAATAATTAATTCCACTATGCTTCACGAGATTAAAGACCAACAGGCCTATACTTACCGTGTCTGTTTGTCACCCTTTTTAAAACAGTGTGGCACATTAACCTGTTTTCAATCTACTGACATCTCCCAAGTGTTCAGTGACTCACAGTGACCACCTTCCCTCTCAAATGTTTCATAAGAAATAGGAGCAGGAGTAGGCCATTCGAGCCTGCTCCATCATCAATAAGATCATAGCTGATCTTCTACCTCAACTCCACCTTCCTGCACTATCCCCATATTCCTTGGTTCTCTTAGTACCCAAAAACTTATCGATCTCGGTCTTGAATATTCTCAACGACTGAGCATCCACTGCCCTCTGGGGTAGAGAATTCCAAAGATTCACAACCCTTTGAGTGAAGATATTTCTCCTCATCTCAGTCCTAAATGGCTGACCCCTTATTCGGAGACTGTGAACCCTAGTTCTAGACTCCCCAGCCAGGGGAAACATCATGCCAGCATCTACCCTGTCAAACCCTGTAAGAATTTTATATGTTTCAATGAGATCACCTCTCATTCTTCTAAATTCTAGGGAATATAGGCCAAGTCTGCTCAATCTCTCCTCGTAGGATAATCCCCCCATCCCAGGATTCAGTCTGTTGAAACTTCGTTGCACGCCTTCGAAGGCAAGTATATCCTTCCTGAGGTAAGGAGACTAAGATTGTACACAGTACTCCAGGTGTGGTCTCACCAAGGCTCTATATAATTGCAGTAAGACTTTTTTACTCTTATACTCTAATCCTTTTGTAATAAAGGCTAACACACCATTTGCGTACCCAATTGCTTACTGTACCTTCATGTTAACTTTCTATGATTTGCATACAAGGACACCCAGGTCTCTCTGAATACCAACATTGGCCAGTCTCTCACCATTTAAAAAAATTCTTCTCATGTCTAGTTAGTGAGAGTAGGCTTCTGTTCCTTCCTTCTCCAGTTCAGTAATTAATTTGCTGTATGTTCTCTCTGTACCCAGTTCAAACAGTAATATCCTATATATTCTCACTCTCTTTCTCTCCCTTCCCCACCACCCGACCCCTAATCCAACCAGAATTCTGCTATAAATGAAGACAATCATTACTTACCCAGTAAGTGCTGAGCACGGTTGCACCAAGCAGTCTCTCTTCCCTATTTTTGGAGCGCAATCACTAAAAGCTGTTTTAATGTCTCCAACTGAAAGGCAGGTCTAGCAGTCACAGGAAAAGAATGAAGCATTAATGTTAGGCTAAATGGACTCAAACTGCCACAAAGCGAGAAAATGGAGGGTAATCATCACAAACCATGCAAAAAAAATATATAATCTATGCCATATCAATGTCAACTCTACACTAATGAAATAAACAGCAGTTTTGTTTGTAATGCATAAATGCTACTGTTTGGAAAATATTTGATTGTATGCAACAGAGGAATAATTATTTTCATTAGAAACATTGACATTTTAACAAAGACTGAGCTTTACACAGGTTTCTTTAAATTGGTCACAGTGCATGAGATATTAAAAGCCAGCTCACTCTCAAGAATACTGCAGCTCAATTTTGATATATCTATTTGAACATTTATTTGGTTTGTCTGAAACCCAGTGTCAGAGGGAGGGGCCAAACCATTTAATTCAAACGCAAACATTCTATGCAATTTATTCAAATAGACAGTGATGTCGGAAGGTATTTATTGGCTTGTCTACCTGAACACTTCCTTTCCCCTCTAATGAAGAATGAAATGATGCCCAGTGAGTAGCACTAAGCTATACAGACCAGAGTGCTCAGTTAGCTGATGTTAGCCAGGGCAGCATTTGTGCACGACAATCAGTGTTGGTGGCCATAGGCTAGGGGTGGTGGGGGGAAAATAAAACTGTGCCAAGTGTTGCTGTTCCTGATAGTTATCTAGTGATCTCTGTTGAACAGTAGTGTGCAAACATAAGGCAAAAATCAGGCTTTGATGCCCTCAATGATTGAATGGCCTACTGACGCTCACTGTCTAGCCTCACACTGGAAGAATGGCTACTTGGGCGAGAAGTCAGAGCTGTCAATGCCCTTGGAACAGTACTTCAGCAAAAGTGAGTACCTTGATGAGACAAGAAAATTGGAAAACAAAATGAAGACTGATAATTAAGTTACACATAACTTCCCTTCATGAAGAATAGTCATTAGCATAAAGGGATAATGGAATTCTTGGTTCCCATGGAACGACTCCCCAAACCTCTCTGCAAAGACAGGCCAAGAGGGGTCTCTAATGGTCTGCAAGCTATGTTGCATGTTTTAAGACAAACTTTATCACCTAGGAAAATTGCATAGCATAAGAAAACTAAAGGAGGAAAAAGGGATGAAAATGACAACAAAAGATTACCTCAATATCCTGTTTGTTAGCCAATACCAACAATGGAACCCCTTCAAGTACTTCACTAGTGATCATTTTTTCTGAGGATGGAAAAGGTTTACTAGTGTAATTAAACACCTCAGGCATATTTACAGTATCTTAAGAACTGGTATTTATATAGAGCCACAGCATGTACTTAGGACATTTCAAAGTGCTTCAAATCATTACTGGAGCAATTAGAAAACGAATAACAAACTACCATTAGGAATGAGTCACTACACACATGCACAGCATTTTGTTTAAGCCACCAGACCCCTCCGCCCCACCCCCCGGACTGGGTGGTGCATCAGCCTGTAATGGCAGGATGAGAAAAAATTCCCTCTATTTGTTGCAAAGGTTCTATGTGAAACCAGTTTGTCAAGACTCAAAATTGCCCACTATTTATAATAATTAGCAACCTTGCAAGGAGAGCTATAGATGTCACATAGATGCAGAGGTTAAGGGAGAGTATAAGAAATGCACCATCCTACATCTAGTCCATGCTTCAGCTAACCTACATGCCTAATGTTGATCCATACAATTCAAAAAAGGAAACATTTTTCACTCCCTAACACTGACTTTTCTCACCTTGATGCGCACTCAGAAAACTATCCTGACTCAAGAACAGAATAGAGCAAGACAGATGGGAGTCAAAATCCTGAATGAGTGATTTTCAAACAACACTGCACGTTACACTAATTCTCAAGATCTGCCGAATGTCTTCAAACATGTACACTATATATGAATGGAAATATAGAAGAGGCTTTAAAATTACATTATTTTCACTTGCTTGCAAATCAGTAATATTTAACAATACTTCTTGTCTTTTTGCATTATACGTACCAAAGGCTATTTTTGATTCAGACAATCTCTCTTCGTCAGTTGAATCAATTACATATATTACACCATGGGATTCTGCATAATACTAAAAAGAAAGAGAGAAGTTCAAAAACTGTAGAGTTTAAAGACAGCATACAGATAGAGTATAATTGGTTTTGTAGCTACTGTAATGAATCCCCTGTGGCATTGCTTAAAGGATGTTATTTTATGCTATGCAATGTACAACATATTACCAAGACCACTGCTTTACAATGTTTGTATACATCAAATTCTGTTTTAGATTACAGAGTATTATAGAGTGTCAGTGATATTTTCAGGCTCAAATGCTATGATTGTGTGTGGAAAATGTAAATCAATGCATTTGATTACTATTAAGTTACTTTAACTATGTAGTTAAAAATCTGTGATTAAAATGAATAATCCAGGAAATAGAAAATGATAGCAGGGAAGATATTCACGTTCCAAGTAAGTTGGAGGTAAGTTGATGGAAGTACTTGTAGCAGCAATAGGGAGTTGGTAGATTGTAGGAGCTGATATTGTTGGGAGAGGAGTCATGGGGTATGGGAGCACAGAGGGGGAATAGAAGGGTCTGAGAGAACCAGAAGTGGGGTTGTGGGTGCCACTGACAAAAACCGCAGTAATGGAGGTTCCCACAGGGTGGATCAACAGTGGGGCATGGGTCCTCCGCATAGCAGCACAAGGTGTTGGGGAGGAAAGGTGCAACTGGGGTGGAAAGGTACAGCTGGGGCGAGGGGTGGAATTTCCTAAGAGTTTTCCTAAAGCAGGGACTTAAGGATTCCTGTATTAGTTAAAATACAGGCAAATATTTTAAATAGTAAAGACTTCCGCAGGTCACAGCCTTTTACGAAATCTCCCCCCACTGTCCCCGTCACTACTGTGACCGGACTCCAAACTGTCCGAGGACAAATGGCATGGCGGTGGAGGAATTTCTTAAAAGGGTTTCCCCAGCAGTCACCAGGGTCCAGTATTATTTAAAATATATACTACTGAGTACTTACTTAAAATAATTATTTCCCCAACGCTGGGGAAATCCTTTCAACAAATGCCCCCACCCCTCCGTGACCAGAAATGACTCGTGCCTCAAGTCCCTTTGTTGCCATCCCCAAGGACTAATTGCTTGAAGACCACTGCAGAATTTGAAGCTGGTTCCCAGCAAGGGACAAGAACATAAATTCCAGCACTCCAGGAAGGAGGGTCTCTGGGCTGGAGGCTAGGTTAAGGTCACTTGGTGGTGGGGATGGGCGATCTGACAGTGTCTGAATCTCATGGTCGAGTCTGGCGGCGCCAGGGTGGGGGAAGAATGTAGGCGGCATCACGTGACTATTTTACTACCTCCAATGAGGTAGGTGGCATTGTGGAGAATGGCACTGCCCATCTTGGAGACGCTGGGAGTTCTCAGGTAAGGAACAGGATCACGAATTCAAATCAGTGGTGAGCAAAATGTTACTCACCTCCAGAGAACAAAAGAAAAGAATGCTCTCCGAACTGGACTCCCCGCTTCCACCTTCCCTAACCCCAGCAAAACCCCACACTTCCATTATCTGTCATTGCCAGGCTCCACTAATTCCCCATACCTCTAAGAATTAACCTTGAGATCTTTACCTTATCAATACCTTTATGGCCTCACCATACCCTATCTCGGTGATATCCTTCAGCCTTATGTTCCATTCACATCTTTCGCTCCTCTGACATTGGTCTATTCCTTGTTCTCCATTCTCTTTACTCCAGGGCTACTCTTTCAGACACGTTGCCCTTTGGAACTCCCTCAGTCTTACCTAGTCCTCCCTTACTACTTTCAAAAGCCTAAAGACTTCCTTTGAAATCACCCTCAGTCCTGCACCCAACTCTGTTCTATCTATTCTTTCCATCCTGCTCAGTTCCAATTTGTTTTGTAACAATTTGTAAAGCTCCAAGATACTTGTCTGTAGTGCGGGGCGCTTTATAAATACATCATCTTGTTGTTGAGTTTGTTGCAAGATGACAGTTGCCAATGGGAGATTGGAACAGAATAAATCCTTTGGGCCAGATTTGGTAATCCAACCAAGACAGGCAGGTCTGCATGATTGATCTGCCAACCTAGTTCATTTATGGGGTCTAGAGCAGTAGACCCATCATAGTAGGTTGCAATTCTTCTCATTTGACTCCAGATAATGCTACAAACCAATGAACTGATGGATAGGGTGGTCCAAGCTGAACATGCAATAGGAGGCTTATTAACATTATATTCATGATAAATTACATGAACTTGGGTACTCAAACTACACAGGAAGAATAAGGAGGCCACATACTCTTTGGAAGATAAGAGTGTAAATGGGGTAGAGGAGCAAAGAGATCTAGGGGTACAGATACACAAATCACCAAAAGTAGCAACACAACTTAATAAGGCCATTAACAAAAGCAAACCAAGCACTGAGGGATAGAATTGAGAGAGAAGTTATGTTAAACTGATATCGAACCTTGGTTCGACTGCACTTGGAGAACTCTGCACAGCTCTGGTCCCCATCTGATAAAAAGGATATAGAGGCACTGGAGAAGGTGCAAAAAAGATTTGCAAGGATGATATCAGAACTGAGAGGTTATACCCATCAGGAAAAATTGAACAGGCTGGGGCCCTTTTCTCTAGAAAAGAGAAGGCTGAGGGGTGACCTGATGGAGGATTTTAAGATTATGAAAGGGTTTGATAGGGTAGACGCAGAGATAATGATTCCACCTGTGTGAGAGTCCAGAACCTGGGGCCATAAATGTAAGATAGTCACTAATAAATCTAATAGGGAATTCAGGAGAAACCTCTTTACCCAGGTTAGAATGTGTAACTCGCTACCACAAGTAGTAGTTGAGGCAAATAGTATAGATGCATTTAAGAGGAAGCTAGATAAACACATGAAGGAGAGGGGAATAGAAGGATATGCTGATAGTGTTAGATGAAGTAAGGTGGAAGGAGCCCCGTGTGGAGTATAAACACTGGCATGGACCTGTTGGGTCGGATGGCCTTTTTATGTGCTGTACATTCTATGTAATTCTCTCTGCTTAGGTAGGGGTGGGTGTAACCCTACAGGAAGAAGATATATACTCCAAGTATATGCAAACTCTACTTTAGTGGATTTCTCAGTAACATTTAGAGACTTCTCAGTAAGGTGATGGGTTTCTGTATACCAGACAGCCAGCCAACTAAAATAAAATTGCTTTATTGGTCACAGCAGACAGAAAGTGTCCTCTGAAAAATACTCATCATGCAGTAATCTGATATAATTTAGTAGGGATCAAAGGCAAGCTTGTTGTGCAGTACAATCCTCGTTTCATCTGAAGTCCTGATAACAAAAGGGACAGAATTTCAGCTCATTAGCCCTACAGGAGAGAAAAAAAATCCATACACTATTCCTTCCTGAAAATACTATGTACAAACCCATTGCTAAAGTAGATATAAATACGCTATGAATAGTACTGTTTAATACTCTACAACCACAGAGAAAGCAATTTAAAATGTTTTTTCTAACCATGTTTCCAAGTTCAAATCTCAGGTCTCGGCAGAGTTAGCGGATTTCAGCCATGGCAGCATGTGGGTGCAATTAGCGTGTGCTCCTAGGTTAGGAAATGGGGGAGAACGACCAACCAGGGTTCTCACATCTGATTGCTATCCTGTGATCATTGTTGGAAAATGTATGCATGGATTTTGGCCAAGAACAGGATTAGACATCTTTTACGCCCTTTATATCAAAGAATCATCAAATATTCACTGTCCAAGCTTGAACAGGATCACTGTACAACTTCAAACTTAATACACTTCTGAACTTACCTTTAAGCTTAAACTCGTATTTTAGAGATTAGAAATTTCAAATTACTGAGGGAAAAACGGTACCTGAAAATATTTTCAGAAACCATTTTGAGCGATTTGTGGGAATCCCCGAGTTAGATTGCAGTCTCAAGGCAATGTCCTCGAACCATAAAATAGCAATTACTGAAAGTCACAGTGTGGCATCTTTTAACATTGAAAATACCTACCACAGCACAATCTACAGGAGGAACTATTACCTGTTTTCAATGAAACGCATACTCCATGTACCAAATTTTATATGTAACTAGTCAATCTCCCACAACATTGCACACAGAAAGTCAGAGAATATGGTCTCTCTTATCTGTCCCTGTCTTCACATTGCTGTTTCTTTCTATCTGCCCTCTTCTGCTTCTCTCCCATTTTTTTTCTCTTTTCTTCTGTCATTTCAGATTGGAGGTGGTGAGTGGCAATGTGGAGAAAGAGCCACCAACAGCTGCAGGCTATATTCGAGCTGGAGTTAATGTGAAAACGTGATCCTCGATGCTTCCATTCCCATCCCCTCCCTCAATCTCTTGTGCTTCTCCCAACCCATTAACCCATCGCGTCCCCTACCCATTCACATTCCCCTTCCCACCACATCTTCCCTTTTGAACTACCCAGTCAACTTCTGTATCCTCTCTCCCCTTTACCCCACTATCACTGACCTCCCCGCTAACCTTCCATGCATCCCCTCCTTCTCCATCCTCCCAAGTGGCGAGAGGTCAGAGGGCCGCTCGTCCTGTTTCTCTCCTTTGCTCCCTACCGCCCTCTCTTCGTGCTCCCTACCGCCCTCAAAAAAGCTTGGCTTTCTTTCAAAATTCAACCTAGTTCTAGGTCAGATTGCACAATCACAGCGTGATATATTCTCACGATAAAATAGCACTTACTGTGTGTCACCTTGAGAGATATTTTTAACATTGAAAAGGCCAATGAGAGCACTACGAAATACATGAAAATACCCCCTTGTACTGAATGTAACACATCACTCATTGATTTCCTATCTGTAGTACAAAGAGTCACAGTGACTCCTTGTGTTCAAAGCCTGCAACTGCATGAAAACCCAACCAGGTTTGTTTGTGTTACAACTCTCAATATGCTACATAGTATTTGGGCTGTCACGCAATGTTAGGTGGCAGCCACTGTTTCCAATTGCTCCTGCAATGTTACATTTATTGTGTGCCGACCAGTTCAATACCTTTAGAATATTGTGCCCACTCACCATTTTTAATACAATAGCTAGATAGAGAAGATAAATTATAATGTTTCCCACATTTTCTTTTTTGGGTAATGATTCACGCCTTTCTGCCTCTGGCCTGACATTTCTGTGCTTGATCATGACCACAGTGTGCCCTCCTGAAAACCATTTGTTCGCCTCACTCCCAAAGCTGTTTTTCTTCAAAAAAAGATAGTTTGTATGGATATTAGTTGGTGGATTGGCGATCTGCTGCCCCAGCCCGATGTTTCTCATCTTGTAGTGTCTGATGGAGCCCCATATGGTCCAACTCGCTGACTGCATCAGTCCTGATTCAGAAGTGTTTCCATTAAAAAGAAATGTACAAATTTAGCTGTTTGGGGACAAAATGGGGCCAAGGAATTCCGACAGCAGGCTGCAGATCCAAGCCTTTCTGAGCGTGACTACAATCTTCAGGATGGCACCTTGGAACGGGTCAATTTGCGGTAATTACATTTTTAACTAGATCTCCTGTGACGTTGATCGTGGTGAGTCAGAGGTTTTATAATAGGGGTACTATGTGTAGTGGTATGCCCAGGGACACTGCTTTATCAGCAGTGGAGTAGCCCTAGAATCTGGTAGTACAGTAATCCCTCCCCAACCGCGGGGGAATACGTCCCTGAAAACCCCCGTGGTTGGTAAAACTTGGGTTGGCAAATATAAGACCTTATGGGAAAAATGGGGTTAGGGGGAACGCGGCCGCATTTACATTCGTCAGAGCCTAAGTAAGTTGCTTTATTTTAAATAACACAATAAAAAAGATCAATTGAGGGGGGTGAATGCGGAGAAGCGACATCGTGGCTGGTTGATGCAAATGGGTCATCAACTGGGCGGATTCTTAAAGAATTCTGCGATGGATGGTTGACACATTTTTTTCTGAATATCTTTCTGGACCTGCTTGTATGGTCTCATTAAATCCTCCAAACCTTGCTTGAATTTTAAACTACGCTCCAAGAATGGGTCAATCTCCATAAAGAAGTCTGAGAGATTAGTAGCAAGGAGCATTGCCTTGCTAAGGCTGGCACTTATCTTCGACTTCTCCATCATATCCTCGTCTTTGTCCTCTGCCTCACTAGAATGCTGTATCAGCTCATCAAGGTCCTCCTCCGTCAACTCCTCGCTGCGCGACTCAAGGAGCTCCTCGACGTCATCAGGCTGCACGTTGGCCAGCCCCTCACCTCCCAAACGTCGCGCAACCTTCACAATGCGCTGAACTTCAGCATCAACTGTAGGGAAGCCTCGGAAGCGCGCATGAATGGAGTCTCGTGTTTGGAAGCGCGGCCTGTGAATCTTGAAAATTTAAAACCACGTATACACAAAATTCACTGCCGCGGTTGGCAAAATTTGTCGCAGAGAGGAAACCGTGTATACTTAAAATCCATGTATGGCAAAACCGCAGTTGGGGCGGGATTCCTGCACTGGGATTGGGGTCTCAAAGTCTAATAGTACTCCCAGGAATGCTGGAGAGAGACTTTCTAGCAACTCTGGGGCAGGTAATGGGATTGCTGGGGGACAGATCCTGGTCTCAAGGTGAGGGGTGGGATTAGGGAGCACTGGGAAAGCAGTCTTGGAGTTCAGGAGCACGGCGAGGAGGGTCACAAGATCTAGTAGATGGGGAGGAAGAAGTGAGGTCCAACAGGAGAAGGTTTTTGAGCATTAGGGGTTTCTGCGATTTGGCTGCATGAAACGGGGGGGGGGGGGGTGGGGGGGAAAGGAAGAAGGGAGAAGAGAAAGAGGAGGGTCCAACATCTCTGTAGGTGAGGGGGGCCAACGAGAATGGGGCATAAACTGATGTTGGCCCCTTTTCAACAACCAGGCTCCGATCCCTGTGTCAAGTACCTCCATCACCACTTTTCCCATTGTCAGACATGATGCTCTTGTCTTCCAAGAATTTAAGTGCAAATTTTCTGCTTGTCAAAATTAACGGACAGAAAAATCATAGGTTGGGGTCAGGTGAGCAATTACCTGATAGTGCACTCCTGGCACACACCAAGGGTGCATATGAGTGAATTTGCCAGCTTAAACTGTCTTCAATGAATACAAGTTTTTATAAACAAATAAAAATTGCCTCAAATTTTTTATTTAAAAATAAAATTAGTCTGAAAATTGGATCAAGAGAGACTTTGTAAACTGAATATATACATCCAAAAATGATTTTCAATATGCTTTCTTTTCTAACCAGCAACACTGGCTCCACATCCCATCAAATCTTGTTGCTTAGGGTTAAACAAAGCCAAGGAAACTTCTGGATTACCAATTACTGCCCCTCCCTCAACCGATGAATTAGCACTCTTCCACGTTGAACACGACTTGGAGGAACTACTGAAGGAAGCAAAGGCATAGAGTGTACTCTGCGTGGGGGACTTCAATGTCCACCAAGAGTAGCTCAGTGCTACCACCATTGACAGAGCTGCCTGACCGGGCATCAGGTGAGAAGGAACCAATACAGGGGAGTGACCTACTTGCTCTCGTCCTCATCAACCTATCTACTGCAGACACATCTATCCACAAGGCACTGGCAGGAGTGACCACTGCAGACAAAATAGGCCCCTCACTGCAGACACCCTCCATCGTGTTGTGTGACACTACCGCTGTGCAAGATAGGCTAAGGACAGATTTGGCAGCCCAAAATTGGACATCCATGAGGTGCTGTGGACCATTTTCCATATTTTCGCATAGATGCCAGTGTCATACCTACACTGGAATAGCTTGGCTCTGGGGGGGGGGGGGGGGGGTGGGGAGGGCAGCTAGTTCTGGTGCACAGGTCCTCAGCACTACTGCCAGGATGTTGTCAGAGCCTATAGCTATTACTATGTCCAATGCACTTAGTCACTGTCTTAATGGTGAACCAAATTGGCTAGAGACACTGGCTTTCATGAAGGTTAGGACCTTGGGAAAGGGCTAAGTTTATCACTTAGCACTTTTTGCTGAAGGCAAACACTTCAGCCTAGTCTCTTGCAGTCAAGTGCTGGGCTCCACCACAGTTGAGGATGGAGATGCTCATGGAGCCTCCTCCTTCCATTAATTGCCCACCACCATTTTCGATTGGATGTAGTAGGTCTACAGAACTTTGCTCTGATCCTTTAGTTGTGGGACCGCTTTGTCTTCACAAAGATATTGGCTGAAAGATATGACCAAGTACGACTATGTCAAACTATTGCTTGACTAGTCTGTGGGACAACTCCCCCAACTTGGGCAAGCAAGAATAATTTTGCAGGGCAGATGGGCTGGGATTGCCCGAGTCCTGTCCTGATCCAATACTCAGGTTGTTGCCAATAGGTATGTCTGATATCTCTCATTCAGTTTTTTGTAGCGATTGTTTTACAACTGAGTGGCTAGTTAGGTCACTTCAGAAGGCATTAAGAGTCTGGGACTGGAGTCATGTGTAGGCAGACTGGGTAAGAGTGATAGGTCCCTTCCCTGAAGGACAAGAGTGAA
Organism: Somniosus microcephalus; assembly: GCF_052327205.1. Lineage (NCBI taxonomy): Eukaryota > Metazoa > Chordata > Chondrichthyes > Squaliformes > Somniosidae > Somniosus > Somniosus microcephalus. The sequence continues at coordinate 150,579,516 of NC_140999.1, forward strand.
CCAGTTGGGTTTTTATGACACTTGAGCAGCTTTCGTGGCCATTTTTCTGATTTATTGAACACAATTAGAACTTATGCCCTCTGTATTATTAGTCCAGTACCATAAACATTAGGCCACTGTACTCCTCTAGTAATACAGCAGCTGTAATGAGCATTCTGATTATTCTTATCACGTAGACATGTATACTAACGGAGAATATCAGACAATACTGTTTTCATTTAAAGACCATTACATTAGTCAGCACAAGGACATTCATTCATTTATCTATGTCTATGTTTTCTATGTTTCCTCCGCCTTCCCCCCTTGCCTCATTGTCGAGGCTTGATTTGCACCCAGGCTTTTTACTGGACAATTATAATTCACTGTGCTACCAAGCTGCTCTCCTCGCACCAAACAAATACATATCTTTGACTTTTTTGGCTTACAATTGTTGCAGCACACCTCTATAACCCAGCTAACCCCTCCAGATCAACTGGAATGACAGGCTCAATAAATGGACTATTCTCTGGGAAAAGTACCTTCTAGTATCTAATCTAATTATGCCTTTAAATAACTTGCAGGAGCGACCCCATGTCCTCCCCAAAGTAATCAATTGGTCTATACAAACATAATCTAGTCCCTTCAATATCTTATAAACCTTGATCAAATCACTCCAAAGTCTACACTTTACTAAAGTATAGAGTCCCAGCGGTCTGCACAGAGCGGGATTAAATGGAGTGTACATAAACAGAGGCCTAGAAATTCAGTGGCCTGCGCCACCAGTTTGCGCCCAAAGAGGGCTTTTGCGCCACTGTGCAAACCTACCGCGATATTTAGCGGGGTGCTAATGGCGGCGTTAGCCAGTAGCGCTGCGCCGCCACCGATGAAGTCATCGGTGTGCGCAGCGCCCCGCTGGCCATATTTGGTTGCTGCCGCCTCCCCCGCGCCGGCCGCAAACAGCGACCGGTACACGGGGCCTACCTGTGCCGGTAGTGGGGCGAGTTAAGGTGGCGGTGCGGCCGGCCGCTTTTTCGGCGGCCGCCTGCCCGCACCTCCGTCCCCGGCCTCCTACACCACCCCCCCCCCCCCCCGCGGCATTGCCGGCTGTTTCCAGAGAGCCCGGCACTTCTCCTTGGTGCCGGGCTCATTTGCCGGCACTCGCGAGCGGGGATCGCGCTGTTGCAGGCACCTCCCCCTTAAGAGTGAGAGGAAGGCCTGCAGTACCGCAGGCTGCCGTGCCGCAGTGGCTGGCGCTGCGGCACTTTGCACGCCGATATTCAGTTTCAGCGCCCCAAGCGGGGCGCCGAAACCCTTGTTTAGCGGCCGGCTTCCACTTGGGGCGCTGAAACTGAATTTCCCGCTGGCGCAAGTGGCTCCGCGCGCAGCGGTAATTCCGGCGCCCAGGCGAGCTGGGCGCCCCTAACTGAATTTCTAGGCCAGAGTGTTTTATTTGGGAATTTGGAAAGAGTGGGAAGGAGTTGCTGCTTTTTGCCTACACTACTTCTAGTGCTTTGTGTTACAGGTAGATATTTAATTTCAGTACCCATAACTTAATCTAGATCAAGTAAGTCGTCAAGAAACTACACTGTAAACAAAGTCACCTAAATACAAATTTAATTAAATAAAACAAGGTCATATAGGGATGGCAGTGCAGATGATGTGCTGCAACTCCAGCATGTGGGAGTTTGTGGAGAGCATCGTGATCCCGGACAACCATGTTTGCAGTAAGTGTCTGCATCTTGATGAACTTCAGCTCAGAGCTGTTGAGCTGGAGTCCGAGGTGCAGACATTGCGGGGCATCAGGGATGGGGAGAGTTACCTGGACACTTTGATCCAGGAGGCAGTCACACCCCTTAGGTTAGGTAGTGGTACAGGTCTGGTTAGTGGTCAGGAACAGGAGGGTGTGACTGCAACTCAGGCAGGTAAGGGGACCCCAGGTGCAGTGCTGGAGGAGCCTCAGCCTTTGCCCTTGTCCAACAGGTATGAGGCTCTTGCTGTGTGATGGATGAGCAAGCTGACCATGGCGCAGGAGGCAATACAAGTGGGGGGGCGTGAAAGGGAATGTAGTTGTGGTAGGGGACAGTATATTCAGGGGGATAGATACTGTTCTCTGCAGCCACGACCGAGAGTTCCGAAGGTTGTGTTGCCTGCCTGGTGCCAGGGTTAAAGACATCTCCTTGTGGCTGGAGAAGAACTTGGGAGTGAAACGGGGAGAATCCAGTTGTCGTGGTCCACGTAGGAACCAACAACATAGGTAGAACTAGGAATGAGGTTCTGCTAAGGAAATTTGAGGAGCTAGGATCCAAATGCAAAAGCAGAACCTCAAAAGGTAATCATCTCTGGATTGTTACCTGAGCCACGCGCAAATTGGCATAGGGACAAACAGATTAGAGGTTTAAATGCGTGGCTCAAAGAGTGGTGTGGGAGGAAGGGGTTTCAGTTCATGGGGCACTGGTACCAGTACTGAGGAAAGAGGGAGCTGTTCCGTTGGGACGGGCTCCACTTAAACTGGACTGGGAGCAGTGTCCTGGCGAACTGAATAACTAGGGCAGTAGACAGGGCTTTAAACTAATGAAAGGGGGGTAGGATTCAGGAGAGTAAATTTAAAAGCAGCGAGAGAAATGTCAAGGCTCTAGTGCAGAGTAGAGTTTTGGGTAAGAATAAGCCGAGTGGGTCAGGACGGGACAGAGAGAGTAACAAAGGTAATAAGGCATCAGTAACTAATGTGGAAAAATAGAAATAAGTCAAAGTTAAAGGCACTATATCTGAATGCACGAAGCATTCACAACAAAATAGATGAATTAATAGGGCCGATAGAAATGAACAGGTTTGAACTAATAGCCATTACAGAGACATGGTTGCAAAGTGGCCAAGGTTGGGAACTAAATATTCCAGGACACTTAACTTTTAGAAGATGTAGGCAAAAATGGAAAAGGAGGAGGGGTAGCCCTGATAATAAAATGATGGGATAAAGACAGTAGAGAGAAAGGATCTTAGCTCTGAAAATCAAGTAGTAGAATCAGTTTGGGTGGAGCTAAGAAACTGCAAGGGGCAGAAAACATTGGTGGGAGTTGTTTATAGGCCCCCAAACAGTAGTTGTAATGTAGGGCATAGTATAAATCAGGAAATTAGAGGAGCATGTAACAAAGGTAATACAATAATCATGGGGGACTTTAATCTACATATAGACTGGGCAAACCAAATTTGCAGTAATAGTGTAGAGGATGAATTCATGGAATGTATGCAAGATAGTTTTCTAGATCAGTATGTTGAAGAACCAATTAGGGAACAGGCTATTTTAGATCTAGTATTGTGCAATGAGAAAGGGTTAATTAATAACCTTGTAGTAAAGGGGTCTTTAGGGAAGAGTGACCATAATATGATAGAATTTTATATTGAGTTTGAAAGTGATTTATTAAATCCAAAACTAGGGTCTTAAATCTAAAAGTAAACTACATAGGTATGAGGGGTGAGTTAGCTAAGGTAGATTGGAAAACTACATTAAAAGGCATGATGGTAGACAAGCAATGGCTAGCATTTAAAGAATTAATACATAATTTACAACAAATATACATTCCTTTAAGGCACAAAAATCCCCACAGGAAAAGTGGTCCAACCATAGATTCTAGAACGGTTCCCGCAGATTGGAAGGTAGCAAATGTAACCTCACTATTTCAGAAAAGGAGAAAACGGGGAACTACAGACCAGTTAGCCTGACATCAGTAGTAGAGAAAATGCTCGAATCTATTATTAAGGACATGGTAACAGGACACTTAGAAAATAATAATAGGATTGAGCGGAGTCAACATGGATTTATGAAAGGGAAATTGTGTTTAACAAATCGGTTATGAGTTTTTTGAGGTTGTAACTAGCAGAATAGATAAGGGGGAAACCAGTGGATGTGGTGTATTTGAATTTTCAGAAGGCATTCGATAAGGTGCCACACAAGAGGCTATTAAACAAAATTAGGGCTCATGGGATTGGGGGTAATATACTAACATGGATTGAGGGTTGGTTAACGGACAGGAAACAGAGAGTAGGAATAAACAGGTCATTTTCGGGTTGGCAGGCTGTAACTAGTGGGGTACCGCAAGGATCAGTGCTTGGGCCTCAGCTATTCACAATCTATATCAATGATTTGGATGAGGGGACCAAATGTAATATATCCAAGTTTGCTGATGATACAAAGCTGGGTGGGAATGTAAGTTGCGAGGAGGATGCAAAGAGGCTTTAAGGGGATATAGACAGGCTAAGTGAGTGGGCAAAAACATGGCAAATGGAATATAACGTGGAGAAATGTGAAGTTATCAAATTTGGTAGGAAAAATAGAAAAGCAGAGTGTTTTTTAAATGGTGAGAGATTGGGAAATATTGGTATTCAGAGGGACCTGGGTGTCCTTGTACACAAATCACTGAAAGTTAACATGCAGGTAGAGCAAGCAATTAGGAAAGCAAATGGTATGTTGACCTTTATTGCAAGAGGATTTGAGTATAAGAGTAAAGACATCTTACTGCAATTATATAGGGCCTTGGTGAGACCACACCTGGAGTATTGTGTACAGTTTTGGTCTCCTTACCAAAGGAAGGATATACAGGAAACTCTCTTTTAACTGGCACCTAAATAACCGGAAATCTCTCTTACCTGAACCTACTCCTGAATTTTGCCGGTTAAGTTTTATTTTATATTAGTGGCCGTGTAACCGGGGCTCCTGCACCTGTGGCTGTGTACGGGGCTCTCGTACCTTGGTAAGTATACCTCTCTGTAATCCGGACTTTTTGATCAACCAGCACCACGCCAGTCCTGGATAAAAAAGTTTCCTGTACTTGCCATAGAGGGCGTGCAACAAAGGTTCACCAGGCTGGTTCCTGGAATTGGGTGGTTGGCGGGCGGGGGGGGGGGGGGGGGGGGATTGTCCTTTGAGGAGAGATTGAGTAGACTAGGCCTATGTTCTCTAGAGTTTAGAAGAATGAGAGGTGATCTCATTGAAACATACAAGATTCTTACAGGGCTTGACAGGGTAGATGCAGGGAGGATGTTTCCCCTGGCTGGGGTGTCTAGAACCAGGAGTCACAGTCTCAGAATAAGGGGTCAGCCATTTAGGACTGAGATGAGGAAACATTTCTTCATTCAGAAGGTGGTGAATCTTTGGAATTCTCTACCCGAGGGGGCTGTGGAGGCTCAGTCATTGAGTATATTCAAGACAGAGATCGATAGATTATTGAATCTAGCTGAAGCTGTTGCTTAGCTACAGAGACGCGTGCAAGCTACGCCGACTGTTTTGAAGCTGTTGCTAAGCAACAGGTTTTGTTGCTTCACACGGAGCTCAGAAGCTCCGTATGTTTTAACATTAGCGCTGGTTTCTCCGGCAGTTTTGATGGAACGGCAACAGCTCGGTCCCGTCAGTGCCGGATACCAGCAAGTTTCCTGTATTAAGGGAATCAAGGAATATGGGGATAGTGCAGTAAAGTGGAGATGAGGTAGAAGATCAGCCATGATCTTATTGAATGGCAGAGCAGGCTCAAAGGGCCAAATGGCCTACTCCTGCTCCTATTTCTTATGTTCTTGAGCCTATCTGGGTAACCAAGGTGCTTTAAACTAGGAATGAATCTTGTGGTCCTCTTCTGCACCCTTTCCAAAGCCTCAATATATTGCATGCAAGGAGACCAGAAATGAACAAGTATTCTAATTGAGGTCTTGTTCAAGAACAAAGTGATGTGCTGTTTTTATAGTGAATTACATTGTCAGAGAGTCTACAGCACAGAAACAGGCCATTCGGCCCAACTGATCTATGCCAGCATTTATGCTCCACACAAGCCTCCTCCCTCCCTTCTTCATCTAACCCTATCAGCATATCCTTCCATTCCTTTCTTCCTCATGTGCTTATCAAGCTTCCCCTTAAATGGATCTAAGCTCGTCGCCTCAACTATGTGGTAGCAAGTTCCACTTTCTAACCACTGAGTAAAGAATGTTCTCCTGAATTCCCTATTGGATTTATTAGTGACTATCTTATATTGATTCTTCTAGTTTTGAATACCCCCCACAAGTAAAAACATATCTATGTCTACCCTATCAAACCCTTTCATAATCTTAAAAACCTCTATCAGGCACCCCTCAGCCTTCGCTTTTATAGCGAAAAGTGCCACAACCTGTTTAGCCTTTCCTGTTAAGTATATCCTCTCAGTTCATCCTTGTGAATCTTTTTTGCACTTTCTCCAGTGCCTCTACATCCCTCATCCATGCCTTTGTTACCTCTAGGTTTGACTATTCCAATGCAATCTTGGCTGACCGCCCACGTTCTACCCTATGTAAACTTGAGGTCAGTCAACTCTGCTGCCCATGTCCTAACTTGCACCAAGTCCTGTTCACCCATCACTCCTGTGCTCGCTGACCTACATTGGCTCCCGGTTAAGCAACGCCTTGATTTTAAAATTCTCATCCTTGTTTTGAAATCCCTCCATGGCCTCGCCCCTCCCTATCTCTGTAATCTCCTCCAGCCCCCCACCCCTAACCAAGATATCTACGCTCCTCCAATTCTGGCCTCTTGAGCATCCCTGATTTTAATCGCTCAACCATTGGTGGCCGTGCCTTCAGCTGCCAAGGCCTTAAGCTCTGGAATTCCCTCCCTAAACTTCTCCGCCTCTCTACCTCTCTTTCCTCCTTTAAGGCGCCTTAAAATCTATCTTTCATTTGCCGTAATTTCTCCTTGTGGCTTGGTGTCAAATTTTGTTTTATAATGCTCCTGTGAGGCACCACAGTGTGTTTTTCTACGTTAAAGGCGCTATATAAAGACAAGTTGTTGTTAAATATTGTGCACAGTACTCAAAGTGTAGTCTAACCAAGGTTCGATGCAAGTTTAACATAAACTTCTCTCTTTTTCAATTCTATCCCTCCAGAAATAAACCCCAGTGCTTGGTTTGCTTTTTTTTTTTAAATGGCCTCATTAAAACAGATTACAGAGGAGTGGCAACCATTCAAATTCAAAATGGTGGTTCTGGTGTGGAAGGAAGTGTGCAACAATTCTTTTTTAATTGACACACTATTGGTGGTAGAATCACAGTATTAGATTCGTCCACCAATGCGTCACCCTTCAATGGCTTTGTGGGTAATGGCATCATATGGTGTACAAAACATTAGGTCCTGAATTAGCAGATCTCAGCAAGGACAGCTGTAAGGATATTATAATTGGCTCCAGGCAAGTGAATGAAAAGAATGCAGACAAAATTCCTACTCCTGAAGATTCCAGTGGCCCCGGCTAGAATTTTTACTGCATGTGGGTGTTGGATAAAGTTTGATTGCGACAACCTCCACGGTTGGAACCTGCTAACACTCTAGGCTCCTACAAAGAATGGTCACTCATGTGGAGTACTGGATGGCCGATGAAAGTGACTATTCTCCTTATAAATAAATTGTGGTACAGCGATGTGAATATTGTCTGCTTTCTAATAAGTTTATCGATTTTCTAATTCAAACAGAACATTTATTGACAAAATTTTAAATCAACAATACCTTGTCCCATAATGACTGGAGTTCTTCCTGTCCTCCAAGATCCCAGAACATTAGACGTGCTGATCCAACATCAATGGTGCCAACTTCAAAGAACAACAAAATTAAATGCTGACTTTTTAATAAGCAAGTGAGTACTAAAATGAACACTATTGTTGCTGACTACTGCACTTACTGAAAACAGATTTGCAACTGAAATAATTATTATTAGGAAGGACACCAGCACTTTATAAATGACACAATGCATTGCCAATCATCAGGCATCATCAAAACATCACACCAGAACATCTTTTGCCAGTTTTTGGACAATATTGGTCAGCTTACAAATTTCAAAATACATAAATGCACACAAAAGACTTTCACAAATTAGTAACCATCAGGTTTTAACGATTGGGGAAAAGACTTCAAGAGGTGTTAGCTTAAATACTGCAGCAACAACCTAACCTCATGAAAATCACAGAAAAAAGAGTAAATTATCTGCACCTTTTGTTCAGAGTAAAGTCAGCTAAATAGAAGATATGACAGACACCAGAAGTATTCAAAGCTCATTCTGTTAATGGTGTCACTTCAGTTTTTGTAGTAATTAAAATTACATTTTGAATATTTCGAACAGTAAGTGAGCAACTTTAAAGAAACAAGTAACAAACTTTGCCAATAGTTTTCTCTTAAAGCTAGTGACTTCTTTTATCTCCAAGCGTGCCATTTTACACCAGAAACTTCTAAGGATCTCCAGGAAGTTATGGGCTCTGCTCCTTATGGAGAAACTGATTCAGCTTTATTACCTTTTGCTTTTATGAATCTGGTGGATTAATCTTGCGTTAGTAATGTTGAAAACATTTCAGCTGAGAATTGGAGGCAAATGCCAGCAATTCTACCTGAACCCAGTGCAAATTGGCATAGGGTAAATAAGATCAGAGAGATGAACGAGTGGCTCAAAGTGGGAGAAATGGGTTTCGATTCCTGGGGCACTGGCACCAGTACTGGGATAAGTGGGAGCTGTTCCGTTGTTGAACCAAGCTGGGACCAGTGTCCTGGCGAATTGAATAACTAGGGCTGTAGATAGGGCTTTAAACTAAATAGTGGGGGGGGGGATACGCTGAGCTGAAATTTAAAAAGTCAAAGAAAAATGAGAAGGCAAAAGTGCAGGGTAGCGATAGGGGTAATGATAACCAGAGTGTGACAGGAAGGGACAGAGCGTATACACATAAGAGTGCATCAGAAAGAGGGGTCAGAGTAGGGAAAAATGGTAAAAAGACAAAATTAAAAGCTCTATATCTGAATGCATGCAGCATTCGCAACAAGATAGATGAGTTGACAGCACAAATAGAAATAAATGGGTATGATCTGATAGCCATTACAGAGATGTGGTTGCAAGGTGACCAAGGCTGGGAACTGAATATTATGGGGTATTTGTCATTTCGTAAGGATAGGCAGAAAGGAAAAGGAGGTGGTGTAGCTCTGTTAATAAAGGATGAGATCAGTGCAGTAATGAGAAATTATATTAGCCTAGAAGATCAAGACATAGAATCAGTTTGGGTGGAGATAAGAAATACTAAGGGTAAGAAGTCACTGGTGGGAGTGGTCTACAGGCCCCTAAACAGTAGCCACACTGTAGGACAGAGTATAAATCAAGAAATAATAGAGGCTTGTAAAAAATGTACGGTGGCATAGTGGTTAGCATGTTGCCTCACAGCGCCAGGGACCCGGGTTCGAATCCGGCCTCGGGTGACTGTCTGTGTGGAGTTTGCACATTCTCCCTGTGTTTGCGTGGGTTTCCTCCGGGTGCTCCGGTTTCCTCCCACAGTCCAAAGATGTGCGGGTTAGGATGATTGGCTATGATAAATTGACCCTTAGTGTTAGGGGGATTAAATATGTGGAGTTACGGGGATAGGGTGGGATATGTGGTGGTGTAGGGGTTACGGGGATCGGGTGGGATATGTGTCAGTGCAGGCTCGATGGGCCGAAATGGCCTCTATCTGCATTGTGGGGTTTCTGTGATTCTGTGATAATCATGGGCGATTTTAATCTTCATATTGATTGGACAAAGCAAATTGGCAAAGGTAGACTTGAGGAAGAGTTCTTAGCGTGTATTTGGGATGGTTTCTTGGAACAATACGTTGTGGAACCAATCAGGGAGCATACTATTTTAGATCAGGTAATGCGTAATGAGGCTGGATTAATTAATGATCTCAAAGTGAAGCTTGGGGAGATTCTTGGGAAGATTGATCATAGCATGGTAGAATTTCAAATTCAGTTTGAGGGTGAAAAAGCTAGGTCTCAAACTAGTGTCCTGAACTTAAAGGTAATTACAAAGGTATGAAGGCAAACTTGGTTAAAGTGGACTGGGAAAATATATTACAGGGTAAGACTGTAGAAGAGCAGTGGCAAACATTTACGAAGATATTTCATAACTCTCAGCAAAGATATATTCCAGTGAGAAAGAAAGACTCTAAGAGAAGGATGAACCATCTGTGGCTAACTAAGGAAGTAAAGGATAGTGTCAATTTGAAAACAAAAGCATACAATGTTGCGAAGAATAGTGCAAGGCCAGAGAATTGGGAAATTTTTTTAAACCAGCAAAGGACGACCAAAAAAATGATAGAGAAGATAGCTTATGAGAGTAAGCTAGCAAGAAATATAAAAACAAACAGTAATAGCTTCTACAGGTATATAAAAAGGAAGAGAGTAGCTAAAGTAAACATTGGTCCCCTAGAGGATGAGTCTGGGGAATTAATAATGGGAAACAGGGAAATGGCAGAGACTTTGAACAAATATTTTGTATTGGCCTTCACGGTAGAAGACACTAAAAGTATCCCAATAATGGATAATCAAAGGGCTATTGGGGTGAGGGGGAACTTAAACAACCACTATCACTAGAGAGAAAGTACAAGGCAAACTAATGGGACTAAAGGTGGACAAGTCCCCTGGACCCGATGGCCTGCATCCTAGGGTCTTCAAGGAGGTGGCTGCAGAGATAGTGGATGCATTGGTTGTAATCTACCAAAATTCCCTGGATTCTGGAGAGGTCCCAGCGGAATAGAAAACCGCAAATGTAACACCCCTATTTAAGAAAGGAGTGAGACAGAAAGCAGGCAACTATTGACCAGTTAGCCTAACATCTGTCATTAGGAAAATGCTGGAGTCCATCATTAAGGAAGTGGTAGCAGGACATTTAGAAAATCACAATATAGTCAAGCAGAGTCAGCATGATTTTATGAAAGGGAAATCATGTTTGACAAATTTGCTGAGTTCTGAGAGGATGTAACAAGCAGGGTGCATAAAGGGGAACCAATAGATGTCGTGTATTTGGATTTCCAGAAGACATTCGATAAGGTGCCACATAAAATACACAAGATAAGAGCTCATGGGGTTGGGGGTAATATATTAGCATGGATAGAGGATTCGCTAACTAACAGGAAAGAGAGAGTCGGGATAAATGGGTCATTTTCAATTTGGCAAACTGTAACTAGTCTGGTGCAGCAGGGATCAGTGCTAGGGCCTCAACTATTTACAATCTATATTAATGACTTGGATGAAGGGACTGAGTGTAATGTAGCCAAATTTGCTATGATACAAAGACAGGTGGGAAAGCAAATTGTGTGGCAGGTGCAAAAAATCGCCAAAGGGATATAGATAGGCTAAGTGAGTGGGCAAAAATTCGGCAGATGGAGTTTAATGTGGGAAAATGCGAGGTTATCCACTTTGGTAGGAAAAATAAAAAAGCAAATTATTTAAATGGGGAGAGATTACAAAATGCTGAGTTTTAGAGGGATATGGAGGTCCTTGTACATGAATCACAAAAAGTTAGAAACATAGAAGATAGGAGCAGGAGTAGGCCATTCGGCCCCTCGAGCCTGCTCCGCCATTCAATGCGATCATGGCTGATCATCCAAGTTCAGTACCCGGTCCCTGCTTTCTCCCCATAGCCTTTAGCCTTAAGAAATATATCCAACTCCTTCTTGAATATATTTAACTAGCAGGGGGTGCCCGGCGTTGCCAGGGCAATTTTGGGCCGCGCGGTCTCCCTGCCCGTGTCTGTCCCCTGTCTCTCTCCCTCCCTCTCCCCCTCTCCTCTCCTCTCCCTCCCCCCCAATCACTCACCCTCTCTGTCCCTCCCGTCTCCCTGCGTAGCGCGTCAGGCCCGGTGCCGTTGTGATACCGGCAGTGCAAGGCCCAGTGGTTGAGGGCCGGCCGGGATCTCGGGCGGAGACGGACCCGAGCTGAGCTCCCCAGGGGATCGCGAGGTCGATGGCTGGCAGCTGCAGCTCGCCCGCCGCGTGTGTGGGGCCTAGCGCTTGAGGCCCGGCCAGGCTCTCGGGGCGAGACGGACCCGAGCTGAGCTCCCCCGCGGGTGGCGCGGTTGAAGGGCGGCCGCTGCGGATGACCCGCCCGCTGTGTGGAAACTCACCTGCCGCTCCCGGAGTTGCAATGTGGGGGTTTGTTTGGCTGGTGCGGTCCCTGTGGGGATGAAGCAAATGGCGGCGAAGTTTAGGGAGACTCGAGGATTAGGTCCCGCCCGTGGCGCACCGATTGGTCAACCATCAGGTCACTGAACTGTAGGATTGGTCAAGCAGCACGTCACTCAACGCTAATGAGAGGTAGGATTGGTCAACCGGTAATGAGTGGATTTTTGAGGATTTTTGAACGTTTTTTGTATACTGTGCGAACAATTTTTGTCTGACCAAAAAGTAAATACACCTATGAGAGTCCCCTAATGATAAGCTTTCTTTTGATATAACATATGTGTAGGTACGCTCTATAACTTTTGATTGTAAAGACAGAAAGACAGACCGTTTTATATATTATAATATATATATAGATAGTAGAAGATAGATAGATAGATAGAAGATAGATGAATTGGCCTCTACTGCCTTCTGTGGTAGAGAATTCCACAGGTTCACCACTCTCTGGGTGAAGAAATTCCTCCTCATTTCTGTCCTAAAAGGCCTACCCCTTATCCTTAGACTGTGACCCCTGGTTCTGGATTCCCCGACCATCAGGAACATCCTCCCTGCATCTAGTCTGTCCAGTCCTGCCAGAATTTTATAAGTTTCAATGAGATCCTCTCTCATTCTTCTAAACTCCAGCGAGTACAAGCCCAATCGACCCAATCTCTCCTCATACGTCATTCCTGCCATCCCAGGTATCAGCCTGGTGAATCTTCGCTGAACTCCTTCCATGGCAAGAATATCCTTCCTCAGATAAGGTGACCAAAACGGCACACAATACTCAAGATGTGGTCTCACCAAGGCCCTGTACAACTGCAGCAAGACATCCTTGTTCCTGTACTCAAACCCTCTCGCTACGAAGGCCAACATACCATTTGCCTTCTTAACCGCCTGCTGCACCTGCATGCTTACCTTCAGCGACTGGTGCACAAGGACACCCAGGTCTCATTGCACTTCCCCTTCTCCCAATCTATTGCCATTCAGATAATAATCTGCCTTCCTGTTTTTGACACCAAAGTGGATAACCTCACATTTATCCACATTATATTGCATCTGCCATGCTTCTGCCCAATCACCCAACCTGTCCAAATCATCCTGTAGTTTCTCGGCATCCTCCTCACAGCACACACGCCCACCCAGCTTTGTGTCGTCTGCAAATTTGGAGATATTAGATCTAGTTCCCTTGTCTAGATCATTAATATATATTGTGAATAGCTGGGGTCCAAGGACCGATCCCTGCGGTACCCCACTAGTCACTGCCTGCCACTCGGAAAAAGACCAGTTTATTCCAACTCTTTGCTTTCTATCTGCCAACCAGTTCTCTATCCAAGTCAATACCTTGCCCCCAATCCCATGTGCCTTAACTTTACACACTAATCTCTTATGTGGGACCTTATCGAAAGCCTTCTGAAAGTCCAAATACGCCACATCCACTGGTTCTCCCTTATCTATTTTACTAGTTACATCCTCAAAAAATTCCAGTAGATTAGTCAAGCACGATTTACCTTTTGTAAATCCATGTTGACTTTGTCCGATCCTGTCACTGTTTTCCAAGTCCTCTGCTATTACATCTTTTATAATGGACTCTAGCATTTTCCCCACTACCGATGTCAGGCTTACCGGTCTGTAATTCCCCGTTTTCTCGCTACCACCTTTTTTGAATAGCATGCAGGTACAGCAAGTAATTAGGAAGGCAAATGGAATGTTGGCCTTTTTTGCAAAGGGAATGGAGTATAAAAGTAGGGAAGTCCTGTTACAACTGTACAGGGTGTTGGTGAGACCACACCTGGAGTACTGTGTACAGTTTTGCTCTTATTTATGGAAGGATATACTTTCATTGGAGACAGTTCAGAGATGGTTCACGAGGTTGATTCCGGAGATGAAGGGGTTATCTTATGAAGAAAGGTTGAACAGGTTGGCCTATACTCATTAGAGTTTAGAAGAATGAGGGGGGATCTTATTGAAACATAGATTCTGAAGGGGCTTGACAGGGTAGATGCAGAGAGGATTCGTGGGGGAATCTAGAACTAGGGGGCATAATTTCAGAATAAGGGGAAACCCTTTTAAATCGGAAATGAGAAGGAGTTTCTTCTCTCAGAGGGTTGTTAATCTTTGGAATTCTCTTCCCCAGAGAGCTGTGGAAGCTGGGTCATTGAATATATTTAAGGTGGAGATAGACAGATTTTTGAACGATAAGGGAGTCTAGGGTTATGGGGAGTGGGCAGGGAAGTGGAGTTGAGGCCAAGATCAGATCAGCCATGATGTTACTGAATGGTGGAGCAGGCTCGAGGAGCCAAATGACCTACTCCTGCTCCTACGTCTTATATTCTAAGAATTTCTATGCAATCACATGCATGAGGGGACCTTAAAGATCCTGTACACAACTCTACCATTCTTCATACCATTGAATGCATCCCAGCCTTTCAGAGTCAGGTTGGCATATCTTCAGATTCCACCTGGGTTGGGAGATTATGGAAGATAGCCTAAATGAAGAGAATCATGTACAACCTCCACCTCAACTTTGAGACATAGTTCCCTTTCCTTTATTATGTCACAGAGTAGATAATACGGTGGGAGGAGGAATACCCTGGTTTGATGTAGAAATGATTCCCCTTTGGTTATTCCCTTGTCAGGGATGGAAGTTCCCCCCCAGTTTTTACTGCCTTGTGCAAACTTCCCATTCCCTGTGTTTCTTAATTTGCTGAGTGGTTATGTCCTGCCCTTCCCTCTCCCAGGTAGTACGTGGGTTTTGATAGCAGTTGTTTCACTTTTTCCTTGTGATGATAGGACTCGACTCTTCACTTTTTCTTTCAGGTTTTTCCTTCAGTTTCCAATAGCTTTCCTTATACATGCTGTGCTTGGAGTATTTATTCTTCAAGGATGCTCCAGATTGATCCTAGAGATATCTTGATGTTTTGATATTTGTACCTTAACTAATCATTGCTAATTGTTAAAGTCTTAACTGTTTTACAATTTGGGTTTGTCATTGACTTATGATTAGCTTTTTGGAACAGTGTTACTGTTTTATTCCTGCAAAACATGATTTTCATTTGGGGGGGGGGGGGGGGGGGAAAGCTCCATTTGATGCATAGATTTTTGACTTCTATCATTCTATGGATTGACAGCCAAAATTCTATACTATACACTTCAAAGCTCTAATACATAGCCACAATGTGGAAAAACATCAACTACACATATACACACACAATTAGCTTCCAAACTTACTGTTTAATCCAACTGTAGTAGTGATTTTCGATAAATTCATTCCTTTGTAGTTTCTGTTGAACTTGGTTTTTGTCTGCTCCAGGAAGGTCTGTACGTGTTGGTCAAGCAACAAAAAGTAAAAACTAAATTACATCACAATGAAACTCAAAGACCACAGCACAAAAACACTTCCACATCTACATCACGTTTTCGCATAACGAAGCCACATGAATAGCTGATGAATTTGACAACTCTACACACAGCAGTGAATTTACAGAATATTTTTTATACATTTGACAGTATTTTATTCTCTTTTGGTTCTAATTGTGTTAGTACATATATATCACAATTCAAAAAACAGATGAGCTATGTCATTCCCAAACTGTGCCAGTTATGAACACATACTGAATCCATAAGTTCATTCTCTGGCCTTCATTATACTCTTAAGGCCAGAAACAATATACTGTTTACTCCGCTTCATTCAAGGTCAGTTCATTTCAATTATCTCCTAATTTGTTTTTTTAAGCACTGCATTCCCACTTTGCTGCATTTACATTGATTAATTTGAATTATTAGATAATACAATTTTTTAGTGCGAAAAAACCCATCAGGATTAGATGGTATCTGGTAAAGTTTGCAAACTCTTACAATTAAGAATTTTGGCCATTTTACTCTTTTAGTTAGAGAGCTGAGGTATATAATTTCCCATCAAATTTTGCATAACTAGAGAGCATAAGCCACCCACTGTTATCCTAACCAAAATGCACTACTGGGACAAGATGCAAAACTTGAAACATTTCATTACATCTCGCTTTTGGATGCCTTTTCCAAGCTCTCTGCATTGAAGCTTGAAGGTCTCCTTTCCAGGCTGCAAACCCCTTGCCCCAATGGTGAAGAATGAAACATAACAAGTTAGGCTTCTCAACACAGAGAATTTTTATTTATGAGGCTATGGCCCTGTCTTTTTGAAATTCTTCTCTCCTTTCCCCAAGAGGTTACATGCACCCACCAAGGTTACTCTAAGGGGACAGTTCTACTGTAGAACCAGTACCTACAAAGTGTAATACAGGGTCATCTGATTTCAGTTATACTGCCAACTCCCACATTACTCTAAACAAAAGACAACAGAGCTCTGTGTATATACATGGTTATACACGGACTTGGAGCTCTTTTCACCAGCTTGCAAATGCTAGTTAAATTTTTAATGTTACAAAAAACACAACTTGAAGTCAAGAACTCAATGGTATAAAATGAAAGAAAAAGGATGAAAACCACATTCCACCACAGACAAAAATGTGCCATTTTTAATCAATATACGGTGACCTTTTCACAGAGGAGGTGTTATCATGGGGGGGGGGGGGGGGGTAGAGGGCACAGAAGAGTGGGCAAGAGAGAAAGTGTGTGTGCATGCATGTATGAGAAAGAAAAAAAGTGAGACACACATTACTGCTGTGTTAACTAGTCACAAAGCTCATTATACTGATGGCAAACCAAATGCCATAAATATCACCTTACAGTTTTGCCTGCATTGTCCAATCCCAGGATCAGAACGCAATACTCATCCTTCTGGAACATGTACTTCCACAGGCCAGACAGTAATGTATACATCCTGCAAAACAAAACAGGTATGTCTTTCAAATATTTCCATCACAAATAAATATGTTAAAGTTATACCTCCCATATTACAGCAATGTTGCAAACAAGCTCGGACTCTGGCGGAAGTGCTATCATATCAAAAAGGTGGCTTTCTTGGAAAATACCTCTGCTGGAATTGCTTATACTGTTCAATAGCTTTAACAAGAATAAGGCAATTGCGATAAATCCAGGAATACTGCAACCAAGACTGCAATTACATTGTGGCTACCAGTCTATGATTGCTATCCATGGAGAGCAATGCACATTCAGCAGACCAGAGTCATATTGCTGGCTAAGAGGTCAGCTACAAGGGAGCTCTGCCCACACATGCCTGAATGCAAGTACAAAACTCTGCTTCTCAGGTGGCTAATTTTTATTTTAGGAGAGGGTGGACTCTGCTTTCTCATAACATTAAAGAGACTCCATACAAAAATAAATTCACAAGAGGGCCCACGGAGCCTGTCGCTTTCTACCAGACTGTAGCAATACAAACATAAAACTAGCTTTGCATTTTGAATCGGTTTCGGATGGAACGCCCTAGTTATATTGTCACTTGTGTCAGTGTGCAGCCTAAAAATGTAAGAAATTTTAGTTGCACCCGGTTACCTGGAAGATCAGAATCGCAGCCCTATTCATCAAGTAAATCCAGTTAAGCAAAAACTTCCGACGACTAATCTGAATTTTGCTTCTTTTTGTAATTTGTCACTTTTAATAAGTGAAATATACTCTTACAGCCCTACTCTTACACACCCCAATCCTATATTTAAAAAAAATCTTCCACTGCAGCCACCTGTTCCACTCACTCACATCTCACCTTTTGCAGCAAACCTTGCTCAAAGGTTTGTGCCCGCTCCCCCCACTGGCTTTGTTGGTCTAGTTCCAGTCCCGCTGCCACCCCCACTCACTCCCACCTCCACCCCACGAACCAATGTATGTCTCCCCTCCCAGTAGCTGCTCCCTCACTAGAGTCAACTGTGACCCTGACTCACAATTGCCCGTCATCTTCTCTCTCCAACCCCCCACCTTGCTTCAGCCATGATCATGGTGCCTGCTCCCAATATGACTAACTCCACCGATACCACCAGCCAACCTCCTGCTTCGCTAACCCCTCCCACCTGCTCATTCTTATAAATACAAATGTAAAAATATTATGAAATATATAAATTAATACAATTAAAGCAAGTAAAAAATATAGCTGATTTTTTTTTTTTTTTTAATTTTGTGGATGCCACCTCTAAAATCAGGGATGGATGCCACCCCCCCCACCAACCCGGCGCTACCACTCCTTTAACCCCACTCCACCTTCCCCCTCTCCCCACACTGCTCCAGATTCGCCTACAACTTCTAGCTTTCTAGCTCACAGTCTCTGTCGCTGTGATAAGTTTGGGTGAATGTAATGGATTGAAAGGGAAAGGAAAGGGTTAATCAGGGCAACCACAGGATTCTAGTGTGGGACTGCCAATTATTTGTTTACCGAGCATATTGTAGCTGTGGGAACAGGCTTCCAAGGCATGTGTTGGTTGATAAGGTGTTGGTACAAAGACTGAAGTGTTGCTTCAGCAAAAGGGCCACATCCACGCAGGCAAATGTAATAAAGTTCATGGGAAATAAAGGGGAATACAGCTGATGGGAAATGTGGCAGTTACAACAGTAGCAGTGATGAGAAAAGTGTACAAAGGGAGAGTCTGCAACTAGGAGTTGATCTACAGTACAAGTATCCTCAACAGAAGAATCTCAGCTAGTATAATCCCCAGGACAGAGATATCATAGAAACATAGAAAAATAGGAGGAGTAGGCCATTCGGCCCTTCGAGCCTGCTCCGCCATTCAATATGATCATGGCTGATCCTCTATCTCAATACCATATTCCAGTTCTCTCCCCAAACCCCTTGACACCTTTTGTGTCTAGAAATCTATCTCTCTCATTCTTAAATATATTCAGTGACTTGGCCTCCACAGCCTTCTGTGGTAGAGAAGTCCGCAGTTTCACCACCCTCTGAGTGAAGAAATGTCCTACCCCATATCCTGAGACTGTGACCAGTCGTTCTAGACCCCCCCCCCCCCCCCCAAGCCAGGGGAAAAATCCTCCCTGCATCCAGTCTGTCTAGCCCTGTCAGAATTTTAAACGTTTCAATGAGATCCCCTCTCATTCTTCTAAACTCTAGTGAATACAGGCCTAGTCGAACCAATCTCTCCTCATACGTCAGTCCTGCCATCCCAGGAATCAGTCTGGTGAACCTTCACTGCACTCCCTCTATGGCAAGTATATCCTTTCTTAGGTAAGGAGACCAAAACTGCACACAGTACTCCAGGTGTGGTCTCACCAAGGCCCTCCCAAAACAAGTGCTTTACTCGGAGCTCCGGCACAGCAAGAGCGCCCCAGGTGGGCAAAGGAGACGCTTCAAGGACACCCTCAAAGCCTCCTTGAAAAAGTGTAACATCCCCACCGACACCTGGGAATCCCTGGTCCAAGACTGCACAAAGTGGAGGAGAAGCATCCGGGAAGGCGCTGAACACCGAGTCTCTTCACCGGGAGCAAGCGGAAGCCAAGCGCAGGCAGCGCAAGGAGCGCATGTCAACCCAAGCACCCCACCCACCCGCCCCTTCAACCACTGTCTGCCCCACCTGTGACAGAGACTGTAGGTCCCGCATTGGACTCATCAGTCACCTGAGAACTCATTTTTAACGTGGAAGCAAGTCATCCTCGGTTCCGAGGGACTGCCTAAGAAGTATAACTGTAATTGTGGATTGTTGTGTCCTGTTATTTTAGGTAAGGTTGCCTCAAGGAAGAATGTAGTAACATGATGTAGTCACGGCTAATTCGACATACCTTAACCCAAATTATATTGAGATAAGGTGCATTATTTGGCCAACATCACCCTAGTCCAATTATTCCCCAGACTGTATCCCCACTTGAGCCAAGGACTCCCTTTAGTCTTGACTAGCCGCAATAAAAGCAACTGATGGTACATAAAATTATATTCCACAGCTCTAAATAATGTACCATCTGTCTGTACACAAGTCTGAGTTCCCGAGCACATAAATAGGGCACAGTTTATAAGGGTTTAATTCTTAGTATTTAGAAATTTAAGAAAAGTCCCAAACCTAAAAAAAAACTTGCCCAGCTGTCAATCCCCTCTGGTGCCAGCAGTTATATGGAAGCGGTATAAAAGTCTCAGATACAATTCAACAACCCTCCCTGTCTCTTCCATACTCCAAAGTGATTACTTTCGATTTAAGAGTCACCCTTTCACTGACAGTAACACTTGCTACGAGGAGCTCCTACCTTTACACCTTTCTATCCATTTAAAGTCCTCTGATCTGCAGTACACGCCAAATTGTGAAAGCGGCCCCGAGTTACATTCAATCTGGGCGCATCCAGTGAGTATACCGGATGTACAACCGCCCCTTTGTCTCCTGGGAGTTGTAGTTTTCATGCTGCACCCTTCCGCAAGGAGGCCCCGCACTAAAACTACAATACCCATGCTCCTTCGCGCCAGCGCTTGGAGGGGAATGCGGACGTGCGCAGAGCGAACCTGTCGCCATTTTTCAAATTAATGTTGAAACGTTTGCACTGTGTGGATGTCCAATGCCCTTTTTTGTAACTGGAATTACAGTCTCCACTGGTGATTTAAATGTTTAATGAATTTGCAATCCTCTAACTCTAGCTCACAAATTGTGCCAACTTGCAACAAGATGGCATGAGAATAACTATTATAGGGTAGCTGTAGATAAGATGTTTTCACTTGTTGGGGAGACCAAAACTAGGGGCCATAAATATAAGTTGGTCACCAATAAATCCAATAGGGAATTCAGGAGAAACTTCTTTACCCAGTGAGCCGTTAGAATTTAGAACTCACTACCACAAGGAGTAGTTGAGGTGAATAGCATAGATGCATTTAAGGGAAAGCTAGATAAACACATGAGTGAGAAAGGAATTGAAGGTTATGCTGATCGAGTTCGATAAAAAGGAATGGGAAGAGGCTCGTGTGGAACATAAGCACCGGCATGGACCAGTTGGGCCCAATGGCCTGTTTCTGTGATATACATTCTATGTAATTCTATGTAATAATGGTGTGGAGATGCCGGAGTTGGACTAGGGTGGACAAATGTAAGAAGTCACACAACACCAGGTTATAGTCCAACAGCTTTATTTGAAGTCACAAGCTTTCGGAGCGCTGCTCCTTCGTCAGGTGAAGTGGAGAGATGCATAAAGACACAGTTTATATAGTCAGAATAATGTCAGATGTTTACAGGTAATCTTTCTAACTGCCATTTATCACACCTCGGCAGAGAGATAATCACAGCAATCAAAGGTGTGAATGGTGTCCAAACAGTCATCAACACAGATACCATCATCACACGTGAGGACACCAGGTACATGGTACATACTCATGTGACTTGGCCAATGTTGTCTACCTCATACGTTGCAGGAAAGGATGCCCCAGAGCATGGTACATCGGCGAGACCATGCAGACACTGCGACAACGGATGAACGGACACCGCGCAACAATCGCCAGGCAGGAGTGTTCCCTCCCAGTCGGGGAACACTTCAGCAGTCAAGGACATTCAGCCTCCGATCTTCGGGTAAGCATTCTCCAAGGCGGCCTTCGAGACACACAACGCAAAATCGTCGAGCAGAAACTGATAACCAAGTTCCGCACCCATGAGGACGGCCTGAACCGGGATCTTGGGTTCATGTCACGCTACATGTAACCCCACCTGACGTAGGGTCATCCAGACTCGAGTCGTTGTTGGCTTGTTCTCTCTACACAGATGCGGCCGGACCTGCTGTGATTTCCAGCAAAAAAAATGTTTTTTGTCTTTTTTTGTTTTTCACACAGACCCCAGCATCTGCAACATTTGACCCCTTGTGACCCCACCTCATTGTTCTTTGATGTAATGTTTTCCTGACTGACCTGTTTGGACACCATTCACACCTTTGATTGCTGTGATTATCTCTCTGCCGAGGTGTGATAAATGGCAGTTAGAAAGATTACCTGTAAACATCTGACATTATTCTCTGACTATATAAGCTGTGTCTTTATGCATCTTTCCACTTCACCTGATGAAGGAGCAGCGCTCCGAAAGCTTGTGACTTCAAATAAAGCTGTTGGACTATCACCTGGTGTTGTGTGACTTCTTACATATGTAATAATGAGCCAAGCAAAATAAATGATTAAGTAAATCTATTGAATTTATCTGCATATTTAAACTGGAATTTTACTAATATTTTACAATTTATACACAAATAAATACTTGTATTTAAAAGGCACCTTATCAAGTCCTCAGGACATCCCAAAGTGCTTCACAGCCAAAGGATTACTTTTGAAGTGCAGTTGGTGTTGTATTGAAGGCAAATACAGCAGACAATTGATCCCATAACAGCAAATGAATGAATGACCAGATAATCAATTTTTGTTGGCATTGGCCAAGGGTGGAAAATTCATAGGACAGCAGGAGAACTTCCTGCTCTCCTTTGAATAGTGTCATGGGATCTTTCATGTCACCTGAGGAGAGAGGCATGGTTTAAATCTCATCTGAGAAAAATAAATTATATTGACCTATACAAGTTTTCAATAATAATAGAAAAACTACATGGATATAGTAATGTAGTGGTTATATTACTGGACTCGTAATCCAGAGAATGTGAGTTAAAATCCCACCATGGCAGTTTGAGAATTTAAATTGAGTTTCAAAAATCTGGAAATAAAAAGCTGGTAACAGTAAAAAGAATCACAAGAATAAAATGGGACAGACCACTTGGCTGTGACCTAGGCATCAAATCAGTATACAATGAAGGCACACTCAAGCCAGTCCATCTTGCAAAGTCCTCTTCACTGCCTATACTTTAGTTGTATAGTCTCTGCTGCTGATTCCTCTATATCTCTATTTGGTTCTTATATTTTGGGCAGAAGGCCAAGTGTTAGCATTTGTCAGCAGTAGCATTCTCAACTGAGTCAGAAAGTTTTCGATTCAAGTGTCACGTAATCTAGGCTAACACATCAGCAAATTGAGGGAATGCTACATTGTCAGAAGTGCCGTCTTTGAAATGAGATGTTAAAGCGAGTCCCTGTCTAACTATTCAAGTGAATATAAAAGATTCTATGGCATTATTTAAAGAGCAGAGTAGTTCTTCTGGTGTCCTAACCAAATCCCTTGACTAAAGAAAGAAAGAACTTGCATTGATATAGTGTCTTTCATGATCTCAGGATGTTCCAGAGCGCTTTGCAGCCAATGAAGTACTTTAGGAAATGAAGTCACTGTTGTAAACAGATTAATTGGTCAGTTCTGATGAAGGGTCCACATCTGAAATGTCAATTTGTCTGTTCTCTCCACAGATGCTGGCTGACCTGTTGAGTGTTTCCAAAATTTTCTATTTTTGTTTCAGATTACTGGTCATTTGTCTCTTAGCTGTTTGCAGTGCTTTACTTTGTGCAAATTGCTGTCTCCAAAACAAGTGACTGTACTTCAAAAAGGCAGATTGGGAAACTAGATTAAAAGATATAATAATAGTACATAAGCAATAGCAAACATTTAAAGAAGGATGTACTTGCCATAGAGGGAGTGCAACAAAGGTTCACTAGACTGATTCCTGGAATGGAGTATTGTCCTATGAGGAGAGATTGAGTAGACTTGGCCTATATTCCTTAGAGTTTAGAAGAATGAGAGGTGATCTCATCGAAATATATAAAATTCGTAAGGGGCTTGACAGGGTAGATGCTGGGAGGATGTTTCCCCTGGCTGGAGAATCTAGAACTAGGGGTCAGTATCAGAATAAGGGGTCGGCCATTTAGGACTGAGATGAGGAAAAATTTCTTCACTCAAATTGTTGTGAATCTTTGGAATTCTCTACGAGGGCTGTGGATGCTGAGTTGTTGAGTATATTCAAGACAGAGATCAATAGATTTTTGGATACAAAGGGAACCAAAGGATATGGGGATAGTGCAGGAAGGTGGAGTTGAGGTAGAAGACCTCCTACTGCTCCTATTTCTTATGTTCTTAAAAAAGTAATTTAATGGACTAAACCGTTTTAGGATGTCCTGTGCACTTGAAAGACGCTATATAAATGCATGTTTTTTATATAAAAGGTCATTCCATGAAATACAAGACACAGGGAGACAGAACTAGGAAAAACAATGAGTTAAAACACAAGATGGACACACAGAAAAAATGTACATTGGAAAAAAAACACCAAAAGTTTAGAAAGAAATCAAAGCAACAGAACAGAATAAACCCTGGAGAGAGGAGATGCAGCAAAGTTATGGTGCCACGTTTTGCCAAATCCTACATTACAACAGTGAACTACACTTCAAAAGTACTTCATTGGCTGTAAAGCACTTTGGGACGCCCTGAGGTCGTGAAAGGCGCTATATAAATGCACGTCTTTTTTTCAAATCCAAGACAGTGGTGGGATTATGGCTTTAGTTCTGATATTGTCTTTGTTGCTGCTGAAAGTAGCTGAAAACCGTAACAATTCGTCCACACTGTGAAGCATAGAAGTGACTGACTTTTGAGGTAGAGAGGGTTGGTTGGTGGCCCCTTCACTTTGGCAGCAACTGGCCTGAAGCAGAGGGAGCAGATCAGGACCAAACTCGAAGTGGGGGTGGGCACACAGCTGCGGGTCAGAGGCCGCCGCCTTCTCCTTCCGGTGCGGCTGTGGTCGCCGGGATGGCGGTGAGAAAGGGCTCTGTGAGGCCGTAGGCCGCTGGTAATCTGGGCGAGAAGCGATGGCCATGGACGAGGCGAGTCTGGCGGCGGGGATCGAGGTGTACAAGGCGCAGCTGCAGCAGGTGGAAGTGGCGCTAGGAGCCGAGGCCCAGGCTGAGGCCCAGGCCGACCTGCTCCAGCTGCGGGCCGACCTGCAGCAGCTGATCGCCCTGACCGAGTCCAGCCTCCTGTCGGTCCGCAAGAGCCAGCTGCTGGAGCGGCTGCAGCCAGCGGCCTCGCCGGGGCCCGAGCCTGGCGATGGGGCCCGACTGGACGCGGAATACGCCGCTTTCCAGGCGGCTCTGAGCGGACTCGCGGACGGGGAGGCGCCGGAGCGGGAGCCGGAGGGGAGCGGCGAGGAGCCGGAGCCCGAGGAGGAGATCGGCGGCACCAAGGTGCGGGCTCCCTACCACACCGCCTGGGGGCCGCTGCAGTATCACAACGCCATGATCGTGGGCATGGAGAGCGGCGAGTCCCCGGAGCCCACGGTCCGCGTCCTGTGGATCCACCCGACCCAGCGTGCCATGAAGCCCTGCCCCTTCTACCTCAGTGGGACCTGCCGCTTCCTGGACTCCTGCAGGTAACTGAGGGCTGGCCTGATCTTTAACAGTAGTCAAGGGTTTGATAGGGTAGACATAGAGATGTTTTTACTTATAGTGTTATAACGGCACAGAAGGAGGCCATCCGGCCCATCGAGTCCGTGCCGGCTCTCTGTAAAGCAATCCAGTCAGTCCCTTTCCCCCGCTCTATCCCCCTAAGCCCTGCATATTTATTTCCTTCAAGTGCCTATCCAGTTTCTCCTTGAAAACATTGTGTCTCCACTTCTACCACTTCCGTCGGCAGCGAGTTCCAAGTCCTCACCACTCACTGTAAAAAAGTTTTTCCTCACGTCCCCCCTGTATCTCTTGCCCAAAACCTTAAATCTGTGTCCCCTAGTCCTTGTACCATCAACTAGTGGGAACATCCTTTCCCCGTCTAGCCTATCCAAACCCGTCATAATCTTGTACACCTCTATCAAATCACCCCTCAACCTCCTTTGCTCCAATGAAAACAAATCCAGCTTCTCCAACCTGTCCTTGTAGCTAAGATCCCCCATTCCTGGAACCATTCTGGTAAATCTCCTCTGCACCCTCTCAAGGGCCTTCACATCCTTCCTAAAGTGTCGGGGGAGTCGAAAACTAGGGGCCATAAATATAACATAGTCACTAATAAATCCAATAGGGAATTCAGAAGAGACGTCTTTATATTATAAAAAAAATATAGAGGCATTGGAGAAGGTACAAAAAAAGATTCGCAAGGATGATGCCAGAACTGAGAGGATGTGCTTATCAGGAAAGGCTAGATTGTGGCTCTTTTCTCTAGAAAAGAGAAGGCTGAGGGGGTGACCTGATAGAGGTTTTTAATATTTATAAAAGGGTTTGATACGATAGACATAGAGATGTTGTACTTGTAAGGGAGTCCAAAACTAGGGGCCATAAATATAAGGTAGTCACTAATAAATCCAATAGGGAATCCAAAGAATGTGGAACTTGCTACCACATGGAGTAGTTGAGGCAAATAGCATAGATACATTTAAGGGGAAGCTAGATAAGTACATGAAAGAAAGACTTGCATTTATATAGTGCCTTTCACGACCACCGGACGTCTCAAAGCACTTTGCAGTCAATGAAGTACTTTTTTGAAGTGGAGTCACTGTTGTAATGAGGGAGATAGGAATAGAACAACATGTTGATGGGGTGAGATAAAGAGGGATGGGAGGAGGCTTGTGTGGAGCATGGACCAGTTGGGCCAAATGGCCCGTTTCTGTGCTGTAAATTCTATGTAATAAAGGGTTAAATGGATCTGGTACCTCAAGGGCTGCAGAACTATGAGCACCAAGAAAATGTGAAGAGTATGTGGTTGTAAACCCATTTAGACATGAAATTGTTTCGATTCTTCTAAGAGTGACCATTAAAATAATAAATTCAAAAATTACTGGAAATAAACAACAGGCACATCATCAGCATCTATAAAGAGAGACAGGTTGATGTTTTGTGACAGATTTTACATTTTTTATTGTGGTTGTATCACTTGATGAATGACATGGCAGGCTTGGACTTGATGTGGTTATGTTCCTAGTTGACGGACGATATTAAAAAAAAAAAAAAATGTACAGCCATGGGGGAAAAAAAATCCTACACCTTGCATTCTACTTTGAAGCAGGAAACAAAAGCAGCAATTGGCAGTCCCTGTTGACTTTGAGCACCTTCTGCCAGCTGAACACTCAACAACATTTGGTAATGGTCACGGTGAGATCTTGACTGCCCAGTGTTGCAGGTGAAGGAAGTTAGAGAGAGGAGGGGCTTCTTGGAAGAAAATTTAAAAAAAAATGCAGATTACAAAAATGATTAACTTTTTGGAAGAAGTTGAATGATCTATTTGTTAATTTTATAAAGCAGCATATGTCAGATATTGTAGGTACTGAATTGGATTTTGCTCCAAACATAACTAGGAATGAAAGACTAATGTTTGCTGCAGTATAAAGAATCTAATCTTCATATTAGTACGTAAACATGATCCAGGTTCCCTTTTTTAAAAAAAAATCAAAATTGCATAGTCTTTATTTTCCTGCCAAAAGTTAAGTCCAGAGATGCACCTGCATCACGTCAACATTGCAAATGCAGCAGGTAACATTTGTGCTGATGTCGTGGATGCAATGTGTGCATCTCCAGACCTGTTTTTTGATGATAAAACAATGGGAAATGTGTTTTGTCCCAAATTCAAGAAGATTTTTTTTTTAATTAACAAATTAACATCCAAAAAATCCTGGAACTTATCTGTGGAAATTGGTAAAATCTTATTTTAATCTCTAATAAGGGTACAAATTGTCCTTTATTTATACAAAGGAAGTGATGTGTTCCAATTGGTATTTCTGTGTGACACAGGAAATAATGCAACACAACTGTCTAGACATTGTTTCAAGACAACAATAGCAAACCATTCTTTCAATAAATTCGAGTTATCTCTAAGATTGCTGCTCTCTGCATGGTTGCCTCATCTGCTGCTTCCTACCTTGTCCTAAACCCTCCATCAGCTACTCCCTCACCTTTGCCCCAGTCTCTTATCACTCTGTAGCTTCTCCTCTGTTGCCCCAGCCATTAGGCGACTAACTTCCACTGGAGCCACTTCCTCGTTCCTTTCTCCATCCAACTACCTTGACCAATGCTAACTAACTTGTTAATGGTTCCTTTACAAAGGCATCATTTTCCTTCTCTTCAAAATTGTGATCCTCGCCCTCTCTTCAAAGCATGTTACAAATCCCACTGTCTGTTCAAACTGACTCCTCACCTCTCTTTTCTCTTAAGTAATTTGAATAATTATTGCCACCAAGCTTCTTGTTCACCTCTTCCACAACTCTCTGTTTGTATCCCTTCAGGAAGGCTGCCCCTTATATTCCATAGTACTGAGACTGTCCTGGATAACCTTTGTGATTGCAACTGTGGCATGTTATTGCTGCTTAACTTCTCCCTGGCATTTTACATGGTCAACCACACCATCCTCTTGCACCAATGTGGACTGGGATCAGCTACTTGAAGGAAAATCCACATCGGAGCAATGGGAATCTTTCAGAAAGGAAATTGAGAGAGTACAATGGCAACATGTTCCCGTAAAGGCCAAGGATGGGACCAACAAGCCCAGGGAACCTTGGATGTCAAGGGATATACGAGAATGGATTAGGAACAAAAGGGGGGCTTTTGGCAGATACAAAGGACTAAAGACAGAGGAAGGCCTAGAGGAGTATAAAAAGTGCAGGGGGATACTTAAAAAAGAAATTAGGAGAGCGAGGAGGGGCCATGAAATAACACTGGCGAGCAAAATAAAGGAAAATCCTAAGGCGTTTTATAAGTATATTAAGGGCAAGAGGATAACTAGGGAAAGAGTAGGGCCCATTAGGGACCAAAATGGCAAACTGTGTGTAGAGCCAGAGGATGTAGGTGGGGTTTTAAATGAATTTTTTGTATCTGTGTTCACTATGGAGAAGGACGATGTGGACATAGAAATCGGGCAGGGGGACTGTGATATACTTGAACATATTAGCATCAAGAGGGAGGAGGTACTAGCGGTTTTAGCAGGCTTAAAAGTGGATAAATCCCCAGGCCCAGACGAGATGTATCCTAGGCTACTATGTGAGGCAAAGGAGGAGATTGCAGGGGCTCTGACACAAATTTTCAGAACCTCTCTGGCCACAGGGGATGTGCCAGAGGACTGGAGAACAGCTAATGTAGTACCATTATTCAAGAAGGGTAGTAGGGATAAACCAGGGAATTACAGGCCAGTGAGCCTAACATCAGTGGTAGGGAAATTATTGGAAAAAATTCTGAGGGACAGAATTGGTCTCCACTTGGAGAGGCAGGGATTAATTAGGGATAGCCAGCATGGCTTTGTCAAGGGAAGATCATGTCTGACCAATTTGATTGAATTTTTTGAGGGGGTGACTAGGTGTGTGGATGAGGGTAATGCAGTGGATGTGGTTTACATGGATTTCAGTAAGGCTTTTGATAAAGTCCCACATAGACTGGTCAGGAAGGTAAGAGCCCATGGGATCCAGGCTGCCTTGGCACATTGGATCCAAAACTGGCTGAGTGGCAGAAGGCAGAGGGTGATGGTGGAAGGTTGTTTTTGTGACTGGAAGCCTGTGTCCAGTGGGGTGCCGCAGGGATCGGTGCTGGGTCCCTTGCTGTTTGTGGTCTACATTAATGATTTGGATGTGAATGTAAAAGGTATGATCAGTAAGTTCGCAGATGACACGAAAATTGGTGGGGTGGTAAATAGCGAGGCGGGAAGCCTCTGGCTACAGGACGATATAGATGGGTTGGTCAGATGGGCGGAACAGTGGCAAATGGAATTTAACCCTGAAAAGTGTGAGGTGGTGCATTTTGGACGGACTAACAAGGCAAGGGAATACACAATGAATGGTAAGACCCTAGGAAAGACAGAGGATCAGAGGGACCTTGGTGTGCATGTACATAGATCCCTGAAGGCAGCAGAACAGGTGGATAAGGTGGTTAAAAAGGCATATGGGATTCTTGCCTTCATTAGCCGAGGCATAGAATATAAGAGCAGGGAGGTTATGATGGAACTGTACAAAACGCTGGTAAGGCCACAGCTGGAGTACTGTGTGCAGTTCTGGTCGCCACACTATAGGAAGGATGTGATTGCTTTGGAGAGGGTGCAGAGGAGATTTACCAGGATGTTACCTGGGCTGGAGCACTTCAGCTATGAAGAAAGACTGGACAGGCTGGGGTTGTTTTCCTTGGAGCAGAGAAGGCTGAGGGGGGACCTGATTGAGATATACAAAATTATGAGAGGCATAGGTAGGGTGGATAGAAAGGAACTTTTCCCCTTAGTAGAGGGGTCAATAACAAGGGGCCATAGATTCAAGGTAAGGGGCAGGAGGTTTAGAGGGGATTTGAGGAAAACCTTTTTCACCCAGAGGGTGGCTGGAATCTGGAACTCACTGCCTGAATGGGTGGTAAAGGCAGGAACCCTCACAACATTCAAGAAGCATTTGGATGAGCACTTGAAATGCCATAGCATACAAGGCTACGGACCAAATGCTGGAAAATGGGATTAGATTAGACAGGGCTTGATGGCTGGCGCGGACGCGATGGGCCGAAGGGCCTCTTTCTGTGCTGTATGACTCTATGACACCGCTTCTATGAAATCTACCTGTGTTGGATCGCCCATGTGTGGTTCCACTTGCTCCAATGTAGCCAGGACATCTCCAGTAATAGCTTCTCCTTCCATCTCTGAAATACCCCACAGTTCTTACTTTGGTCCCATTTTTAATGTTTCTGCTTAGCGACATTCATTTTTTTAAATATGCAATGACACACCCTTGATTCCATGACCATCTCCTTACTGCCAGACTATCTGACATTAAGTTGTGGATGAGTCAGAACTCCCTCCAGTTGAGCATTGGGAATACCAAAGTCATTTTATTTGGCTCCTGCCAAAAACACTCTCCTGCCTATATCCTGGCTGCCTATTCAAGCTGAGCTAGCGTGCAGAACCTCACTGTCCTGTTAAATCCTGAACTAAGCTACAAACCCCACACCCAGCCATCATCCCTCACTTTCACCTCTGCAATATCTCCCCACTCTGCTCTTACCTCACTCCCACTACCATTTAAATCCTTGTCCACGGTTTAATTATCTCCGGATTCAACTTCTCTGAAGCCTTTCTTGTTGGCTTCCTGAGTTTCCAAATACACAAACTCCACCTCATCCAAATCCCTGGATTCACATCACAAAACAGGCCATTTAGAGCATCAAATCTGTTTTTCTTGACATGAACCACATAATCTAATCCCACTCTCCTGCTTGCTTCCCATCCCTTTTTAAATATTTTTTTCAAACAATTATACAACTCCGTTTTGAAAGAATTTATGGACTCTGCTTCAACACTGATTTACAGCAGACCATTCCAGTTACCAACCACCCTTTGTGTAAAGAATTTTTTCTAACCTCCCCTTTAATTCTTTTTATATTATATTTGTGCCTACTTGTTGACTATTTGCTTCAACAAAACCTTCATAATCTTGAAGTCTTGAAGACCTCAATCAGGTCACACCTTAACCATATTGGCTTCAGTGAAAAAAACCCTAACTTCTCAAGCCTCTCTTCATAACTGAAACCCGTCAGCCCTAGTAACATGTTACAGAATCTAAGCTACATCTTTTCCATTGCTTTCATATCCTTCCTATAATTGGATGTCCAAAACTGCAGATAGTACTCCAGCTGCAGCCTAATTAAAGTGTTGTATACTTTCAGCATTACCTCTTTGCTTTGTATTCTACGCTTTTAGGTACAAAACCAAGGATTCCATTTGCCTTTTTTAATGGGCTTTTGTGCTACCACCTTTAATTATCTGTGTATTTGGATACCATGATCCCTCTTTTTTTGACTCCAAATCTCAAGTCCCACTTGCTCACCATCCCTGTCCTTGCTGACCTCCATAGGAACCCTGTCCCCCAAAACATTCAAGATGCTCTTACTCTTTTACAACTCCCTCCGTGGTCTCGCCCCCATCTAACTACTGCAATTTTCTCTACCCTGTGTTCTTTGGTCCTCCGATACTGGGCTCTTCTGCCCTCCTCCCCCTGCTGTACCACTGGCAGCAGAGATTTCGGTCCCCGACAGGAACTCTACTCCCTCGCCACCGATTCCATCCGCCTCCCTGGCCAGTTTCTCGGGCGGAACCAAACTTTGGTGCCCTATTTGATCCTGACCTGAGCTTCCGACCGCACATCCTCTCCAACACAAAGAGCCCTACTTCCACATCAGCCATCTCCGCCCTGCCTCCACTTACCTGCTGCTGAAACTCGCATCCATGCTCTTCTGGCTGGGCCTCCCATCTTCACCCATAAACAAGCTCACCCAAAACTCTGCTGCCCGTATCCTAACCCGCACCAAGTCCCGTTCACCCAACTCCCCTCTGCTCGCTGACCTACATTGGCTCCCAGTCCACCAACGACTCTATTTTTAAAATTCTCATCCTCGTCTTCAGATTCATCCATGGCCTTGCCCCTCCTTATCTCTGTAACCTTCTCTAATTCTACAACCCTCCAAGAACTCTGCATTCCTCCAACTCTGGACACTAGCTTCGACAGGGACAACAGGGAGCCGGCTACCAAAGCCTTGCCACCCCCGGAAGACCAGGTGCTCACTCTGTCGGCCTCTGACGTAAGGGGTGTTCTACGCGGAGTGAACACACGAAAGGCTGCTGGACCGGATAGCATCCCTGGACGGGTACTCAAGGAATGTGCTGATCAGCTGGCTGATGTCTTCACCGCCATCTTCAATCTGTCATTGGCCCAGGCAGTAGTCCCTACATGCTTCAAGACCGCTACCATTATTCCTGTGCCAAAACAAACAGCTGTGACGTGCCTGAACGACTATCGACCTGTCGCACTCACACCCATCATAATGAAGTGTTTCGAGAGACTGGTACTGGCTCATATCAAAGCCAGTGTACCCGCCTCTCTTGACCAACACCAGTTTGCCTATCGTGCAAACAGATCAACGGAGGATGCAATCACAACTGCTCTACACTCTGCACTGAATCACTTAGATGGTAAAGAGACCTACATCAGAATGCTGTTCATAGACTACAGCTCACCATTCAACACTATCGCCACCAAACTCCACACTCTTGGCCTGAACACTTCCCTCTGCAACTGGACCCTGGACTTCCTAACAAACAGACCCCAGTCTGTCAAATTAGGTAACCACACCTCCCCCCCCCCCGACCCTGAACACGGGGGCCCCACAAGGATGTGTGCTGAGCCCCCTCCTCTACTCCCTCTTCACCCACGACTGTGTGGCTGTTCATGGTTCCAACACCATCATCAAGTTTGCGGATACCACGGTAGTAGGCCAGATCACCAACAACGATGAGTCAGCCTACAGGGAGGAGGTCCAGCACCTCGTGAAGTGGTGCGCCGATAACAACCTGGCCCTTAACATCAAGAAAACCAAAGAAATCATTGTGGACTTCAGGAAGTCTAAAGGCGGAAGTCACACCCCCATCCACATCCATGGGGCTGTGGTGGAAAGGGTGGACAGCTTTAAGTTCCTCGGAATCCACATCACGGAAGACCTCTCCTGGTCCCTCAGTACCTCCTCTCTGGTGAAGAAGGCCCAGCAGCGCCTATATTTCCTAAGGAGGCTGAAGGGATGTAACCTGTCACCCCTGATCCTCTCTAACTTTTACCGCTGCACAATAGAGAGCATCCTGACGAACTGTATCACAGTATGGTATGGCAGCTGTAGCTACTATGACCGGAAAGCCCTGCAGCGGGTAGCCAAAACTGCCCAACGCATTACCGGCACCCAGCTACCGACCATAGCGCACATATACCAGAAACGCTGTTTACGGAGGTCACTTGACGGTCCATCAGCAAAGACCCTACCCACCCCAGCCACAGACTGTTCGCCCTCCTGCCATCTGGGAGACGCTGCAGATGCATTCGCACCCGTACGACCAGATTTAGGAACAGCTTCTTTCCCAGGGCTGTCATCCTACTGAACTGCACAAATAAACTCTAAAGCCTGCACATCTGCCAATGCACTTTATTATGTTTATGTTGATGTATTACAAGCCAAACGTATGTTGAATGTTTAAATGTCTTAATCTAAATGTACAATCTCGGGAGCCGCAAGCCTACATTTCGTTGTACTGCACTTGTGCACTAACAATGACAATAAAGTTGATTATGATTATGATCCTCCCGCTCCCTTCGCCTCACCATTGGTGGCCGTGCATTCAGCTGTTTAGGCCCCAAGCTCTGGAACTCCCTCCCTAAACCTCGCCACCTGCTCTCTCCTTTAATATGTTCCTTAAATCTCTTTAATCACGCTTTTGGTCACCCATCCTAAAATCATCATCTGCTTGGTGTCTGTTTTTGTCTGATTACATTCCTGTGAAGGGCCTTGGGACGTTTTACTACGTTATAAGTGCTATATAAATGCAACTTGTTGCCTCAGCCCCACTTTCCCTAAACATGTCCTCTTTCTACTTATCTCAATACCTATTAAAGGCCTCTAAAAGCCCATCTTTTGAACCATGCTTTTGGTCATTTTTTCTGCTTGCCATCTGTTTCTTCTGTGTTAAATGCCATGGGACTTTATAAATGAGATTGTTGCAAGTTGTGCAAAATTTAATAGCAACCTTGCTGGTGTTGCATGCAAAATTAATGTATGTAATATTTCGCTTTAGTCATTTTGTCTGCTTATTTTTAAATATTTATTGCAAATGTTCTGAGGGGAAAAACCATGTCAGGCATTGAAAGTGTGTGTACAGGAAACTTTTTTTTATCCGGGACCGACGTGGTGCCGGTTCATCAAAAATTCCGGATAACCGAACGCTATAGTAAAAGATAGGGAGAGCTGAGAGCTCCGTATAAAGCAACAAACCCTGTTGCTTAGCAACAGTTTTAGAACAATGGCCACAAGTTCCAAGTGTCTCTGTAGCTTAGCAACAGCTGCAGCCACACCCTTGCACAGCAACAGATCAGAAGGCAAGTACAATATGAAGTAAAACTTACTTGAAACTACTCCGGAATTTTGCCGGTTAACCGAGATTTCCAGTTATTTAGGTGCCGGTAAATCGAAAGTTTCCTGTATAATGATCCAGTACTTGATTGTGTCCTCGGGCACTTTGCAGGTTTGCTCAGTTCTGAGTTGCTGCAGTACCACTTTGTTACAAGGTGTCCAAAATAAACTGTCATATGTGCACTGGAATCTCTGACGTTTTGTGTAAATAAAGAATATCCTGGTTACTGGGCATGCAGAATTTCAACCCAACTGCTCTGCTCGTCTTTAAGAAAAAGAGTCAACTTTCAAGACATGTGTTTTTTTTTAGCTGAATTACAGTTAACCTTCCATTGGCAATTCCCTTTTCTTCAGAGGTTAAAAATGCATTGTAGGTGAAACTGAGCCATACAGACCAGGAAGGTCATAGTCATAGAGTCATACAGCAGAGAAAGAGGCCCTTCGGCCCATCGTGTCTGCACCGGCCATCAAGCCCTGTCTATTCTAATCCCATTTTCCAGCTTGGTCCGTAGCCTTGTATGCTATGGCGTTTCAAGTGCTCATCTAAATGCTCCTTGAATGTTGTGAGGGTTCCTGCCTCTACCACCCTTTCAGGCAGTGAGTTCCAGATTCCAACCACCCTCTGGTTGAAAAAGTTTTTCCTCAAATCCCCTCTAAACCTCCTGCCCCTTACCTTGAAACTATGCCCCCTGGTTATTGACCCCTCTACTAAGGGGAAAAGTTCCTTTCTATCTACCCTATCTATGCCCCCATAATTTTGTACACCTCAATCAGGTCCCCCTTCAGCCTTTTCTGCTCTAAGGAAAACAACCCCAACCTGTCCAGTCTCTCATCATAGCTGAAGCGCTCCAGCCCAGGTAACATCCTGGTGAATCTCTTCTGCACCCTCTCCAATGCAATCACATCCTTCCTATAGTGTGGTGACCAGAACTGCACACAGTATTCCAGCTGTGACCTAACTAGCATTTTGTACAGCTCCATCATAACCTCCCTGCTCTTGCCTTCATTAGCCGAGGCATAGAATATAAGTATCCCATATGTCTTTTTAACCACCTTATCTACCTGTCCTGCTGCCTTCAGGGATCTATGTACATGCACACCAAGGTCCCTCTGATCCTCTGTCCTTCCTAGGGTCCTACCATTCATTGTGTAGTCCCTTGCCTTGTTAGTCCTCCCAAAATGCATCACCTCACACTTTTCAGGGTTAAATTTCTTTTGCCACTGTTCTGCCCATCTAACCAACCTGTCTATATCGTCCTGTAGCCTGAGGCTTCCTTCTTCGCTATTTACCACTCCACCAATTTTCGTGTCATCTGCGAACTTACTGATCATACCTCCTACATTCATATCTAAATCATTAATGTACACTACAAACAGCAAAGGACCCAGCACCGATCCCTGCGGTACACCACTGGACACAGGCTTCCAATCACAAAAACAACCTTCGACCATCACCCTCTGCCTCCTGCCACTTAGCCAATTTTGGATCCAATATGCCAAATTGCCCTGGATCCCATGGGCTCTTACCTTCTTGACCAGTCTCCCATGTGGGACTTTGTCAAAAGCCTTACTGAAGTCCATGTAGACTACATCAACTGCACTACCCTCATCCACACACCTAGTCACCCCCTCGCAAAATTCATTCAGTCCTGTTTTAACCGCAGTCTGTGCTGGGCAAGTGGCCTTAGACAGGATAACACTAAGGGGTGCTATAGTTGGCCTCTAGATCATTCACGGTTTCCCCTTACTATTCAGTGAGTCATGATGAAAAGTGCATATGTGGATGCTGGTTGCGATGCCCTATACGGTTGACTAGCCTGCCATCACTCACTGTCTAGGCTCACGTGTGAAAAATAGCTATTTGTGTGAGGTACTAGGGGCGCCTGGTGTGTCTGAATGAGAAAAGGAGGGGGGGAAATTGGACTAAAAATGTACGGTGAAAGACTTATGAAAAATATGTATTTTAAAAGAAAGATTACAATGCTGAAAATTGTGTCTGCCTAGATACTCACATGGAGAGGTTGTGGCTGTGTCTGAACTACGGGGGTTTGAAGAACTGGACCTCAGTTCACTTGAGGTGGGGTCATCCTGTTTAGCTAAGTATGAAGATGAGATTTGGTACCCAGCTAAAATCCTCGGTAAGTACAGTACGTCTACATTTCCTGACTGATTAGCGCACTTAATCTTGCACAATTTAAATGCTGTGAAAGTAGAAAAGTACCAATCACGGTTATGTCTTTGTCTTTTCTCCTTTCTTAGTACCTGGTCAAAGTGAAAAAGTGGACTTTAATATATGTCTGGATAAAGCCTTGATTTGTAAAACATTCCAAAAGGCCGCTATTTTATCTGCTAAAAGTCAGAATGAAAGTGACCTCTTGCACGCGGATGTGCTGGAATTTTCACTAGCTATACTGTTTAGCAAAATACCCTTTTTAAAAAAAATCTAAACTTTTAATGATTTCCCACTTCCCACTGACTTTTATCCCTTTTACCAACAGGCATTATTAAACATTTATGTATTTATTGGTGGTGATTATAATTCCTTTTTGTATGCTTTGAATTGGAATTGCCATCTTTCAGTTAAGTTGTGATATCTTTTACCATAAATTGCACTGTACTGTAAATTAAGCTCTTCTGAGTCTGGAACAGAGTAATGGGATCTTTATATTATGGCTGGCTGTAATGTATCTGATCTGTAATTGTATCTGGGTGTAGAAAAATGTTTCTCCTGCTTCCTGTCCTAAATCCCTTGTATCTATATCTCCTTATTCTAGACTTCTCAATCACTGGAATCAGTTTGTTTCTCACTATTGTCTCATCCCATCATATTTTAAACACCTCTATCAAATTACCCCTTAATTTCCTCTGTTTTAATGAAACCAGACACAATTTTTCTAAGTCTTCCTTTGTATTTGTATTTCTTTATACCTGCAGCATCCTGGTGAATCTGTGCTATACCCCTCTATTGCATCAACTTTTCTACAGTGTAGAGTCCAAACCTTCACACAGTACTCCAACTGTGCTCTTACTACGGGTTTATATTGATTCACCGTTACATTATGACTTTGTACCTTTTGCCATAAACTCTGCATTCTATTAGCTTTTTTATGACCTTATCTACCTTATATGGGGTACAACATAAGAGACGGATGGCAAAAAGAACTGAGGGGAGTGTGACGATGTGAATAAAGAGATGCTTGGAGAGTAGAAAGCAAAGGATGGGGATGGGGGAGGTTTCTTGGACTGGAAGTTGTGATTGGTGTTCCATAGAGGTTGCTGTTTTATTACTGCGTATATAAACAATCTGGACTTGGGAATTGAGGTAGGCTTGGGGGTTGGGTTATGGCAAATTGTGACGAGGACTGTGAAAGACTGCAAGAAGACATAGGTTAGCAAGATGGGCAGATAGGTAGTAGATGCAGTTGGAAAAGAAAACAATTTTTTGGGGGAGCGAGATGTTTAATGCTGCACATCTGCCAAAAACCCCAAAGCATACTTTTTCACGTCCATTTTTTCTCCCTCATATAGAAACATAGAAACATGGAAGATAGGAGCAGGAGTAGGTCATTCGGCCCCTCGCGCCTGCTCCACCATTCAATGAGATCATGGCTGATCATCCAAATTCAGTACCCTGTCCCTGCCTTCTCCCCATACCCCTTGATCCCTTTAGCCTTAAGAAATATATCCAACTCCTTCTTGAATATATTTAATGATGAATTGGCCTCAACTGCCTTCTGTGGTAGAGAATTGCACAGGTTCACCACTCTCTGGGTGAAGAAATTCCTCCTCATTTCTGTCCTAAATGGCTTACCCCTTATCTTTAGACTGTGACCCCTGGTCCTGGACTCCCCCTGCCATTGGGAACATCCTTCCTGCATCTAGTCTGTCTAGTCCTGTTAGAATTTTATAAGTTTCAATGGGATCCCCTCTCATTCTTCTAAACTCCAGCGAGTATAAGCCCAATCGACCCAATCTCTCTTCATAAGTCATTCCTGCCATCCCAGGTATCAGTCTGGTGAATCTTCGCTGCACTCCCTCCATGGCAAGAACATCCTTCCTCAGATAAGGCGACCAAAACTGCACACAATACTCAAGGTGTGGTCTCACCAAGGCCCTGTACAACTGCAGCAAGACATCCTTGTTCCTGTACTCGAATCCTCGCTACGAAGGCCAACATACCATTTGCCTAGATTTATGTGCTCAAGTCCCTTTTGAGTGGGACTTGAACCCACAATCTACCTTCTGATGGCAGTCACTCACTGGTACCTCACCCATGTGGCTGTTTTTCATTTGTGAACATGGACACCAACTGTCAGTACAGGTTATTTGACAATATGGAACATTCACATTTGAGTCTCACCCAATGTCCACACATACACACATTTCTTGCAGGATCACTAACCAGACAGCCATCAGGAGTGCGAACTCTGGCCGATTTTTATTTCCACTCCTTGCCAATTGTACGCTGCATTGGCTGAGATTGGCTCACTTAGCGCAGGCCAGGGATTGAATTTGGAGCTGGAATATATGGTTAGGTATCACACTACATGATCAATGTGGTCTTCGGCAATCACCAAAAAATGGACGGAATCTTGGAATGTAATTCCCAAAACATGAGTTCAATGCAGAAACATGTAAAGCAGTACATTTTGAAAGTGAAGATAGAGAAAGTTTTATGAATAAACCTTAAATATTAAGATTTTAAATGGAGTGAAGGGGCAAAGGGACCTCGATGTGCAGATACTCCGGTCATTAAGGGTGGCAGGCAGCATATGGAAATAAAGCCATAAAAATGGAATCTTTGATTTTTTATCTAGAAGGATACAATACAAGAACAAGGAGACAATGTTGAATTATAAACAAATGCAGTTAGACTGCATTTGAAGTGGTTAGTGCACTTTTAGGCCTCCCATTGCAGAAAGGATATAAAAGTAATGGGAAAGGTACAGTATGGATTCACCTAAGTTTTTGCTAGGACTGAAGAGGGACCTGAAATGTACAGGCTTTTTTCAGTAGAGCCGAGAAGGTAAGGGGTGGCCTGATGGAGGCTTTCAAGTTTATGAAGGGTTATGACTAGATAAATAGTGACCTCGGAACATCCCAAAGCACTTGACAGCCAATTAAGTACTTTTGAAGTGTAATGTAAGAAATGTGGCAGCCAATTTGCACACAACAAGGACCCACAAACAGCAATGTGATAATGACCAGCTAATCTGTTTTATCGATGTCAGTTAAGGGATGAATATTGGCCAGGTCACCGGGACAAACACCCCAGCTCTTCTTGGAAATAGTGCCATGGGAACTTGTACATCAACAGAGAGGGCAGACAGGGCCTCGGTTTAATGTCTCATCTAAAAGATGGCATCTCCGACAGTGCTGCACTCCCTGAGTACTGTACTAGAGTGTCAGCCTAGATTTTATGCTCAAGTCTCTGGAGTGGGACTTGAACTTCTGACTCAGAGGTGCGAGTGCTACCACTGAGCCACAGCTAGCACCTAAAAGATGGGGAGTGAGCAGGAAAGTGAGATTAGACTATGTGGGTCATGTGAAGAAAAAAACAGCATAGCTTTGATGGGCCAAATTGCTTGTTACTGCGCTGTTACATTCTGTGATTCTAGTTCCAAGTGACCCAGCGTTGTAGGTAATGATGTGAGGCCTCACAGGATACTGCGTTTGTTTAGATTCCGAGGAATTGTCCGTTTAAAATGTAAATTGTTCTGCTGCATTAGTTATGACTTTTACAGTGTTTAGCAAGTAAAATGTCCCTTTCTGGCCCTACACTTCCATCAATTAGGCCAGCATTATTCTGTTTTATGGCAGTGAGTGGGGGACTCTCGAGCAGTGTGGCTATCCGAGCACATAATGTTTTACGCTGCGGTAAAATATATTAAATTGTAAAGTGGATTATAAAATGGATATCTTAGAATACCTTAAGTTCTGGTCGTTGTTTTAAGTGAGTTGAATTTATAGCATTTTTTGAAAACTTGCATAGGACCTGTTCACAAACCTTCCTCTACTACCAAAATTTATGGTTGTGCTTTTATGTCAACATTTACAGTGCAATTTTGGTAGATCAACTTTTCACTATTTAGTTGTAGGCTCTGGTCACTAGGTGGTGCTCTGGAGCCAGTTTCTGAACTCAGCCATCTTTTCTTTTTTAAATTTTTCAATTTTCAGACATTGGGTGAAGGTAAGTTTGAAATTTGTAACTTTTTGAATACAAATAATTTTTAATTATAAATATGAAAAGTACATCTTCATTCCCACTTACATCTCCGCTGTTTCTTTTTCTTGTTGGCTGTTTTTTTTTCTCAAGGCCTTTTGTTTTTTTTTGGAACCCCCCTCTATAGAAAATTTAAAAAGTAGCCGCTTCCCCACCCCTCCACTCCGCGAGATGAGACTGTGGCCCCATTTCCAGTTTTACAAAACAGCTGCTCTTCAATCCTAGACTATGGCAGCACTGCCAGCTGTAAAGAATATTAAAATATGGGTAGCTGCTCTGCCCACTTTTACTGCTGGTCTTCTGGCTTTGTGTAAATTAATTTAAAAAAATGTGGCCTGACAGAGATTGAGTGAGAGATAAGAGAGTGTGAGGGGGGTTGCGGGGGGGGGGCGGTGAAAGATGGAGCCAGGTCACCAAGATCAGGTGAGGAGAGTATTCACTATGAGTAACTCGAAGTGCAAAGTACTAGTAATCTTAGAAGAGTTCATATTTATGAAACCTGGCTAATACATGGAAATGGCTTGTGTTTTTCAGACATTGACGATGGTTATTTTACAGTAAAATTTGATTCCTTGCTTCAGAAGGAGATTGTAGTGGAGGGGGATGGAATTATGCCAGTTCCTCGCACTGATGAGTCTTCCTCATCATCTAGCTCTGAGGACGAGGGGCAGCTTGGTTATGCAAAAGGTAAGCACTATAAAAGGCTACAGCTGTTGTTTTCGTTTGCACTTTAAAACTGACTAGATTTGCTATGTAACAATTTCTTCACGAGAGAAGTAGGTATTTTAGTTGGAGAATATTGCCAATAAAACAATTATGTTACAGATATAACCTAATAAAATTATAAGAAATGATATTTGGTGAGATACTGTAAAATATTTGATTGCTTAGAACATTATCAAATCGTAATTCTGTGGCCTCAGTCCTAGTATAAAATAACGTCTGGGAATATTTGCTTAGGTCCTATTGCTGACCAGAGTAGGGCATGTGGTCTTGAGCTTCAGACAAAGGTAATCTCTAGTGCTCAAGGCTGATATATTCTCCATTTATTTATTTAGCCACCACTCCTTGATGAATGCATTTGAGCTCTACTTGTTTTTTCCCTTCCCTTTCATACTGAAATTGGGAACTCTCGGATGTGGGAAACTGGGCATGAACTTCGTTCTTACTATTATATACGTGTGCACTATGCCAACAGACTGCTATATCAATACATTTTTGTTTATCAAGCACTCATTTGAGCAAACCAAGCCTTCTACATTTAACAAAATATTTATCTATAGTTAAGTGACTAAGTTGGCATGTGAGTTATGATATTGGCCATCTACTTTCAAAAAGTCACATTGTGTGGATCCTCTAGATCAGCGGTTCCCAACCTGTGGTCCGCAAGGGTACTGCAGGTGGTCCGTGAAAAAAAAATTATGATAATGTAATAATATAATCACGTGTACCGCGTATGTATCATATTCGATACACGTTGTGGCCCGCAAAAGCTTTTGATGACGATGTAGTGGTCCGCATAAAGGAAAAGGTTGGGAACCACTGCTCTAGATCCAATATATATTATAGCAACTAGGGTGAAATGTGAAGTCTTTGCTAATGGCACATTGTTCATTTTGTGTTCAATATTGTTAAATGTTTGTGAATGGAACTCTTGACTATAAATAATTTCATTGATTAATGGAACTAGCCAGCACAGGTGTGATATAACAATACAGATACCCTGAGCCAGTCCTGAAGATACTGAGAGGTGCAACCTATTGTAATTATGTACTAAAATGTATCTCAGGAAGTTAACTAGGAAATTCATTTATATTCACTGAATGAGGTTGACCTGTGAACATTCAGTATGAAGAGATACTGGGGTAGATTCTCGTGTTCGCCACCTGGGCGGTAATATGGCGGAGCAGATCGTCTGCCCTGTATAGAACCTATAGGTTTTCATTGAAATCGCTTAAATGAAAATCATAGACCAGTTGGGCCGAATGGCCTGTTTCTGTTCTGTAGGTTCTATGTAATGTAAATAAAACAGGTTCTATAAGGGACACGTGATCCCTCGGCCAGATCATCGTCCAGGCAGTGAACACAAGAATCAACTCCACCGAATCAATATTTAGCAAAGACATTCTCTAACTTGTCATTTAATCTATTCAAATATTGAATTATTTTGGTAAATTGATTTTCATCATCTGATTCTCAAATACTTTCTATGAATTGGTATACAGTCTGTGTAACTTTGGTTAAAATTTATACAAAATAAAGTTTGCCCTAAATATAACCAATATGGTGGATTTCAAGAATAGCCTTCATCCTTGTCTCCCCAACATATTGATTTTAAAATCCTTGTCTTGAAATCCCTCCAGAGCCTTGACCCCACCACCTCCGCAAACTTCTACAGCCTAACATCCCAGCACCCATTTTCTGTTTTTGCTATTCTGGTCTATTATGCTTCACTTCCCTTCCCACTGTCTGTTACAGCACTTTCAGGCACCATGTCCCAGCACTCAAGAGCTCGCTTCCTAAATTTTATCTTCAGAAGCCTAGTCAAAACATACCACTTTGGCTATGCTTTCAGTCACCTCCCCTAACTTTTTCCCGCTTCCTGCTTGATGCCCACACTTCCTCCTGTAAAACACCTTAGGACATTTTGCTATGTATATAAATGTAAGTGTTTTGATCAAACATCTTGAAGACATAAACTGAATTTAAAAAATCAAAATGGCGTTCTGTATTTATGTTACTTTTTCACCTTCCATTAACTTGTT
Source organism: Somniosus microcephalus (assembly GCF_052327205.1). Classification (NCBI taxonomy): domain Eukaryota; kingdom Metazoa; phylum Chordata; class Chondrichthyes; order Squaliformes; family Somniosidae; genus Somniosus; species Somniosus microcephalus. The sequence goes on from NC_140999.1 coordinate 150,623,076, forward strand.
TTATAGTTTTGGATGCCAAATCTGTGGAGATAGAAGATTGGACTCCAGCTTGCAGCTCTTCATTTGCTGGTTGGGAAGCTCACACTCGGGGCATGGGATCCAAACTAATGGTTAAAATGGGTTACGAATTTGGAAAAGGTAAGACTGCAAGAACTTGCCATGCTGTATTACTGTCCAAGTGTCACCTTCTGGTAGAGAATTACCATGTGTTTAATGCCTTTGTTGAGATCCAAAAATAACACTGACTGCAGCTTAAGCAGTTGTTTCCTATTATGCACAATAACCAAATTAAATTATTCTGCTTTATGTATTAAATGTAATGTCAGCTATGTAATATTGCACCAATTTAATGGATATATTGACATGCAACAGATGGTGCTATATAAATTCAGGAAAGGTAAAGGAGAGTTTCTTTTAACAGCTATGTTTGTGTTCATTTTTGGGGAGATGAGAGACAGGTTTTTAGTTGTCTCACAGGCAGTATGCAGCTTCCCAAATTGAACTACATACTGTTTTCTGTATCTCTATCCTTTACTTTCCATATAGGTGTAGTCTTGAGAACAAATAATGCAATACTAATAAAGAAGACGATGTGCTTTTTTTTTTAAAGCAAAAAATGATTTGTTTACTTTTATTAAATTTACATTCTTAATTGACTTCATTTGAAAGAGAATGACTTGTAACTGATTGGGGAAGTTTCTTTTAGGTTTGGGGAGGAATGCTGAAGGTCGAGTGGAGCCTGTACAAGCAGTGGTTTTACCACCAGGGAAATCCCTAGATCAATGTGCTGAAATCCTGCAAAAGAAGCGAGAAGGGAAACTCGGCCACCTCCACAAAAAGAAGCACAAGAGGAAAGGCGAAGGAGGCTCACGTGTTGTTAAAGAGAGAAAACCTCGCCAGACTGTGTTTGACTTTTTAAATGACAAACTTCAAAGTACTGGACAGACTAGCAGTTCATCAGTTCAAACTGGATCCCCTATGGGAGAGAAAAACAGCAAAGAACGTTACAGGGGCAATAAAAGCATGAAGAAAACTCTAAATATCCAGCTTTTTCAGATAATGGAAAAAATTCAGCATACTGAAAAGGACATTGCAAAAATTATGGAGGCGCTTGCAAGAAATGTTGGAAGGTACTTTATCTACTGCTCTGTTTATAATTTGGAGCTTAATCAATTCAGTTTGGTGGGGCAGATTCTATTGCAGTTATTACATTGCATTGTTTATGGTTGTACAGTAGATGGTTACTGTATGACCCATTTGAAAGTGACTATGCAGCTCAACATTGGAAGGATTAAAGGCATCCTGTTTGGTTCCCATCGGAAAATCCACACTTAAACCCCCATATTCCATCCTTTTTTCAGCTGCTCAATATGTAACCTGGGGGGAACTAGGGAGTCATTTTCACCTTCATCGCCTGGACAATAATCTGGCAAGAGTGGTTCATCCATTGTAAAACCCACCTGCTTTTCTTCCATTAAAATCAATGAAATGAAAATTGGGCGGTTCCATAATGAGGTGAAGGTGAAAATTACCCCCTCGTATCCTGTTTCATTCTTAACTGAGCTTCAAATCACACATTTGGCCCAAGACTTCCTGCTTCAAGCTCCTGTTGCATGCCCATCTCTATCTCTACCTCACTCAGACTGCCATTGAGATCTTCAGCCATGTCTTCATTGCCTCTAGGCTCAACTTTTCCAACACCCTCTTCACTAACCTCCCCAATTCCACTGTTCACCCTGCTCGCCGATCAGTCCCATCTACACTGACCTCTGTTGGCTTTCCATTCCCCAGTGTACTGATTCTCAAATCCACCTCTAGTCTTGCAAACCAGCTCGCAGCCTGCACTGCTCCAACTTGGATTCACTGCAGTTCTTCCCCCCCCCCCTCCCCTCCCACCCCCTCCCCTCCCACCCCCTCCCCTCCCCTCCCACCCCCACACACACCCACAACCCTGCCCATTGATAGCACAGTCATCATGCCCTTGCCACTTGCAGTTCCCTTTCCAAACTCCTCCATCTTGCAACATCTCCTCAACTCTCAAAAGCCTCCTTAAAACCTCCTTCTTTTACCTTGCATTCAATCATATGCCGAACTGTTCTCTCCTCCTTCTCTGTGTGCAACTCCCCCTGTCCTCTGTGAAACTCCATTTTGCTACTTAAGGGAACGATATGAGTGCAAGTTGCATCTTTTTATATGCTGGTCATTTCTTAATACACATATAAGACAGAATCATTTAGTTTATTGTTGGGATTTGTAGGTGGTCTCTACAAAGACTTTTTAAAATTACTGCAGATAAATATTTTTAAAGGGAGGGGGGAAAAGGTTTGATTTATCCGGTGTGGAGTCCTAAAGTGTCCATTGGTGGACTTGGAAAGTAAAGTAATATTCAGTGCTCTGCAGAGTAGGGGCTAAGATTGAACTCTTCAGTGAGAAATATCAATGGGTATGTCTCCACAACATCACTTGATAATCTAGGTTTCAGTTTTCTTTACTGGTTTATTACAGAGACAAAGCAGTAACTTCCCATCTAGAAGAGAAGTTGTCTAATGCAAAGAAGCAATTGTCCTATCTGAAGACTCAGGAATCTGGGGCCCAGCAAGAACAAAAGAAAGCAGACACACACAAGAAGATGACCAAATTCTGATTTGAATTCATTCATTGCTCTTTGTCCTTGTTTTGAAATGTACCAATTTGCACAGCATTTTTTTCTGTAAGATACATCCAATGGAATGAAGATAATCTGGTTCTGTTAGTTTGTGTTATTTGGTATGTCTTTTTGAATGTTTGCATTTCAGTGCAGAGAACTATGAAAGTCATTTGTGTTGTTAGATGAGGCTTGGTGCACAGTACCCAGACGTGACCACAATTGCTTTAGCAACTTTTTAAAAACTGCGAACAGTAACATTGTTGATGTCAGTGTTGTAAATTGTATACCGTTAGTTATATAAAACTGTTTCCTCCAATGGCTTTTCTTCAATACTTAAAAGGAACGACTCTGTTAAACTCAAGCCAGCTTTGAATTATTCTGACACTACTCAGGGTACAACAGACTGCCATGCAAAATTTTCCTTTCTGAGATGGGAGTTTTTCTGCCACCACATGTTGACTTGCCTGAAAAATCACTTGCACTGACCTGTCAAATATCACATCAATCAAACAACGAAGAGGGTTGTGAATCTTTGGAATTCTCTACCCCAAATGGCTGTGGATGCTGAATCGTTAAGTATATTCAAGGCTGAGATAGATAGATTTTTGGACTGTAGGGGACTCGGGATATGGGGATCAGGCGAGAAAGCGGAGTTGAGGTCGAAGATCAGCCATGATATTGAATGGCGGAGTAGGCTCGAGGGCCGTATGGCCTACTACTAATTCTTATATTGGCATTGGGATTCAAACCCAGGTATTCAACACTTTGCCATGTGAGTTACAAGACTCCTGCCGCACTCCCACTTAATGCATAAGAATATATTCTGATGGAACTCTGCAGCTGTTTTATATCTCAAAATAGATCTTGTTTAATCCTGCGATTGTTTAATAAAGCACTCAATTTGTTGCGAACCTGAAGGATCATCCGCAGATGGTAGAGCAGAGAGGGGCCCAGAGTTAAAAGAATTGAGGGTGTGAGTTGGAGGATGTTGTAGAGGTAGAGGCGAGACAAGGTCGTGGAGAAATTTGTTCACGAGGATTTTGAAATAATGGTGTTGGGAAACAACGGTGGAGGTGGGCACATACGGGGCAATAGATGAGTGGGGCTTGCTTTGGGCAATGGTGTTTACACAGGAGGGGGCTGGCAAGGAGATTGAGAAATCATGCCTGAAGATGACATTGGTATGAATTAACACTTTAGTGCCATTGGAGGTGATGTATGGATGGAACTGGGCGATGATACACAGAATTATCTTCTGCTGAACAGGATTTGGTGCTTAAAATTCTGACCAGACTTCAAGGAATGGATGGAGAATAAATTCAGAAACCTTAAGATATTTAGACAGAAATGGCTGATGTCAATGAAGTGAGAAGCCAAACAATTGAAAAAGACATTTAGGAAGAAAAACAATAGAGAAAGCAAAGATTTTGCTGGTGCCCATTTCACCTGAAGTTTGCTACTATCCTTCTCATTGTTTGCTACAGTTACAAGGTTTATACCAAACTCCAGGTCATTAATATATATCTAGCTGTGGCCCTAATACTGACCCCTAGGGGGCACCACTTGTATTTCCTTCCAGTCTGGTAAACAACTGTTTTCCACTATGCTTTCTGTCTCTTTGTCAATTTCATATTCATGCTGCCATTCCCTTTAATCCTGTGAGCTTGAATTTTGCTAACAAGTCTATTATGTGGCACTTAGGAAATCCAGCACAATGGCAGTGAACACAAAGAAAAACTGCTAATGCTGCAAATCTGAATTAAAAGCAGAAAATGCTTGAAATACACAGCAGATCCATCAGCATCTTTTTATTATAGGATCCCATAGTGGCATTGCTAACTTTTACTTAACTCAAAACAGCAACCTATCTTTTCCCTTTTCAGATGCTGACAGACCTACTGTGCTGTGCATTCTTTGCAATGCTTACTTACCTTGCATGAAGAAGCAGATCATGCTATAACTGTCTCTCACCTAAACCAAGAATCTGCAATATCCCAATTTACCTGGATACATGACTAGCTAAATGGTTAGGGGCCCCCTGAAACTGCTGCATTACCCCCGCCACCCCCCCCCCCCCCCCCCCCCAAACCTGGCAAAACAAATTGATAGTCAAACATTTTTGCTGAAAGGAAAAAAAAACTTGCCTTTATATAGCGCCTTTCACAACCTCATAACATCCCAAGCCCCTGTTGTAGGAAATGCAGCGGCCAATTTGCATACAGCAAGGTCCCAGAAGCAACAATGAGATAATGTCCAGATCATCTGGTTTTTTTAGGTGTTAGCTGAGAGATAAATATTGCCAGGACAGAAGGACAACACACCTGCTCTGAATAGTGCCGTGGGATGTTTTACGTCCAGTTGAGAAGGCAGACGGGGTACTCTATTTTAGCATCTCATTAGAAAGACGGCCTCTCTGACAGTGCAACATTCCCTCAGTACTGCACTGAGGAGTCAGCTTGGATTACGTGTTCAAGTCTCCAGAGTGGGGCTTGAATTTATGATTTTCTGACACAGAGGCGAGAATGCTGCCAACTGAGCTACGGCTGACACAAAACACAATGGGCCTGAATTTGCAGTCGGATGCCTTCGAACGGCAAAAAATCTACCCGTCTACCTGATGGTCCTCGATCCACGGAGACTCGCGCTCCTGGGCCTCTATGCGTAGAGGCCCACGTAGCCCAAGGGGGCAGGCGGTTCGCAAGCGTCCTGGGGTCACGTGGGTTGGCCCAACCAATGAAAGAAGGGGGATCCCCATTCATGCTTATGGGGATCACATAAAAAACACGTACACATACCAAATAAATAAAAAAAATTACATTTAAAATTAATTAAAATGCCATTCAATTAAACATTTAAAACAAAAACTTAATTTTTTGAAAAATAAATTTAAATGTTTTAAAGCGGCTAAAAATAACATTTTACATGTGTTTTAATGTTTAAATAATTGAAAAAAATATTTTTATATTCATTTAAACTCTTATGCTGGTAAATAAGGCCTTGTGCCTGCTTTTACCAGGCGTAAGAATTTCACGGGCATTCGCTGGGCAGTAGTTGGGCAAATAGCCCAACTCTCCACCTGCGGATGCCCATTTCCCGGGGATGGCTTTCTTGACAGATCGCAAGTTCTAGGTTTTCGCGCATGCGTTTTGCGCGAAAATCCAGGCCAATGTAAAATGCAGGAAGCTGCTGTAGTTCCTTGCATTTCAACGAGCAGCAAACATCACAATATTATCTGCTGATTTGACCAAAGCTGAAACTTACTACTATTTGTTCTTGATTTGTACTCACTGTAGGCAAAATGATTAAACAAAAAATTCTGCTGGAATCTAGTTATTGGGGCATGATTATCTCTACATTTTATGTCAAATATTGGATACATTGCAGAAAGAAAAGGTTTATTTTACATGTACATTGCAAAATCTTAAAATCTTACGAACTAAGTAAAGTATTGAACTAGCAATCCATGGTATAATACGTAATGATGTGATATTTTCATTGCCTGAATTGACATATGTAGCAGGCATCTTGCATAGTCTCCAGTTAGCAATTGTATTTAGATTTAATTGCTACAATAACTCATATTGGGGAATAAAGATGCAGGTTTCACTTCATAGGAGTCTCGGGAGGAAATTCATTTGGGCTCAATTTCAGGCTTGCAAATGGTGGCGTAGGCAGTGTTTGCCCCAAATGGGAGGACCGGGGCCAGCCCCAAATTGAGCCTCGGGCCACATTTCAATAGGTTTGATGAGCTGCTGCACCTGTCACACTTCCACAGGCAGCTTGCTCATGGAAAACGAATTTTGAGCCGCTTGCCTCGCTGGGAGTGGCCCTCAGATAGGGTTGGGGGTAGATGTCAGGTGGGACTAATGAGTGCTCTGGGGATGGGAGGAACACTCCTGCTCCTTCTGGCTCCACGTGAATTTTAAAAAACAATTTGAACTTACCTTTTTGGTGGCTGCGGCAGCTTGCTAGGTGGCAATCACGCCCGGAAAACCTGAATGAAGCAGGACCAACGCCTGCTCATCTCAGGGCCTCCCAATTTCCCATAGGGATTCTAAAACGGAGATTGGCCCCTTCATTGGCATATGGCCTGTTTTAGCCTGCTGCCCTGAACGCCTGAAAATTTTCCACTGGCGTCTGACGTTTTTCAGACCTTCTAGAGGCGCAGGGCATAGCCCTGTGAAATTGGTCATTTTTGCCCCTGTTTTCCATCCGGGCAATGGGTGCAACGATGACCACTTTCTACCCCTCGGTCTGCTTATCCAAAAAAAGCTGTTGGAAGCGTAACAAGGAGATCCATGATCCATGAAAATCACTACCACTTGTTAATCTGGTGCTCATTTTTGGAAGCACTTGCTCTGGCTTTGCTATTCCTATTGACAGAAAGCTGTGTACAGCTTCTCAAGTTTACAGCTGTTAGCTCCATTGTTGATATATTAAATTACGCCTGCATTTTTATTACACTAGTTACGACCTTTGTACTTCTAGCAAGGTACATAAGTCTGATAAATGCACAAGCATCTGGGCACATGCAGTTATAATTTGAATGCAATACCATTGCCAGCACAAGCATTCAGGCCTCTTTATATAATCTAGCACATTAATCTATTTCTAAAGATATTCTCCCTTTTTGTGCTCAAGATAAGACAGCAGTGTTGGGGGATAAAACATTTTTCCAGTTTTGGCACTCAGTATCAACATGAAGCAGTTCTAGGTAAGATACAGTTTAAGCATAGCTAAGTAGTGTTTTTTTCTGCTGTTGCCCAGCAATGTGTCTTAACCCCACCCTTAATGCACTAGTGTGACATTTGCTTTTCTCATACTATTTATGGTTGTGGCTTCACTGTACAAGACTGTTAATTAGTGCTGAATTGTTGCCAGTTTTGTTGACTCATTTCCAATAAGAAGAGACAGCCTGAGTTTATTTTGTTTAGGATCCTTTTAGATAGCTGGCAGAGTAAGCTTGTATCCCATCATTTTGAGCTGGGTTCAAACCCAACTTGCAGAGATGGGCATATTAATCCATTTACACAACCATGCTGTCTTTGCAGTTAAAAATAGTGCAACTGACTGATAATGACCATACATACCAATATACCAAATCTGTTGCTTTTGTACAATGACATCATAAAATATTAAAAAATCTTATAAAATATGGATGAAAGTACATGTCATTTAATTTCTGAGGTCAACAAGGAAGAATGGAACTTCTGCCACTTGCAATATTTACTGACAGGATGCAAAGTGCTTCATATGGCAGAATATTTGATATGTTAATTAAATATTTCTTTAAAATTAGGATGCGCTTGCAACATTTTGCATTATTTGTATGACAACCATCCTATGACCATATGTGCTTAAAAGTTCAGAAGTCTAGAACAGATTTGAAGTCAAACAGGTGACAAGAAATTGATTTATCTTTGTTTGAACAAAGACAGTAGAGTGGATTTTACAAATTTGCACATTTAATGCGCAGAAAATCCTGCAGGACCAACTGACCTCCATGCTCAATTTCCCAATAAGTACTGCTGGCATGCAAAGCTTCACGCTGGAAGTATGAATTCATATAGTCTAAATGTATGCATGTCCTCTGACGATACTCAGCTACACTCATTTTTCATGCTTTTCATTTCCTTTGTTTGAGCTCTGCTACTTTCCCCATTATTTATTTTACTTTGAATACAGAATAGTCCAGGCCATTAACCGCTCCATACCTACCGTCAGCGCAATTGCAGCTTGCTGATGATGAAGTAGATTTCAATGAGGTGAGTTTGGTCCTATGAGTAATTACTCACCCCTGGAAGGACTTCCGTGCTTTTACAAAGTATTAACTTAGAAGAGTTTCTTTGAGCACAGGTAAAGATTGTAGCAAGAATAATATGGCCTTAGTGTGTGAGAACCAGGCGATCAGTAGATCTGCCCATTTTGAACCAAACCCTAAAAGGTATATTTTACAAATTCATGCTCCCAACATGGAGTTTTGCCTGAAATCAAGGCAAATAATTATTGCAAATCACATAAGATGAGAGCTGATGTTAATGTAATGCAAGGGTGGAAAAGTGAATATTAAAATAAAAAAATTAATGAGTTTTTGTTGCTTTTCTCTAGGTTCACTTCTATCTCACCTTATTTTCTCTCCAATTCGCCTTGTCCATGAGACCCGCCTCCTGCTCCTTTGACCCCATTCCCACTAAACTGCTGAACACCCAATTTCACTTCCTGGCCCCCATGCCAGATGACAGTGTAAATGGTTCCCTATCCTCCGGTACTGTCTCCTTCCCTCTAAAAACCGCTGTTGTCACTCTCCTCCCTAGAAAACCCTCCCTCAACCCTTTTTCCATTGCAAACTACTGCCCCATCTCCAACCTCCCTGTCCTCTCCAAAGACCTTCAACATGTTATCACCTCACAAATCCATGCTTATCTTTTCTGCAACTCCATGTTTGAATCCAATCGGGATTCTGCCCTTGCCACAGCACTGAAATGGCCCTAATCAAAATCACAAATCACTTCCTCTGACAGTGATCATGGTGCATTATCCCTCCTCGACCTCTCTGCAGCCTTTCACATGGTCAATCACACCATCCTCCTCCCACGCCTCTTCTCTGTTGTCCAGCTCAGTTACTGAGAACTTGGACAAGTATGATCTTCATTAAAATGGAGAGTGAAGTAGTTGACTCAGAGACTAGGGTCCTGAATTTAAATAAAGGAAACTACGATGGTATGAGGCACGAGTTGGTTAGGATGGATTGGGGAACGTTACTTAAAGGGTTGACAGTGGATAGGCAATGGCAAACATTTAAAGATCGCATGGATGAACTACAGAATTTGTTCAACCCTGTTTGGCATAAAAATAAAACAAAAAAGGTGACTCAACTGTGGCTAACAAGGGAAATTAGGGATAGCATAAGATCCAAGGAGAGGACATATAATTTGGCCAGAAAAAGCAGCAAACCTGAGGATTGGGAGCAGTTTAGGATTCAGCAAAGGAGGACAAAGGGATTAATTAAGAGGGGGAAAATAGAATATGAGAGTAAGCTTTCAGGGAACATAAAAACTGCTGTAAAAGCTTCTATAGCTATGTGAAGAGAAAAAGATTGGTGAAGTCAAGTGTAGGTCCCTTGCAGTCAGAATCACGGGAATTTATAATGGGGAACAAAGAAATGGCAGACCAATTAAATACATACTTTGGTTCTGTCTTCACAAAGGAGGACACAAATAACCTCCCAGAGATGTCGGGGAACATAGGGTCTAATGAGAGGGAGGAATTGAATGAAATCAGTATTTGTAGGGAAATGGTGTTAGGGAAATTGACGGGATTGAAGGCCGATAAATCCCCAGGACCTGATAATCTACATCCTAGGGTACTTAAGGAAGTGGCCCTAGAAATAGTAGATGCATTGTTGGTCATCTTCCAAAATTCTATAGACCCTGGAACAGTTCCCATGGATTGGAGGATAGCTAATGTAACCCCACTATTTAAAAAAGGCGGTAGAGAGAAAATGGGGAATTATAGACCGGTAAGTCTGACATCGGTAGTGGGGAAAATGCTAGAGTCCATTATAAAAGATGTAATAGCAGAGCACTTGGAAAACAGTGACAGGATCGGGGAAAGTCAACATGGATTTACAAAAGGTAAATCATGCTTGACTAATCTACTGGAATTTTTTGAGGATGTAACTGGTAGAATAGATAAGGGAGAACCAGTGGATTTGGTGTATTTGGACTTTCAGAAGGCTTTCGATAAGGTTCCGCATAAGAGATTAGCGTGCAAAGTTAATGCACACGGGATTGGGGGTAAGGTACTGTCTTGGATAGAGAACTGGTTGGCAGACAGGAAGCAAAGAGTTGGAATAAACGGGTCTTTTTCCGAGTGGCAGGCAGTGACTAGTGGGGTACCGCAGGGATCGGTGCTAGGACCCCAGCTATTCACAATATATATAAATGATTTAGACGAGGGAACTAGATGTAATATCTCCAAGTTTGCAGACGACACAAAGCTGGGAAACTCCAGTATGATTTGGACAGGTTGGGTGATTGGGCAGACGCATGGCAGATGCAGTATAATGTGGATAAATGCGAGGTTATCCACTTTGGTGGCAAAAACAGGAAGACAGATTATTATCTGAATGGCAATAGATTGGGAAAAAGGGAAGTGCAACGAGACCCGGGTGCCCTTGTGCACCAGTCGCTGAAGGTAAGCATGCAGGTGCAGCAGGCGGTTAAGAAGGCAAATGGTATTTTGGCCTTCATAGCGAGAGGATTCGAGTACAGGAGCAAGGATGTCTTGCTGCAGTTGTACAGGGCCTTGGTGAGACCACACCTTGAGTATTGTGTGCAGTTTTGGTCTGAGGAAGGATGTTCTTGCCATGGAGGGAGTGCAGCGAAGATTCACCAGACTGATACTTGGGATGGCAGGAATGACGTATGAAGAGAGATTGGGTCGATTAAGCTTATATTCGCTAGAGTTTAGAAGAATAAGAGGGGATCTCATTGAAACTTATAAAATTCTAACAGGACTAGACAGACTAGATGCAGGAAGGATGTTCCCATTGGCGGGGGAGTCCAGAACCAGGGATCACAGTCTAAAGATAAGGGGTAAGCCATTTAGGACTGAGATGGGGAGGAATTTCTTCACCCAGAGAGTGGTGAACCTGTGGAATTCTCTGCCACACAAGGCAGTTGATGCCAATTTGTTAAATATATTCAAGAAGGAGTTAGATATATTTCTTAAGGCTAAAGGGATCAAGGGATATGGGGAGAAAGCAGGGACAGGGTACTGAATTTGGATGATCAGCCATGATTTCATTAAATGGCGGAACAGGCTCAAGGGGCCAAATGGCCTACTCCTGCTCCTATATTCTATGTTTCTATGATCAAAGAGAGTCAGCATAGATTTATGAAAGGTAAGTCATGTCTGACTAACCTAGTTGAATTTTTTGAGGAGGTCACTAGCATGGTGTATAGGGGAGTCTCTATGGATGTTGTCTATATGGACTTCCAGAACGTATTTGATAAAGTTCCACGTAAGAGATTATTAGTAAAGAATTGGAGGTAACCTCATGACATGGGTTGGTAATTGGTTGGGAGGTAGGAGACAGAGCATAGGGATGAAGGCAATGTTCTCTAATTGGCAAGATGTGACAAGTGGTGTTCCCCAGGGATCTGTACTGGGGCCTCAGTTTTTCAATATATATATATTAATGACTTGGATGAAGCAATAGAGAGTTGTATATCCAAGTTTGCAGTTGACATTAAGTTAGGAGGGACAGTAAGTTGTGGATATGGGAGCAGGAAGTTACACTCCTCACTGGAGTGGAGCTAATTTACAGAACAAACGGGAAACTGTTCAACCTCCGTCACCTCCAGTCCCGATCCAAGGTCATTCCATCCTCTGTCGTCGAATTACAGTATGCAGATGATGCTTGCGTCTGCGCTCACTCGGAGGTCGAACTCCAAACCATCGTAAACACCTTCACCGAAGCATATGAGAGCATAGGCCTTACACTAAACATCCGTAAGACAAAGGTCCTCTACCAACCTGCCCCCGCCACACAGTGCTGCCCCCCGATTATCAAAATCCATGACAAGGCCTTGGACAATGTGGACCACTTTCCATACCTCGGGAGCCTAGTGTCAACAAGAGCAGACGTCGACGACAAGTCCAACACCGCCTTCAGTGTGCCAGTGCAGCCTTTGGTCACCTGAGGAAGAGAGTGTTTGAAGACCAGGACCTCAAACCCGGCACTAAGTTCATGGTCTACAGGGCAGCAGTGATACCTGCCCTGCTGTATGCCTCAGAGACATGGACCATGTACAGCAGGCACCTCAAAGCACTGGAGAGGTACCACCAACGCTGCCTCCGCAAGATCCTGCAAATCCATTGGCAGGATAGGCGCACCAACGTCAGTGTTCTTGCTCAGGCCAACATCCCCAGCATTGAAGCTCTGACCACGCTCAATCAGCTCCGATGGACGGGTCACATTGTCCGCATGCCCGATACGAGACTCCCAAAACAAGCGCTCTACTCGGAGCTCCGGCACGGCAAGAGAGCCCCAGGTGGGCAGAGGAAATGCTTCAAGACACCCTCAAAGCCTCCTTGAAAAAGTGCAACATCCGCACCGACGCCTGGGAATCCCTGGCCCAAGACCGCACAAAGTGGAGGAGAAGCATCCGGGAAGGCGCCGAACACCTCGAGTCTCTTCGCCGGGAGCAAGCGAAAGTCAAGCACAAGCAGCGCAAGAAGCGCACCTCAACCCAAGCACCCCACCCACCCGCCCCTTCAACCACCGTCTGCCCCACCTGTGACAGAGACTAGGTCCCGCATTGGACTAATCAGCCACCTGCGAGCTCATTTTTAATGTGGAAGCAAGTCATCCTCAATTCCGAGGGACTGCCTAAGAAGAAGTACTGGGGCCTCAGTTTTTCAATATATATATTAATGACTTGGATGAAGCAATAGAGAGTTGTATATCCAAGTTTGCAGTTGACATTAAGTTAGGAGTGACAGTAAGTTGTGGAAATGGGAGCAGGAAGTTACAACGGGACATTGACAGACTAACTGAGTGGGCAAAACTATGGCAGATGGAATTCAATGTGGAAAAGTGTGAGGTCAGTCATCCACATTGAATCCAAAAAAGACAAATTGGAATATTTCCTAAATGGTGAGAGACTCATAGCTGTGGAGAAGCAAAGGGATTTAGGTGCCCATGTACACAAATCACTAAAGGCTAGTGCGTAAGTACAAAAAGTAATCAAAAAGGCAAATGGAATGTTGGATTTTATCTCAAGAGGGTTGGAATACCAAAGTGAGAAAGTGATGCTTCAGTTGTACAGAGCCATGATCAGACCCCACCTGGAGTATTGGGTTCAGTTTTGGGCACAGAACCTCAGGAAAGATATATTGGCCTTGGAGGGAGTAGGGCACAGATTCACCAGAATAATACCAGGCCTTAAATGGCTAACTTATGAGCACAGGTTGCTTAGATGTGGCTTCTATTCTCTTGAGTTTAGAAGGTTGAACGGTGATTTATTTGAGGCCATTAAAATGATAAAGGGTCTCAAAAGGGTAGATGGAAAGAAACCATTTCCTCTGGTGGGAGAATCCAGAACAAGTGAGCATAATCTTAAAATTAGAGCCAGGCCATTTAGTAGTGAAATCAGGAAGTACTTTATCACACAAACGGTAATGCAAATCTGGAACTCTCTCACCCAAAAGGCTATGGATTCTGGGTTAATTAAAATTTTCAAGGCTCAAACTGATAGATTTTTATTAGGTAAGCAAAGATGGGTAACTAGAGTTGAGGTACAGATGAGCTATGATCTACTTGAATGGTGGAACAGGCTCAAAGGGTTGAATGGCTTACTACTGTTTCTATGTTCCTATAACTGCCCTCGCCTGGTTCCACTCTTACCTGTCCAATCATAGCTAGAGCATCTCCAGCAATGGCTTCTCTTACTTCCCCCACACTGTTACTTCTGAAGCCCCCAAGGATCTATTCTTGGCTCCCTCCTCTTTGTCATCTACATGCTGCTCCTTGCCGACATGGGGTCAGGTTCCACATGTGTGCTCGTCTGATATCCAGTCTTGGTTGATCTGCAATTTCCTGCAGCTAAATATTGGAAAGACTGAAGTCATCATCTGATTACATCTCTGCGAAGTGCCTTGGGACTTTTTTTACACTAAAGTTGCTATACAAATGGAAGTTTTTACTGTTGTTGTCGATACATGACACTCTATTATAGGTACAGTGCCTAGCACCTGAAAACCATGGAAGCTCTACATATATTTAAAAACACATGCCTGTTCTTCTTCTTCTTCTTAGGCAGTCCCTCGGAACTGAGGATGACTTGCTTCCACATTAAAAATGAGTTCTCAGGTGACAGATGAGTCCAATGCGGGACCTACAGTCTCTGTCACAGGTGGGGCAGACGGTGGTTGAGGGGGCGGGTGGGTGGAGTGCTTGGGTTGACGTGCGCTCCTTGCGCTGCTTGTGCTGGGCTTCTGCTTGCTCCCGGCGAAGAGACTTGAGGTATTCAGCGCCTTCCCGGATGCTTCTCCTCCACTTTGTGCGGTCTTGGGCCAGGGATTCCCAGGTGTCGGTGGGGATGTTGCACTTTTTCAAGGAGGCTTTGAGGGTGTCCTTGAAGCATTTCCTCTGCCCACCTGGGGCTCTCTTGTCGTGTCGGAGCTCCAAGTAGAGCGCTTGTTTTGGGAGTCTCGTATCGGGCATGCGGATGATGTGACCCGTCCATCGGAGCTGATCGAGCATGGTCAAAGCTTCGATGCTGGGGATGTTGGCCTGAGCGATAACACTGATGTTGGTGCGCCTATCCTGCCAATGGATTTGCAGGATCTTGCAGAGGCAGCGTTGGTGGTACCTCTCCAGTGCTTTGAGGTGCCTGCTGTACATGGTTCATGTCTCTGAGGCATACAGGAGGGCCGGTATTACTACTGCTCTGTAGACCATGAGCTTGGTGCCGGGTTTGAGGTCCTGGTCTTCAAACACTCTCTTCCTCATGCTCCATCTCACCCTCAGTAAGCTCCCCGCTGGAGTGGAGCTAATTTACAGAACAAACGGGAAACTGTTCAATCCCCGTCACCTCCAGTCCAGATCCAAGGTTGTCCCATCCTGTGTCATCGAATTACAGTATGCAGACGACACTTGCATCTTCACACACTCGGAGGTCAAACTCCAAACCATCGTTAACACCTTCACTGAAGTGTACGAGAGCATGGGCCTTACACTAAACATCCGTAAGACAAAGGTCCTCTACCAACCTGCCCCCGCTACACAGTACTGCCCCCCAATTATCAAAATGC
Organism: Somniosus microcephalus; assembly: GCF_052327205.1. NCBI lineage: Eukaryota > Metazoa > Chordata > Chondrichthyes > Squaliformes > Somniosidae > Somniosus > Somniosus microcephalus. The sequence goes on from NC_140999.1 coordinate 150,638,545, forward strand.
ATGACAAGGCCTTGGAAAACGTGGACCAATTTCCATACCTCGGGAGCCTACTGTCAACAAGGGCAGACATCGATGACAAAGTCCAACACCGCCTTCGGTGTGCCAGTGCAGCCTTCGTTCGCCTGAGGAAGAGATGCCTGTTCTAGTAACATTTCATAAAGCAAGTGAATCTGTAACCTCCTAAAAGCATTTAAACATACGATGACAGTGAGATGACAGGGCAATCACTCCCTTTAGCCTGAGGTGCAGAAATTCATAGCTGAGGTCACATTCACAATTGCAGATAATACAATAGCTATTAAATAAGTTGAATCCCAGAATAGATAACATTGCAATGAGAACTTCTCTGCTGAGGCAGTAATTGTTTCTTGACCTGCAAATTCTTTGGAAAGGATGATGGGCTAGAAATTCATCTTGGGTAGCGGTGCAAAATGGGTGGTATTGGATTGGCTGCCTGTTATTCGTAGCACCTGATATAGTCTATGGAACTGAATATCAGATGCTGCTTATAACAGGCGGCCGATCCTATACCGCTCAAGATGAATTTCTAGGCCAATCTGTTGTCCTCCAGAGTCTCTGCCATTTCTCTGTCCTAATGGAAAGAATTAGTGAACAAAATAACATTATAATCAGCAAGGCACTGCTGAACTCAATGTACCCAAGGACAGATTTGTTCTAGTGATATTTAAACATACTTCTATTGCACTTATAGCGCACACAGAGGCCACTTTTGCCGCTATCATCTGGCGTTAACAGGACAGTAACTATCTCAAAATTAGGTTAGTAGCCTTACCACCCCTTTAACACCGGCAATACAGCTGGCTCCATTTTGAAAAGAGACTACTGCCAAGTGTCCCCCTGTTTCAAGTGATAGGCCCCTTTTAATATGGACATCCTTTTATGGCGTGTGGACACACTCTGACCAGTTCCACAGATGATGGAACCGAAAAGACCCACCAAAGGTAAGCGCTGAATTATTTTTGTGGGCCTTGGAGGAGCAGGAGTGTTATTCAATTTGCCTAACATGATACATAGCCAGCCAAACTACGAGAAGCCCCTTGGTCAAAGTTCAAAGAAAAGGCTGCAAACGTGGGGTAGTAACTTTGATTGGCAGCTATTTCTGAGATCATTGGGAAGAGCAGAAGGCCTTTTTGGCTGGGGCACTCTGTGATTGACAGGTTGGTGGGCAGATACTTTAGGGGGAATTATACCCCTCCCTCCATCAATGGCTGGGAGAAGGTTGTGGGGGGTGGGGGGGTTAAATTGTTAAAAATGTGAAATCCGACCCCAACTGTATCTACTTCCGGTTTTACCGCAGTGGGTTTGGAGTCGTTTGAGTAACCCCTCTGGAGAGGCGTGTCAGTGATGTTAATATTTAAGTGAGGATCTGTTCCTCAGATTATTGGAGGCATTTCAATTTAATGGCTGCGGGCCGGGTTTCCCAGGCCTCAGGAAACCCAACAGCTGAAGGGAGGCGGGTGTAGTGTATGTAACCTGTACTACCTTAAGAGGATACCTTAAGGTGATGGACTACTTTTTGATGGCTCCTGTACATTGTAGTACCGGTGGTGACCACACCGGTATATAAACCCTGCGGAGCAAAGTGTCACTGACCTCATCTCCTCTGGAGATCTTCCCCCCGCTGCCACCAACCTCATAGTTCCCCAACCCCGCACAGCCCGCTTCTACCTCCTTCCCAAGATCCACAAACAGGACTGCCCTGGTAGACCCATCGTTTCAGCCTGTTCTTGCCCCACGGAACTTATCTCTTCCTATCTTGACTCTATCTTTTCTCCCCTTGTCCAGTCTCTTCCCACCTACATCCGCGACTCTTCGGACGCCCTCCGCCACTTTAACAGTTTCCAGTTTCCTGGCCCCAACCGCTTCCTTTTCACCATGGACGTACAATCCCTCTACACCTCCATCCCCCACCCGGATGGCCTGAGGGCACTCCGCTTCTTCCTCGAACAGAGGCCCGACCAGTCCCCATCCACCACGACCCTCCTCCGCCTGGCTGAACTTGTTCTCACATTGAACAACTTCTCCTTTAACTCCACTCATTTCCTCCAAATCAAAGGTGTTGCCATGGGTACCCGCATGGGTCCTAGCTATGCCTGCCTTTTCGTGGGCTATGTGGAACAATCTTTGTTCCAGTCCTACTCAGGTCCCATCCCTCACCTCTTTTTCCGATACATTGATGACTGTATCGGTGCAGTTTCCTGCTCTCGCCCCGAACTTGACAATTTCATTCACTTTGCCTCCAATTTCCACCCTTCCCTCACCTTCACATGGTCCATCTCTGACTCTTCCCTTCCCTTCCTCGACTTCTCCGTCTCCATCTCTGGGGATAGGTTATCGACCAATATTTACTACAAGCCCACTGACTCCCACAGCTACCTGGACTACACTTCCTCCCACCCCGCTTCCTGTAAGGACTCTATTCCATTCTCCCAGTTTCTCCGCCTCCGCCGTATCTGCTCCGACGATGCCACCTTCCACACCAGTGCTTCAGACATGTCTTCCTTTTTCCGCAACCGAGGATTCCCCTCTACCGTGGTTGACACTGCCCTCGACCATGTCAGTTCTATCTCCCGCACCTCTGCCCTCACCCCTGCCCCTCCCTCCCGGAACCACGATAGGGTTCCCCTTGTCCTCACCTTTCATCCCACCAGCCTCCACATTCAACGGATCATCCTCCGGCATTTCCGCTACCTCCAAAGTGATCCCACCACCAAACGTATCTTCCCCTCCCCTCCCCTTTCAGCATTCCGCAGGGACCGCTCTCTCCGAGACACCCTAGTCCACTCCTCTATCACCCCAAACAGCCCTTCCCCTTCGCCTGGCACCTTCCCGTGCAAGCGGAGGAGATGTAACACCTGCCCCTATACCTCCCCCCTCCCCACTGTCCAGGGCCCCAAACACCCCTTCCAGGTGAAACAGCGATTTACTTGTACTTCTCGCAATCTAGTATACTGTATTCGCTGCTCACGATGCGGTCTCCTCTACATTGGGGAGACCAAACGCAGATTGGGTGACCGCTTTGCGGAACACCTCCGTTCAGTCCGTAAGGGTGACCCCGAGCTTCCGGTCGCCTGTCATTTCAATTCACCGCTCCATTCCCACTCGGACCTCACCGTCCTTGGCCTCTTGTACTGTTCCACGGAAGCTCAACGTAAACTCGAGGAACAGCACCTCATCTTCCGATTAGGCAGTCTGCAGCCTTCCGGTCTCAATATCGAGTTCAACAATTTCAGATCATAACCTCGGCCCCTATTTCATTTTCACTTATATTTTTCCACTCCTTTCCTTTCCCCCCCCCCCCTTTCCTTTTGTTTCTCTCTCACACCTGGCAGCTATCTTTTGCCCTGCCAGTACACTTTACACCTAATCACAGCCTATTACCATCTCGTCTAGCTTCTAATCTCTTTTACTTCTTTTGGTTCTTTTATTCTTTTGTCCGATCGCAGCCCTGCCTTCGATCTAGTTCCTTTTCTCTCCAGTTTTGAAGAAGGGTCAAACCCGAAACGTCAACTCAAATTTCTCTCCACGGATGTTGCCTGACTTGCTGAGTTTTTCCAGCATTTTCTGTTGTTATTTTGTATCTCAGTTCAGCCCTGACCCTCAATCACTAAAGACCTGTTTACTTACTTCTGTAGTCTGTGTCCTGTTATTCAGTATAACTGCATTTGAAAACACAGACGCAACAGTGGCGACGAGTCTGATCTTACCTAGCGGCAGTTTTGCATCAAAGGAAGCTTCGTCCTCAGAAACGGGCGTCGAAAAAGGGCATCCGCCCTCAACATCCTGCTGAGCACTGCATCGCACGGGAGGCCATTGGGAACCCAGGTTGGTTTTCTGGCCACGAAGTCAAACATCAGTGAGCATCCCTTCTACGACAGCGGCGGGTAAGCCCGATCGAGCGGCACGGGGGGGAAGTCGGCCGAGTTGTCAGTGGGAGAAGGGGAGGGAAAACGACGAAAAGGGCGGAGAACACGACCGCAGCCGGTGTCAGGGGCCGGACTACAATCGGGGCAGAGGCGCGCAGCAGTCAGAAAAGCGTTTATGGCCACAAGGACCGCGGGAGCGGCGGGGAACAAGAGCAGCAGAGCAGGGGAAAATAAAGGACTGCTGGGAGGCGTGGACGGCAACAGCGCGGGAATCGCCATTTTGAGTCGGCGGGGGAAGAAGACAAGCGCGGGAAAAGCCGCCAAGCGCGGGAAAAGCCGCCATCTTAAATAAATTTAAAAAAACAAAAAAAACAAAAAAAATATCCGAAGGGAAGGAGAAACTCAGCAAGGATGCCAAAAATGGGTAACATCACTGCTTTTGATAACGATGTGGAAGATTGGGCCACTTATGTGGAACGCATCGAAGTTTACTGTACAACGAATGAGGTGCCGGATGATAAGAAAGCACTAACCCTATTAAACTTGATGGGTGCGAAGACGTACGGGTTATTAAGGAACCTTGTAACCCCAGACAAACCGGTAGGGAAGAGTTTCGCGGATATTGTTACTATCCTGCAAGAGCATTTAAACCCCACGCCGCTGCTGATAGCGGAACGATTTAAATTCTACAAAAGAATTCAACGTAAAGAAGAAAGCAACGCTGAATTCCTAACAGAACTGCGCAAGTTATCAAAGTACTGCCAGTTCGGAACAGGACTAGCAGACGCACTGAGAGATAAGTTTGTGTGTGGGCTCCTAAGGGAAGGAACCCAGAAGTGACTGCTAGAGGAAAAGAACCTTACGCTGGACAAAGCTTTCAGCATTGCAGCATCCCACGAGGCAGCAGCACCACGAGGATACAGCAAAGGCCACTGGAATTCAGCACCAATGAAATGGCATTGGGCGCAGTAAAGTGCTATCGTTGCGGAAGGACAACGCATGACCAGAACCAGTGCTGGTTCAAAGATAAAGAATGCAGGCAATGTGGCAAACTTGGTCACATAGCGAGAGTATGCCAGTCAGGAAAGAAGACCAGCAGCAAAAAGTCACCGCAGGAGAAGTACAAAAAAGTACACAAGGTGACAGAGAACAGTTCGGATGAACAGAAGACGGATTCAGACTCCAGCAGTAAGGAACTGGGTTGTCTGAAAATACATAATGTGGGTAACACAGCAGACCACCAAACTATCTGGGTCATGCTTCGGATAGCAGGAGTCCAAGTGAAGATGGAATTGGACACTGGGTCGACATTAACGGTCATGAATAAGCAAGATTACAAAAGGTTATTCTCGCACATTCCCTTGAGGGATACGGAGATTGTATTGAAAACATACACGGGGCAAATAGTATACCCCAAAGGAAAGATAAAAGTAAATGTGGTCTACAATGGTAAAGAAAGTCAGAAAATGGACTTGTATGTGTTACCTGATGGAGGTCCGCCACTACTGGGACGGGAATGGATCCGGAGAATAAATGTGGACTGGCATTCCATACAAGCACTGACTGTAAATGCCTGTAAGGAGGACGACGTCAAACCTAAACGACTGTCTAAAATCTTAGACGATGCTAAGGAGGTGTTCCAACAGGGACTTGGAACACTGAAAGAAATTACGGCAACCATCAAGGTTGAAGAACATGCAAACCCAAAATTTTTCAAAGCCAGACCGGTGCCTTATGCGATACGACCTGCTGTGGAAGCAGAGCTGGAAGGGCTAGAACGTTCAGGGGTACTGTCCAAGGTGGACTGGAGCGAATGGGCTACACCCATTGTTCCTGTCATGAAGCGTTCGTTGAGCAACAAGCCGGGGGAACCTGGGAAGGTTCGCATCTGTGGCGATTTCAAGATCACTGTTAATCTGGTTCTTCACATGGTGCAATATCCGCTTCCGCAGATTGAAGATATCTTCGCTTCGCTGTCTGGCGGGAAACACTTCACCAAGATAGACCTGGCGCAGGCGTACCTACAGATGGAAGTTGATGAAGCGTCACGTCAGTATCTCACGATCAACACACATAAGGGCTTATATCGGTATAATAGACTGGTTTTTGGAGTGGCATCGGCTCCAGCGATTTGGCAAAGGGCCATGGAGCAGGTATTGCAGGGAATTCCAGGCACACAATGCTACCTGGATGACATCCTGATTACAGGAGATAACGATAAGGATCACCTCGCGAATTTGGTGCAGGTGCTCATCAGATTGAAAGAATATGGGCTCAGAGATAATCGCCAGAAATGCGAGTTCTTTCAAAAGCAAATCTCGTACTGCGGCCACGTCATTGACCAGGAGGGGCTCCATAAGTCACCTGACAAGATCGACACTGTTGTCAAAGCTCCTGCACCGGAAAATGTATCCCAGTTGAGGTCGTTCCTTGGGTTGGTTAACTATTACCACAAGTTTCTTCCAAATTTATCCACGGTGTTACACCTGCTAAACACTCTTTTGCAAATGGGAATACCATGGAAGTGGAGCGATGATTGTAAGCGGGCTTTTCAAAAGAGCAAGGCACTGATCACCTCTAAGGAAGTGTTGGCTCACTTTAACCCAACGCTGCCTATTCGCTTAGCTTTTGATGCTTCTCCATATGGTATCGGGGCAGTGCTCTCACATAAGTTTCCAGATGGCTCGGAAAGGCCAGTCGCTTTCGCATCCAGATCATTGACCTCCGCTGAGCGCAACTATGCTCAGATAGATAGGGAGGCTCTCAGCCTCGTGTGGGGAGTTAAGAAATTTAACCATTACCTGCAAGGCCAAAAGTTTACGCTGCTGACAGATCACCAGCCGTTGGTTTCCATTTTCAACCCTAAGAAGGGCGTTCCGGTAATGACGGCGCAGAGGCTTCAGAGATGGTCCCTTTTCCTAGGGGCACATCAATATGATATTGAATTCAAAGGTACAAAGCAACATGGTAATACTGATGGGCTGTCGCACCTGCCACTACCTACAGCGGAAGAGGCACCGGCAGTTGACCCTGTCGAGATATTTCACTCGACCATCATCGAACGCTTACCAGTCACCAATGCAGGTATTGAGAGAGAGACCCGAAATGACCCGACACTCTCTCGGGTCTACGACTTGACAGTGAAGGGATGGCCAGCACATGGCGAACCACTGTTACCAGCATTCTCAGCCAGACGAGAACAGCTGTCCATATGTCAAGGAACATTGATGTATGGAACAAGGGTGATTATTCCTCCTAAATTAAGGGAGAGAGTTCTGAAAGAATTGCACGAAGGTCATCTGGGGGGAGTCAAGATGAAAAGCCTTGCTAGGGCTTATGTGTGGTGGCCAGGTATCGACAAACAAATAGAGGATCTGACTAAAAGCTGCTCAGGGTGCCAAAAAGTTCAAAATGCACCTCCAATTGCACCGCTGCATCCGTGGGAATGGCCCTCAGCCCCATGGCAACGTGTGCATATCGACTTTGCAGGTCCATTCATGGATTCCATGTTTTTGATAGCAGTAGACGCACATTCTAAATGGCCAGAAGTGATTAAGATGTCGACCACTACCTCTGAGAAGACGATCGCAGTTCTAAGAACCATATTTGCAAGGAATGGGTTGCCGGAGCAAATATGTTCAGACAACGGACCACAGTTCGTGTCAGAAGAATTCCAGAAATTTATGAAAAAGAATGGGGTGAAACACTATACATCTGCCCCATATCATCCGGCTACAAATGGGTTGGCCAAGAGATTTGTACAAACGTTCAAAAAGGCGATAAAGGCCATGAGTGAAGATCATATTCCACTACAACACAAGGTGGACAATTTCCTAATGGTGTATCGAAACGCCACGCATGCAGTGACAAATCAAAGCCCTGCCATAATGTTCTATAATAGAAGGTTGCGGTCCCGGTTGGATTTGTTAAAACCCAATGTGCGACGGGAAGTCGAAAACAAGCAATTCCAGCATGTAAATAAAAAGGCCACTCGTAGTTTTGAAATAGGACAACCAGTGTTGGCCAGGGACTATAGGGATGATAAATGGCAACCTGGAACAATTCGTGCACGACAAGGACCCTTGATGTACACGGTAGACGTTGGAGAGAACGTAATACGACGTCATGCTGACCAACTTGTGGAATCGAGAACAAGGGTCGACCCCATGTCTACGGCAGAGACACCAGTTGAAGAACTTATTGAGCCTGTAGCATCTACCTCAGACTCGAACGTATTGGATGATGTTAAATCCATAGGAGATCAAGTGGATGAGTCACCCCAGCAACGAGAACCAGAGACCCCTGAAAGGCGTTATCTGGGCCGGATCAGGAGGCCTCCTCAGAGACTGAATCTTTGAACAGTTCTTGTGTGTAAATTGTATATATGTTATCCATGTAATGTTTTAATTTGGGGTGCACACTGTTAAGCTAAAAGGGGAGGAATTATAGTGTATGTAACCTGTACTACCTTAAGAGGATACCTTAAGGTGATGGACTACTTTTTGATGGCTCCTGTACATTGTAGTACCGGTGGTGACCACGCCGGTATATAAAACCTGCGGAGCAAAGTGTATCTCAGTTCAGCCCTGACCCTCAATCACTAAAGACCTGTTTACTTACTTCTGTAGTCTGTGTCCTGTTATTCAGTATAACTGCATTTGAAAACACAGACGCAACAGTGGGAGCTGCCAGATCCAGCAGGTAATTGCTTTTCCAGCACTGCTTGTAGGTTAGGAGGAGCAGCAGTGCTTCCCTGGCCCTTCAAGCAAACCTTCAGCTGTGATCTCTCCCTCCCTACGGTCTCCCCCTCCCTCCTTGCTGCTGTGCACACAGCTCCCCGCTGCCAACCCTGATCTTCCATTGCAGGCTTTCACGCCCAGCAGCCAGCCAGCCAGCCTTCAATCTGGTCGGTTGTCAGCTGGGAAATGGAGTTAAAAATGCTAATGACATCCTGCTGTTAAATTCCACATTTCCGGGTTTCCTGGCCGTAAACAGGTGCCCTCTCTGTAAATATCAGGGCCTTTATCTCACGTATTTATATTGGCAGCCCAGAGACAGTCTGAAGTTGATTAGAGGAAATGCAGCTCACAGCCAAAAACAGCATGGCTATTTTCTTTTAAAATTGGTGCTGGTCTGGCTATGGAGGCAGTCTAGTGTGAATTTACACTAATGGTTTTTTGTTTAAACGTCCAATTTTAGGGAGAAAGCAGTTTGCGTCTTTGTTGTTTTATATATTGAGGAGTGTAGGGAATTATTATACATAATATAACTGTGTTAAACTCCATATTGTTCATTTGTCTATTTTATGTAAATAAAACCATCTATTGGTTCAAATCCTGTCTCAACTTGGTAAAAGTGTCAATCCAGTCCAGTGTTAAAGAACTTGCATTTATGTAGCTCTTTTCACGACCACAAGATGTTCCAAAGCAATTTACAGCCAGTAATTTTTTAAGTGTAGTCATTGTTTAATGTAGGAAACATGGGAGCCAATTTGCGCACAGCAAGGTCCCAGAAATAGCAATGAGATAATAACCAGATAATCTGTTGTAGTGATTTTGGTTGCGGGATAAATACTGGCCAGAACACTAGGGAGAATTCCCATGCTCTTCTTCGAAATAGTCCCATGGGATATTTAATGTCCACCTGAGAAGGCAAACAGGGCCTCGGTTTGGTGTCTTGTCCAAAAGAGCGAACCTGATAGTGCAGCACTCCCTCAGTACTCCACTGGAGTGTCAGCCTAGATTTTATGCCCCAGTGGGACTTGAACCCACAACCTTCTGACTACCACTGTGCTAAGACTGACACCGATAGACAAAGGATAATTCATATGGTAGCATGCAATGTGCTCTTGTAATGACTGAGGTGGACATTGTGGATGACACATTGCTAGTATTGGTCACTCATGTTGGGATCTCAGAAGAGATTTTGTCCAATATGGGACTAATTTTCCTCAAATGCATACGTTAGTAGAGAGGTTTAATGGCACACTGATTCATATGCGATGCTCAAATGCTGAGCAGACCTCTAAATACTGGGGTGATCCATTGCCCTATTTGCTTCCAGGGATGGTACCCCAAAGGTCTACTGGGCTCTCAGCATTCAAATTACTATACAGACTTTTCGGCGTGTGATCCATTAACACTAATCAGAGAGGCATGTGTGGGAAGACTGGGACAGAAATAAAGAATCATAGCATGGTTACAGCACAGAAGGAGGCCATTCGGCCCGTCAAGCCCATGCCGGCTCTCTGCAAAAGCAATTCAGCTAGTCCCACTCCCCCGCCCTTTCCCCCTAGCCCTGCAATTTTTTTTATCTTCTGGTACTTATCCAATTCCCTTTTAAAAGCCATGATTGAGTCTGCCTCCACCACCCTCTCAGGCAGTGCATTCCCGATCCTAACCACTCACTGTGTACAAAAGTTTTTCCTCATGTCGCCTTTGGTTCTTTTGCCAATCATCTTAAATCTGTGTCCGCTGGTTCTCGACCCTTCCGCCAATGGGAACAGTTTCTCTCTAGCTACTCTGTCTAGACCTCTCATGATTTTGAATACCTCTATCAAATCTCCTCTCAACCTTCTCGAAGGAGAACAACCCCAGCCTCTCCAGTCTATCCACGTTACTGAAGTCCCTCATCCCTGGAACCATTCTCATAAATCTTTTCTGCACCCTCTCTAAGCTGAATATATACTTAAATCAAGGGATAGAAACATAGAAACATAGAGATAGGAACAGGAGTAGGCCATTCGGCCCTTCGAGCCTGCTCCGCCATTCACTGAGATCATGGCTGATCTTCGTCTGAGATCATAGCTGATCTTACCAGTTCAGTACCCCGTCCCCGCCTTTTCTCTGTAACCCTTAATCCCCTTAGCCTTCAGAAATATATCCAATTCTCTCTTGAAAATATTTATTGAATTAGCCTTCACAGCCCTCTGTGGCAGGGAATTCCACAGGCTCACCACTCTGAGTGAAGAAATTCTTCCTCATCTCTGTTTTAAATGATTTGTCCGCTATTTTTAGACTGTGGCCCCTGGTTCTGTGCTCCCCGGCCATTGGAAACATTCTCTCTGAATTCAGCCTGTCCAGGCCTGCCATAATTTTATATGTTTCGATGAGATCCCCTCTCAATCTTCTAAACTCCAGTGAGTACAAGCCCAAACTATTTAATCTCTCTTCGTAGGTCATTCCCGCCATTCCAGGTATCAGCCTGGTGAATCGCCGTTGCACTCTTTCCATGGCAAGAACATCCTTCCGCAGATGGGGCGACCAAAACTGTACACAATACTCCAGATGCGGTCTCACCAGCACCTTGTACAGCTGTAGTAAGGTATCCCTATTCCTATACTCGAACCCCCTTGATATGAAGGCCAACATACCATTTGCCTTCTTAATCGCCTGTTGCACCTGCATGCTCTCCTTCAGTGACTGGTGCACAAGAACACCCAGGTCCCTCTGCACTTCCCCATCTCCCAATCTATTGCCATTTAGATAATAATCTACCCTCCTGTTTTTACCCCCAAAGTGGATAACCTCGCATTTATCCACATTATAGTGCATCTGCCACGTATCCGCCCATTCCCCCAACCTGTCCAAATCGCACTGTAGCCTCCTGACATCCTCATCAGAGCCCACCCCTCCTCCTAGTTTAGTGTCGTCAGCGAATTTGGAAATATTGCATCCAATTCCCTGATCCAGATCATTTATATATATTGTGAACAGCTGGGGTCCCAGGACAGATCCTTGCGGCACCCCGCTGGTCACTGCCTGCCACTCCGAAAACGAGCCGTTTATTCCAACTCTCTGTTTTCTATCCGCCAGCCAGTTCTCTATCCACGTTAATACTTTGCCCCCAATTCCATGAGCCTTAATTTTGCATGATAATCTTTTGTGTGGAACCTTATCGAAGGCTTTCTGGAAGTCAAGGTACACCACATCCACTGGCTCTCCCCCATCTATTTTACCAGTTACTTCCTCAAAAAATTCCAGCAGATTAGTCAAACACGATTTACCCTTTGTAAATCCATGTTGACTCTGTCCGATCCTTTCCCCATTTGTCAAGTGCTCCGCTATTTTATCCTTAATAATGGACTCTAGCATTTTGCCCACAACCGATGTAAGGCTTTCTCTCTACCCCCCTTTTTAAATATTGGGGTAACATTAGCTACCCTCCAATCCACGGGTACTGTTCCCGAGTCAATGGAGTTCCGGAAGATGATCCTTAGAGCATCTGCTATCTCCAGGGCCACCTCCTTAAGTACCCTAGGATGTAGTTTATCAGGCCCCGGGGATTTGTCGGCCTTCAGTCCCCTCAACTTACCCAACACCATATCCCTAGAGATACTAATTTCTGTCAGCTCCTCCCTCTCATTAGTCCCTATGTTTGCCGATATTCCTGGGAGGTTATTTGTGTCCTCCTTTGTGAATACAGAACCAAAGTATGAGTTTAATTGGTCTGCCATTTCCTTATTCTCCATTATATATTCTCCCGAATCGGACTGCAAGGGACCGACTTGGGATTTTACCAGTCTTTTCCTCCTGATATACCGATAAAAGCTTTTGCAGTCTGTCTTTATGTTTGCTGCAAGTTTACTTTCGTATTCTATTTTCCCCTTCCTGATTAATCCCTTTGTCCTCTTTTGCTGTATCCTGTACTGCCCCCAATCTTCCGGTCTGGTGCTTTTTTTTGCCAGTTGATATGCCCTTTTTTTTGATTTTATGCTGTCCCTAATTTCCCTCGTTATCCACGGTTGAGTCACCTTTTTAGGTTTATTTTTATGCCAAACCGGTATAAACATGTTCTGGAATTCTTCCATTCTATCTTTGAATGCTTGCCATTGTCTATCCACTGTCAATCCCCCCAGAAACACCACCCAATCAATCTTACCCAATTCCCGTCTCATACCCTCGTAATTCCCTTTATTTAAGTTCTGGACCTTAGTCTCTGATTCAATTTCCTCACTCTCCATCTCGACTGAGAGCTCGATCATATTATGATCGCTCTGACCAAAGGGGCCTCGTACAAGAAGATTGCTGATAAGTCCCTTCTCATTGCACAATACCCAGTCTAAAACGGCCTGATCTCGAGTCGGCTCCTCGACATATTGGTCCAGATAACCGTCCCGAAAACATTCCAGGAATTCCTCCTCCTCAGAATTTTTACTAATTTGGGTAGTCCAATCAATATGTAAATTAAAGTCACCCATGATGACAGCTGTGCTCTTATCGCACGCTTCTCTAATTTCCCTTTTTATGCCTTCCCTCACCTCCATATTACTATTTGGAGGCCTATATATCACACCCACTAACGTTTTCCTCCCCTTGCTATTTCTCATTTCTACCCATACAGATTCCGTTTCATCCGAGTTAATATCCTTCCTTTCCATTGCATTAATCCCCTCCTTTACCAGCAATGCTACCCCACCTCCCCTACCTTTTTGCCGATCCTTCCTAAATATTGTATATCCCTGGATGTTAAGTTCCCAGCCTTGCCCACCCTGCAGCCACGTTTCTGTAATCCCAATCAAATCATACTTGTTTACCTCTATTTCCACAACTAATTCATCCACCTTGTTCCTAATGCTTCTAGCATTAAGATACAAAGCCTTCAGGCTTGCTTTTTTCACACTCTCATTATGAATTAGTTTGGCCCTTTGTGTTTCTCTCCTTTGCTTATTGCTTCTCACCTTTCTACCATCTATTTCTGACTTCATATGACTTCCCTCTTTTCCACTACCTAGGTTCCCATCCCCCTGCCAAATTAGTTTAAATCCTCCCGAACCGCCCTAGAAAATATTACCCCGAGGACATCGGCTCCCTCACAGTTCAGGTGTAGACCGTCCCCTTGGTACAGGTCACTCCTCCCCAAGAACTGGTTCCAATGCCTCAAGAATTTAAATCCCTCTCCCTTGCACCACTGCTCAAGCCACGTATTTAGCTTATCTATCTTACTCTCTCTAAACTTATTAGCTCGTGGCACTGGTAGCAATCCAGAGATTACTACCTTTGAGGTCCTACTTTTCAATTTAGCTCCTAACTCCCTAAATTCAGCTTGTAGGACCTCCTCCCTCTTTTTACCTACATCGTTGGTACCTACATGTACCACGACAACTGGCTGATCCCCCTCCCCCTTCAGAATGCTCTGCACCCGCTCCGAGACATCCTTGACCCTTGCACCAGGGAGGCAACATACCATCTTGGAGTCTCGGTCTCGGCCACAGAAACTCCTATCTATCCCCCTTACAATTGAATCCCCTATCACTATAGCCCTATCCCTCTTTTTCCCGCCCTTCTGTGCAGCAGAGCCAGTCATGGTGCCCTGAACCTGGCTGCTGGTGCCTTCCCCTGATAAGTCATCTCCCCCAACAGTACCCAAAACGGTAAACCTGTTTTGGAGGGAGATGACCGCAGGTGACTCCTGCACTACCTTCCTGCCTTTACCCTGCCTTTTGGTCACCCATTTACTGTCTGAGCTAGCCTTTACCTGCGGTGTGACCAACTCACTGAATGTGCTATCCACAACATCCTCAGCATCGCGTATGCTCCAGAGTGAGTCCATTCGCAGCTCCAGCGCCGCCATGCGGTCCGCTAGGAGCTGCAGTTGGACACACTTCCTGCACACATAGTTGTCAGGGACAGTGTCCCTGATTTCCCACATGGCACAGGAGGAGCATGACACGGGTCTGAGCTGCCCTTCCATGACTTAACCCTTACAATACCTTTTTATTTACTACGATTTAGCTTAATTATTGAATTCTACTTAGAATAAGTTTGTGAAAGTACTCACCAACCAGTCACCTACCTGTTTTCTGGTGTTGTATTTTCACTGCCGCCTCCTGTCCTGGAACCTTTTCCACCTAGGTTAGGCTCCTGAAATAAAATAAATTGAACCTACCTTTTCAACTTCCCCTAACCCCTAAAAGGTTAGAGGAGGTGGAAGGGTGGGAGACACTACACTGTAGTGTTTTGGGTTTAGCAACAGCTCCACCTATATAAGAGTTACTGGCCTCCTGCTCTCCCGACTGCACCAGCTGCTCCCTGGTGACGTCACACACTGATTACTATTTACCCCTCTCCTCTGCTGTTGATTTGGTGCGCCTCGCAACTGCCGCCGGTTTTTAAGCCGGGCTCCTCCTCGCTGCTCTCTGCTGCTCCGAGTGGTCGGGCCTCGCAACTGCCGCCGGTTTTTAAGCCGGGCTCCTCCTCGCTGCTCTCTGCTGCTCCGAGTGGTCGGGCCTCGCAACTGCCGCCGGTTTTTAAGCCGGGCTCCTCCTCGCTGCTCTCTGCTGCTCCGAGTGGTCGGGCCTCGCAACTGCCGCTGGTTTTTAAGCCGGGCTCCTCCTCGCTGCTCTCTGCTGCTCCGAGTGGTCGGGCCTCGCAACTGCCGCCGGTTTTTAAGCCGGGCTCCTCCTCGCTGCTCTCTGCTGCTCCGAGTGGTCGGGCCTCGCAACTGCCGCCGGTTTTTAAGCCGGGCTCCTCCTCGCTGCTCTCTGCTGCTCCGAGACTTAACTAGTTTGGTTAAATTTACTTAAGATAACCTAAAATGTGTGGAGGGCTGCCAGAAAAAACTGGTATGGTGACAAATCTAAGTATCAGCTGAGCCAGAACATTTTGGTGTTGCTGCCAGTAAACCATAATAAGTTATTGGTTCACTGTGCGGTATATGGTAGGGAGAGCAGAAGCAAAAGAAAGACTTGCATTTATATAGTGCCTTTCATGACACCGGACATCTCAAAGCACTTTACAGCCAATGAAGTACTTTTGGAGTGAAGTCACTGTTGTAATGTGGGAAATGCAGCAGCCAATTTGTACACAGCAAGCTCCCACAAACAGCAATGTGATAATGACCAGATAATGTGTTTTTGTTATGTTGGCTGAGGGATAAATATTGGCCAGTGACACCGGGGATAACTCCGCTGCTCTTCTTTGAAATAGTGCCATGGGATCTTTTACATCCACCTGAGAGAGCAGACAAGGCCTCGGTTTAACATCTCATCTGAAAGACAGCACCTCTGACAGTGCGGCACTCCCTCAGCACTGTACTGGAGTGTCAGCCTAGATTTAAGTGCTCAAGTCCATGGAGTGGGACTTTAACCCACAACCTTCTGACTCAGAGGCGAGCATGCTACCCACTGAGCCACAGCTAACACTATGGATTATATAGTTGAGTTTCCCCAATCGACCACATAAGTACCGGGTCCACCATGTGATATACCTATCAATTCCTCCAATAAAAGGCGAAGAGTTACGAAGGTGACTAAAGGTTTTTATTGACTAAATAACAGAGCCCACTCTCGTGGGTGATCCGATCCAAGCAGGAGGAATACCAGCCAGTCGCTCACCTTTATACCTGGCCTGGTGGGTGGAGCCAAGGCGGAGTCGGCAGTGGTCATCCCAGGTATAGCAGTGTGGCAAGAGGCGACCTCGTACCGTGATACAATAGTGGTCAGTGATACAGTTATAACGAACAGTGGTGAACAGTGCTAACTACTAACAGTGATACGATAGTGAACGTGGTTTACCACATTCACCCCTTGTTTAGAATTAAGTCCGGCGGGGTGAAGTGTACTACCAATTCTGGTAGGTCAGTCTGTCCGGAGGCTTCGTAAGCCTCTCCGATCACCGCAGCGGTGGTGTTGCCTTATCCGGTGCTGGTGCCTTATCCGGTGTTGATGCTGGTGTTTGCGTGGTCGGCGAGGGCTCGTGGGGTTCCGGCATGCCGTCTACCTGGACTGAGGTTGGGGGGGGTGGTGGCGGTGTTTCCGGATCGGCTGAGGGTGCGAGGTCTCGTAGGGAGACAGTGTCCTCCCGCCCGTCTGGGTACGCCACGTAGGCGTACTGGGGGTTGGCGTGCAGGAGGTTCACCCTCTCGACCAGGGGGTCCGTTTTATGGGTCCTCACGTGTTTCCGCAGCCAGACCGGCCCCGGGGCGGTCAGCCAGGTTGGTAGAGTGGTTCCCGTAGTCGACTTCCTGGGGAAAACGAACATTCGTTCATGGGGGGTGGTGTTAGTGGCCGTGCAAAGTAATGACCGGATGGAGTGCAGCGCTGTCGGGAGGACTTCTGGCCAGCGGGAGGTTGGGAGGCCCTTAGACTTTAAGGCTAAGAGGACGGCCTTCCATACCGTCGCGTTCTCTCTTTCCACCTGACCGTTACCTCTGGGGTTGTAGCTGGTGGTCCTGCTTGCTGCAATACCTCTCTCTAGGAGGAATTGCCGGAGTTCCTCGCTCATGAAGGAGGAGCCCCGGTCGCTGTGTATATAGTTCGGGAACCCGAACAAGGCGAAGAGGGCATTCAGGCACTTAATGACCGTGCTACTGGTCATGTCGGGGCAGGGGAAGGCAAAGGGGAAACGGGAGTACTCATCAACGATGTTGAGGAAGTACACATTACGGTCAGAGGACGGGAGGGGCCCCTTAAAGTCGATGCTCAGGCGCTCGAAGGGGCGGGTGGCCTTGATCAGGCTTGCTCGGTCCGGCCTATAGAAGTGCGGTTTGCACTCCGCACAGGTCTGGCAGTTCCTGGTCATGGTCCTGACCTCCTCGATGGAGTAGGTCAGGTTGCGGGCCTTAATGAAATGGTAGAGTCTGGTGACTCCGGGGTGGCAGAGCTGGTCGTGGAGGGTCTGAAGCCTATCGATATGCGCGCTGGCGCATGTCATTCGTGAAAGGGCATCAGGGGATTCGTTCAGCTTGCCTGGCCGGTACAAGATCTCATAATCGTAGGTGGAGAGCTCGATTCTCCATCTCAAAATCTTGTCATTCTTGATTTTGCCCTTCAGCTTGTTATTAAACATGAAAGCCACCGAACGCTGGTCGGTGAGGAGGGTAAATCGTTTGCCTGCCAGGTAGTGCCTCCAGCGCCGTACTGCCTCCACGATCGCCTGGGCCTCTTTCTCGACCGACGAATGTCGGATCTCGGGGCCCTGTAGGGTCCTTGAGAAGAAGGCCACTGGCCTCCCCTCCTGGTTTAGGGTGGCGGCTAAGGCGAAGTCGGATGCGTCGCTCTCCACCTGAAAGGGGATGGACTCGTCCACTGCGTGCATCGTGGCCTTGGCTATGTCTCCCTTAATGAGGGAGAAGGCCGCGCACACCTCCTCCGTGAGGGGGAAGGAAGTGGCTTTCAGGAGGGGTCTGGCTTTGTCCGCGTAATTGGGTACCCATTGGGCATAGTAGGCGAAAAGCCTCAGGGTTCTCCTAAGTGCTTTAGGGCAGTGGGGGAGGGGTAGCTCCATGAGGGGGCGCATTCTTTCTGGGTCGGGGCCGATGATTCCGTTCTCCACTACGCAGCCGAGGATGGCAAGGCGCGTGGTGTTAAACACGCATTTCTCCTTATTGTAGGTGAGGTTCAGCCGTTGGGCCGTACGGAGGAATTTCTCCAGATTCGCGTCATGTTCCTGCCGGTCGCGGCCGCAGATAGTGACGTTATCTAGGTAGGGGAATGTAGCCTGCAGTTCGTTCTGGTCAACCATCTGGTCCATCTCCCTTTGGAAGACCGAGACCCCATTAGTGACACCGAAGGGGACCCTAAGGAAGTGGTATAGGCGCCCATTCGCCTCGAAGGCGGTATACTGGCGGTCCTCAGGGTGGATAGGGAGTTGGTGGTAGGCCGACTTCAGGTCGATGGTCGAGAATACTTTATACTGTGCAATCTGATTGACCATGTCAGATATGCGGGGGAGGGGGTATGCGTCCAGCTGGGTATATCTGTTTATGGTCTGGCTGTAGTCGATGACCAGGCGGTTTTTATCGCCGGTCTTTACGACTACGACCTGGGCACGCCAGGGGCTGCTGCTCCCCTCGATAATGCCCTCTTTCAGGAGGCGCCGCACCTCAGAGCTAATGAAGGCTCTGTCCCCGGCGCTATACCGCCTGCTCTTGGTAGCGACGGGTTTGCAGTCAGGGGTAAGGTTAGCAAACAGAGAGGGTGGCGGGACCTTGAGGGTGGAGAGGCTGCAGGTGTTACGCGGTGGGCGGTTTAACATTTGCTGGTTGTTGACTGTGAGTGGGGGGAGGGGTCCACCGTATGCTAGGGTTATGCTTTGGAGGTGGGATTGGAAGTCCAGCCCTAGTAGGACGGCAGTGCAGAGATGGGGGAGGACGAGGAGTTTAAAGTTTTTATACTCCGTGCCCTTAACCGACAGGGTCACGACACAGTAGCCGCTGATGTCCGTGGCGTGGGACCTCGATGCCATCGAGATTCGGCTGCGCGTTGGTAGGACAGAGAGGGAGTAGTGGCTCACCGTGTCTGGGTGGATGAAGCTCTCCGTGCTTCCGCTGTCGAACAGGCAGGTCGTGGCGTGGCCGTTCACTTTGATGTCCATCATTGACTTGGACAGATGGTGCGGGCGGGCTTGGTCCAGGGTGACGGAAGCTAGTGTGTAGCTGAGCGAGTCGTTGTCATCTGCGGGCGAGGCGGTCGGGCGTGGTGAGTAAAATGGCGTCTCCCACGAGGTAGGGCCCCATGAGGCACTATTGGGGTCGGTTGCCTTAATCAAAGATGGCCGCCCCCATGACTCATGTGTGGGGATGCTGGCCTCAGTTGCCCTAAACAAAGATGGCCGCCCCCATGACTCATGTGTGGGGATGCTGGCCTCAGTTGCCCTAAACGAAGATGGCCGCCCCCATAGTTCGCATGCGGCACTGCTGGCCTCTGAGGATCCGCTCCTGCAGGCCTTGGAGAAGTGGCCTTTCTTCAGGCAGGTTTTGCATATGGAGTTCTTGGCTGGGCAGCGCGACCTCGGGTGCTTCTCCTGGCCACAAAAAAAAACAGCCGGCGGCCCGATCGCGGATGCCCGATGTCGGGGCCGGTGCCGGGGGTGGCGGGGCCGGTCGGGTCCGGGACGCCGACGCAGAGGTAGGTCCCGGGGGCGGCGCTGGGAAGGGTGCTGTGGTAGGGGTCGGGCCCGAGTCCCAGGGTCGCGAGCAGTACCTGGTGAATGCTTCCTGATCTTGGTGGGCCACTTCCAGGGAGATAGCGAGGGCTTCAGCTTTTTCCATGCTGAGGTCTTTAGCTTCCAGCAGTCTTTGCCGTGAGTACTCGGACCGTAGGCCTTTCAGGAATGCGTCGCGGATATTATCTTCAGTATTTTCGGCTGCCGACACCGATTTAAAGTCACAGTTCCTGGCGAGTGCATATAGCGCCTGTGAGAATTCGGCTACTGATTCTCCTGGCTGTTGCGGCCGTGATCTTAGGAGGTGCCTAGCGTACATGTAGTTTACCGGGGTCCGGTACTTCTGTTTCAGCAGGTTGATGGCGGTCTCGTAGGTAGTCATGTCCTCGATGAGAGTGTATACTCTCGGGCTCAGTTGTGCCTGCAGGACACTTAGTTTGGATGCCTGAGGGACGCTGGATTCTCTCAGGTATGATTCGAAGCAGACCAGCCAGTGTTTAAAGTCTGCGGCTGAGTTTGCTGCTCGTGGGTTCAGGTCCAGGTACGGTGGTCTGAGGGCTCGCAGCCAAGCTGGCTGGTGTGGCTGTGCTCCTGGGAGCTGCGCTGGTGGCTCCTCCGCCGGTTGTGACTCGTTGTCGGACATCATTAAATTTAGTCAATAAAATTGATATACCTATCAATTCCTCCAATAAAAGGCGAAGAGTTACGAAGGTGACTAAAGGTTTTTATTGACTAAATAACAGAGCCCACTCTCGTGGGTGATCCGATCCAAGCAGGAGGAATACCAGCCAGTCGCTCACCTTTATACCTGGCCTGGTGGGTGGAGCCAAGGCGGAGTCGGCAGTGGTCATCCCAGGTATAGCAGTGTGGCAAGAGGCGACCTCGTACCGTGATACAATAGTGGTCAGTGATACAGTTATAACGAACAGTGGTGAACAGTGCTAACTACTAACAGTGATACGATAGTGAACGTGGTTTACCACACCATGTAAACACGTTAAATTCCTATTGACGTAAGAAAACTACTAGGCACTTGGTCAGAGTATTAAACAAGGCTTTAATCGACTGTTTCACAACATGGAAATCTAGTTATCCTTCACTAGTTCCTGTTTACAAAATGTCCCCGAACAAGCTGGGCCTGTGCCCGAGTATTTAGACTCTCCCTGGACAGCGCCACCAGCAGACCGCCCAGTATATTTCATAAGTAATTTCTACATGAATGGCACGATTTATGTCATTCTTCCCGCCTGAAAGATTGGAAGTCTGGCGGCTTCTTTCTACCGAATTAGTCGGACTAAGAATAGATGCTGTCATTTGGATCGCCGTTGGTGGCCGGAAGGCACGTCTCCTCGGACCGTGTTTTGGTCCCTGGGTCGCTTAGTTCGTACCAGCGGGCTGGCAGAGTCCGTGCCGCTTTGATCGACCTGAGGGGGACTGGGGAGATCGTGACTCCGGGTGCGTTTGGATATCTGTTGGTGGCCGGAAGGCACGTCTCCTCGGACCGTGTTTTGGTCCCTGGATCGCTTAGTTCATACCAGCGGGCTGGCAGAGTCCGTGTCGCCTTGATCGACCTGAGGGGGACTGGGGAGATCGTGACTCCGGGTGCATTTGGATATCTGTTGGTGGCCGGAAGGCACGTCTCCTCGGGCTGTGTTTTGGTCCCTGGATCGCTTAGTTCATACCAGCGGGCTGGCAGAGTCCGTGTCGCCTTGATCGACCTGAGGGGGACTGGGGAGGTCGTGGCTACGGGTGCGGGCCCCCACAGGTGCAGAGCTGGCTTCACCTTGCCCAGTAGTCGGTGACTGACCGGCGTCCTGGCTTCGGGTGGCCTTCCCGCGGGGAGCGCTCTGTTCCCCGGGTTGATCCGGCGGAATAGCTGGCAGATCCCTTGACGTCCCGGGTAGGGCGTCATCCTCAGAGGAGCGCAGGGTATCGGCGTCATTGATACGGGTCCCACCATCGATTGGGTCCGTGGGACCGGTTGGGCAGGGAGCCAGATCCTGAAGTGACACCGCGGATTCCCAGCCATCAGGGTGCTGCACGTATGCATACGTGGGATTGACATCCATCAGTTCCAGTTCGTCGATGAGGGGAATCACTCTTAGAGGATCGGACGAATCTTCGGAGCAGCACGGGGCCAGGAGCTGCCAACCATGATGGTAAGGACGTCCCAGGAGTGGAGCGACGCTGGAACCCGAAGAATCGTTCATGAGGAGTAGCGTTGGTGGATGTAGAAAGAAGAGACCTGATGGAATGCAATGCGTCAGGGAGCATAGTTTCCCACTGCTGGTCTGATCGGTAGTGTGACCTCAGTGCAAGACGAACAGCGTTCCAAATGATAGCGTTGTATTTCTCAACCTGTCTGTTTCCAATAGGATGATACGGTGTCGTTCTACTTGTGGCGATTCCCTGTTGGGAAAGACAACTTTTGAGGGACCCCGATCAGAGTGGATGAAATTGGCTGTACCGCAAAGGGAAAAGACCTGATCGAGGCATTTGATCACTGTGGAAGTAAGCATATTGGGACAGGGGAAAGCAAAGGGAAAGTGTGAATATTCATCCACCATAGTAAGCAAGTAGGTGTTTCATGTTGAGGAAAGCAGTGGCCCCTTAAAGTCAATGCTGAGTCGCTGCATAGGCTGTGTAGCGTGTATGAGTGAGCCATCCGACGGACGGAAGAATTGCGGTTTTAATTCCACGCAAATTCTACAAGTGGAGCATGTTCTTCTCACGTCTTCCGTAGAAAATGGGAGATTTTTAGATCGCACAAAGTGCAACATATGGGTAACGCCAGGATGGCATAAGTCAGTATGAAGATCCGCAAGAGTCGAAGTTGACATGGAAGAGCAGAATGCACGCGTGAGGGTATCCGGGGCCACATTCTCTTTGCCAGGTCGATAATGTATGGTGTATCCAAAGGCGGCCAATTCCATCCTCCAGAGCTGTATTTTGTTATTCTTGATCTTAGTGTGTTTCTGGTTATCCAGCATAAAGGCCACGGAGCGCTGATCAGTTATGAGCGTGAAATGGCTCCATTTACGTACTGCTTCGATGATGGCCGTAGCCTCCTTCTCAACAGGAGGATAATGGAGCTCGCTAACCTGCAAAGTTCTGGACAGAAATGCAACGGGTCGACCACCTTGATTCAAGGTAGCAGAGATCGCCACATCCGATGCATCGCACTCGACCACGAAAGGGAGATTTTCATTTTCCAGTTGTTGCTTGAGGAGGTCAAAAGCTGAAATAGCTGTTGCCTTCAACGGAAATGACTTTGCGTGAAGCAGGGGCTGGATCTTGTCGGAAAAGTGGGGTATCCACTTTGCATAATAGGCGAACATGCCGAGGGCCCGACGAAGAGAGCAGAGATGCGTAGGAGGAGGGAGCTCCTGAAGCGGACGACGTGTACGTCGGGTTCATCACCAGGTACGTATGGGTGAGGCATGGGGTTGACTTGTTCCTGTGACTCTAGCATCTGGTCAGCATGGCGTCTCACGATGCTCTCCCCAACGTCCACTGTGTACATTAGTGGGCCCTGCCGTGTGCATATCATTCCTGGCTGCCATTTTTCTGTTCAGTAGTCGCGGGCCAAGACTGGTTGCCCTACATTGAAGTTCCTTGTTGGCTTCTCATGGATGTGCTGGAATTGCTTACTCTCAACATCTCTTCGTACGTTTGGTCTGAGCAAATCCAGGCGAGATCTTGACCTTCGGTTAAAGAACATCATGGCTGGGGCCTGGTTGGTGACTGCATGTGTCGCATTCCGGTAGGTGAACAGGAAATTGTCCACCTTGTGCTGCAGCGGAATGTTGTCATTGTACATAGCCTTTATTGCCTTCTTAAAGGTTTGTACGAACCTCTCAGCCAATCCATTTGTGGCTGGATGATACGGGGCGGATGTGTAATACCCCATTCTTTTTCAAGAACCTCCGGAACTCTTCGGACACAAACTGTGGTCCGTTGTCGGAGCAAATCTGTTCTGGCAAGCCATTCCTGGCAAAAATGGTCCGTAGGACTGCAATAGTTTTCTCCGTGGTGGTGGAGGACATTTTGATGACCTCAGGCCATTTCGAGTGCGCATCCACGGCTATTAAAAACATTGAGTCCATGAATGGACCAGCAAAATCAATATGCACCTGTTGCCATGGAGATGAGGGCCACTCCCATGGGTGTAGAGGGGCCTGTGGTGGTGCATTTTGGACTTTCTGGCATCCTGAGCAGCTCTTGGTCAGGTCCTCGATTTGTTTATCGATTCCCGGCCACCACACATAAGCCCTGGCTAGGCTTTTCATTTTTACCCCTCCCAGATGACCCTCATGAAGCTCATTGACCACTCTATCCCTTAACTTGGGTGGAATTACCACTCGGGATCCACACGTCAAGTCCCCCGGCACACTGACAGCTGTTCTCTCCTTGTCGAGAATGCTGGCAACAGAGAGTCGCCATGTGCTGGCCATCCCTTCACCGTCAAATCATATACCCGAGACAGTGTCGGGTCATTTCGGGTTTCCTTTTTGATACAAGCGTTAGTTACCGGTAGGTATTCAACTATAGTCGAATGGAATATTTCGACAGGATCCACTGCTGGTGCTTCCTCCGCAGTAGGCAGTGGCAGGCGTGATAGCCCATCAGCATTTCCATGCTGTTTCGTGCCCTTATATTCAATCTCATAGTGGTGCGCCCCTAGAAAAAGTGACCATCTTTGTAGTCGTTGCGCAGTCATCACCGGAACGCCCTTCTTTGGATTAAAAATGGAGACAAGAGGCTGGTGATCAGTCAGCAAGGTGAATTTCTGCCCGTGCAGATAGTGATTGAACTTTTTCACTCCCCACACTAGGCTGAGGGCCTCCCTGTCAATCTGGGCGTAGTTACGCTCGGCTGAGGTTAGTGATCGTGACGCAAAGGCTATTGGCCTCTCTGAGCCGTCCGAGAATTTGTGTGACACCACCGCTCCAATGCCGTAGGGTGACACTTCACATGCCAACCGAATTGGTAATGCCGGGTTGTAATGGGCCAATACCTCTTTCGATGTGATTAGTGTTTTGCTCTTCTGGAAAGCTCGTCTACATTCGTCACTCCACTTCCATGGCACCCCAGTTTGCAGTAGGATGTTCAGTGGGTGTAGTATTGTAGACAAATTTGGCAAGAACTTATGGTAGTAGTTTACCAGCCCGAGGAACGACCTCAGTTGTGACACATTTTCCGGTGCAGGAGCCTTGACTACTGCCTCAATCTTCTCTGGGGACTTATGTAACCCCTCTTTATCGATAACGTGGCCACAATACAAGATCTGTTTTCTAAAAAACTCACATTTGGGGCGGTTAGCTCGGAGCCCATATTCCTACAATCTAGTGAGCACCTGCTCCAGGTTGGCAAGGTGATCACTGTCATTTTCGCCCGTGACCAGGATGTCGTCCAAATAACACTGGGTCCCTGGGATCCCTTGCAGGACTTGTTCCATTGCCCTCTGCCAAATAGCCGGAGCTGATGCTACCCCGAATACCAGCCGGTTGTATTGGTAGAGACCTTTATGGGTGTTGATTGTGAGGTATTTTTTTGATGCTTCTTCTACCTCCATTTGCAGATACGCCTGGGCCAGATCAATCTTAGTGAAGCGTTTCCCTCCAGATAGCAAGGCGAAAATATCTTCAATCCACGGAAGTGGATATTGTATGGTGTGAAGGACCGGGTTCACTGTTACCTTAAAGTCCCCACAGATGCGAACCTTCCTTGGTTTCCCAGGCGTGCTGCTCAACGACTTTTTCATCACAGGGACGATGGGTGTAGCCCACTCACTCCAGTTTACCTTGGACAGTACACCTGAACGTTCCAGACTCTCCAGTTCTGCTTTGACGGCTGGGCGGATCGCATAAGGTACCGGTCTGGCCTTAAAAAATTTTGGGTTTGCGTTTTCTTCAATTTTAATCGTCGCTGTCATGCCTTTTAGTGTTCCGAGTCCTTGCTGGAACACTTCTTTCGCATCAGTTAGGATCTTTGACAGTCGCCCAGGTGTGACGTCGTCATCCTTTTTGTCAGCCACAGTCAGTGCCTGTATGGAATGCCAATCCAGTTGTATTTTCTGGATCCATTCACGTCCCAGTAATGGTGGTCCTCCATCTTGCAATACATACAGGTCTAGTTTTGGTGTTTCCTTACCGTTATATATAACGGTCACCCTTATTTTTCCTTTGGGGTAGACTTTTTGCCCCGTGTACGTCTTCAAAATAATTTTTGTGTCTCTGAAGGTTATGTGTGAGAATAGCCGCTCGTAGTCCCATCGGTTTATGACTGTTAGGGCTGATCCTGTGTCCAATTCCATCTTTATCTGGACTCCTGCTATCTTGAGAGTGACCCAAATGGTTCGGTGATCCTCCGTTGTGATCACATTATGTAGTTTCAGACAACTCAGTTCCCTGCTTTCGGAGTCATTATCACTCTTTTGTTCGTCTGAACTATTCTCCATCATCTTATGTACCTTCTTGTACTTTTCTTTGGTAGGTTTCTTATTGCTGGTTTTCTTTCCCGACCTGCAGACTCGTGCTATGTGTCCTACTTTTCCACACTGTCTGCACACTTTGTCTTTGAACCAGCAATCATTCTGGTCGTGTGTTGTTCTGCCGCAGCGATAGCACTTCTCTGTTCCATATGACATTTCGTTTGTGCCATATTCTTGCGGTCTCTGTTGTATCTCTGCAGCGCCCCGTGCTGCTGCTTCATATGATACCGCAATGCTGAAAGCCTTTTCCAGCGTAAGGTCCTTTTCAGATAAAAGCCGTTTCTGGGTTCCTTCACTTTGAAGCCCACACACAAACTTGTCCCTTAAGGTATCTGCCAGTCCCGCTCCAAACTGGCAGTGTTTCGATAGTTTGCGCAGTTCTGTTAAATGATCAGCATTGCTTTCATCCTTATGCTGGTTCCGTTTGTGAAACTTGAATCTTTCTGCTATCAGCAGCGGTGTGGGGTTTAAATGTTCCTTTAGTATCGTTACTATGTCTTCAAAACTCTTTTCCATTGGCTTCGTTGGGGTTACTAGATTTCGTAATAAACCATACGTCTTTGCACCCATTAAATTTAACAATACCGATGCTTTCTTGTCATCTGACACCTCATTTGCCTTGCAGTACACCTCTATTCGTTCGACATATGTAGTCCAATCTTCGACTTCATTGTCAAATGCGGTGATACTGCCACTCTTCGGCATTTTGGGTGTGGTTTAAAATGGCGTCTCCCAATGGCTTAAAATGGCGTCTCCCGCGCTTTCCTTCCTCCCCCGCTGCTGCCAACGCCGCTCCCGGTGGTTCTCATGGCAATGGCGGCGCCCTGTAGGTTTCGCGCGCTTCTCCTGCGCTGCTGCCAACGCCGCTCTCGGCGGTCCTCGTGGCAATGGCGGCACCTCGCGGGTTTCTGCGCGTCTCTCTCTCCCTCTCTCCGACGCTGCTCGGCCCCTGAACACCGGCTGCGCCCTGTGCGCTCTGCCCTCTCTCTCTCTTCCCCGTCGATGCTGCTCGGCCCTTTGCTGTGCCGCTCGGTCGGGCTCTAGCCCGCCGCTGTCCGGGAAGGGTCTGCGCACGACCTGTTGCCAGCCCGTTTCGCTGGACCACCTCGACTGGAAAGCCAAGCCTGGCTCTCGACAGCCTCCCCCGCAATTCTCGAGTCTCTGCTGGATGACTGGGCGGTTGCCCGTGGTCGATGCCCGAGTCTCTGGCCTTGACCTCCAATCCACTGATCTCCAGGAACGAATCCCCGGGAGGTGATGCAGAGTTGCAGGTAGGTTCAAACCTGCCTCGTCGCCAATGTTGCGTCCATGTATAATAAGACACAGACTGCGGAGAATGGTACAACAGGTGTTTACTCAACGTGGCTCACACTGCAACTGATCTGTACAGATTACTACTCAGTGCTATATACAGGTGTGGTCACTGCCGGTACTGCAGTATACATGAGCTGTAAAACATAGTTCCCCCCCTTAAAGGTATATACATTACAGTTGCCATCATGCTCCTTCTGGTCATGACCAGCAATGGGGATATTATCCAGTATGGAAAAGTGTCCGTTAAGTTCTCCTGTTTGACTAGGCTATCCATTGCCCGTTGAAAGACGGCCACCCCATTGGTGACCCCAAATGGAAGGCGACAAAACTGGTAAAGCCGACCATTGGCCTCAAAGGCCGTATACTTTTTCTCAGAGTCCTTTAACGGTACTTGATGGTATGCGCTCTTTAAGTCAAAAGTTGAAAATACCTTGTAGTTGGCAAGGTTATTGACCATGTCATCGATGCATGGTAGTGGGTAGGCATCCAGGTTGGTATACTTGTTAATAGTTTGCGAGTAATCGATGCAAAGACGTTTCTTGTGTTGCTTCAGAGGATTTTTAACAACGATGTCTTGAGCCTACCAGGAAGATGAACATGGCTCAACGATACCATCAGCTAGAAGGCGAGAGATCTCTGCCTTGATAAAGGATAGATCATCTTGGCTGAAATATCGTGATTTAGTACTATGGGCTTACATCGGGGGGAAAGATTGGAAAACAAGGAGGGCTCGTCTAGCGAAGCTGCCGAAAGCACACAAAACAGTACTTTGGAAATAGTAAGCTCCGGTTTTGACCCTCCAAACTCAAAAGTGAGCCTTTTTTGTTGTTTCTGGAAATCCTGTCCCAGGAGCACATCACTGCATAGGTTTTTGAGCACCCCGAGCCGGGTGGAGGAATAAGTGCGGCCATTGAGAATAAGGTCAACAAGACAAAAGCCGGAAGAGTTGGTGGTCAGAGCCATTGCAATTTCCCTGTCCGAGGGTTAAATGCGCAGTTTTAACTTACTGACAGCCTGCTCACTGATGAAGCTGTCAGAGCTGCATGAGTCGATTAGTGCACTCAAAATGTATCCAGTTACCGAAACCTTCATGGCTGCATGGGGCAGGCTTTGGGGAAAAACAGCTGTAATGGGAGGAGGAGCAGTTTTACCCTTGACAGTTGTAACCTCAGTAGTGGCTCTTGGGGGAGGAGCAGTTTTATAAATAGCAGCTGTAACCTTAGTAGTGGCTCTTGGGGGAGGAGCAGTTTTATAGATAGCAGCTGCAAAACTAACAGGGGCTCTTGACCGGTATACCTTAGAAAAGTGACCTTTCTTACTAACAGAGGCTCTTGACTGGCATGTCATCACAGCCCCAGGTCATCGCTGCAGGAGTTCCCCAGTGCAGTGTCCTAGGCCCAACCATCTTCAGCTGCTTCATCAATGACCTTCCCTCCAACATAAGGCCAGGAATGGGGATGTTTGCTAATGACTGCACAGTGTTCAGTGCCATTCACAACTCCTCAGATAATGAAGCAGTCCATGTCCACATGCAACAAGACCTGAACAACGTTCAGGCTTGGGCCGATAAGTGGCAGGTCACATTTGTCCCACAGAAGTGCCAGGCAATGACTATCTTCAACAAGCGAGAGTCTAACCACTACCTCTTGACATTCAATGGCATTACCATCACCGAATCCCCCACCATCAACATCCGAGGGGGGTCACCATTGACCAGAAACTTAACTGGACCAGCCACATACTGTGGTAACAAGAGCAGGTCAGAGGCTAGGTATTCTGCGGCGAGTATCTCACCTCCTGACTCCCAAAGCCTTTCTACCATCTACAAGGCACAAGTAAGGAGTGTGATGGAATACTCTCCACTTGCCTGGATGAGTGCAGCTCCAACAATACTCAAGAAGCGTGACACCATCCAGGACAAAACAGCCCGCTTGATTGGTACCCCATCTACTACCGTGGCTACATTGTGTACCATCTACAAGATGCACTGCAGCTACTCGCCAAGGCTTCTTCGGCAGCTCGTCCCAAACCCGCAACCTCTTCCACCTAGAAGGACAGGGGCAGCAGACGCATGGGAACACCACCACCTCCAAGTTCTCCTCCAAGTCACACACCATCCTGACTTAGAAGTATATCACCGTTCCTTAATCGTCGCTGGGTCAAAATCCTGGAACTCCCTACCTAACAGCACTGTGGGAGTGCCATCATCAGATGGACTGCAGCGGTTCAAGAAAGCGGCTCGCCACTACCTTCTCAAGGGCAATTAGGGATGGGCAATAAATGCTGGCCCTGCCAGTGAAAGCCATATCCCATAAATGAGTAAAATAGTCAGACTCTAACTCCAAGCTTATGCTGCAAATTCCAAGTGATGTGGAAATCTCATCACATCCACGCTAAATTGCAGTGGAGATAAGTTCTTGAAAAACCTAATTGACCTTTAGCACCCTCAGGTCTGAATGGTTAGTTTGCTCCGGTATTGCTCAGTTAATCATTTACCACACGTAGTACACAAACAAATTTTGGACCAATATATCAGCAACTTCTTGATATGCCACATTTCACCAAATCCCAATGCGCTTTTCATTTTTTTCCCAGTGATGGCATAACTCTCCTTGTTCGTTCCTGCCTGTTGTATCTATGCTTTAATGTGTTCAATCAAGCATGTAGATACGTCGAATTAAATCAGAGTCAGGCAGACAGGCTTATAACTGCGATGTTCACTTTATTGCGTAAAATGGCCGACTGCCGTTTTTCTGGGTAATTCCCATAATGCAATGCACATTAAATTACCGTATTGACTGGTGTCAAACTCACAATCAATAAACGACATCCCCCTTTTCCTTGGAAACAAACTTGCAGTTTAATAACAGTTGCTTACAATAACACAGCATAATTTATTTGGTTTATAAACTTTTTACAAACTTGTGTCTTACCACACAACTAAATAATTCCCAGGTTTAGACATTTAGCATCACCCATGCAGTTCTTGCACAGTTTATGTTGTGACATAATCAGACAGTCTTTGGGGTTTTCTTTTAACCCTTTGAGGTCTGGCTGTATTGGGTATGTCTGACATGTTGTTGTCAGTGGGTATTGCCTGTGTCACAGTGGTATGTGTGTCAGGGTCTACTATACTGTCCTCAGTCCCTTGTGTTTCCTCCTGCTCATGGAGTGTCTCCTTTGGTCCATTGGTTCTGTATTTCTTCACATAGTGTTTCTCGAGTAGCGTGCTCCGTCTGGAGATTCTACTACTACTTGACTCCCTGTTTTACTCAAAACTTTGTGGGGTGTGGCATTAAAAGGAGTGGTGAACTTGTCCACTTTGTCCTGCCGTACCAGCACCGTGTCGTCAACTTCCACCTCTGAGTATTGTGTTCTCCGCTGTTCATCTGCATACAGTTTGGACTTGCCTTTTTGTTCTGCGTCCCGATCACGTACTTTCATGTTTGCGCGCGACTCTGTGATGTCTGGCAGCTTTCCTCTCATTTTTCGTTTAAAGAGCAGCTCTGCCGGGCTCTTTCCTGTCGTGGCATGGTCAATGCTCCTGTCAACAGTCACATATTTTCTAAGTTCACGTTTCCAATCTAGTCCTTCTGACTGAGCAATTCTGATTCTCTTCATCAGCGATGCATTCTGGCGCTCGATTTCTCCGTTAGCCTGAGCCCATTTTGCTGTCGTTTTCAGGTGTTTGATCCCGTTGTTTTCACAGTATTCTTTGAATAATTCAGATCTGAATTGGGGACCATTATCAGATTTGCAGGTGATTGGCAAACCATGATGGCTGAAGATTGACTCTAAACTATCAATAACCTTCTCTGTTGTTGTGGAGGTCATGATGTCGTATTCATAGTAGCGACTATAGTAATCAACTACCACAAGAATGGAGTGGTTGGATGGCAAGGGTCCCAGTAAGTCTATAGCTACATCCTGCCAGGGGCCCTCTGGTAATGGTGTTGGTCTCAACGGTTCAGGTGGGTCGGATCTGGCTACTATCTGACAGCCATGGCACGCTTTACAGTGTTTTTCAGCTGCCTTGTCCATGCCAGGCCACCAAACCTTGGTTCTGAGATGTTGCTTTGTTCCAACTATTCCCAAGTGTCTTTCATGTGCTAACACCAGGGCTTGTGCATGTAACACTGTGGGTAGCACGATGCATGTTCCCCGAAGAACTAGGTACCCCACTACGCACAGCTCGTTTGCAATTGCTGCATAAGCTTTACAGTTCTCAAAATGTCCATTTGTGATTGCCTTCCGTACCTCAATCAGCTCTGGGTCGGTAGCAGAGGCTTCCTCCACCTCTCTAGTAGTGAGTGCTTTTGGTGTCGCACTCACAGCTACAAATCTCACGTATTCATCTGAGCCATGAGAATGTCTCTCCTGTCTTGCTGTCTCCCCCAGCAATCGTGACAGTGGGTCTGCAATGTTTTGCTTGCCTGGAATGTGTATCACCTTAAAATCGCACGGCTGTAATCTAAGTACCCATCTCTCTATACGGGCACAGGATTTAGAGTGTGGGCCGTATATCACTTGTAATGGCTTATGGTCAGTTACCAAGTTAAATTTTCGGCCATACACATATGGATGCGGCCTCTCACAAGCCCATACAAGAGCTAAGGCCTCTCTCTGTTTGAGAGTATTTCCTCTCACAGTCTGTTAAACTATGACTTACATAGCATATTGGCACCTCTTGTCCCTGTTGGTCCTGAACTAGTACTGCGCCTAAAGCTACAGGACTGGCATCTGCTATCACCTTGGTTGGTGCGTCCTTATCAAAATATGCTAAAGTGCCGGCTCTGGCCAACTCTTCCTTGAGTGCACTGAATGACTGTCTCTGTTGTGATCCAAATTTAAATGGTGTGTCTTTTCTCGTCAGGCGTCACAGTGGCTCTGATAGCATTGCAAACTGTGGGATGAATCTGCTACTGTACCCAACGAGTCCCAAGAAACTCCTCACCTCTGTAGCATTCTCTGGTTCCCGAGCTTCTGCCACTGCTCGCACTCTCTCTGCTGTTGGTCCGATGCCCTTTTCAGACAACAGGATTCCCATGAAAATCAATCGGTCCATGTTGAATTGGCACTTCTCTGAGTTTAGTGTCAGTCCACTTTCCATTAGTCTGGTCATGACAGCGTGCAGGCGTCTGTCGTGCGTTTCCTGGTCGTGTGCATGCACGATAATGTCGTCTGAGATGTTTTCAACACCCTCTATTCCAGCTAAGGCATTAGCTATCTCGTGCTGATATTGCTCACTAGCTGAAGATACACCGAATATCAGCCTCTTGTACCTGTATACTCCGTTATGTACTGCAAACATTGTGATTTCTCGTGACTCAGGGGTTAGTTCTAGCTGGTGATAACCCCATTTCAGGTCTAGCTTACTAAACACCGTCGAGCCGTTCATACCTTGGAGTATCATCAACGGTGGGGATTGGATATCGTTCCCTCACTATTGCCTGGTTTGCTCGTCTCATGTCTAGGCATAATCTTACATCCTTATCCACTTTTGGTACAATAACCACAGGATTTACTCATGGGGTGGGACCAGTTACAGGTTCGATAATGTCCATGTCCCTCAATTGTTTTATTTTGGCCTCTACTGCCCCTCTTAATTTGAATGGTATACGCCTGAGTGGCTGGGCCACAGGCTTCACTTGTGGGTCGATATACAAACTGATCTGTTTTGTGTTCAGCCTTCCTACTCCCTGGAACACCTTTGGATACCGCTGTTCTAGTAGCTGTCTTACATCTACCACAGCTGAGACATCTGCGCCTATTTTTAAAACTCCCAGTTTCATGGCTGTCTCCCTTCCTAGCAACGGCTCTCTATGGCCTTTAACCACAATGAACTCCGCCTGCTGAGTTCTCTTACCTATTGTAATCCCACATGTGAATACACCTTTAACTGACAGTGGTCGGCTAGAAGCATAAGAGAATAACTTTCGCTCTGTCTTAGGGACATGTGACTGACAATGTGTTCTGACTTTAATCCTTCCCATGTATTCTCATCTATCACATTACTAGTTGCCCCCGAATCAATTAACATTCTCAGGTTTACTTCCCCCACACAAAAGGTAAGTCTCTCTGTCACATTATTTCGAGTAACAGCAAATGCAAAGTCATTTTGTTCCTCTACATTGTTCACACTGTGTTTCTTTGTACCCTTTGTGTGGCATACTTTGGAGAAATGATCCTTTCCCTTGCACTTATGACATGTTTGTCCGTGTTCTGGGCATTTCGGATCTCTGTCCATGTGGTCTGTGTGTCCACATCTGTAACATTTCCTTTCGTTCCTATCACCATTTCCCTTTGGTTTCTCTGTCAAGCTTTTCGCATAATACCCTCTTTTCTGTGTAACATGACGAACAGTATCTGTCTCCGCCTTCTCTGTACATGACATGGCTGACATCTGCTCCTCGGCGTTTTCACATTGTGAGGCCAATTGTAACGTGCGGGTGAGCGTTAGACCTTGCCCTTCCTCTAGCAATTTCCTCCGCACATAGGCTGACGTGCATCTACTCAGGATAGCGTCTCATATTTGATTATTTGCATCCCCCCCAAAAGCACAATCTTTAGCAGCCTGCCGCAAGCGAGTAGCAAATTGTTGCACAGTCTCACCTGTCTTCTGGGACAACTTATGAAAAGTCTGTCTAGCAAATGCTGCGTTGACCTGGGGCACAAAGTAGTGATTCAAAGCACTAACCGCCGCCGTGTAGTCATAGAGTCATAGAGTTTTACAGCACAGAAAGAGGCCCTTCGGCCCATCGTGTCTGCGCCGCCCATCCATCCCTGTCCAGTCTAATCCCATTTTCCAGCATTTGGTCCATAGCCTTGTATGCAATGGCATTTCAAGTGCTCATCCAAATGCTTCTTGAATGTTGAGGGTTCCTGCCTCTACCACCCTTTCAGGCATTGAGTTCCACATTCCAACCACCCTCTGGGTGAAGAAGTTCCTCCTCAAATCCCCTCTAAATCTCCTGCCCCTTACCCTGAATCTATGTCCCCTTGTTATTGACCCCCCTACTAAGGGGAAAAGTTCCTCTTTATCTACCCTATCTATGCCCCTCATCATTTTGTACACCTCAATCAGGTCCCCCCTCAGCCTTCTTTGCTCCAAGGAAAACAACCCCAGCCTGTCCAGCCTCTCTTCATAGCTGAGGCGCTCCATCCCAGGTAACATCCTGGTGAATCTTCTCTGCACCCTCTCCAAAGCAATCACATCCTTCCTATAGTGAGGCGACCAGAACTGCACACAGTACTCCAGCTGTGGCCTCACCAGCGTTTTGTACAGCTCCATCATAACCTCCCTGCTCTTATATTCTATGCCTCGGCTAATGAAGGCAAGTATCCCATATGCCTTTTTAACCACCTTATCTACCTGTTCCGCTGCCTTCAGGGATCTATGTACATGTACACCAAGGTCCCTCTGACCCTCTGTACTTCCTAGGGTCCTACCACTCATTGTGTATTCCCTTGCCTTATTTGTCCGTCCAAAATGCATCACCTCGCACTTTTCAGGGTTAAATTCCATTTGCCACTTTTCCACCCATCTGACCAACCCGTTTATATCGTCCTGCAGCCTGAGGCTTTCCTCCTCGCAATTTACCACCCCACCAATTTTCGTGTCATCTGCGAACTTACTGATCATACCTTTTACATTCTCATCCAAATCATTTATGTAGATCACAAACAACAAGGGACCCAGCACCGATCCCTGAGGTACCCCACTGGACATAGGCTTCCAGTCACAAAAGCAACCTTCGACCATCACCCTCTGCCTCCTGCCACTCAGCCAGTTTAGGATCCAACGCGCCAAGGCACCCTGGATCCCATGGGCTCTTACCTTCTTGACCAGTCTCCTATGCGGGACTTTGTCAAAAGCTTTACTGAAGTCCATGTAAACCACATCCACAGCATTTCCCTCATCCACCCCCCTAGTCACCCCCTCGAAAAATTCAATCAGATTTGTCAGACATGATTTACCCTTGACAAAGCTATGCTGACTATCCCCGATTAATCCTTGCCTCTCCAAGTGGAGACTAATTTTGTCCCTCAGAATTTTTTCCAATAATTTCCCTACCACAGATGTTAGGCTCACTGGCCTGTAATTCCCTGGTTTATCCCTGCTACCCTTCTTGAATAATGGTACTACGTTAGCTGTTCTCCAGTCCTCTGGTACATCCCCTGTGGCCAGAGAGGTTCTGAAAATTTGTGCCAGAGCCCCTGCAATCTCCTCCTTTGCCTCCCACAGCAGCCTGGGATACATGTCATCCGGGCCTGGGGATTTATCCACTTTTTGGCCTGCTAAAACCGCTAGCACCTCCTCCCTCTCGATGCTAATATGTTCAAGTATGTCACAGTCCCCTTGCCCGATTTCTATGTCTGCATCGTCTTTCTCCATAGTGAACACAGATGCAAAAAATTCATTTAAAACCCCGCCTACCTCATCTGGCTCTACACACAGATTGCCACTTTGGTCCCTAATGGGCCCTACCCTTTCCCTGGTTATCCTCTTGCCCTTAATATACTTATAAAACATCTTAGGATTTTCCTTTATTTTGCTCGCCAGTGTTATTTCATGGCCCCTCCTCGCCCTCCTAATTTCTTTTTTAAGTACGCCCCTGTGCTTTTTATACTCCTCTAGGGCTTCTTCCGTCTTTAGTCTTTTGTAACTGCCAAAAGCCCCCCTTTTATTTCTAATGCATTTTTGTATATCCCTTGTCATCCAAGGTTCCCTTTGCTTGTTGGTCCCACCCTTGACCTTTACAGGAACATGTTGGCGTTGTACTCTCTCTATTTCCCTTCTGAAAGTCTCCCACTGTTTTGATGTGGATTTTCCTATAAGTAGCTGCTCCCAGTCCACTTTGGCCAGATCCTGCCTTATCATATTAAAATCGGCCTTCCCCCAATTTAGAACCCTTATTTCCGGGCCGTCTTTGTCCTTTTCCATGACCACCTTAAATCTCACTGAATTATGGTCACTGTCGCCAAAATGCTCTCCTACTGACACTTCCACCACTTGCCCGGCTACATTCCCTAGAATTAGGTCCAGTACCGCCCCCTCTCTTGTAGGACTTTCTACATGTTGGCTCAAAAAGCTCTCCTGGATGCACTTTAAGAATTCTGCACCCTCTAAGCCTTTCACACTCTGACTATCCCAATTTATATTGGGGAAGTTGAAATCCCCCACTATTATTACCCTATTATTTTCGCACTTTTCTGAGATTTGCCTACATATCTGTTCCTCTATCTCCCCCTGACTGTTTGGGGGCCTATAGTACACTCCCAGCAAAGTGCTTGCCCCCTTTTTGTTTTTAAGTTCTACCCATATGGCCTCATTAGAGGAACCCGCTAATATATCATCCCTCCTTACAGCAGTAATTGACTCCTTAATTAATATTGCAACACCCCCTCCCCTTTTACACCCCCCTCTGTCTCGCCTGAAGATTCTATACCCCGGAATATTGAGCTGCCAGTCCTGACCCTCCCTCAACCATGTCTCCGTGATAGCAACAATATCGTACTCCCATGTGTTCAACAACAACTTCAGTTCATCCACCTTATTTGCAAGGCTCCTTGCATTAAAATAAATGCCTTCCAGCCCTGCCATATTCTCTTTTGCCTTCACATATTTGCTCTGCCTTCCCAGCTGACTTGTTTTTCCCTCTGTATTTGGCTGTAAATCACCCCCTGCTATAGCTCCACTCTGTACCCCATCCCCTTGCCAAGTTAGTTTAAACCCCCCCCAGCAGTGCTAGCAAACCTCCCTGCAAGGATATTGGTTCCCCTCTGGTTCAGGTGTAAACCGTCCGACTTGTACAAGTCCCACCTTTTCCAGAAGCAGACCCAGTGATCCAGGAAACTAAAGCCCTCCCTCCTGCACCATCCCTTTAGCCACGCATTCATCTGTTCTATCTTCCTATTCCTATACTCACTAGCACGTGGCACCGGGAGTAATCCAGAGATTACAACCCTTGAGGTCCTGCTCCTTAATCCTTCACCTAGCTCCCTAAATTCTTGCTGCAGGACCTCATCCCTCTTTTTACCTATGTCGTTGGTACCAATGTGGACCACGACCACTGGCTGTTCACCCTCCCCCTCCAGAATGCCCTGCAGCCGCTCAGTGACATCCTTGACCCTGGCACCAGGGAGGCAACAAACCATCCTGGATTCACGTCTACGGCCACAGAAACGCCTATCTGTTCCCCTTACTATAGAATCCCCTACCACTATTGCTCTCCCACTCTTTTTCCCCCCTTCCTGGGCAGCAGGAGCACCCCCAGTGCCAGGAAGTTGGCTGCTGCTGCCTTCCCCTGGTGAGTCATCCCCCTCAACAGTATCCAAAGCGGTATACTTGTTTGAAAGGGGGATGTCCGCAGGGGTTCCCTGCACTACCTGCCTGCCTTTGTTGCTCCACCTGATGGTCACCCCCTGTGCTGCCCTACCCTGAGGCGTGAACAACTCGCTAAACGTGCTATCCACGAGCCTCTCAGCATCGCGCATGCTCCAAAATTCATCCACCCGCAGCTCGAGCGCCACAATGCGGTCTACAAGTAGCTGCAGCTGGATGCATTTCCTGCACACATGGTCGTCAGGGACACTGGCAGCATCCCTGACTTCCCACATGGAGCAAGAGGAGCAGAACACGGGTCTGAGCTCTCCTGCCATGACTTACTCCTTTAATTAATTAAAAAATTTATTCAATACCCCAGTTACAGGTATACTCTAGGGCGCTTTATTTACCAACTGTCCCCACTACACCACAGAAATTTAACACCACAGAATTCAAGCTTGTATTGAAAAGAGAGAAATACTCACCAACCAATCACTTACCTGCTCCCTGGTGACGTCACACTTGGATTACTTTTTACCTCTCTCCTGGATTGGTATGCCTCTGACTGCTCCCTCTCAAGCCTTTAAGCTCTCCCGCCTCGGGCTGCTCCCGCGCAGGTCCGCTGCTTCTCCGGTCTCGGGGCTGTGGGCCTCGGTGCCTCTGACTGCTCCCTCTCAAGCCTTTAAGCTCTCCCGCCTCAGGCTGCTCCCGCGCAGGTCTGCTGCTTCTCCGGTCTCGGGGCTGTGGGCCTCGGTGCCTCTGACTGCTCCCTCTCAAGCCTTTAAGCTCTCCCGCCTCGGGCTGCTTCCGCGCAGGTCCGCTGCTTCTCTGGTCTCGGGGCTGTGGGCCTGCTGGCCCTCCTGTGTCTGGTAGAGTCGAAAATATATCCTGGACATCTGGTCCTGCTAGGTGTAGAAGTAGAGCTCTTCTCCTCTGCTTTGTGGCACCTGTAGAGGTATCATCGATGATGAGTCCTTTGCCGTCAGCATAAAGCTCAAAAGACGTTAACCACCTCGTCCATCTTGGACCCAACGTGGCTGGCTCGGTGAAGCATGCAAAATTTTGAATGCCGGTCTTCTCCATCCTAGCTAACTAAAACTTGGGCAACTACCTATCTAAAATGATTCCTTTTGTTATCCTCATCGCCAATGTTGTATCTATGCTTTAATGCATTCAATCAAGCATGTAGATACATCGAATTAAATCAGAGTCAGGCAGACAGGCTTATAACTGCGATGTTCAATTTATTGCGTAAAATGGCCGACTGCCGTTTTCCCGGGTAATTCCCATAATGCAATGCACATTACATTACCGTATTGACTGGTGTCAAACTCGCAATCAATACACGACACTGCCCACTTCCTTTAATTTGTTTTAAACAGCGCCGTTTGCAACAAATCTCCATGGCATTGGCAGGGTTTGTACATTAACGGACATTGAGCTCGTCTATTGTAGCTGAATTATATTTATCGAAAAACGTTTCTAAAAAGCACCAAGAAACGAAACTTCAGACATTAAGATGTAGAGAAAAGACATTTTGTAATTGATTTGTTACCTTCGGTTTTGAGGGCAATGATTTTAATGAGTTAAACCAATGTGGGAATTAAACTACTATTATTTCATTAAATAATTGAATTCAAATTGCGTGTTCTAAAATAAGGCCAAACCTGATGGTCTTGTCTGTAAAAACGCTCCTGTGCAGCGCCTTGGGACCTTTTACTACGTTAAAGGCGCTTTATAAATACAAGTTGTTGTTGTAAATTGTTATTTTGGAATGAGTGGGACCATTTAACAGATTCTTAAACTTCGCGTAAACAAGCAAGAGTTAATTATTTCAAATATTTATTCTCATAGTCGAAAATCATTTACAAAATCATTTCTTAATTCACTGAAAAAATCTCCGCTGCTATTCACTGTGAATGTGCCCGGTTCAAGGCAAACCTTTAATAGATGTGTTTAATCATTCAGAGATTATCAGAATCCGTCCTGTCTATCCGATACTATGAGACCAACACAGCAAGCGACATATACAAGCATTTTATGATCTTCACAGAATTCACTCCGCAGATTGAACTGTTTGAGAATATATCTTGCGCTGTATTTAAAAAAATAATACGCCTCTCAACAGGCGAGCATTGAGACCGTCCCTTGGAGAGAGTAACAATACCTGACAACAAACCATTCCTATTTTGAAAAGATGGACTGAAGAGGGGCAGGAAAATTCTATCAAACAAGTAGTGGGTTATCTTCTCATTTGTGAATAATTAGGAATCCATTCCCATAGGAACAGTAGCCAGCCCAAAGTCACCCAATTGCAGTGTATACATGTGATGCCTCACCTCATACACACACACATATATATATAGATACCCATACACAGATATATATCTATATATATATATAAAAGGATCATGGTGTCTGTCTGTCTGTGTGTCTATGTGAATGTCGGGGCTTCACTCAAAAGTTATAGAGCGTACCGACACATATGTTATATCAAAAGAAAGCTTATGATTAGGGGAGTGTCATAGGTGTATTTACTTTTTGGTCAGACAAAAATTGTTCGGACAGTAGACAAAAAACGTTCAAAAAACGGAAAAAATCCACTCATTAGCGGTTGACCAATCCTACCGCTCATTGACGTGATGGTTGACCAATCCGCGTGCTGCATCACGGGGGGGCGTTTCATGGTGTTTGTGGGCGGGGCCTAATCCTTCAAACTGCCGTTAGTGAGGTGAGTGGCGGCCATTAAAGACCGGCCGGGCCTGAAGCTAAAAAAATGGTAATGGAGGTGAGGAAATTGTTCATTCATTAGTATTGATTCAGGAATTTCTCTCTCTCTCTCTCTCTCCTTCCCCCTCTCTCTCTCTCTCCTTCCCCCCCTCACTCTCTCTCTCCTTCCCCCCTCTCTCTCTCTCTCTCCTTCCCCCCCTCTCTCTCTCTCTCCTTCCCCCCCTCTCTCTCTCTCTCCTTCCCCCCCTCTCTCTCTCTCCTTCCCCCCCTCTCTCTCTCTCTCTCCTTCCCCCCCTCTCTCTCTCTCTCTCTCTCTCTCTCTCCCGAAGCAGGAGTACACCCTCGCGGCCATGAGGCGCCATTCCCTCCTTCCTCCCCGCCCAGCGAAAAGCAAGCTGCGGCTAATCGTGACAGGTGAGGATGGTGTTTGTTGTTGACGTTGGGCGGCGGTCCGGAGCGGGAGCTCAGCTCGGGTGACTCGGGCTGGCCCTCAAGCGCGAGCTCAGCTGGGATGGCTCGGGCCGGGCCTCAGGTGCTACTCCGCGCATGGGGACTCCGGGCCTCTCTCTCTCCTTCCCTCTCTCTCTCTGTCTCTCTCTCTCCTTCTCTCTCTCTCTCTCTCTCCTTCCCTCTCTCTCTCTCTCTCTCCTTCCCTCTCTGTCTCCGTCTCTCTCTCTCCTTCCCTCTCTCTCTCTCTCTCTCTCTCCTTCCCTCTCTCTCCTTCCCTCTCTCTCTCTCTCTCCTTCCCTGAGTACAGCAGGCAAGGACACTGAAGGCACAATTGGAAGAGATAGATTATTAGGCAGGGGAGGGAGGGAGAGAGAGGGGGAGACAAGGGGAGGAGAGAGAGAGGGGGGAGGGAGGGAGAGACAGGGGGAGGGAGGGAGAGGAGGGGAGAGAGAGGAAAGGAGGGAGAGACGGGGAGGGAGAGGAAAGGAGGGAGAGACGGGGAGGGAGAGAGAGAGGGGGAGGGAGGGAGGGATGGGGGAGGGAGGGAGAGGAGAGAGGAGGGAGGGAGAGAGAGGGAGGGACAGAGAGTGGGGGGGAGGGGGAGAGGGGAGAGAGAGAGAGGGGAGAGAGAGGGGGCAGGGACAGAGAGGGGAGGGAGACAGAGAGGGGGAGGGAGGGAAAGAGTGAGGGGGTGGGAGAGGGAGGGAGGGAAGGAGCGCGGAGAGGGAGAAAGTGAAGGGGAGGGAGTGAGAGAGAGGGGGAGGGGGAGAGAGGGGGAGGGAGAGTGAAGGGGAGGGAGTGAGAGAGAGGTGGAGGGAGAGGAAGGGAGGGAGGGAGAGAGGGTGAGGGAGGGAGGGGGACGGAGAGGGAGGGGGGAGTCAGAGACTCCTGACCAGGCACGGCAAGCTGTTGACCAGGCGAGACATACCCAAAACTATAAAACCTGGAGTATATGGCTACTGGCGATCCCCATTAACAAAAAAAACAAAGTTAAAGAACCACCTCCTGGGTGCTTAGGAAGAGTTCTTCAATTCCAACAGTTTTATAAACAGTTTTATAAACATGGCAGAGGGTTCTTCAGTCACCCCGGCCTCTCTGCTCTGCAGGATGTCACTGCCGAGCTCTTCGGGTCGCAGGCCTGGGGCACCGTGGCCGCTTTTGGAGTAGCCTGGGTAGGACTGATTTACAGGTGAGGGGATGTTTGTTGTTCACGTTGGGCGGCGGCCCGGAGCGGGAGCTCAGCTCGGGTCACTCGGGGCCGGGCCTCAGGCGCTACGCTGCCCACGGGGTCTCCGGGGCGGCGGGCCGCAGCGCCAGCTCAGCTGGGGTGACTCGGGCCGGGCCTCTTCCTCTCTTCTCTATCTCCTTCCCTCACTCTCTCCTTCTCTCTCTCCTCCCTCTCTCTCTCTTTCCCTCTCTCTCTCCTTCCCTCTCTCTCTCTCCTTCCCTCTCTCCTTCCCTCTCTGTCTCTCTCTCTCCTTCCCC
Source organism: Somniosus microcephalus (assembly GCF_052327205.1). Classification (NCBI taxonomy): domain Eukaryota; kingdom Metazoa; phylum Chordata; class Chondrichthyes; order Squaliformes; family Somniosidae; genus Somniosus; species Somniosus microcephalus. The sequence continues at coordinate 150,681,115 of NC_140999.1, forward strand.
CCTCTCTCTCTCTCCTTCCCTCTTTGTCTCTCTCTCCTTCCCCCCTCTCTCTCTCTCTCTCCTTCCCAATTCCAATTCCAATTTTCCAATTCAAATGCTTTATTGGCATGAAAGTTTACAGAGAACCATATTGCCAAAGCTTACATAGCAAAAAGGTACAGTTTTCCAACATTCTGTAGGTGTCAATCGATTTGACATTTGTTGGGTACATACAATATTACTTTTAAACAATATTAATTTTAAACAGTCTTTGTACATCATTTGGTACGTTCAATATTAATTTTAAACAGTCTTAATTTTAAACAGTCCTCAGGTTGTGACATGTTGTTACATATTTGGCCCCAAGGTATGGTCTGTCTCCTTCTCCTAGGACTAATCTCAATTTTGACAGGTCATCCAATTCCTTGAAATCTGGGGTTGTTTGGCTTAGCTTGTTGAATAATATGTTTCTTGATGTGTTGAATTTTTCGCATTTTAGGAGGAAATGCATTTCTGTTTCAACCTCGCCGGCCAGACATTGATCGCATATTCTATTCTCTCTAGGCTGCCAGGATTTCTTGTATCTGCCTTTTTCAATTTCCAGTTGGTGGTCGCTTAGTCTGTACCTGGTGAGGGTCTGTCTCTGTTTTGTGTCTCTGATGGTCGTGAGGTAGTCTGCCAGTTTATATTCTCTTTTTAGGGCCCGGTAACATTCTAATCTGCTTTGGCTTTCGGTTATTTTGTTCCAATGTTCCAGGTAGGTTTCTTTGCATTGTTTAATGATTTGGTTCACTCGGATTGGTGTTTGGACGGCTGTGTTGGTCTGGGGCTGGTCAGGGTCCGGCTGAGTACTTAGTTTCAGTAGCAGCTGACTCAGGGGACTCAGGGGACTCTTTTCTGGGTTTAGCTCTTGGGTCTGAAAGGCTTTGAAATGAAGGGTGTCTGGTGAGCTAGATTTGAGGTGATTTAGGAAGTTTAGTGCTCGTTTTTGGATGTTTATTATCAGTGGGTATCTGCCTAGTTCGGCTCTGCATGCATTTGTTGGCATTTTTCTTTGGGTGCGAAGGATGCTTCGGCAGAATTCTGCATGTAGGGCTTCTATTGTGTGTTTTTCCCATTTAGTGTAGTTTTGGTGATTTAGCGGGCCCCATACTTCACTACCGTACAGTGCAATGGGCAGGATTATGCTGTCAAATATTTTGAGCCAGATTTTGATTGGGATTTGGATGTTGTAGAATTTTCTTTTTATTGCATATAGGGCTCTTCGGGCTTTTTCTTTTAGTGCATTCACTGCTATGCTGAAGCTCCCTGATGCTGTAATAGTTAGACCAAGGTAGGTGTAGCTCATAGTGTGTCCTATAGCGGTATCACTGAGGGTAAACTGGTATTTGTTTTCCTGACATCTGGGCCTTTTTTGAAAAATCATGATGTTGGTTTTCTTTAGATTTACTGTTAGAGCCCAATTTTGGCAGTATTTGTCGAGTAGGTCTAGTTGTTGCTGTAATCCCTGTTCCGTGGGAGACAGCAGAACCAGGTCGTCCGCATAGAACAGGGATTTCACTTCTCCTTCCCTCTCTCCCTCTCCTTCCCTCCCTCTCTCTCTCTCCGTCCCGCAATGTCAATCAACAAGGCACAGGGCAGACTTTGCACCGGCACCACCTAGTATATGTATATTAGTCTGCTGAACTTTTAAAACAGTTTGTTATTTCAGTACTGCTGTTATACAGAAGCAGTGTGATTAACAAAATAATACTTTTGGATACATTCTGAACAATACACACTGGACAATAGATGCGGTCGAGGTGTGGATCTGTGCAGTATTTATAAGTCAGTAAACAATTTCCTTTTCCGGGGAGAGTCCTGGATACTAACCGCTGTGGACAAGGAGCGGTTCATTCTTCTCCCAAACTTTTCGATTCGAGTCCTCATGTCATCTCCGGCCAGAAAGTAAACGAGCGGATTGATGGCGCTGTTCAAGCTGGCCAAGGCCCTGGACACCTGGTAAACCAGGTAAATGTTCCTGAAGGTTTGGTTGCACTGCCCCTGGACTTGTAAATATCTCGAAATCAAGTTGGCGTTTCTCAGAACGTGGTAAGGCGTGAAACAAAGCGAAAACAGCACTGTGACAATCAGCACCAGTTTGAGGCAGCGATCCTTCAAGTCTGGCTCCACATTGTTATTTCTGGTGAGAACTATAAACACGTGGCTGTAGCATCCCAGGATAAGTAGAAAGGGGATGAAAAAAGCGATCACAGAGAGAGCGAGATTGTACTTTATATAGTCCTGCAGTTGCCCATTCACTGTGGTGTCGTGGCATTTTGTGCCGTTGGCGTTAGTTTTGGTGAAGTATAAATCCACCGAGGTTTGGGTGAGCACCAGCCCCCAGACCAGGACACTGATCAGCGCCGAGTGTCGGCGTTTCCATCTGCCCATCATCTTCATGGGGTGCACGATCCCCAGGTAGCGCTGGACACTGATACAGGTGAGGAATCCGATGCTGCCGTACAAGTTCAGGTGGAAAACCAGCCTCGTTATCCGGCAAAACACTGTGCCAAAAACCCACCGGCCGTGACTGGCATAGTAGGCCACCAGGAACGGCAAGGAGATGACATACAGGAGATCCGCTAAGCCCAGGTTAAACAAGAACACGGTCATGCTGGTCCACTTCCTCCGCTGCAAACACATGGCGAGCAAAGCCCAGCAATTGCCCGGGAAGCCCACCAGGAATACAATAATGTACATGACGGGCAGGAATTGATACCTGAAGTGCGTGTTGACTTCACAGTGCGTCTGGTTGACTGGCTCGGATGTCACAAATGGGAGCGCAGTGCTCATCTCCGTCATGGTCAGGTCACTTTTAACTAGTGGCAAATTCGAGAAGCTTTTCCAGTGGCAGATCCGACCTTACAGTTCCGCGGCAGGGGAAGTGAAGACCACGACCGGCGAGCTGGCCTCTGTCAGCAGCATTTCCTCCAAGGTGTGGCTCTGTAAATCCCCACTTCTGGCGAGGCTGCCACTGCGCTGCCGAGTGAGTGGCTGAATGTGTCTAAACCCAAAGGAGTGTTTGTGCGCTTCGCGGCGTAAAGGAAGTGACACGCTCCGTATGTGTAAAGGTTGTCTATCTCCCGAAGTTGAAAAGACTGTTTTGCGCAATTACCAAGAATAATTCCTTTTTTTTGAAGCCTTAGATGAACAGACGCCGTAGGGGTTCAAATATGCCTTGAAAGTGCGAGTGCAGGTGGATCCAGCAGTAAAAACACATCGGCCAGGAATTTGCGGTAGAAATAACGTCGAGTGTATCAGCGCTCAGCAACTTCCTGCCACCGCACAAGTGCAGTTACCAAATCGGGCATAACAACAGAAAACGCTGGAAAAACTCAGCAGGCCAGAGCAGCATCCGTGGAGAGAGAAACAGAGTTAACATTTCAGGTCGATGACCTTTCGTCAGAACTGGAAAAAAGCAGGAAAAGGAATAGATTTTAAAGCAAGTTAGGGGTGGGAAAAAGGGGGAGGGGATGAAAGAACAAAAGGGAAGGTCAGTGATAGGATAGAAAGCAGGAGAGCCATCCTTTGTTCCTTAACCTGTCCCATTACCACCTTCTCTTGCCTTGAATATCTCCTAATGTCTCTCAATGTCTCTTTATCTCCTGCTTTCTATCCTATCACTGACCTTCCCTTTTGTTCTTTCTGATGTGCCTCAATTATTCCGAGACTCGAAGTTAGCAGAACAAAAGTAAGGCTGATGCCGGACTGAAGTTAGATTACAAAGGAGCCAGGTATGGGCGGAGCCCTGCACACAACCAGTTCCAGCACATTCCAATGCATAATACATGAGGACTGGGGGAAGGGAAAAGACACAGAAAGCAGGCAGTTAGAAGACACAGAAAACAGGCAGTGATGAATGGAATATATTTCATCACATTCACCCCTTCTATAGATTTAGTCTGTTCGGGGGTTTGATAGTCCTCTGCGACCGACGTGGCTGTTGTGGTGCCGCGGGTGTCGGCTGCGTGTCCCCGGTAGCCTCCTGGGTCTCTGCCGGGGGTGCCGCCGGGGTTGTTGAAGGGGTAGTTGGTGGGGGTGCCGTTGGTCGATGTTCTTCCGGGGGTGATGAAAGAATAGTGGGTGGGTAAGGGTTGCTGTGATCGTCGTCGCTGCTATTGCCGTGGTTGTTGTTGATGCCGGCTGGGGCGACGTCTTTTATGGACACGGTGTCCTCCCTTCCGTCGGCGTGCCGGACATATGCGTATTGGGGGTTGGCGTGGAGTAGGTGTACTGGCTCCACGAGAGGGTCCGTCTTGTGGCCCCTCACATGCCTTCGCACGAGTACCGGACCTGGGGTGGAGAGCCATGACGGCATGGATACGCCCGAGGTGGATTTCCGGGGAAAGACAAACATTCGTTCATGAGGCGTGGTATTAGTGGCCGTACACAATAGCGACCGTATCGAATGGAGCACATCCGAGAGGACTTCCTGCCAGCGGGAGATAGGGAGGCCCTTGGTCCTTAGAGCTAGAGTGACTGCTTTCCACACTGTCCCGTTCTCTCGCTCCACCTGGCCGTTACCCCGGGGGTTGTAGCTGGTGGTACGGCTCGTGGCGATCCCCTTGGACAGCATGTACTGGCGTAGCTCTTCACTCATGAAGGACGCCCCCCTATCCGTGTGGATATAGCTCGGCATACCGAACAGGCAGAACAGGCTGTTGAGGCATTTAATGACCGTGGCGCTGGTCATGTCTGGGCAGGGGAAGGCGAATGGGAAACGGGAGTATTCGTCCACAATGTTCAGGAAGTAAACATTGCGGTCGACGGACGGGAGAGGGCCCTTGAAATCTAAGCTGAGCCGCTCGAAGGGCCGTGTAGCTTTGATTAAGTGGGCTCTATCTGGGCGGTAGAACCGAGGCTTGCACTCAGCGCAAGTGCGGCAGTTCCTGGTCAGAGACCGAACTTCCTCAATCGAGTAGGGTAAGTTACGGGACTTTATGAAGTGGAACAGCCGCGTGACCCCTGGGTGGCAGAGGTCGTTGTGGAGGGTCTGTAGCCGATCCTCGGTGGCGCTGGCACACATCCCTCGTGAGAGGGCGTCAGGGGATTCGTTAAGGGCCCCTGGCCGGTAAATGATGTCGTACTCGAAAGTGGAGAGCTCGATCCGCCACCTAAGAATCTTATCATTTTTAATCTTCCCCCTCTGTTTATTGTTGAACATAAACGCTACCGATCGCTGGTCGGTAAGTAGGGTGAAGCGTTTGCCGGCTAGGTAGTGGCGCCAGTGGCGCACTGCCTCCACGATGGCTTGGGCTTCCTTTTCCACGGAGGAGTGTCTGATCTCGGGGCCTTGGAGGGTCCTCGAGAAGAAAGCTACGGGCCGCCCCGCCTGGTTGAGGGTGGCCGCCAAGGCGAAGTCGGACGCATCACTTTCCACTTGAAATGGAGTGTTCTCGTCCACTGCCTGTAGCGTGGCCCGCTCAATATCCTGCTTAATGCTTTTGAAGGCGGCGTGGGCCTCAGCAGAGAGCGGAAAAGAGGATGCTTTCAAGAGGGGGCGGGCTTTGTCGGAGTAGTTGGGGACCCATTGGGAATAGTAAGAAAATAACCCCAGGCACCTTTTCAGGGCTTTGGGAGTGTTGGGCAGGGGCAGCTCCCGTAGGGGGCGCAATCGGTCGGGGTCTGGTCCGATTTCCCCATTCTCCACCACGCTGCCCAGTATGCAGAGGCGCGTGGTGTTGAAAACGCACTTGTCCTCGTTATAGGTGAGGTTGAGTTTTTGTGCGGTTTTCAGGAACCTCTCGAGGTTCGAGTCGTGATCCTGCTGGTTGTGACCGCAGATGGTGACGTTGTCGAGGTAGGGGAAGGTTGCCTGCAAGTGGTGGTCATCGACCATGCGATCCATCTCCCTCTGAAAGACCGAGACCCCGTTCGTCACCCCAAAGGGGACTCTGAGGAATTGGTAGAGGCGTCCGTTCGCCTCGAAGGCGGTGTACGGGCGGTCCTCTGGTCTGATAGGGAGCTGGTGGTACGCTGACTTGAGGTCGATGGTGGAGAACACCCGGTATTGGGCGATTTGGTTCACCATTTCTGATATGCGGGGTAGCGGGTAGGCGTCTAGTAGGGTGTACCTGTTGATCGTTTGACTATAGTCGATCACCATCCGTTTCTTCTCGCTACCCCTTACCACTACCACTTGGGCGCGCCACGGGCTGTTGCTGTGTTCAATAATGCGCTCTTTCAGGAGCCTGTCTACCTCGGTCGCGATAAACCGCCTGTCCTCCCAGCTGTACCTCCTGCTTTTGGTCGCTATTGGCCGGCAGTTAGGGGTAAGGTTCGCGAATAGCGAAGGCGGCTTTACCTTCAGGGTAGCCAGACCGCACACTGTGAGGGGCGGCTGGGACCCACCGTACTTGAGCGTGATGCTTTGGTGGTTGCACTGGAAATCCAAACCCAAGATCACGCTCGCACATAGATTCTTCATGATTAATACTTTAAAATTATCATACACAGTTCCGTTAACGCACAATTGTACCGTGCAGTAACCCAGAATGGTCGATGTCTGGGTTTTATCGGCCATAGAGATGGTACCCTGAGCAGGGACCACCTTTAGGGAGAGTTGTTGTGCCAGTTCAGGGTGGATAAAACTCTCCGTGCTTCCACTGTCAATTAAGCATTTAACCCGGCACCCGTTTACCTCGATGTCCACCATTGATTTGGATAGCGGATGCGGCCTGGTCTGGTCCACTGTGACCGATGCCACTGTAGGGCCCTGATCGAGACAAGATGGCGTCCACGCTGTCTGCTCATAAGATGGCGGACCCCACGAGGTCGGGCAAGATGGCGTCCAAGATGGCCGCTCCCACAGCGCACACGCGGCGGTGGCGGGTTTTCCGGCGGTTGGTTTTCCGGCGGGGTTCCCTCTGCACACCTTCCCGAAGTGCCCCTTCTTACCGCACTTAAAGCAGGTGGTGCCTTTCGCCGGGCACAGGTTTCTGGTGTGCTTTGGCTGCCCGCAGAAGTAGCAGTTGGGTCCTTGACGCGTCGCGGCTGTCGTAGGGCTTCTGGGGGGAGAGCTGGGCCCCGCCGGTGTCGGGCTGCCGGGCGGGGAAGATGCCTTCCAAGATGGCGGCGCCCTCGGCGCACACGTGGCGGTGTGGGCGGCGCGGGCTGAAGAGTAGGCGTCCGAGTTTCTCTGGGCCATCTCCAGGGACCGCGCGGTGTCCGCAGCCTGTTTCAGGTCCAACCCCGTTTTTTCCAGCAGTCTTTGCCGGATGTGAGTGGAGCTGAGGCCTGTGATAAAGGCATCGCGAACAAGCTCGTCGGTGTACACTGCGGCTTTTACATCTCGGCACTTACAGTCCTTGCCAAGCATTTTCAGGATGCCTAGGAACTCCTCCACCGATTCCCCAGGTCGCTGTGCGCGAGTAGCGAGTAGATGCCTAGCATACACCTCATTCGTAGGCTGCTGGTAATGCGCCTTTAAGGTGTTGCAGGCGGCCAGGTACGTATCGGCGTCTTGGATGAGGGGGTAAACCCGGTGGCTTACCCAATTCCGTAGCATTCCGAGTCTCATCTTCGCAGTGTCCGTAGCGTCTTTGACGGCTGCGGAATTGTCCAGGAAGAATTCCATACAGTCAAACCAGTGTCCGAAGCGTGCTGATGCGTCCGGAGCATGTTGATCCAAATCCAAACGTTCGGGTTTCAGGAGTTGATCCATAGTGTTGAAAATTGAGTTAATAAAATTGATGTGCCTCAATTATTCCGAGACTCGAAGTTAGCAGAACAAAAGTAAGGCTGATGCCGGACTGAAGTTAGATTACAAAGGAGCCAGGTATGGGCGGAGCCCTGCACACAACCAGTTCCAGCACATTCCAATGCATAATACATGAGGACTGGGGGAAGGGAAAAGACACAGAAAGCAGGCAGTTAGAAGACACAGAAAACAGGCAGTGATGAATGGAATATATTTCATCACACTTTCATCCCCTCCCCCTTTTCCTCACCCCTAACTTGCTTTAAAACCTACTCCTTTTCCTGCTTTTTTTCTAGTTCTGATGAAAGGTCATCGACCTGAAACATTAACTCTGTTTCTCTCTCCACGGATGCTGCCCTGGCCTGCTGAGTTTTTCCAGCGTTTTCTGTTGTTATTTCGGATTTCCAGCATCCGCAGTATTTTGCTATCGTACCAAATCGGGCAGTTGCTGTCCGACCTGCCCTGCTCCTCCAGACGCTAGCCGTTCATTACACTTACACTTGCTCACAGACTTTGCACTTTTGCACTGGAACTTGTGGTAATTAGAGTCAAAACAGTGCGGTGCCCTCTACAGGGGAGATGGGACCTGAGTGAACAGGGAAAGCAACTGTGTATCTCTTTAAGCAATCAGATTGAAGAATCCTTTGGCTGGAAATTTGCCAGCGCTCAGATTGGAGGCGGGTCAGAGGTTAAATTCACAATGATTGATGGTGGGTTCGGAACCCGTCGTGATCCCGCCTCCATGCATCTTTCCCGAGTCTCGGGTCTCCGATTTGCAAACAGACCCGACACCAAGCGGTGGGAAAGAGATTAAAGGCACTTAACTGCCTATTAAGTGGTAGTTTAGAGCTATTTTCACAGGGTATTTGGATTTTCCAGCTTCTGGGTTGGATTTCACGACGTTCCGATAACACTCATGGTAAGTGTGACGTGAACACCAGCGAGCTGGAGACTTCACAGCTGCAACTGCAATGTAAAAGCTGCTCTCTCGAATATTGTCATTTAGAAATCTGTGAGGTTGCTGATAGAATATGCCCCCCAAATCATTCAGTGTTTAGGCCGCAAGTATGTGTTGTGCACTATAGATCCACTGTAACCTGCATTGCTGGATTTTAAAGGCGCACTTACCCTAAACTGTGCCACCTCCAATTATCAGCACACATATGGCAACGATGCCAAACCTTTGTTCTACATCAATTTATTACAATATTGGCAAAGAACAGAAACTTTACAAATAAATCTATCATAACACCCGAGTGAGAACCCTTGTGATTATTAACATGTCATCTTCCTCTTATGTGTGCTTCTACGTTATGAGACCCCTGTGACTTCAGCATATGTGGAGACAGCCTGCTCACTTCCCTGCTGCTCCTGCTTAGATGCCTTTGGAGCCGTCCTCTGGTTTTGTGAGCCTTGGCGGGCCCCACCAAAGTCTGCTCCTTCTGCGGCTGTGCAGGGGCAGACATGCCATCTCTGTTGGCTCAGCAGTGGCAAGGGAGTGTGAGTGCTTGGAGAGGAGGCCCCACATCCTTGTGCTCGAACACCACCGTCCCTCTCATGGATCACCCGCACTTCACTGCTAGCAAGTGGCTGGAGAGCACCTTGCTGCACATCGGTGGGGCCATGTGGACCCGTTTCTGTACTGACAGTCCTCATAACCGGGACATCCATGTACCTCTGGTTCCTCTCCATGATAGATGGCCTTCTATCCTCCATAGCTGGCCATCTATCTAGAAGAGCCACCAGGTTGCCATCCTTTCCATGGTGTCACCTAGATTGCCCATAGCGTTCACCATGGCATTGCTAATGTTTAAGATGGACTCCTCCATTCTCTGCACACTCGCAGTTACTGTGGTTGCAAATCCACTCAGAGCCTCCTGAACTTGTTCCTGAAGCTCCAGCACCGCTCTCTTTCTGGATGGTTCCAGAGGCACAGCGTCCACAGAGCTGGGAGCGCCCTGTGGCCTCCGACAAGGACTCTCTACTGCTGTACCTGTCTCCAACATCTGCTCCTGCTCACTTGTGAGCTGTGATACACCAGGTGACAACACTATCTTGCAAAAAAAACACCGAGGTGCTCGTTTCTGCGCTGGTGCTGGGTGTGCTGAATGCTGCTCCCTCAGAGGCTGGTGGTTTCTCTGAGGAGTGCTCCTGCTCTTCCTCCTGAACAGTGGGGAGCAGGACTCTTGATGGTCCTGTGTGGGAGTAAAGGCATGAGTTAGACAAGTGAAATGTATGTTGCAGACATATCCCATTGTGCAGATGCTTAGCACTCAATCTCTATGAACATCATATCCCATATTAGTCACTCATTAATGCTAAATCAGAGGGTTGGAAATCAAATCTGTCACCAGCTTGCTCGTCTATGCCCATCTCTCTGTCCCCCACTTCCAGCTCCTCTGCACCTCCGACGATCTCCAGGGCTGTCTCCTCAGCACTCATTAGGTGCGCCAGGGATGGTGGGCCTCCTCCTGTCCTCCCCTCTCCCTTTTATTGTGGGCTCTCTTCTGTAATGAGGGACACAAGTGGAGTTTGACAGAGATTGATAGTGTGTGTAAAGAATGGATGACATAGATGTTTACAGGGAGACTATGAAGGAGTGAGGTGCACAAACCAAGTTCCCTCCCTGTTCATTGTTAGTTGTTGGCATTGCATAAGAGTGTGAGTGGTACATAGTAAGATGGTGATACGATTCTGTACAGAGAAAGAGGGATGGGTGAGGGTACAAGGATGTTAGAGTGAGTTGGGATGTGCAGGGGAAGGTTGCCAATGCAAAGTGATGGGGCTGAGAAGAGATGGGAGGCAGATGGAAGGAAAGTGTAATGTTATACTCACTTTTGCTGATCGCAACAGATCATTAAACATCTTGCGACACTGCACCCAGGTGCATATGTAGACCGACCTCGAACTGACCACCTCAGCAATTTGCAGCCAAGCTACCTTAGTATGCTGAGGAGGCCTCCTCCTTCCATCTCCAGGGAAGAGGACCTCCTTACATCCTCTTACTCCCTCCACAAGAGCATGGAGGGAGTCCTCATTGAAGCGGGGAGCAGCCTTAGGTTTTTGCGCTGCCATGCCTGCAGCAGCCAGCACTTCAGGGAACAAAATGGAAATGACTCTGCAGAGGGGACATGACCCCTTTAAATAATCAGTCCAACATCGCTTCATCAGAAGCGAGCAGCTGACCCGCATCCAGCAATTGCCTTGGAGAACCCACACGTCAGCCTTAACGAGGCCAATCAACGCAAAATTTCAACTGCAGGGCAGGTTGAAACGGGAGCGGGTCTGGAACCCGCCGACCAGTGGACCCGCAACCATCCCGCCTCCAGGAACAAAATTGCGGCCTTTGTGTGGTGCATGGAGTCTGAACCAGGAAGTGTAAGTTGAATAGGGAATTCAATGTTAAATCAGGTACAGAAAGCAAAATAAAGGCCCTGGATTTGTGATCGGAGGCTTTCCGCAGGGAAATGCTTCCGATCTGCAAATAAAATGCGCGTGTACCTGGAGATTCGCGTTCTTGGGGCTCTCTGGGTACCCGTGGGAGGAGGTCCACATATCCCAGGGGCGTAGGCGGTTCACGAGTGCCCCAGGATCACGTGGGCTGGACCAACGAATGACAGAAGGGAAACCCCATTCATACTAATGGGGATTCTGTATGTACGGAAACCCATAAGCATGAATGGGAATACCCCAAAAAATACACCTCAACATCAAATAAAAAAAAATCACATATTTAAAATTACTTAAAATGGCATTTAATTAAATATTTTAAAAAAAAATTAAATTTTTTGAAAAATAAATTTACATGTTTTAAAGGGGCTAAAAATAAACTTACCTTATTTCACAGGTTTTTAAATGTATATAATATTAATAAAATTTTATGTTTCCGTTTTTTAAAACTCATATGCTGGTAAAAGCAGGCCTTGTGCCTGCTTTTACCAGGCATAAGAATTACACGGGCATTCACTGGGCAGAAGTTGGGCAAATAGCCCAACTCTCCACCCGCGGATGCCCTTTTCCTGGGGATGCGGATGATCTGTCAAGAAAATTCTTGACAGATCGCAATTTCCGGGTTTTAGCGCATGCCTAAACCCGGAAGTTGTGAGGCCCTTACGGGCGCGTGCGCACTTCATATGCATCTGTAGGGGCCGCAAATTACAGCCCAAAGCAAGGGAAAGAAAAACAGGATTAAGAGAAAGATAGATAAAAGAGAAAGAAAAAGTAAAAAAAGTTAATATTTTAATGTTTTTAACTCACCAACAATAAAATAAAACCTGAAGGAATGAGACTCCACACTTGTAAAAGTTAATTTTCAGTGCCAGAGAGGTTGTTTGTCAGTAATTAAGACCATTAAAAATTCACTTAGACTTGAATGGACAAGCATTAACTTTTCTGGCGAGTTTAGTGGGTATCTATCACGTAAGTACCCCAACTTCATGCTGTTCCATGTGTTTCAATGCTGAGTCTCTTGGCGAGATACTGTTATAGCAAAGCTTCTGGAGGAGCAGAGCAACTCAGACAACAATTTCCTGATTTTTGAATTTAAATGCACATGTGCGGTCACAGGAAGTTGCTGTCCGATTTACTTTTTAATAACAGTGAGTGCTGATAGCCTCACCGTTATTTCTACCACAAAATACGGGCCATGGAAGGGCGTGAAGTTGCGATACTTTTTTAAAATATTCATTGATGGGATGTGGGCGTCGCTGGCTAGGCCTGCATTTAGTGCCCATCCCTAATTGCCCTTGAGAAGATGGTGGTGAGCCACCTTCTTGAACCGCTGCAGTCCATATGGTGTAGGTACACCCACAATGCTGTTAGATATCCACAAAACATGCCAGAGAAAGTTAGGGCCTGGCCATTCCAGTAGAAGTAAATATTTAATGATGTGATAAGTCTTAATTACTGCCAAACAACCTCTCTGGCACTGAAAATGAACTTTTACAAGTGTGGAGTCTCATTCCTTCAGATTTTAATTATTGTTGGAGATTTAAACAAAAGGAAATAACTTTTTTCTTTTTTTCTCTTTTATCTCTCTCTTAATCCCATCTTTCTTTCACTCCCTTTATTTCACTTTCTGTACCTGATTTGGCATTGAATTCTATTCTAGCTTACACTTCCTGGTTTAGACTCTCTTATTAAGAATTCTTCAATCTGATTGGATAAGGAGATACACAGTTGCTTGTCCTGTCTCAGATCCCCTGTAGAGGGCGTCGCACTGAAATGGATTTCTAATCACTGCAGGCTCCAGTGCAAAAGCCCATAGAAAGTCTGTGGGCACGTGTAAGTTTAATAAATGGCTGGCGCCGTTCATTCGCCGCTGACTGCAAAATCCAGGTCATTAATGGGTTTTATAAAAAGGGGCTGCAAAACGTGCAGAATTACCCCTCGCCCTGTCCAACAGGTTATAGAGTTTGGACTTGAGACTTGTGAGAAATTACACCAGACACACGGATTCTGTCTTTAACCTTTTATTGTTCCTAAGACAGATTCAAAACCCCAACCACTATTCAAGCAGTTCACCAATAATATTGTAAGAAATCATACATACAACCGGCTCCCGATGATCCGTCCAGCGTTGATTGTAGGCCCTCATAAGCGAAAAGACTGGCCAGGCCCCTCCTTCCGACTGTAGGCGAGATGACTGGCCAAACCATCACCTTCTGACTGCAGTGCCAATATTCTTTAGCCACTGTGTTTTATACAGCTTTGTATTAAATCAATCATTCAGAGATAGTGAAACGTTCCTTTAATGTTGGTCTGAGCTGTTTGAGCTGTCAAACGTTTACATTAACTCATCCTGTGTGGCTTATCCTTATTGTAGCCCAAAATTGTTCATTCACTCCTAAAGTTTACAAAACCACTTGATTAGGTTCATGAGTTACGTCATATTCTGCATTTCAAAACTTCAAAGGTTTGACTTCTCCCCTTTAACCTCAGAAAAGTCACCATGTCTGCAAAACTAAGGGGGTTTGTTTCTCTCTGTTGTTTCTCTCTGTTGTCTATCACTACCCCCTGCAGTCACAACCATGTTTCCTGCCTTATCAGAGAAAGACTGCTTGTTACATTCACCAATTTTATTTCACTTTGTCAAACCTTTTTACCTGGCAAAGCATTTCAAGAAATATTAAAATTAAGGGTCTGCATATACTTTCTACAGGGCCCAGAATGCAAGAAAAAAGGGGTAATTATAAAGTTGTAGAAGGCAATGATTAGGGCACAGTGTGCAATTCTGGGCATATCATTATCAAAAAGACATTAAAGCCACAGAGAAGATTTATGAGACTGATATGAAGGATGAAAAACTAAAGATATGGGAAAGGAAAGGACTTGCATTTATATAGCGCCTTTCAGAACCACCAAAGGCCCCAAAGTGCTTTACAGCTAATGATGTACTTTTGAAATATAATCACTGTTGTAATATAGTGAGACTTGAGAAAGTGGGAGTATTCCCACTGTGGCAGAGAAGGCTAAGACGAGATCTGATGGAGGTTTTTTAAAATTATGAAAGGGTAAATAGGGAATGACTATTTCCCCTGGTTGGTAGTCAGTAATGAGAGGTCAACAATTTAAAATTGTCACAAAGAGAGGGATGAAAGAGGTTAGGAGAAACTTCTTTATGCAGAGAGTTGTTGGAGCAGGGGAAGGCAGAGCTCATTTAATATTTTAAGGGAAAGGTGGATAAACATCTGAAGCAGAAGAATATATAGAGCATTGCAGAGAGAAAAGGGCACTGAGATTAGTTTTGAATTGCTTTAGCAAAGAGATGCATAGACAAAATGGGCCACAGGCCTTCTTCTGTGCTGTAAACGTCTATGCTACCACAATGGCAGTTTAGGCAGGGAATGTGATGGAATGTGTAACGGATAAGGTTGCCTCAGTGAGGGGAAATAAGTCACTACCCATGAGCCAGGATTCTGTCAGGGCCAGATTATTAATAGATTCATTGATAATGATTTGTGAAAGGCAAGAGCCTTGTTTGTCAGGAATGAAACATTCTGGCAGGCATTACAGAGCGGTGCAGTGGCCAATGATGCACTGGTTGAGTCAGAGGGGGTTTTGCTAGAAAGAAGATTTACGGAAAGAAGAACAAAGTTATTGGCCTGGATTTTGTCATTGGGGGTGGGCTGGGGTCGGGTCAGGTGGTCGGCAGGTCCCGCCCCCGCCTCCAATGTCAGGCGGGACAATTGAGAGATTTTGCCCTAATTGGGCACTTGATTTCCAGCGTGTGGGAACCCCTGGCCCAATGATTGTTTTGGTCCTGAAACTTGCCTCTGATGACGTCATCTATGCAGCTGCATTTAAGGCCTGCAAGCAGCCTTGGTTCATTTTCTGCCTTACAACTTCTGGATTACACTTCTGAGAGATTAGGGCTCCAACCATGGCAAGCACCAGACCAAAGTGTGCACCCCGTTTTGACGAGGACTCCCTCCAAGCTCTTGTGGAGGGAGCAAGATCTAATAAGGAAGTGCTGTTTCCTTCTTCAGGGAGGAAAAAACCTCCCCAACAGACCAAAGCTGTGTGGCTGCAAGTGGCACAGGAGGTGAGTGCCATCTCAATGTGCAGCAGAACCTGGCTGCAGTGCAGAAAGAGGCTTCTTGATCTTCTCCGCACAGGAAAAGTGAGTATTCCATCCCCATGACCCTCAATCTGATCCCCATGTCCTCTCATCACCAGCACTTTGCTTTGTCAATCTCCTCCTCCACATCCCACTTGACCCTTACATCCCTGCACCTTTAACTATTCCCTCACTCTGTATGTTCACATTCACTTAACTATTCGACTATGCAGCCCTCACACTCCCTATCACTCTGATGCTATGACAATAACTTACAATACACAGGGAGGGCCCTTGGTCTTGGGACCTCACTCCATCTTTGTGTCCTTCTAAGCATCTATGCTATGGATTCTCTACACTCACTCATTCTCACTCAAACTCTTGTGTCCCTCATTGCAGGAAAAGAGAGCCCACAATAAGAGGGAAAGGGCAAGGACAGGAGGAGGGCCACCCTCAATAGCCCAGCTCACCAGTGCAGCGTAGGCAGCCCTGGAGATCATGGGAGTCGAGGAGGATGCGCAAGTGGGGGACGGACAGTCGGGCGGATCAGAGCAAGCTGCTAACAGAATAGTTTTTCATCTCTCTCATTGACATTGCATGAGTGACTGATCTTGATTCTAATGCTGTAACAGATATACTTTTGATAATCTGCACACTTCAATGTGCATGCAACATTTATCTCACATGCCTAACTCTTTCCTTTACTCCCCCACAGGACCATCGACAGCCCCCCTCCCTACTGCCCAGGAGGAACAGCATGAACCACCAGGCTCCTCAGAGGAAGCTGCAACCTCTGAGGGCACAGAATCAGCAGAATTCAGTGCACCCAGCACCAACGCAGACACTCACATCTCAGTGGGATCTTCGGGACATAGAGTATTGTTGTCACCTGGTGTATCACAGCTCACAAGTGAGCATCAGCAGATGGTGGAGACAGGGACAGCAGTGGAGAGGCTTCGTTGGAGGGCGCAGGACTCTCCCAGCTCGGCTCAGCTGCATGTCGACCCTGTGCCTCCGGGTCCATCCAGAAGGAGAGCGGTGCTGCAACTCCAGGAAGAAGTGCAGGAGTCTCTGGCAGGTTTTGTCTCCAGGGTCGCTGCGAGTGTGGAGCGAATGGAGGAGTCCATCGCTAACATGAGCAGAGCCTTTGTGGAGGCATTGGCGCATGAACGCATCGCCATGGAAAGAATGGCAAACTCCGTGGAAAGGATGGCTACCTCCATGGTAAGGCTGGCTACCATAGAGGAGAGGATGGCTACGGCCATGGAGGAGCTAAGTCGCTAGAGTCTTGAAAACATGGTCATTGTTTAGAATAGACTGGCATCTCTTGAGGAGCGATGGTCAGCAATTGAGCAGAGAAACCAGATCTTCATGGAAGTCCTCTAGAGTAGGACTTCCAGTGCAGAAACGGGTCCACATGGCCCCCCTGAAGTGCAAGGTGCCGTCAAGCCATTTGCTTGCTCTGAAGTGGGGCTGACCCATGAGAGGGATGTTGGTGGCAGACAATATGGAAGTGGGGGCTCCTCTCCAAGCGTTCACACGACCATGCCACTGCAGAGCCCTTGGTCAGAGCTGCACCAGAGTCCTCACCCAACTGAGATCGGTGTCTCAGCACCTGCACAGCCGCAGGAGCAGCAGACTGTTGCCGAGCCCTCACAGGCTCGCAACCCCAGAGGATGCCCGCCAAAGGTGTCGAGGCAGGAGCAGCAAGAAAGAGAGCAAGGGGCCTCCACATCTGCTGAAGCCACAGGGGAAGCACCACGTAGGAGCACGTGTAAGAGGAAGATAAAGCACAAGTAGTCACAAGGGTACTCACTTGCATGTTCTGTTGTGTTTATTTTGGAAAAGCCATCCGTGCATTTATGTGATAAAATAACTTGATGGCAAACTGTTGAAGTTGTGGGCTGTGTCATTTCGCAAATGGGACTTCCACATTGAGGGCTCAGGGCGACTTGGAATTGTCAGTATGGTGGTCAGAGTGATAGGAAGCTGTAGGTTATTGCCCATTGTCGATGGTGTGGTAAAAAGGTGCGAGGCAAATGTGTTTGATTGGGCAGGCTAAGCAAATCTGGCCAAGATGAGTGCAACCCTTGCATCCCGGGCAGCAATGTGCTCGCGTCCTGCTGCCGCTGGTTGATGCGCCGCCACAAGCTGTTTGTTGTCGCTCTCCTCCTCCTCATCATCCTCATCCTCATCTGAGGAGGCTATGCGATGAGCCACTTGTACCTCAGGCAGCTGCAAGCCACGATGCTGTGCCATGTTGTGAAGTGCACAGCAAACCACGACCATTCTGGAGACCCTGGCTGCTGAGTACTGCAGGGCTCCACCTGATCTGTCAAGGCATCTGAATTGCATCTTCAGCAAGCCGATGGTTTGCTTGATGATGGATCTGGTGGAAATGTGGCTGGAGTTGTAGCACTCCTCAGCTTCGTTGGCTGGCCTCCTCAACGGCATCATTAGCCACGTCTTCAGGGGATAGCCCTTGTCTCCAATTAGCCATCCGCAAAATTGGTCCGGTGGACTGACGAGCGGAGGCACACTAGACTGCCACAGGATGAAGGATTCATGGCAACTGCCAGGGTACTTGGCGCAAACATGCAAAATGTCCTTATTGTGGTTACACACCAGCTGCACGTTGAGGGAGTGGAAGCCCTTGCGGTTGACAAAAATACCTGGATTGTGATGGGGTGCCTTAAGGGCCATATGTGTGCAGTCAACGATGCCCTGCACCCTTGGAAAGCCTGCTAGATTAGCAAATCCAACCACACGCGCGGTTACACTTGTTTGATCCTTGGAAAAGTTGATGTAATTGTGCGCGTTGGTAAAGAGGACATCAGTTACCTGCGTGATGCAAGTGTGCGCGGCAGCCTGGGAGATGCCACTGATGTCTGCAGATGATCCCTGGAATGATCCCGAAGCAAAAAAATTGAGTGTGGTGGTGACTTTGACGGCCACTGGTAAGGGGTGTCCACCCGCTCCTCTGGGCTCCAGGTCTTGCTGTAGCATTATGCAGATGTCACCCACTACCTCTCTCGAAAGTCTGAGCCTCCTTTGGCACTGCTGCTCTGTCATGTTGATGTAGCTCATCTTCTGTCTGTAAACCCTGTTTTGGGGTATCTCCTGCAACGACGTGCTTCCATGCACTGGCGCCTTCTGGCCTGTGCAGCTTCAGGTGGGTGAGCAGCAGCTTGGCGCTCCTGTTCTTTCTCCTGCTGTTGGTGCTGCTGTTGTTACGGGTTCTGCTGCTGCCGTGGCTGGTCTTCGTCCGAATCTGATGTCCAGGAAGAAAGGAAATAAATGGTTCCCGTGCTGCAGGCATATACCTCAGTTGAGGAAGCGCTCAGTCAAGGTGGGGAGAGGGGTTTGCCAGGAGGTCCTACTGGAGATGGATCTCAGCCTCAAAACTTCCACAATGAGTAGGCCTGCTAAAAGTTCTCCCAGACCTGAGAAAACAAAGTTCTGCCACCTGCAAATGATCATTGTTGAAAACTCCTTTTTAATGGTGGTGCTCAGCTGTTAGTAAGCCATCCACTTGTGAGTCTGTCAGGATTAACTGCCGTGTTCCAGAGGAGACGTGCAGCAAGGGGATAAATGTATTAAAGTTAGAAAGGCCTCTCAAAATGGCATTATAGAGGCAATTAAGTGCTTGTTAAGGGCCTTAAGGGCCTATCCCGCCTCTTGGAGGCGGGATCGAAATGGGGTCTGAAAGCCCGCTTTTGGGAAAATTGGTCAGAGGCAGGCTGGAGGTGGGATTGGAGCCGCCCGCCCTTTTTTTGCAAATTTAAGACCTCACACGCCTCCAAACCCGCCTCCTTGGGCCTGGCAAAATCGAGCCCATTAAATCTTTAATAACAACAGAAAAGGTTGAAAACACTCAGCAGGTAAGGCAGCATCGTAGAGAGAGAAACAGAGTTAACGTTTCAAGTCGATGACCGCCCTGACAAAGCATCATTGACCTGAAACGTTAACTCTGTTTCTCTCTCCATGATGCTGCCAAACCTGCTGAGTATTTCCAGCATTTTCTGTTGTTATTTCAGATTTCCAGCATCCGCAGTATTTTGCTATTTTATTAAATCTTGAGCTGCATAATCCTACTCTCTCATTCTTTCCAAGGAATTCCAAGCTAGAGTTTATTGTCTCCTTCAATCTTGCTTTCATTCTATAATCGTTAGACCTTCAGAACTACAGTTTGATGTCACCAAATTTCCATTTCCTGATTTTTATTGTTTTCTCCTCTACTGTCTCCAACTTTGTTGTCCTACACAGTAGATCTTGGTCCTTCACCTAAGTTCCTCCACTTAAAAAGAATGTTGTATGTTGACAGGTAAACATTAATCTCACAGAAATATATATAATAAATATCGCATCCAATGTAGCACAGACCAGAACCAAGGCATATGCAACATTTTTATTATAGACATAAAGTTGTTGTAAGTTTAGCATTACATTATCATCACCTGTGTTGTGGAGTATTTTAAACCAACACTCGACACAAGGTTTTAGATCGTTATTCAAATCGTCTTTATTACACCGGTGGAGAGATAATCTCTACTGGCGCACCAGAAGACTTCGCCGCTGTGACAAATTTTAAGCAATCTTTTATACACTTAATCATACAAGCTCAGCCTCGTGCACGATCCCGTTACACAGTTTTAATTGGCCTAAGGCCCGCGTGCACTGTTGCTGATTGGCTAATTCCCTATCTCACGTCACATAACCGTTCGCCTATATTTTATTCTAACTCATGTCACATGGGCCTAGAAATTAGGTATGGCCCCGCCAGCTCAGTTGCGCCCAAAAGTTTGCGCAGCGCCCGGAGTCCGTTGCGCCCGCCAGAAATTCACTTTTAGCGCCCCAAGTCGGAACCGGGCGCTGTTCCAGGGTGTGCCCGCCTCTGCTTGGGGCGCTGAAAGTGAATTTCAGCGCTCCAGCTGCCGCTGCGCCACCCGATGCGGTGCGGCAGGCTGGGGTACTGCAGGCCTCCTCCTTCTCTTAAGGAGGAGCTGCCTGCAGCCGTGAGATCGCCGCTGGATTCTGCCGGCAAATGAGCCCGGCACCACGGAGAAGTGCCGGGCTCGCGGGAATCAGCCACCAATGCCGCGGGGGGGGTGGTGTAGGAGGCCGGGGAGGGAGGTGCGGGCAGGCGGCCGCCGAAAAAGCGGCCGGCCGCACCTCCACCTTTATGCGCCCCACTAACGCTGCATGAAGGCCGTGTTTCACGAACGTTGTTTGCGGCCGCTGCGGAAGAGGCGGCTGCAACTGAATATGGGCGTCGGGCCGGCATCGGGGCGGAACCGGGGCGCTGCGCACACCGATGACGTCATCGGTGCCGGCGCAGCGCTATCGGCTACCGCCGCCATTAACGCTGCACTCAATTTCCGCGCTACCAACCCCGCCGGCGCAGAAGACCTCTTTAGGCGCTAAGTGGGCGCAAGGCCCACTGAATTTCTAGGCCATGATCTTTATGATCTCACCTGTTGTTATATTTTGTAACCTTTAGTAAAACCACATGTCTGCATTTCCATAGTTTGTGGTTAATCATAGATGGTGCTTCTGAGCTAGTTTCATCTAATCTTGAAAAGCATCGAGACCATGTGGTCAGCATGTCTGAGCTGTCTCCGCCGGTTTCTGTCTCAACCATTTCTAGTGTGTAAGCTGCATTGTTAACCCCTTAATTCCTGAAGGACGCCGATGTCCCACTTCAGTCCCCCCTTTTGGTCCTTGGCTAACCTACCCAAGATGACCAATTACTACTAATACTGCCTTAGGCGTCCTGCCTCGCTTGCAGTGGCCAGCTGCTAGGTTGGGGACACCTAATGCTTTTAGAGCTAAATAATTCCTTCGTCTTGCACACGTTTGAGCAGCTTACTCTGTTCCTTAACTATCGCCTTTGCCTTGGTTTTATTCCTGCGTTTCAAGCAAGCAGCACAAGTCATTGTAAGCCAACCTAATGCTAATACTAGTTGTAGTGCTACCAGTATGTGAGAGATGATGCGGATCCAAGGGTGGATATCTACGTTCAAGCCCCAGTTCCTGGCCTTTTCATATCATGGGATCTTACGGAGTTCAATTTTGATCTCCTTGTCTAGCTCCTGTAATTCTTGTTTTAGGAGGTGGTACCATTTAGTGTTCTCCTGCAGAGGGTCCCTAAGGTTTTTTTAGATCCTCTGGGAGATGCGGAATGGGCGTGGTGAGGTGTTCTTCGTATAGTCCCAGGTCCGCTCTTATCTCGTCTGTTAGATTCCGGGTGACCGTTTTTCGTGTGTGAATGTACGTCATCCATGCACGCCCGATTGTCACGGGTAGGCTGGGGGTGAAGCAGAAGTTGAGGTTAGTGATATTACATGTCAGTCCCCCATAATTGTACGTCCATTGATTTGTCGTTACGCAGTACTCGCCCTTTCCCCAGTAGGCAGAGTGGGTCGGTTCAGATTCCGCTGGGCTTATTTCCTGCACACATCCGACAGTCTGATTGATCCCGTACCCATCCTTACTACCTTGTCCCACCGGGTGTGGGCAGATCATGAGGCTTCCTTCCCTGCGGCACCCAGTCCATGAGATCCCTCTCATGGTTCTGTTTCTTTAGCTCGCCTATTGATCCACTGGGTAATACCGCAGGTAATCCCTTCCCCATATCAATCCTATGTTCTCCACCACATACTGTGGGTATGGTTTTGCATCTCCAGTCATTACTGGGATCATAAGCACTATCCCTATTAGTGAGGTGTGAGAGTCAGTGCACCCACCTGTCACAGGGTAGACCCTTGTCATGCCCTTTAGTATACAGCCATCCAGTGATCCTGGTGCTGTGCCAACTACAGTAGGTGGGTACTATTAATCCAGTCGGGGACCCTGCCTGTCTGCATCTGGTCCAGGTTATGTCGGACTTGTCCTATCATCCATCCACCATATGCGTGACAAGTGTTTCGCTTCACCCCATTGGTGGCCTCCTCGCATTCTCCATCAATCAAGCGGTTAATAGTGGTAGCATGCCCCTCCATTATCACAAGTCCCTGTAATAATGCCTTCATGGTCTCCTGTCCTAGGTCTACTCCCGTCTGGACGTCACCTTTGTGCCTCTGGAGCAAAATCCGCATGGTCTCTTTAAGACTCTCTGAGCTTGCTTTCACGGATTGAATATCCAGGGCATTTATAAGGGATGTGCCGATATTTACGCCAGTCAGCACGTCATTGACTAAACTTAATCCACATGCATCTCTGATATATCCGTAGGCTCGCAGATACCCTATCACTACCACATTCAATACACAAGGTCCTATTGTACTTTAACTCAACGCCCAATATCGTGGGTTGGGTTCCCTTACACCCGCAAAAAGTTTGGCCCGTTCCGGGAAAATTGGAGTACTTGGTGCCCTTCCGCTGGAATATACCCGTCAGATATACTCTCTCTCCGACGAGGACTTGTCAGTAATTCAAGTCTCCCTGGTCCCTCTGGATGTTTGCGATTTCTCAGAAGTTTTCTGTTCCTAGGGCGTCTTATAGTGTCCCTAGTACTATCAGGATCGTGGTGTATAGAGACAACATTCTGTGGGTAGAACTTAGGGTGGGTGCCTCAAGTGTCCGTCGTCCGAGGCCCATGTTACCTGTAACTTAAGCAGAAATCTGGTCATCACCAGATGTTAGTACATCTTTGGCGTCTGGTCCATCTTTCCTGTGTGATTTAAGATCGTTTGGATTAATGCTATATCATTTCAGTTGTGTCCAATGTTTCCATCTACCTTTTCCTCTCATGTCTACACATGCGCATGTGTCACTGGTCATGATGACTTCCAATGGTCCGGTCCATCTAGGGGAGAATCCTGATCGTTCTGGTGCGACTTTGACAAACTCTCATTCGCCCATCTGTGGTAAGGGCTCTAATACCCCTTGGGGTTGGTAATCCTTATCTGTACTGTCCCGTTGCGCCTTTACCTCTTGTCTAAGTTCTTTCAACTGGTTATCTAATGTTTGAACATAACTCCTAATTCTATCCTTCAAGGGTCCCAGTCCCTCGCTGCCGGATGCTACTCCCTCCGATAAGTGAATTGCTCGTCCGGTCATGAGTTCATACGGTGTTAATCTGGTTACTCTGTTTGGGGTTGCTCTTAGTCTCATTAGGATACATGGAAGGACGTCCACCCATTCCTGTCCTGTTTTGGCTATAGCTTTGGCTAATGCTGTTTTTAGGGTTCGGTTCATGCGTTCTACCATTCCTGAACTTTGTGGGTGATATGGGATATGGAATCTCTGCCTTATTCCTAGTAGTCTACAGGCTTCCTTCATGACCTTTCCTGTGAAGTGTGTTCCCTGCTCCGAGTCGATCTGCAGCGGGACCCCCCCATCTTGGGATTACATCATATGTGAGTATTTGGGCCACTGTCTTTGCACTGCAGTCTCGGGTTGGGAATGCTTCTACCCACCTAGTGAACTGATCTATAATCACCAAGCAGTATTTCTTCCCTCGACTACCGGTAAAGTCTATCTGGATATTTTCCCAGGGGCCCTTGGGTTGAGGCTGGTATGTCATTCTAACCTTTATGGGCCTCCCAGGGTTAAGCTGTCCACAAATGATGCAACGTCAGCAATGTCTTGCTACATCCTGTCCCATGCCACTCCACCACCAATCTTTGCTTAATCTGTTATCATCCCGTTCTGCCCTCCATGATCAGGCTCGTGGTATATTTTTAACAGGTTCTCTTGGATACAGCGAGGAGCTACTACTCGTAAATCTTTCCTCCATATTCCATTCCCCTCCCCAATGGCTCCAAATTTTGTCCAATGTTCCTGCTCCTCTATACCATTTTCTTCCTGTACTCCCTTAATGTTCACCTCCTCTTCTCCTATTCTGCCTGCTGCTACGGATATCGGGATTTCGGTGCCTGCCGCTGCTCTAGCTGCTTCATCGGCTAACATGTTCCCTTTCTGGTGCTCATTCTCTATCTTGTGGTGAGCTTTTATCTTAATCACTGCTACCTCCTTCAGTCCTTTTGCTGCTGCCACTAATTCTCTAACTATTTCTTCATGCCTTATATGTCCCCCTCCGGTGGTTACATATCGTCTCCTGCTCCAAGCTGTCATGTAATCGTGTATCACTCCAAATGCATATCTACTGTCCATATATATATTTACTCGTTTTCCTTCTGCTAATTTTAATGCTTCAGTGAGGGTCACTAATTCTGCTACTTGTGCTGAGACTCCTCCTTTTAATCCCCCCATGGCAACTGTTGCTCCATTCTCGGATACTACTGCCCAACCAGTGTGTGGCTCTCCATTTATGTACCGGCGTGATCCGTCTACATAAAAGGTGTTCTTGGGACTCTCAAGGGGTGTCTCCAATATAGTTCCTCTGATCACCTCGTTTATTACTAACTGGCACTCATGTGCTTCACCTTCCGATAACATCCCATCCGCGGGATTGACTATGTTCCCTTATAACCTGGACTGAGCTGTCCTTGGGTATTAATACTGCTTCCCAAGCTGCCCTTCTTCAGGCTGAAATGGATTTCATTTTGCCTGTGCTTAGCAGGTCCACCAAGGTATATTGTGTATGTATTATCAGCTGTCCTGACATAGTGACTGGCTCGCAGATTTGCACTGCCCATGCGGCACCGTCTAAAGCCACCATGCATCTCACCATTCCTTTAACTATGGGGGCTTGTTGGGTGGAGTAATAGGCAATCGGCCTCATATCTCCCCCGTATTCTTGTGTGACTATGGTGTTTTAGAAATTTCCATCTATACTGTAGTATATATGTAATGGTTTGGCTAAATTCGGTAATCATAATGCATACTTTTCCTTCAGGAGCCTCCACTTCCCGCCCAAAATCAGGTTAGTCTTTGTTTAACTTTTGGCGGGCTGGGAGCACAGCGGGGTAGTTATTATATTTTAAAATGTTTTAGATGGCCGGTAAAGGCCCATCTCTGGTCTGGGATGACCTTCATTGTTTTTAATGTCCTGCTGATCTCGTTATCTAGTCCTTGGTGTTGTTCTCATGAATATGAAATTGTCCCCTTTTGTCTGGGTCAACATTTAGATGGCCTCTGTCTCCAGGCCGATCTTGACTGGATCTGCATCTAATCCATATGTATATGTGTGGGTCTGGTTTCGTTCTCTCAGAAACGGCTTCCAGAACTTACTGTGGGTTGAATCCACAAAGCTGTCTGAGGTTTCGCAGGAACCATTTAAAAATGTGCCAATAAGCCGGTCACGTGGTATGGCGGCCATTTTGTATGCCCCTTTTTTTGGGCTTCTTTTAAAACAGTCTTTAAAATCATGGCCTCTTCTGCCATTTGACCCTTATTAATCCAAAGTCCAATTTTGCGAATCCTACACTCCCCCCTGATGATACTGTAACTTGCTTGAAGTATCATATTCTGGGTGAGCAAAATTTTCTGACTTTCCACAATTTAACCATCCCCAGTATTTACCTATCTATGACCCCACGACACATGCATTTCCCATTTCAGAAAAATCTAGTGTACATTGAGCATCTACAGATGGGAACACCTTGGAGTTAAAATCTGACAACATACTTCCAGGTGTGGAGGGGGGCCTTATACCCCTACATCACCTAGTGCATACACATTACCTTCTAATAATAACATCACATCTAATAAGACTTCAATAATAAAATAAAATACACACCCGAAAATTCAAAAATGCACATGAATACATATATAAAATAATACAGAGGAGGGAGGGAAAGTTTTATCTTTATACAAAGCAACAAAATCTAAACGGGTGTCTCTTCTACCCGCACATAATGCTCCCTCCATTCCCCTCTATTCTCATACTTTTGTGAATGTTTGACCTTTTTACAGTGTACAAACAGTAAATAAACTACAATGGCAACCTGGCACACTACAAGAATGTGGGAGGCTATCCTAATCCAAGAAGGGACTTCTATATTAGTGAACAGGTCCCATCACGGTGGGGTCACTATATCCAATATGTCTGCCCCTATCTCTAAAGTCTTCTGCTCCAGTGTGTAGAAGTGTTTCTGTGAAACAACAACGGCTTTTAATATCTTGGTGAGGTGTTCAGGGAGAGGGGGAATGATATATCCAAAATGTGCAATGAATCGCTGCAGATCGGTGAAATTCTCTTTCACAGTGATGTGAACAGTGGAAGGTTCAGGAATGGGGACAATTCGCTCTTGGGCCACTTGAACTTCTGCCCTGGGCTTGAAACAGAAGCTGCTGTCACTAACCGGACACCAACCGTGCTGTCCATGCTGGTAGTGGGGCGCTGCAGTGGTGACACAGTATGTCCCACCTCCTATATATGCCACCTGCGGGGGCACATGGCCTTGTGCCATTGCCTCCATGGTGCAATTTATAGGCTTCGCGCCAGCAGTTCTGAACGCGCACTGTGGTTTTAAATGGGCATTCAAGTGCTGGGGACACAGGATGATGTGTACTATAGCAAAATACTGCAGATGTTGGAAATCCGAAATAACAACAGAAAATGCTAGAAAAACTCAGCAGGTCAGGCAACATCCGTGGAGAGAAATTTGAGTTGACGTTTCGGGTTTGACCCTTCTTCAAAACTGGAGAGAAAAGGAACTAGATCGAAGGCAGGGCTGCGATCGGACAAAAGAATAAAAGAACCAAAAGAAGTAAAAGAGATTAGAAGCTAGACGAGATGGTAATAGGCTGGGATTAGGTGTAAAGTGTACTGGCAGGGCAAAAGATAGCTGCCAGGTGTGAGAGAGAAACAAAAGGAAAGGGGGGGGGGGAGGAAAGGAGTGGAAAAATATAAGTAAAAATGAAATAGGGGCCAAGGTTATGATCTGAAATTGTTGAACTCGATATTGAGACCGGAAGGCTGCAGAGTGCCTAATCGGAAGATGAGGTGCTGTTCCTCGAGTTTACGTTGAGCTTCCGTGGAACAGTACAAGAGGCCAAGGACGGTGAGGTCCGAGTGGGAATGGAGCGGTGAATTGAAATGACAGGCGACCAGAAGCTCGGGGTCACCCTTACGGACTGAACGGAGGTGTTCCGCAAAGCGGTCACCCAATCTGCGTTTGGTCTCCCCAATGTAGAGGAGACCGCATCGTGAGCAGCGAATACAGTATACTAGATTGCGAGAAGTACAAGTAAATCGCTGTTTCACCTGGAAGGGGTGTTTGGGGCCCTGGACAGTGGGGAGGGGGGAGGTATAGGGGCAGGTGTTACACCTCCTCCGCTTGCACGGGAAGGTGCCAGGCGAAGGGGAAGGGCTGTTTGGGGTGATAGAGGAGTGGACTAGGGTGTCTCCCTGGCTCCAGAAAAATCTAGTGTACATTGAGCATCTACAGATGGGAACACCTTGGAGTTAAAATCTGACAACATACTTCCAGGTGTGGAGGGGGGCCTTATACCCCTACATCACCTAGTGCATACACATTACCTTCTAATAATAACATCACATCTAATAAGACTTCAATAATAAAATAAAATACACACCCGAAAATTCAAAAATGCACATGAATACATATATAAAATAATACAGAGGAGGGAGGGAAAGTTTTATCTTTATACAAAGCAACAAAATCTAAACGGGTGTCTCTTCTACCCGCACATAATGCTCCCGAGAGGTCGGTACCCACCATTGCATGCTCCCATCGAATGACGTAAGGTGGGACCCCTGTGTAGTGAATGTGCGCACCCCCCTGAATGACTCCAATGTTCTCCACCCTGTATGCCGGGGCGGGTTTTGCTGTCTTTCCCATCACCGGCATTCTTACCACTATACCCATAATGGTGTGATTAGACCATCCACAGTCCACTGGGACTGGGTCGGCCTCTGAAGCTAGTCTGAGCTGGCACGGACTCAATGTATTCTCAAAAGTGTGGAGGGCTGCGAGGTGCTTGTTGCTGATCCAGGAGGGGACTAAACCTTGTTTCAAATCCTCCAGGTTACTGCGGCCCTCGCCCAGTAGCCACGCCCCTTATAGCACACAAGCTTCGTTCTGCACAGTCTGATCGGACGCATTCCAATCCTCCCTAATGAGAGCATTTACCGTTTTGGCGTGTTTCTCCAGCTCAGCTATTATCTCTTTTAAGTGTAGTGTCATGGCCTGGTCCTCATGTAACTCAAAACCCACTACCTTATTCTCGTCAGTCAGTATCTTTCTCAACTGTGTTTTCAAACCATTGATCTGGGTTTGCAGCTCCACATCATCCAGTGTGTTGATGACGGAAGTTCCTGTATTAAAAGCTGTGAAAATATCATTTACTGCACCCCTTCTTTGTCTCCCTACTCTGTCCAAGACCACATGTGGTGTGGTGTACAATTCAGCTCTTGTCGACATCAGCAAAGTCGAATTCGTAAAACTGTTTAAACATGTTTGTTAACAGGACCTGGTATAATTGCTCCGTTTCCCTGGGGCACCACTCTGGCAATCGTACCTCGATGAGGTTTAAAATCACCGAAGCCACCGCGTAGTGGACCCCTTGGTACAGTACCTGACCTGTGGGCACCAATACCAATCCGTTCCCGGGTCCCTTTGTCGTGGTGGGGCACCCTTCCTTGAGGGCTTTAGCTACTGGAATTGTGGACAGGGGCTTGCGGGGTCGGGTGATGAGCTCAGTGGCATTTACTGGGATCTGAGAGTATGGGACTCCGCACGCCCGCGTGCTGACGTCCCACCTCATTCCTTGTCCGGCATCCTGCCACTGCCTTTAGAAAAGGATGGAGACGCCTGTGGGACAAGCGCGTTCTGAACCCCACATACAGATGTAGATCCCCTCATCTGGTTCCCACCATTTGTCCCAACAGACACTCAACCCCCCATGAGTTCCCGTAATAGTCTGATGGGTGTTGTTACCCAGTCTCTCCCACTCAACAGTGGAGTTCTTCATGGTGCTGCTCAACTTGCGCAGCCACCACCAACGATTCAAAGGTACCTGTCCATTGCACACAAGGCAAATCTTCCTCCCAGCGGTGACGCTGATCCTGGGTGCGATGACCCTCACCCTGGGGCACATCAGAGACATTTCTCTGTATGCAAACCCCGTCTGGCTGGAGTATTCAGTAGAGTTTGACCCCAGCCAGCCTGGCCATCTTCCTTCATGGAAGTAGGCAGCAGTCTCTTCAGTGTCCCGTGGGCCGGTTCCGTCAGTCGCCTTGGGGCCTCTGTCCCTAGAGCACCCGTAAATGGTGGAGTCCTTAGTGTGGCCCCGATAGGCCCAGCTCCACCCGATCGTCACGAATGCGACGAGGATCCCTCTCATCTTTCTCCTGGTTCCTGCAACAAATCACACAATATAGCCAGGCTCCCGAGAGATTCTGGCTTAGGTGACGGCATGATCGGGTCTTTCGACCTTGATCCCAAAATACACACATACTGGGCAGATTTAAAACTACTTAAACTCTAATCATTTTAATATTTACACACCTTAAACTTAACTTATGTACAGTGCCGCCCGTCCCCGGGCGGCTTGCCTAATCCCTGATTGGACTGCAGCTCACCGCTCCCTGTGGCGAGGCTGCAGTGACCTGTGGCTTCGGTTCCCCGCAGCCTTTTGCTGTTAATCTGGGACTGCGTTTTGTCAAGGATTTCTCAAGTCGGCGTTTACTGGGAGCGGGGGACTCGGGCCAAGGTTTTACTGGCTGAGGCGTTCGAGTCGACCTGCGAAAAGGTACTTTGGGCGTGGCTCCCTTAGCGAGTGGACCTTCGGATGGGACCTTAGCTCTCACAGTCCGTGGCTCTTCCACGACTGTGGGCTTCGGCTCCCTTTCCTCAGGCTCTGCCCCTTTGGGATTCGGGCAGGCTCCCTTGGCGAGTGGACCTTCAGGTGGGACTTTAGCTCTCACAGCCCGTGGCTCTTCCACGACTGTGGGCTTCGGCTCCCTCCCCTCAGGCTCCGCCCCTTTGGGATTTGGGTCTGTGGCAGATGACGACTCCTCACCTATCCCTACAGGTGGAGGATCTCCGCCCCCAATTTCTACCTCCCCCACGCTCGAGTCGAGGGCGGGACCTCCGTCCTCCGACTCCACCTCCTCCAGAATCGTGTCGAGGGCGGGACCTTGTTGTTCGGGCCCCTCCTCGTCCGAGTCCCAGGCCATCGGGGAAGCCTCCCCCCAGGTGGGCGGGACAGCTTTTCCTTCCAAGCAGGCTACACCACCAGCTTGTGTGGTCTGTGACTCATCGCGTGCCTCAGGCTGAGGATCTTTACCCTCAGACCTGGCTTCGGTTGCTGGTGCTCTTGCACCCGGTTTAAACAGTTTACACCGCTTCATGCGAAACCACTTGTTGCGTCGGGACACCTCCACTGTGCGAGTGGCGTAGACCGGTGGATTTTCCACCGATTCCGGTCTATCCTCCTGGTCTACGGCTCTCTCGCCAGCGCAAAGGGTTAGACCCAAGAATTTTACTTCTCGCCGGCCAACCCGCGCCTTCGTAGGGTTTTCCTTAACACTCTCTATCTCCTTCATACTCGTACCCGCTCCCCAGAGACAATGATTTCTCAGGTCCACGTGGATCCCGTGGGCCACCAAAAAATCAGACCCCAGGACTCCCGTTCCACCTCCCACCTCCCACTTCATTAGTGTACACTTCCACGTGGTGCGGAGTGGTCCTAAACGAATGTAGAGGGGAAGGGAATGTGCGACAGCCTGTTCTTCGCCCGTGAAGCCCGACAGAAGGTATGGGACCCCGGTGGACAGAGGCGAAGCGGTGGGGTTATCTGCATGGATTACGGTGCACGATGCTCCCGTATCCAACAGATAGGTCCCTTTCACCTCCTCCACTTCCATCTCCACGAGGGGTCGTCTCCATACATCATATCGCAGCGCACACAGGTAGACGGGCTGCGCCGACTCTAGTCACTTGGGCACAGCGGTCGGGGTTTCGGGAGCGACAAGACCAGTGGTGACGGCTATTTTCCCCTGCGAAATCATCAGAGACCACATTGTCTCTATGATTGATTCAATCGCAGCGGGATCCATAACTGCACCAGCTCCTTGTGCTGGGGCAGGAGCTACGGCTTGGGTTTTGGCTGGTGCTGGGGCAGCAGTTTGGGCTTGGGCTTGGGCTGCGGGAAATCTCCCTTTATTATCCTTCCACGGATTTCTACAGTCCTTGCGCCAATGTCCATCCTTCCCACACCCGTAGCAATTGAGCTTGGCTTGGACAGGGCGATTCCCCTCCTGACGCCACTCCTTCTTGCTTGGGGCTGCGGGTTTTGCCTCATGCACCTTTCCCTTCTGGGGAGGTGTTTCCTGACCTCTACAATTCTTGTACGCAACATTGAGCTGACGGAGCACCGTCTCCTCCGTGACACCAGGACCTTGGGGATCAAACCAAGATCTGGCTAGGGCCCGTATCTCTGGCAAGCTGTTGGTAACCAAGCAACGGAGCCAATGAACCCGCTGTTCATCACTCATTGCAGCCCATTCAGGCATACCCGGACAGCTGCGTCGAAACACTGGCCACAGCCTTTCTGCGAAAACCCGTGGGGGTTCTCCAGATAACTGCACGGTCCCTTCCACACGGTTGAACGGACTACCGTCGTCCACTCCCATTACTTCTAAAACGTCCTCCCTGAGATCCGTATACCCTTTCTGTCCCCTCTTACTATCCTCTGAGAGGCACTGAAGGATTGTGCAATCCAGGGAGAAAAGCAACAGTTTCACCTGTTCCCGATCATCACAGTCATTAATGGCTGCTGTCTCCTCTATCTCCCTGAAATGAATTGAGGGTCTCCCTTTATGGTGAGTCGTGCGAGGTGGCTCACCATGGACCTTAATTGCGGGCCAGCGTAGGGCACCATGAGCTGGTTCTGGTGGGGTCCGATACCGCCATCGGCAGCATTGGGACCGAACCTCTGGTGCCGAGCGGGACACATTGGTGCCGGTCCCGGCTTTGCTACCAGTGGTTCTTCCTCACACTCCACCTCGGCTACCTCCTCTTTCACTACCCCCTCCTTTTCCGGCCAAGTCTCACTATAGCTCGGCGGTGCTGAGGGCTCGGTGGCTGGTACCACAATTACCTCAGCTGGAATCGGCTGTTTTGATTCCTTTAAAAAGTCCATGTGACTAGCTTTCGGGCTGATGAGACACACCATGCCTTTTGCCTTTACCAGGGCCGTTCTTAGGTCCTCTATGGTCTTTTGGCAGGGGCCGTGGTCTGTGCTCTCAAACCCGTGCTCGAGGGCTAGCTTGTAAGCTGCCTTAACCTCCACTACTCTCTCCTCCTGCGTTCTTAGCTGTTGTGCGAGGCGGGCGTTTCTCTCCCGTATCCTCATTTCATTAATCTTTGCCTCAGTAACCTAGCACTCCAGGTACTCTATCCTAGCCTGATGTTGACTAGCTACCACTTGGCGTTCCTGATTCAGCGCGTGAAGCGCTGTGATGAGTTTTTCCCCTCCCATGGCCTTTTCTACTATCTCTGCTGCCTGGGTTGTGATCTTGGCTGCCTGTGCTGCAACGACCCGGTCCAAAATCTGGACCTGCTTCTTGTAACACATCAGCCACACTGCCTTCTCCACTGACTTCTTATGCTCTTTGCTCTCTGTCCACCTGATGGCTGCGTCCACCGGATGCCCATCTAGCAAGAGATCAGAAATCCACTGTTTAGTGAGATTTACCTTGCCAAAGACATAATCCGCTATCCTTTCATCCATTGCATTTCGACCATTCAAACTTCGATCTACTACATTGCAATCCTGCTGCCAGAGTCCTGCCGCGGTTGCCATTTTCTGCAAGGGGTTTTAGATCGCAGAGGTTCCTCTCTCTAGAGGCCTCTCTCTCTTGCACAGTAAAACCTTGAGTGGTTCGACCCACTCGCCCCTTAGATTCTATACTCTGGACTTTGGGGCAGGAACTACAATGTAGAGAAAACTCTCGTAGACCAAGTTTGATGAAACAAAATGAAATTTTATTGCATATGGAAAATGTAATCAAATGCAAGCAGATAAGAGAGTACATGGGAGGGAAAAACACAAACAAATCATAATGACACAATACTAACTAAGGCAAATACAGGCATCCTATACGCTACAAAGATCATCATGAAATAAGGAAACATACGGAACATCGAGGGACAACAACTCATGTTAATTGTACCCTTAAATCCACCCCCTTATTAAACCTATCTAGATCTGATTGTGAAGGGCCAGAAACATGCTCACCAATCCAACTAGGAAGTACCAGGTTTTGAAAGCAAGTCTGTGTCTTGATCCCTTCAGGCGCCCCGTCTCCTCGTGGATCGTGGAACCCCTGTGAGCTGCACTACACCTCTTTCCTGAGGTGGGGGTCGGGGCGGCTGGACACCGGCGGGCCTGGATGTTGGCGGGGTCGAGGATCGTCGGCTCGACCCTGGTCAGAGGAGCCTTGGGCTGGTCTTCATATAGGTTTCTTCAGTTTAATTTTCGTCTCTTCCCGAGCCGGAGTGGCTGGAAGGTTTCTTCTCTCGGGGTTTTATTTTTTTGTCTCTTCTCCCAAGTTGGCTCGATGGCCTCTCGTTTCGGCAACGGCCCGGGGATGGTCGATGATCTCCCGATGTTTTTCCCCGGGGCGGGACGCCGGCTTCGAACGACCTTCTTGATGTTGGCTTAATCTTCTTCCTCCTCCGATGGTGGAGAGGAGTTCGTTGATCTTCTCCCAAACCAACTCCCCTTTGCCCAGCTATTCTCCAGCGACTTGCCTGTCCGACGGCTGCAACTGTGACTTCACTCCAACTGTCTCCGCACTGCTCAACTCTTGTTCCACTGCAACTCCGTAACTGTACAACTCCAACTCCTCCAATAATACTTTTCCTTCAGGAGCCTCCACTTCCCGCCCAAAATCAGGTTAGTCTTTGTTTAACTTTTGGCGGGCTGGGAGCACAGCGGGGTAGTTATTATATTTTAAAATGTTTTAGATGGCCGGTAAAAGCCCATCTCTGGTCTGGGATGACCTTCATTGTTTTTAATGTCCTGCTGATCTTGTTATCTAGTCCTTGGTGTTGTTCTCATGAATATGAAATTGTCCCCTTTTGTCTGGGTCAACATTTAGATGGCCTCTGTCTCCAGGCCGATCTTGACTGGATCTGCATCTAATCCATATGTATATGTGTGGGTCTGGTTTCGTTCTCTCAGAAACGGCTTCCAGAACTTACTGTGGGTTGAATCCACAAAGCTGTCTGAGGTTGCGCAGGAACCATTTAAAAATGTGCCAATAAGCCGGTCACGTGGTATGGTGGCCATTTTGTATGCCCCTTTTTTTGGGCTTCTTTTAAAACAGTCTTTAAAATCATGGCCTCTTCTGCCATTTGACCCTTATTAATCCAAAGTCCAATTTTGCGAATCCTACACTCATACCACGCCTATACTTCTGCGCGTTTCGCCCGAACCCCGAGACCATTTGACATACCGATTAAACCTTCAGGTTTCTTTGATTCCTAGGGGCCAGTGGACATGGAGCAGTGTTGCCTTGCCCTAACTGAACATGGTAATTTAAAGGTACTCACACTTTTGGCTTGGTTTCACTCGCTCGTGCCTCCTGTCCTTATGGAATCCTATTTGTGACGCCAATTGTTGTGGAGTATTTTAAACCAACACTCGACACAAGGATTTAGATCGTTATTCAAATGGTCTTTATTACACTGGTGGGGAGATAATCTCTACTGGTGCACCAGGAGACTTCTCCGCTGTTACAAATTTTAAGCAATCTTTTATACACTTAATCATATAAGCTCAGCCTCGTGCACGATCCTGTTACACAGTTTTAATTGGCCTAAGGCCCACGTGCACAGTTGCTGATTGGCTAATTCCCTATCTCGCGTCACATAACTGTTCGCCTATATTTTATTCTAACTCGTGTCACATGATCTTTATGATCTCACCTGTTGTTATATTTTGTAACCTTTAGTAAAACCACATGTCTGCATTTCCATAGTTTGTGGTTAATCATAGATGGTGCTTCTGAGCTCGTTTCATCTAACCTTGAAAAACATCGAGACATTGTGGTCAGCATGTCTGGGCTGAATCCGCCACTTTCTGTCTCAACCATTTCTACTGTGAAAGCTGCATTGTTAAGCCCATAATTCCTGAAGGACGCCAATGTCCCACTTCACCTGCATCATGAATTTACTGGAATAAACATCTTTTTCACTTGCGAACAGCAGGTCAGTGTTATAAATTTGATGTAATTTGGGAAAAAGTGCAAAGGACAAAAAGGTTTGTGACATTTGAGCACTATAAAGATATTTTATGATATTGTCCCTATTGAATAAACTTTGGTCTCAAATCCTGACAAATGTTATGCTAACATTTTTAAAAAGTACATGCTGTAAAATGTTTGTATTAGTTAGCAATTGATTTATGAAAGAAGGAAAGCTGATAATTAAGTCTTAAGCCTTGTGATAAATATGCCAGATACATTTCTACACGCCATTGTGATTTAAAATTTATCGGATGTTGTTTTAATATTGTGACCAGAATTACAACTCCCACAAATCTAATACATTCAAGTACTTTACAGCAATCGTACCAGCTGAGAGCCTGCTGCAAACAACTCAAGGCAATTTTTCTTTCCATGGGGGAAAAATTCAGTATCGCCCCATTTGGGGCGCCGTTATCGGCCGTGCACAAAATTTAGCGCCTGGCGCTAATTATCGCTTCCAACGGCAAACTTGGCTTTTATCGCCCCTGGAGGTGATTGGAGCGCTAAATCAAGTACTACACACCTCTCTTAAGGCGCAAAGGCCGAGGAGCGAGGCGCTACCTCAGAGCGCGGGCGCAGTGCAGGTGCTGTCAGTTAGCGATTGAACACAGACATACTGGCGCCAGGCAGTTCCTAAAGGAGAGGGTCGATCTTGCTCTCCAGCCACACCCTGCTCATTGGAGCCTTGAATCTCGGCCTGGACAGACCTGTGGCTATATCTTGCAGGCAAGGACTATGGAAAGGGCCAGGGAGCGAGCACAGCGCTTTAGCGAGCGGGCCTTGGAGGCTCTGGTTGGCACGGTGGAGCACAGAAAACCTAACCTGTACCCAGAGAGTGGCAGGAGGCCTTTGCCACACGAGTACAGAAGAGTGTGGAGGGAGGTGGCTCAGAGCGTCTCCTCAAGGAGCAAGGTGCCCAGGACCCATCTCCAATGTAGAAAAAAGTTCAACGACCTCACTCGGGTCGTCAGGATGAGTGGCTTTTTTTCAATACCTCCTCATCCCTCCATCTCAACCTCACTCTATGGCCAGAGGGTCTTAAAAGCCCCAATGCCCAACACTCATCCAACACCTATGGCCCTTTCATCAAACACACACGCGCATTCCACACTTTGCATACAGTAAGGGCTATTCAACTATGGGATGCACATCAGGCAAGACCATGGCTGCATACAGTAAGGGCTATTCAACTATGGGATGCACATCAGTCAAGACCATGGCTGTATATTTACTCAGACGCCGTCCTTTTTCTTGCAGGCCAAGCTATCTCATAATAGGAGACAGCAGCAACGGGCGGGTGGAGGGCGGCCTCAGCTGCAACCCCTCAGTGATCTTCAGGTGCGCATCCACAGGATTGTTGCAAGCCGGGTGATCGGTCCCGTCGCCACTGGAGACGCCGACCCCATTCTGGACAGCAATGGTAAGGTCATCACCTTTTTGTCCTGCCTCCTTCCACTTGTCCCTCACAACACCAACCTTTGACACTTTCAATCCAACTTACTAAATCGCTGCACTCATTCCTCCCTTACTGCCACCCTGTCCTCACGCTAAAGCCACTCTTGTACCTCCCTGCTTTCAGATGGTGATTCACCAGCTGAGGAGACGGGCCCTCAAGCTGCCAGTGGGAGTGAAGCTGCAGGCGAGGAGGAAGAGGAAGCCGGAGCATCAGCGCCACCCTCTCCCAAGGAAGCCCACACTGGGAACACACCTTCCCTGGAGGGGAGCAGGGGGGAAGGGTCTGATGAGGGTGAAGCTCCAGGACCCAGTGGGCTGCAGCAACGTGATGGGGGTATGGATGCTCGGGGCTTCTCCCCGGAGGGAGAGTATGCCAGCGAGTCCTGCTGCACTGGACGCAGAGGAGGAGTGGCTCATCGCTGAAATGAACACCCAGGTGGTGGACATGCACACTGAGCTCATGGGTCCAGTGGGAAGGGTGCCCGAATGCATTGAATCACTGGCAAGGAGTGTGGAGCACTTCGCTGTAGCACAGGTGGATGCCACGCAAATGCTTAGTGCTGCAATTCAGTCACTGGCTGCCATGACCCCATCTCTGACTGTTCTCATGCAGACTCAGATTGAGGCCACGCGAGCACTGACTGCTGCCATCCTCGCTGGTTCGGACACATTTCCCCGGGGCTCTCACCGCGCCGCAGCAGGCCAGCAATCTGTGCTCCAGCAGATTGCTCCGGTTGCTGAAGTGCTGCCCCGTGGGAATGCCAGTGTGTCGGTCGAGCAGGGGGTTGCTGTCCTCTCTGAAGATGACAGCATTCCTGCTGCCACCACTGGCACTTTTCCACTGTGCTTGCCACCGCCTGTCGGACTAACTGCTGCCACCCATGCAGAGTTGGTGCAGTCTGCAGCCGGGCCCTCCAGGCCCAGAGCTGGTTGAGGCCATCCTTCAAAGGCATCTGCAGTCTCAGGTTGTGACAATCAGCAGCCTTCCACCAGCCTTGCTGCAGCCA
Source organism: Somniosus microcephalus (assembly GCF_052327205.1). NCBI lineage: Eukaryota > Metazoa > Chordata > Chondrichthyes > Squaliformes > Somniosidae > Somniosus > Somniosus microcephalus. The sequence goes on from NC_140999.1 coordinate 150,718,986, forward strand.
CTGGAGTCCCATTACGGAGGAGCAGTAGGGTGGGAAGGGGCGAAGTGTGCAAGGGAAGGAGATCACCCTCGAAGGGCAAAAAGTCGGAGGTGTGACAAAATGTTGTTCATTTTTTTTATTAAAGGCCGAGGTTCGTGGTCAAATTTTTTTCAGTGTTTTGGACATTATCTCCAGGTTGTGAGAACCAGTTATGTTAATTGTTTTTTTGTGTTTCTTCCTATTAGTTTGTCATGCGGAAATGACACACACAGAGTTTGTAAAATAAAAATGTTTTTGTATTCAAAATGTACATGTTTGGCCTTTGCAATCATTGTTGCCTTGGCCGGCTTAGGGGTTGTGGGTTGGTTTCATTCATGTTGTTCTCAATGGCAGAAGCCATTTCCTCAGCAGGAGCCGAGAAGCGGCTTACTATCAGCTGTTGACAGACGGCCCTTCCAGTTTCTACATTGTGTGCCTCCCACCCGCCTTAGTGCTGCTGATGGTCATCCTCCTCATCTTCCTCCTCCTCTTCCTTCTCCTCCTCTGGTGGTGCTCCAAGGCCTGGTGGCATTGGCTGGGCCCAGAGGATTGCCAGGTTATGCAGCAAGCAGCACACAACAACAAAGTGGGAGACTCGCTCAGGCGAGTACTGCAGGGCTCCTCCAGAATGGTCCAGACAGTGGAACCGTTGCTTGAGCACGCTGATTGTGTGCTCAACGATGTTCCTGGTAGCTTGATGGCTCTCGTTGTACCGCAGCTCAGCAGGGGTGTTGGGCGTACGAAGCGGTGTCATCAGTCAGGTGCACAGTGGATATCCCTTGTCCCTGAGAAGCCAACCACCTGGGTGATGCGATGCCTGGAAAAGTTCTGCCACAGTAGTCTGGCACAGGATGAATGCATCGTGGCTGCTGCCAGGATAGTGGGCATTGACAGCGAGTATCAGCTGTGTGTGGTCACAGACCAACTGAATGTTTAAGGAATGGAACCCCTTTCGGTTGCGGAAATCCTCTGCATTCTCATGCGGAGCACGCAAAGCCACATGCGTGCAGTCAATGGCGCCCTGCACCATGGGGAAGCCCGCTATCCTAGCAAAGCCCATTGCACGCTCTTGCTGCTTGCCCGGGGTCATGGGGAAAGAGATGTACTCTCGTCTCCTTTTATAGAGGGCATTTGTGACCTGACGGATGCAGCAATGCACCGCAAACTGGGAGATATTGGCGATGTCCCCAGTAGCTGATTGAAATGAGCCGGTGGCATAAAAGTTCAGAGCCACTGTTATCTTCACTGCCACCGACAGAGATGTCCTGCTCCTCAGTTGAGGCTGCAGATCTGGCTGCAGCATATGGCAGAGCTCAGTGACCACCTCCTTGCTGAAGCGCAGCCTTTGCAAACACTGCTCCTCAGACATATTAATGTAGGAGAATTGTTGGCGAAATACCCTGGGAGGGTAAGGTCTCGTGTATAGAGGCCTGTTGGCCCTCCTTCATCTGGCCATGATTGCCACTCTCTCTCTACGTCTCTGTGCCCTCCGATTCTGATGGCACAGGATGGCGCCCCCATTCATTGCAACCCCCATAGTATCTTGGCAATCAAAATTATGAAGGTCAAAAACCAAAGTACCTGCAAAGTTATGGTCAGAAGCCAAAACTACTTCAGGCAGCGTTGACTTAATGCAAAAGTCTCTCTTTCTCTCTCTCAAAATCTCTCTCTCTCTCTCTCTCAGAACAAGTGGTGCAAAAATGTCTACCACACAAAAAGCCAGGAAGAGGCCCCCTTTAAATAGCGCCAGAGCCCCACAGTGACTGGGAAGCGTTCCCGTCTACCTGTCGATGGTTGTGCCAGGTGGAAAGGAGAGGGGCGCCACTCAATTTCCGTTCCGGGGCGTCACAAGGGCGTTGCACGCTCGAATGACGTCAAGATCTGCGTGCGCAGGAGATCGGGCACTATTGTTTAGCGCTGCCGCAAAATGTCTGGTCAATTCCGTGACAGGCGCAGATACCGCCTCGCCCGGGCGCTAGTTGCTTTGCGTCGATTAGCGCCCTCTTAAGGCGCTAACGGGAGGTGCAAACCAACTGAATTTTCCCCCCCATATGTCTACTAGTTGTAAGCTCAATAAAATAAGGGCACCTGGAACCCAATGCAATGTTATGAAAATTAGGATGTGCATGGTTCCCCATATGGTCAGTCCTCAATCTCACCTATACTTTCAGAGGAAGTATAGAACAAAGGAACAGTGAAAAGGATTTGGGAGTAGGTTGATTGTCTACACTTTCAGCTGGGATATGGTCCATGGAAAGAAAGATTTAAAATATGGGAACTCAGTAAATGTTTGACTTTCAAAAAAACATACTTGGTGGTTTTCTTTTAATGGAGTCAAATGTCAATAGTAGCTTCATAATGAATTGTTGAAAGTGACATCATTTAGGCCCATGTTGTGTACCTGCATGAATTTTCAAGATGTTAGTCAGTTGCCTCTAGCGGTAAAGGGGCAGAACTATGACAAAATTTCAAATATCAAGGTGGCTTCTTGCTGAAAATAATCTCAACTTAGTACACAACAAAATAAAATTGATATTTTATTTTAATCAAAGTTACTTTTACATTTGGCTTGCCCCAGAGTGCAACTTAGAGTCATAGAGTTATACAGCACGGATAGAGGCCCTTCGGCCCATCGTGTCCGCGCCGGCCATCAAGCCCTGTCTAATCTAATCCCATATTCCAGCATTTGGTCCGTAGCCTTGTATGTTATGGCATTTCAAGTGCTCATCTAAATGCTTCTTAAATGTTGTGAGGGTTCCTGCCTCCACAACCCTTTCAGGCAGTGAGTTCCAGACTCCAACCACCCTCTGGGTGAAAAAGTTCTTTCTCAAATCCCCTCTAAACCTCCCGCCCTTTACCTTGAATCTATGCCCCCTAGTTATTGACCCTTCTACTAAGGGAAAAAGTTCCTTAGTATCCATCCTATCTATGCCCCTCATAATTTTGTACACCTCAATCATGTCCCCCCTCAGCCTCCTCTGCTCCAAGGAAAACAAACCCAATCTGCCCAGTCTCTCTTCATAGCTGAAGCGCTCCAGCCCTGGTAACATCCTGGTGAATCTCCTCTGCACCCTCTCCAAAGCGATCACATCCTTCCTGTAGTGTGGCGACCAGAACTGCACACAGTATTCCAGCTGTGGCCTAACCAGTGTTTTATACAGCTCCATCATAACCTCCTTGCTCTTATATTCTATGCCTCGGCTAATGAAGGCAAGTATCCCATATGCCTTTTTTACCACCTTATCCACCTGTTCCGCCGCCTTCAGGGATCTGTGTACTTGCACACCCAGATCCCTCTGACCCTCCGTCTTGCCTAGGGTCTTACCATTCATTGTGTATTCCCTTGCCTTGTTAGTCCCCCCAAAGTGCATCACCTCGCACTTTTCCGGGTTAAATTCCATTTGCCACTGTTCCGCCCATCTGACCAACCCATCTATATCGTCCTGCAGACTGAGACTACCCTCCTCGCTATTTACCACCCTACCAATTTTTGTATCATCCGCGAACTTACTGATCATACATTTTACATTCATATCCAAGTCATTAATGTAGACCACAAACAGCAAGGGACCCAGCACCGATCCCTGTGGTACCCCACTGGCCACAGGCTTCCAGTCACAAAAACAACCTTCGACCATCACCCTCTGCCTTCTGCCACTAAGCCAGTTTTGTATCCAATGTGCCAAGGCACCCTGGATTCCATGGGCTCTTACCTTCTTGACCAGTCTCCTGTGTGGGACTTTAATCGAAGGCCTTACTGAAATCCATGTATACCACATCCACTGCGTTACCCTCATCCACACACCTAGTCACCCCCTCAAAAAATTCAATCAAATTAGTCAGACATGATCTTCCCTTGACAAAGCCATGTTGATTATCCCGGATTAATCCTTGCCTCTCCAAGTGGAGACTAATTTTGTCCCTCAGAATTTTTTCCAATAATTTTCCTACCACTGATGTTAGGCTCACTGGCCTGTAGTTCCCCGGTTTTTCCCTACTCCCCTTCTTGAATAATGGTACTACATTAGCGGTTCTCCAGTCCTCTGGCACATCCCCTGTGGCCAGAGAAGTTCTGAATATATGTGTTAGAGCCCCCGCAATCTCTTCCTTTGCCTCACACAGCAGCCTGGGATACATTTCGTCCGGGCCTGGGGATTTATCCATTTTTAGGCCTGCTAAAACCGCCAATACCTCCTCCCTCTCGATGTTAATATGTTCGAGCATATCACAGTCCCCCCGCCCTATTTCTATGTCTACATCGTCCTTCTCCATAGTGAAAACAGATGCAAAAAATTCATTTAGAACCCCTCCTACATCTTCCGGCTCCACACACAGATTGCCACTTTTGTCCCTAATGGGCCCTATTTTTTCCCTAGTTATCCTCTTACCCTTAATATACTTATAAAACATCTTAGGGTTTTCCTTTATTTTGCTCGCCAGTGTTATTTCATGGCCCCTCCTTGATCTCCTAATTTCTTTTTTAAGTATCCCCCTGCACTTTTTGTACTCCTCTAGGGCTTCCTCCGTCTTTAGCCTTTTGTATCTGCCAAAAGCCCTCCTTTTTTTCCTAATCCATTCTCGTATATCCCCTGACATCCAAGGTTCCCTGTGGTTTTTGGAACCACCCTTGACCTTTACGGGAACATGTTGCCATTGTATGATCTCAATCTCCCTTCTGAAAGCCTCCCATTGCTCCGATGCGGATTTTCCTACAAGTAGCTGATCCCAGTCCATTTTGGCCAGATCCTGCCTTATCCTATTAAAATCGGCCTTCCCCCAATTTAGAACCTTTATTTCCGGCCCATCCCTGTCCTTTTTCATGACCACCTTAAATCTCACCATATTATGGTCACTGTCACCAAAGTGCTCACCTACTAGCACTTCTTCCACTTGGCCGGCCACATTCCCTAGAATTAGGTCCAGTACCGCCCTCTCTCTTGTAGGACTTTCTACATGCTGGCTCAAAAAGCTCTCCTGGATGCACTTTAAGAATTCTACACCCTCTGAGCCTTTCACACTCTGACTATCCCAGTTAATATTGGGGAAGTTGAAATCCCCCATTATTATTACCCTATTATTTGCACATTTCTCTGAGATTTGCCTACATATCTGTTCCTCTATCTCCCCCTGACTGTTTGGGGGCCTATAGTACACTCCCAGCAAAGTGCTTGCCCCTTTTTGTTTTTAAGCTCCACCCATATGGCCTCATTAGAGGAACCTGCTAATATATCATCCCTCCTTATGGCAGTAATTGATTCCTTAATTAATATTGCGACACCCCCTCCTCTTATCCCTCCCCCTCTGTCTCGCCTGAAGATTCTGTACCCCGGAATATTGAGCTGCCAGTCTTGCCCCTCCCTCAACCATGTCTCCGTGATAGCAACAATATCGTACTCCCATGTGTTTATCAACACCTTCAGCTCATCCACCTTATTTGCAAGACTCCTTGCATTATAATAGATGCCATCCAGCCTTGCCCTTATATATTTGCCCTGTCTACCAAGCTGACTTGTTTTTTTCTCTATAATTGGCAGCACATCACCCCCTATTTCAGCTCCCCTCTGTATCCCATCCCCCTGCCAAGTTAGTTTAAACCCCCCCAACAGTGCTAGCAAACCTCCCCGCAAGGATATTTGTCCCGCTCTGGTTCAGGTGCAACCCGTCCGACTTGTACAAGTCCCACCTTTCCCAGAAGCAGGCCCAGTGATCCAGGAAACTAAAACCCTCCCTCCTGCACCAACTCTTTAGCCACGCATTCATCTGTTCTATCCTCCTATTCCTATACTCACTAGCACGTGGCACTGGGAGTAATCCAGAGATTACAACCTTTGAGGTCCTGCTCTTTAATCTGCTACCTAGCTCCCTAAATTCTTGATGCAGGACCTCATCCCCCTTCCTACCTATGTCGTTGGTCCCAATGTGGACCACGACCTCTGCCTGCTCCCCCTCCCCCTTAAGAATGCCCTGTAGCCGCTCAGTGACATCCATGACCCTGGCCCCAGGGAGGCAACAAACCATCCTGGAGTCACGTTTGCGGCCACAGAAACGCCTATCTGTTCCCCTTACGATAGAATCCCCTACCACTTTTTCCAGTGTTACCCAGGGAGAGACTAAACTTTATTTGTGCGTGGATGCGGGGGATGGAGAGGCAGTTAACAGGGAGATTGAAGTTTCCTATATCCCTTTCAATGTCAATATGACCCAGGGATTGGTTGGAATTACTCACTTGTGTATGTTTTTATTTCTGCTATTAACCAGACATTCCCATTTAGGTCATGAAGTTTATCGTGCTTCTTTTCTGGCCATGGTCCTGTGGCTGTAATCACATGAGACGAGGAAGTTGTGAAGGATTCATGTGAACCGTTAGCAACTGTTTTTCTAAAACAAATGTTCTCAGTTTTGCCAGATTGATAGCAATGATTCTTCCCTCATGCATAACAATAGATATGACAGCTGATTTTCTTTGCAATGTTCTTGACAAAGTGCTGGAAGTTATAGAGAACCAGGCTGGAATTTTCCAGGGGGTCAGCGGGCGGGATCAATGGCGGGTCGGGTGTGAAATTTGATTTTTTTGATAGCGGGGATATAGGAAAATCATGTACTTTTCAGGTGTATTCAATTGACATATTGGCCCAGAAATTCGGGTCGGGAACTTCCCGCGGGTGTAAGCCCCCGACCTGCACTTACCTTGCGCGCCGGCCGTTGAGCTCTGGGCCCCCGTGGAATTCCGATCCGGGGCCTGGTCTAGCTGCCGGCGCACAGTGCTTGCGTATCCCAGGGGCGCAGTTAGTTCGATGCGTCCCCTGGGATCACGTGGACCATGGGGAGCCAATCAGAGCAGGGAATGCTCCATTCATAAGTCTGACAGGAAGTGCCGTCAAGACTTATAAATACTACGGCCCCAAAACAGCACTAAACCTTCAAATAAATTTTTTTTAAATCACATTTTTTAGATAAACTATAAATTACATGAAATAACTATTTTAAACAATAATTTAAATTTTTGAAAAAAATAATTTTATTTTCTAACGAGGCTAAAAATCAACTTACCTTGCTTTAAAGTATTTAAAAATAATAAACCTGTGGAAAAAATATTTTAATTTTAATTAATTCGCCACTTACCTTGCTTTTTATATTTCTAAATTCTGGAGACTTACCCTCCCGGGAAAACCTGTTTTTAAAAAAAAAAACGAAGTTTGATGCGCATGCGCAGCCTCCCCCGCGCACGTGTTCGACCTCTGAACCCCTTCGTTCAGAGGAACGGATGTGCCGGTTTCCCGCGCATGCAGGAAACCGGCACTTCCATCGAGCCTACGGGTGAAACAAAAGAAGTCTGACTCAAATGGTTTGTTGACTTAACATTTTCCAGTCTACTTAATGTCTGGAATCAACTTTCTGTAACTGGAAATAACACAATGCTTCGTTTCCCGATGGTATGTATTTTTTTACAATGACAAAATAGGAACTAACAGATGTAACTTTATATTGTATCCCAGTTGTAATTTAAAGTCTTTCCAACCTGCATTATTCTGACACAAGAATATATATTTTTTAAGTTTCTGATCAGAAAATTTGGCTTCAGAACTGCTTTGAAGAGAAGCAGTTTAAAATGATTGGAAAAAGTAAAAAATAAAACCCACAGAATTAACTGGACTCACTCAATCCATCATTTCTATCTCCTGAACTGTGGTTTAAAAAGTCCAAAATTCTAATTGTTCAAATAAATAACATCCAAAAATTATGTTAAAACAATGTTGTTTGGTGGCTGGAACATCTTCAGTGGAATGTTATCTATAAGGATTGACAAACTGTGGAATAAATTAATTCAATTTCTCTGATTGTTGAACCATTAAAAGGAGGAATTTCAGGAAGATGGCAATACATAGACATTATTGCCCCACCTCAATAAGTGTGAGGGTGAGATCAAAGATCTGACTGTAACAGTAAAGGCTTCCCATGACATAAAAGGGTGGATTTTCAAAGAAACATGTGCCTTTGTAAAAATGACATCAAGTAAAAGGAACACCTGCCATCAAATCGTTTTTATGTTAAACTTAGAACACGGGAGACACGATTATGTGTTGCAACCAGTTGAGGTGTTCTAAATGCAAAAGAAACAAACAGGAGACTTTGATAAGAATGACATCAAATAGATGCACCTGTTACAACCATTTTTGATGATAAGCTTGAGACACCTACACAGCAGAAATAATTCTGCAAGCTACCAACTGGACTGACTGTAAGAATAGCAGGGGTCAACAGAAAAATGACTAGAGATAATTAGCTTACATCAGCAGAAACCTTCAAAGGACATACCACTGAAAAAGGGTATAAAAATTGGACTTTCAAATGGAAAGACAGATTCGCTGAAAGGGGCAAAGCAATTCTCAGGCTTCAGAGGCAAGCTCTGTAGGCCTTCAACTCTTTGTATCTCGGGGATCAAAGGTACTTGTATTTGATTTTGGTGGATATCCTGGAATAAGACTAAGAAATGTAAAAATGTAATGAAGTTAAGATTTGAGAATAAGGATCTCTGAATAAGAATTGTAAGCTTTTTGTATTTGGAACTGTTAATGTTGCGACTGAATCACCAACTGTAATTACATGTCAGTTTTTTAATAAATCTATATATTTTTAGAATTATCTCACATAGTACTTCTGTATCAAACTCGCGAACTCAATCTCTGTACACTCTTTGGTGAGGAATTGCAGAATTCTGGGGGAGTTTTCCAGACCCTCATAATATCCGGAAGGTTACAGTCTAGCTAAACTTATTAAAAGTGCTATCTGGAGGACGGTAACATCTTCAGGTCATTCCTTTCCTTTAGGGAGAGATAGTCTGGATCTTTAGACCCAATTATGCGTTTTTAGGATTCGGCTACCTCTAACTTTAGTTGAGAGTGAATGTCTGGGGAATATGCCTGATCCAGGGTAGCCCTACAGGGGCTAGGACTAGTAATAATCCCTTTCAACCTCTTAGACATCTCCTTTTCAAGTTTGAAAAACCCAAGTAAGAGGACGGCCTTCCAAACTGTCGCGTTTTCTCTTTCCACCTGGCCGTTCCCCCGGGGGTTGTAGCTGGTGGTCCTGCTCGCAGCAATACCTCTCGCGAGCAGGAACTGGCGAAGTTCCTCGCTCATGAAGGATGTGCCCCGGTCGCTATGTATATAGTTCGGGAACCCGAACAAGGCGAAGAGGTCGTTCAAGCATTTGATGACCGTGGTACTGGTCATGTCTGGGCAGGGGATGGCAAAGGGGAAACGGGAGTACTCGTCAATAATGTTGAGGAAGTACACATTACGGTCAGAGGACAGGAGGGGCCCCTTAAAATCAATGTTCAAGCGCTCGAAGGGGCGGGTGGCCTTGATCAGGCTTGCTCTGTCCGGCCTATAGAAATGCGGTTTGCATTCGGCACAGGTTTGGCAGTTCCTGGTCATGGTCCTGACCTCCTCGATGGAGTAGGGCAGGTTGCGGGCTTTAATGAAGTGGTAAAGTCTGGTGACCCCGGGGTGGCAGAGGTCGTTGTGGAGGGTCCGCAGTCTATCAACTTGCGCGTTGGCGCATGTACTTCGTGATAGAGCATCTGGGGGGTCGTTGAGTTTACCAGGCCGGTACAAGATATCGTAATCGTAGGTGGAGAGCTCAATTCTCCACCTCAAGATCTTGTCGTTCTTGATTTTGCCCTTCAGCTTGTTATTAAACATAAAAGCAACCGAGCGCTGGTCGGTGAGGAGGGTAAATCGTTTGCCTGCCAGGTAATGCCTCCAGTGTCGTACCACCTCCACAAGCCCTGTTCCTGGGACTAGGGACAGGGTCACTGGCAAGGCTTGGAAGCTAAGCAGAGCCAGGCCAGGTTAGTACCTGGAGGGCTGACCATCAGGGAAGACCAGGTGCAGAAGGTCACGGAAGGAGCCCCGAGGAGGGGCGGTTGGTGAGGAGGTCACGGAAGGAGCCCCGGGAGGGGCGGCTGGTGAGCAGGCCCGGGCGTTGGGCTGAAGATTGTCGGACAGGAGGAATGGTGGAAATGGAATGGCGGCGCGCACAGACGCAGCGGCTTTGCTTCTCCCAGGACGGTGCTATTTACGTTTAATGTTAATGTTATTTGTACTGGACTCATGGGAGCTTGCAAGATCACATTTTGTTGTTCATGTACTTGTGCATTGTACAATGACAATAAAGTTGAATTATTATTATTGTTTCTTCAATCTTTCCTCAATAACTCAAGATCATTGATCTGCATTAACTCCACTGCTAGAATGTCTCTCCCTTATGCTTCATTGACCAGAAATAGACACAGAACTTGGTGAATGACCTGACCAAAGCACTACACAGTTTGATTATGACTTCCACTGAACTGTGTTCTACTGTTCTGGCTCTATAGTGCAACATTCTACTGGCTTTGTTGATTGCTGCTCTGCATTGGTTGCACACATTGAGTGTCAAGTATATTACGCACTTGTGGACCCAACCATCATGCCGCATCATGCCGTGTCCGATGGCCGTTGCAGCACAAGCAGAAGCCACCCAATGTCTGAGTGCTGCAATGGAAGCTCAAACTGAAGTCATGCAAGTTCAGCTTTTTGCCACGCAAGCACAGACTGCTGCCATCATGGTTGGGTTTATCAGTGTTTAAAGGGGCTTGCAGGGTGTCACAGCAGTCGAGCAGTCTGTACTCCATCAGAAAACTAGGATTGCTGAGGCACTGCCACGGGGGAGTGGCAATGGATCCGTGGAGGACTAACCTGCTGTCCTCTCTCAGGATGACAGCATTTGTCCTCCCACCACTGCCATTCCGCCAGTGCCCTTGCTATTGCCTGTCAGCCAGCCAGTCCAGGTTGCTGCCACCCATGCCAAGGTGGTGCAGTCCAAAGTCAGGCCTACTGGGCCCAGAGCTCCTTGAGGAGTCCTGCAAGGCCATCTACAGCCTCCCTCACTGAAAGTCAGCAGCTTTCCATCAGCCATGTTGCAGCCACTGGGATAGCACTGCATAAGAGCACTAAGATAGGCACAAGCACACGCAAGACAGTCACTAAAGGAATGCACAAGGGTGATTAGTTGATTTTTTGATGTAATTTGTGCCAGAAATTCCGGTTGGAGGCTTCCTGCGGGCACAAGCCCCTGACCTGCACTTAAGAAACATGCCTACTGTTATGCTCTGAGCCCCGCACTGAATTCCGTTGCTGTGCCTGCTCCAGCTGCCGGTGTACAGAGCATGCGTACCCCAGGGGCGCAGTTAGTTTGCAGCATCTCTGGGATCACGTGGGCCACGGGGAGCCATGGAAGACCTGTCAAATCTATGAATAGAGATCAGTCCCTTAAAACGTAAGTAAAACGTCAAATAAATTTTTTAAAAATCACATTTTTAAAATAACTATAAATTACATAAATTAACTATTTTAAACAAAAATTAAAATTTTTGAAAAAAATAATTAAAGTTTTTACCGGGGCAAAAAATAAACTTACCTTTCTTTAAAGTATTTAAAAATGATAAACCTGTGGAAAAAATGTTTTAATTTTACTTACATCACCTCTTACCTTGTTAGAAGCAGGTCTTGCACCTGCTTTTCCATGCGCAGCTGCTAGGGACTTACCCGCATTGAAAAAACGGAGAAAAAAACGGAAGTTCGATACGTACGCGCTCCCTCTCCGGTGCACGCGGTTGACCTTCGAACCCCTCTCTTCAAGAGAATGGAAGTTCTGGTTTCCAGCGCATGCACAGTGCATGCGCGAAACCGGCACTTCCATTGGCCCTACGGGTGAGTACACAGTGCATACTCACCCGTGGGGGCCTGAATTTCTGGGCCATTAATATTGGATGGATGTATAAATTTGGATTAGAATGTTTGCTTTGTGGTGGCTTTTATTTCAGCATTGTGGCCAAGAGTAGCTGTGATGGTCAGTAACAGAGGGAAGGTAATGTGTGGGGCCAATGTTGAAAGGGGAAGTGTGGTTGCGTTCACTCATATCGAAGACAGATGATTCGATCCCGGATATCCCAGCCAGAAAGCGGCTGTGTGAGTTGCCTCCTTCCTTCTGCTTCCTACTCCTCCTCTTCCTTTTTGTCCTCTTCTGCTTCCTCCTCTTCCTCCTCCTCCTCTTCCTTCTCCTCTTGAGCTGGTGGCCGTATCCCTGGTGACAAGGACTGTGCCCCCATGATGGCCTGGTTGCGGAGGATACAGCAGACTACCACGAATTGGGACACATGCTCTGGTGAGTACTTTAGGGCTTCTCCAGAGCGATCCAGGCAGCGGAACCGTTGCTTCAGCACCCCAATGGTCTGCTCTATGATGTTTCGTGTGGCAGCATGGCTCTTGTACGCATGCTGGCCATGTGTGGTTGGGTTGCGGAGTGGAGTCATGAGCCAGATGATCAAGGGACAGACCTTTGTAGGATTCGCAAAATTTCCACATTCTCCTAAGGTTTTTAATAAAAGGGACCCTATGGACAATTTAAAAAGGGTACCCAAAGATGGCGTCCGAACCTCGTGACCAAAAGCCTGTAAGATTTTAAAAGCTTGGACTCTGCAGCACAGAACAAGCTGCTTTGGGAAATCGAAACTTAAACTGCATTTCTGTGAAAAGGTCTTTTGTGTTTGAAGGGCTAGACAGCTAAGCAAACATTGAATATACATTTTCGTCAAATTGGAACAGATCAACCCAGTTAGGCCTAAGCATGAGGCCATTAGTTTGTCCGCATAAATAATCGGAAACAGCTTAAGGAAGCCATCAAGGCTGGACAGGCTGATCAAAATGCATTAATGACAATACGGCCTGGACATCAGGCCATTAGGTGCGATAAACAGCCATCTAAAACTAGTTATTTTAGATTGGTACAATCATTTAACACAGCCCGCCAAAAGTGAAACAATGGACTGACCTGATTTGGCACGCAGATAAGGGCCATCGAAAGGAGTATAACTGTAGGCCCTTGGTAGCAATCGCTCTCTCGCTCTCTTCTCCTGATTCTGACCTCCCGTCTGGTCTTGGGCTGCCGCCGCTCATACTCGTGCCCTGGCCTCGTGGCGGGTTCTCTTCTCGCTCCCCGCATTGGTTTTTCAGCAGTCAAGGACGAGACCCGAGTCCAAAGTCACCCAGGACACCCGGGCCACGAGAAAGGGCAGAGGAAACGAGGCGAGACGAACCAAGACGAAAAGTAAGGTAGACCCGACAAAGAGCAGAGAAGGGCAGCAGAAGACGCATTAATTAAGACCGAGCGCCGAGTTATAAGCTGACGCTTGGGGAAGAAAATATCTGAGGACAGTGAGACTAAGTTGGCTAGTTGAACACTGCGAATGAACTGGCATTAAACGCAGGTGTCCACGCCATAACGAATATACCGACGTTCAAAGAATGGGTAGGAAAATCTAAGCAGTGAAAACTGCCAACCGTCTCGCTGATGCAACGTTACCGCCGACGACCACCCGAGGGAGAAGAAGAGAACCCATCGCGACGAGATGACGACGGTAGCTGAGGAGAAGAAAGGTGTGTCGCAGCAGCAGCTCCAGCACCGTGCCCTGAGACCACGTGGCGACGGAGTACCCCAAAGGACAGGAGACCAGACCTCAAAACTCGCAATTGCTAAAACAACAGGTTTTGCTTTGGATTGGTGAGCATGAATTCCTGGCCCCTCATAGCTTAATCTAGTTAGGTATAGGGGTGGGATAAGGATAAGGTGATTGTTAAAGTAATTGCTTTTCCCTCGATGTGCCGTGTGTTCCCCATTCCCTGTAAACATATAATTATAGTGTTATATGCCTGTAATTGTTCTCTACCAGTAATTTTCTCATAAGACTGTGTTTTCGTTTCTGTTTTAATAAAATCTTGGTTTTCTTACACCGAACCACCTGTCTACTCAAGTTTTTCTGTATCGTCGCCTGTACCTAAGTCCGGTGTCTAGAACCCAGGGGCGTGGGAGCAATTTGAACCGCTCACAGGCAGTCAGGGGCACAACTGACTGGGCGCACGTGCCACCCGCTACCCCCTACAGAAAATGGTGACCGCGGCAGGACACCGGCAACAGAGTTGCGATACAGTAGACAATGGTTCGGATGAGCAAACCATGATGGAGAAAAGGATTTCTGATTATGTGTTTAGCAAGGTGAATATCACTAAGAAGTGGATTAGCACTCTGTTAAGGGCTGGGCGTCCGGTAGATGCAGCAGCTAAGTGGACAGAGGGAAAGGAACACAAGAAGTCCTTAGAGAAGGCAGTTTGGCTGATGTGTTTCAAAAAGCAGGTCCAGCTTTTGGACAGGCTCGTTGCAGCACAGGCAGTCGAGTTAAGGGAGTCAGCCCTGGAGATCCAGGATAAGGCTCTGGCAGGGGAGAAGTTATTGGTAGCATTGCAGGCCTTGAATCAGGAGAGATTTAATGGGAGAACACAAGGCCCAGTTGGAATACCTATGGTGCCAAGTCACCGAGGCCAAGGGAAATGAGTTAAGGTTGCGGGAGAAGAACGCCCGCTTGGCAAGGCAGGTTAGGGAACAGGAAGAGAAAGTACAGGAGGTAAAGGCAGCTTACAAGCTAGCGAGCGAACAGGGGTTTGAGGAGGCAAACCACGGCCCCTGTAAAGAGCAGATAGAAAATCTGAGCTGGGCTCTCCGGAAGGCAAAAGGCATGGTATGCCTCATAAGCCCAAAGGCAGGTCAGGCGGATTTTATGGGGAACGAGGGGAGGACAGTTCCAACGTCACCGGTAGTGCCCAGGGATGACCCGGTGAGGCACAGGAGATCTCACGACCACCACCCGTAGCGCCAAGTTTCAGCGAGGTTTGGCAGCAAGGGGGGGTGGAGCCAGAGGTGGAGGCGGAGGTGGAGCAACCCCCGCCAGAGAGGTTGGAGCCGGGACCGATGTGCCCAGCACGGCATCGGAGGTTCGGCCCACCCGTCAATGGCGACGATGAGGGACCCCTCCAAAACCAGTTCGTATTACATAGAAACATAGAAGATAGGAGCAGGAGTAGGCCATTCGGCCCTTCGAGCCTGCTCCGCCATTCAATGTGATCATGGCTGATCATCCAATTCAGTACCCTGTCCCTGCCTTTTCCCCATATCCCTTGATCCCTTTAGCCTCAAGAAATATATCCAACTCTTTCTTGAATATATTTAATGAACTGGCCTCCACCGCCCTCTGTGGCAGAGAATTCCACAGGTTCACCACTCTCTGGGTGAAGAAATTCCTCCTCATTTCAGTCCTAAATGGCTTACCCCTTATCCTTAGACTATGTCCCCTGGTTCTGGACTCCCCGGCCATCAGAAACATCCTTCCTGCATCTAGTCTGTCCAGGCCTGACAGAATTTTATAGGTTTCGATGAGATCCCCTCTGAATCTTCTAAACTCCAGTGAGTATAAGCCCAATCGACACAATCTCTCCTCATACGTCATTCCTGCCATCCCAGGTATCAGCCTGGTGAATCTTCGCTGCACTCCCTCCATGGCAAGAACGTCCTTCCTCAGGTAAGGTGACCAAAACTGCACACAATACTCAAGGTGCGGTCTCACCAAGGCCCTGTACAACTGTAGCAAGACATCCTTGTTCCTGTACTCGAACCCTCTTGCTACGAAGGCCAACATACCATTTGCCTTCTTAACCGCCTGCTGCACCTGCATGCTTACCTTCAGCGACTGGTGCACAAGGACCCCCAGGTCTCTTTGCACTTCCCCTTCTCCCAATCTATTGCCATTCAAATAATAATCTGCCTTCCTGTTTTTGCCACCAAAGTGGATAACCTCACATTTATCCACATTATAGTGCATTTGCCATGTTTCTGCCCAATCACCCAACCTGTCCAAATCGTACTGGAGTTTCCCGACATCCTCCTCGCAGCTTACCCTCCCGCCCAGCTTTGTGTCGTCTGCAAATTTGGAGATATTACATCCAATTCCCTTGTCCAGATCATTAATATATATTGTGAACAGCTGGGGTCCTAGGACCGATCCTTGCGGTACCCCACTAGTCACTGCCTGCCACTCGGAAAACGACCCGTTTATTCCAACTCTTTGCTTTCTGTCCGCCAACCAGTTCTCTATCCAAGTCAATACCTTGCCCCCAATCCCATGTGCCTTAATTTTGCACGCTAATCTCTTGTGTGGGACCTTATCGAAAGCCTTCTGAAAGTCCAAATACACCACATCCACTGGTTCTCCCTTATCTATTTTACCAGTTACATCCTCAAAAAATTCCAGTAGATTAGTCAAGCATGATTTACCTTTTGTAAATCCATGTTGACTTTGTCTGATCCTGTCACTGCTTTCCAAGTGCTCTGCTATTACATCTTTTATAATAGACTCTAGCATTTTCCCTACTACCGATGTCAGGCTTACCGGTCTATAATTCCCTGCTTTTTCTCTACCACCTTTTTTGAATAGTGGGGTAACATTAGCTACCCTCCAATCCATGGGTACCGTTCCAGAGTCTATCGAGTTCTGGAAGATGATCAGTAATGCATCTACTATCTCTAGGGCAACTTCCTTAAGTACCCTGGGATGTAGACCATCAGGCCCTGGGGATTTATCAGCCTTCAGTCCCATCAATTTTCCTAACACCATTTTCCTACAAATACTGATTTCTTTCAGTTCCTCGCTTTCATCCGACCCTATGTTCCCCGGCATCTCTGGGAGGTTATTTGTGTCCTCCTTTGTGAAGACAGAACCAAAGTATGCATTTAGTTGGTCTGCCATTTCCTTGTTTCCCATTATAAATTCCCCTGATTCTGACTGTAAGGGACCTACGCTTGACTTCACTAATCTTTTTCTCTTCACATATTTATAAAAGCTTTTACAGTCAGTTTTTATGTTCCCTGCAAGCTTACTCTCGTATTCTATTTTCCCTTTCTTAATTAATCCCTTTGTCCTCCTTTGTTGACTCCTAAACTGCTAATTTATATGTTCTCTCCTGCTATATTACCCTATAGCACCCAACAGCTTAGGGCTATGGTCAACCATATCCCAAAGCTGACCAAAAAGGGAGACCCCTCGATCCACTTCAGGGACATAGAGCAGGCAGCCAGCATCAATGACTGTGATGGCGCTGAGCAGGCCAAGGTGCTGCTATTCTCCCTGGAGAGTAGTCTCCTCCAATCCCTCTATGATGAGTGTAAGAGGGGGCAGAGCGGGTATGAGGAGCTCAGGGATGCAGTTCTGGAGGCCATGGGGATGAATGAGGGAAGTCCTTTCTCCCGTGTGGAGAAGACTTTCCAGCTCGCAGGGGAAACCCTGTGGTGTATGTGCCTTTAAGAGCCCCCTGTGTACTGTAATGCCGGTAATGGCCACTCGGGCTATATAAGCCTGTATGGTGTCTTGTATCTGTTAGTTCACCTCCAGACTTTGTTCAGTAAACACCTGTGAAACCAACTCCTGCATTCCGTGTCTCCATTAACACACGGATACAACAGTGGCGATGAATTGGAAACGGACTTACCTGCAATTTGGCAGCACCTCAAGGAGATCGATTCCTCAGATGAAAGTCGAAGAAAAACAAGAAAGAAAAAAAAACTGTGGTTTCACCAGCTAGCCGAGCTGGTGGCAGGTACTGCAATAATCCTTCCTGGGTGGCGGGCTGGGGCTCCATCGGCTGGCTCTGCAGCGGGGCCGAGCAGCGAAGGCGGAGGCAAACAGAGACAGAGGGTGGAGCACTCGGGAGACGGCTGGCACTGCAAAGCAGGTCGGCATTCGGACCAAGCAGAGGGAGGGAAAAGTCCCAGAGAGTCTGGCGGGAACGAGTCTCCACCTATTAAAAATACCTATGTAAATAAAAACCGCGGAGAACAGCGTTGTCAGCATCGGGAAAGCGCGGGAGGCGCCATTTTTTTTCTGCGGGGAAGAAAGGAAAGTGCGGGAGGCGCCATTTTTTTTTCAGGATGCCTAAGACTGGCAATATTACTGCTTTCGATAGTGATATAGAGGATTGGACCACATATGTAGAAAGAGTGGAGGTATATTGCACAGCAAATGAAATAGAAGATGATAAAAAGGCATCAGTACTTCTAAATCTAATGGGCGCAACGACATACGGGCTGTTACGAAACTTAATCACTCCAGCCAAACCGAAGGACAAGAATTTTAAGGAGATTGTTGATACCCTACAGGAGCACTTAGACTCAACACCGCTGCTGATAGCGGAACGATTCAAATTCTTCAGGAGGAATCAGCACAAGAATGAAAGTAACGCTGATTACCTCACTGAATTAAGGAAGCTGTCAAAGCACTGCCAATTCGGGGCAGGACTGGCAGATTCTCTTCGAGACAAATTCGTCTGCGGTCTCCTAAGTGAAGGAACACAGAAAAGACTACTTTCTGAGAAAGATTTGACACTGGACAAGGCTTTCAGTGTGGCTGTATCATACAAAGCAGCCGCAAGAGGAGCTGCAGAGATACAGCAAAAGCCACAGGACTTCGGCACCCATGAAATGACACAGGGTTTCGAGAGATGTTATCGCTGCGGCAGATCCACCCATGACCAGAGAGACTGCTGGTTCAAGGACAAAGCATGCAGGCAATGCGGAAAGATTGGACACATTGCACGTGTATGCCGATCTGGAAACAAAAAATCCACGGACAGGAAAAAAATCAAGAAGGAAAAGTACAGAAAGGTACAAATGATGACGGACAGTAGCTCCGAAGACCAGAAGAGCGATAGCGACTCCGGAAACAAGAGACTAAGCTGTCTCAAATTACATAATGTAATTGCCAAAGAAGATTACCAGACCATTTAGGTTACCCTCATGATAGCGGGGTCCCCAGTTAAAATGGAGCTAGATACAGGATCAGCTCTGACCGTCATAAGTCGATGGGATTACGAGCGGCTATTTCCGCATATACCTTTGAAAGACACATCCATTATCTTGAAAACATATACAGGGCAGAAAGTATAACCCAAAGGGAAAATAAAGGTGCCTGTTGTATACAACGGCAAGGAAATACAGAAGTTGTATTTATACGTTCTGCAAGATGGTGGTCCACCGCTGTTGGGACGTGAATGGATCAGGAAGATATGTTTAGACTGGCACTCCAGTCAGGCACTGACGGTGACCAGTAAGAAAAAAAATGATGATGACGCCATACCCGAACGATTAAAAGACATCTTGGCCAACGCCAAGGAAGTATTTCAACAGGAACTAGGAACCTTGAAAGGCGTCACCGCCTCAATAAAAGTGGAAGATGCAGCAATTCCCAAGTTTTTTAAGGCAAGGCCGGTGCCATACGCAATTCGTCCAGCAGTCGAAGCAGAGCTGGAGAATTTGGAAAAGGCAGGCGTATTATCCAAGATAGATTGGAGCGAGTGGGCAACACCCATCGTCCCGGTCATGAAGAAAACGTTGAATAATAATAAATCTGAAGAACAGAGAAAAATTCGCATCTGTGGGGACTTCAAGGTGATTGTAAACCCGGTCCTTCACACTGTACAGTATCCTCTTCCGAGGATAGAAGATATTTTCGCCTCACTATCCGGAGGGAAACGTTTCACCAAAATTGACTTGGTACAGGCATATCTACAGATGGAGGTTGAAGAGGCCTCTAAAAAGTATCTCACGATAAATACACATAAAGGCCTGTACCAGTACAATCGACTGGTTTTTGGAGTAGCATCAGCTCCAGCATCTGGCAAAGAGCTATGGAGCAAGTCCTCCAAGGGATTCCGGGGACTCAATGCTACCTAGACGACATCCTTGTAACAGGAGAAAACGACAACGAGCACCTTGCCAATTTGGAGCAGGTGCTCACTAGGCTGAAAAAACGGGGCATCCGAGCAAATCGCCCCAAGTGCGAATTTTTCCAGAAACAAATATCATATTGTGGCCACATAATTAACGAGGAAGGGTTGCATAAGTCACCTGAAAAAATTGAAGCGGTCATAAAAGCCCCAGCACCTGAAAATGTCTCACAATTAAGGTCGTTCCTGGGATTGATAAATTACTATCATAAATTTTTACCGAACTTGTCAACTCTTCTGCACCCTCTTAACGAACTGCTACAAATGGGAGTAATTTGGAAATGGAGCGAAGACTGTAAATGTGCCTTCCATAAATGCAAAGGCTTGATCACATCCAAGGAAGTTTTGGCTCATTACAACCCATCACTGCCAATCAGACTGGCATGCGATGCATCCCCTTATGGCATAGGAGCGGTATTATCGCATAGATTCCCTGATGGCTCAGAGCGGCCGATAGCTTTTGCATCACGCTCATTGAACTCAGCTGAGCGTAACTATGCCCAGATCGACAGGGAAGCACTCAGCCTGGTATGGGGAGTGAAGAGATTCAACCATTACCTACACGGACAAAAATTTACCTTGTTGACTGACCATCAACCCCTCATCTCCATATTCAACCCTAAAAAGGGTGTTCCCATTATGACAGCGCAAAGGCTACAGAGGTGGTCCCTTTTCCTAGGGGCACACCAATATGACATAGAATACAAAGGATCAAAACAGCATGGGAATGCTGACGGTTTATCGCGCCTACCGTTGCCAATGGTAGAAGAGGCACCTACAGTGGACCCAGTGGAGATGTTCCACTCAACCATAGTGGAATGTCTACCAGTAACAAATTCTGCCATTGAAAAGGAAACGAGAAATGACCCGACTCTCTCACGAGTCTACGATTTAACGGTGAAGGGATGGCCAGCACATGGCGAACCACTGTTGCCAGCATTCTCGCAAAGAAGAGAACAGCTGTCAGTGTGCCGAGGAACCTTGATGTGTGGATCCAGAGTGGTGATTCCACCCAAACTCCAGGATAAAGTGCTAAAGGAGCTTCACGAGGGGCATCTGGGTGGAGTGAAAATGAAGAACCTAGCCAGAGCGTTTGTGTGGTGGCCAGGTATCAATGGAGACATCGAAGAAATGACTAAGAGCTGCCTAGGATGCCAGAAGGTCCAAAACGCCCCACCACAAGCCCCTCTACATCCATGGGAGTGGCCCTCATCTCCATGGCAAAGGGTACACATCGACTTTGCTGGTCCATTTATGGACTCAATGTTCTTAATCGCGGTTGATGCACACTCCAAATGGCCGGAGGTAATAAAGATGTCCTCCACCACCACGGAAAAAACCATCACAGTATTAAGGACCATATTTGCCAGGAATGGGCTGCCTGAACAGATCTGTTCTGATAATGGACCACAATTTGTGTCCGAAGAATTCAGGAAGTTCTTAAAAAAACAATGGGGTTAAGCACTACACGTCCGCCCCATACCATCCCGCCACCAATGGATTGGCTGAAAGGTTTGTCCAGACATTCAAGAAGGCCATAAAGGCCATGGGTAATGAAGACATAAATCTACAGCATAAGGTAGATAACTTCTTGTTTGCATACAGGAATGCAACACATGTGGTTACAAACCAAACTCCCGCCATGATGTTCTTCAATAGAAGCCTAAGATGCCGGCTGGATTTGATCAAGCCAAACATCAGAAGGGACGTGGAGAACCGGCAATTTCAAGGCATGAATGAAAGGCCAACTAGAACCTTCCAGATAGGTCAACAAGTTTTGGCCCGGGACTACCGTACCGAGAAATGGCAGCCTGGAACTATTTGCACACGACTAGGACCGCTGATGTATACCGTGGACATTGGAGAAAGCATAATAAGGCGCCATGCTGACCAGATCATAGAGTCATCCGAAAAGGGACAACCTACACCACAACTCTATACGCCTAATGATGAAGCAGAGATACCCATAGTATCTACCTCCGATCCGGTGATACTGGAACCAGATGAACCCGACACTGGCATTCAAGCCGAATCGACCTTGCCAAAAGAACCTACTGCACCACCAAAAACGACTACACCACCGAGGCGTTATCCGGACCGAGTCAGGAAGCCTCCAGAGAGACTGACTTATAATTGATTAACTGCAGCAAATGTGTAGATTATTGTTCTTGTAACATGTTAATTAATGATTACTTAAAATGTTATGTACTGGTTGTCTAAAAGGGGAGGAATTGTGGTGTATGTGCCTTTAAGAGCCCCCTGTGTACTGTAATGCCGGTAATGGCTACTCGGGCTATATAAGCCTGTATAGTGTCTTGTATCTGTTAGTTCACCTCCAGACTTTGTTCAGTAAACACCTGTGAAACCAACTCCTGCATTCCGTGTCTCCATTAACACACGGATACAACAAACCCCGCAGGCTTCCATGGACCGGTTATGGCCGGTGTACCGGAGGGCCTGTCCGGGGACACTGAACCGGGGGTTCCTGAACAGGGATCCCCTGGCCCATTGGCTCCGTTGCCTGGTGGCGAACAGCTTGCCACAGGTCCGGGCCAAGGCAGAAGTCTGGTTTGACCCCAAAAATCCCCAGACCACCGAGCTTACAGTGATCAGGCACCTAACTCTAGCCTATAAAAATGGTAGGGGAACCGATGCACACCCACCCAAGGGGAAGGTGCATGAGGTAAAACCCGGACCGGGTAGGAAAGAGTGGCACCAGGAAGGGAATAACCCCCCCAACACAAAGACGAATTGTTACGGGTGCGGGAAGGATGGTCACTGGTGGAAGGAGTGCAAAAACCCTTGGAAATATAACAAGGGAAAGAATTCCACAGCCCCAGCCCAAAAGGCGGAGGCAGGGATCCCTCCCGCAGAGGTCGAGTCACTTTTGGACACCGTGAGGTCCTTATTGACTGGCCAGGGGAGAGTAGCAGCCGCTACCAGTGCTCTGACCCCGTCAGCCCCATCCAACCCGCAGCCCTGACTAGAGCCAACGCAGCCTGTTTACCTGTGTTCTCTCCGGTATGATGAATGGAAAAGACCCCTTTTGGAGATGGAGGTAGAAAAGGTGACGGGGACCTATCTGTTGGACACGGGGGCATCATGCACTGTGGTCTACTCAGCTAACCCCACCACCTCGCCTCTATCTAACGGGGTCCCATAAAGTCTGTCGGGGTTCACAGGCAAAGAACAGGCTGGCTCGTTTTCCATCCCACTCACCATTCGGTTAGGACCGCTCCGCTCCAAGTGGACCTGTGTCCTGATGAAATGGGAAGTGGAGGGTGGAAGAGGGGTCCTGGGGGCCGACTTTATTGTAGGCCACGAGATCCTAGTAGATTTGAGAAATCATTGCCTGTGGGGGGCAGGTAAAGTAAAGAACGGTGAGGTAGTAGTGATCCCAGGAAAGGAAGGGAAGGGGACCCTCTGCACCATGAAGCCCAAAGAGGGTTATAACCTCGAGCTTATGGTCAGTAACACCCCAAAGGAGTTCCAGGCATTTGTGCAGGCCCACCTTGCCACATTTTCCAAACACAAACACAACTGCGGGAGGGTCAACGGGTTTGAGGTCAGCGTAGACGGGGACCCCATGGCCCGACCACAGAAACAGTATAACTTCCCCAGGGAAGCGGAGCCAGACATGGAAGCAGCCATGTCCTCGTTAGTACAGCAGGGAATTCTGAGGCCGATAGCCACCCACGTAAACTCTCCATTGTGGCCGGTTAGAAAGCCGGACAATTCCTGGAGGGCCACGGTGGACTATCGAGTGCTCAATAGTAACATCCCAGCCTGTGCACCCACAATAGCAGTAGTTGCCGACCTGCTAGGAAGTATTCCAGCATCCGCGACCACTTTCACGGTGCTGGATATTTCCAATGGGTTTTGGTCCATCACTTTAAGGAGGGAGGATCAGTACAAGTTTGCCTTTACGTTTAAAGGGCAACAGTACACGTGGAACTGCTTGCCGCAGGGCTTCCACAACAGCCCCAGCATTTTCCATCAGTGCATCGCAAGCAGTTTAAAGGATTTTAGTCATCCCAGACAATTGGTACAATATGTGGATGACCTGCTCCTGTTCACTGATTCGAAAGAGGAGCATGGCCCGCTATTGGCCAAACTGCTGGAGCTGCTAGGGCAAAAGGGTTTTAAGGATAACCCAAAGAAAGCACAGATCGGCCAGCAGGAGGTAAAATTCCTGGGTCTGACTGTCCGCGCTGGAGAAAGGGCCATAGATAAGGCTAGGAGGGAGGTGGTACAAGAGTTACCGGTCCCCAACACAGTAACGGGTGTGAGGTCATTTCTAGGGCTAACCGAGTACTGCAGAGACTTTATTGAGGACTATGCAGCCACTGCAGCCCCTCTGCTCCGACTCCTACACAAGGGAGTGGAGTGGCTTTGGGATAAGGGTTGCCAGGCAGCATTTGTCAGGCTCAGGAAAGACTTGCAGACTGCACCAGCTCTAGGGGCCATAGATGGGGGGTATTATGTCCGTGTATGATTGAGACACGGACAGCAGGAGTTGAACAAAACAAGTCTTTACTGAATGAAGTCAATCGGGAAACTGAAACTACAGAGGCTCACTAGCGCCTTTTATACAGGGGTGGTCACTGCCGGTACTGCAGTCTGAGACCAGTTATTCTCTTAAAGGTACATACACAACAATTCCTCCCCTTTTAGATAAACAGTACATAACATTCATTTAACAACTAAATGATAACTAATTACAATCACAATTACGGTTGCTAGATACATTGGTTAAGTTTAAGCAATTATAAGTTCAGTCTTTGAGGAGGCTTCCTGATTCTGTCTGGATAACGCCTCTTTGGGGTATCAGGTTCTTCTGGCAAGGTTGAGTCGGGATTAATGTCGTTGTTTGGTTCATCTGCTTCCAATATCACCGATTCTGCGGTAGCTGCAATTGGTACGTCGATTTCGTTGCCAGGTGTATCAGATCGTGGTGTGGAGTTGACGTTTTCCAGTGACTCTAGAATCTGGTCAGCATGGCGTCTTACAATGCTCTCTCCAACGTCCACGGTATACATGAGAGGTCCTTGCCGTGTACAAATCGTTCCTGGCTGCCATTTCTCAGTGCGGTAGTCCCGGGCCAAAACTGGTTGACCTATCTTAAAACTCCTGGTCGGCCTTTCATTCATATTCTGAAACTGCCTGTTCTCCACATCTCTTCGGACGTTTGGCTTAACCAAATCCAAGCGGCATCGTAGTCTTCGATTGAAGAACATCATGGCTGGAGTTTGGTTGGTAACCGCATGTGTCGCATTCCGGTAGGCAAACAAGAAGTTGTCCACTTTGTGTTGTAGGGGTATATCTTCATTACACATTGCCTTGATAGCCTTCTTGAATGTTTGAACAAACCTCTCGGCCAATCCATTAGTGGCTGGATGATATGGGGCAGATGTGTAATGCTTAACACCATTGTTCTTTAAGAACCTCCGGAACTCTTCAGACACAAACTGTGGTCCATTGTCAGAGCAAATCTGTTCAGGCAGCCCATTCCTGGCGAATATGGTTCGTAAAACTGTGATAGTTTTTTCCGTGGTGGTTGAGGACATTTTTATTAGCTCTGGCCACTTTGAATGTGCATCCGCCGCAATTAAAAACATCGAGTCCATGAAGGGACCAGCAAAATCAATGTGCACCCTTTGCCATGGAAATGAGGGCCACTCCCATGGATGCGGAGGGGCTTGTGGTGGGGCGTTTTGGACCTTCTGGCATCCTGCACAGCTCTTGGTCATCTCTTCGATTTCTCTATCGATTCCCGGCCACCACACAAACGCTCTGGCTAAGTTCTTCATTTTTACCCCACCCAGATGACCCTCATGAAGCTCATTGAGCACTCTATCCGTCAACTTAGGTGGAATTACTACTCTGGATCCACACATCAAGGTTCCTCTGCACACTGACAGCTGTTCTCTTCTCGGCGAGAATGCTGGCAGCAGTGGTTCGCCATGTGCTGGCCATCCCTTCACCGTTAAATCATAGACCCGTGATAGTGTCGGGTCATTCCGTGTTTCCTTTTCTATGTTTGCATTCGTCACAGGGAGACATTCGACTATGGTCGAGTGGAATAACTCCATTGGATCCACTGCAAGGTCTTCTTCTTCCACCGTCGGCAACGGTAGGCATGACAATCCATCAGCATTCCCATGCTGTTTAGTTCCTTTGTACTCGATGTCATATTGGTGTGCCCCTAGGAAAAGGGACCACCGCTGCAGCCATTGCGCTGTCATTATCGGTACGCCCTTCTGAGGGTTGAAAATGGAGACAAGAGGTTGATGATCGGTTAGTAGAGTCAATTTTTGACCGTGCAGGTAGTGATTGAACTTCTTCACCCCCCCACACTAGGCTGAGGGCCTCTCTGTCAATCTGGGCGTAGTTACGCTCGGCAGAAGTTAATGAGCGTGACGCAAAAGCTATCGGCCTCTCTAAACCATCAAGGAATTTATGTGACAGTACCGCCCCAATGCCGTAGGGAGACGCATCACACGCCAGTCTGATCGGCAGTGCTGGGTTGTAGTGAGCCAATACTTCTCTTGAAGTGATTAAGTCCTTACTCTTCTGAAAGGCCCGCTTACAGTCATTGCTCCATTTCCATGCTACTCCCGTTCGTAGCAGGGCGTTCAGTGGGTGCAGAATTGTCGACAAATTCGGCAAAAACTTATGGTAGTAATTCACCAATCCGAGGAATGACCTCAGTTGCGACACATTTTCAGGCGCTGGGGCCTTAACAACCGCTTCAATTTTGTCAGGGGACTTATGTAACCCCTCTTCTCAGGTCTATACGCAGCCCGGCTTCGTAGCACCGGCCGCGCCCTGTGTGCTCCACCCTCTCTCTCTCCTCTTCCGGACAACGCTGCTCGGCCCCGTTGCAAGCCACCCGCTCGAGTTCGCGACCGCCGCAGCCCAGGAAGGATCAGTGTACTACCTGCCACCAGCCCGATTAGCTGAAGCACCGTCGACAGGAACCAGGCCCCGCTTTCGACAGCTTCTCCAGCAACCTTCAACTCCGCTAACACAGGGGCGGATGCCCACGGTCGACGCCCGTTTCTACTGCTTCTTTCGTACTTCTGGCCTCGACCTCTGCTCACTTCGCTGCAGGAATGGATCCCAGGAGGTGGTGCAGACTGTAGGTAAGTTCGTATCTGCTCGTCGCCAGTATTATGTCCGTGTATGATTGAGACACGGACAGCAGGAGTTGAACAAAACAAGTCTTTACTGAATGAAGTCAATCGGGAAACTGAAACTACGGAGGCTCACTAGCGCCTTTTATACAGGGGTGGTCACTGCCGGTACTGCAGTCTGAGACCAGTTATTCTCTTAAAGGTACATACACAACAGGGGGAAAGAGTTTTTCCTGGAGGTAGCAGCCAGCGGGGACAGCCTGAGTGCTGTGCTGCTCCAAGAGCAGCACGGCCGGCTGAGGCCGGTGGTCTACTCCTCCCAGATACTCACGGATGTGGAGAGGAGCTACTCCAACTGTGAGCAGCACCTCTTGGCCACACATTGGGCTGTGAAGAGATCACTGATCTTCACAGGCACCTCTCCCATCATCCTCCTCACCCATCACACACCCACCCAGATGCTTCTGGATGGGAGGATCAAGGAGGGAACAGTGAGCAGTGCCCACATTGCCCGCTGGACCTTGCTCCTCTCACAGATGGATCTTAGAGTGAATGGTCTCTGCGAGCCAAAGCTCGCAGCCAACCTGGTATATCCTGGAACAGCCCACCAGTGTTCCATTGAAGGGGTTTGGGAAGTGAACATAGGTTTACGGGCCGGGATACATCCCACGGGCCGCGAGATCTATGTAGACGGTTCCAGCACAGTATCTGCTGGCGAGCGTCTCACGGGGTGCGGAGTTTATGACCCAGCGGCGAACATTGCCCTGGCGATTAAGCTCCCCAGCACCATGAGCGCCCAACAGGCTGAACTGTCCGCGGTGGTGTACGTTGTTACACACCCCAAAATCTTCCCCACCCCCTACACGATTTGCTCGGACAGCATGTTCACGTGCAATTCGTGTATGGAGTACCTGGCCATTTGGTCCCGCCGCGGATCCACCTCCACCGACGGAAGATCCCTCACAGTAAAACCCCTGCTGGAAAAGATCTTGGCCGCAGTGGGGGAGGAAGGGGAGGTGTTCATCCACAAGGTGAAGGCCCATTCCTTCACAGAACCCCGCAGTCAAGGCAACCAGCAGGCTGACTTGCTCGCCAAGGAGGGTGCCCGCACAGGCACTTTCTGGGACCCATTCGGGTCCAGACCCATGGCGGCGGTCAGAGGTAGGGACGGGACCCAAGGGAGTGCAGGGGTCGCGTTAGCCCCGGACCTTAAGACGGTCCAAGCCCAAGACCCCGTCCTCAAAGCAGTCCTCAGTGCAGTGACTGACGGAAAATGGGTAGAGGGTCCGTATGGCACAGCAACCCTCTCCATAAAAGAGGGCATGCTGTTTCGGCGGGGACAGTGGGTTGTGCCGCAGCAGCACCGGAGGGAATTCCTTCAACTGGCCCATGAGGGTCCAGGAGCGGGACACCCCGCGCCTGAGACCACCTGGCAGCGGGTGGAACAGGCGGGATGGTGGCTGGGACTCAGGGAGGATGTCCGCGAGTTCTGTGCAGGCTGTCTTGTGTGCGCTGCGAATAACCCCAACCCCCACAAAAGGAAGGTACCTATGGGACATATCAGGAGGGTAGAGGGACCATGGCAGTCGATACAGGTCGACTACATCGGGCCCCTGCCCACCGCCCAGTGAGGCTATAAGTACTGCCTGGTCCTGGTGAATGTGTTCACCAAATGCGTAGAGGCCTTCCCCTGCAGAACAGCCACAGCTCTGGGTACTGCCAGGATTCTGGTCCGGGAAGTGTTCTCGCGGTGGGGACTACCACAGTATGTGGAGTCCAACCAAGGGAGTCACTTCACCGGACAGGTGATGCAGAATACCCTTATGCTGCTAGGCATTGAGGGGAAATGGCACGAGGCCCACAACCCGCAGTCATCAGGGATAGTGGAAAGAATGAATAGGACCCTGAAAGAAAGGTTGAGGAAGGAGACGGTGGACTCGCCCCATAAGTGGGCTGAGGCCCTACCGTTGGTTCTGTTGGGGATCCGGGCCAGCCAGTCGAAAAGCACGGGGTACTCCCCGTACGAGCTGATGACTGGCAGGGTTATGCGGACCCCCACCCATGTACTAGCCCCGGTGCTCACGGAGGGTCAGCTCAGGGAGGTAAACCGGGACAGGTTCGCCCGGAACCTCTTTGAGCACATTAAACAGGTCCACGAGCAGGCGGCTGGGAACATGGGAAGGCAGCATCGGAGTAACCGATTGCTGCTCGAACCCCGAAAGCACCACGAGTGGGAGGTAGATCAGGTCATGGTGAGGAACTATGCCCAAGTAGGGAGTTTGGAACCATTGTACATGGGGCCCTACAGCATTGTAGATAAAGCCAGCCCCATGGTATACGCCGTTAAGATGCCCCGGCGTACCAAATGGTTTCATATCAACCAGTGCAAACTGTTTCAACCTGAAAGGGGAAAACAGCCAGTTGGGGTAAGGTCTGAGGATAAAAATCCTCAGCCTGCAGCAGGAGCGAGTTCACAGGCTGCACAGGCAGGTGCTGTGGCTTGCTTAAAGGGAGGGGCCATCCCGCCCATCGATTGGGACACTCCCCCACTCTTCTGGGATCCAGACGAGGAGGGACCCGAGGGTGAAGACCCCGCCCCGGACCCAGTTTTGGGACCTGGGGGTGGAGACTCTCAGCCTGTAGCAACGGGCTGCAAAGAGTTACCTGCCCCTAGCCCAGGTTCGGGAGCGGTCAAGCCTAAGGGGGAAGATCCCCGGCCAGCGGCAGTGGTAAGCCCACAGGCCGCACTGGAGGGGACAGCGGTCCGGGTTAAAGGCCCATCGGCCAAGAAAGCCCCACCCGCCAAAGTCCCTAGAAGGTCCCCACAGACGCCCCAGCCGAGAAAGCCATGGTCACCAGCTCCCCAGTTTAAAGGGACAGCCTCCCGAGTCAGGGGGAAGTCAAAGGACAGAGGTCCCCAGCTAGCCACCACGGGCGGCGAGGGACCAACAGTGCAGGACGGTGCGGTCACGCCGGAGGAAGCGGTGTGCCGCAGTCCAACCAGGAACTAGCCTGGCCGCCCGGAGACGGGCGGCGGATTATATCGTTTAGGTAAGGCAAGTTTATATTGTTAAGTTTAAATATTTAGCTTAAGTTTGGGTGTTTTAGCTTAATTTAAATAAGGTGATGGGTAGTTTTAGATTAAGTAAGTAATCTGCTAAGAGTATGTATTTGGGTCGAGGTCGCGAGTCCCGACCATGCTTCACCCAAGCCAGAGAATCTCTTGGGGACCTGGCTGTATGTTTTTGTATCTGTTACAGAAAGACTGTCGGGATGAAGGGGATCGTAATCTTACTCGCCCTGATGGGACTGAGCCTGGGAAAGAGGGGCGATGTAGAAGACTCCCACATCTACGGGTGCTCGGGAGATAGAGCACCTATAGCGACCGACGGAAGTGGTGAACGGGAGATGGAGGAGACCGCCGTCTACGTCCATGAGGGAAGGTGGCCAGGATGGCTGGGGTCCAATTCGTCTCAGTACTCCAGCCAGACCAGATTCCCGTACGGGGAGGCTTCCCTCCTGTGCCCCAGGGTACGGGTCGTTACCACGAGGGTCAGCGTCACCGTAGGAAAACGTATATGTCTAACATGCAAGGGACACATTCCTCTGGATAGGTGGTGGCGGCTCAGGAAGCTGAGCAAAGCTATGAGAAACCCCGCAGTCGAGTGGGAACGGTTGAGGAACAATACCCACTGGATGATTACAGGGACTCACGGAGGATTAAGTGTGTGTTGGGACAAGTGGTGGGAACCGGATCAAGGGATTTATATCTGTATGTGGGGGGCCGAGAGAGTCTGCCCCGCAGGCATATCCATTGTTTCCCACTGGCAGTGGCAAGACGCCGGGGAGGGGATGAAGTGGGATACCAGCCTGAAGGTGTGTGCGGTCCCATACACCCCAATCCCAGTCAATGCCACTGAGCTTGTGCCCCGCCCACGGCGCCGGCAGCAAGGATACCCAGGGAAGGGTGCCCCACCACCACCAAGGGACCAGGGAAAGGGTTGCTACTCCTACTGATCAGGTGCTGTACCAGGGGGTACACTACGTGGTAGCCGCCGTGATTTTAAATCTCACCAAGGTGTAGGAACTGGGGTTCCTAGCCAAAGAATTGAGATCGACTCAGAAAATCAAAAACAATAAAATTTAATGAACAAACGAAGCTGTACAGGAAACTGTAGGATACAATGCAAATAGGTCTGGTCTGCTTGAAAGCCTGTCTGGAAACTGCTAGAAGGTTCCGAGCTCAACTGCTAGCAGGTTCCGAGCTCAACTGCTAGCAGGTTCCGAGCTCTGATGTCATGACGTCATCACGTTCTTCCCGCCGTTGAGAGATCACGTGACGGCCGGCATGACGTCATCACGCAGAGTACAGGAAAGAAGCCCTAGTACAGTTAACAGATACATTAAAGGTGCAGCCCCCAGCTGTACTACATTGCTGTAAAAGGAATTATATACAATTGTCCATAATCCTCTGGTGGTTCCACCACATGCGCCCCCCAGAATTGCTTTTAACAGAGAAGGTAAGGCGAGAAGGGTGTCTGACGAGTCTGTCCGACCGACTGCGATACCCCGGCAGCTGGAACGGAGTGCTAGAAGACGAACTGGCCCTTGGCTGTGGTTGGGATGATGCCGCAGGCGGAGGAGAAGAAGAGGCCGGCTGTGGTCGACCCGGTGAGGCGGGCACTGGCGACTCGGCGGATGACTGTGGCTGTACTGGACCGGCAGTCGACGGTGGACGACCACGACGAGGCGGCTGAGCGGTGACGACTGGTTCGCTCAGATCCAGATGCGCCGGTTTCAACCGGTCGATGGAGATGTGGTCAGGCTTACCGCCGACGTTGACTGTGAAGGACTTGTCACCTGACGAGATGACGCAGAATGAACCTGTGCACGGCGGTTTGAGCGGGTTTTTGCGAGCATCCTGCCGAATGAACACGTATTCTGCACTCTTAAGATCCACCGGGACATGGGAGCGCTGCAGGTCATGATGCGACGTAAGCACTGGGATGAAATTCCTAGCCGCTTCCTGGTAGCTGACGAGCTGCTGAGCTGGGGACCAGGGTTCCGTGTGAGGAGGAAGAAAATCGCCAGGCACTCTGAGTGGTTGACCGTATACCAGCTCTGCTGAAGAAGAATGCAGGTCGTCCTTAGGCGCCGTGCGAAGACCTAGCAGCACCCAAGGGAGCCTGTCGACCCAACTAGGCCCACAGAGACTAGCACGCAGTGCGGCTTTAAGGGACCTGTGGAATCTTTCACACAGACTGTTCGCCTGTGGATGGTAGGCGGTGGTACGATGAAGCTTGGTGCCCAAACCTTGAGCTACGGCGTTCCAAAGCTCAGAGGTAAATTGAGGCCCCAGGTCGGAGGAGATGTCAGCCGGTACCCCGAACCGAGCTACCCACGACGAGATGAAGGCTCTGGAGACGTCTGCCGCTGTGGTGGCAATCAAAGGAATTGCCTCTGGCCACCTGGTGGTGCGGTCTACCACGGTGAGGAGGTGAGTGTACCCGCAAGAGGAAGGGAGAGGACCAACCAGGTCCACGTGCACATGGTTGAATCGACACTCCGGAACCGGAAAAGTGGCGACTGGGGCCTTAATATGGCGTTGTATCTTGGACTTCTGGCAACTCATGCAGGTATTGGTCCAGTCACGGACGTCGAGATGCATGCCCTTCCAGACGAATTTCTTTGCCATGAGTCGTTGTGACGCTCTCATGCCAGGGTGTGACAACCCGTGGATAGTGTCGAAAATTCTCCTGTGCCATTCGACTGGAACGATTGGACGTGGGACGCCCATCGAGATGTCACACAGGAGTGTGGTCCCTGCGGCCTGGAAACTGACATCAGCCACTTGTAAGCTGGAAGGTGGGTCCGGTATGCCTGCACTTCAGGGTCTGCCTTCTGTTCTTTTGCCAAACCAACATAGTCGACTCCCAGGTGTACTGTGTGGAGCTGGGCGCGGGAGAGACAATCCGCCACCAGGTTGTCTTTGCCCGAGACATGTTGTATGTCGGTTGTAAATTCAGATATGTACGTAAGATGACATTGTTGCCGTGCCGACCATGGTTCCGCTGTCTTGGCCATCGCAAAAGTAAGTGGCTTGTGGTCTACAAAAGCCGTGAATGGGCGTCCTTCCAGTAAGAACCAAAAATGGAGGATGGCCAGAAACAATGCCAACAACTCCCTATCAAAAGTACTATACTTGTGTTCGTTCTTCCGCAATTGGCGGCTGCAGAAAGCCAGTGGTTGCCATGTGCCATCGACCCACTGCTCCTGTACAGCCCCGATGGCATAATCAGATGCGTCGGTGGTAAGGGCAATGGTTGCGCCCGGAAGGGGATGTGCCAACATGGCCGCAGCAGCCAAAGCGTTCTTAGTGTCAAGGAAAGCCTGGTTCATCTGGGGTGTCCAATCAATCGGGTCTTTGCCCGATTTACCTCTGAGGGCCTCGTACAAAGGTTGCATCAACAATGCCACCTTGGGGACGAACCGATGATAAAAATTGACCATTCCCAGAAATTCCTGGAGGGCCCTGACGGTCTGAGGAAGAGGGAACGAGGTGACTGCTTCCACCTTCATGGCCAGCGGGACGGCGCCTTCTGAGGTGATTCTGTGTCCCAGGAAATCAATGCTGTGCAACCCAAACTAGCACTTGGCCGGGTTGATAATAAGGCCATGTTGGCTGAGAGGAGAAAAAAGGGTACGCAAGTGCGTAGTGTGTTCTTTCGTGCTGTTACTGGCAATAAGGATGTCGTCTAGGTAGACGAAGATGAACGGCAGATCGCGCAACACGGAATCCATGAGACGTTGGAAGGCTTGTGCTGCATTCTTCAGCCCAAATGGCATACGAAGGAACTCAAAGAGCCCGAAAGGTGTGATGACGGCAGTTTTGGGGACGTCCTGAGGATGCACGGGCACTTGATGATAGCCTCAGACGAGGTCTACTTTGGAAAAGATGAAATTCCCTGCCAGATGGGCCGAAAAATCCTGAATGTGAGGAATTGGGTGCCGATCCGGTGTGGTAGCCTTATTCAGGCGTCTGTAGTCGCTGCATGGTCGCCATCCGTCGCCCGGCTTAGGAACAATGTGTAATGGCGAGGACCAAGGACTATTCGAATGTCGAATAATACCCAGGCGTTCCATTGTATGGAACTCCGCCTTGGCGGCTGCGAGTTTACCGGGTTCCAACCTTCGAGCTCTCGCATAAACGGGGATCCTGTCGTGGTAATGTGGTGCGCCACACCGTGCCTCGCGACTGAAGAAGAAAATGTGGGCCTGGTGAGCTCAGGGAACTCACTGAGAAGACGAGAAAACTCATTTGGAGATGGGACTGCACAGGCAACTGACCAAGACATCGCGGTGCTTCGGTGGCAGGGGACCGAGTGAAAAGTGGAGGCACTGATTAGCCGGCAGTG
Organism: Somniosus microcephalus; assembly: GCF_052327205.1. Lineage (NCBI taxonomy): Eukaryota > Metazoa > Chordata > Chondrichthyes > Squaliformes > Somniosidae > Somniosus > Somniosus microcephalus. The sequence continues at coordinate 150,753,264 of NC_140999.1, forward strand.
TCGGAAGTCGACGAGAAACCTGTTTGCGCAGAAGAAATCTGCCCCCAGGATGGCCTGTGAGACTTTCGCCATGATGAACTCCCAAACAAAACGTTGGCCGCCAAAACTCAACTGGACCCTACGCTTTCCGAACGTGCGAATGGCCGCACTATTGGCTGCCTCGAGGGGGGAACATTGACCGTCGGAATGAAGATCTAGCTTCGACGCTGGTAGGATACTGCACTGGGAGCCAGTATCACAGAGAAAACGTCGCCCTGACAGGGAGTCTGTAATGTATAGGAGTTTCCCTGCAGACCCGACAGCCATTGCAACTCCGGCGCATCCCTTAGGCCTTATTGATCTTCTCAGAAACCGCTGGTTTGAGGTAGGTTTTTTTTTGGGTGAGAAACTGCAGGGCAGACAGCAATTTCTGGCCTTCGCGCCGAAACGAGCGTGGTATGCACACCAACCTGCAGGAGGAGGAGTCGGATTCGCTCTTGTGGGGGATGGGCGCCTCGTGGTTGCACAAGATTGTTGAGACGGTGAATATTTTATCCGCTTCCGCGGCGAGTTCAGCACAATCCGTGATCGCGGAATTGGCCAAGGCCGTCTGTACTGGCTCTGGTAGTTGACAGAGAAACAGCTCGCGGAACAGAAAACATTGCGATTCCGAGCCCAAAAGCATGAGCATTTGGCTCATGAGCTCTCAGGGTTTTGAGTCCCCGAGGCCGGGCATGGAGATAAGTCTGCGAGCGCACTCCGACTTGGACAGACCGAAAATCTGCAGTAAACGTGCTTTTAAAGCTTCGTACTTGCCATCGTTCGGTGGACTCTCGAGGAGGCTGATGAACCACGAGGCCGTGGCGCTGTCGAGGGCGGAGACCACGTAATAATAACGGGTCGAATCCGCTGCTACTCCCCGGATTGCAAACTGGGCTTCCGCCTGGAAAAACCACGCGGCCGGTTGTTTCTCCCAAAATTGCGGCAGTTTGAGGGTGACGGCGTTCGTGTCCATGATGTAACTTCAACGAAAATTGTTCGAAGAAATCGGGGTCACCAATGTCGGAACTGGGGTTCCTAGCCGAAGAATTGAGATCGACTCAGAAAATCAAAAACAATAAAATTTAATGAACAAACGAAGCTGTACAGGAAACTGTAGGTGTAGTGTATGTAACTGTTCTACCTTTAAGAGAACTATTGTATGTAACCGTCCACCTTTAAGAGAACTATTTTAGGTGTGGCACTACTTTATCCTGGCTGCTGTATACTGTAATACCGACGGTGACCACACCGGTATATAAGTGCTGTGGCAGAATTTATTGGGCAGATTCGCCCTGACCTTCGAATAGTAAAGTCCTGTTTAAGTTACTCTTGTAGTCTGTGTATAACTTCGCTATACAACCCACAGACTTTACAGTGGCGACGAGTTCGATCTTACCCTACGGCAACAATACTTCTGAAGAAGTAAACGAGCGTCGAGAAGAGGCACCCGCCCTCGTCGTTTTGCTGAGAGAAAACTCGAGTCTGCAGACCAAGAAAGGAGGAAGATTTCAAACACGAAGTCTTCCATCAGCAACAGGCATGGATTGTCCCTTCTGCCACGGTGGTGAGTGAGCCGATCAACACGAGAAGCAAGTCGGCCACGGTGACTGTGAGTAAAGGGAAAATAGAAACAAATAAACGGAGGATAAGGGCGGTGCACTCGACCACGGTCGAGGGGGAAAGGAGCCGGACAGAAGTCGGGCCCAGAGGCGCTGAGACTGGGGCAGCGTGGAGCAGAAGCCACGGTACAAGCGGGCTGGGGAGCGTCGTGAGACGACTAGACCGCGACGGCGAAAAAGGCCGGACAAATACCGCGACCACGAGGCGCTGCGACCGGGATCGTAAGGCGCGGGAAGATATAAAAATAAATAAGCCACGGAGAACTCAGCCGCAGCCGGGGAGGAAAGCACCGGACTGCGAGAAGCTGGGAGGCGCGATTGGGGTGAAAAAGGCCAGACAGTGATTGAGGCCACGAAGCGCTGCGACCGGATCATAAGGCACGGAGGCAATAGATAAATAAATAACTAAATAGCCCGCGAAGAATCAGCCGCAGCCGGGGAGGAAAGGACCGGACTGCGGGAGGTCTGGGAGAGGCGTTTAAAGCCGCTGAGCGAGAGCCGAGCGAGCGGGAGAGACAGAGCCCGAGAGAGAGCGAGCGAGAGAGACAGAGCCCGAGAAAGAGCGAGCGAGAGCCGCGCAAGCGGGAGAGACAGAGCCCGAGAGAGAGACCGAGCGAGGTTCCGGCCAACGGCTCACAGCAGCTGCCGTGAAGGACCAGGAGCTGGATCTGTCCGACGCCAACTGGTTGTCCCCAGCGCCGGTTGCCCCTGCCGAAAAGAAGAAGGGGGGGGGAACAAGGAACGCGATCGGCTTTTCTAGCGCGCGCTTCAGAATAAACTGAAGCCGGCGCACAGACCGCAAACCCCGTAAACCAGCGGTCGGCGCCCGAGGGCAAAGCTTACCCTCCCACCAGAAGAAGACAAGCGCGGGAAACCGCCATTTTCGGAGGCGGGGAAGAAGACAAGCGCGGGAAACCGCCATTTTGCCAGTAGGCGGGGAAGAAGACAAGCGCGGAAAACCGCCATTTTGAAAAAAAAAGAAAAAGTTAAAAAGATAAAGAGAAATCCTGTTGTTTCGCAGAAAGATAGTGGGAGATAGTGAAGATGCCTAAGCATGGTAACATCAACAACTTCGATGCCGAGGTGGAAGATTGGGCCACGTACGTAGAACGTATCGAGATATATTGTGAGGCCAATAAAATAGAAGATGATGATAAAGCTATAACCTTGCTAAACTCGATGGGCGCGAAGACATACGGGTTATTGAAGCATCTTCTATCACCAGCTAAACCGGCGGATCAGACTTTCGATAATATTGTTGCTGTTCTGAAGGATCACTTGAACCCCACACCGCTGATGTTGGCGGAACGATTCAAATTTTATGCGAGAACGCAACGGAAAGAGGAAAGCAACGCGGAATACTTGGTCGAACTGCGTAGATTAGCGAAATACTGCCAGTTTGGAGGAAATCTGACAGAGGCATTGCGAGACAAGTTCGTGTGCGGGTTGTCAAAGGAAGGAACGCAAAAGCGACTGCTCGAAGAGAACGACCTTACACTTGAGAGGGCTGTTCTTATTGCAGCATCACACGAAGCCGCAGCGAAAGGAACTGCGGAAATGCAGCTAAAGGCAGCGGTACTCAGTGTGGATCAAATTACTTCGGGTACAACGAAATGTTATCGTTGTGGGAAGACAACACACGATCAGAACCAATGCTGGTTTAAAAACCAGGAATGTAGAAAATGTGGCAAACTGGGTCACATAGCTAAAGTATGCCGGTCAGGGAAGAAGACCAACAACCAAAGAAAACCATCACAGGAAAAGTACAACAAAGTACACAAGGTGGCTGAGAAGAGTTCAGATGAACCGAATTCGGATTCAGACCCAAACGGCCAGGAACTGGGTAGTCTGAGAATTCACAATGTGAGTAAGGAAGCTGACCTACAAACTATCTGGGTCATGCTAAAAATAGCCGGAGTCCAAGTAAAAATGGAGTTGGACACTGGATCAGCCCTATCAGTCATAAATCGAAGGGATTACAACCGGCTATTCTCACATATACCCTTGAGAGATACCAAGTTCGTATTGCAGACATACATGGGGCATAAAGTATACCCCATGGGAAAGATAAGAGTCAAGGTGAGAGACAGGGGCAAAGAACACCCAGGAATGGACTTATATGTACTACCTGAGGGAGGACCACCACTTCTAGGACGGGAGTGGATCAAGAAAATAGACATGGAATGGCACTACCTAAAAGCAATAACGAGTGAGGACTCGGTGCGGACAATCAGCTCAGACTCTGAAACGGATGACGATAAGTCCAGCCCAAGTATGAAAGACAAGGCTAAAATGGACTTGCTGACTAAGGTTGGAAAAACGAAGGCGTGCATAAAGGCTTATGCTCCAGAGGAGAACAAAGTTTCAGAACAGAACTCCACTGAACAACAACAACATAGTTTGACAGAGAATTCTGAGTCTGTTCAGTTTACAGACATATACATTACTGAGGAACACCGAGCTCGAACTCAAAATTATTTCAAATTACGACAGCAATTAGAGCAATTGAGTTGCCGTCTCGAACAAGAGATGAAAGCAATGAAAAAGTTCTATGACACCGAATGGGAGAATCTGGAAAGACAACAGAAGCAGCTGAGGGAGAAAAGGGAGCAGGAGCACACAAACCGTCTGCGAGAGGAGGCCAAACGAATCAAAGCTGATTCGGTTTCTGAAGGTGCGTGCTCTAATCTGGTGGAACAAGATGTGCAGCAACTGAAGGCGCTTGTTAGCAGGTTGCAGGCAGAAAAGGCTGATTTGGTCGACATGACTTCCGAGCTCCTACTGAAGTTGGGTGCAGCATCACCGGACGATTCATTTGTGGAAATTCGAATGGCGGAGGCTGCGGATGATGGCAAAGTAGAAACAGCAAAGGAGCCCCAGGGCAAGTTTATAAACAGCCCTGCAGCTAATGGGAAATGGATGATGGCAGAAGAGTTAACAGTCAGCCAACTTCTTCATATGCTGAGGGACAAGACCCTGAAATGGGAAAAACTTGAACACGAGCCTCAATCTTCAAAGAAAAGGGGTTCGGAACTCTCAAAGGTTATTGAAATAGCTGAGGTGGCAACGCAGACTGAGAAGACTGCAGCAGAGCCGCTCTTGGATGCCGAAAGTACGCTGCCTCACGTCAATGCAGAACAACAGAATGCTGAAACAGCTACTTCAGTAGAGGGATTGAATGGTCCGATCAATCAATCTCCGAATGAAGTTGAAGTATTGAAATCACAAATGAGGTCATTAGTAAAAGACTTGCAGGAAGCCCAGAAAAAGTGGGATGTAGCTGAACGCATGATGAAGTCTTTTCAGGACAGATGTCGGGATTTAGAACAAAAGTCGGCTAACGTTCAGCTGGGCAAGGAGGAAATAGAAGACCCTCCCGCTGGCTTAGCTCAGGACGACACAGAATATTACCATGACCTGTTGAGCGACACCGAATATTACGAGGACCTGTTCTGCCCAGCTTGTGATGAAAACTCCCAAAGTGCAGAAACCTTGATGAATCACAAAAAGTCTAAGGAACATCGGGAGATGGTGGCGCTACTATGGGAGGAACTGTGCAGGCAGCTGGCAGCTGACAATGGAGCCCCGAGAGTCTCCAAGAAGCAGAAAAGGAAAAGACGAAGCAGAAGATGATAACCATCTGAACCACAGAAAAGGAAAAGACGAAGCAGAAGATGATGATCATCTGGACCATCATCATCACTATTAGATCACGCATGGGGTCCCTGCGAACGTAGCCAAATCAGTTTGGAAGTAGAAAACTTCCCAAGGTACTCAAGTTTTACAAGCCAACAATGCTGGTTCAGAAGGATGGAAGTTCAAGCTGTTAAGTCCAGTGAAGGACTATTGGATGAGTCACTCCAGCAACGTGAACCGACTACACCACGGGGAACTGCTGCACCACTGAGGCGTTGTCAGGACCGAGTCAAGAAGCACGGAAGGCGCGTCCACCGAGATTGAATCTGTGAACTGTTTCCCGCAGAGACTAAATCTATGAACTGTTTCCCGCAGAGACTGAATCTGTGAACTGTTTCCGCAGAGATTACATCTGTGAACTGTTTTAACATAAAGTTGGATATATGTTAGGAGGTTATGTTTAATGGGGAATAAGTATGTTGTAAACTGAAAAGGGAGGATTGTAGTGTATGTAACTGTTCTACCTTTAAGAGAACTATTGTATGTAACCGTCCACCTTTAAGAGAACTATTTTAGGTGTGGCACTACTTTATCCTGGCTGCTGTATACTGTAATACCGATGGTGACCACACCGGTATATAAGTGCTGTGGCAGAATTTATTGGGCAGATTCGCCCTGACCTTCGAATAGTAAAGTCCTGTTTAAGTTACTCTTGTAGTCTGTGTATTACTTCGCTATACAACCCACAGACTTTACAGTAGGATACAATGCAAATGGGTCTGGTCTGCTTGAAAGCCTCTCTGGAAACTGCTAGCAGGTTCCGAGCTCAACTGCTAGCAGGTTCCGAGCTCAACTGCAAGCAGGTTCCGAGCTCTACTGCTAGAAGGTTCCGAGCTCTGATGTCATGACGTTATCACGTTCTTCCCGCCGTTGAGAGATCACATGACGGACGGCATGACGTCATCACGCAGAGTACAGGAAAGAAGCCCTAGTACAGTTAACAGATACATTAAAGGTGCAGCCCCCAGCTGTACTACATTGCTGTAAAAGGAATTATATACAATTGTCCGTAATCCTCTGGTGGTTCCGCCACAAAGGTACATTTACCGGAGTGGTGCCCGAAATAAACAGAGCAGCTATACCAAGCCCTATTGAAGGACATGTTCAGGAAGTTTTATGAGTTCGATTTCACCAATGTCGACAAAACCGAACTGTATACCACACACCGCGAATTTTTGGGTTATGCAGGGAGACAAAGAAGGGGAGTATGGAATGATGTTTTTACTGCGTTTAACACTGGGTTCTCTGTCATCAACAGTCTGGGTGACATAGAGCTGCAGACCCAGATAAACGGTTTAAAAACACAGTTAAAGAAGATATTAATGGATGAGAACAAAGTAGTGGGCTCGGAGTTGCATGAGGACCAGGCCATGACGGTCCATTTAAAGGAGATCATAGCAGAGTTGGAGAAGCACGCAAAGATGGTAAATGCCCTCATAAGGGAGGACAGAAATGCTTCTGACCAGGCTGCGCAGAATGAGGTGTGCGTGCTGTATGGGGCATGGTTGCTGGGCGAGGGCCGCAGTAATCTGGAGGATTTAAAACAGGGTTTAGTCCCCTCCTGGATCAGCAACAAACACCTCACAGCCCTCCACCCATTTGAGAATGCATTAAGCCCGTGCCAACTCCGGTTGGCTTCCGAAGCCTACCCAGTCCCGGTGGATTGTGGACGGTCCAACCACACCATCATGGGAGTAGTAGTTAGGATGCCGGTCATGGGTAGGGCAGCCCGACCCACACCGGTATACAGGGTAGAGAACATTGGAGTCATTCAAGGGGGTGCACACATTCGTTTCACAGCGGTCCCACCTTACGTCATAAAGTGGGAGCACGCTATGACAGGTACTGACCTCTCAGGGTGCCGGAGCTGGGGAGCACACATAATCCTGTATCCCCAGCACTTGAATGCCTATTCAAAACCGTAGTGCGGGTTCAGAGCTGCTGGCGCGAAACCAATAAATTGTACCATGGAGGCAATGGCACAAGGCCATGTTCCCCTGCAGGTAGCATATATAGGAGGTGGGACATATTGTGTCACCAGAGGAGCGTCCCATTACCAACATGGACAGCATAGCTGGTGTCCGGTTAGTGACAGCAGTTTCTGCTTTAAACCCGAGGCAGATGTTCAAGTGGCCCAGGAGCGAATTGTCCCCATTCCTGAACCCTCCACTGTTCACCTCACTGTGAAGGAGAATTTTACCAATTTACATAGAAACATAGAAACATAGAAGATAGGAGCAGGAGTAGGCCATTCGGCCCTTCGAGCCTACTCCGCCATTCAATGAGATCATGGCTGATCATCCAAATTCAGTACCCTGTCCCTGCCTTCTCCCCATATCCCTTTAGCCTTAAGAAATATATCCAACTCTTTCTTGAATATACTTAATGAACTGGCCTCCACCGCCCTCTGTGGCAGAGAATTCCACAGGTTCACCACTCTCTGGGTGAAGAAATTCCTCCTCATTTCAGTCCTAAATGGCTTACCCCTTATCCTTAGACTATGGCCCCTGGTTCTGGACTCCCCGGCCATCAGAAACATCCTTCCTGCATCTAGTCTGTCCAGGCCTGACAGAATTTTATAGGTTTCGATGAGATCCCCTCTGAATCTTCTAAACTCCAGTGAGCATAAGCCCAATCGACACAATCTCTCCTCATACGTCATTCCTGCCATCCCAGGTATCAGCCTGGTGAATCTTCGCTGCACTCCTTCCATGGCAAGAACGTCCTTCCTCAGGTAAGGCGACCAAAACTGCACACAATACTCAAGGTGTGGTCTCACCAAGGCCCTGTACAACTGCAGCAAGACATCCTTGTTCTTGTACTCGAACCCTCTTGCTACGAAGGCCAACACACCATTTGCCTTCTTAACCGCCTGCTGCACCTGCATGCTTACCTTCAGCGACTGGTGCACAAGAACACCCAGGTCTCTTTGCACTTCCCCTTCTCCCAATCTATTGCCATTCAAATAATAATCTGCCTTCCTGTTTTTGCCACCAAAGTGGATAACCTCACATTTATCCACATTATAGTGCATTTGCCATGTTTCTGCCCAATCACCCAACCTGTCCAAATCGTACTGGAGTTTCACGACATCCTCCTCACAGCATACCCTCCCACCCAGCTTTGTGTCGTCTGCAAATTTGGAGATATTACATCCAATTCCCTCGTCCAGATCATTAATATATATTGTGAACAGCTGGGGTCCTAGGAGCGATCCTTGCGGTACCCCACTAGTCACTGCCTGCCACTCGGAAAATGACCCGTTTATTCCAACTCTTTGCTTTCTGTCTGCCAACCAGTTCTCCATCCAAGTCAATACCTTGCCCCCAATCCCATGTGCCTTAATTTTGCACGCTAATCTCTTATGCGGGACCTTATCAAAAGCCTTCTGAAAGTCCAAATACACCACATCCACTGGTTCTCCCTTATCTATTTTACCAGTTACATCCTCAAAAAATTCCAGTAGATTAGTCAAGCATGATTTACCTTTTGTAAATCCATGTTGACTTTGTCCGATCCAGTCACTGCGTTCCAAGTGCTCTGCTATTACGGCCTAGAAATTGAGGTTGCGCTGCGCCGGGGCTTAATGGCCGGAAATTTAGCGCCGGTGCTAAGTCGCGCTGTGCGCGCCAAAAATTCAGTAGCGCCGCGCCCAAACGGCTGCCGGCGCTACTGAAGGCTGTTTGCGCCTGAAAACTGGCGCTACGCGCCGCATTGCGGCGCTATTCCGGCGCTGCGGCGCCCGATGCGGTGCGGCAGGCTCGGAAAGTGCAGGCCTCCTCCTTCAGTTAAGGAGGAGCTGCCTGCACCCGCCCGCTGGCCGGTAAAATCTTCACAAAAATGAGCCCGGCACCTCGGGGAAGTGCCGGGTTCGCAGCCGAGAAGCATCTGTTCCGCGGGGGGGTGGTGGGGGAGTCCGGGAAGGGAGGTGCGGGCAGGCGGCCGGCGGGAAAGCGGCCGGCCGCCGCTCCACCTTTATGCGCCGGCGCAAAGTCGTGCAAGACTCTGTTGCCAGAGTCTTAGTTGCGGCTGCCACGGGCGAGGCGGCCGCAACTGAATTTCGGCGCTGGGGCCCGTCACCACGGCAACCGGGACGCTGCGCACACCGATGACGTCATCAGTGCCGGCGCAGCGCTACCGGTGTAACGCCGATGTTGGGCCTTAGTCAATTTCAAAACCGGCTGTAAGTCCAGCGCAATGCCCTCTAGCGCCGCAAAATGGGCGCTAAGCCCACTCAATTTCTAGGCCTACATCTTTTATAATGGACTCTAGCATTTTCCCCATTACCGATGTCAAGCTTACCGGTCTATAATTCCCCGCCTTTTCTCTACCACCTTTTTTGAATAGTGGAGTAACATTAGCTACCCGCCAATCCATGGGTACCGTTCCAGAGTCTATCGAGTTCTGGAAGATGACCAGCAATGCATCTACTATTTCTAGGGCCACTTCCTTAAGTACCCTGGGATGTAGATTATCAGGCCCTGGGGATTTATCGGCCTTCAGTCCCATCAATTTTCCTAACACCATTTCCCTACAAATACTGATTTCTTTCAGTTCCACCCTTTCATCAGACCCTATGTTCCCCGGCATCTCTGGGAGGTTATTTGTGTCCTCCTTTGTGAAGACAGAACCAAAATATGTATTTAGTTGGTCTGCCATTTCTTTGTTCCCCGTTATAAATTCCCCCGATTCTGACTGCAAGGGACCTACGCTTGACTTCACCAATCTTTTTCCCTTCACATATCTATAAAAGCTTTTACAGTCAGTTTTTATGTTCCCTGAAAGCTTACTCTCATATTCTATTTTCCCTTTCTTAATTAATCCTTTTGTCCTCCTTTGTTGAATCCTAAACTGTTCCCAATCCTCAGGATTATTGCTTTTTCTGGCCAATTTATATGCCCTCTCCTTGGATCTTATGCTATCCCTAATTTCCCTTGTTAGCCACGGTTGAGTCACCTTTTTTGTTTTATTTTTATGCCAAACTGGGATGAACAAATTCTGTAGCTCATCCATTCAGTCTTTGAATATTTGCCATTGCCTATCCACCGTCAACCCTTTGAGTGCCATTCCCCAATCAATCCTACCCAACTTGCTCCTCAGACCATCGTAGTTTCCTTTATTTAAATTGAGGACCCTTGTCTCTTAGTCAACTATTTCATTCTCCATCTTAATGAAGAATTCGATCATATTATGATCGCTCCGACCCAAGGGGCCTCGTACAACAAGATTGCTAATTAATCCTTTCTCGTTACATAATACCCAGTCTAAGATGGCCTGATCTCTGGTTGGTTCCTCGACATATTGGTCCAGGAAATCATCCCGTAAACACTCCAGGAATTCCTCCTCCACAGCATTGTTACTAATTTGGTTAGCCCAATCTATATGTAGATTAAAGTCTCCCATGATGACTGCTGTGCCCTTATTGCATGCTTCCCTAATTTCCCTTTTAATGCCATCCCTGACCTCCGCATTACTGTTTGGAGGTCTATATACCACTCCCACTAACGTTTCCTGTCCCTTTAGTATTTCTCAATTCTACCCATACAGATTCCACATCATCAGAGCTAATATCCTTCATTACAATTGTATTAAGCCCTTCTTTAACCAGTAATGCTACCCCACCTCCCTTTCCTTTTTGCCTATCTTTCCTGAATATCGAATACCCCTGGATGTTGAGTTCCCAGTCTTGGCCATCCTTGAGCCATGTTTCCATAATCCCAACCAAATCATATTCGTTTACCTCTATTTGCGCAGCCAATTCATCCACCTTATTACAAATGCTCCTCGCATTAAGACACAAAGCCTTCAGGCTTGTTTTTTTAACGCTCTTAGACCTATTAGAATTATTATTTACTGTGGCCACGTTTGATTTAAACCGTTGATTTCTCTGACTGCCACTTTTGTTATTCTCCTTCCTATCTTTTGCTTTTATCCCTGTTTTCCTTTCCTCTCTCTCCCTGCTTAGGTTCCCAACCCCCTGCCATTTTAGTTTAAACCCCCCCGAACAGCACTAGCAAACACTCCCCCTTGGACATCGGTCCCGGCCCTGCCGAGGTGCAAACCGTCCCGTTTGTACTGGTCCCACCTCTCCCAGAACCGGTTCCAATGTCCAAGGAATTTGAATCCCTCCTCCTTGCACCATTTCTCTAGCCACGTATTCATTTGAAATATCCTCCTATTTCTACTCTGACTAGCACGTGGCACTGGTAGCAATCCTGAGATTACTACCTTTGAGGTCCTATTTTTTAAACTTACCTCCTAACTCTCTATATTCTGCTTTTAGGATCTCATCCCATTTTTTTACCTATATCGTTGGTGCCTATGTGCACCATGACAACTGGCTGTTCGCCCTCCCCCTCCAAAATGTTCTGCAGCCGCTCCGAGACGTCCTTGACCCTTGCACCAGGGAGGCAACACACCATCCTGGAGTCTCGATTGCGGCCGCAAAAACGCCTATCTATTCCCCTTACAATTGAGTCCCCTATCACTATAGCTCTTCCACTCTTTTTCCTCCCAGCCTGTGCAGCAGAGCCACCCATGGTGCCAGGAAGTTGGCTGCTGCTGCCTTCCCCTGATGAGTCATCCCCCCCCAACAGTATTCAAAGTGGTGTATCTGTTGGAGAGGGGGATGGCCGCAGGGGATTCCTGCACTACCTGCCTGCGCCTCTTACTCTGCCTGCTGGTCACCCATTCCCTTCCTGCCTGTACACCCTTTACCTGCGGTGTGACCAACTCGCTAAATGTGATATTCACGACGTCCTCAGCATCGCGAATGCTCCAAAATGAATCCATCCGCAGCTCCAGTGCCGCAATGCGGTCTGTCAGTAGCTGCAGCTGGACACACTTCCCGCACACATGGTCGTCAGGGATGCAGGAAGCATCCCTGATTTTCCACATACAGCAGGAGGAGCACACTACGGGGCTGGGCTGTCCTGCCATGACTTACCCTTTAACTAATTAATTAAAATTAAATGAATCCCACCAATTTCACTACAGTTAAATGATATATTTAAGGACCCTGGTTTACAAACTGTCCCCGCTACACCACAGAGACCTTAAAAACTATAAACCACAGACTTAAAGTTTTAAAATGAGAGAAATACTCCAACCAATCACCTACCTGTTTTGTGGTGACATCACACCTCGAATACTTTTTACCTCTCTCCTTCCCTGAGATTGGAGATTGGTACGCCTACCTGAACCTCTGGGGCCTTTTGTAGTCGCTCTGCCGCTCTGCTCCGCCTGCCGCCGCTGCCGATGCCGCACTGAGGCCTACCTGAGCCTCTGGGGCCTTTTGTAGTCGCTCTGCCGCTCTGCTCCACCTGCCGCCGCTGCCGATGCCACAATGAGGCCTACCTGAGACTCTGGGGCCTTTTGTAGTCGCTCTGCTGCTCTGCTCCGCCTGCCGCCGCTGCCGATGCCGCACTGAGGCCTACCTGAGCCTCTGGGGCCTTTTGTAGTTGCTCTGCCGCTCTGCTCCGCCTGCCGCCGCTGCCGATGTCGCACTGAGGCCTACCTGAGCCTCTGGGGCCTTTTGTAGTCGCTCTGCCGCTCTGCTCCGCCTGCCGCCGCTGCCGATGCCGCACTGAGGCCTACCTGAGCCTCTGGGGCCTTTTGTAGTCGCTCTGCCGCTCTGCTCCACCTGCCGCCGCTGCCGATGCCACAATGAGGCCTACCTGAGACTCTGGGGCCTTTTGTAGTCGCTCTGCTGCTCTGCTCCGCCTGCCGCCGCTGCCGATGCCGCACTGAGGCCTACCTGAGCCTCTGGGGCCTTTTGTAGTCGCTCTGCCGCTCTGCTCCGCCTGCCGCCGCTGCCGATGTCGCACTGAGGCCTACCTGAGCCTCTGGGGCCTTTTGTAGTCGCTCTGCTCCGCCTGCCGCTGCTGCTGCTGATGCCGCGTACATAGCGCATTTTGGCTACGAAATTCCCCCTCTCCCAGAACACCTTACCAGAATACTCAAAGCCGTTATAGTTTCGCAGAAACATTTTTACACTCTAGAGCAGAGAACAGTAGAGATAGGGGCTAAGATATTGGATATTGTGATTCTACCCTGGTGGGACATTTTCAATAACATAGAGGTCTCTTCGTGGATCAGGCTGGCTTCCCACATTCTCGTGGTTTGCCAGTTAGGGATAGTGTTGTATCTAGTCTGCATCCAATGCAAGGGAAAAGGTCAGTTGTTAGAGTTCCGAAACCAGAGGATCTGGAAGGAATATTATGTGAAGGTGGAGGGAGATACACCTGTTTCAGTTTTTTTCTTGTATTTTTGATTAACGATTGTTGTTTTTTTGTGTTTGTTGTTTTTAATAAAGATCTTGCGACGTTTTGATAATAAAGATGTATGTGTACCAAGTGGTGCAGGGGTGTTGGACCCCCTCCATGCTTGGATGTGTGTAAACGACTGTAGTTATTCTATGTATACTTATGTGCACTACATTTTCACGGAATGGGAAGTGCATGTGTCGTGGGTATATTAGATAGGTAATTACAGGGGAAGGTTGACTATGGAGGGTCAGAAAATTTTGCTCACCTTGTAAGGATGATACTTCAAGCAAGTTTTAGTATCACAGGGGGGAGTGCAGGATTCGCAAAATTTCCACATTCTCCCAAGGTTATTAATAAAAGGGACCCTATGGACAATTTAAAAAGGGTACCCAAAGATGGCGTCCACACCTCGTGACCAAAAGCCTGTAAGATTTTAAAAGCTTGGACTCTGCAGCACAGAACAAGCAGCTTTGGGAAATCGAAACTTAAAATGCATTTCTGTGAAAAGGACTTTTGTGTTTGAAGGGCTAGACAGCTAAGCAAACATTGAATATGCATTTTCATCAAATTGGAACAGATCAACCTAGTTAGGCCTAAGCATGAGGCCATTAGTTTGTCCGCATAAACAATCAGAAACAGCTTAAGGAAGCCATCAAGGCTGGACAGGCCGATCAAAATGCATTAATGACAATACGGCCCAGACATCAGGCCATTAGGTGCAATAAACGGCCATCTAAAACTAGTTATTTTAGATTGGTACAATCATTTAACACAGCCCGCCAAAAGTGAAACAGTGGACTGACTTGATTTGGCGTGCAGATAAGGGCCATCAAAAGGAGTATAACTGTAGGCCATTGGTAGCAATCGCTCTCTCGCTCTTGTTGTATCCGTGTGTTAATGGAGACACGGAATGCAGGAGTTGGTTTAACAGGTGTTTACTGAACAAAGTCTGGAGGTGAACTAAAAGATACAAGACGCTATACAGGCTTATATACCCGAGTGGTCACTACCGGTATTACAGTACACAGGGGCTCTTAAAAGGTACATACACTACAATTCCTCCCCTTTTAGATAATTAGTACATAACATTTTAAGTAATCATTAATTAACATGTTTACAAGAACAATAATCTACACATTTGCTGCAGTTAATCAATTATAAGTCAGTCTCTCTGGAGGCTTCCTGACTCGGTCCGGATAACGCCTCGGTGGTGTAGTAGTTTTCGGTGGTGTAGTAGGTTCTTTTGGCAAGGTCGATTCGGCTTGAATGCCAGTGTCGGGTTCATCTGGTTCCAGTATCACCGGATCGGAGGTAGATACTATGGGTATCTCTGCTTCATCATTAGGCGTATAGAGTTGTGGTGTCGGTTGTCCCTTTTCGGATGACTATGATCTGGTCAGCATGGCGCCTTATTATGCTTTCACCAATGTCCACGGTATACATCAGCGGTCCTAGTCGTGTGCAAATAGTTCCAGGCTGCCATTTCTCGGTACGGTAGTCCCGGGCCAAAACTTGTTGACCTATCTGGAAGGTTCTAGTTGGCCTTTCATTTATGCCTTGAAATTGCCGGTTCTCTACGTCCCTTCTGATGTTTGGCTTGATCAAATCCAGCCGGCATCTTAGTCTTCTATTGAAAAACATCATGGCGGGAGTTTGGTTTGTAACCACATGTGTTGCATTCCTGTATGCAAACAAGAAGTTATCTACCTTATGTTGTAGATTTATGTCTTCATTACCCATGGCCTTTATGGCCTTCTTGAAGGTCTGGACAAACCTTTCAGCTAATCCATTGGTGGTGGGATGGTATGGGGCGGATGTGTAGTGCTTAACCCCATTGTTTTTTAAGAACTTCCTGAATTCTTCGGACACAAATTGCGGTCCATTATCAGAACAGATCTGTTCAGGCAGCCCATTCCTGGCAAATATGGTCCTTAATACTGTGATGGTTTTTTCCGTGGTGGTGGAGGACATCTTTATTACCTCCGGCCACTTGGAGTGTGCATCCACCGCGATTAAGAACATTGAGTCCATAAATGGACCAGCAAAGTCGATATGTACCCTTTGCCATGGAGATGAGGGCCACTCCCATGGATGTAGAGTGGCTTGTGGTGGGGCGTTTTGGACCTTCTGGCATCCTAGACAGCTCTTGGTCATTTCTTCGATGTCTCCATCGATACCTGGCCACCACACAAACGCTCTGGCTAGGTTCTTCATTTAGGAGACCGCAGACGAATTTGTCTCGTAGAGAACCTGCCAGTCCTGCCCCGAATTGGCAGTGCTTTGACAGCTTTCTTAATTCGATGAGGTAATCAGCATTACTTTCATTCTTGTGCTGATTCCTCCTGAAGAATTTGAATCGTTCCGCTATCAGCAGCGGTGTTGGGTTTAAGTGCTCCTGTAGGGTATCAACAATCTCCTTAAAATTCTTGTCCATCGGTTTGGCTGGAGTGATTAAGTTTCATAACAGCTCGTATGTCCTTGCGCCCATCAGATTTAGAAGTACCGATGCCCTTTTATCATCCTCTACTTCATTCCCTGTGCAATATACCTCCACTCTTTCCACATATGTGGTTCAATCCTCTATATCACTATCGAAAGCAGTAATATTGCCAGTCTTAGGCATCCTGAAAATCAAAAATGGCGCCTCCCGTGCTTTCCTTTCTTCCCTGCCGAGAAAAAATGGCGCCTCCCGCGCTTTCCCACCGCTGCCGCTGCTGACAACGCTGTTCTCCGCGGTTTTTATTTACACAGATATTTTTAATAGTTGGAGACTCGTTCCCGCCGGACTCTCTGGGACTTTTCCCTCCCTCTGCTTGGTCCGAATGCCGACCTGCTTTGCAGCGCCGGCCGTCTCCCGAGTGCTCCACCCTCCGTCTCTGTTTGCCTCCGCCTTCCGACTCGCTGCTCGGCCCCGCTGCAGAGCCACCCGATCGAGCCCCAGCCCGCCGCCCAGGAAGGATTAGTGCAGTACCTGCCACCAGCCCGGCTAGCTGGTGAAACCACAGTTTTTTTCTTTTTTCTTCGACCTTCGTCTGAGGAATCGATCTCCTTGAGGTGCTGCCGAATTGCAGGTAAGTCCGTTTCCAATTCGTCGCCACTGTTGTATCCGTGTGTTAATGGAGACACGGAATGCAGGAGTTGGTTTAACAGGTGTTTACTGAACAAAGTCTGGAGGTGAACTAAAAGATACAAGACGCTGTACAGGCTTATATACCTGAGTGGTCACTACCGGTATTACAGTACACAGGGGCTCTTAAAGGTACATACACTACAGCTTTCTTCTCCTGACTCTGACTGGTCTGGTCTTGGGCTACTGCCGCTCATACTCGTGCCCTGGCCTCGTGGCGGGTTCTCTTCTCACTCCCCGCATTGGTTTTTCAGCTGTCAAGGACATCCATACCAATTGCGGGTGGGGGACGAGACCCGAGTCCAAAGTCACCCAGGACACCCGGGCCACGGGAGAGGGCAGAGGAAACGAGGTGAGACAAACCGAGATGAAGAGTAAGGTAGACCCGACAAAGAGCAGAGAAGGGCAGCAGAAGACGCATTAATTAAGGCCGAGCGCCGAGTTATAAGCTGACGCTTGGGGAAGAAAATATCTGAGGACAGTGAGACTAAGTTGGCTAGTTGAACACTGCGAATGAACTGGCATTAAACGCAGGTGTCCATGCCATAACGAATATACTGACGTTCAAAGAATGGGTAGGAAAATTTAAGCAGTGAAAACTGCCAACCGTCTCGCTGACGCAACGTTACCGCCGACGACCGCCCAAGGGAGAAGAAGAGAACCCATCGCGATGAGACGACGACGGTAGCCGAGGAGAAGAAAGGTGTGTCACAGCAGCAGCTCCAGCACGTGGTGACGGAGTACCCCAAAGGACAGGAGACCAGACTTCAAAACTTGCAATTGCTAAAACAACAGGTTTTGCTTTGGATTGGTGAGCATGAATTCCTGGCCCCTCATAGCTTAATCTAGTTAGGTATAGGGGTGGGATAAGGATAAGGGAATGTGATATACCTTAAATAACTACAAAGACTGGTAGTTATAACTCAAACAGTTGGCTTTTATTAGCTTAGAACTGGACAGAACAGAACACACATGTTAGCTTACTGACCAGCTTCTCAGAACTGCAGGAGGCGGGGCCAGGGGCAAAGTAACAGTATCAGGACAATCAATGGCACAGCAGAGTGGTATACAGTACATCAGCATTCCTGGCCAACCAAGAAAGCCGCAGGGTTACAATAGGTTACAATAGGAAACTATACACAGGTAGAATAAGGTATATGCTTATGACTTATTTCACCACATTCACCCTTCCTATAAGTTAAGTCTGACTGGGGGTTTTACAGTTCATAGTGAGCGACGTAGCGTCGGCCGAGGAACCTCCTGGGGAACTTGCTCAGGTTCCTCCGCCGTCCTGGCGTCTGCTGGGTTTTCCAAAACGACGTTTTGTACGTCTTGTACCTCCGGGCATCCCACCCCCACAGGCGGCGCATCACGGTGCTCCACACCCGCATCTTCGCTAGCAGCATCGCTCTGTCTCTCTTCTCCTGCCGGAGCCAGGTCCTTTATTGAAACAGTATCCTCACGTCCATCAGGGTATTGGATATATGCGTACTGAGGATTGGCGTGGAGGAGCTGCACTTCCTCCACTAGGGGATCAGTCTTATGACCTCTCACATGTTTTTGTAACAGTACAGTGCCCGGGGACATCAACCACCCGGGTAGTGAAATACCTGAGGAAGATTTCCTGGGGAAACCGAACATCCTCTCATGAGGAGTAGCG
Source organism: Somniosus microcephalus (assembly GCF_052327205.1). Taxonomy (NCBI): domain Eukaryota; kingdom Metazoa; phylum Chordata; class Chondrichthyes; order Squaliformes; family Somniosidae; genus Somniosus; species Somniosus microcephalus. The sequence continues at coordinate 150,771,654 of NC_140999.1, forward strand.
TTTGTTGCGGTGCACAGCAGAGACCTTATGGAATGCAGTACATCGGGGAGAACTTCCTGCCAGCGAGAGGTCGGTAGGCCTTTCGATTTTAAAGACAGGACGACTGCCTTCCACACTGTCGCATTCTCCCTCTCAACCTGCCCATTGCCCCGGGGGTTGTAGCTAGTGGTTCTACTAGTAGCAATCCCTTTTGATAGTAAGAACTGGCGTAACTCATCACTCATAAACGACGTTCCTCTGTCGCTGTGGATATAGCTGGGCATACCGAACAGGCAGAATAAGTTGCAGAGGCTTTTGATTACCGTAGCACTGGTCATGTCTGGGCAGGGAATGGCAAAGGGGAAACGAGAGTATTCGTCTATAACGTTGAGGAAGTAGACATTATGATCAGCCGATGGGAGAGGACCTTTGAAATCAAGGCTTAGGCGCTCGAATGGCCGAGTTGCCTTGATGAGGTGAGCTTGTTCGGGCCTGTAGAAGCGGGGTTTGCATTCCGCACAAACGCAGCAGGCTCTGGTCATCGTTCGGACCTCCTCAATGGAGTAGGGTAAGTTGTGAGACTTGATGAAGTGATTCAATCGGGTGATTCCTGGGTGGCAGAGTGCGTCGTGGAGACTTTGGAGCTTGTCAGTACTAAGGCTGGCACATACCCCTCGAGATAGGGCATCGGGTGGCTCGTTGAGTGCTCCTGGCCTGTACATAATATCGTAGTCGTAAGTGGACAGTTCTATCCGCCATCTTAGGATCTTGTCATTTTTTATCTTGCCTCTCTGCTTCGTGTTAAACATGAAGGCCACAGACCGCTGGTCAGTGAGGAGTGTGAAACGTTTGCCGGCGAGATAATGTCTCCAATGTCTGACCGCCTCGATAATTGCTTGTGCTTCCTTCTCAACGGAAGAATGCCTGACTTCAGGACCCTGTAGTGTACGGGAAAAGAAGGCTACTGGTCTCCCGGCCTGGTTGAGGGTTGCAGCCAACGCAAAATCAGAAGCATCGCTCTCTACCTGGAAGGGTATCCTCTCATCTACAGCACATACCACGGCCTTTTCAATGTCCCGTTTGATGTTGGAGAATGCCTCCTGCGCTTCTACTGATAGAGGGAAAGACGTCGACTTGATAAGGGCACGGGCTTTGTCCGAGTAGTTGGCCACCCACTGAGCATAATAAGAGAAGAATCCCAGACACCTTCTTAAGGCCTTAGGGTTATGTGGCAGTGGTAGTTCTTTAAGCGGGCGTAATCGTTCAGGGTCTGGCCCGATTACCCCATTCTCTACCACACAGCCGAGAATACACAGATGAGTAGTGTTGAAAGTACATTTGTGCTCGTTACAGGTTTAGCTTTTGGGCAGTCTCTAGAAATTTAGCGAGATTCCGGTCATGCTCCTGTTGGTCGCGTCCACAGATAGTAACATTGTCCAGGTACGGAAATGTTGCCTCCAACGCATTCTCATCTACCATACGGTCCATTTCCCGGTGGAAAACGGAAACTCCATTCGTGACCCCGAAGGGTACCCTAAGGAGTTGGTACAGGCGCCCATTTGCTTCAAAAGCCGTATAAGGATGGTCATCTACTTTTATGGGGAGCTGGTGATAGGCAGACTTTAAGTCAATAGTGGAAAACACACGATACTGGGCAATCTGGTTCACCATCTCGGAGATGCGAGGCAAGGGATAAGCGTCTAGTTGCGTATATATGTTGATGGTCTGGCTGTAGTCGACCACGAGCCATTTCTTTTCGTTAGTTTTAACCACCACTACCTGAGCATGCCACGGGCTATTACTATTTTCGATGATACCCTCCCACTGTAGCCTTCCTACTTCTTCTTTTATAAATTTTTTATCAGCCGAACTGTACCGTCGACTTTTGGTCGTGATAGGCCTACAGTTTGGGGCGAGGTTCACAAACAGAGATGGCGGGCTTATCTTTAAAGTGGAGAGGCCGCAAATTGTGAGCGGGGGCTGGGATCCGCCATATGCAAGTGTGACGCTCTCGTGGTGGCACTGGAAATCTAGGCCTAGAATTAGTTTCACGCAGAGCTGTGGCAACACAAGGAGTTTAAAATCTCTGTGCCCTTAACAGTCAGTGTTACTTTGCAGAAACCGCTTACCTCCGAAGTGAGGGACTTAGATGCCATTGCGACTTTGCTCCGGGTAGGGTACACCTTTAGTGAGTACGGTTTGATGAGGCTAGGGTGAATAAAACTCTCAGTACTCCCGCAATCGATTAAACACTTCGTCGGGTGTCCGTTTACCTTAACGTCCATCATAGACTTTGATAGTGGATGCGGTCTGGACTGGTCAACCGTGACTGAGGCTATCATAGATCCGTAGGCAGCCGCTGAGACGGTATCAGATTCTGGGACCACGTGTAGGGCCGCGGAGACTGTATCAGGTACGGGATTCCCCTTACATACCTTGCTGAAATGTCCCCGTTTCTTGCACTTGAAACATGTGGCGTCTTTCGCAGGACATCGGTGTCTGGGGTGCTTGAGCTGGCCGCAGAAGTAGCATCTTGGTCCGCGGGACATCGCTGCAGTGGTGGGGCTGGGTGGAGACTCCCGTGGTGTAGGGCTGGTCCGAGGCCCAGGCGGAGAGGATGGCGCCTCTTCACTCGGCGTGCACGAGGCTGAGAGGGCCGCATGGCCTGACGCATAGGTCTCGGAGTTCTTCTGCGCCACATCCAGCGATCGAGCTGTAGCCATGGCCGTCTTTAGATCCAGAGTGTCCCTTTCAAGCAACCTCTGCCTAATGTAATTCGATCGAAGGCCCGATATAAACGAATCGCGAACCGCTTCTTCCTGGTACAAAATGGCCGTCACAGCCTTGTAGTTGCAGTCCTTCGCCAGGGCCTTTAGATTCTGTAGAAAATCATCCAGCGATTCCTCCGGTAGTTGCCTGCGGGTAGCCAAGAGATGCCTGGCATACACCTCGTTAACAGGCTTCAGGTATTGGGCCTTGAGAGTCGCGAGTGCATCCTCGTATGTAGGAGCATCCTCGATTAGCGAGTAGGTCCGATGACTTACTAGGTTAGTCAGTAGGCCCAGTTTGTTGGCCTCATCATCGAGCGATGCAATGAAATGTTCGAAACACCGGAGCCAATGTGCGAATTTCTTCGCTGCGTCCGCTGAATGTGGATCACTGTCCAGACGCTCCGGCTTCAGGAATCTGTCCATCCCTGGAAGTAATAAGTTAATAAAATTGATATACCTTAAATAACTACAAAGACTGGTAGTTATAACTCAAACAGTTGGCTTTTATTAGCTTAGAACTGGACAGAACAGAACACACGTTAGCTTACTGACCAGCTTCTCAGAACTGCCAGGAGGCGGAGCCAGGGGCGAAGTAATGGTATCAGGACAATCAATGGCACAGCAGAGTGGTATACAGTACATCAGCATTCCTGGCCAACCAAGAAAGCCGCAGGGTTACAATAGATTACAATAGGAAACTATACACAGGTAGAATAAGGTATATACTTATGACTTATTTCACCACAGAATGTTAAAGTAGTTATTTTTCCCTCGATGTGCCGTGTGTTCCCCATTCCCTGTATAAGTATAATTATAGCGTTATATGCCTGTAATTGTTCTCTACCAGTAATTTTCTCATAAGACTGTGTTTTCATTTGTTTTAATAAAATCTTGGTTTTCTTACACCGAACCACCTGTCTACACGAGTTTTTCTGTATCGCCGTCTGTACCTAAGTCCGGTGTCTAGAACCCAGGGGTGTGGGAGCGATTCGAACCGCTCACAGGCAGTCAGGAGCACAACTGACTGGGCGCACGCGCCACCCGCCACCCCCTACACCTTGTCTTGGTGGTTCAAAGACTGAGAGAACAGCGGACAGGTGCAGAATAAAAGCATCATGACTGCTGCCAGGGTACTGGGCATTCACCATCATGATGTGCCGAGCATGGTTGCACACCAACTGTACATTCAGTGAGTGGTAACCTTTGCGGTTGCGGTACATCTCAGCATTTATATACGGTGCCTGCAAAGCCACGTGCATGCAGTCAATGGCGCCCTGCATCATGGGGAAGTCCACCATCCTGGCAAAGCCACTTGCATGCACCGTCTGCTTCTCTTTGGTCAGAGAGAAGACAATGGACTCCCCTCTCCTGGCATTAAAGAGTGTCTGTCACTTCTCTTATACAGCAGTGGATGGCGAACTGGGAGATATTACAGATGCTGCCTGCTCCAGCCTGAAAGGATCCTGACATGAAGAAATTAAGGACCACGGCCACCTTCACAGCCACTGGCAGCACTGCCCTTGCCCTGGAGTGAAGCTAAGGTTGAAAGAGGTGGCAGAGTTCTGTGAGTACCTCCTTCGTAAAGTGCAAATGCCTCAGACACTGCTCCTGTCTCAGGTTGAGGTAACAGAATTGCTCTCGGAAGACCCTAGGTGGGTAAGGCCTCCTGCTGAGAGCCCTTCTCCCGCTCCTCCTCCTCCTCCTCCTCCCTCTGTGAGCAGCTTGTCCTCTTCTTTGCAGCCTCTGCTGCATCTCCCTGTCATGCTGCAGGCCAAGGGGGATGACAACTAGAGCACCCATGACTGGGAGCAAGTGGTCTGACCAGAACCCTTGAAGTCAGAAGCAAGGCCTTCTCCACTTGCAGCACCACTCCCTGTCACCTCACCAACTTTAATTAACTCTAGAAAGCACCAAACAGTTGTACAAACTTACACAGAGCCAGTAGAAATCAAAAAGCAAGTTACCTGAAAGTTGTTGATGATCCCTTTAAATATCGTTGGTGGTGAGGGTCCTTCCTGTTGCTCAATGCATGTTCAGCTGTGCGAGGCTAACACAGGAAAGCAGATGTACGGGCCTTGAGACTGGGACAGTTGAGATAACAAGAAACACCTGCCAAAGCATACTAACTAGTAATTAATGGTTGAGCAATTATCGGTAGTAGATTGATTATGTATAAATAAACTGACACGACCATTGTAAATTTGAGAGACTTTGGTGCGCTGAAGGCTCTCTCCCCTGCATGCTTGTAATAAAGTTTCTCTCATATCGCAGCCTACCCATGATTCCGAGTGGGTTCTTTCCACAGCAGGCACAAACTACAGCTGGTTGTTTGAAACTTATTTGCATGCAGGCAAATTTTAACTTGCACCTGCCAAAAGTAGATGTAACAGCAACCTTTCTCACCCAAGCTGGCCACCAATTAAATGTGCTCATTGCTCAACCATGGCTACCATTCATTTGTCGACTTTATGTTTATATTGCTACTCCAGTGTTCAAATATTTATTTTAGATATAATACTGAGCCAAGTAAAATCATTCACTTCAGCAGAGCAGTGTATTAACAGCATTTGGTAGCCTGGCGTGATCATAGAGAGTACCACCCAGCTAGAGATAGCTGGGCATGTGTTGGAAGAACAGTTCTCTAGGGTGAGACTAATTCAATTCCCTTTTATATTGAGTGGTGAAAAATGAAACCTCAAAGCTGAGGAACGGTTAACATAGGTCTCATTTCCTCCTCTGGACGTAAAGCTAGCTAGCTAATTTTGATGACTGATTTGAGCATGTGAAGAAAATGTAAGAAATAAATCTTTTGTGGAAATTGGTATTGGTTCCATTCCAAGACTACCTGCTCCCAGTTCTACCCTATAACCAGCTGCTAGAAGGTGCCACACAATGATCCACCCTCTGATTTTCCCTTTCAGCATGGCTGAGATCACAATCTTATTGTGATTTTGGAGGAAGTTGTTTTTGTTGCATTTTTATTGTACACTTTGCAACATATTGCTCCATGCATTAGTTGGTTTTGCTGTTCTAGTCCAGTATATTTGTTTTTTTTCCCCTTTTGAGTTACTGCTGCCATTTAAATCTTTATACGAGGAGGTAAGGATGTGTATTCCGTTTGGTGTTCTAAATATGCTGTATAATTGAGATGAGTAAGAGGGGACAATAAATGTAGCAGCAATATTCTTTTTATTCATTTTTGGAATGTGGGCATTGCTGGCAAGGCTGGCATTTATTACCCATCCCTAGTTGCCCTTGAAAAGGTGGTGATGGGCCTACTTCTCGAACTGCGGTGAAGGTGCTCCCATAATGCTCCCATAAGGAGTTCCAGGATCTTGACCCAGCGATAATGAAAGAATGACGATATATGTCCAAGTTAGGCTATGTGTGACTTGGAGGGGATGCTGTTCCCACGCACTTGTTGCACTTGCCCTTCTAAGTGGTGGAGGTTGTGGGATTGGCAGGTACTACTGAAGAAACCTTGGCAATAAAGCGCTTTGGCTATAAGAACATAAGAACATAAGAAATAGGAGCAGGAGTAGGCCATACAGCCCCTCGGGCCTGCTCCGCCATTCAATAGGATCATGGCTGATCTGAATCTAGACTCATGTCCACTTCCCTGCCCTCTCCCCGTAACCCCTAATTCCCTTATCTGCTAGGAAAATGTCTATCTCCATTTTAAATTTATTTAATGTTGCAGCTTCCACAGCTCTCTGGGGTAGCAAATTCCATAGATTTACTACCCTCTGAGTGAAGAAGTTTCTCCTCATCTCAGTTTTGAAAGGGCAGCCCCTTATTCTAAGATTATGCCCCCTAGTTCTAGTCTCACCCATCAGTGGAAACATCCTCACCGCATCCACCCGATCAAGCCCCCTCACAATCTTATATATTTCGATAAGATCGCCTCTCATCACTACTCCAGGATCTATACATATATACCCTTTTACATCTATCTGACTTCAGTGGAGACCTCTGTTCACTATTTCCGCTTCAAAAGACAGACTTCCATAGAGTTGGGCCATCAGCTGCACAACGACCTGCAAACAACATCTAGATCATTGACGGTTCTTATCGAGAGGAGAGTTGCCATATCATAAAAGTTTCATGTTACTGAATCCATCTAAGCTACCTATTATAAGTTCAGGACCTGACTTAGATATTCTCTTGTGTATAGTGGTGCTGATCGCTCCTGTAAGTTGTCTGAGCATTTTTAAATACAAAATGCTTCAGACCCAGAGGAACTGGTGGAATTTATTCATCTATTTGACAAGCGAACGGGAGGAAATGTAATCAGAAATATGTAGTGTACTACAAGGAAACCAGTGATGCAATGCTTCCTTGAAATAGTAAACTAACCTGAGTTACATCTTTTCCAAGAAAGGGATGGGGGCACCTGCCATGGTGTTAGGTTTATGTTTACTATAACTCTTTTTATAATTGCTTCAAGATGCAGAGACTTGTATTGAAGTCCAATTACAATAAATTACTTTTGAAATAAAATAGCTCCCTTTTAAAAAAAAATTCAATGAATCATTAAGCAGATGGTCCACTGGATCAAATTCTACACTTCCCACATATATAACCCCAACATGGAAACAAATCACAAGATTTAAAAAAACACTTAGCTTTTTTCCTGATCAAATTACAAACCGTGCTCCACTCTGGCAGAGGTAACACAGCATCAAGCAGGGTGTTGTGGACAGGTAACACAAAATACGGGGGGAAAAAAAGTACCAGCTTTAATTTCACATACAATAGTGGCTGATTCGTGATTGATTGCTATGACCCACAATTTGATCACTGTATTTATGGTTAAAGGAAAATTAGCTTAAATATAAGTTTGAAGTGTTTAGAAGTTGTAGGAATGCAGAAAACTCACTAGGGTAAACTTTGCAAGACCCCGGACTGCTGGCAGGGGCTATAATGCTCTGGTCCTAGGTTGTCTTTGCCCCATTTCCTTAGCGCCTGATTTTTGTGAGGTACGATTTGGGACCAAAGAATGAAGCTACTCACATGTGTGGCTTCATTTAAATATTTAAATAAAATTGTCAGCACTAACGTTTTATATTGTATGAGGTTCAGAAATCACAGAAATCACAGAAACCTCACAGTACAGATAGAGGCCATTTCGGCCCATCGAGCCTGCACCGACACATATCCCACCCGATCCCCGTAACCCCTACACCAACACATATCCCACCCTATCCCCGTAACCCCACGTATTTAATCCCCCTAACACTAAGGGTCAATTTTTATCATGGCCAATCAACCTAACCCCGCACATCTTTGGACTGTGGGAGGAAACCGGAGCACCCGGAGAAAACCCACGCAAACACGGGGAGAATGTGCAAACTCCACACAGACAGTCACCCGAGGCCGGATTCGAACCCGGGTCCCTGGCGCTGTGAGGCAACAGTGCTAACCACTATGCCACCGTGCTGCCATGGGCAAAGCTCCGCCCACAGCCTGCTTTACCCATAAAAACTGGGCGCACCAGAGTGTTTGGAAGTTGGCTTGCTCAAGAAGGGCTCCAGTCACATCGTATTCATTTGTAATAGGTACTGAAGAGGTCTTATTAAAAAAATTACAATATATATGTTGCTACCGGTTTCCCAGTTTCCACCCCCCCAGACTTTCTTCCTCCCTCCCTCTTTAACACCCCTATCCCCAGGAAAAACAGCCGGTGCTTCACAGGCAGCCAGCAGTCCTACGCAGACCATTGGTCCCCGAAGTTCAGACCTCTGACCTTTCCAATGTGTCATGAGTGATACCCAGGAGTGCCAGAAATGTTTTATGTTGAAGGCAGTGGTGAGCTTCAGTGCCACTTGTAGTGCAACATGATGGCTAACAGTCTCTTTGTGGCGCAGAGGTAAACTACTTAGGAGTCGCGCTCAATCGCACCCTGTCATATAGACAGCATCTCCAGAACCTTGGGAAGAAACTAAAGAGTAGGCTCAACCTGATCCAGAAACTCACCAAATCCACATGGGGAGCAGACGCTCAAACCCTCCGTATGGTAGCACTTGCCCGGGTGTGCTCTACAGTGGAGTACTGCTCTCCAGCATGGCTATTAAGTCCGCGTGTCAAATCCGTTGATGCCCAGCTGAGTTCTACTATGAGAATTATCACTGGTATGCTTTTATTGACACCAACACCTTGGCTGCTCGTGCTTGCAAACATCGCACCACCACACCTACACAACGAATATGCAGTCTCCAGAGAATACAACTGCCACACGAGGAAAGACATGCCAATCTAGGCTGACTTGACGAACCTACCACGAACCCGTCTCAAATCTAGAGGGCCATTTTGGACTATCGCTGAAGCCCTTCAGCGATCTCATCTCAGCCTTGATGACTGATGGCGAAATGCTTAGAAGAACTGTAACATACCAAATGGATTCCTTATAGAGGACACCATACTACAAACTGAAGGATCAAACCTTCCTTACAAACAGTGGACAACCATCATCCACCTCCTTCTCCATAGATGGAAGATTAAAGCATCCCCATCATGCGACTGTGGAGTTCCTAATCAGACCCTGGAGCACATCATTGAGCCCTGCCCTCAGAGGAAATTCACAGGCAGCCTACAAGCTATCCACAATGTTACACCAGAAGCTTTGGCCTGGATATCTGACTTAGATATTAATATTTAATTTGTTTTTTGCTACTACCATACGAAAGAAAACGGTCTCTGTGGGTCTTCTTAAGTCAGCTGGTGCACCTCAATTACATTTTATCTGCTAAACTTGAATCTTCTCAGACACAGCTCTTCCATCATGCTCAACTATCTGACTCCATTGCAGTAGAATTGCTGCCTTGAGTAATTCCCAGTGTGAGTCCTCAGCCTCCTGTGCTGTTTGCGCCCTGGGTTTCTTTCTGCTCCTCCTCTATTAAAAAGTCCAGCAATGGTTGCTGAACCTATGCTGTGGGTCAGAAAATTCCTCTGCAGTATACACTTCTGTAACTGCTGTGCTAATACTTTCAAATCTTCCTATTCGTTCAGCTAAAAGAGCCACTTATTATTGTACATGAGCTTCCGATGATTGGCCTTCAACAAGGCTTTTCCCCCAACATTTCTGTTAAGGTTCATTAATCCATTTTTGGAAGGGTTTCAATCCCGTAATCTGGTAACACTTTTCAGAGGTTTCCATAGTTAAAGACTGCAAGCCAATATCATTAATTGTGTTGCTTTTTTGGATGGCCTGTTGTCCAGATATTAAAGTGCATATTTTAGCACAGCTCCAGAAAACAACAAAATCAAGGGGTAACAACCATTTAACTGTGGATTAGAACATCAACAATGTCATATTTCCTGCAGTGATAAATTTTGCATTTTTTGTACCTTTTATTTATAGGTCCAACATCCATAGAATAAGGTATAAAAATAACAGTAACACAGGAAAATACAAATGCAAGCACAAAATGACAGTAGATTGAACGACATGTACAGTAACATGATGGCATAAGCATGACACAAATTGAGCAGTTGTATATACAAAATGGTAAAGTTCTTCCAAGATACTACAGCATGGTAATAAGTTTCCTTTAAATAGACATCGAGATTAAGGGACTTTCTGGGCAACAACACGACAGTCATTGCTGCTAACAGGTTAGATATATTGGTCCGGATTTTGCGGTCAGTGGCGAATGAATGGCGCTCACCGTTCATTTCACTTACAGCAGCCCACAGACTTTTCGTGGGCTTTTGAGTGGCAACTTACAGTCATCAGGAGTCTGATACAGCATGGCATGCTCTACAGGAGATCTGGGACCTGTGTGAACTGGGAAAGCAACAACGTGTCTCTTCAATCAATCAGATTGAAGAATCCTTACTGTGACACGCAGAGTCTAAACCAGGAAGTATCAGAATATTTAATTCAATGTAAATTGATGTCCAGAAAGCAAAATAAAGAGAGGGAAAGAAAGATGGGATTAAGAGAGAGATAAGAGCAACAGAAAGAAAATGTAAAAAAATTTAAAATTAAAAAAAAAAAATCTCCAACAATAATTAAAATCTGAAGGAATGAGACTCCATAATTGTACAGTAATAGTTCATTTTCATTGCCAGAGAGGTTGTTTGGCAGTAATTAAGACTTATCAAGGTGTTAAAAATTCACTTACACTTGAATGGACAAGCCCTCGCTTTTTCTGGCGTGTTTAGTGGGCATCTAGTGGGTAAATACCGCAACTTCACGCCTTTTATGCATTTTAATGCTGAATCTATCTGCGAGATACTGGTGTAGCAAAGCCTGTGGAGGAGTAGGGCAAATTGAACAGCAACTTCCTGATTTCCGCATTTATCTGCACATGTGCATACAATGGAAGTTGCTGTCCAATTTGCTCCATAATAATGGTGAGCGCTGATAACCACAAAATCTGGGCCATTAAAACAGCATTCAAGGTTCATCAAATAATTACCAGAGTATGATCGTTATTTAACACTTAGGTTTCCTTAACATGGTTTATCCCTTTGTTTGTAGCAAAGTCATCCTAAGTGTTGAATTCCTGTGGTTACATTTAAATATGTATCTTAAATACAATCTTTACCATGTATTGTAACTACTTGATCTTAGTGCATACACATGACATGTGGTTGAGTATTAATTTTGTTTTTATAGTTTTGTAAATATGTGGAAAATGAACATAGAAATTTGTAATAAAACAGGCTAGGGTAGCATTTAAATGACTGAGGAAAATATGAGATTAAAAAAAAACTTGCAAACAAAAGACATCTTGGTGGAACCATATACCAATGTGTTGTGACACCAAGGATGTGGGGTTGTAACCACAGGTCCCTCCCTTGTGAGTTTGTACCTTCAGTTGGCTTATCCAAAAAGTCATCCAGGCACTTCTCATAGAAAGGAAGGGTGTATCAACTTGTGCCACTATCTGCATTTTTGGTTTGGCAGTCACAATGTGGAAGAAAAATAGGTCATCTGCCTACCCACTCAGCACAAGAACAGTGGGTGATGTAAGGAGAGATAGAAAGAGAGAAAAGTTAACCACAAAAATTGTGGGGACAGAGGAGGACCTGTCATGAAGAAAACATGCATAGAATTTGATTTTTCCATACATGTAAAGGACATGTGAGTGGATTCACCTGTAATTGAAGTGTGATCCTGGATTAAGCATTAAGAATCACTGCTCTAGTTGAAATGATAGTACTGATAAAATATGTGCAGCAGGCATTTTACAAACACCTGGTAAACACAGATTTTACTGAAACATTGGCCGGAATTTTACTGGCGCTGAGAGGGCGGGATCGGAGTTGGGTCAGCTGTCAAAACTGAAATTATTGACAGTGGGTCAGGAGCCTGCTGTCAACCCACCTAGATTCTAGTCTCCCAGGGGTCAAGTCTGTCAGCGCTGAACAGACTCGACACCAAGCGACGGGGGAGGCAATTTAAATTATTAAGAGATTGTTAAAAGGCAATTAAACACCATTTTGCGCAGTACTTACCATTTTTCCAGCTTTTTGACAAGGTTCACGGCACTTGTAAATCACGTCAGGTAAGTAGGTCGGGTGTTCCACTCTTCTGAATAGTTGACAGCTGCAAATGTGGTATAAAAGCTACCATTTCACAGCTGTTCACATTTCAATCTCAGAAGCTGGAGCCTTCAGGATTTGGAGGACACATTTGAGCTTATGTAGGTTGGAAGTGTTTGGAGTAAACTCTTCAGCCACTGTCACCTCCTTGGAACAACCTCTCTCACCATTAACAGATTGCTTCTGTCATCTCAACCTCACCTGCCAGCTAGTCCATCAGCATCGGTGCCCTTGAAAAAAATCTCACCTTGGTCCTCAGAATCCCACTATGATCAGCCCCAACACCAGCATCACCGGGCACACCAGCATCACCGGGCACACCAGCATCACCGGGCACACCAGCATCACCGGGCACACCAGCATCACCAGGCACACCAGTATCAACAGGCACACCAGTAGCACCAACATCAACACCAACCTTCTCCGCAATTGACTGATGCTGCATAGGACACAGGGCATCAGCACCTGACCACATTGTTGCCCGGGAGGCCAGGGATGGCCTCACCATGGCCAGATGTACTTCACTTGATGCTGTAAACCCTGGCTGCCACATTGTTGTGGAGTATTTTAAACCAACACTCGACACAAGATTTTAGATCATTATTCAAGTGATCTTTATTACACCGGTGGGGAGATAATCTCTACTGGTGCACCAGGAGACTTCTCCGCTGTTACAAATTTTAAGCAATCTTTTATACACTTAATCATACAAGCTCAGCCTTGTGCACGATCCCATTACACAGTTTTAATTGGCCTAAGGCCCGCGTGCACAGTTGCTGATTGGCTAATTCCCTATCTTGCGTCACATAACCGTTCACATGATCTTTATGATCACACCTGTTGTTCTAGGTTCCACAGTTTGTGGTTAATCATAGATGGCGCTTCTGCATCTAATCTTGAAAAGCATCGAGGCTTTGTGGTCAGCATGTCTGAGCTGTCTCTGCCGGTCTCTGTCTCAACCGTTTCTAGTGTGCAAGCTGCATTGTTAACCCCTTAATTCCTGAAGGGCGCCGATGTCCCACTTCAGTCCCCCCTTTTGGTCCTTGGCTAACCTACCCAAGATGACCAATTACTACTACTACTGCCTTAGGCATCCCACCCCGCTTGCAGTGGCCAGCTGTTGGTTGGGGACACCTAGTGTGTTTAGAGCTAAATAATTCCTTCGTCTTGCACACGTTTTGAGCAGCTTACTCTGTTCCTTAACTATCGCCTTTGCCTTAGCTTTGTTCCTGCATTTCGAGCAAGCAGCACAAGTCATTGTAAGCCAACCTAATGCTAATACTAGTTGTAGCGCTACCATTACGTGAGAGATGATGCGGATCCAAGGGTGGATATCTACGTTCAAGCCCCAGTTCCAGGCTGTTTCATATCAGTATCTTACGGAGTTCAGTTTCGATCTCCTTGTCTAGTTCCTGTAACTCTTGTTTTAGGAGATGGTACCATTTTATGTTCATGCGTAGAGGGTCCCTAAGGTTCTTTAGATCCTCTGGGAGATACGGAATGAGTGCTGCGAGGTGTTCCGAGTATAGCCCCAGGTCTGCTCTTATCTCATCTGTTAGATGCAGTATAATGTGGATAAATGCGAGGTTATCCACTTCGGGGCAAAAACAGGAAGACAGATTATTATCTGAACGGCAATAGATTGGGAAAAGGGGAAGTGCAACGAGACCTGGGTGTCCTTGTGCACCAGTCACTGAAGGTAAGCATGCAGGTGCAGCAGGCGGTTAAGAAGGCAAATGGTATGTTGGTCTTCATAGCGAGAGGATTCGAGTATAGGAGCAAGGATGTCTTGCTGCAGTTGTACAGGGCCTTGGTGAGACCACACCTTGAGTATTGTGTGCAGTTTTGGTCGCCTTATCTGAGGAAGGATGTTCTTGCCATGGAGGGAGTGCAGCGAAGATTCACCAGACTGATACCTGGCATGGCAGGAATGACGTATGAAGAGAGATTGGGTCAATTAGGCTTATATTCGCTAGAGTTTAGAAGAATGAGAGGGGATCTCATTGAAACTTATAAAATTCTAACAGGACTAGACAGACTAGATGCAGGAAAGATGTTCCCGATGGCAGTAGAGTCCAGAACCAGGGGTCACAGTCTAAGGATAAGGGGTAAGCCATTTAGGACTGAGATGAAGAGGAATTTCTTCACCCAGAGAGTGGTGAACCTGTGGAATTCTCTACCACAGAAGGCAGTTGAGGGCAACTTATACTATACTAGCTGAAGTGCCCGGCGGTGCCGAGAGTTTTTTGAGGGCATGTTGTTGTTGGAAGAGAGAGAGAGAGCGACTGGGGGGAAGAGAGAGCGACTGGGGGAAAGAGAGAGAGCGACTGGGGGAAAGAGAGAGAGAGACTGGGGGAAAGAGAGAGAGAGACTGGGGGAAAGAGAGAGAGAGACTGGGGGACAGAGAGAGAGAGACTGGGGGAGAGAGAGAGAGACTGGGGGAGAGAGAGAGAGACTGGGGGAGAGAGAGAGAGACTGGGGGAGAGAGAGAGAGACTGGGGAGAGAGAGAGAGACTGGGGAGAGAGAGAGAGAGAGACTGGGGGAGAGAGAGAGAGACTGGGGGAGAGAGAGAGACTGGGGGGGAGAGAGAGAGAGACTGGGGGAGAGAGAGAGAGACTGGGGGAGAGAGAGAGGGAGACTGGGGGAGAGAGAGAGAGACGGGAGAGAGAGAGAGAGAGACAGGGGGAGAGAGAGAGAGAGACAGGGGGAGAGAGAGAGAGAGACAGGGGGAGAGAGAGACTGGGGAGAGAGAGAGAGACTGGGTAGAGAGAGAGAGACTGGAGAGAGAGAGAGTGGGAGAGAGAGAGTGGGGGAGAGAGAGAGAGTGGGGGAGAGGGAGAGAGAGTGGGGGAGAGAGAGAGAGACTGGGGGAGAGAGAGAGGGACTGGGGAGAGAGAGAGAGACTGGGGGAGAGAGAGAGAGACTGGGGAGAGAGAGGAAGACTGGGGAGAGAGAGAGAGAGACTATGGAGAGAGAGAGAGACTGGGGGAGAGAGAGAGAGAGACGGGGGGGAGAGAGAGAGAGACTGGGGGAGAGAGAGAGAGAGACTGGGGGAGAGAGAGAGGGAGACTGGGGAGAGAGAGAGAGAGACGGGGAGAGAGAGAGAGAGACAGGGGGAGAGAGAGAGACAGGGGGAGAGAGAGAGAGAGAGACAGGGGGAGAGAGAGACTGGGGGAGAGAGAGAGAGACTGGGGAGAGAGAGAGAGACTGGGGAGAGAGAGGGAGAGTGGGGAGAGAGAGAGTGGGGAGAGAGAGAGAGTGGGGGAGAGAGAGAGAGAGAGAGAGTGGGGGAGAGAGAGAGAGAGTGGGGAGAGGGACAGATAGTGGGGGAGAGGGAGAGAGAGTGGGGGAGAGAGAGAGAGTGGGGGAGAGAGAGAGAGAGTGGGGGAGAGAGAGAGAGTGGGGGACAGAGAGAGAGTGGGGGAGAGAGAGAGAGTGGGGGAGAGAGAGAGAGAGTGGGGGAGAGAGAGAGAGAGAGTGGGGGAGAGAGAGAGAGAGAGTGGGGGAGAGAGAGAGAGAGAGTGGGGGAGAGAGAGAGAGAGAGTGGGGGAGAGAGAGAGAGAGAGTGGGGGAGAGAGAGAGTGGTGGAGAGAGAGAGTGGGGGAGAGAGAGAGAGTGGGGGAGAGAGAGAGAGAGAGTGGGGAAGAGAGAGAGAGAGTGGGGGAGAGAGAGAGAGTGGGGGAGAGAGAGAGTGGGGGAGAGAGAGAGAGTGGGGGAGAGAGAGAGAGAGTGGGGGAGAGAGAGAGAGTGGGGGAGAGAGAGAGAGTGGGGGAGAGAGAGAGAGAGTGGGAGTGACTATTCTTGAAACTTATTGAAAGTGGTGTAGGGGGAAAAACATATGATGTAATTAAATCAATGTATACAAACAATAAATGTGCAGTTAAAATTGGAGACAAACAAAATACTTCCCACAGGGGCATGGTGTGACGCAGGGCTCGCCCATCTCACCGACACTCTTTAATATTTACATAAATGAATTGGCAAAACTACTTGAACAATCTACAACACCCGGCCTCACCCTATATGAATCCAAGTTTAAATTCCTCCTCTATGCAGATGACCTGGCTCTGCTGTCACCAACTAAGGAGGGTCTACAGCAGAACCTGGATCTGCTAGAGTCGTTCTGTCAGACCTGGGCCCTGACAATAAACCCCCAAAAACCAAAGTCCTTGTGTTCCAGCAAAGATCCAAACATCAGGGACCCAGAATAAATTTCACACTAGGAACAACTAAAATTGAACAAACCACTAACTACACATACTTGGGCTTAAAAATCAGTTCTACGGGAAATTTTCATCTGGCTGTGAATGAACTGAAAGAGAAAGCAAGAAGGGCTTTCTATGCCATTAAAAAATCAATCCAAATAGAAATCCCAATTAGCATTTGGCTCAAAATTTTTAAATCAGTAATTGAACCAATTGCACTCTATGGCAGTGAGGTGTGGGGACCGCTAACACAACAAAAATTTGCAAAATGGGACAAACACCCAATTGAGATCCTACATGCAGAATTCTGTAAAAGTATCCTCCGGACTCAAAGGAAAACCGTAAACAATGCATGCAGGGCAGAACTAGGCCAATATCCATTAATAATTACTATCCAAAAAAGAGCCACCAAATTTTGGAAACACCTAAAAATGAGCAACCCCCACTGCTATCATTACGAAGCCCTGAAATGCCAAGAGAGGATCTTAAAGAAGAATACCCTCAGTCAACTAGTCCTGGGACTCAGTGAAGTAACTACTAACACTACTAACAATAACCAGCCCCAGGATAGTGACATCGTAGCACAGAGAATTCGACCCAACACAATTGTCACTAAGCAAAAGGAAAAATACCTGTCATATTGGGCAGAAACAACAAAAACCCAAAACAAACTCAATTGCTACTTGGTCCTAAACAGACAATACAACATGGCTGAATACCTGACCACGGTAAAAGATAGCAAATTGAGAAAAACCATGACTATGTACAGACTTAGTAAGCATAGCCTGGCTATCGAAAAAGGCAGACACAGACAGACCTGGCTGACAAGAGAGGACAGGATATGCTCTCACTGTAGTCAGGGAGTGGTGGAGACAGAGATGCACTTCCTCACAGCTTGTGGAAAATATCAGGGCATAAGGGAGAATTTCTACCCAAAATTCACAAAAATATGCCCTGAATTCAGAAATTTGAATGACGACCAAAAACTCCCATACCTACTAGGGGAACAGAGAAATTGTGTAACCTTAGTGGCACACTATGTTACAGCTTGCCATAAACAGAGGGACAACCATTAAATCTAAGAAGAGTATATACAAATTATATGAATGTATATTTATACACTCAGGGATATATCTGTTTATACACTGTATGGATAGATCTGCGTTTATGTGTTCAACCATAAATGTTTTTCGATGCTTTGGCAACATAAGATGTACCTTGTCGTGCCAATAAAGCGATTTGAATTGAATTGAATTGACTGGGAGTGAGAGAGAGAGAGAGACTGGGAGTGTGAGAGAGAGAGAGAGACTGGGAGTGTGAGAGAGAGAGAGAGACTGGGAGTGTGAGAGAGAGAGAGAGAGAGAGAGCGAGAGGGAGAGAGCGAGAGAGAGACAAAGAGAGAGGGAGAGAGAGACAGAGAGAGAGAGGGAGAGAGAGACAGAGAGGGAAGGAGAGAGAGAGGGAAGGAGAGAAAGGGGAAAGGGGTGGGGGAATGGTGGGGTGGGGGTGGGGAAAGGGGGGTGGGAGGGGGGGAAAGGGGGGGTGGAGGGGGGGAAGGGGGGGTGGGAGGGGGGAAAGGGGGTGTGGGAGGGGGAGGGGGAAAGGGGGGGTGGGAGGGGGAGGGGGGAAAGGGGGGTTGGAGTGGGTGGGGGGAAAAGGGTGTGTGTGGGGGAAGGGGGTGTGGGGGGGGAAGGGGGTGTGTGGGGGGGAAGGGTGTGTGTGGGGGAAGGGGGTGTGTGGGAGGGGGGAAGGGGGTGTGTGGGAGGGGGGAAGGGGGTGTGTGGGAGGGGGAAGGGGGTGTGTGGGAGGGGGGGAAGGGGGTGTGTGGGAGGGGGGAAGGGGGGTATGGGAGTGGGGGAAGGGTGTGTGTGGGGGGGAAGGGGGGGTGTGGGAAGGGGGGTGGGAGGGGGGAAGGGGGGGTGTGGGAGGGGGCAAGGGGGGTGTGGGGGAAGGGCTGTGTGGGAGGGGGGGTAGGGGTGTGTGGGGGGAAGGGTGTGTGTGTGGGGGGGAAGGGTGTGTGTGGGAGGGGGAAGGGTGTGTGTGTGTGGGGGGGAAAGGGGGGGTGTGGGGGGCGAGGGGGTGTGTGGGAGGTGGGGAAGGGGGGGTGTGGGAGGGGGGAAGGGGGTGTGTGTGTGGGGGAAGGGGTGTGTGGGAGGGGGCGGAAGGGGGTGTGTGGGAGGGGGGAAGGGTGTGTGTGGGAGGGGGGGAAGGGGATGTGTGGGAAGGGGGGAAGGGGGGGTGTGGGAGGGGGAAGGGGGTGTGTGGGGGGGAAGGGGGTGTGTGGGAGGGGGGAAGGGGGTGTGTGGGGGGGGAAGGGGTGTATGGGAGGGGGGAAGGGTGTGTGTGGGAGGGGGGAAGGGGGTGTGTGGGGGGGGGAAGGGGGTGTGTGGGAGGGGGGGCAGGGGGTGTGTGGGAGGGGGGGAAGCGTGTGTGTGGGAGGGGGGCGAAGGGGGTGTGTGGGAGGGGGGAAGGGGGTGTGTGGGGGTGAGAAGGGGGGAAAGGGAGAGGGGGAGCCAGCAGACCCTCTCCCCTCTGCCAGTGTTGGTCCCTGTCTGGGCCGGAAGCCTGGGACTGGAGTTGCGCTGCCAGCCATTGGAGAAGCCTAGGCCTCGGGCCCCTGCACTGACATGGCCCAGCCTACCTTTTAATACCTTGAAACATGAAACTTAAAGTACTTATAAAACATTTTTGGTAAATCTTTCTATAACATACACTTTACAACCTCACCAATCTTTTTATTAAAAAAGGGGGTCCTCACCTGTCAGTGTGTTGTATCAGAAACAACAATGGCCACCGCTTGCTGTTCAGTTGGAAAGATTAGGCCCCGCCCACACACTCGATTGTCTCTCCAGGACCCGATTGGGAGCACTGAAGCCCCACCCACTCTATGTTCCTGTACTAAGATGGCCGCCCATGCACTCTGGTACACACTGAATCAAAATGGTGTTGCACTGAAACTTTTCGCCCTCTTTGACAAAGATGGCTGCCGTTAACCTGGGGCTGTCAGCAGATGAAATCCCCTCAGCTGCAAACACGGGACCTTCAGATAATTATTCGGGGCTTGCGACCTACCCCAGTTGCTTATGAAGCCTCACCACCTACCGACCCCGGGAATGGAGCGGAGGCAGCAGACCCTCTCCCCTCTGCCAGTGTTGGTCCCTGTCTAGGCTGGGAGCCTGGGACTGGAGTTGCGCTGCTGGCAGTTGGAGAAGCCTAGGCCCCGGGCCCCCGCACTGACATGGCCCCGAGAAATAAATCACATACTGGACTCATTTATTACATGCAAATTATATAATGAGCTAGTTGGGCTCCTAAGTACCAAATTTTTGCTGGATAAAATCCCCTTCACACACACAGAAAATGGGAAAAATAAATCAATAGTTAGTAGTTAGGAATCAAGATGGCTGACACTTACCTCGGTTCAGAATGATAAGGCCCGCCCACACACGCACCGATTGGTCAACTGTCAGGTCACTGAAGTGTAGGATTGGTCAATGGTCCTGTCACTCGACTGTAGGATGGCCCGCCCGCACACACAATGAACCCGCCCCCACTCGATGCAAATGAGCGGATAATGAGCGGAATTTTGAACGTTTTTTGGATACCCTCGGCACAATTTTTGTCCGACCATAAAGTAAATATGCCTACAAGAGTCCCCTAATGATGAGCTTTCTTTTGATATAACATATGTGTAGGTGCGCTCTATAACTTTTGATTGTATAGCCGGACAGAGAGACAGACAGAGAGACAGACAGAGAGGCAGACAGAGAGGCAGACAGAGAGACAGACAGAGAGACATATCCTTTTATATATATAGATATTCAAGAAGGAGTTAGATATATTTCTTAAGGCTAAAGGGATCAAGGGATATGGGGAGAAAGCAGGAACAGGGTACTGAATTTGGATGATCAGCCGTGATCTCATTAAATGGTGGAACAGGCTCGAGCGGCCGAATGGCCTACTCCTGCTCCTATCTTCTATGTTTCTATGTTTCTATGTTTCTATTCCGGGTGACCGGTTTTCGTGCGTGAATATACGTCATCCGTGCACACCCGATTGTCACGGGTAGGCTGGGGGTAAAGCAGAAGTTGGGGTTAGTGATATTACATGTCAGTCCGCCATAATTGTACGTCCGTTGGTTTGTCGTTACACAATACTCGCCCTTTCCACGGTAGGCAAAGTGGGTCGGTTCAGATTTGTTTCAGGCTTATTTCCAGCACACAGCCCACACCCATCCTTATTACCTTGTCCCACCAGGAATGGGCAGATCGTGAGGTTTCTTTCCCTGCGCCACCCAGTCAATGAGACCCCTCTCATGGTTCCGTTTCTTTTGATCGCGTATTGATCCATTGGGTAATACTGCAGGTAGCCCCTTCTCCTGATCAGTCCTATGTTCTCCACCTCGTACTGTGGGTATGTTTTGCATCTCCAGTCATTACCAGGATCATAAGCACCATCCCTATCAGCGAGGTGTGAGAGTCAGTGCGCCCACCTGTCACAGGGTAGACCCTTGTCATGCCCTTTAATGTACAACCATCCTGTGATCCTGAGTGCTGTGCCAACTGCAGTAGGTGGGTACTTTTGATCCAGTTGGGGACCCTGCCTGTCTGCATCTGGTCCAGGTTATGTCGGACTTGCCCTATCATCCATCCCCCATATGCGTGACAAGTGTTTCGTTTCACCCCATTGGTGGCATCCTCATATTCTCAGTCAATTAAGCAGTTAATGGTAGTAGCATGCCCCTCCATTATATCTTGGTGGTCTGCTGCCCCAAGTCCACTCCCGTCCGGACGTCCCCCGTGTACCTCTGGAGCAAATTCTGCATAGTCTCTTTAAGACTCTCTGAGCATGGATTGGATATCCAGGGCATTTATAATGGACGTGCCGGTATTTACGCCAGTCAGCATGGAGATACCTAAACTTAATCCACATACATCTGTGATATGTAGGTTCGCCCATACCCTATCACTACCACATTCAATACACACGGTCCTTTTGTACATTAACTCAATGCCCAATATCATGGGTTGGGTTCCCTTACACCTGCAAAATGTCCGGCCCGTTCCAGAAAATTGGTGTACTTGGTGCCCTTCCGCCAGAATATACCCGTCAGGTATACTCTCTCTCCGACGAGGACCTGTCGGTAATTCGGGTCTCCCTGGTCCTCTGGATGTTCGCGATTTCTCAGAAGGTTTTCTGTTCCTATGGCGTCAAATAGTGTCCCTAGTACAGGAAACTCTTTGGTATCTGGCACCGATGGGACCGGGATGGTGCCGGTTGATTAAAAATTCCGGATGACGGAGAGGGTTATCTACCGAGGCTGTTTTTAAGAAACAAAAATTAAAAAATCAAGAAATGTGCAGTACACAGTAATTGGGTACTCCCGGCAACGCGGGAGAGTCAGACTCCTGTTATTGAGGTGTTCGGACTGCTGACGGTGCCAAGAAGCCGAGTGGTGGCACTTTGAAGAACTACCCCCACTGACTAACTCGGCCACCGCGGGAGACTCGGACTCGGCAACATTTCCGGTTATTGAGGTGTTGTTTTCGGAGTATGAATTTTGCTGGTTAATAGTGAATTCTGGACATTTAGGTGCCGTTTAAACGAGTTTCCTGTACTATCAGGATCGTGGTGTATAGAGGCAACAGTCTGTGGGTAGAACTTATGGTGGGTGCCTCGAGTATCTGTCGTCCGAGGCCCATGTTACCTGTAACTTAAGCAGAAATCTGGTCGTCACCAGATGTTAGTACATCTTTGGCGTCGGGTCCATCTTGTGTGATTTAAGATCGTTTGGGTTAATGCTATATTGTTTCAGTTGTGTCCAATGTTTCCATCTACCCTTTCCTCTCATGTCTACGCATGCGCCCATGTCACTGGTCATGATGACTTCAAATGGTCCGGTCCATCTAGGGGAGAATCCTGACCTTTCTGGTGGGACTTTGACAAACACTCGTTCGTCCACCTGTGGTAAGGGCTCCAATACCCCTTGGAGTTGGTAATCCTTATCTCTAATGTCCTGTTGCGCCTTTACCTCTTGTCTAAGTTCTTTCAACTGGTTGTCTAATGTTTGAACATAACTCCTAATTCTATCCTGAATGGGTCCCAGTCCCTCGCTGCCGGATGCTACTCCCTCCGATAAGTGAATCGCTCATCCGGTCATGAGTTCATACGGTGTTAATCTGGTTACTCTGTTTGGGGTTGCTCTTAGTCTCATTAGGATACATGGAAGGACGTCCACCCATCCCTGTCCTGTTTTGGCTAATGCTGTTTTTAGGGTTCGGTTCATGCGTTCTACCATTCCTGAACTTTGTGGATGAAATGGGATGTGGAATCTGCCTTATTCTTAGTAGTCTACAGGATTCATTCATGACCTTTCCTGTGAAGTGTGTTCCCTGATCCGAGTCGATCTGCGGCGGGACCCCCCCATCTTGGGATTACATCATATGCGAGTATTTGGGCCACTGTCTTCGCACTGCGGTCTCGGGTCGGGAATGCTTCTACCCACCTAGTGAACTGATCTATAATCACCAAGCAGTATTTCTTCCCTCGACTACCGGTAAAGTCTATCTGGATATTTTCCCAGGGGCCCTTGGGTCGAGGCTGGTGTGCCATTCTAACCTTTATGGGCCTTCCAGGGTATGCTGTCCACAAATGATGCAACGTCGGCAATGTCTTGCTACATCCTGTCCCATGCCACTCCACCACCAATCTTTGCTTAACCTGTTTATCATTCCGTTTCGCCTCCATAATCAGGCTCATGGTAAATTTTTAACAAGTTCTCTTGGATACAGCGAAGAGCTACTACTCGTAAATCTTTCCTCCATATTCCAATCCCTCCCCTAATGACTCTGTTTTTTGTCCAATGTTTTTGCTCCTCTATATCAGTTTCTTCCTGTACTCCCTTAATGATCACCTCCTCTTCTCCTATTCTGCCTGCTGCTACAGATACCGACGTTTCGGTGCCTGCTGCTGCTCTAGCTGCTTCATCGGCTAACATGTTCCCTTTCTGGTGCTCATTCTCTATCTTGCGGTGAGCATTTATCTTAATCACTGCTACCTCCTTCGGTCCCTTTGCTGCTTTAACTAATTCTCTAACTGTTTCTTCATGCCTTATATGTCCCCCTCCGGTGGTTACATATCCTCTCCTGCTCCAGGCTGTCATGTAATCGTGTACCACCCCAAATGCATATCTACTGTCCGTATATACATTTACTTGTTTTCCTTTTGCTAATTTTAATGCCTCAGTGAGAGCCACTAATTAGGCTACTTGTGCTGTGACTCCACATTGTTTCACTCATCTTTGCTCAAACTAATCCTACAACATCTCGATTGTGGAAGTTGTGACATATTCTCATTCTCTTAGTTTTTACCAAAATTCTGCATTACTCTGTCGAGGTTTTAAATCCGGCCGTAATTGCAGCAGTTTCAATTGATCTCCAGGAGAGAAAGATATATAGGTGGTTTTTATCTGTGGCGCCCCTGCTGGAATGGTTGGGTTAGCATTTGGTTGCCCTGGAGTTCCAGGCGCAAATTCCTCCTTAATAGGTGCTGCTTTTACTTTGTAATATGGGGGTGGTATTCCCCAGTCACCATTGTCGGGGTTATAGTCTGATGCCTTTCTGTAGCTTAGCAACAGCTTCAGAGAGACTTTCCAGAGCCCGACTGTTGAAAACAAAGCCACGAAAAGAAAAAAACCTAACAAAATGGCTCCTGATTTCTGCCGGTAGATCGAGGTTTCCGGACATACAACCTCCGGATAAAGCAAAGTTTCCTGTAGTTTGCTCACAGGGCCCATGACAATAGCTGTAGCAGCATAAGAACTGGAAACTGCATGCTGATCCAGTAGTGTGGGCTGATCTTTGAGTTTGGATGCCACTGTGTCATTATAAGACCCTCAGCTACATAAGCTACAACACCAGCAATCATATGTATATATGAAAAAGTATTGCCAAAAATAAGAAACATGGGGCCAGATTTTGCTGTAGAAATAACGGTGAGGCTAACAGCGTTCACCGTTATTGAAGTCTAAATCGGACAGCAACCTCCAGCAACCGCACATGCGCAGTTAAGCGCAGAAATCAGGAAGATGCTGTCCGAAGTGCCCTGCTCCTCCAGAAGCTGCATTATAATAGTATCTCGCTATGAAGCTCGGCATTGAAATATAGTGAACGGCGTGAAGTTGCTGTACTTACGTGATATACAGACTAAGCTCACCAGAGAAGGTTAGGGCTTGTCCATTCCAGTGTAAGTAAATTTTTAATACATGATAAGTCTTAATTACTGCCAAACAATCTCTCTGGCACTGAAAATTAGCTTTTACAAGTGTGGAGTCTCATTCCTTCAGGTTTTAATTATTGTTGGAGATTAAAAAAATTTAAAAAATGGAAATAATTTTTTCAAACTTTTTCTATCTCTTTTATCTCTTTCTCTTAATCCAATCTTTCTTTCCCTCTCTTTATTTTGCTTTCTGTACCTGATTTGGCATTTAATTCACTATTCCAACTGACACTCCCTGGTTCAGACTTGGTGCTGCTCATTAACATTTCTTCAATCTAATTGGTTAACGAGATACACAGTTGCTTGCCCTGTTTGCACAGGTCGCAGATGCCCTGTAATTATAGTGGGCCAGAACTTCGGGTCCCCATGGGTGAGTATGTGCTGGGCACTCACGCGTAGGCCCAACGAAAGTGCCGGTTTTGTGCCTGCACTGCGCATGCGCGGGAAACCGGAACTTCCATTCCCTTAAAGGAAGGGGTTCACAGGTCGAACGCATGTGCTGGAGAGGCAGCGCGTATGCCTGTAACTTCCGTTTTTTTTGCAGGTTTCTCCGGGAGGGTAAGTCTCCAGGAGCTACGCTTGTAAGAAGCAGTCGTAAGGCCTGCTTTTAACAAGGTAAGTGGCGAATTAAGTTAAATTAAAACATTTTTTCCACAGGTTTATTATTTTTAAATACTTTAAAGAAAGTTAAGTTTATTTTTAACCCCGTTAGAAACTGTAATTAATTTTTTCAAAAATTTAAATTATTGTTTAAAATAGTTATTTTATGTAATTTATAGTTATTTTAAAAATGTGATGTTTTAAAAAATTTATTTGAAGTTTTAGTGATGTTTTGGGGCTGAATTGTATTCATTGATTTGACAGCTCTTCCTGTCAAATCTATGAATACAGATTCCCTGCTACCATTGGCTCTCCATGGCCCACGTGATCCCAGGGGACGCTTCGAACTAACTGCACCCCTGGGATACGCAAGCACTGCGTGCCGGCAATTGGAGGAGGCCCAGGATCGGAATCCCACGTGGGCCCACAGCACAACGGCCGGCGCGCTAGGTAAGTGCAGGTCGGAGGCTTGCACCCACGCGGGAAGCCTCCGACCTGAATTTCTGGCAAAGTGAGTTCCAGTTCAAAATTCCATAGAAAGTCTACGGGCATGTGGAACTGAGAGCGAAATCCAGCCCATGGTTATTTTGCTCCAAACATGACAATTAATTATTTTGCATTACTCTTTATCACAACCTGCTTGAATTCAATGCAGTTGATCGGGGAACTTACCATTTTGAAGTGGCTTTACATGGTTGTCTTGTTGTGAGCTGGCATATTGCTTGTGACTAAATTCCTTGGAGGAATCAGATATTTGTTTCCTTTAGAGAGACTGAGAGATACACTTATCTTTTGCTTGAATATTTTCATCTTAGTTATCATGCCATCCCTGGCTACAAAATAAACAAGTGGGTCAATGCAGCTGTTTAAACTGGCCAAGCCCCTGGCAATCTGATAGAGCAGGTACACGATCCTGGTATTTCGAGTACAGAGACCTTTCGTTTGAAAATGTCTGGAGTGTAAATTAAGGTATCGCAAAACATGGTAAGGTGTAAAGCAAACTGAAAATAAAACAATAACAATGATTGCAAGGTTCCGGGATCGTTCCTTCAAAGTATTGTCCAGGTTGTTGTTTCTGGTGAGGACTACAGCGATTTGACAGTAACAGCCCATGATGGTAAGGAATGGGATCACAAATCCAGTTACAGAAATGACCTGAATGTACAGCAGGTAGTCTGTCAATTCTTCACTCACTGTGGTGTCGTGGCATTTTGTGCCGTTGGCATTAGTTTTGGTGAAGTATAAATCCACCGAGGTTTGGGTGAGCACCAGCCCCCAGACCAGGACACTGATCAGCGACGAGTGTCGGCGTTTCCATCTGCCCATCATCTTCATGGGGTGCACGATCCCCAGGTAGCACTGGACACTGATACAGGTGAGGAATCCGATGCTGCCGTACAAGTTCAGGTGGAAAACCAGCCTCGTTATCCGGCAAAAGTCTTTCCCAAAAACCCACCGGCCGTGACTGGTATAGTAGGCCACCAGGAACAGCAAAGTGATGACGTACAGGAGATCCGCCAAGCCCAGGTTAAACACGAACAAATTCATGCTGGTCCATTTCCTCTGCTGCAAACACAAGGAGACCAACACCGAGCAATTTGTGGAGAAGCCCACCACAAACACAATCATGTATATCGGCGGGATGAACTTGTACTGAAATATCTTGTTGACTTCACATTCTGCAGTTTGGTTAAGTTGTTCGAAGCCAGACGTTGACGCAACTGCAATCAAAGCGCTTACCCCCGTCATTATGACTGTACCAGAACACAAGTGGCGCGACTCTTCTTTCAACCTGAAAATCCTGCCGCACTGAAACTTGTAATGCTCAATTGTCCCATGAACCAAAAGTCAGGTATACACCAATAATCCAATCTCAGTTCCTGAATAAATCTGCCGTTCACTAGATATAGGCGACATGTACAGCAACAGGATGCAGGAGTGGCTGCGTTACCTGGGTAACTCAGATATTCAATGGCAAAACCACACCCCCTAGGAGCAAGTACAATGATTCTCCTGTAAAAGAAATAAAAACACATGCAAAATACTCCACATGCACCAGAATAAAATGTCAGTACATATTGGCCCAGAAATTCGGGTCGGGGGCTTCCTGCGGGTGCAAACCCCCAACCTGCACTTACCTTGCGCGCCGGCCGTCGAGCTGTGGGCCCGCGTGGGATTCCAATCCTGGGCCTCCTCCAACTGCCGGCATGCAGTGCTTGCGTATCCCAGGGGCGCAGTTAGTTCGATGCGTCCCCTGGGATCACGTGGGCCATGGAGAGCCAATGGTAGCAGGGAATGCTTCATTCATAAGTTTGACAGGAAGAGCTGTCAAGCCTATAAATACTATAAGCCCCAAAACATCACTGAAACTTCAAATAATTTTTTTTTTAAATCACATTTTTAAAATAACTATAAATTACATGAAACAACAATTTTAAACAATAATTTAAATTTTTGAAAAAATTAATTACATTTTCTAACGGGGCTAAAAATAAACTTACCTTTCTTTAAAGTATTTAAAAATAATAAACCAGTGGAAAAAATGTTTTAATTTTAATTAATTCACCACTTACCTTGTTAAAAGCAGGCCTTGCGCCTGCTTTTTAAAAGTGTAACTGCTGGAGACTTACCCTCCTGGAGAACCCTGCAAAAAAAAGTAAGTTCAATGCGCACGCGCTGCCGCGCCGGCGCACGCGTTCGACCACTGAACCCCTTCTTTCAGGGGAATGGAAGTGCTGGTTTCCCGTGCATGCGCAGTGCATGCACGAAACCGGCACTTTCGTTGGGCCTACGCGTGAGTACCCCATGCATACTCACGCGTTGGGTCCCAAATTTCGTGGCCATTATATTTGGTTCCCTCATCCAAATCATTGTTATATATTGTGAATAGCTGGGGCCCAAGCACTGATTATCGCAGTACCCCACTATTCACAGCCTGCCACTCCAAAAGAGACCCATTTATTCCTACTCTGTTTCCTGTCTGTTAACCAATTTTCAATCCATGCCAGTATATTACCCCCAATCCCATGTGCTTTAACTTTGCACACTAACCTCTTTATCAAAGGCCTTCTGAAAATCCAAATACACCACATCCACTTGTTCTCCCTTATCTACTCTACAAGTTACATCCTCAAAAAACTCCAGTAGGTTTGTCAAACACGATTTCCCTTTCATAAATCCATGTTGACTTTGTCTAATCCCGTTGATATTTTCTAAGTGTCCTGTTATCACATCCTTTATAATAGACTCTAGCATTTTCCCTACTACTGATGTTAGGCTAACCGATTTGTAGTTCCCTGTTTTCTCTCTCCCTCCTTTTTTAAATAATGTGGTTGCATTTGCCACCCTCCAATCTGCAGGAACTGTTCTATAATCTATAGAATTTTGGAAGATGACAACCAATGTATCCACTATTTCCATGGCTACCTCTTTTAGTACTCTAGGATGTAGATTATCAGGCCCATGGGATTTATTGGCTTTCAGACCCATTAATTTCTCCAGCACTATTTTTTTACTAATACTAATTTCCTTTAATTCCTCCTCCTCCTCACTAGACCCTTAGTTCCCTAGCATTTCTGGGAAGTTATTTGTGTCTTTTTCCATAAAGACAGAACCAAAGCATTTGATTAATTGCACTGCCATTTCCTTGTTCCCCATTATAAATTTTCCCGTTTCTGACCATAAGGGACCTACATTTGTCTTCTCTAATCTTTTTCTTTCTACATAATTGTAAAAGCTTTTACAATCTGCTTTTATGTTTCTTGCAAGTTTACTCTCATACTCTATTTTCCCCCTCTTAATCAATCTCTTGGTCCTTTTTGCTGAACTCTAAACTGCTCCCAATCCTCAGGCTTGCTACTTTTTCTGGCAACTTTATATGACTCCTCTTTGGATCTAATACTATCCTTAATTTCTTTTGTTGGCCATGGTTGGGCTGCTTTTCCTTTTGTGTTTTTGCATCAGAACTGTTGCAATTCATGCATTCGTTCATTAAATGTTAGCCATTGCCTATCCACCATCATGCCTTTTAATGAAGCTCCCCAATCTATCATAGCCAACTCACTCCTCATACCTTCGTAGTTTCCTTTGTTTAGATTTAGGCCTAGTTTCGGATTGGACTTCTTCACTTTCCATCTTAATGAAGAATTCTATCACGTTATGGTCACTCTTCCCTAAAGGACCCGGCACAACAAGATTATTAATTAAACCCTTCTCATTGCAAAATACCCAATCTAGGATAGCCTGTTCCCTCGTTGGCTCCTCAATGTACTGGTCTAAAAAACCATCTCGTACACATTCCAGGAATTCATCCTCCACAGTATTATTGCTAATTTGGTTTGGCCAGTCTATATGTAGGTTAAAATCACCCATGATTACTGTAGTACCCTTGTTACATGCATTTCTAATTTCCTGTTTGATGCAATCCCCTACATTACCACTACTGTTTGGAGGCCTATAGACAACTCCCACCAATGTTTTCTGCCCCTTGGTGCTTCTTAGCTCCACCCAGACTAATTCTACGTCTTGATTTTCTGAGCCAATATCCTTTCTCACTATTTCTCTGATTTCATCCTTTACTAACAATCCTTTTCCTTTTTGTCTGTCCTTCCTAAATATTGAATATCCTTGGATATTCAGCTCCCAGCCTTGGTCACCCTGCAGCCATGTCTCCGTAATCGCAATTATATCATATCCGTTTACATCTATTTGCACTGTTAATTCATCTACCTTATTACGAATGCTTCGTGCATTCAGATACAGTGCCTTTAGATTTGCCTTTTTAACATTTTTAGACATCTTAGGATTTTTTTGTACGATGGCCCTATTTGTCTTATTACCATTTTTTCTTTACCTATTACCTATTTGTTAGTGCACTCCTTTGTTTGTACGCTCTGTCCCTTCCTGACACAATCTGGTTATCCTTACCCCAATCACTATCCTGCACTGCTTCCTTGTCAGAACAGTATACTGCAATAAGAAGCCATTGTATAAGATTTTTGATGTTCTCTTTAATCATGTAAAATTTCCATTAAGAGCAAACTATTTTGATTTGAAACTCGGTTTCTTGTACCTGCGTGCACGTATCTAAGGTGAACTTGCACCCTTCTGTGAAGGGATAATTACTAGTCCTAGGGGGAGAAATTGGGTGAGTAGCACCACCTGTTAGCGCCTAAAGAGGCAGGCAGTGGCTGTAGCGCCACTGGCTGCGCCTCCCGCGATATTCAGGAGGGGCGCTAATGGTGGCATTAGCCTGTTGCGCTGCGCCGCCACCGATGATGTCATCGGTGTGCGCAGCGCCCCATTCGCGCCCCGTTCGCGATATTTGGTAGCGAACGCCGCAGTTGCGCCGTTTGCTACCCGTGCCCGGTTTACGGGGCTTTACTGTGCCGGCAGCGGCGCAAGTTAAGGTCGAGGTGCGGGGCGGCCGCTTTTTTGGTGGCCGCCTGCCAGCACCTCCGTCCCCGGCCTCCTAACCACCCCCCCGCGGCATTGCCGGCTGTTTCCCGAGAGCCCGGCACTTCTTCTTGGTGCCGGGCTCGTTTGCTGGCACTCGCGAGCGGGGATCGCGCTGTTGCAGGCACCTCCCCCTTAACAGTGGGAGGAAGGCCTGCAGTACCGCAGCGTGCCGTGCCGCAGCGTGTGGCGCTGCGGCACGTTGCGCTGCAATAATCAGTTTCAGTGCCCTAAGAGGGACGCGGAGTGCCTCGAGCCTCGCCCCGTGTCCCTCGAGGGGCATTGAAACTGAATTTCTGGCGATCGGTATTACTCCGATCGCTGCGCTAAATCCTGCGCTCAGGCGACTTTTGCGCCACTTTGGTGCCCCAACCCAATTTCTAGGCCCCAGCCCTTTTCGGGCTATCCCGGATCAGGCGTATTCCACAGACATTCACCTTCAACTAAAGTTAGAGATAGCCGAATTCTATAAGATGCTTAATTGGGTCTAAAGGTCCAGGCTATCTCTCCCTAAAGGAAAGGAATGACTTGAAGATGTTACCATCCTCCAGGTAGCACTTTTAATAAGTTTAACTAGACTGTAACCTTCCGGATATTATGAGGGTCCGGAATACTCCCCCAGAATTCTGTAACTCCTCACCAAAGAGTGTACAGAGATTGAGTTCACGAATTTGATACAGAAGTACTCGGTGAGACAATTCTAAAAATATATAGATTTATTAAAGAACTGACATGAAGTTAACAGCTGGTGATTTCAGTCACAACATTAACAGTTCAAAATACAAATAGCTTACATTTCTTATTCGCAGAGATACTTATTCTCAAATCTTAACTTCGTACATTTCTCCATTTCTACTTATTTTTAATCCAGGATATCCACCAAAATCAAATAACAGTACCTTTTTGATCCTCGAGACTCAAAGAGTTAAAAACTTACAAAGCCTGCCTCTGAAGTTGAGAATCGCTTGCCCCTTCCAGCGACTTCTGACTTTCTATCTGAAAGTTCCATATTTTATACCCTTTTTGCGGTGGTATATCCTTTGAAGTTTTCTGCTGATGTAAGCTAATTATCTCTAGTCATTCTTTCTGTTGACTTCTTTCTAATCTTACTGTCAGTTCAGCTGTTAACTTGCAGAATCCTGTCTCTACCTTTAGGTGTTCAAATTTTATCATAAAAAATGGTTATGACTGATGTATCTATTTGATGCCATTCTTATGATGGTCTTCCATTCAATTTTTAAATCACCTTAACTGTTTATAAGCAGACGTCGTGTCTCCTAACTGTTGAGTCTGTGTTTTCCCAAATGTAGTTATGCTGAATAACTGGACACAGACAACAGAATACTTAAACAGGTCTTTAGTAATTGAGGGTCCTCTTTTTTTTATTTGAACCCAAAAAAAACCAAATCGACTGTAAATAAACAAAAGTTCAACTAAATCTTAACAAATCAAATTAAAATTTGGTGTTCCGAATTGATGATGCACCCCAGTCCCCGCGGCGCCCACCGGTCGCGGAAATACTCAAGCGTACCGGCGGACACCGCGTGCTCCATCTCCAGGGCCATCCGGGCGCGAACATGGCTGCGGAAGAGAGGCAGGCAATCCGGCTGGATGACCCCCTCGACCGCCCGCTGCCTGGACCAATTGATTGCTCTTTTAGCCAGGCCCAGGAGCAGGCCCACAAGGAGGTCCTCCAGCCTGTCCTCCCCCCTCCGCACCGGGTGACCGTAGATCAAGAGCGTGGGACTGAAGTGCCACCAAAAATCGAGGAGCAGCCCCTTCAAGTAGTGAAAGAGGGGCTGCAACGTCTCACACCCCATATAAACGTGAAACATGGACTCCTCCAGGCCGCAAAAAACGCAGGTGGCCTGGGAGTCCATGAACCTACTTAAAACCTTATTGTACGGGACCGCTCCGTGCAACACCCTCCAGGCCAAGTCCCCGATGGAACAAGGGAGGACTCCCGCATAGAGAGCCCTCCATTGGGGACCTCCGCCACCGCCAGTCGGCAAGACGCCACGCCAAGGCGTGTCCGGACGGCAGACGAAGATGGCAAAGTGGAGAGTGTGCAGGAGCAGCCCGTACAGGAAACCCCTCCGCGCAGAATGAAAAGGCATGGAGGGTATTTCCTCGAGACGGCTCAAGTTGTGAGGCGCCGGCTCCCGAGGGGAGTTTCGGGGCCGGGCGCCGATGAGGAATTCCGTCCAGATGGGGGTAAGCTCGGACGGGATCACCCCACGTGCTTGAGCCGCCTCGATACACCTAGTGGAGTTGGGGCCCAGTGCCGCTTTCACCGACTCGATGGCTTCGGCCGCGAGCCGGACGTTGGCCCAGGACAGGCGCCACGCCAGCTCCTCCGGCGCCATCCAGCCCGCTCCTCCGACATCGAGCAGGTCCCCGACTCTGGTCACATTGCCAGTCACAGCCCCGCCCTCCGTCAGCCGCCCGAACCCGCGTAAGTGGAGGTGCGGATTCCTGAGCAGCGGCTCCCAAAGGAGAGCCGCCGCTCCTGACGGGGGAGAGCTCCACCTGGAAGCGACATAGTTCCAAACCCATAGTAGTTCCTGGTAGAAGACAGGCAGCTCCTGCAGGTCGGCACGCCTACCGCCCACTTTCACAAACAGGAGCTGCGTGTCATAATTGAGGCCGTGCAGCTGGCGGAAGAAAAACGTCGCCAGCGTACACCATCTCGGAGGAATCTCAACGTACAGGTATCTCTGCAGCGTCTGAAGACGGAAAGTCGCAGCCTGGGTGCGAAGGCACACCAGCGCCTGACCGCCCTCCCTAAGCGGGAGACACAGAACCGCGGCAGAGACCCAGTGCTTCCTTTTGCCCCAGAAGAAGTCGATGAGTTTTGTAGTGTCCGTGTGTAGATAAAGACACTGAAGACAGGAGTTGGTTCATAGGTATTTACTAAGCAAGTCTGGGGGGGGCGGTTTCTAAAGGATATACACAATACACAGGCTTATATAGCCCAAGTGGCAATTACCGGCATTACGCACACCTGGGGCTCTTATAGGCACATACACCATAATTGCTCTTAAAGGCACATACACCACAAGTCCTCCCCTTCTAGCTAACTAGTACATCATATTTTAAGTAATTATTAATTACATGTTATATGCAAAATAATATACATTGCTGTATTAATTAATTATAAGTTAGTCTCTCAGGAGGCTTCCTGACTCGGTCCGGATAACGCCTCGGGGGTGTAGTAGTTTCTGGTGGTGTAGTAGGTTCTTCTGGCAAGGCTGATTCGGCTTGAAGGCCAGTGTCGGGTTCATCGGGCTCCAGTATCACCGGATCGGAGGTAGATATGGGTATCTCTACTTCATCGTTAGATGTATAGAGTGGTGGTGTAGGTTGTCCCTTTTCGGATGACTTGATGATTTGGTCAGCATGGCGCCTTATTATGCTGTCTCCGATGTCCGCGGTATACATCAGTGGTCCTAATCGTGTGCAGATAGTTCCAGGCTGCCATTTCTCGGTACGGTAGTCCCGGGCCAAAACCGGTTGGCCTATCTGGAAGACCCTAGTTGGCCTTTCATTCATGCCCTGAAACTGCCGGTTCTCCACGTCCCTTCGGATGTTGGGCTTGACCAAATCCAGCCGGCATCTTAGGTTTCTATTGTAGAACATCATGGCGGGAGTTTGGTTAGTAACCATATGCGTTGCATTCCTATATGCAAATAAGAAGTTATCCACTTTGTGCTGAAGTTTTATGTCTTCATTACCCATGGCCTTTATGGCCTTCTTGAAGGTCTGGACAAACCTTTCAGCCAATCCATTGGTGGCGGGATGGTATGGGGCGGACGTGTAGTGCTTTACCCCAGAACTTTCTGAATTCTTCGGACATAAATTGCGGTCCATTATCAGAACATATCTGCTCCGGCAGCCCATTCCTGGCAAATATGGTCCTTAATACTGTGATGGTTTTTTCCGTGGTGGTGGAGGACATCTTTATTACCTCCGGCCACTTGGAGTGTGCATCAACTGCGATTAAGAACATTGAGTCCATAAATGGACCAGCAAAGTCGATGTGCACCCTTTGCCAGGGAGATGAGGGCCACTCCCATGGATGTAGAGGGGCCTGTGGCGGAGCATTTTGGACCTTCTGGCATCCTAGGCAGCTCTTGGTCATGTCTTCAATGTCGCCATCGATACCTGGCCACCATACAAACGCCCTAGCTAGGTTCTTCATTTTCACTCCACCCAGATGCCCCTCGTGAAGCTCCTTTAGCACTTTATCCTGGAGTTTGGGTGGAATCACCACTCTGGATCCACACATCAAGGTTCCTCGGCACACTGACAGCTGTTCTCTTCTTTGCGAGAATGCTGGCAACAGTGGTTCGCCATGTGCTGGCCATCCCTTCACTGTTAAATCGTAGACCCGTGAGAGAGTAGGGTCATTTCTTGTCTCCCTTTCAATGGCAGAATTTGTCACCGGTAGATATTCCACTATGGTAGAGTGGAATATCTCTACTGGGTCTACTGTAAGTGCCTCTTCTATCGTTGGCAACGGTAGGCGTGATAACCCGTCAGCATTCCCATGCTGTTTTGACCCTTTGTATTCAATGTTGTATTGGTGTGCCCCTAGAAAAAGGGACCACCTCTGTAGTCTTTGTGCCGTCATAATGGGGACACCTTTTTTAGGGTTGAATATGGAGATGAGGGGTTGATGGTCAGTCAGCAAGGTAAATTTTTGTCCGTGTAGGTAATGGTTGAATTTCTTCACTCCCCATACCAGGCTGAGTGCTTCCCTGTCTATCTGGGCATAGTTACGCTCAGCTGAGTTCAATGAGCGTGACGCAAAAGCTATCGGCCGTTCCGAGCCATCAGGGAATCTATGGGACAATACCGCTCCTATGCCATAAGGGGATGCATCGCACGCCAGTCTGATTGGTAGTGATGGGTTGTAATGAGCCAAAACTTTCTCGGATGTGATTAAGTCTTTACATTTATGGAAGGCACGTTTACAGTCTTCGTTCCATTTCCAAATCACTCCTGTCTGTAGAAGATCATTAAGAGGGTGTAGAGTAGTTGATAAGTTCGGTAAAAATTTATGATAGTAATTTATTAATCCCAGGAATGAGCTTAATTGTGAAACATTTTCAGGTGCTGGGGCTTTTATAACTGCTTCAATTTTTTCAGGTGACTTATGCAACCCTTCCTTATTAATTATGTGGCCACAATATGATATCTGATTTTGGAAAAATTCGCACTTGGGGCGATTTGCTCGTAGGCCCCATTCTTTCAGCCTAGTGAGCACCTGCTCCAAATTGGCAAGGTGCTCGTTGTCGTTTTCTCCTGTTATAAGGATGTCGTCTAGGTAGCATTGAGTCCCTGGAATCCCTTGCAGGACTTGCTCCATAGCTCTTTGCCAGATAGCTGGAGCTGATGCTATTCCAAAAACCAGTCGATTGTACTGGTACAGGCCTTTGTGTGTGTTTATTGTGAGATACTTTTTAGAGGTCTCCTCAACCTCCATCTGTAGATATGCCTGTGCCAAGTCAATTTTTGTGAAACGTTTCCCTCCGGATAGTGAGGCGAAAATATCTTCTATCCTCGGAAGAGGATACTGTACCATGTGAAGGACTGGGTTTACAGTCACCTTAAAGTCCCCACAGATGCGAATTTTTTTCTGTTCCTCAGAGTTATTTTTCAATGTTTTTTTCATGACTGGAACGATGGGTGTTGCCCATTCGCTCCAATCTATTTTGGATAATACGCCTGCCTTTTCCAAATTCTTCAGCTCTGCCTCGACTGCCGAACGTATTGCGTATGGCACCGGTCTTGCCTTAAAAAATTTTGGAATTGCTGTATCTTCCACTTTTATTGAGGCGGTGATGCCTTTCAAGGTTCCTAGTTTCTCTTGAAACACTTCTTTGGCGTTGGCCAAGATGTCTTTTAATCGTTCAGGTATGATGTCATCATTGTTTTTTTCCTTACTGGTCACCGTCAGTGCCTGAATGGAGTGCCAGTCTAAACGTATCTTCCTTATCCATTCACGTCCCAACAACGGTGGACCACCATCTTGTAGAATGTATAAATACAACTTTTGTATTTCTTTGCCGTTGTATACCACAGGCACCCTTATTTTTCCTTTGGGGTAGACTTTCTGCCCCGTATATGTTTTTAAGATAATGGATGTGTCTTTTAGAGGTATATGCGAAAATAGCCTCTCGTAATCTCGTCGATTTATTACGGTTAGAGCTGATCCTGTATCTAGCTCCATTTTAACTGGGGACCCTGCTATTGTGAGGGTAATCCAAATGGTTTGGTAATCCTCTTTGGCAAGTACATTATGTAATTTGAGACAGCTTAGTCTCTTGTTTCCGGAGTCGCTATCGCTATTCTGGTCTTCGGAGCTATTGTCCGTCATCATTTGTACCTTCCTGTACTTTTCTTTATTGATTTTTTTGTTTTCTGTCAGTGGATTTATTTTGTCCAGATTGGCATACCCGTGCAATGTGTCCAATCTTACCACATTGCTTGCATGCTTTGCCCTTGAACCAGCAGTCCCTCTGGTTATGGGTGGATCTGCCGCAGCGATAACATCTTCCGAACTCCTGTGTCATTTTATGGGTGCCGAAGTCCTGTGTCTCTTGTTGTATCTCTGCAGCTCCTTTTGCTGCTGCTTCGTATGATACAGCCATACTGAAAGCTTTGTCCAATGTTAAATCTTTTTCAGAAAGCAGTCTTTTTTGTGTTCCTTCACTTAAGAGACCGCAAACAAATTTGTCTCGAAGATAATCCGATAGTCCTGCTCCGAATTGGCAGTACTTTGATAGCTTTCTTAATTCGTTTAGGTAATCAGCGTTACTTTCAGTCTTGTGTTGATTTCTCTTGAAGAACTTGAATCGTTCCGCTATCAGCAGCGGTGTTGGGTTTAAATGCTCCTGCAGGGTATCAACAATTTCTTTAAAAGTCTTGTCCTTTGGTTTGGCTGGAGTGATTAAATTTCGTAACAGCCCGTATGTCTTCGCGCCCATTAAGTTCAGAAGTACTGAAGCTTTTTTTTCATCTGTTATTCCATTTGCAGTGCAATAAATCTCTACTCTTTCCACGTATGTGGTCCAATCTTCTATTTCGCCATCAAAAGCCTCAATATTACCAGATTTAGGCATTTCAGAAAAGATATGGCGCTTCCCGTGCTTTTTTTTTCTCTCTGTAGCAACGATATGGCGCTTCCCGCGCTTTCCCGCCGCTGCTACCGATAACAACGCTGTTTTACTGTGGTTTCCGTTTATTCACTGTTGGAGACTCGTTCCCGACGGAGGTCTAAACGCTGACCTGCTTGCCGCGCCGGCCGTCTCTTGAGTGCACCCTCCCAGTCCGTTATTGCTTGCCTCCGATTTCGCTGCCTGTCTCAGCTGCAGAGCCCGCCGCTGGAGCTCCAGCCTGACGCCCAGGAAGGATTAGCGCAGTACCTGTCACCAGCTTGGCCAGCTGGTGAAACCACAGTTTCTCTTACTTCCTTGAGTCTTCTGGACGCTGGAGGAATCGATGTCCTTGAGGTGCTGCCGAATTGCAGGTAAGTCTGTTTCCACTTCGTCGCCACTGTAGTGTCCGTGTGTAGATAAAGACACTGAAGACAGGAGTTGGTTCATAGGTATTTACTAAGCAAGTCTGGGGGGGGTTTCTAAAGGATATACACAATACACAGGCTTATATAGCCCAAGTGGCAATTACCGGCATTACGCACACCTGGGGCTCTTAAAGGCACATACACCATAATTGCTCTTAAAGGCACATACACCACAAGTTTCTTCTGCATCTTGGCGACAAACGCAGGGGGAGGGATCAAAGTGACCAACCGGTACCACAACATGGCGGCCACCAGCTGGTTTATGACCAGCGCTCGACCCCGTAGGACAACACTCGGAGCAGTCCTGTCCAGCGTCCTAGGCGAGCGGTGACTTTGGCCTCCAGCTCTTGCCAGTTCGCCGGCCAGGCGTCCTCGGCAGGGCTAAGGTAGACTCCCAAATAGAGGAGGTGCGTGGTGCTCCAGGCGAAAGGCCTGAAATCCTCCGGCAGGGAGTCCACCCGCCACTGACCCACCAGGAGTCCGGAACATTTCTCCCAGTTGATCTTGGCGGAGGATGCGTCCGAGTAAATCTGCTGGCATTCCCGCATCCTCCGCAAGTCAGCGGGATCCGTGACCGTGAGGAGCACGTCATCGGTGTAAGCCGAGAGGACCACCTCCACGCCCAGCCCTTGCAGAGCCAGTCCCGTCAACCTCTTCCGCAAGAGGCGCAGGAATGGCTCCAC
Organism: Somniosus microcephalus; assembly: GCF_052327205.1. Taxonomy (NCBI): domain Eukaryota; kingdom Metazoa; phylum Chordata; class Chondrichthyes; order Squaliformes; family Somniosidae; genus Somniosus; species Somniosus microcephalus. The sequence goes on from NC_140999.1 coordinate 150,810,764, forward strand.
GCAAATGGTGTATAACTGACTGGACATGGGGCATCCCTGACGCACCCCCCTCCCGAAGCGAAGGGGCGCCGTCAAGGACCCATTAACTTTAATCAGATACTCTGCGGCGGCGTACAGAAGTCGGATCCGGGCGACGAAATGTGTCCCGAACCCGAATGTGCGCAGAGTCCCGAAGAGATACTCGTGATCCACCCTGTCGAACGCCTTCTCCTGATCCAGGGAGAGGAAGGCGACCGACAGACCAGCCCTCTGGGAGTGGTGGACCAGGTCCCAGACCAGATGGATGTTATCGTTGATGGTCCGGCCCGGGACCGTGTAGGACTGGTCGGGGTGGATCATGTGGGCCAGCACGGTGCCAAGGCGAGCAGACATGGCCCTGGCAAAGATTTTATAGTCCGTGCTGAGGAGGGAGACCGGGCGCCAGTTCTTAAGGAGGCGGAGATCGCCCTTTTTAGGCAGCAGGACAATGACCGCCCTGCGCCAAGAGAGGGGCATCTCCCCGGTCGCCAAACTTTCCCCCAGGACCCGCGCGTAGTCGCCCCCCAAGACGTCCCAGAATGTCCTGTGGAACTCCACGGTCAGCCCGTCCAGCCCCGGGGACTTTCCCCTAGAGAGCTGGCGGAGGGCGCCGGTCAGCTCCGCCAGGCTTAGCGGAGCGTCCAATTTTTCGGCGCCCTCCGGACTGACCTTCGGCAGGTCCTCCAACAAAACTCTGCGCGCATCCTCGCTGGACGGATCCGGAGAGAACAGAGCCCCGTAGTAGGCGCGGGTCTCCGCGTTGATTCCCTCCGGATCCGAGACCAGAGATCCGTCGTCGGCCAGCAGCCCCAAGAGCTGCTTACGGACCCCTCGTCTTTTTTCCAGCGAGTAGAAGAAGGGGGAGCCGCGGTCCAGGTCCCGCAGGAGCTGGATCCGCGACCTCACGTACGCGCCTCGGGACCCGACGAGCTGCAGGTCCTTCAGCGCGCCCTTCTTCTCTTCGTACACCTTCCGCAGGGCCGAGTCCCCGACGACTTGACCGAGACGGGACTCCAGGTCGAGCACCTCCTTCTCCAACCGCCCGACCCGGGCCTCCCGCCTCTTGGTCGACCCCTTCGCGTACTCCTGACAGAAGAGACGCACGTGAGCCTTGCCCACGTCCCACCACAGCCTCAAGGAGGGGAAGCCCCCCTGCTTCCTTCTCCAGTCAGCCTAGAAACGACAGAACGAATCCCGGAACCGCGCGTCCTCCAGCAGCAGGTTGTTAAAGTGCCAGTACGCGGAACCCCCCGTGCGCGCAGCGGAACGAGCTCCGCCCACACCAGGTGGTGGTCCGTGCACGGCACCGGCCGCATGGAAGCCACCGGAACGCAGGAGACGTACGCCCGGGAAATGTAGAGGCGGTCGATTCTGGACCCTCCTCCTCCAGACCTCACGCTAGTGAAGGCGCTGGAGTCGGGATGAAGATTCCGCCAGACGTCCACCAAGTCGAAGGACCCGACCAGGTCCCTCAACTTCTCCAACGCCGGCGGGCATTGCGGGGGACCCGGACGGTCCCTCGCCTCGAGGGTGCAGTTAAAATCCCCCCCAAGGATGACGCACTCGCCCACGTCGATGGAGCCCAGAAGAGCGGACACTTCTTCAAAGAAGCGCACTTGCTGCGCACCGGCCTGAGGGGCATACACGTTCACTAGATGGAGCGGCACGCCCCCCAGGCGAACAGTGACCTGGAGCAAGCGGCCCGGCACATGCTCCTTGACCCCCAAGATCTTCGGCTGAAAATGCGGGGCCAGCAAGATAGCCACCCCGCTGGAATTATTGGAGAGGTGACTCATGCTGACCCCTCCTTGCCACTCCAGGAGCCACGTGGCTTCGTCTCCCGGAATGGTGTGGGTTTCTTGCAGGAAGCACACCGCATACTTCCCATCCCGAAGGACCGAGAAGTTATTGAATCTGCGGCACGCCTCCCTGCTGCCGTTGATGTTGAGGCTGGCTATGGTTATCTTCATGTCAGAAGCTTAGTGCAACCTCTACCTACAATTAACGGGGGGAGGAAGTGCAGCCGCTAGTCAGCCGTCACTTCCTCAGCAGCCCAGTGAGAAACGTTCTGAGCCGACGCAGCTCAAGCGGGTTCACACCCTCGTCCGCGCCCATGATCTTAACGGCGGTGCGGACGGATACGATGAGCAGCGCCAGCTCCGACCACCTGTCGAGGGCCAGCCGGACCTTCCCGCGCCGACCCAGGCACGTGGCCATAAAATCCCGGAGTTCCTTTACGGGAATGAGGGGAGACTCGGCAAGTGGCACGAGGTCGTCCACCGCCTCGTCGGTGCCGGAGTCCGAATCGTCCCCCGTGCCCATCACCAAGTCCCCATCCTCCTCCAGGGGGTCGTCACCAGCGGCCGACCCGTCCACCGTGCAGTGCGCAGCGAACGGCTCGGCCACACCAGCCAGCCCCGCCTCCGCCTGATCCCACCCCCAGGATCGGCGGCAGAGGATTTCTCCCTGGGCTCCTCTAGCGGGGCTGGGCCAGAAGACGGCGGCGGTTCAAAGCTCCCCTCCGCCCCAGACGCCGGAGCGACCGGAGAAACCGGGGAGAGAACAATTCCCAGCTCCTCCAGTACGTCCGGCACCAGCGACGCAGCCAGGGGGCCAATCTCCTCCCCGTCACCAACCTCTGACCCAGCGGATGGGGTGTTTTGAATAAAATGCTCAACCAGGTCGAGCAGCCCCTGGGAGATGTCCGGGTCGCATTGGGCGAGCTCATTATCCCCGAGCTCGCCCGACCCAGGCCCCAGGCCGCCCGACCCGGCGAGGGGTAACGGCACCGAAAGAATGTTAATTTCGTTTTCCGCCGCGGGTTGTTCCGCGACCCCCGCCATGGGCAGGGTCTCGTCCCCATCCCCAGGAGGCACGCGCCGGACAGACACATCTGCCTCAGCCTCCCGAGGGACAGGCGACCCCTGCCGATCGCTGGTGATGACGACAGCGGGGGGGGGGGGGTGGCGCAGTACCCGCGGCGGGCGACGACTCCCCCTGCTCGGAGGGACCTTCCTCCTCCCGGTCCTCCTCCTCTTCCAGGGGGTCGCGCCTTCTTTTTAGCACAGAGGGAGCGAGGGAGACCTCCATGTCTGCAAAGGCCTCCTCCTCAACTCCCTCCGGCGGAGCAGGTTTGTCGGGTTCCTCGGGCCCGAGCCCGGCCGCATGTATTACCGCTGCGGCGGTTGCGGCCACAGGCTCAGGCACGAGGCCCCTCCCGCTCGCATCTGCCCCGATCAACTCCGCGAGGAGCGCGGGTGTAAGGGGCTCAAGGGGCAAGGGCTCGCCATCCACGGGGGGACCCGCCCTAAGGTGCTTCTTTTTTCCCCGCGCCTTCTTTCCGGCCGGACACGCTCCCTCCCCCCCGCTGGAGGCCTTGGTGGCATCAGCCCCCGACGTCAACCGCGCATCAGACGTACTTGACGTGCGGGCAGACCCGGGGGGAGGAGCGGCGGCGGCGCCAGCCTCGGCCGCACGAGATGATCCGGCGGCCTTGGAGGCGGGGCAGTTCCTCCTGATGTGCCCCACCTCCTTGCAGGCGTGGCACCGCACACCGTCCGACGTCCAAAAGGCGCGATAGGCGGTCCCCACATGGAGGACGACGAACGCCCCATCAGTGTCCTCCTCCCGCGCCAGCTGAATAAACAGCTGGCGCCGGAAGGAGAAGACGTGGCGAAGGCTGGCCTCCCGGAAGCCGAGCGGGATGGGTGTGATCCCCGACCTCACCTCCCCAAGTTTACGCAAATGGGGAAGGAGGAGCTCACCAGGAACATAGGGCGGGACGTTAGAAATGACGACCCTCTGCACGGTGGCCTCGAGGGGATCCACCGGCAGGAAGGTCCCGCCCACGGTGAGCCCCTTGGTGACAGCCAGGGACACCGCCCGCTCCGACCCCAGGAAGAATACAGCCTTCCCGTACATTTTCGAGGCCGCGGCGATGGCTGAGGGGCCGACAACCCTAGCCATGGCTTTGACGCAGGCCTCGATGGTCATAGTGGGGTGAGTGTAGCTCTTCACCCCAAGCTTTTTTGTAATCAATCTAAATGGTGACGGGGCAGCAGAAACAGCGGGAGCAGCTGTGGCTGTAGCTGCCACACTTGCATAAGTCCTGGCTGGCCCCGTAACCGGCGAAGATGTAGTCGCCATTCCGGGGAGCTTTTACAAGGGCTACACCCACCCCAAGTCACAGGCCTGAAGGTGTTAATGGCCTCGGTATATATATATATATATTTTTTGTCCTCTATTGAGCAGAGGGAGCTGATTAAAATAAGGACACACCTCTCCCCTTATTGATTTAAATTGGGAGAGGGGCCTTCTCCCCTCTGCTCAACAGGCAATTAGTAAAAAAGAGATGGAACTGAGGTGCCTTAGAGAAACAGGCAGAGACAAAGAGAGAGAGAGAGAGAGGGGGGTGGGAAGGAGGGAGGTCGCAAAGGGCAGTGCTGCCACTCAGGATGGTGGGTGGGTGTTGGCAGGGGGGGCACTCTCCGATGGATTTTAAAAGTCTTTGGTGGTGGTGGTCTTCTGGCAGGGGGAGAAGATGTCTTCACCTGGGAAAGCTGGAAGAAGCCCAGGCTCAGTCCTGCAGCAGGTCTTAACGATGCACTTAGATGAAATTAAAGACTTCACCTGGGCAGCTCCAGCTCTCCCAGGGCAGGCAATAGAAGGGATGCTAATTAGTGGTATGTGTGGCCTAGCTTTTAGCAAGAGCCACACACACACACACTACACCCCTTGATGATCCGGCCTTGCTCCTTCTTTTCTCCCCCCGCCTAAAATACAAAGTCTTGGGAGAGTGCCCCAAATAACACCCACCTGTAGATGTTCAAAAGAGATGATTCTTCCCTCCTTCCAAACAGTTGGTGGTTTTTTGCTGATGTTTCTCTCCCCTCTCTCCTGAAGTGGAGGCCAATTTGGGGAGGCAGTGATAGAAAAGACCTCTCCCCTGGTTGATGTTGATGTAGGCCTCCTTTCTCCTTCTCCTCCTCTGTCCAATCTCTCCAGGCACCTCAGTTGTTTTGAAGATGTTGGAGGAGGTGGAGGTGGTGATCTATCGTTCTCCTCCACTACCTGGTCAGGAGACCACCACTCTCCACTCTCTTAATTTGGCTGCTCCTTCTCCTCCTGCTGCTTGAAGCAGCTGCACAGCCAGAAAAGCACACAGGTCTTTAGTAATTGAGGTCAGGGCTGAACTGAAATATAAACTGCTCCACAGGGTTTATATACCGGTGTGGTCACCACCGGTACTACAATATACAGGAGCCATCAGAAAGTAGTTCATCACCTTAAGGTAGTCTCTTAAGGTGGTACAGGTTACATACACTACAATTCCTCCCCTTTTAGCTTAACAGTGTACACCCCAATTTAAACATTACATGGATAACATATATACAACTTTCATACAAAACTGTTCAAAGATTCAGTCTCTGAGGAGGCCTCCTGATCCGGGCCGGATAACGCCTTTCAGGGCTCTCTGGTTCTCGTTGCTGGGGTGACTCATCCATTTGATCTCTTATGGATTGAACATCATCATGTACGTTCGAGTCTGAGGTAGATGCTGCAGGCTCAATAACTTCTTCAACTGGTGTCTCTGCCGTAGACATGGGGTCGACCCTTGTTCTCGATTCCACAAGTTGGTCAGCATGACGTCGTGTTACATTCTCACCAACGTCTACCGTGTACATCAAGGGTCCTTGTCGGGCACGAATTGTTCCGGATTGCCATTTATCATTCCTATAGTCCCTGGCCAACACTGGTTGTCCTATTTCGAAACTCTGAGTGCCCTTGTTATTTACGTGCTGGAATTGTTTGTTTTCGACTTCCCTACGCACATTGGGTTTTAACAAATCCAATCGGGACCGCAACCTCCTGTTATAGAACATTATGGCAGGGCTTTGATTTGTCACTGCATGCGTGGCGTTTCGATATGCCATCAGGAAATTGTTCACCTTGTGTTGTAGTGGAATATGGTCTTCGCTCATGGCCTTTATCGCCTTTTTGAACGTTTGTACAAATCTCTCGGCCAACCCATTTGTAGCCGGATGATATGGGGCAGATGTATAGTGTTTCACCCCATTCTTCTTCATGAATTTCTGGAATTCTTCTGACACGAACTGTGGTCCGTTGTCTGAACATATTTGTTCCGGCAGCCCATTCCTTGCAAATATGGTTCTTAGAACTGCGATCGTCTTTTCAGAGGTAGTGGTCGACATCTTAATCACTTCTGGCCATTTAGAATGTGCGTCTACCGCTATCAAAAACATGGAATCCATGAATGGACCTGCAAAGTCGATATGCACACGTTGCCATGGGGTTGAAGGCCATTCCCACGGATGCAGCGGTGCAATTGGAGGTGCATTTTGAACTTTTTGGCACCCTGAGCAGCTTTTAGTCAGATCTTCTATTTGTTTGTCGATACCTGGCCACCACACATAAGCCCTAGCAAGGCCTTTCCAGCTCTGCTTCCACAGCAGGTCGTATCGCATAAGGTACCGGTCTGGCTTTGAAAAATTTGGGTGTTTCAGTTTCAGTGTTCCCAGCCCCTGTTGGAACACCTCCTTAGCATCGTCCAATATTTTGGACAGTCGTTTAGGTTTGACATCGTCCTCTTTACAGGAATCTACAGTTAGTGCTTGTAAGGAATGCCAGTCCATATTTATTCTCCGGATCCATTCCCATCCCAGTAGTGGTGGACCTCCCTCAGGTAACATATACAAGTTCATTCCCTGACTTTCTTTACCATTGTAGACCACCTTTACCTTTATCTTTCCGATGGGGTATACTCTTTGCCCCGTGTATGTTTTCAATACAATCTCCGTATCCCTCAGGGGAATGTGTGAGAATAACCTTTTGTACTCTTGCTTATTCATGACCGTCAATGCCGATCCAGTGTCCAATTCCATCTTCACTTGGACTCCTGCTATCCGAAGCATGACCCAGATAGTTTGGTGGTCTGCTGTGTTACCCACATTATGTATTTTTAGACAACCCAGTTCCTTACTGCTGGAGTCTGAATCCGTCTTTTGTTCATCCGAACTGTTCTCTGTCACCTTGTGTAGTTTCTTGTACTTCTCCTGCGGCGACTTTTTGTTGCTGGTCTTCTTTCCTGACCGGCATACTTTCGCTATGTGACCAAGTCTGCCACATTTCCTGCATTCTTTATCTTTGAACCAGCACTGGTTCTGATCATGCGTTGTCCTTCCGCAACGATAACACTTTGCTGCACCCAATGCCATTTCATTGGTGCTGAATTCCGATGGCCTTTGCTGCATTTCCGCAGTGCCTCGTGCTGCTGCCTCGTGCGATGCTGCAATGCTGAAAGCTTTGTCCAGCGTAAGATCCTTTTCCTCTAGCAGTCGCTTCTGGGTTCCTTCCTTTAGTAGCCCACACACGATCTTACCTCTCAGAGCGTCTGCTAGTCCTGTACCGAACTGACAGTACTTTGATAACTTGCGCAGTTCGATTAAGAATTCAGCGTTGCTTTCCTCTTTAAGCTGAATTCTTTTGTAAAATTTAAATCGTTCCGCTATCAGCAGCGGTGTGGGGTTTAAATGCTCTTGCAGGATAGTAACAATCTCAGCGAAACTCTTTCCTACCAGTTTATCTGGTGTTACAAGGTGCCTTAATAACCCGTACGTCTTCGCACCCATCGAGTTTAATATGGTTAGTGCTTTCTTATCCGCCGGTACCTCATTCGCTGTACAGTAAACTTCAACGCGTTGCACATAAGTGGCCCAATCTTCTACATCGCTATCAAAAGCAGTGATGTTACCCGTTTTTGGCATCTTGTTGAGTTTCCTTTATTTTATTTATTTTTCCGAAATGGCGGCTTCCCGCGCTTATCTTCTTCCCCCGCCGACTAAAATGGCGATTACTGCGCTGTTGCCGTTCTCGCCTCCCGGCGGTCCTTATTTCCCCCGACGCTGCTGCTCTTGTTCCCCGCCGCTCCCGCGGTCCTCGTGGACATTAACGCTTTTCTGGCTGCTGCGCATCTCTGCCCGATTGCAGTCCGGCCCTTTTCACCGGCTGCGGTCGTGTTCTCCGCCCTTTTCTTCGGTTTCCCTCCCCTTCTCCCACTGACAACTCGGCCGACTTTCTCTCTGTGTCGCTAGATCGGGCTTACCCGCCGCTGTCGTAGAAGGGATGATCACTGCCTGTTGCTGATGGTGGACTTCGTGGCCAGCAAATCCAAACCGGGTTCTCGATGCCTCCCGTGCGATGCGGTGCTCAGCAGGATGATGAGGGCGGATGCCCCTTTTCGACACCCGTTCTGAGGACGAAGCTTCCTTGGATGCAAAACTGCCGCTAGGTACGATCAGACTCGTCGCCACTGTTGAGTCTGTGTTTTCCCAAATGTAGTTATGCTGAATAACTGGACACAGACAACAGAATACTTAAACAGGTCTTTAGTAATTGAGGGTCAGGGCTGAACTGAAATACAAACTGCTCCACAGGGTTTATATACCGGTGTGGTCACCACCGGTACTACAATATACAGGAGCCATCAGAAAGTAGTTCATCACCATACACTACACTAACTGTTCCATTTTCAACACAAACACAATGTGGTTGCTTGGTGCATCTATTGGTGTAATATTTACAAAGTCTTCTGTTTGTATCTTTTACAATATGTAAATCAAAAACACTTCAACTAGGGTGTTCTATGCATTTCTTAGCTACTTCAATTGGTTGTATTAATAATTATGTCTCCTGTCTTTCATTTGATGTTACTTTTACAAAGGCACATGGTTTTTTTAATGTTCGGAGTTTCTGGTCGAAGTGTTAGTTTTTAACACTTTAAACTGGGTATAGCTTGTGGCCCTGAAATTAGGATCGGGAGCTTGCCGCGCGTGCAAGCCTCCAATGTGCACCCACCCTGCGCGCCGACATCTGAAGCCCGGGCCTGCTTGCATTTCCTGTCACTGGCCCGGTTCAGATGTCGGCGCGATGTGCTTACCTGATCCAGCGGCGTAGTTAGTGCGATGTGCCGGCTGGGATCAGGTGAGCACTGTGCAGCCAATCAGGGGAGGGGAAACCTCATTCATGAGTTTGACAGTAAGAACTGTCAAACCCATGAAAAGTATGGGCTGCCAAAACACTACTTAAACTTTAAATAAAATTTTAAAAAACATCCCACTGATTATATTAAGTATAAATAAGTTTTTTAAAATATTTTAAACAATTAATCAAATTTTTGAAAAAAATAAATTAAAAAAAATAAGGTCTAAAACTAAACTTACCTTACTGTAAATTCTTTAAAAATAATAAACCTGTGGAAAAAAAAATTCTAAATTGTACTAAAAGCCCACTTACCTGTAAAACGAAATACTTACGTCTGTTTTTTCCACGCGTAAAAACCGGAGGCCTTTACACTCGGGCAACTCTGAAAAAAAAAGGAATTTCACTGCGCACGCGCTGCCTGTGCAGTCGCACGCGTTCTGCCTCTTAACCCCTTGGGTCAGAGGACAGGAAATGCCGGTTTTCAGCGCATGCGCTGTGCATGCTGAAAACCGGCAATTCCTCCGGGCACACGCGTGAGTACCCCTTCCGTACTCACGCGTTGTGACAGGAATTACTGGGCCATTGTCTTTCTCCCAATGTTCAGACATAGAGGAACCTCCAACCTGCTGTTTCAACAGGGCTATTGTCTTAGCATTAACAACCGATTCCCATTTCAAAAGTTTGTATGGTGTTTACAACTTTTGTGTTAACAAACCATCTTATCTCAGAAACCTGTATTCTGTTTACAGCCTGTGTCTTTAAGGCTTTTAGATTTTTAAACCCAGTTTTCATATTTTAATGAAGTCAAAAATTCCGTTCATAGGATGGTGTATCTTTCTGAAATATGGCTATTCCTTTACATCGGTAGATCTAAACAGTATAAAAAATCCACATTGCCATATTGTGGTCTATGCAGTAGTAGAATCTTTTTTTCCAATGATCAGATTGTCAGTAAATATAAGGAAGAAACCAGTGTGTACTAGATGCTTTTAAAATAATCTCACACATAGAACTGTTGGTTCAGAACTTCAGTATTTCCATCCACATTACTTTCTCTGCTGCTTTCATTTAGGCTTATTTATACAGCCTTGCTTTGGTCTGTTCCTTGCTTGGTCACAAGTACAAACTTGTAAATACAATAATGGCCCAGATTTTGCTGGAGTGGGACATCTTGCACTGTTAGTTAGACTTGTATGCGCATGTTTAGGTTTTACATTTTTTTGCCCTATAAGTTGCTGGAAGTGCAAGCTGATAACGGCACAGTGAGAACAACAGGGCACCTTAGTGAACAACGGGACCAACAGTGTATCTCCTTAATCAATGAGATTAAAGGATTGAGAAATAAATGGAGGAAGGACTGAGAAGGAGGGTCAATTTGAGTAAAATGAATTCAATGACAAATCAGGTACTGAAAGAGAAATAAAGAGAGGGAAAGAAAGATTGAATTAAGAGAGAGAGAACAAAAGTGAATAGGAAATGTAAGAAAAACAATAAAAGTTGACATTTTTAAGTCTCCAACAACAATTCACAACCTGAAGGAATGAGACTCCACACTTTTAATTGTTCACTTTCTGGGCAAGAGAGGTTGATTGGAAGTCATTAACAATTATCACATCATTAAAAGAGTACTTACACTGTTAATTACTAGACTTAATCTTCTGTGGTGAGTTTAATGGGCAATTAATGTGAAAATGCACTTCATGAAACTCACAGGGAGGTTTAGGGCAAGATGCCAATTAACGGAGTATCTCTTCCTCATCACAAGCTGCTGGCTGATTTGCACATTAATAACGGTGTGCATCGTTTACACTTTGTTATTTTTTCAGTAAATTCTGGGCCGAAGTCAGTTGCACCACTGTCAATCACAAAAGGTACACTCTGCAAAATCCTCAAATTATTTATCTAAGGAAAAATCATTCAGTTTTATGATTAGAAGTCTGTAACTGAAGCAATCAATTAAGTATCATAAACCATGCATCGTAGCAAGCAGTTTCTTACAATACTGTTAACTCCCAGCATTAGCGCATCCTCAAACCAGCTACAGTATAAGTTTTGAAATATGCTGCAAGACTTGAACATTCAATACAAGAACTTGTTTCACAGGAACAATGGATGCTGGGTCAGTCATTTTTCTACATTACTAACAATACTCAGACCATTCTTTGAGTTGCATCATGAAATCCACCTCTTCACGGACCCCCACTGGAACTCTGCAATGAAGCATGACTGATGGACCTTGCATTATTAGTGGATTTCACAGACCACTGGGATTATTCTCAACAAGAAGCTGCAGCAGGTTGCACAGCACTGACCATGTACATGGCTTCGGGACCAAACTTCACCTGTTTGAAAGCCAGTTCTCACATATAGTATGAACTATATTACAGTGAAATATGCAACGCTTGACTGTTATAATCTCAGCCCAGAAGTTTATAGGCATAAGTTTAGAATGGTAAGTAAAGTGACTAATTGCGTATAAAATGAGTTAGCTCCAGAAATGCAGAATGCATGGAAACTGTGCTTAGAAGGGAAAAATGCAAAGTTGATTGAAGAAATGCTTAGAGACCAACTTTTGGAGGTTGCTTCAGATGATTTTACACATATGGTTACTGGACAACAAATGTAAAACTCTAAGATGGCTGAGAATGCCAATTATTGTGCAGTCTCATGAGCTTAAGGAAACTGATAAGTGGTTTGGAAGACAAATGCTGACCAGATGGTACCTTGCTGTGCAACAAGATAAGCAACCACTTTTCGATCCTGTGCCAGCACAACGAATCAGATCACAGAGGGATGAAACAAGGAAAATTAGGTTTTTGAATGTAATAAGATGGGACACTGATGATCTGAAAGAGGTCCAGAGTGTAGACAGGATGACCGAGTGCAACCATGAGGTACAAGAATGCTGGGTCCAGGGAATTTGGCACAGTTCTGACATGCGATCATGAAAAAAATTGGCAAACAGAAGGCTTGCATGTTACCTGGTGTAGTCAGACATTGGAATGATTACATCTGGTGAGGGACACTCAGAATATAAAGGGCACAATCATGGGATTGAGGCTCAAGGTCCAGACCGAGCTATTGGGAGCAGCAGTGGGAGCGGACCGACCTGTGAGGGAACTGGTGATTTAAAGAACAACAAAAAACAAGGAGTGGTGTCACAGGAAAGCAGGGAAGCGATTGGTTGGTCAGTATTTCTCTCTTTTTCTTGGGCATTGGTTTCAATTAAGAGCCGGGATTAAAAACTAAACGTTTAAAACTTAAACACTTAATTAATTAAATACATTAGAGATGGCAGGGCAGGCGATGTGTTACTGCTGCAACATGTGGGAGCTGGTGGACACCATTGAGGTCCATGGGGACCAGATTTGCAGTAAGTGTTGGTTGCTTGAGGAACTTCGGCTCTGTGTTGATGAGCTGGAGTCCGAACTTCAAACACTGAGAAACATCAGGGAGGGGGAGAGTTACCTGGATGCTGTGTTCCAGGAGGCAGTCATACATCTTAGATTAATTAATTCAAATTTGGTCCGTGGTCAGGAACAGGTGGGTGTGACTACGAGCGAGGCAGGTATGGGGACCCAGGAGGTAGTGGTGGAGGAACCTCAGCCTTTGCTCTTATCTAACAGTTATGAGGTGAAATAAAGAATAGATTTGCCTTTCTAATCTAGGCTTTATTAACTTTAAAAACCCAGTAGCACATCTTTCAACACCAGTCTCCAACAATGACTAGAGAGAACTGAATTTAAGATGGCCACCACAAATCACCTGACATCCACTACCAATGAGTTTTCAACATATATCTCAAGGTAGAAACAAACAACCAATCACAATACTTCTTATTAAACATAGGAAATAATCACCACATTCACCCCTCCTTTTAAAACATGCTCCAACCTAAATAACCTTTACAATTTATAATTAATTTATTTACAACTAAAATACAAATATAATATTTCAACAACTTTAAAACATTACTATCAATTTAAAAGTCCATTTTCAATCGGTCGACCGGATATCTTGTTCGTGTCGACCTTCTTAACCTTGGTGAAATTCCTTGCTCTCCCACACCCGGAGGCACCGAAGTATTTTCTGCAGACAGGCTATCCATATCCCGATTATCAACGGTTTCCGGATTGGAAATCCCATCAGGAAGTAAACTAGGATGGTCATGAACATCCATCAAAGGCTGACTAATAGAAGTATAATGATCTGCAATAGGATTGGAAACATTCGTAGTATCTATAACAACATCCACATTATCTGAATCATGACTATTATTAGTATCCTCGGAAGAGGGCTGGCCACCACAAGGAGCCAAGTCTTTAATTGAAACAGTACTTTCTTTCCCATCTTGGAATCGAATATGAGCATATTGGGAATTTGCCTCCAACAGCTCCACCTCCTCCACTAAAGGATCATATTTTGACAATCTAACATGGCGTCGAAGCAACACAGGTCCCTGCATAGTAAGCCATGAAGGTACCGAATATCCCGTAGTAGATCTCCGCGGGTAATTAAAGAGCCTTTCATGGGGGGTCACATTAGTAGCCGTTGAAAGCAATGATCTAATGGAATGCAGGGCATCAGGCAGTACCATTTCCCACTGTGTATTCTTAAGATTCCGGGATGTCAAAGCCAACATAACTGCCTTCCAGATCACCCCATTATATCGTTCGCACTGTCCATTACCCTGGGGGTTATATGGGGTAGTTCTACTAGTAGAAATTCCCCGACTCTGAAGGTATTCCTTCAACTGGGAAGACATAAAAGAACTTCCTTGATCCGAATGGATATACGCAGGCATCCCAAAGATGACAAAAAGTTGAGTCAGACATTTGATAACTGTAGCAGCTGATACATCTGCGCAAGGAAAAGCAAAAGGAAACTTTGAAAACTCATCCACAACAGTAAATATGTATCGATTTTGAGTCGTTGAAGGAAGAGGCCCCTTAAAATCAACGCTCAAACGTTCAAAAGGAGAAGTAGCCTTTATAAGATGAGCTCGTTGAGGCTTAAAGAAATTCGGTTTACACCGAGCACAGATAGAACATGATGAAGTCATCCGCTTGACGTCTTCAACTGAAAAGGGCAAATTCTTACTGCGTACGAAGTGTATCATCCTCGTAACCCCAGGATGACATAAAGCATTGTGAAGATTAATAAGCGTATCTCCGTGAATCACAGAACAATAAGCCCTCGACAGTGCATCAGCAGCAACATTATCCTTCCCCGGACGATAAACTATATCAAAATGGTAACATGCCAACTCAATCCTCCACCTCATTATTTTATCATTTTTAATCTTTCCAAAATGTTTAACATCAAACATAAAGGACACAGATTTTTGATCGGTTACCAACGTGAAATGTCGCCCCGATAAATAATGTCTCCATTTACGCAGTGCTTCTACTATTGCGTATGCCTCTTTCTCTATTGAAGAATGCCTTTTTTCACTATTGTTCAAAGTACATGAGAAAAAGGCCACAGGTCTTCCATTTTGGTTCAGAGTAGCCCCAATTGCAAAATCAGAAGCATCCGTCTCAATCACAAAGGGAACCTGCTCATCAATAGAATGCACAACTGCTCCTAGGATATCCTTTTTAAATTTATCAAAACATGTCCTGGCCTCCCATGATAGAGGATATGTCGTAACCCGTATAAGGGGCCGGATCTTCTGTGAAAAGTTTGCAATCCAATTAGAATAGTAAGAAAACAGTCCAACAACTCGTTGCAAAGCCTTAGAATTAGTAGGATAAGGTAAATCGATCAATGGTCGCAGACGTTCTGGATCTGGTTTAATCTTATTTCCCGAGATAATATACCCCAGTAGATTTACCTCAGTAGTCGAAAAGATACACTTCTCTTTATTAAAAGTTAAACCAACTTTTTCCGCAGCTTGAAGGAATCTTTCTAAATTAGAATCATGCTCCACCCTTGATTTACCACACACCGTAATATCATCTAAATATGAAAAGGTGTCAGAGAGAGAGTTATCACTTATAAAAGCATCCATTGCCCGTTGAAAACAAGCAACACCATTAGTAACACCAAATGGTATTCGGCAAAACTGATACAGCTTTCCACCAGCCTCAAAGGCTGTATATGGTTGATCCCTCTTCACAATAGGAATCTGATGATAAGCACTCTTTAAATCAATAGTGCTAAAAAACTTATACTGAGATACTTTGTTGATAAGCTCATCAATCTTAGGCAAAGGGTACGCATCTAATTGAGTATACCTATTAATAGTTTGAGAGTAGTCTATCACCATTCGTTTCTTATGCCTCTCGTTAGTGGTGACAACTACCTGAGCCCGCCAAGGCAAACAACTAGGTTCAATGATTCCTTCCAATAAAAGACGTTGGACTTCAGAATTAATAAATTCTCTATCCTGACTGCTATACCTTCTTGACTTGGTAGCAATTGGCTTACATTCCGGCATCAAATTGGAAAAAAGTGATAATGGAGAAATGGATAAAGAAGTTAATCCACAAATGGATAAGGGTGGCTTAGTCCCTCCAAACGAAAGACTAAGACTCTCATGTAATTTAAGCACATCATGACCAATCAAAATATCCGCACAAAGATTAGGCAAAACAGATAGGCGTATATCAGTATACGTATTACCTAGAAGAATCAATTTCACAAGGCAACAACCAGCTACTTGTGAAGTAAGGGTCGGCTGAGCCATACACACCTGATAAGTAACAGGCAAGATTTTCAAACACTTTTCCTTCACAAACTAAAGACTTATAAAACTCTCGGTACTGCCCGTATCTATGAGAGCCTTCACTTCTAACCCATTAACTTGGGCCATAACTATAGCTTTGTTTAGGCCATGAGCAAATGCAGCAGAAATTGATGCAATAAACGCCCTCTCTACAGGTTGAATAGTTGCAGAAGAGGAGGTAATTGAACCTAATGATTTACAAACACGTGCATAATGACCTCTCTTGCCGCATTTACTACATACAGCCTCCCGGGCAGGACACTTCAAACGAGGATGCCGGATGTTCCCACAAAAATAACACTTCTGAATCCTAGAGGCAACAGCCGCCGAAGTAAAAGGTGGAGCTGTTGGAGTAGAAACTATTTCAAAATCTAGTAAACCACTCCCATTAAGTCCACCTAATTCCTTTTCGTCCGGAACTGCCGAAACCACAGTCACAGGACGATTAGAAAGAGCATAAGAATCCGAACTTCTCTGAGCCATATCCAATGTGGAAGCTTGCTCAAAAGCACTCTTGAGATCCAAAGTCTTATTTTCTAACAACCGCTGACGAATTGATCTAGACAGTAGTCCAGTTATAAAAGCATCCCGTACCGATTCTTCCTTATATTCTTCGGCCGTCACGGCTTTATAATTACAGTTAGCACCAAGGTGCCAAAGTGCTTGTAAATAAGTATCCAAAGATTCTCCCACCTGCTGCCTACAGGCAGATAGAAGGTAACGTGCAAATACCTCATTCTTTGGTTTAACAAAAATCTTCTCCAATGTAGAAATAGCCAATTCGTAAGTTTTACAGTCCAAAATATACTTATACACATCCGGAGCAATGTAGTTGATCAGCATATTCAGCTTATTCAGAGACTCTTGTTCCAACACACCCAAAAAGTTTGTAAATGTACAATACCAATGTTTCCATTTATCATCCACTCCTGCAGAATTAGGGTCAGCATTGAATCATTCCGGTTGAAGATATTGCTCCATTCTGATAAAAAGTTAATAAATTGAAATAAAGAATAGATTTGCCTTTCTAATCTAGGCTTTATTAACTTTAAAAACCCAGTAGCACATCTTTCAACACCAGTCTCCAACAATGACTAGAGAGAACTGAATTTAAGATGGCCACCACAAATCACCTGACATCCACTACCAATGAGTTTACAACATATATCTCAAGGTAGAAACAAACAACCAATCACAATACTTCTTATTAAACATAGGAAATAATCACCACATGAGGTTCTTACTCTTTGTGTGGGCGAGAACAGGGACTACAGTGAGGATGAGCAAACTGACCACAGCACCGTGGTACAGGGAGCCATTCAAGTGGGGGAGCAAAAATAAATGTGGTAGTGGTAGGGGACAGTATAGTTAGGGGGATAGACACTGTTCTCTGCAGCCAAGAGCATGAGTCCCGAAGGCTGTGTTGCCTGCCAGGATAAAGGACATCTCCTCTGGGCTGGAGAGGAACTTAGAGTGGGAGGGGAAGATCCAGTTGTCATGGCCCATGTAGGTACCAATGACATAGGTAGGACAAAGAAAGAGGTTCTGTTGAGGGAGTATGAGCAGCTAGGGGCTAAATTAAAAAGCAGAACCACAAAGGTAATAATCTCTGGATTACTACCTGAGTCATGTGCAAATTAGCATAGGGTAAATAAGATCAGAGAGATGAACGAGTGGCTCAAAGATTGGTGTGGGAGAAATGGGTTTTGATTCTTGGGGCACTGGCACCAGTACTGGGATAAGAGGGAGCTGTTCCACCGGGACGGGCTTCATTTGAACCAGGCTGAGACCAGTGTGCTGGCGAATTGAATAACTAGGGCTGTAGATAGGGCTTTAAACTAAATAGTGGGGGGGAGGGATACGCTGAGCGGAAATTAAAAAAGTCAAAGAAAAATGAGAAGGCAAAAGTGCAGGGTAGCGACAGGGGTAATGATAACCAGAGTGTGACAGGAAGGGACAGAGCGTGTACACATAAGAGTGCATCAGAAAGAGGGGTCAGAGTAGGGAAAAGTGGTATAAAGACAAAATTAAAAGCTCTATATCTGAACGCATGCAGCATTTGTAGCAAGATAGATGAGTTGACAGCACAAATAGAAATAAATGGGTATGATCTGATAACCATTACAGAGATGTGGTTGCAAGGTGACCAAGGCTGAGAACTGAATGTTCAGGGTTATTTGCCATTTCGTAAGGATAGGCAGAAAGGAAAAGAAGGTGGTGTAGCTCTGTTAATAAGGGATGAGGTCAGTGCAGTAATGAGAAATGATATTAGCTTAGAAGATCAAGACGTAGAATCAGTTTGGGTGAAGATAAGAAATACTAAGGGTAAGAAGTCACTGGTGGGAGTGGTCTACAGGCCCCCAAACAGTAGCCACACTGTAGGACAGAGTATAAATCAAGAAATAATAGAGGCTTGTAAGAAAGGTACGGCTATAATCATGGGAGATTTTAATCTTCATATTGATTGGACAAAGCAAATTGGCAAAGGTAGACTTGAGGAAGAGTTCTTAGAGTGTATACTGGATGGTTTCTTGGAACAATGGGCCAGAAATTAGGATCGGGGGCTTGCCGCGCGTGCAAGCCCCCGATGTGCACTCACCCGGCGCGCCGACATCTGAAGCCTGGGCCTGCTTGGAATTCCTGTCACTGGCCCGGTTCAGATGTCGGCGCGATGTGCTTGCCTGATCCAGCGGCGTAGTTAGTGCGATGTGCCGGCTGGGATCAGGTGAGCACTGTGCAGCCAATCAGGGGAGGGGAAACTTCATTCATGAGTTTGATAGTAAGAACTGTCAAACTCATGAAAAGTACGGGCGCCCAAAAGACTAGTTTAACTTTAAATAAAATTTTAAAAAACATCCCAATAATTAAATAAACTATAAATAACTTTAAAAAACTATTTTAAATAATTAATCAAATTTTTGAAAAAATAATTTTTTAAGAAATCAGGTCTAAAAATAAACTTACCTTACTGTAAAGTCCTTAAAAACAATAAAGCTGTGGAAAATGTTTTATAATTTTAAATAATAGACCACTTACCTTCAAGAATCAAGTCCTTACGCCTCCTTTTTATATGTCTAAAAAGTTCAGGCCCTTGCACACGGGCAAACCTGTCAAAAAGAAGGAAGTTCAATGCGTGCGTGCAGAGTCCTGCGCGCACGTGTTGGACCTCTGAACCCCTTGGAGGAAATGCCGGTTTCCCGCGCATGCGCTGTGCATGCTGAAATCCGGCACTTCCAACGGGCCCACGCATGAGTACACCGTCCGTACTCACGCGTTGGGACCGGAATTATTGGCCCAATATGTTGTGGAACAAACCAGGGAGAAGTCTATTTTAGATCTGGTAATCTGTAAGGTGGCTGAATTAATTAATGATCTCAAAGTGAAGGATCCTCTTGGGAAGAGTGATCATAGCATGGTAGAATTTCAAATTCAGTTTGAGGGTGAGAAAGCTAGGTCTCAAACGAGTGTCCTGAACTTAAATAAAGGTAATTACAAAGGTATGAAGGCAGACTTGGTTAAAGTGGACTGGGAAAATATATTACAGTGTAAGACTAGAAAAGCAGTGGCAAACATTTAAGGATATATTTCATAACTCTCAGCAAAGATATATTCCAGTGAGAAAGAAAGACTCTATGAGAAGGATGAACCATCCGTGGCAAACTAAGGAAGTAAAGGATGGTATCAAATTGAAAACAAAAGCATACAATGTTGCGAAGAATAGTGGAAGGCCAGAGGATTGGGAAATTTTTAAAAACCAGCAAAGGATGACTAAAAAATTGATAAAGAGAGAAAAGATAGCTTATGAGAGTAAGGTAGCCAGAAATATAAAAACAGACAGTAAGAGCTTCTACAGGTATATAAAAAGGAAGCGAGTAGCTAAAGTAAACATTGGTCCCTTAGAGGAAGAGTCTGGGGAGTTAATAATGGGAAACAGGGAAATGGCAGAGACTTTGAACAAATATTTTGTATCGGTCTTCATGGTAGAAGACACTAAAAGCATCCCAATAATGGATAATCAAGGGGCAGTTGGGGTGGGGGAGTAACGTAAAACAATCACTATTACTAGAGAGAAAGTACTAAGCAAACTAATGGGACTAAAGGTGGACAAGTCCCCTGGACCTGATGGCCTGCATCCTAGCGTCTTAAAAGAGGTGGCTGCAGAGATAGTGGATGCATTGGTTGTAATCTACCAAATTTCCCTGGATTCTGGCGAGGTCTCAGCGGACTGGAAAACCGCAAATGTAACACCCCTATTTAAGAAAGGAAGGAGACAGAAACCAGGCAACTATCGACCAGTTAGCCTAACATCTGTCATTGGGAAAATGCTGGAGTCCATTATTAAGGAAGTGGTAGCAGAACATTTAGAAAATCATAATATAGTCAAGCAGAGTCAGCATGGTTTTATGAAAGGGAAATCATGTTTGACAAATTTGCTGGAGTTCTTTGAGGGTGTAATGAGCTGGGTGGATAAAGGGGAACCAGTAGATGTTGTGTATTTGGATTTCCAGAAGGCATTCGATAAGGTGCCACATAAAAAGTTACTACACAAGATAAGAGCTCACGGGGTTGGGGGTAATATATTAGCATGGATAGAGGATTGGCTAACTAACAGAAAACAGAGAGTCGGGATAAATGGGTCATTTTCAGGTTGGCAAACTGTAACTAGTGGGGTGCCGCAGGGATCAGTGCTGGGGCCTCAACTATTTACAATCTATATTAATGACTTGGACGAAGGGACCGAGTGTAATGTAGCCAAATTTGCTGATGATACAAAGATAGGTGGGAAAGCAAATTGTGTGGAGGACGCAAAGAATCTGCAAAGGGATATAGATAGGCTAAGTGAGTGGGCATGAATCTGGCAGTTGGAGTATAATGTGGGAAAATGCGAGGTTATCCACTTTGGTAGGAAAAATAAAAACAAATTATTATTTAAATGGGGAGAGATTACAAAATGCTGAGGTACAGAGGGATCTGGGGGTCCTTGTACATGAATCACAAAAAGTTAGCATGCAGGTACAGCAAGGAATTAGGAAGGCAAATGGAGTGTTGGCCTTTATTGCAAAGGGAATGGAATATAAAAGTAGGGAATTCCTGTTACAACTGTACAGGGCGTTGGTGAGACCACACCTTGAGTACTGCATACAGTTTTGGTCTCCTTATTTAAGGATATATTTGCATTGGAGTCAGTTCAGAGAAGGTTCATGAGGTTGATTCCAAAGATGAAAGGGTTTTCTTATGAAGAAATGTTGAGCAGGTTGGGCCTATACTCATTGGAGTTCAGAAGAATGAGAGGGGATCTTATTGAAATATATAAGGTTCTGAAGGGGCTTGACAGGGTAGATCCAGAGAGGATGTTTCCCCTCGTGGGGGAATCTAGAGCTGGGGGGCATAATTTCAGAATAAGGGGGCACCCATTTAAAATGGAAATGAGGAGGAATTTCTTCTCTCAGAGGGTCGTGAATCTTTGGAATTCTCTTCCCCAGAGAGCTGTGGAGGCTGGGTCATTGAATATATTTAAGGTGGAGATAGACAGATTTTTGAATGGTAAGGGCGTGAAGGGTTATGGGGAGCAGGCAGGGAAGTGGAGCTGAGGCCAAGATCAGGTCAGCCATGATCTTATTGAATGGCGGAGCAGGCTCGAGGGGCCAAATGACCTACTCCTGCTCCTACATCTTATGTTCTTATGTTCTTATGGTAGATGTACCCCATACCAAATTGTGACTAAAATATTGAACTAGATTGGCTGTATGAAAAGTAGGAGTTTTGGCATCCGTATCATTTCAAGTGTTTATAGAATCATAGAATTTTATGGCACAGAAGGAGGCCATTCGGCCCATTGTGTGTGTGCCGAGGTATGAATTTTAATGACAGAGGAGTTATAGTCAGTATGTTCAATGCAGAGCATCTATGGCTAGATGAAGGAGCCAAACCTATGCAGAATCAATGTAGTTGGCTGCAATGGACACCTTCACCATTGTACAGAGGCCTCACCCACCTGATGAGGATCAGATTACCAGTTTGCACACAGACAGGGGACCTATTGCTTTAACTCCAAGCATAGTGGAGACATGCAGAGCAGCAGAAAGTCACTCGCAGTTGTTACTTAGTACATAGCTGTTGAGAGTATGCTTCATTATCTGAGGAATTGCAAATGGAGCTTAACACTATGCAATCATCAGTGACTCAGTCCCACTTCTGATCTTATGATGGAGGGAAGGTCATTGGTGAAGCAGCTGAAGATAGTTGGGCCTAGAACACTGCCCCTGAGGAACTCCTGCAGTGATGTCCTAGGGCTGAGATGATTGGCCTCACAGCCAGCTTCCTTTGTGCTAGATATGAGTCCAGCCACTTGTGAGTTTTCTCCCTGATTCCCATTGACTTCACTTTTACTACGGCTCCTTGGTGCCACGCAGGATCGAATGGTACCTTGATTTCAAGTGCAGTCACTCTCACCTCACCTTGGATTCAAGTTTAGACAAGAATAGGTTACTGCATAGGTAAGATATATTTGCTTCCCAAAGAGAATAGTGAATAAGTGGACTAGCCTACCTAGGCTGCACATGGAAGTGGAGGATGTTATACATTTCAAGAAGGCGATTGCTAAGTTTTTGGTAGATGGGACTATTGAGAGCATTGAGAAAAAAAGTGGGGGTGGAAATTTGTGACCTTTAGAACTGCCCTTATGGAAGGATATGGCATTTTCTAATCTTATATAGTCCTATGACACTAAGAACATTGGAACAAATTGGAGTGGTGGGATTAGTTAAGTTCATCTAGTGATGCATCATGGGTGACCATGTTCTCCTGAAGATCTTGATTGTTATCACAGAGTTGGAGAGGATTTTCCCAGCCTTCTTCTTGAAATTGGCCACATTTTTTCCTTGGTTGTCTGTCTCTCCAGGCGTTAACTTTACCTGTGATTGGAGCAGGTATTACACAAGGATATATCAGCTAATGGATTAGATAAGCAGCGATGGTCTGTTCTTGCCATTCTTCTCATATGTTTATGTGTTCATACCCATTGTCTTAACTAGCTTAACCAGCTGAGCCATCATGGCAGCTTCACTTTATAATGGGCCAAATCTTGCTGGAAAAATAACGGCAAGGTCACGATGCACACCATTATTAATGTGCAAATAATCTCTTAATTTGCTGGCCGATTTATGCCATGCTGCCATTTGCCTCACAGCTTGCCCTCAACCTCTTCGTTATTTTTAAAAACTTGCTGGATTTGCACATTAATTGCCTATTAAATTCACCCCAGAAGATAAAGGCTCATACTTAACTGCATATGTAACCTTTTAACGATGTGATAATTGTTAATGCAATGCCAATCAACCTCTCCGGCCCAGAAAGGGAACAATTTAAACTGTTGAATCTCATTCCTGCATGTAGTAAATTGTTCTTACAGATTTTTTTAATGTAAAATGTAAAATGTTTACATTTTTTTCTTGCTTTTCCTTTCTGTCTTTTTTTCTCTCTCTCTTAATCCAATTTTTGTTTTCCTTGATTTATTTTGCTTTCTGTACTTCAATTGACTCTAATTCACCTTATTTCTTCTCCCTTGTTCCTCTGTTTCTTTCTCAATTCTTAAACCTCGTTGGTTAAGGAGATACACTGTTGGTCCTATTGTTCACCTAGGTCCCAGATGCCCCATTACCCTTTATCAGCTCGCACTTCCAGCAAGTTACAGTGCAAATTATATTTGAGCTGACGCGTGCAGGAAAAAGTAACTAACAGCACACACCACGAGATGCCTCGCTCCCGCAAGATTTAGTCCAATGTTTTAATTCCAAAAGTATGTCAAATTCCCAGTTTGTGTGCAATAGTTAATCCCTAATGGCAAGTTGTATCTGGTTAAAACTTGTGCGGAGAAATGAACAAAATGAGCATCCAGATTAAAGAAGTAACTCAAAACCTTACATAGGTTATTGCTGAAGTACAAGGAAGGTCAAATGCAGGAGTACTACAGATTTTTCCACATGTACAGACACATTTAAAGATGTAAAAGAATTTATAGACATTAATCTGCCAACAGTTCAAAAATATTTATTTTGGAATAAATGAGTAATGGCATGTATTTAAGACAGAAAATTTGACACCAAGCCACATAAAGAGAAATTAGGGCAGATGACCAAAAGCTTGGTCAAAGAGGTAGCTTTAAGAAGCCTCTTAAAGGAGAAAAGAGAGGTAGAGAGGCAGAGAGGTTTAGGCAGGGAATTCCAGAGCTTAGGGCCTAGGCACCAGAAGGCATGGCCACCAATGGTTGAGTGATTATAATCAGGGATGGCCAAGAGGGCAGAATTAGAGGAGCGCAGATATATTGGGGGGTTATGGGGCTGGAGGAGATAACAGAGATAGGGAGGGGCAAGGCCATGGAGGGATTTGAAAACATGGATGAGAATTTTGAAATCGAGGCATTGCTTAACCGGGAGCCAATGTAGGTCAGCGAGCACAGGGGTGATGGGTGAACGGGACTTGGTGCGAGTTAGGACACGGGCAGCAGAGATTTGGATGATCTCAAGTTTACGTAGGGTAGAACGTGGGAGGCCAGCCAGGAGTGCGTTGGAAATGTCAAGTCTAGAGGTAACAAAGGGATGGATGAGAGTTTCAGCAGCAGATGAGTTGAGGCAAGGGTGAAGACGGGCGATGTTACGGAGGTGAAAATAGGCGGTCTTAGTTATGCAGCGGATATGTGGTCAGAAGCTCATTTCAGGGTCAAGTATGACACCAAGGTTACAAACAGTGTGGTTCAGCCTCAGAAAAGGGAGAAGGATGGAGTAAGTGGCTAGGGAATGGAGTTTGTGGTGGGGACCGAAAACAATGGCTTCAGTCTTCCCAATATTTAATTGGAGAAAATTTTTGTTCATCGGATGAGCAGTCTGACAATTTAGAGACCGTGGAGAGGTTGAGAGAAGTGGTGGAGAGGTATACCTGGGTGTCATCAGCGTACATGTGGAAACTGATGCTGTGTTTTTGGATGACGTCACCAAGGGGCAACATGTGGCTGAGAAATAGGAGGGGGCCAAGGATAGATTCTTGGGGGACACCAGAGTTAATGATGCGGGAGTGGAAAGAGAAGCCATTGCAGCTGATTCTCTCGCTACGATTAGATAGCTAAGAATGGAACCAGGTGAGTGCACTCCCACCCAGCTGGATAACGGTGGAGAGGCGTTGGAGAATGATGGAGTGGTCAACTGTGTCAAAGGCTGCAGACAATTTGAGAAGGACGAGGAGGGATAGTTTACCTTTGTCACAGTCACAAAAGATGTCATTTGTGACTTTGGCGAGAGCCCTTTCGGTACTGAGGCAGGGGTGGAAACCTGACTGGAGGGACTCAAACATGGAGTTGCAGGAAAGATGGACACGGATTTGGGAGGCGACAACACGTTCAAGAACTTTGGAGAGGAAAGGGAGGTTGGAGATGGGGCGGTACTTTGCAAGGACGGAGGGGTCAAGGGTTGGATTTTTGAGAGGGGTGTAAGGGGGTGGTGTGTGTGTTCAGCTTTGCCTCTGACTCGTGAATGGTTCGAATCGCTCCCACTCCCTTGGTTCTAGACCTTGGGCTTATTTGGGGGTTGTAATGAAATTTCAGCAGACAACTGAGTTCATGAAAGAACTTGGATTTTATTTGAGACAAGAAGATATACACAACACAACAATCTTATCACTCTAAAAGGGGGAACACTTCAGAATATACGAGGGAGAATAACAATAGACAGAATACTTCACCCCTCCCAATCCCACTACACTAATTAAGTTGGACTCCAGAGGACCAGGGATAATGCTCACCAAACGACTTCTTTTGACAGTTGTAGAGGTTTGCGATTTCGGGGAGTATTAGATGTGGCGGCTGGGGCCTGCTGTACCCCGGACGTGGTAGAAGACTTCACCTGCGTTGCTGTTTCAGTCTCCGCGTGTCCGCTGATGCGGTCGGGTGCGTATTGGATCTATCAGGTAAGTACCCAATTTCTTTTGGTCAGTAATATGGTTTAGAGTCTTTCCATCAAATCTTACCCAGGGGTAAGTCAGAATAGTTTGTAGAGTGGAAACAAACTTGTGAATCTTCAGTTTCTTCCAGGTTGGTTTCTTGTTGGTCACGGTGGCCCAATATTACCTAGTTGCTGGTAATATTTTCAGTTGTTTGTTTCTCGGGGTCTTTGGTTGCCGCAAGGCGTTCGATGATGTCTTCTCCTGGCTCGGACTCCTAATACTTTTGTGATTTGACGTGGCTTTTGAAGTCTTCTTCTTCTCTGCTACACGAGCCATGCTGTATCAAACGGACTGAAACCAAACTGCTCTCTTCTTCCGGACTGTGCTGAACCGAACTCCTTGACCGAACGAACTGACTCACTAACTAACTGAAAAAGCAGGCCCCAATTATACCATTTGAGGCCTTGCTTATCTGCCCGCCAAATCTTCTCTGGCCCATTGTCATTTTTGGCAGGCTTGTTAACATTAATAGTTTTTAAATTCTTTAACGGGTTTTGAGCTGGTCCCATCTATCTTAATTGGTTTAAGTTGGTGTGAATTAGTTTCGGGATGGTCCATCGAAACCTAAATTGGCTTTAAATGACTGTTTAATCTCTGGTTTGATGAGTAAGATTTGTCTTTTCCTGCTGGGGTCAGGGTCCCTTTTGTTGGTCAGTGGCATGTTCTGCATTATGCATACTTTGGATGGCTCTGTAGTGTTTTGTCGGGAATGGCTTTTCCGCTGGTCTTTTATCATTATGTAAAATGACTGAGACAGTCCAGAATGTTCCTAGACAGTTTGGCTTATGCCAATATCCAAACTGCTCATTTTACAGAGGCCCATCCCAATCCCTTTGTCACAGCCTTTCACAGGCTTGAACGTGCCTTTTAAAATAACCAAAATCCTGGGGTTTTGACTTTAAGCCCCTTTTAGGCCCAATATTCTTTTACCATTCTGACATGGTTTTTAAACAGTCCAAAAATCTCTTCTTTTGGGGTAATCTTCTTGGTTTGGGGGATCTGGAGAATTTTGCGAATCTTACATTCCCTCTTGTGATACTTTATCCACTATAGTATCATCCTGGGTGAGCAAAAATTTCTGATCCCCAGGAGCCAACCTTCCCCTGTATTATCTAAACTAAAACCCCAAACAAAACACTGTCCCATTCCCCTTTAGGTGTAGTGTTTAACAGATATACATACAAGGCAAGGTTACATTCACATCCAAGCACGGAGGGGGTCCAACACCGCTGCACCACTTGGAGAAACATAGTACACACATATAGGAAAAATAACGACACACACAGTCACCAAACTTTATTTTTAATACCGGTTAAGGTTTGTTTTATACCTGGTCATAGACTTTATTTTGATGCTGGCCCCATAATCTCTCATGTTGAGATTGGAGCATCCTGTCCCTCCCCTTGCACTGTGTGCACAATAAGTAGAAAACTATACCGAGCTGGCAGACCACTAAAATGTGGAAGGCCATTCTGAACTAAGAAGGGACCTCTATATTTTCCAAAATATCCCACCAGGGTGGAACTACGATATCCAAGATCTTGGCCCTTATCTCGACTGTCTTCTGTTCTAATGTGTACAAATGCTTTTGTGATATGGCCACTGCTCCTAATAGGGCGGTAAGATGTTCGGGTAGAGGGGGAATTTCATAGCCGAAATGTGTTACGTAATTTTGCAGGTTGGTCTGTGTTTGTAACTCTATATCGTCTAGGCTATTTACTACTGAGGATCCTGTATTATAATCATTCCAGGCTCCCCTTCTTTGTCTCTCCGCGCCCATATTATGCTCAGGATGTAAACTGTACAGTTTTGCTTTGTCTACATTGGCAAAGTTGTAGTGTATGTAACCTGTACCACCTTAAGAGGATACCTTAAGGTGATGGACTACTTTTTGATGGCTCCTGTACATTGTAGTACCGGTGGTGACCACACCGGTATATAAACCCTGTGGAGCAAAGTGTATTCCAGTTCAGCCCTGACCCTCAATTACTAAAGACCTGCTTAATTATTTCTGTAGTCTGTGTCCAGTTATTCAGCATAACTACATTTGGAAACACAGACTCAACAGTGGCGACGAGTCTGATCTTACCTAGCGGCAGTTGCATCAAAGGAAGCTTCGCCTCTGAAACGGGCGTCGATCAAGGACATCCACCCTCAACATCCTGCTGGGCACTGCATAGCACGGGAGGCAATCGGGAACCCGGGTTGGTTTCTGGCCACGAAGTCAAACACCAGTGAACATCCCTTCGACGACAGCGGCGGGTAAGCCCGATCGAGCGGCACGGGGGGGAAGTCGGCCGAGTTGTCAGTAAGAGAAGGGGAGGGAAACGACGAAAAGGGCGGAGAACACGACCGCAGCCGGTGTCAGGGGCCGGACTGCAATCGGGGCAGAGACGCGCAGCAGCCAGAAAAGCGTTTATGTCCACAAGGACCACGGGAGCGGCGGGGAACAAGAGCAGCAACGTAGGGGAAAATAAAGGACCGCTGGGAGGCGAGAACAGCAACAGCGCGGTAATCGGCATTTTGAGTCGGCGGGGGAAGAAGACAAGCGCGGGAAAAGCCGCCAAGCGCGGGAAGCCGCCATTTTGAAAAAAATAATATAAAATAATAATCATATCCGAAGGAAAGGAAACTCAACAAGGATGCCAAAAACGGGTAACATCACTGCTTTTGATAGCGATGTGGAAGATTGGGCCACTTATGTGGAACGCGTCGAAGTTTACTGTACAACGAATGAGGTACCGGAGGATAAGAAAGCACTAACCCTATTAAACTCGATGGGTGCGAAGACGTACGGGTTATTAAGGAACCTTGTAACACCAGATAAACCGGTAGGAAAGAGTTTCGTGGATATTGTTACTATCCTGCAAGAGCATTTAAAACCCACGCCGCTGCTGATAGCGGAACGATTTAAATTCTACAAAAGAATTCAACTTAAAGAGGAAAGCAACGCTGAATTCTTAATTGAACTGCGCAAGTTATCAAAGTACTGTCAGTTCGGTACAGGACTAGCAGACGCACTGAGAGATAAGTTTGTGTGTGGGCTCCTAAGGGAAGGAACCCAGAAGCGACGGCTAGAGGAAAAGGATCTTACGCTGGACAAAGCTTTCAGCATTGCAGCATCGCACAAGGCAGCAGCACGAGGTGCTGCAGAGATACAGCAAAGGCCATTGGAATTCAGCACCAATGAAATGGCATTGGGCGCAGTAAAGTGCTATCATTGCAGAAGGACAACGCATGATCAGAACCAGTGCTGGTTCAAAGATAAAGAATGCAGGCAATGTGGCAAACTTGGTCACATAGCGAGAGTATGCCGGTCAGGAAAGAAGACCAGCAGCAAAAAGTCGCCGCAGGAGAAGTACAAAAAAGTACACAAGGTGACAGAGAACAGTTCAGATGAACAGAAGATGGATTCAGACTCCAGCAGTAAGGAACTGGGTTGTCTAAAAATACATAATGTGGGTAACACAGCAGACCACCAAACTATCTGGGTCATGCTTCGGATAGCAGGAGTCCAAGTGAAGATGGAATTGGACACTGGATCGGCATTGACGGTCATGAATAAGCAAGATTACAAAAGGTTATTCTCGCACATTCCCCTGAGGGATACGGAGATTGTATTGAAAACATACATGGGGCAAATAGTATACCCCATCGGAAAGATAAAAGTAAATGTGGTCTACAATGGTAAAGAAAGTCAGGAAATGGACTTGTATGTGTTACCTGATGGAGGTCTGCCACTACTGGGACGGGAATGGGTCCGGAGAATAAATATGGACTGGCATTCCATACAAGCACTGACTGTAGATTCCTGTAAAGAGGACGACGTCAAACCTAAACGACTGTCCAAAATATTGGACGATGCTAAGGAGGTGTTCCAACAGGGACTGGGAACACTGAAAGGAATTACGGCAAACATCAAGGTTGAAGAACATGCAAACCCCAAATTTTTCAAAGCCAGACCGGTGCCTTATGCGATACGACCTGCTGTGGAAGCAGAGCTGGAAGGGCTAGAACGTTCAGGAGTACTGTCAAAGGTGGACTGGAGCAAATGGGCCACACCCATTGTTCCTGTCATGAAGCGTTCGTTGAGCAACAAGCCGGGGGAACCTGGGAAGGTTCGCATCTGTGGCGATTTCAAGATCACTGTTAATCCGGTTCTTCACATGGTGCAATATCCGCTTCCGCGGATTGAAGATATCTTCGCTTCGCTGTCTGGCGGGAAACACTTCACCAAGATAGATCTGGCGCAGGCGTACCTACAGATGGAAGTTGATGAAGCGTCACGCCAGTATCTCACGATCAACACACATAAGGGCTTATATCGGTATAATAGACTGGTTTTTGGAGTGGCATCGGCTCCAGCGATTTGGCAAAGGGCCATGGAGCAGGTATTGCAGGGAATTCCAGGTACACAATGCTACCTGGACGACATTCTGATTACAGGAGATGATGATAAGGATCACCTCGCGAATTTGGAGCAGGTGCTCACCAGATTGAAAGAATATGGGCTCAGAGTTAATCACCAGAGATGTGAGTTCTTTCAAAAGCGAATCTCGTACTGCGGCCACGTCATTGACCAGGAGGGGCTCCATAAGTCACCTGACAAGATCGAAGCTGTTGTGAAAGCTCCCGCTCCGGAAAATGTATCCCAGTTGAGGTCGTTCCTTGGGTTGGTTAACTATTACCACAAGTTTCTTCCAAATTTATCCACGGTGTTACACCCGCTGAACACTCTTTTGCAAATGGGAATACCATGGAAGTGGAGCGATGATTGTAAGCGGGCTTTTCAAAAAAGCAAGGCACTGATCACCTCTAAGGAAGTGTTGGCTCACTTTAACCCAACGCTGCCTATTCGCTTAGCTTGTGATGCTTCTCCATATGGTATCAGGGCAGTGCTCTCACATAAGTTTCCAAATGGCTTGGAAAGGCCAGTCACGTTCGCATCCAGATCATTGACCTCCGCAGAGCGCAACTATGCTCATATAGATAGGGAGACTCTCAGCCTCGTGTGGGGAGTTAAGAAATTTAACCATTACCTGCAAGGCCAAAAGTTTACACTGCTGACAGATCACCAGCCGTTGGTTTCCATTTTTAACCCTAAGAAGGGTGTTCCGGTTATGACGGCGCAGAGGCTTCAGAGATGGTCCCTTTTCCTAGGGGCACATCAATATGATATCGAATTCAAAGGTACAAAGCAACATGGTAATGCTGATGGGCTGTCGCGCCTGCCACTACCTACAGCGGAAGAGGCACCGGCAGTTGATCCTGTCGAGATATTTCACTCGACCATCATCGAATGCTTACCAGTCGCCAATGCGGGTATTGAGAGAGAGACCCGAAACGACCCGACGCTGTCTCGGGTCTATGATTTGACAGTGAAGGGATGGCCAGCACATGGCGACCCACTGTTACCAGCATTCTCAGCCAGATGAGAACAGCTGTCCGTCTGTCAAGGAACATTGATGTATGGAACAAGGGTGATTATTCCTCCTAAATTAAGGGAGAGAGTTCTGAAGGAATTGCATGAAGGTCATCTGGGGGGAGTCAAGATGAAAGCCTTGCTAGGGCTTATGTGTGGTGGCCAGGTATCGACAAACAAATAGAGGATCTGACTAAAAGCTGCTCAGGGTGCCAAAAAGTTCAAAACGCACCTCCAATTGCACCGCTGCATCCGTGGGAATGGCCTTCAACCCCATGGCAACGTGTGCATATCGACTTTGCAGGTCCATTCATGGATTCCATGTTTTTGATAGCAGTAGACGCACATTCTAAATGGCCAGAAGTGATTAAGATGTCGACCACTACCTCTGAAAAGACGATCGCAGTTCTAAGAACCATATTTGCAAGGAATGGGTTGCCGGAACAAATATGTTCAGACAACGGACCACAGTTCGTGTCAGAAGAATTCCAGAAATTCATGAAAAAGAATGGGGTGAAACACTATACATCTGCCCCATATCATCCGGCTACAAATGGGTTGGCCGAGAGATTTGTACAAACGTTCAAAAAGGCGATAAATGCCATGAGCGAAGACCATATTCCACTACAACACAAGGTGGACAATTTCCTGATGGCATATCGAAACGCCACGCATGCAGTGACAAATCAAAGCCCTGCCATAATGTTCTATAACAGGAGGTTGCGGTCCCGGTTGGATTTGTTAAAACCCAATGTGCGTAGGGAAGTCGAAAACAAGCAATTCCAGCACGTAAATAACAAGGCCACTCGGAGTTTCGAAATAGGACATCCAGTGTTGGCCAGGGACTATAGGAATGATAAATGGCAATCCGGAACAATTCGTGCCCGACAAGGACCCTTGATGTACACGGTAGACGTTGGAGAGAACGTAATACGACGTCATGCTGACCAACTTGTGGAATCGAGAACAAGGGTCGACCCCATGTCTACGGCAGAGACACCAGTTGAAGAAGTTATTGAGCCTGTAGCATCTACCTCAGACTCGAACGTACATGATGATGTTCAATCCATAGGAGATCAAATGGATGAGTCACCCCAGCAACGAGGACCAGAGACCCCTGAAAGGCGTTATCCGGCCCGGATCAGGAGGCCTCCTCAGAGACTGAATCTTTGAACAGTTTTGTGTGAAAGTTGTATATATGTTATCCATGTAATGTTTAAATTGGGGTGTACACTGTTAAGCTAAAAGGGGAGGAATTGTAGTGTACCTGTACCACCTTAAGAGGATACCTTAAGGTGATGGAGTACTTTTTGATGGCTCCTGTACATTGTAGTACCGGTGGTGACCACACCGGTATATAAACCCTGTGGAGCAAAGTGTATTCCAGTTCAGCCCTGACCCTCAATTATTAAAGACCTGTTTAATTATTTCTGTAGTCTGTGTCCAGTTATTCAGCATAACTACATTTGGAAACACAGACTCAACAAAAGTCAAATTCATAAAACTTCCTAAACATTTCTTTCAGCAGAGCTTGGTACAACTGTTCTGTCTCCCTAGGCCACCACTCAGGTAAGTGTACCTCGGTCAAGTTCAGGATCACTGAGGCCACTGCATAGTGTACCCCCTGGTACAGTAACTTATCGGTCGGCACTAGGACTAACCCATTCCCTGGTCCCTTGGTGGTGGTAGGGCACCTCTGTACTATAGTCCGTGATGTCGTGGTCATGGGCAGGGGCTTCCGGGGGCGGGTTACAAGTTCGGTGGCATTGACTGGAATCAGGGAGTGTGGTATAGCGCATGCATGCAGGCTGGAATCCCATCCCATCCCCTCCCCGGCGTCTTGCCATTGTCTGTGGAAGATGATGGATATGCCTGTGGGGCAGACTTTCGCTGACCCCCACATACAAATGTAAACTCCCTGTTCCGACTTCCACCACTTGTCCCAGCACACACTCACTCCCCCTCAGGTCCCTGTAATCATCCGATGGGTATTGTTCCCCAATCGTTCCCA
This sequence comes from Somniosus microcephalus, assembly GCF_052327205.1. Lineage (NCBI taxonomy): Eukaryota > Metazoa > Chordata > Chondrichthyes > Squaliformes > Somniosidae > Somniosus > Somniosus microcephalus. The sequence continues at coordinate 150,843,938 of NC_140999.1, forward strand.
GTCGACTGCGGGGTTTCCTTTGTCCCTGCTCAGCTTTCTGAGCCACCACCACCTATCCAAAGGAATCTGTCCCTTACATGTCAAACACACACGTTTCCCCACGGTGACACTGACCCTTGTAGCAATGATCTGTACCCTGGGGCACGGGATGGAGGCCTCCCCGTATGTGAACCTGGTCTGGCTGGAGTACTGAGTCGAGTTAGACCCCAGCCACCTGGCCACCTTCCCTCATGGAAGTAGATAGCGAGCTCCTCCACACCCCGTTCGCCACCCCCAGTGGTAACGATCGGTGCTCTCTCTCCCGAGCACCCATAGATGTGGGAGTTCTCCACATCTCCTCAGTCACCGATGCTCACCCCTACCAGGGCGAGCAGGAGCAGAACCTTTCTCATGCCGATTTCCTTTCTGTAGGGGCACGTAAAACAGATAGCCATGTCCCAAGAAGGTTCTCTGGCCTGACACAGTTACCGAAATTTTCAAAAACTTAAACTTATCATAAACTAAAATTAGACTATTAAAATTCCAAAACCTAAGAAACTGTAAAACACTCTTAAACTAAAAGCTATATACATCCGCCGCCCGTCTCCGGATGGCCAGGCTAATCCCTGTTAGGCCTCTGCCTTTTGTGGAATCTGGGCAGCTTGTACGGTTGGGCGTAAGGTGACCTGTGCCACCGGACTCGGAGAGTCCTTCTTAAAAGAACTGGGGGTTTTTCCGTTTCCCAACTGACCGGGGGAGTGTGCCCTCCTGTGCTGCAGCACACTACCCCCTTCTGTGTGGTTGCCGAGTCCCTATCCTGTCCTGTGGGTTCCGCGTAGCCTGATGCCGCAGGCTGGGGATCCTTCTCTCTCTCTCTGCCCAATGCTACCTCTCCTGTGAGTCCCTCACCTTTGGAGGTGGCAGGTTGGGGATCTGTGTCCTTAGACTGGTCCCTGACCTTGGTTTTTACCTTTCTGGTAAGGGCTCTCCTGGGGCTGGACCGTTTAAACTGATACTCGGGTGTCCATGGTAGTTTAGGCTGTGGTATGCGAGGAGACCTTCTTAAGGCTCCGGCTACTGGGGGTGTACCTGAGTCCCACATAATCGGTGGGAGGGTCTCTCCAGTCACACAAGTCACTGCCCCCAACTTTGCGGTCTGTGAGTCTGCCACAGCTGCAGGCTGATGATCTCTAGCTTTAACACGGTTCGCCCTTGCTGGCCGTTCTCCACTCTCAGTTTTGAACAGCTTGCACTGGTTAACGTGGAACCACTTTGTGCGGCGGGGCATCTTTATGGCATAGACCATGGGGCTTGCCTTGTCCACAATGCTGTACGGCCCCATATAAAATGGGTCGAAACTTCCCAACCAGGCAAAGTTCCTCACCATGACCTGATCCCCTATCTCCCACTCGTGGTGCCTGTTGGGTTCTAGCAGCAATCGATTACTCCAGTGCTGTTTTCCCATGTTGCTAGCAGCCTGCCAGTGAACCTGTTTAAGGTGTTCAAACAGATTCCTGACGAAGCTGTCCTGGTTCACCTCTCTGAGCTGACCTTCCGTGAGCAGCGGGGATTGTACATGGGTGGGGGTCCGCATAACCCTGCCAGTCATCAGCTCGTGTGGGGAATACCCCATGCATTTGACTGGCTGGCTCGGATCCCCGTTAGGACCAACGGAAGGACTTCTACCCACTTCTTGGGTGAGTCTCCCGTCTCCTTGCGCAGCCTTTCTTTTATAGTACAGTTTAAACGCTCTGCAGGACCCGATGACTGTGGGTTGTAGGCGACGTGCCATTTCCCCTGGATGCCGAGTACCATGAGGGTCTCTTGCATGACCTGTCCGGTAAAGTGACTCCCTTGGTCAGACTCCACATACTGTGGGAGTCCCCATCGTGAGAACACTTCCCTGACCAGGATCTTAGCTGTACCCAATGTGGTAGCTGTTCGGCAGGGAAAAGCTTCCACCCACTTTGAAAACACATCCACCAGGACTAGGCAGTACTTGTAGCCTCCCTGGGCGGTGGGTAGGGGCCCGATGTAATTGATCTGGATTGACTGCCATGGTCCCTCTACCCTCCTGATGTGTCCCAAAGATACCTTCCTTTTCTGGGGGTCAGGGTTATTGGCAGCACACACCAGACAGCTGGCGCAGAACTCGCGGACATGTTCCCTCAGTCCTGGCCACCATCCTGCCTGTTCCACCCATTGCCAGGTGGCCTCAGGCCCGGGATGCCCTGCTCCTGGACCCTCATGGGCCAGTTGGAGGAATTCTCTTTGGTGCTGCTGCGGCACTACCCATTGCTCCCCCCTGAACAGCATGCCTTCCTTGACGGTGATGGCTGCTGTACCGTATGGGCCCTCTGCTTTCTCCCCTTTTGTGAGCGCGTTCAGGACGGCTCTGAGGACGGGATCCCATACCTGGGCCTGCTTTAGGTCCGCGACCAAAGCTACCCCCTGTGTGCCTCCCTTGTCCCAGATTGCGGCTACCGAAGCTGTCCGGTAGGGGTCCCAAAACTCTCCTTCCCTGGCTCCCTGCTTGGCCAATTCATCTGCCTTTTGGTTGCACTTCCGCATGGGTTCTGTCTTTGAATGGGCTTTAACTTTATCGATGTAGACCTTCCCTTTCTCCCCTACGGCTGTCATGATTTTCTCCAGCAGAGGCTTGATTGCCAGGACTCTCCCGTCAGCGGAGGTGTATCCACGACGGGACCAGATGGCCAGGTATTCTGTACACGAATTGCATGTGAACATGCTGTTGGATCCGTGGTTCAGTGGATATGCTATTATTAAGTAATCACACGGATGCTGTACATTAACAATAAACAGGTCTTTACTGGAGGAGGGTAGTCTCAAGACTGGGGGTACAGAGGCATGCGCAAAGCTTATATGCCGGTGTGGTCACTGCCGGTACTACAGTATACAGGAGCTGTAAAAGTAGTTCTGACTTAAAGGCACATACACTACAATTCCTCCCCTTTTAGATTAGTAGTACCCCTAATATTCAAATAACAATTAACATTTCAACATATACATTAAACAACAAAAGTCCATTTATAGATTCAGTCTTTGGGGCGGCTTCCTGACCCTTTCGGGATAGCGCCTTTCCGGAGGTTCTTGTTCTTGGTGCAGAGGCGATTCTGACCCCTTTTCATCGGGTAGTTCATCGGGTTCCACTGCTACTGGGTCTGAAGTAGATGCTGCCGGTATGTCGGGTTCAGCCCCAGGTACTCGAGACATGGAGTTGACGCATTCCTGTGACGCTAAGATCTGATCGACGTGGCGTCTCACAATATTCTCCCCGACATCCACTGTGTACATTAATGGCCCCTGCCTTGTACATATCGTTCCGGGTTGCCATTTCTCTGTTCGATAGTCACGGGCCAAGACTGGTTGCCCTACATTGAAGCTCCTTGTCGGCTTCTCATTGATGTGCTGGAATTGTTTGTCCTCAACATTTCTTCGCACATTTGGTCTGAGCAAGTCCAGACGAGATCTCAACCTTCGGTTAAAGAACATCATGGCCGGAGTCTGGTTGGTAACTGCATGTGTCGCGTTTTGGTAGGCTAATAAGAAATTGTCCATCTTATGCTGTAGTGGAATTTCATCGTCGCACATGGCCTTTATCGCCTTCTTAAAGGTTTGTACGAACCTCTTAGCCAATCCATTTGTGGCTGGATGATATGGGGCAGAGGTGTAATGCCTTACCCCATTCCTTCTCATAAATTTTTGGAACTCGTTGGACACAAACTGTGGTCCATTATCAGAGCAAATCTGCTCTGGCAAACCGTTTCTGGCAAATATGGTCCGTAGGACTGCAATCGTTTTCTCTGTAGTGGTTGAAGACATTTTTATCACCTCAGGTCACTTTGAATGAGCATCCACTGCTATTAAGAACATTGAGTCCATGAATGGACCAGCGAAATTAATATGCACCCGTTGCCATGGAGAGGAGGGCCACTCCCATGGGTGTAGAGGGGCATGTGGTGGTGCATTTTGGACCTTCTGGCATCCTAAGCAGCTCTTAGTTAGGTCTTCGATTTGTTGATCAATTCCCGGCCACCACACATAAGCCCTAGCAAGGCTTTTCATTTTCACTCCCCCCAGATGACCTTCATGTAGCTCATTTAGCATCTCTCCCTTAACTTGGGTGGAATCACCACTCTGGATCCACACATCACTGTCCCCTGGCATACTGACAGCTGTTCTCTTCTGGATGAGAATGCTGGCAACAGTGAGTCGCCATGTGTTGGCCATCCCCTCACCGTCAATTCATATACCTGTGACAGCGTCGGATCATTGCGGGTCTCCTTCTCTATATCCGCGTTTGTTACTGGCAATCGTTCAATTATTGACGAATAAAATATCTCGATAGGGTCCACTGCTGGTGCTTCCTCCACAGTAGGCAGTGGCAGGCGCGATAGCCCATCAGCGTTCCCATGCTGTTTCGTGCCTTTATATTCTATTTCATATTGATTCGCCCCTAGAAACAGGGACCATCTTTGTAACCGTTGTGCAGTCATCACTGGAACGCCCTTCTTAGGATTAAAGATGGAGACAAGTGGTTGGTGGTCAGTCAGCAAGGTGAACTTCTGCCCATGCAGATAGTGGTTGAATTTTTTTACTCCCCATACTAGGCTGAGGGCCTCCCTGTCAATCTGGGCGTAGTTGCGCTCGGCTGAGGTTAGTGACCGAGACGCAAAGGCTACTGGCCTCTCCAACCCGTCTGGGAATTTGTGCGACAGCACCGCTCCAATACCGTAGGGTGATGCATCACATGCCAAATGAATTGGTAGTGCTGGGTTGAAATGGGCCAACACCTCTTTTGATGTGATCAATTCTTTACACTTCTGGAAAGCTCGTCTACGTTCGTCATCCCACTTCCATGGTACCCCTGTTTGCAGTAGGGTGTTCAGTGGGTGTAATACCGTAGCCAAATTTGGTAAGAACTTGTGGTAGTAGTTTACCAGCCCGAGGAACGACCTCAGTTGTGACACATTTTCCGGTGCTGGAGCCTTGACTACTGCCTCAATCTTGTCAGGGGACTTATGTAACCTCTCTTCATCGATGACATGGCCACAATACGAGATCTGTTTCTGGAAAAACTCGCACTTGTGGCGATTAGCTCATAGCCCATACTCCTTTAATCTGGTGAGTACCTTCTCCAAGTTGGCGAGGTGATCACCGTCATTTTCGCCCGTGACCAAGATGTCGTCCAATTAACACTGGGTCCCTGGAATCCCTTGCAGGAGCTGATCCATCGCCCTTTGCCAGATAGCCGGAGCTGAGGCTACTCCAAACAGCAGCCGGTTGTATTGATAGAGACCTTTATGAGTGTTGATCGTAAGGTAATGTTTCGAAGCTTCTTCTACCTTCATTTGCAAGTACGCCTGGGCTAGATCAATTTTGGTGAAGCGTTTACCTCCAGATAGCGAGGCGAAAATATCCTCAATTCGTGGAAGCGGTAATTGCACCGTGTGAAGGACTGGGTTCACTGTCACCTTAAAATCCCCACAGATGCGGATCTTCTTTGGTTCCCCAGGCGTATTACTCAACGACCTCTTCATTACAGGAACGATGGGTGTAGCCCACTCGCTCCAGTCCACTTTGGACAGTACTCCTGAACGTTCCAACCCTTCCAGCTCTGCTTCAACAGCTGGTCTGATCGCATAAGGCACTGGCCTGGCCTTCAGAAACTTTGGGCTTGCATTTTCCTCTATTTTAATCGTTGCTGTTATTCCTTTTAGTGTTTCTAGTCCCTCCTGGAACACTTCTTTTGCGTCAGTTAGCATTTTTGACAGTCGTCCAGGTGTGACGTCATCATCCTTTTTGGCCTCAACCTTCAGTGCCTGTATGGAATGCCAATCTAATTGTATCTTCCGGATCCATTCACGTCCTAGCAGTGGTGGTCCTCCATTTGGTTCCTGGCCTTTATATGTCACTTTCACCCTTATTTGTCCTTTGGGGTAGACTTTTTGCCCCGTATACGTCTTCAAGACAATCTCTGTAGCTTTCAAGGGTATGTGTGAAAATAGCCGCTTGTAGTCTCTTTGATTTATGACTGTTAGAGCTGACCCTGTGTCCAATTCCATTTTCACTTGGACTCCGTCTATCTTGAGTGTAACCCAGATAGTCTGGTGATCCTCCATTTCTGTTACCTTATGTAGTTTCAGACAACCCAGCTCCTTGCTTCCGGAGTCTGTGTCACTTTTCTGTTCGTCTGAACCACTGTCCATCACCTGGTGTACCTTTTTGTACTTCTCCTGTGGAGATTTCTTACTGTTGGTTTTCTTCCCAGACCTGCAGACTCTTGCTGTGTGTCCTGCTTTCCCACACTGTCTGCACACTTGGTCCTTGAACCAACAATCTTTCTGGTCATGTGTTGTTCTGCCGCAGCGATAGCACTTCCCTGTTCCATAGGACATTTCATTGGTGCCATATTCTTGCGGTCTCCGTTGTATCTCTGCAGCGCCCCTTGTGGCTGCTTCGTGTGATACTGCCATACTGAAAGCTTTGTCCAGCGTAAGGTCCTTTTCTGATAGAAGCCGTTTCTGGGTTCCTTCACTTTGTAGCCCACACACAAACTTGTCCCTTAACGTATCTGCTAGTCCTGTTCCAAACTGGCAGTGTTTCGATAGCTTGTGCAGTTCCGTTAGGTACTCAGCATTGCTTTCGTCTTTGTGTTGGTTCCTTTTATGGACTTAAATCGTTCTGCTATCAGCAGCAGTGTGGGGTTTAAGTGGTCCTGTAGGATTTCTACTATGCTTTCAAAATTCTTGTTTACCGGCTTCTCTGGGGTTATTAGATTTTGCAGTAACCCATAAGTTTTTGCACCCATGGAATTTAACAGAACCAGTGCTTTATTAGCATCTGGCACTTCATTCGCCCTGCAGTACACTTCAATACGTTTCACATATGTCGCCCAATCTTCGACTTCATTGTCGAACGTAGAGATACTGCCACTCTTCGGCATCCTTGGGTGTGAGTTAACTGTCACAAATGGCGCCTCCCACGCTTCCCCTTCTTCTCCGCTGGCACAAAATGGCGTCTCCCGCGCTTTCCTTCCTTCCCGCGCTCGCCCTTCTTCTCCGCTGCGGCTTCTAAAAATGGCGCCTCCCGCGCTCTTCCTTCTCCATGGCTCAATGGCGTCTCCCCTTTCTTCGCCCCGCGGACCCTGTTCAGCCCGTGAGCCCTGGCTGTGCTCTGCGCGTTCTTCTTTTTATATTTTTCGACGCCGCTCAGTCTAGAACCCGGCTGTTTCTTTACCCTCTCTCTCTCCGGTTTGTTTTCTTTTTCTCGACGCCGCTCGGTGTTCAACCCCCGGCTGTGCCCTGCACTCTTCACCCTCTGTCTTACCCCATCGACGCTGCTCGGCTTTCTCTCCGCCGTCGGTCGGCTCCAGCCGCCGCTGCTCGGGAAGGGTCTGCGCTGGACCTGTCGTCGGTCTCTTACTGCTCGTCATGGCTGGGGAACCAAGCCCGGCTCTCCACAGCCTCCCCTGCGATGTTCAATCTCTGCCTGACTGCTGGGCGGTTGCTCGTGGTCGACGCCCGTGTTCCTGGCCTTGACTATTTTTTAAATTTTTTTTTATGTTGCAGGTAGATTCGAATCGACACTCGTCGCCACTGTTGGATCCGTGGTTCAGTGGATATGCTATTATTAAATAATCACACGGATGCTGTACATTAACAATAAACAGGTCTTTACTGGAGGAGGGTAGTCTCTAGACTGGGGGTACAGAGGCATGCGCAAAGCTTATATACCGGTGTGGTCACTGCCGGTACTACAGTATACAGGAGCTGTAAAAGTAGTTCTGACTTAAAGGCACATACACTACACATGCTGTCTGAGCAAATCGTGTACGGGGTAGGGAATTTCTCGGGGTGTGTAACCATGTACACTATCGCGGACAGTTCAGCCTGCTGGGCGCTCATGGTGCTGGGGAGTTTAATTGCCGGGCAATGTCCGCCCCTGGGTCATAAACTCCACACCCTGTAAGTCGTTCCCCAGCAGATACTGTGCTCGAACCGTCTACATAGATTTCGCGGCCTGTGGGGTGTATCCCGGCCCGAAAACCTATGTTGACTTCTCATACTCCTTCAATGGAACACCGGTGGGCCGTCCCTGGATAAATCATGTTGGCTGCGAGCTTCGGCTCGCAGAGACCTTTCACCCTTAGGTCCATCTGGGAGAGAAGCAGGGTCCAGCGAGTAATGCGGGCACTGCTCACTGTCCCATCTTTAATTCTCCCATCTAGGAGCATTTGGGTGGGCGTGTGATGGGTGAGGAGGGTGATGAGCGAGGTGCCTGTGAAGATCAATGATCTTTTCACAGCCCAGTGAGTGGCGAGGAGGTGCCTCTCACAGTTGGAGTAGCCCTTCTCCACATCTGTGAGTATCCTGGAGGAGTAAACCACCGTTCTCAGCGGGCTGTGCCGCTCCTGGAGCAGCACTGCACTCAGACTGTCCCCGCTGGCTGCTACCTCCAGGAATAGCCCCTAGAGCCGGCGCGGTCTGCAGATCTTGTTTGAGTTTTACAAATGCTGCCGCGCAACCCTCATCCCAAACCCACTCCACTCCCTTGTGTAGGAGTCGGAGCAGAGAGGCTGCTGTGGCCACGTAATCCTCAATAAAATCTCTGCAGTACCCAGTTAGCCCTAGAAAAAATCTCACTCCTGTCCTGCACTGCTTCCCTCCTGGCTTTATTGATGGCCCTTTCCCCTACGCGCACAGCCAGCCCTAGGAATTTTACTTCCTGTTGGCCGATCTGTACTTTCTTAGGGTTTACTTTAAAGCCTTCCTGCCTGAGCAACTCCAGCAGTTCAGCCAGTAGTGGACCGTGTTCCTCTCCTTCATCGGTGAATAGGAGCAGGTCATCCACATACTGAACTAACTGCTGAGGCCGGCTGAAGCCCTTTAAACAATTTGCCATGCATTGGTGAAAAATGCTGGGGCTATTGTGGAAACCCTGAGGTAGGCAGTTCCAGGTATATTGTTGGCCTTTAAAAGTGAAGTCGAACTTGTACTAGTGCTCTCTCCGTAGAGGGATGGACCAAAACCCGTTGGAAATATCTAGCACCGTGAAGGTGGTTGCGGAGGCTGGGATACTTCCAATGAGGTCGGCGACAGCTGCGACCGTGGGTGCACAGGCGGGGATGTTTCGATTGAGTACCCGATAGTCCATTGTGGCTCTCCAGGAGTTGTCCGGTTTTCTAACTGGCCACAGTGGAGAGTTTACGTGGGTGGCTATCTGTCTCAATAGCCCCTGTTTGACCAGAGAGGTCATGGCCGTTTCCATGGCTGCCTCTGCCTCCTTGGGGAAATTGTATTGCTTTTGTGGTTGGGTCATGGGGTCCCCGTCTACACTAACCTCGACCCTGTTCACCCTCCCACAATCGTGCATTTGAGTGGCAAATGCGCCGAGGTGTGCTCGCACAAATGCTTGGTACTCCAGTGGAGTGTTACTGACCATTAGTTCGAGGTCGTAACCCTTCTTTGGTTTTAAAGTACACAAGGTCCCCTTGCCTTGTTTCTCTGGGATAACTGCCACTTCACTTTCTTTGCCGTTGCATGCTCCCCACAGATAGTGGTTCCTAAGATCCACTAGAATCCTGTGGCCTATAATAAAGTCAGCCCCCAGGTTCCCTCTTCCTTCCCGCTTCCATTTCATTAAAACACAGGTCCACTTGGTGTGGAATGCTCCTAAATGAATAGACAGCGAGATGGAGAACGAGCCAGCCTGCTCGTTACCTGTAAACCCCACTAAGCTGTATGGGACCCCGTTAGACGGAGGTGAGGCGGCGGTGTTATCTGGATAGACTATGGTGCTCGATGCTCCCGTGTCCAAAAGATAGGTCCCTTTCACCTTTTCCACCTCCATCTTAACAAGCGGTCTCTTCCATACATCGTACTCAAGGGGACACAGGTAGACAGGCTGCGCTGGCTCTAGTCATAAGTCTGTGTAAGGTGGGGCAGATGGAATTAAAGCACCCGTGGCTGCGGCTACCTTCCCTGGGCCAGCCAACAAAACTTGAAGTGCAGCGACTAATGAATCAAGCCGGGGGGAAGGGGTCGGTGTTTTTGGTTTTGGGGCAGGAGCTGGGGAGTTTTTCCCCACACTCTCCTTCCAGAGATTTCTACAGTCCCTTCTCCAATGCCCACTTTTCCCGCACCCGAAGCAGTTACGCCTCATATCGGAAGAGTTACCCCCTTCCTGGTGTCATTCTTTCTTACTTTGGCTTGGTTTTAATTCGTGAACCTTTCCTTTCGTTTGTGGTTCTTCTACCCCTCTACCGTTGTGGTAAGCCAGGGTCAGTTGTCTGACCACTGTCTCCTCGGTGACTTGGGGGCCCTTTGGGTCAAACCACAGCTCGGCCTTGGCCCTGATCCGTGGCAAGCTGTTTGCCACCAGACTCCGGAGCCAGTGGGCCAGCTCGCCCTGGTTCAAGTTAGTCTGGTCGAGATCCTCATTACAGGCACTCTTATACACAGGCCACAGCCTGTCTGCGAAAGCCTGTGGGGTCTCCCCTGCTAATTGTGTAGTCTTCTCCACCCGGGAGAAAGGACTACCATCGTTCATCCCCCTCGCCTCCAGAACTTGCTCCCGGATGGCAGCGTACCTGCCCTGTCCCTTCTTGCTCTCAGCAGAGAGGGACTGGTACAGCTTGCAATCCAAAGAGAACAGAAGCATTTTGGCCATCTTTGAGTCGTCGCACTCGTTGATGCCTGCTGCTTGTTCCACTTCCATGAAGTGGACTGAGGGGTCTTCCTTTTGGGTGAGTTGGTTCAGGTGGCTTACCATAGCCCTAAGCTGTTGGGACCCATGGGGAATCACAAATTGGCTTTCAAGGGGCCGCTGGCCCCCACCACCGCTGGGCGGGCCAAACTTTTGCTGCCGAGCCGGGCACATTGGCCCCGGCTCCGACATTTCCTGCATTGGCTTGCCCCCTACTGCCTGCTGCCAAACCGAGTCAAAACCTGGCGCCACAGGTGGTGGTGGTGTGCACTCCTCCCTGCCCTCTCTACAGATTGCTTGTCCCTCCTGCTGCCCAACTGGGTCATTCCTCGGCGCCACAGGTGACGTCTGAACAGTTTCTCCTTCTACTTCCAGGTCTACCCGGGCCACACCTGGGCTCACTAGGCATACCATGCCTTTTGCACTGGACAGTGCGGCCTAGAAATTCAGTTGGCGCCGCGCCAGGGCTTTAGCGCCGGAAATTTAGCGCCGGCGCTAAGTCCCCCTGCGCGCGCCAAAAATTCAGTAGCGCCGCGCCCAAACGGCTGCCGGCACTACAGGAGGGTGTCAGCGCCTCGAAATGGGCGCTGACTGCCGCATTGCGGCGCAATTCCGGCGCTGCGGCACCCGATGCGGTGCAGCAGGCTGGGGAAGTGCAGGCCTCCTCCTTCAGTTAAGGAGGAGCTGCCTGCACCCGCCCGCTGGCCGTTGAAATGTTGAAAAAAATGAGCCCGGCACCTCGGAGAAGTGCCGGGCTCGCAGGACAGACGCATCTGTTCCGCGAGGGGGTGTGGAGGGGTCCGGGGAGGGAGGTGCGGGCAGGCGGCCGGCGGGAAAGCGGCCGGCCACCGCGCGACCTTAATGCGCCGGCGCTAACTCGCGTAGGACTCTGCTGAAACATCGTTAGTTGCGGCTGCCACGGGCGAGGCAGCCGCAACTCAATTTCGGCGTTGGGGCCCGTCACCACGGCAACCGGGACGCTGCGCACACCGATGGCGCCATCGGTGCCGGCGCAGCGCAACCGGTCTAACGCCGATGGCAGGGCCCCACTGAATTTACAAACCGGCCATAACTCCGGCGCTAGGCCCTCTAGCGCCTCAAATGGGGCGCTAACCCTACTGAATTTTCAGCCCTGCAAGTTTTAAACTGTCGATCTGCTTTTGACAGGGGCCGTGATCTCCCGCTTCAAAATCCCCAGTGCTTGCTACCTTATAAGCTGCCTGCACGTCTCTTAACCTATCTTCCTGTTCTTTTAACCGTCTGGTTAGGCGAGCGTTCTCCTCTCTTAACACTAACTCATTGCTTTTCACCTCAGTGACTTGACACCGAAAATACTCATGTCTGTTCCTGTGTTTCTCCGCTGTCTGTAACTTCTCCTGACTTTGGGCCTGTAATTCCTCCAGTAATCCCTCCCCTGCTATAGTTCTTGCTTGAGACAGTTTGGCTGCCTCCCGCAGCTCTTCTGTTAACATCTTAATGTGCTGATCTAAAAGCTGGATCTGTCGCAGGGCGCAGACCAACCAGATGGCCTTTTCCACCGACTTTTTATGATACTTGCTCTCAGTCCATTTGGCTGCAGTGTCCATGGGACGCTCAGCGCGCAACAGACTGGTCATCCATTTCTTGGTGATATTCACCTTCTCAAACACATAAGAGGAAATCCTCTCTTCCATCTTCGTTCTTTCGTCAAACACAGGGTCTACTGCATTACATCCTTTTTGCCAAGGTCCTGCCACGGTCGCCATTTTCTGTAAATGGGTGGTGTATGTGTTCAGCTTTGCCTCTGACTCGTGAGCGGTTCGAATCGCTCCCACTCCCTTGGTTCTAGACCTTGGACTTATTTGGGGGTTGTAATGAAATTGCAGCAGACAACTGAGTTGGTGAAAGAACTTGGATTTTATTTGAGACAAGAAAATATACACAACACAACAATCTTATCACTCTAAAAGGGGGAACACTTCAGAATATACGAGGGAGAATAACAATAGACAGAATACTTCACCCCTCCCAATCCCACTACACTAACTAAGTTGGACTTCAGAGGGCCAGGGATAATGCTCACCAAACGACTTCTTTTGACAGTTGTAGAGGTTCGCGATTTCGGGGTTCTCTAGATGTGGCGATTGGGGCCTGCTGTACCCCGGACATGGTAGAAGACTTCACCTGTGTTGCTGTTTCAGTCTCTGATGCAGTCGGGTGTGTATTGGATCTATCAGGTAAGTACCCAATTTCTTTTGGTCAGAAATATGGTTTAGAGTCTTTCCATCAAATCTTACCCAGGGGTAAGTCAGAATAGTTTGTAGAGTGGAAACAAACTTGCGAATCTTCGGTTTCTTCCAGGTTGGTTTCTTGTTGGTCACGGTGGCCCAATATTACCTAGTTGCTGGTAATATTTTCGGTTGTTTGTTTCTTGGGGCCTTTGGTTGCCGCAAGGCGTTCGATGATGTCTTCTCCTGGCTCGGACTCCTAATACTTTTGTGATTTGACGTGGCTTTTGAAGTCTTCTTCTTCTTCTCTTCTACACGAGCCATGCTGTATCGAACTGACCGAAACCGAACTGCTCTCTTCTTCCGGACTGTGCTGAACCGAACTCCTTGACCGAACGAACCGACTCACTAACTAACTGAAAAAGCAGGCCCCAATTATACCGTTTGAGGCCTTGCTTATCTGCCCGCCAAATCTTCTCTGGCCCATTGTAATTTTTGGCGGGCTCGTTAACATTAATAGTTTTTGAATTCTTTAATGGGTTTCGAGCTGGTCCTATCTATCTTAATTGGTTTAAGTTGGTGTGAATTAGTTTCGGGATGGTCTATCGAAACCTAAATTGGCTTTAAGTGACTGTTTAATCTCTGGTTTGATTAGTAAGATTTGTCTTTTCCTGCTGGGGTCAGGGTCCCTTTTGTTGGTCAGTGGCATGTTCTGCATTATGCATACTTTGGATGGCTCTGTAGTGTTTTAGTGGGAATGGCTTTTCCGCTGGTCTTTTATCATTATGTAAAATGACTGAGACAGTCCAGAATGTTCCCAGACAGTTTGGCTTATGCCAATATCCAAACTGCTCATTTTACAGAGGCCCATCCCAATCCCTTTGTCGCAGCCTTTCACAGGCTTGAACATGCCTTTTAAAATAACCAAAATCCTGGGGTTTTGATTTTAAGCCCCTTTTAGGCCCAATATTCTTTTACCATTCTGACATGGTTTTTAAACAGTCCAAAAATCTCTTCTTTTGGGGTAATCTTCTTGGTTTGGGGGATCTGGAGAATTTTGCGAATCTTACAGGGGTGATGACGGCAGATTTGAGGGAGAGGGTGACAGTACCTGAGGAGAGAGAACCGTTAACAATGTCAGCTAACATGGCAGTCAGAAAAGGAAGTTGAGTGGTCAGCAGTTTAGTGGAATTGGGTCGAGTCAGCGGGAAGTGGGTCTCATGGACAAGATGAGCGCAGAAAGGTCATGAGGGGAGATCGGAGAGAACAATGTGATTTCAGGGCTAGGGCAGGGGGCAACCTCAGAGGAAGTTTGGCCCAGTGGGCTAGGGGAAGGAAGGGAAGTGGCAGAGGTAGCAGAACAGATGGTCTGAATCTTAGAGACAAAGAAGTCCATGAGCTCCTCACACTTGTCGGCAGTGAGGGTGGAGGAGATGGGAGAGGGGTTTAAGAAGATGGTTAGCAGTGGAGAATAGAAGCCGGGGTTTATCTTTGCATTCCAGAATGATTCTGGAACAGTGAGCAATTTTGGCAGACGAGAGCAGGACCAATAATGCTTTATGTGCTCCAGCCAGATCTGGAGGTGAATGGCTAAACCAGTTGTCCGCCATATTCATTCAAGTCTGCATACCTTGGACTTAAGGGAGCGAAGATGAGGGCCGTACTAGGGGGAATGGCCAGGGTGAGAGAGAGTAATTGTTTTAATAGAGACTAGGGTATCAAAGGTGGTGGAAGGGTGTGGTTGAGCAGATCGGTAGCTGAAGAAATGTCATACTGAATGGAGGGCCAAAGGCTGGACAATTGGGATTTTGTAAGTGCAGTTGTAAGAGATTTGGGAGAGAGTTTTTTCCACCAGTGGACACAGAAGGAAGTAGGGTTGTGGTGGTGGGAGGTGGGGTGGGGAGGGTGGTAATGAAAGGGGGATGTGGGTGCAGAGCAATATGAGGAAGTGGTCAGAGATGGCCTTATCTGCTATTGACATGAATGGAGTAGCAAGGCCACGAGAGGTGGCAAGGTCAAGTGGGTGGCCGTGAATATGGGTTGGAGTGTTTACATGGAGGGAGAGATTAATTGAGGATAGGAGGCTAGTGAACTCAGAGGAGAGAGAGCATGATGAATTGAGATGGAGGTTGAAATCACAGAGGATGAGTAGTCGCTCGGTGCAGAGGCTGAGGGAGGAAAGCAGTGAAGATATCTTGGTAATAAAATTTTTATGCTACTTGGGTGGGTGGTAGAGAAAGAGAATTTTTAGTGAGAGCTGAGAGGGATGGAATAAGGTGAGATGCTCGAAGGAGGAGAAAGTGCCGGAGGAGTAGGGGGACAGACCAAGGTGTGATTTGGTGATGAGAGCCACACCGCCACCACGGTGGTCTGGGCGGGGCAAGTGGTGGAAGGTATAGCCAGGTGGGCAGTCTTCATTTAAGGGTAAGGTGTCATCACCCCTCAGCCAAGTTTCCGTCCAGACCATGATGTCGATGGAATCATCCATAATAAGCTCATGGATGGCAAGGGCCTTGTTTTCAAGCGAACGGACATTCTGGAGGGAGATGCAGAGAGGGTCGATGATGGCTGACCTACTGCCAGCGTCCACAGGGTCAGTGTTGGGGTGGGGGGGGGGGGATGGGTGAGAGAGTAGTTTGGGACAGTTGGGTTGCTGCTCATAAGGAGGCAGTGGTGAGTGCCTCGATGGGCCCATCGTAGGATGCCAAGAGAGGCACAGAGGGAAGCTGTAGGCTTATCTAAGAGGGAGTCAAGCCTGGGAAAGTGGCAGGAGAGTAGGAAGGTCAAAGAGTAATGAAAGATTGAGGTAGGGGTTTGGGAGAGCAGAGTATCGGAGAGAGGAGAGATGAAAGGAGACATGACAACAGGAGAGAGCAGTCAGGCAGTGCAGTCCAGACCAAAACCACTCGCTGCGTAAAAAAGCTTTTCCTCATGTCGCCTTTGGTTCTTCTTCCAATCACCTTAAATCTGTGTCCTATGGTTCTCGACCCTTCCACCAATGGGAACAGTTTCTCTCTATCTACTCTGTTTAGACCCTTCATGATTTTGGACACCTCTATCAAATCTCCTCTCAACCTTCTCTGCTCTAAGGAGAACAACCCAAGCTTCTCCAGTCTGCCCACATATCTGAAGTCCCTCATCCCTGGAACCATTCTAGTAAATCTTCTCTGCACCCTTCACATCATTCCTAAAGTGCTGTGCCCAGAATTGGACACAATACGCCAGCTGAGGCCAAACCAGTGTTTTATAAAGTTTCAACAATAACAACTTGCATTTATATAGTATCTTTAACATAGTAAAGCATTCCAAGGCGCTTCACAGGAGTATTAAAAGACAAAAAAATTGACACCAAGTCACATAAGGAGAAATTAGGGAAGGTGACCAAAAGCTTGGTTAAAGAGGGAGGTTTTAAGGAGCGTCTTAAAGGAGGAAAGAGAGGTCGAGAGGCGGAGAGATTTAGGCAGAGAATTCCAGAGCTTAGGGCCTAGGCAACGGAAGGCACGGCCACCAATGGTTGAGCGATTATAATCAGGGATGCTCAAGAGGGCAGAATTAGAGGAGCGCAGATATCTTGGGTGGTTGTGGGTTGGAGGAGAGGCGAAGCAATGGAGGGATTTGAAAACAAGGATGAGAATTTTGAAATTGAGGCGTTAATTAACCAGGAGCCAATGTAGGTCAGTGAGCACAGGGGTGATGGGTGAATGGGACTTGGTGCGAGTTAGGACATGGGCAGCCGAGTTTTGGATGACCTCAAGTTTACTTAGGGTAAAATATGGGAGGCCAGCCAGGAGTGCGTTGGAATAGTCAAGTCTAGAGGTAACAAAGGTATGGATGAGAGTTTCAGCAGCAGATGAGCTGAGGCAAGGTCAGAGATGGGCAATGTTACGGAGGTAGAAATAGGCGGTCTTAGTTATGCTGCCTTGGATATGTGGTCGGAAGCTCATTTCAGGGTCAAATATGACACCAAGGTTGCGAACAGTGTGGTTCAGGCTCAGACAGATGTTAGGGAAAGGAATGGAGTCTAGCTCGAAAACAGAGTTTGTGGCGGGTACCGAAAACAACGGCTTCAGTCTTCCCAATATTTAATTGGAGAACATTTTTGCTCCTCCAGAACTGGATATCGGACAAGCAGTCTGACAATTTAGAGACCGTGGAGGGGTTGAGAGAAGTGGTGGGGCAGTAGAGTTGGGTGTCATCAGCGTACATGTGGAAACTGATGCTCTGTTTTGGATGATGACACCAAGAGGCAGCATGGAATAGGAGGGAGCCAAGGATAGATCCTTGGGGGACACCAGAGGTAATGATGCGGGAGCGGGAAGAGAAGCCATTGCAGGTGATTAGCTGGCTATGATTAAATAGATAAGAACGGAACCAGGCGAGTGCAGTCCCACCCAGCTGGACGATGGTGGAGAGGTGTTGGAGAAGGATGGCGTGGCCAACCATGTCAAAGGTTGCAGACAAGTCAAGAAGGATGAGGAGGGATAGTTTACCTTTGTCACAGTTACAAAGGATGTCATTCGCAATTTTGGTGAGAGCCATTTTAGTACTGTGGCAGGGGTGGAAATCTGATTGGAGGGATTCAAACATGGAGTTGCGGGAAAGATGAGCACGGATTTAGGAGACGACAACACATTCAAGGACTTTGGAGCTGAACTGTCCTTTTAAAGGCTGTACTCCAGCAGCTTACACCTGTTTTACACGGAATTTATGCTGATCACTACTCCAATGGGTATGTAAATGAGCTGACCCAGAAAAAGCACAAATATTGGGCCGGATTTTGCAACCCCTACCGGCGTGTACAAGGTGTGGGCGTGCCCGTAGGGGCCGAGTAAGTGCTGTTTTCGGGCATGCGAAGTGCATGCGCTGAAAACCGGCACTTGCGATCTGTCAAGAATTCAGATCATCCGCCTGCCCGGGAAAAGTGCCTCTGCGGGTGGAGAGTTGCGCTTTTTGCACAACTTCCGCCCACTGAATGACTGTCAAATTCTTACGCCTGGTAAAAGCAGGAGTAAGGCCTGCTTTTACCAGCTTAAGAGTTTAAATAACACTGAAAAATGAAATTTGATAACTCATTTATAAATTTAAAATACTCTTCAAAAACGTAAGTTTATATTTAGCCCCGTAAAAACATTAAAAAAATTTTTTCAAAGAATTACATTTTTGTTTAAAATATTTAATTAAATGGCATTTTAATTAATTTTAAATATGTAATTAAAAAACAATTATTTAATGTGTTGGTGTATTTTTTAGGTGATCCCCATTCATACTTTTGACAGTTCTGTACGTACAGAACTGGTAAAAGTTTGAATGGGGATTCTCTTCTTCCATTGGTTGGGCTGGCCCACGTGATCCCAGGAGCGCCGACGAACCTTGTGCCCCTGGGATATGTGGGGCTCTGCCCGCACGGACCTGGAGAGGCCAAGGAGCGCAAGCCGCCATTCTTCCCGGGCCACCAGGTAAATTTGTGGACATTTTGCAGGTCGGAGGTGTCCGCCCGCGGCCCCATGTTTTTAACGGCCTATTAACAGCGCATCTCCCCGGCTGTTTCTGGGCTTGATTCACAGTGACCTGCTTCAATAATTAACAGATTCTACACTGCGCTCGGTAGAATTTACTATGTCACATTCAAAGATTTTAAATAAATTAAATTTCCTGATGTAAAAATAACACTATTTATTTAACAGCTGAAAGGTTTTGCTGCTTTTTTTCCTAGCAAGTTGTGGTTATCTTCTCTCTAACATTATTGTGAAACACCTCATAGAATGGATCTCTGGGTATTAAATAGTTTTCTATGAAAATAATTACACCAATTATGGAGGATGATAGGAATGTCTTAAATTACTACCAACTTTAGTCAAATTCGTTAAATTTAAAAGTGGAAGGTCCTACAAAGTCACGTTCTGACCAATGTTTGTTCAGATTTTAATTTGAATCAAACTTTCCACTTTTTATTCAGATGAAAACAAACGTAGAGAGCATTATAGAAATACTGATTTTCCTCCCCCATTTCACCCAATTTTGGCTGGGTATGGGGCAAGGGCAGAAAAAAACAGGCAGAGAATCGTTTCACTGGGTCCCTGCCACCCAGCACCTGTGTGATTTCCCAGCAGAAGTGACATCCAGCATCTAGTACAAAGATGGGTGGTTGTTTTATGATGGGAATATTTATTGACATTATTTCCATCATTTACACCTTAACAACTCTGGGGCTAGGAACACCATGCATTCCGGGGGTTCAGGGTTGCTAGGCAGCTGCAGGTGCAACTGATTGCAGTGTGATTAAATATTGAAATTGAAATAAAACTGTTTATTTAACATTTTTTTTACATTTCCTCCAATGCCGCTGTCCATACTGTGCAGCCAATTCCTGTGTAGTGTAGTGGAAACACCATGAGGAGCTCACCAAATTTATTCAAATCACCACGCCCTGGAAATCCTGCCCCATTGAAGTTATAGAGCCATTGCAACCAAAAGGAAAATATAGCCTATAGTTATTTTATTAATTCTGTTTTTTTCTCTCCACCACCCCCCACCCAACAACTATCTCCTGTCCTCTCCTGAAGACCATGAACGAGGCTGGGGTGCAGTTCCATGGGTGCTAATAGCCTTCCAGTACCTCACACAAGTGGCCATTCCTCATGTCTGTGCAGACAGTGAGTGCCAGAGAGCTATTTAACTGAGCCCAATCCTCTCTTCAACTAACATCCACATGTGGGCACTTTCTAGCAGGCACAGGAATCTTTTCATAGCTGCCTTAATTAACTCAGCACTGGCTCAATATCGTGTTGCACAGTGCAGCAAGAGGGCCTCTGTAAATACATTTTCAAAGTTTCACTGATAACTGTGATATAAGTTATGAGGAAATATTGTCATCGTCAGTACTGTACTGTTATGACCGAGTATCCAAGTTATGAAACATTCAGGCATGGAATAGTATTATTTTGCATTTAAACTTCTATTTTTAAAGCGGAATATTATTTGTACCTTAAATAAGTACCTTTTCTTTTCCCACACTTTTCTCACTTCTCACATAGTTTCTATCTTAGGCTGGCACAGGTCCCACAAGGCCCCTTGAAACCTCTCAAAGTTCTCACAGAATCACTTTTTCTGATCCTACTGAGTCTCACTTCAAAATTTTTAGAAAGTAACACTCTCTTGCACTCTGAGGAAGCCTTTTTTCCCTCAGTCTTCCCACATGTCTTTCTCCACAGTTTAGCACACCTTTCTAACATGTCTTACTTAGCCCCTCCTCATTGGTGCTTTGTACCCAGTACCCCAGGCTCAGGTCAGTCTGCTGGACTAACAACCACTCTGTATACCTGTATGGCTTCTCTACTTGATCACAACACATACTATCCGCTTCCCAGTTCTATGTACCCTCTCAAGAAACCAACAGTATCTCCTATATGAAGTTCTCTCTCTCCTGACTATCAAGCAACAAACTGTAATTTTTCACATTAGCTCCTAACTGTTTTGATGGCACTTTGCCATCACACAACAATGTCCAACCTGAAAATATATATATTTTTTGCGCACCATTAAAGGGCACTGATACTATATAGAATCATAGAATAATACAGCACAGAAGGAGGCCATTCGGCCCATTGTGCTTGTGTTGACTCTTTGGTAGAGCTATCCAATTAATCCCACTCCCCTGCTCTTTCCCCATAGCCCTGTAATTTTTTCCCTTCAAGTACTTATCCAATTCTCCTGTGAATGTTACTATTGAATCTTCCTCCACCAGTCAGTGCATTTCAGATCACAACAACTCACTGTGTAAACATTTTTTTCCTCATGTCACCCCTGGTTCTTTTGCCAATCACCTTAAATTGTGTCCTCTGGTTACTGACCCTTCTGCCACAGGAAACAGTTTCTCCTTATTTACTCCATCAAAACTGTTCAAGATTTTAAACACCTCGATCAAATCTCCTCTTAAACTTCTCTGCTCTAAGGAGAACAACCCTAGCTTCTCCAGTCTCTCCACATAGCTGAAGTTCCTCATCCCTGGTACCATTCTAGTAAATCTCTTCTGCACTCTCTCCAAGGCCTTGGCATCCTTCCTAAAGTGTGGTGTCCAGAATAGTTTAAAAAAAAATTTTTTTATTCATTGATGGGATGTGGGCGTCGCTGGCTGGCTAGGCCTGCATTTAGTGCCCATCCCTAATTGCCCTTGAGAAGATGGTGGTGAGCCGCCTTCTTGAACCGCTGCAGTCCATATGGTGTAGGTACACCCACAATGCTGTTAGGAAGGGAGTTCCAGGATTTTGGCCCAGCGACAGTGAAGGAACGGCGATACAGGTCCAAGTCAGGATGGTGTGTGGCTTGGAGCGGAACTTGTAGGTGGTGATGTTCCCATGCGTCTGCTGCCCTTGTCCTTCTAAGTGGTAGAGGTCGCGGGTTTGGAAGGTGCTGTTGAAGGAGCTTTGGCGAGTTGCTGCAGTGCATCTTGTAGATGGTACACACTGCAGCCACAGTGCGCCGGTGGTGGAGGGAGTGAATGTTGAAGGTGGTGGATGGAGTGCCAATCAAGCGGGCTGCTTTATCCTGAATGGTGTCGAGCTTCTTGAGTGTTGTTGGAGCTGCACTCATCCAGGCAAGTGGAGAGTATTCCATCACACTCCTGACTTGTGCCTTGTAGATGGTGGAAAAGCTTTGGGGAGTCAGGAGGTGAGACACTCGCTGTAGAATTCCCAGCTTCTGGCCTGCTCTTGTAGCCACAGTATTTATATGGCTGGTCCAGTTCAGTTTCTGATCAATGGTAACCCCCCAGGATGTTGATAGTGGGGGATTCAGCGATGGTAATGCCATTGAATGTCAAGGGGAGATGGTTAGAGTCTCGCTTGTTGGAGATGGTCATTGCCTGGCACTTGTGTGGTGCGAATGTTACTTGCCACTTGTCAGCCCAAGTCTGAATGTTGTCCAGGTCTTGCTGCATATGGACACGGACTGTGTCAGTATCTGACGAGTCTCGAATGCTGCTGAACAGTGTGCAATCATCAGCGAACATCCCCACTTCTGACCTTATGATGGAGGGAAGGTCATTGATGAAACAGCTGAAGATGGTTGGGCCTAGGACACTGCCCTGAGGAACTCCTGCAGTGATGTCATGTGATTGAGATGAATGACCTCCAACAACCACAGCCAACTTCCTTTGTGCTAGGTATGATTCCAACCAATGGAGAGTTTTCCCCTTGATTCCCATTGACTTCAGTTTTGCTGGGGCTCCTTGATGCCACACTCGATCAAATGCTGTCTTGATGTCAAGGGCAGTCACTCTCACCTCACCTCTTGAGTTCAGCTCTTTTGTCCATGTTTGGACCAAGGCTGTAATGAGGTCAGGAGCTGAGTGGCCCTGGTGGAACCCAAACTCGGCGTCAGTTAGCAGGTTATTGCTGAGTAAGTGCCGCTTGATAGCACTGTCGATGACACCTTCCATCACTTTGCTGATGATTGAGAGTAGACTGATGGGACGGTAATTGGCCGGGTCGGATTTGTCCTGCTTTTTGTAGACAGGACATACTTGGGCAATTTTCCACATTGCCGGGTAGATGCCAGTGTTGTAGCTGTACTGGAACAGCTTGGCTAGGGGCGCAGCTAGTTCTGGAGCACAAGTCTTCAGTACTATTGCCGGAATGTTGTCAGGGTCCATAGCCTTTGCAGTATCCAGTGTCTTCAGCCGTTTCTTGACATCACGTGGAGTGAATTGAATGGGCTGAAGACTGGCATCTGTGATGCTGGGGACCTCAGGAGGAGGCCGAGATGGATCATCCACTCGGCACTTCTGGCTGAAGATAGTTGCAAATGCTTCAGCCTTGTCTTTTGCACTCACGTGAACACAATACTCCAGCTGAGACCTAGCCAGTGCTTTATAAAGGTTTGGCATAACTTCCTTCCTTTTGTACTCTATTCCTCTATTAATAAAGCCAAGGATGCTTTTTTAACAGCCTTCTCAACTTGTCCTACCACCTTCAAAGGTTTGTGTACATACACCCCCAGGTCTCTCTGTTCCTGCACCCCCTTAAAATTGTACCATATAGTTCTTATTGCCTCTCCTCATTCTTCCTACCAAAATCTATTAGTTCACACTTCTCTGCATCAAATTTCATCTTCCATGCGTCTGCCCATTTCACCAGTCTGTCTATGTCCTCCTGAAATCTGTTACTATCCTCCTCATTGTTCACCACATTTCCGAGTTTCGTGTCATCTGCAAACTTTGAAATTATGCCCTGTATACCCAAGTCCAGGTCATTAATATATATCAAAAAGAGCAGTGGTCCTAATAGCGAACCCTGGAGAACACCACTGTATACTCCCTCCAGTGTGAAAAACAACTGTTCACCACTACTCTCTGCTTTCTGTGCCTTAGCCAATTTTGTATCCATGCTGCCACCGTCCCTTTAATCCCACGGGCTTTCATTTTGCTAACAAGTCTATTCTGTGGTACTTTGTCAAACACCTTTTGAAAGTCCATATACACAACCTCAACCACACTACCCTCATCAACCCATTCCATTACTCCATCAAATAACTCAATCAAGTTAGTCAAACACGATCTGCCTTTGCTGACTTTCATTTATTAACCTATACTTTTCCAAATCCCAATTAATTTTGTCCTGGATTATTGGCCTCGATTTTCCGGGGCCTATGACCGCGTACGCTGTTGTAAGTGCCCCGCAATTTCTAGGTTTCCACATTCTATGTGCATGCATGGAAACCCAGAACTTGCGATCTGTCAAGAGTCTCCTTGACAGATTGTACGCATCCGCAGGAAATGGACATTTGCTGCCACAGAGCTGGGCTATTTGTTTTTTATTTATTTTTATTTAAGTGCTGTGAAAGTGTGTTTTTTAGGGGATTCATATTATGCTCATGGGGATTCTGTACGTAAATGGAATCCCCATAAGCATAATGGGAATCCCCCTTTGTAATTGGTTCCAGGGACGCTCGCGAACTGCCTGCACTCCTGGGATACGTGGGCCTTTACGCAGGCGTACGCCTGCAGGCCCAGGAGCGCGAGTCTTCAAAGGTAGAGAGGACCAGGTAGGTGCGTGCTTTACTTGCGGTTCAGAGGCAATCACCCGTGGCATGCCTCCGACCGCAATTTCCACCTAATTGTCTCTCAAAGATTCCTCACCACCGACGTTAGGCTAACTGGCCTGTAGTTCCCGGGTTTATCCCTCTCCACTTTTTTAAACAGGTGTGTAACTGTTGAGTCTGTGTTTTCAAATGTAGTTATGCTGAATAACTGGACACAGGCTACAGAAATAATTAAACAGGTCTTTAGTGATTGAGGGTCAGGGCTGAACTGGGATACACTTTGCTCCGTAGGGTTTATATACCGGTGTGGTCACCACCGGTACTACAATGTACAGGAGCCATCAAAAAGTAGTCCATCACCTTAAGGTATCCTCTTAAGGTGGTACAGGTTACATACACTACAATTCCTCCCCTTTTAGCTTAACAGTGTACACCCCAATTTAAACATTACATGGATAACATATATACAACTTTCACACAAAACTGTTCAAAGATTCAGTCTCTGAGGAGGTCTCCTGATCCGGGCCGGATAACGTCTTTCAGGGGTCTCTGGTCCTCGTTACTGGGGTGACTCATCCATTTGATCTCCTATGGATTGAACATCATCATGTACGTTCGAGTCTGAGGTCGATGCTACAGGCTCAATAACTTCTTCAACTGGTGTCTCTGCCGTAGACATGGGGTCGACCCTTGTTCTCGATTCCACAAGTTGGTCAGCATGACGTCGTATTACGTTCTCTCCAACGTCTACCGTGTACATCAAGGGTCCTTGTCGGGCACGAATTGTTCCGGATTGCCATTTATCATTCCTATAGTCCCTGGCCAACACTGGTTGTCCTATTTCGAAACTCCGAGTGGCCTTGTTATTTACGTGCTGGAATTGCTTGTTTTTGACTTCCCTTCGCACATTGGGTTTTAAAAAATCCAACCGGGACCGCAACCTCCTGTTATAGAACATTATGGCAGGGCTTTGATTTGTCACTGCATGCGTGGCGTTTCGATATGCCATCAGGAAATTGTCCACCTTGTGTTGTAGTGGAATATGGTCTTCGCTCATGGCCTTTATCGCCTTTTTGAACGTTTGTACAAATCTCTCGGCCAACCCATTTGTAGCCGGATGATATGGGGCAGATGTATAGTGTTTCACCCCATTCTTTTTCATGAATTTCTGGAATTCTTCTGACATGAACTGTGGTCCGTTGTCTGAACATATTTGTTCCGGCAACCCATTCCTTGCAAATATGGTTCTTAGAACTGCGATCGTCTTCTCCGAGGTAGTGGTCGACATCTTAATCACTTCTGGCCATTTAGAATGTGCGTCTACTGCTATCAAAAACATGGAATCCATGAATGGACCTGCAAAGTCGATATGCACACGTTGCCATGGGGTTGAAGGTCATTCCCATGGATGCAGCGGTGCAATTGGAGGTGCGTTTTGAACTTTTTGGCACCCTGAGCAGCTTTTAGTCAGATCCTCTATTTGTTTGTCAATACCTGGCCACCACACATAAGCCCTGGCAAGGCTTTTCATCTTGACTCCCCCCAGATGACCTTCATGCAATTCCTTCAGAACTCTCTCCCTTAATTTAGGAGGAACAATCACCCTTGTTCCATACATCAATGTTCCTTGACATACGGACAGCTGTTCTTGTCTGGCTGAGAATGCTGGTAACAGTGGGTCGCCATGTGCTGGCCATCCCTTCACTGTCAAGTCATAGACCCGAGACAGTGTCGGGTCGTTTCGGGTCTCTCTCTCAATACCCGCATTGGTGACTGGTAAGCATTCGATGATGGTCGAGTGAAAT
Organism: Somniosus microcephalus; assembly: GCF_052327205.1. Classification (NCBI taxonomy): domain Eukaryota; kingdom Metazoa; phylum Chordata; class Chondrichthyes; order Squaliformes; family Somniosidae; genus Somniosus; species Somniosus microcephalus. Next base: position 150,869,694 of record NC_140999.1, read on the forward strand.
ATCTCGACAGGGTCAACTGCCGGTGCCTCTTCCGCTGTAGGTAGTGGCAGGCACGACAGCCCATCAGCATTACCATGTTGCTTTGTACCTTTGAATTCGATATCATATTGATGTGCCCCTAGGAAAAGGGACCATCTCTGAAGCCTCTGCGCCATCATTAACGGAACACCCTTCTTAGGGTTGAAAATGATCTGTCAGCAGCGTAAACTTTTGGCCTTGCAGGTAATGGTTAAATTTCTTAAACTCCCCACACGAGGCTGAGAGCCTCCCTATCTATGTGAGCATAGTTGCGCTCTGCGGAGGTCAATGATCTGGATGCGAACGCGACTGGCCTTTCCAAGCCATTTGGAAACTTATGTGAGAGCACTGCCCCGATACCATATGGAGAAGCATCACAAGCTAAGCGAATAGGCAGCGTTGGGTTAAAGTGAGCCAACACTTCCTTAGAGGTGATCAGTGCCTTGCTCTTTTGAAAAGCCTGCTTACAATCATCGCTCCACTTCCATGGTATTCCCATTTGCAAAAGAGTGTTCAGTGGGTGTAACACCGTGGATAAATTTGGAAGAAACTTGTGGTAATAGTTAACCAACCCAAGGAACGACCTCAACTGGGATACATTTTCCGGAGCAGGAGCTTTCACAACAGCTTCGATCTTGTCAGGTGACTTATGGAGCCCCTCCTGGTCAATGACGTGGCCGCAGTACGAGATTCGCTTTTGAAACAACTCACACTTCTGGCGATTAACTCTGAGCCCATATTCTTTCAATCTGGTGAGCACCTGCTCTAAATTCGCGAGGTGATCCTTATCATCATCTCCTGTAATCAGGATGTCGCCCAGGTAGCATTGTGTGCCTGGGATTCCCTGCAACACCTGCTCCATGGCCCTTTGCCAAATCGCTGGAGCCGATGCCACTCCAAAAACCAGTCTATTATACCGATATAAGCCCTTATGTGTGTTGATCGTGAGATACTGGCGTGACGCTTCATCAACTTCCATCTGTAGGTACGCCTGCGCCAGGTCTATCTTGGTGAAGTGTTTCCCGCCAGACAGTGAAGCGAAGATATCTTCAATCCGCGGAAGCGGATATTGCACCGTGTGAAGAACTGGATTAACAGTGATCTTGAAATCGCCACAGATGCGAACCTTCCCAGGTTCCCCCGGCTTGTTGCTCAACGAACGCTTCATGACAGGAACAATGGGTGTGGCCCATTTGCTCCAGTCCACCTTGGACAGTACTCCTGAACGTTCTAGCCCTTCCAGCTCTGCTTCCACAGCAGGTCGTATCGCATAAGGCACCGGTCTGGCTTTGAAAAATTTTGGGTTTGCATGTTCTTCAACCTTGATGTTTGCCGTAATTCCTTTCAGTGTTCCCAGTCCCTGTTGGAACACCTCCTTAGCATCGTCCAATGTTTTGGACAGTCGTTTAGGTTTGACGTCGTCCTCTTTACAGGCATCTACAGTCAGTGCTTGTATGGAATGCCAGTCCACATTTATTCTCCGGATCCATTCCCGTCCCAGTAGTGGCGGACCTCCATCAGGTAACACATACAAGTCCATTTCTGACTTTCTTTACCATTGTAGACCACATTTACTTTTATCTTTCCTTTGGGGTATACTATTTGCCCCGTGTATGTTTTCAATACAATCTCCGTATCCCTCAGGGGAATGTGCGAGAATAACCTTTTGTAATCTTGCTTATTCATGACCGTTAATGTCGATCCAGTGTCCAATTCCATCTTCACTTGGACTCCTGCTATCCGAAGCATGACCCAGATAGTTTGGTGGTCTGCTGTGTTACCCACATTATGTATTTTTAGACAACCCAGTTCCTTACTGCTGGAGTCTGAATCCATCTTCTGTTCATCCGAACTGTTCTCTGTCACCTTGTGTACTTTTTTGTACTTCTCCTGCGGCGACTTTTTGCTGCTGGTCTTCTTTCCTGACCGGCATACTCTCGCTATGTGACCAAGTTTGCCACATTGCCTGCATTCTTTATCTTTGAACCAGCACTGGTTCTGGTCATGCGTTGTCCTTCCGCAACGATAGCACTTTACTGCGCCCAATGCCATTTCATTGGTGCTGAATTCCAATGGCCTTTGCTGTATCTCTGCAGCGCCTCGTGCTGCTGCCTCGTGCGATGCTGCAATGCTGAAAGCTTTGTCCAGCGTAAGATCCTTTTCCTCTAGCAGTCGCTTCTGGGTTCCTTCCCTTAGGAGCCCACACATAAACTTATCTCTCAGTGCGTCTGCTAGTCCTGTACCGAACTGACAGTACTTTGATAACTTGCGCAGTTCGGTTAAGAATTCAGCGTTGCTTTCTTCTTTAAGTTGAATTCTTTTGTAGAATTTAAATCGTTCCGCTATCAGCAGCGGCGTGGGGTTTAAATGCTCTTGCAGGATAGTAACAATATCCGCGAAACTCTTTCCTACCAGTTTATCTGGTGTTACAAGGTTCCTTAATAACCTGTACGTCTTCGCACCCATCGAGTTTAATAGGGTTAGTGCTTTCTTATCCTCCGGTACCTCATTTGTTGTACAGTAAACTTCGATGCGTTCCACATAAGTGGCCCAATCTTCCACATCGCTATCAAAAGCAGTGATGTTACCCGTTTTTGGCATCCTTGTTGAGTTTCCTTTCCTTCGGATATGATTATTATTTTATTTTATTTTTTTCAAAATGGCAGCTTCCCGCGCTTGGCGGCTTTTCCCGCGCTTGTCTTCTTCCCCTGCTGACTCAAAATGGTGATTACCGCGCTGTTGCCGTTCTCGCCTCCCAGTGATCCTTTATTTTCCCCTACGCTGCTGCTCTTGTTCCCCGCCGCTCCCGCGGTCCTTGTGGTCATAAACGCTTTTCTGGCTGCTGCGCGTCTCTGCCCCGATTGCAGTCCGGCCCCTGACACTGGCTGCGGTCGTGTTCTCCGCCCTTTTCATCGTTTCCCTCCCCTTCTCTTACTGACAACTCGGCCGACTTCCCCCCCGTGCCGCTCGATCGGGCTTACCCGCCGCTGTCGTCGAAGGGATGTCCACTGATGTTTGACTTCGTGGCCAGAAACCAACCCGGGTTCCCCATGGCCTCCCGTGCTATGCAGTGCCCAGCAGGATGTTGAGGGTGGATGTCCTTGTTCGACACCCGTTTCAGAGGCGAAGCTTCCTTTGATGCAACTGCCGCTAGGTAAGATCAGACTCGTCGCCACTGTTGAGTCTGTGTTTCCAAATGTAGTTATGCGGAATAACTGGACACAGACTACAGAAATAATTAAACAGGTCTTTAGTGATTGAGGGTCAGGGCTGAACTGGGATACACTTTGCTCCGCAGGGTTTATATACCGGTGTGGTCACCACCGGTACTACAATGTACAGGAGCCATCAAAAAGTAGTCCATCACCTTAAGGTATCCTCTTAAGGTGGTACAGGTTACATACACTACAGTAACATTTGCAATCCTCTAGTCCTCTGACACCACCCCCATATCCAAGGAGGATTGGAAGATTGTGGTCAGAGCCTCTGCAATTTACACCCTTACTGCCCTCAGTAACCTAGGACGCATCCCATCCAGCCTGGGTGACTTTGCTACTTTGAAGACTGCCAACCTTTTAAGTACATCCTCTTTATCTATTTTATCCTATCCAATATGGCTACTGCTTCCTCCTTTACTGCTCCATTGGCAGTATCCTCTTTAGTGAAGGCAGGTGCAAAGTACTCATTTAGTATGTCAGCCATGCCCTCTGCCTCCACAAGAAGATCTCCTTTTTGGTCCCTAATTGGCCCCACCCTTCCTTTGACTACCCTTTTACTATTTATGGGTTTATGAAAGACTTTTGGGTTCCCTTTTCTGTTAGCCGCTAATCTATTATCATAGTCTCTCTTTGCCCCTCTTATTCCCTTTTTTAGATCTCCTCTGTACTTTCTATATTCAGCTTGGTTCGTTACTGTATTATTAACCCTACAATTGTGATAAGCTTCCTTTTTCTATCTCATTTTAACCTCGATATCTTTAGTCAACCGGGGAGCTCTAGCTTTGGATGCTCTTCTTTTTCCCCCCTCATGGGAATGTATCGACTCTGTACCCGAACCATCTCCTCTTTGTTCAATTGTTCGATTACTGTTTTGCCTACTAATATCAGGGAGCTTTCTAATACAATTAACCATTGTGCCACCTTATCAATTCCTGGAATAGTCAGGAGCTGTATGCTTCAAAATCACCACTTCACTGATACCATTTTTGCCCTTAGAAGTATGTACTGCAGCAAATGCGTTATCTGCTGCAGAAAACTTTTACAATGTAATTTTTATATATATTATTTTTACTTAAAAGTAATATAACAACATCATGAGGCACAGATGAACTACTGCCTTGTCCCCTATGCATAAACATTGCCTTCCTCATCTGTCTGTAACTTGGGATCTGCCATATCAGGCAGTTTGCATACACACATGTATCAGGCAAATAACAATTGCAGTTTTCAAGGGGCAGCACATTCATTTTTGATGTGGTAAACAGCAGAGAGGCACCTTGACTCGATGCCTCCGCATCTGTTTGCTGTTCCTTGGTTTCCACTGCCTGGTACAATGAAACAGTGTGTGCAAAAGGGCGATGGCGGTGTACAGTGCTTGAAATGGCATCTTACAAAGGGTGATGCAGTTACCAACTGAGATCTGCACCATGCTTAATGAGGCCCACAAGAAATGCATGCAAAAGTGAGGAGGGCACAAACTGTAATGATCAGTAACATGTCATTCTAGAATGGTACACTAGGTGGAGCTGTATGTTTAGTAAGGGGCTACCCACAAGGCAGTAGTCATGATGGATGCCCGTACACTAGTCCACGTGGCTGAATAAATGACTAGCAAAAGTTAGCTGTTCATAATGAAAACGTCTACTTATTTATGAACATAAAACATGGTACCAGGATTGGTAATATCTGCTGAATATTGTGAAACGCAACATGGAGAATTTGAAGCCACCGGAGGGTTTGAAACTCACGGAGAATGTCGACTGCAATTGGCGGACTTTCAAACAACAATTCGAACTCTACATTGCTGCCATCGGGTTCGGTACGAAGCCAGACGCAAGGAAAATAGCGTTACTGCTCATGGTTGCAGGCCCGCAGGCAATAGAGGTATTTAATATGTTTGTATTTGATCAAGAGGAGGACAGAGAAAAAATGGACGATGTGCTAAAGAAGGTTGATAAACATTGTTCTCCCAAAAAGAACGAGACCTATGAGAGGTACGTGTTCCGTTCACGGACACAGCAGCAAAATGAGACTTTTGATAGCTTTGTGACCGATCTGAAACTGAAAGCACAGACATGTAATTTCTCTGAACTGAAATCATCCATGATTCGTGACCAGATTGTGTTTGGTATTCATGATAAAAAGGTCAGGGAACATTTGTTGAGAGAAACTGAGCTAACATTGGAGAAAGCTGTGAAAATATGCCATGCCAGTGAGCTAGCTCAGAAGCACGCGAAGACTTTCAGTGAAATTAATAATAATGCGCCTGTAATGAGTGACTGTGCTGCTGTTGGTGCTGTGTTCTGCAAGGGGAAGAAACATGGGCAGAACAGAAATGCAAAGCAATCGGAGGATGGAACTTTTAATTGTAAACGCTGTGGTTACCAGCACCAGTCAAGACAATGCCCTGCGTTTGGGAAAATGTGCACAAAATGTAATGGAAAGAATCACTTTGCCAAACAATGCTTTTCAAAAGTAAAAACAAAGAAAGGGGGATGTAATGATCAGTAACATGTCATTCTAGAATGGTACACTAGGTGGAGCTGTATGTTTAGTAAGGGGCTACCCACAAGGCAGTAGTCAAGATGGATGCCTGTACACCAGTCCACATGGCTGAATAAATGACTAGCAAAAGCTAGCTGTTCATAATGAAAACGTCTACTTATTTATGAACATAACAAACCTTTTTCCTCTTTGCAGCCAGGTATCAAGGACCTGGGTGACTGCATTAACTTGGTTGGTGACTTCCCTCTATGCAACTTTCACCTGTGCTTTTACTGGGGCTAATTATTACCACTTTCCTTTGATGTACCTCCTGCAGCAGAGCCTCCAAATCTTCGGCATCAAAGGAAGCAGAGTTGCCCACATGTCTCTCTGCTGTGCCATCGTGAACAATTAGTCCACTTTTCCGCCACTGTAACTTCCCCTTTATTGGCATGTTATAGCCCTTTAAGAGATGCAGCCACATCAGATTTTGCAATCCCCAACCATGTACGCCGGCCAAGCTTTCTGAGCAAGTTTTTCCTCTACCAGTAGCCTATTCAAATTAAGAATGGAAATTAGGCCACAAAATTCAGCAGACCCCACCCCTCACACAATGATTTTGCATAGCTCCCAATTTTGCTGGGATCACATAATTAGCACTATGGATGACAACAAAGGATCTGGTTTCATACTGAAAGTCACTCATTTTCCAAAAAAAGATGCTCACTGACCTGTGATGACATATAACTTCAATATGAAAATTAAATATAGAGCAGTCGAATGGTCCTTTAATACAGCTGTTATGCCTCCAAGGAAGGCCACCCAAACTGTTGACTCTGCGCCACTTCCAGTCCAACCGCTGTAATATCGCAGAATCCAGTGCGCATTATCACATCACAATGTTAAAATGTGCTTCAAAACAATCTTATCTACATACAGGTATCAGTTTGACTTCCACTTTGAGTCAGCAGAGGACATAGACAGGCTGGTGAAATGGGACACATGGCAGATGAAATTCAATGCAGAAAAGTGTGAGGTGATACATTTTGGTAGGAAGAATGAAGAGAGACCATACACACTAAATGGTGCAATTTTAAAGGGGGTGCAAGAACAGAGAGATCATGGGGTGTTTGTTCACAAATCTGTGAAGGTGGCAGGACAGGTTAATAAAGCAGTTAATAAAGCATATGGGATCCTGGGCTTTATAAACAGTGGCATGGCCGCGATTTTCCGAGTGGAGGCGGGTTGGAGGCGGCTTTGATGTTCAGCGGGTTCCGGTCCCGCTGCCGGTTTCAGCCACCCTGAAATAATGATTGTTGCTTAAGTGGGCTGATTAAGCCCGTCGTGCGCGCTACCCGGCCCAATCGGTGGGTTTGGGTCTGCTGCTCGCCTCCACTCACGTCTTTCAGCCAGCTGCATTTAAGGGGCCCATGCAGCCTTGTTTTTGATCAATCCTATTCTGCTGCTTCTCGGTGTGGCACATCTGAAAATGACTGCTTCCAGACCAAAGGCATCTCCCAGATTTGGTGATGACTCCCTCCATGCTCTTGTGGAGGGAGTGAGAGGGCGCCAAGAGGTACTGTTCCCATCAAATGGACGGAGGAAGGCTCCTCAGCAAACCAAGGCAGCCTGGCTGCAAATTGCTGAGGAGGTGAGCGTCAGGTCTTTGTGTGGTCGCTCCTGGGTTCAGTGCAGGAAAAGGTTCAATGACCTGATACATACAGCAAAAGTGAGTATAACATCACACTTACCTTCAATCTGCTCCCCATCTCCTCTCATCACCAGCACTTTGCATTGTCAACCTACTCCTGCACACCCCACTTTATCCTTACATCCCTTGCACCCTTAACCATCCCTCTCTATGTACAGAATCACTTCACCATTCTACTATGCACCCCTCACACTCGTTATCACTGTTATGCAATGACAACAACTAACAACGCACAGGGATGGACCTTGGTATTGGCATCTCACTCCATCTTTGTCTCCCTCTAAGCATCTATGCTATGGATTCTCTACACTCACTCCAACATTCTCACTCAAGCTCCACTTGTGCCCCTCATTGCAGGAAATAATTGGGAGAGGGGCAGGACAGGAGGAGGGCCACCTTTGATTGCCCAGTTGGCCACCACTAAGGAGGCTGCTCTCGACATCGTCAGAGGTGCTGAGGATCTGGAAGTGGGGGACAGTCAGACGGGCGCAGTAGAGCAAGCTGGTGACAGAATAGATTTGCAGCCCTCTCATTTAGATTGCATGAGTGACTGATGTTCATACAGATTGAGTTCTGATCATCTGCACAATTCGATGTGCCTGCTATGTTAATATCACATGTCTAACTCATGCCTTTACTCCCCCATAGGACCGGCGAGAGCCCCCCTCCCCACTGTCCAGGAGGAAGAGCTGGAAGACTCCTCAGAGGAAGCTGCAACCTCTGAGGGAGCAGCGTCAGCAGAATTGAGCGCACCCAGCACCAGCGCAGAGACACACACCTCGGTGGGTCATTCGCGAGATAGATTAGTGTTCTCACCTGGTATATCACAACTCACAAGTGAGCATCAGCAGATGGTGGAGACAGGGACAGCAGTGGAGTGTCCTTGTCGGAGGCCGCAGGGCGCTCCTAGCTCTGCTCAGCTGCATGTGGACCCTGTGCCTCTGGGGTCATCCAGAAAGAGCTGGAACTTCAGCAACAGGTGCAGGAGTCTCTGACAGGTTTTGTATCCACGGTAACTGCGAGTGTGCAGAGAATGGAGGAGTCCATCTCAAACATAAGCAATGCCATGGTGGAGGCAATGGCGCATGAACGTGCCACCATAGAGAGGGTGGCAACCTCCTTGGAGGACATAAGTCGCCAGATTCAACAGAGCATGATGACTCTTCTAAATAGATGGTCTGCTATGGAGGATAGATGGGCAGCTATTGAGGAAAGACACCAGAGGTACATGGATCTCCCTGTTATGAGGACTGTCAGTACTGAGACGGGTCCTCATGGCCCCACTGATGTGCAGCAAGGTGCTCTCCAGCTACTTCATACCAGTGAAGTGCGGGCGACCCATGAGAGGGATGTTAGTGGTCGACCACAAGGAAGTGTGCGCTCCTCTCCAAGCGCTCACACTCCCATGCCACTGCGGAGCCCTCGGTCAGAGCCCCAAATTTCTCACCCAACTGAGATGGCCGTCTCAGCCCCTGCACAGCCACAGGAGGAGCAGACTGTTGCCGAGCCCTCCCAGGTTCACAAACCCAGAGGACGCCCACCAAAGGTGTCGAAGCAGAAGCAGCGTGAAAGTGAGCAAGGTGCCTCAACATCTGTCGAAGCCACAGGGGAAGCACCACATAGAAGCACACATAAGAGAAAGTTAACACACAAATAGTCACAAGGGTGTTTTGATGTAATACAAATTTAAGATTATCATCGTTATGTGAATTGTAATAAACAAACGCGATGGTTAAGATTGAAAGAGTTGGCCTATGTATGCCCAGAAATGGAAGTGTCACAGTGAGGTGTCAGGGTGCCTTTCATCTGTAATGATGGTGGTGAGAGTGATAGGAACCCACAGTTTATTGTACAGATGGTGTATGGTGTGTTAAGAAGGTGTCAGCCACATGTGTTTGCTTCATAAACTTAAGCGAATCTGGCATGGATTAATGCATCCCTTGCATCACAGCCAGCAATGTGCTCGCGTGCTGGTGGAACTGGCACATCCACCTCCACAAGGTCTTCCTCCTCCTCCTCCACCTTTGAGGAGGAGGCTGTGTGCTGAGCCACTTGTTGTGCGATGTTGTGCAGTGCACAGCAGACCACGATGATTCTGGAGACCCTGCCTGGTGACTACTGTAGGGCTCCACCTGATCTGTCAAGGCATCTGAATCGCATTTTGAGCAAGCCGATGGTTTGCTCGATGATGGCTCTGGTGGAAATGTGGCTGGCATTGTAGTGCTCCTCAGCTTCGTTCGATGGCCTCAACGACGTCATTAATCACGTCTTCAGGGGATAGCCCTTGTCTTCAAGTAGTCATCCGGAAAGTTGGGTTGGCAGATTGAAGAGCTGAGGCACAGTAGACTGGCGCAAGATGAACGAGTCATGGCAGCTGACAGGGAACTTTGCGCAAACATGCATATTGTTCTTCCTCTGGTTACACACCAGCTGGATGTTAAGGGAGTGGAAGCCCTTGCAGTTGACAAATACAGCTGGTTTGTGATGGGGTGCCCTAATGGCCCTAATGGCCCTGCACCCTTGGTAAACCTGCCATATTTGCAAAGCCAACCACACATGCGGTCACACTTGCTTCATCCATGGAGAAGTAGATGTAATTGTGCGCCTTTGCAAAGAGGGCATCGGTAACCTGCGTGATGCAAGTGTGTGTGACCAACTGGGAGATGCCGCTGATGTCTGCTGATGATCCCTGGAAGGACCCTAAAGCAAAAAAGTTGAGTGCGGTGGTGACTTTGACAGCCACTGGTAAGGAGTGTCCACCCGCTCCTCTGGGCTCCAGGTGTTGGTGCAGCATTGCGCAGATGTCAGCAACTACCTCTCACGAAAGTCTCAGCCTCCTTTGGCATTGCTACTCAGTCATGTTGAGGAAGCTCATCCTCTGCCTGTAAGCCCTGTTTTGGGGGTATCTCCTGCGGCGAGGTGCAGCCCTGCGCTGACGCCCTCTGCCCTGTGCAGCATCAGGTTTGTGAGGAGGAGGTTGGCGCTCCTGTTGTTGCTGCTGCTGTTGTGCCTCATTCTGCTGCTGCCACGGTTGCTCTTCCACCGATTCTGAGGATCAGGATGAGAGGGTATAAATGGTTCCCATTGTGCTGGTATATATCTCAGTTGAGGAATAGATGTTATAAGCACTCAGGCAATGTGGGGAGAGGGTTTTCCAAGGAGGTCGCAGTGCATATGGATCTCAGCTTAACCACTTACAAGCTCAATAGACTTGCAAAAAGTGTTCCAACACCTCCAAAAACAAAGTTCTGTCATCTGAAACTCAGCCATGTTACAGATCCGCTTTTATGCTGCAGGTGCAGCTGTCAAGAATTTGTGTGGTTGCTGAACCCGTCACAATCAGCTGGCGTGTTTAGCGAACGACGTGGAACACGCTGAAAATGTGGTAAAATGGGAAGAGCCTGTTAAATCGGATTAAGTACCTCTCCCGCCGCTTGGTGGCGGGTCTGGTCGGGACTCCCAGACCCAACACTTGACAAAGTTGCGTGGTGGCGGGTTGACGGCAGGTTTGGAACCCGCCATCAAGTAAAACAAATTTAACCTCTGACCTGCCTCCAAACCCGCCCTCTGAACACCGGCAAAATCGCGGCCCTAGAGTACAAAAGCCAGGAAGTTATGCTACACCTATATACTGTAAAACAATAGTTCGGCCCCAGCTGGAGTGTTGTATCCAATTCTGGGCACCACACTTTAGGAAGTGTTATGTTCATTAATAACTAGTCGTTTTTATTAAGAACAGCTAGCTTTTGCTAGACACTTTATTGAGCACATGTGGACTAGGTACAGTATCTGTAGAGGCATCCATCTTGACTGCTGCCTTGTGGGTAGCCTAGTGCATCCTGGGTAGCCTACTCTTATATACATACAGCACCACCTAGTGTACCATTCCAGAATGACAGGTTACTGATCATTACATCCCCCTTTCTTTGAGGTTAAACAAAATCAGTATCAATCAATATCAATCAATAACAACATAAACATCTTCAAGAGTCAATACATTTTCAATGTAGTTTTCTTTGTACTCAAAGATTAAGTCTATCAGGCTTTTTTACTTCACGTGTGGATCTTCTCAGCACAGGTAAGTCTGATGTGTTTTCATGAGAGCCTGTATGTGTATTTGTGTTGGATTGTTCTGGTGGTGAGTGACAAGATTCAGTTGCGGCATTGTCATCGATTTGCTCTTCGATAGTCTCTTGTGTTTTTAGGAGGGAACGGCGGTTCCTCCTGAGAATCTGTCCTTCCTCAGTTCTAACAGTGTATGACCTTGGTCCTACTTCCTCAAGAACTGTAGCTTTCCTGTTCCATGCATCTGGATCCTCAATCCTGACAACATCATCCCTTGTCAATGGTTTCAGAGTTTTGGATGACTTGCCATAGTATGATTTCTGTTTCAGCTTTAACAGTTGAAGTCTCTGTCTCAGTTCCTTACTCTGTTTTTCTTTTGCACAGCAGGGTAGCGTGGTACGCAACTTGCGACCCATTAGGAGTTCAGCAGGTGAAGAACCAGAGTCTAAAGGTGAGGCTCGGTAGCTCAGCAGGGCGAGATAAGGATCAGACTTGCTTTCTGTCACTTTCTTCAGTAGCTGCTTGAGAACTTGAACACCTTTCTCTGCCTTACCATTCGACTGAGCATACAAAGGACTGTATGTGATGTGTTGAAAGTCATAATGTGCTGCAAACTGTTGCCACTCCTTACAGTTGAAGCACGGACCATTGTCACTAACGGCAATCCTGGGAATTCCATGTCTGGCGAAGATGGATTTCACATGCATTATGACACTGCTTGCTGTGGTGCTTGAGAGCAGCGCCATCTCAGGATAGTTAGAATAGTAGTCAATCACTATTAGATAGTCTTTACCATTTAAATGAAAAAGATCCATACCAACCTTTTGCCATGGTGCTGTTGGTATGTCAGCTACTATCATTGGTTCCTTTGCTTGTTTTTTTGGTGTTTTTGACATGTCTCACATTTGCCTATCATGTTCTCAATGTCCTTATTTATGCCAGGCCAATAAACAGTGTCTCTTGCTCTCCTTTTGCATTTTTCAATTCCGAGGTGTCCCTTATGAATCCTTTTGAGCATGTCTTGACGTAGAGCTTGTGGAATGACTATTCTGTTCTGTTTTAGTAATAGTCCACTTGCGACACTCAATTCTGACCTTATGTGAAAATATTTTGGACAGGAACCTTTTGGCCAACCATGATGAATGTTCCCTATTACTGTTTGTAATACTGTATCTTTTACTGTTTCTTCTGCTATTTGCTTTGATTTTGTGTCTGACACGGGCAGCGCAGCAGTGACCATACTCACATGAACATCCACGTCTTCTTCAGTAGAGCTCACATGACTCATTGTGGGTGCTCGGGATAGTGCATCTGCTAACACTATGTATTTGCCTGGTGTGTAGATCAGTTCAAAGTCATATCTTTGCAGCTTCATCATGAGTCATTGAATCCTTGGAGACATCTCATTCAGGTTCTTTTTTATGATGGCAACCAGTGGGCTGTGGTCTGTCTCAACTGTGAAGGTGGGAAGTCCATATATGTAGCCATGAAACTTTTCTAGTCCAACTACCAAGCCTAGACATTCCTTTTCAATCCGGGCGTATCGACACTCAGTATCAGTCATAGACCTGGAGGCACAGGCAACAGGATTCCAATCTTCACCCTCTGCTTGTAGCAAGACCGCACCTAGGCCATCTTTTGATGCATCCGTTGACACTTTGATTCTTTTTGTTGGGTCAAAGAAGGTGAGTACAGGTGTGGTTTGAGGTTTATCCACTCTTGTTCATGTCTTTCTGTCCATGCGAACTCATTTGTTTTACGTAGCAGGTCTCGCAGACAGGCTGTCTTGGCTGACAAGTTAGGAATGAACTTTCCAATGAAGTTTATCATCCCCATAATGCGTAGCGCTCCTTTTTTGTCAGTGGGTCGGGGCATTTTGAGTATGGCGTTTACTTTTTCCATATCTGGCTCTATTCCTTTACCAGATAGATTATCTCCTAGGAAAGTGACTTCCTGGATGCCAAACTGACACTTGGCTTTGTTGAGCTTCAGTCCATTCCGGCATATGCTCTGTAGCACTTTAGTCAGTCTCTCATTGTGTTCTTTCAGTGTGGAGCCCCAGATGATGATGTCATCAACATAGACCCAAACTCCTTCCAGACCTTCAATTATGTGTTCCATCACTCTATGAAAGATTTCAGATGCAGATATTATCCCGAAAGGCATTCTGAGGAAACAATACCTGCCAAATGGTGTGTTGAAGGTACAGTATTTGGTGCTCTCTTCATCCAGTTTTAGTTGCCAAAATCCTTGTGAGGCATCGAGCTTTGTAAAGTATCTGGCACCTGACATTTCACTGGTGATTTCTTCTTGCTTGGGAATCTGGTAGTGTTCACGTTTTATGTTTGCATTTAAGTCCTTTGGATCCATGCATATTCTTAGATCATTGTTCTTTTTCTTTACACATACCATGGAGTTAACCCAGTCTGTTGGCTCTTCGACTTTCCTGATGACTCCTAGTGTGGTCATTCTGTCCAGTTCATTCTTGAGCCGGTCACGCAGGGGTGCTGGAACTCTTCGTGGAGCATGTACCACTGGCTGAGCATCCTCCTTTAGCTGGATCTTGTAAGTGAATGGTAGAACTCCAAATCCTTTGAACACATCCTGGAAATTATTCACTACAGAATCCACCGAGTCATCTGGTCTGCTTATGGCACAGTTTATACGGTAGACTCTCTTGACCAGTTCTAAGTCCTCACAAGCTTTGTCACCCAGTAGTGAATCAAGTCCTTCAGCCACAACAGAAAACATGAGATGATGCACTTTGTCTTTGACTGTCACTTTAAGTCTGCATACACCTAAGCTATCTATTTTCTGTCCATTATAGTCCTTCAGTAGTACTGACTTTTTCTGTATTTTGGGCTTTTCTTTCATATTGTTAATGTCACTCATACTGATTAAGTTTGCTTTTGCCCCAGTGTCTAGTTTCAATGTAACTAATGCTCCATTTACCTGCAGTGGGATCATCCATTTGTCCTCTTTTACTACATTAACTTTATGTTCAGCATTGTTAATTCCTGAGGGCTGCACATTTTCTGTATCCTTTTTGATATTGTCAAATGACACCATTCCTACAAAACATGTCTCACTTAAATCAGTGTCCTCAATTACATTAACTCGTTGCCCTTTCTTAGTTTTTACATTTGAAAAGCATTGTTTGGCAAAGTGATTCTTTCCATGACATTTTGTGCACATTTTTCCAAACGCTGGACATTGTTTTAACTGGTGTTTGTAACCACAGCGTTTACAATTAAAAATTCCTTCCTCCGATTGCTTTTCACTTCTGTTCTGCCCATGTTTCTTCCCCTTGTAGGACACAGCACCGACAGCAGCACTTACTGCAATCGCATCATCATTGATTTCAGTGAAAGTCTTCGCATGCTTTTGAGCTAGCTTGCTGGCTTGGCATATTTTCACAGCAATTTCTAATGTTAGTTCGGTTTCTCTCAACAGACGTTCCCTGACCTTTTTTATCATGAATACCAAACACAATCTGATCACGAATCATGGATGCTTTCAGCTCAGAGAAATTACATGTCTGTGCTTTCAGTTTCAGATCAGTCATAAAGCTATCAAAAGTCTCATTTTGCTGCTGTGTCCAAGAACGGAAGATGTACCTCTCATAGGTTTCATTCTTTTTGGGAGAACAATGTGTATCAAACTTCTTTAGCACATCATCTAATTTTTCTCTGTTCTCCTCTGGATTAAATACAAATGTATTAAACACCTCTATCGCCTGTGGGTCTGCAACCGTGAACAGCAATGCTAATTTCCTTGCATCTGGCTTCGTACCGAACCCGATGGCAGCAATGTAGAGTTCGAATTGTTCTTTGAAGGCCCGCCAATTGTAGTCGACATTTCCCGTGAGATTCAAACCTCCTGGTGGCTTCAAAGGCTCCATGTCGCGTTTCACAATTTTCAGCAGATCTTCACCAACCCTGGTACCATGTTATGTTCATTAATAACTAGTCGTTTTTATTAAGAACAGCTAGCTTTTGCTAGACACTTTATTGAGCACATGTGGACTAGGTACAGTATCTGTAGAGGCATCCATCTTGACTGTTGCCTTGTGGGTAGCCTAGTGCATCCTGGGTAGCCCACTCTTATATACATACAGCACCACCTAGTGTACCATTCCAGAATGACAGGTTACTGATCACTACAGGAAGGACATGAAGGCTTTGGCGAGGGTACAGAAGAGATTTACTAGAATGGTTCCTGAGATGAGGGATTACAGTTTCGTGGATAGACTGGTAAAGCTGGGGTTGTTCTCCTTAGAGCAGAGAAGGCTAAAAGGAGATTTGATAGAGGTGTTTAAAATCATGAAGGGTTTAAATAGAGTAAATAAAGAGAAACTGTTTCCAATGGCTGAAGGGTCGATAACCAGTGGACACAGATTCAAGGTGATTGGCAAAAGAACCAGAGGCGACATGAGGAAAAACTATTTACACAACAGTTTGGATTTGGAATGCGTTGCCTGATAGGGTGGTGGATACAGATTCAATAGTAGCATTCAAAAGGGTATTATAAAATTCTGACAGGACTGGACAGACTAGATGCAGGAAGGATGTTCCCGATGGTCGGGGAGTCCAGAACCAGGGGACACAGTCTAAGGATAAAGGGTAGGCCATTTAGGACAGAAATGAGGAGGAATTTCTTCACCCAGAGAGTGGTGAACCTGTGGAGTTCTCCACCACAGAAGGCGGTGGAGGCCAGTTCATTAAATATATTCAAGAAGGAGTTGGATATATTTCTTAAGGCTAAAGGGATCAAGGGGTATGGGGAGAAAGCAGGGACAGGGTACTGAATTTGGATGATCAGCCATGATCGCATTGAATGGTGGAGCAGGCTCGATGGGCCGAATGGCCTACTCCTGCTCCTATCTTCTATGTTTCTATGTTTCTATGAATTAGATAAATACTTAAAGGAGAAAAAATTTCAGGAATATTGGGAAAGAGCGGGAGAGTGGGACGAACTGGATTGCTCTGTGAAAGAGCTGGCGCAGACTCGATGGGTCGAATGGCCTCTTTCTGTGCTGTGCTGTGCTGTGCTATTCTATGATTCTATGATTAGCAGATGTTCTGTACAGCTAGACAAACAGAATTTGCACAATAAGCTCTCTGATTTTCTCAGAAACATGGAGCACCATTTTGCATGGTCGGTATAAGTAAGGAGTCTTTGACTAATATGGCTAAGTAAAATATTAACATGAATGACTTTCCATTAGTTTTATTGAGAACATTCAAAGGGGAAAAATTCAGTTGGTTAGTGCCTCCTGTTAGCACCTCCGGGGGCGCTAACGGGGTGCAAGGAACTTGGTGCCCGAGCACGGCGATTTTAGCGCCGCTCGCGAAATTGACCAGTCATTTTGCGGCGGCGCTAAACACTACCGCCACGATCTCCTGCGCCCGCAGATCGCGACATCAGTCAAATGTGCAACGCACCGGTTACACCCCAGACCAGATATTGAGTTGCGCCCCCTGCCTTAGCGCCTGCCGCTAGGACCGACAGGTAGAGGGGAACATTTTCAAGTCGGGAAGGGGCTGGGGGAGCGCTATTTAAAGGCAGGCGCTTCCTGCCTTTTCTTGTTGGCAAAATTTTTGGTTTTAATGCTGTCCTAAGGAGTTTTGGCCCTCACCACCACGTTTGAGGTTCCTAAGCGCCGAGCTCTTTCCCTGGGCCTATTCATTAGTGCTTCTAACACAATTGTTTTTGAGGTCTCTCCAGGCCGAGATTCAAGGCTGCAATGAGCAGGGAGTGGTTGGCCAGCAAGATGGCCCCTCCCCTTAAAGAACTGGACGGCGGCAGTCTGCCTGGCTTCCATGGTAATTGGCATCGCCTGAGCTTCGGTAGCGTTCTGAGGTAACGCCTCGCTCCCTGACGTTTGCGCCTTAAGAGAGGTGTGTAGTGCCTGATGTAGCGCTCAAATCACCTCCAGGGGCGATAGAGGCAAATTTTGCAGTCGGAGGCGATAATTAGCGCCCGGTGCTAAACTTTGCGCCCAGCCCTAAACTTTGCGCCTGGCCGATATTAGCGCCCCAAAATGGGCAATATCGAATTTTCCCCCCAAAGTTTCCTTTACCACAGCCATGAAGACAATTGTTGGGCGAGAGATCTTTGCAGAGCTTGTGAATAGTGCTTGTGAGTTTCAGGGACCAAGCTTTCAGGATCCTTATTTTATTGAATGTTTTGCATCTGTAACAAAGTATGGCATTTGGTGTATAATGTCTACTGTATGTGGCATCTGGTGTGTGATGTTTGGAATGTGACATTCAAGTGTGATGGATATGCACTAGACACACAAGGCTTTTATAGACACACTAGTTGATCTCCCGTGATACTACACACGAGAAGTTAGATGACTGCTTCCCTATGTTCCCTTCTCTGACTGCTTCCCTACACCCTTTCTGCATGTGCTCCTCTATCCCCCTCTCCTGCTCTCCCCATCCCCATCTCTTGCTGGCCCCTATATCAGTCTCTTGCTGCCCCTATTCCTCCTCTCACATTGCCCCCCTGTGCCCCATCTCTTGCTGCCCTCATGCGATGCCCTATCCTGAATGAACGTGTGCCCACCTGCTGTTCCACTCTTGTGGTTCCTAGGTTGCTCTCTTGCTGCTGTATGTCCTTGAGACTTTAAAGTGGAAGGGGGGAGGGGAAAGAGCTCAGAGCCAGAAATGACAGCAGAATGAGGCCTATGCAGGCCAAAACAGGAGCACCTGAAGGCCCGAGTGAGTCAAAATGCAGCAGGAAAATGCCCAAGCATCTGAAATATCCCAGGTTCTACCCTCCACAAACTTGAGGTCATTTAAAACTGCCGCCCATGTCTTAATTTGCACCAACTCCCGCTCACCCATCTCCCCTGTGCTCACTGACCTACATTGGCTCCCAGTTAAGCAATGCCTTGATTTTAAAATTCTCATCCTTGTTTTCAAATCCCTCCATGGCCTCGCCCCTCCCTAGCTCTGTAATCTCCTCCATATCCACAACATTCCGAGATATCTGTGCTCCTCTAATTCTGCCCTCTTGAGCATCCACAAATTTAATCACTCCATCACTGGCGGCTCTGCCTTCAGCTGCCTAGGTCCTAAGCTCTGAAATTCCTTCCCTAAATCTCTCCACCTCTCTACTTCTCTTTCCTTCTTTGAAATGCTCCTTAAAGTCTATCTCTTTGACCAAGCTTTTGGTCATCTGCCCTAACATTTCCTTATATGGCTCGATGTCAATTTTTTTTTGACAATGTTCCGATGAAGCGCCATGGGACGTTTTATTATGTTAAAGGTGCTACATAAAGTTGTTGTTGTAGTAGTATGGGACTCTGAGGCAGCAAATTTAATTGAGGCGGCGGGAGGGGGGCGGGAGAGCTGGTTTCTGGGTTCCAGTCCGGCTCCCAGCTGCATCCGCTCTGCAGACGTGATTTTACCTTGATTGGCCTTGTTAAGCCCGCCCGCCCTGCGGGCTTACTGGCCAATTAACAGGAAGCCGGTCTGATGACATCATTTGATGACACGTCATCAGCCGGTTTCCTTAAAAGGGAGCACGTCCAGTTGGAGTTTGACAATTGTTCTGTCAGTGTTTGACAGCATTGAGGTGCTGCAAACACTAACAAGCACTGCACAAAGGTGCACCCAGGCTCTCCAATGACTCCCTCCATATGCTTATGGAGGGAGTCACAGCACACAGGGAGGTTCTCTTCACTTCCAAGGCTGGAAGAGACCTCCTCAGGACACCAATTTACCTTGCACCTCCACCCAACCCTCTCTATCTACTATATCACTTCCCCATCTCACTAGCCCTCACCCTCATCCTACTGCAAGCATACCAACTAACAACACACAAGGGTAGGCACTTGAGAGGATTAGCCAATGTCCATGTGAAGTTGCTGGTAATGTGTTGTCATACAGTGAAATCTCTTTTTCAAAAAGTGCCCCTTATTTGACAGATCTGAGTGCACCTTGAGAAGTGTCTTACTGAGTTCCAGTGATTGCTCAGTGTTAACTTCTCCCCCCCCCCGCTATAGTGATGAGTGTGCATGGAATGGCTTGGACATTAAAGGGATGCTTCACAGTGCTGGTGTGGGATGGTGTCAACCTGGCACTTCATGTGGCAACCAGGGTTTACAGCGTCAAGTGATGAAAATCTGGTGACGGTGATGCCATCGCTGGCCTCCCGGGCAGCAATTTTGTCAGTGCAGCATCAGGTGATGGCAGAGAAGGTTGGTGATGAGGTTGGTGATGTTGGTGTTGGGGCTGATCATGGAAGGATTCGGAGGACCATGGTGTGATTGTTTCATTGGCTCCGATATTGCTGGATTAGATGGCAGCTGCAGATGAGATGAGAGAAGCGATCTGTCACTGGTGAGGCAGGTTCTCCCAATGAGGTGACACTGGACATACAGTTGGATCTAAAAACTTGTAAGCTAAAGAAATCTCGATATGTATTAAAAATGAAGTAACCAACATTTTCCGTGCTCTGAAACTCACCATCTGCAATATGGCATCCTTTACACCACTTCTGCAGCTGTCAGCTTATCAGAAATATCAGAGCATACTCAAAACACTGCAGGTTGAGCTGGCGTGTTCCCCGAACAGCGGGTAAGCCGTGGAGGAGAAGGTAAAATTAGAATTAAGCCTCAAAATACTCTTAAATTGGCTCTTAACAAGCCATTTAAGTACCCAAATTGTCTCTCCCGCCGCTTGGTATCAGGTCAGTTCTGCGCTGACTGACCTGACACCAGGGAGACTCATGTGAAGGCGGGTTGACAGCGGGTTTCCTACCCGCTGTCAATCTTTGCGATTTGGACAGCGGACCCGCCTCTAAACCCATCCCCTCAGCACAATTAAATTTGCGGCCTGAGACTGTGATCCTGGTTCTAGACTCCCCAGCCAGGGGAGACGTCCTCCCTGCACCTACCCCGTCAAGCTCCTTAAGAATTTTATACGTTTCTGTAGTGTATGTACCTTTAATAGAGAACTACTTTTACAGCTCCTGTATACTGTAGTACCAGCAGTGACCACACCTGTATATAAGCCTTGAGCAGGCATCTGTACTGTTAGTTCATCAGTTTCCGCTGCTACTGTTTCTGGGGTAGATGCTACTGGTATGTCGGGTTCATCCCCAGGTACGCGGGACATGGGGTTGACTCGTTCCTGTGAGGCTAGGATCTGGTCAACATGGCGTCTCACAATGTTCTCCCCGACATCCACTGTGTACATTAGTGGCCCCTGCCATGTGCATATTGTTCCGGGTTGCCATTTCTCTGCCCGGTAGTCGCGTGCCAAGACTGGTTGTCCTACATTGAAGCGCCTTGTCGGCTTCTCATTGATGTGCTGGAATTGCTTATCATCAACATTTCTTCGCACATTTGGTCTGAGCAAATCCAGACGAGATCTCAACCTTCGGTTAAAGAACATCATGTCCGGGGTCTGGTTGGTAACTGCATGTGTCGCATTTCTGTAGGCTAACAGGAAATTGTCCACCTTATGCTGTAGTGGAATGTCATCATCGCACATGGCACTTACTGCCTTTTTAAAGGTTTGTACGAACCTCTCAGCCAATCCATTTGTGGCTGGATGATACGGGGCGGATGTGTAATGCCTTACCCCATTCCTTCTCATAAATTTCCGAAATTCTTCGGACACAAACTGTGGTCCGTTATCAGAGCAAATCTGCTCTAGCAAGCCGTTCCTGGCAAATATGGTCCTTAGGACTGCAATCGTTTTCTCCGTAGTGGTGGAGGACATTTTGATCACCTCAGGCCATTTCGAGTGTGCATCCACTGCTATTAAGAACATTGAGTCCATGAATGGACCAGCAAAATCAATATGCACCCGTTGCCATGGAGAGGAGGGCCACTCCCATGGGTGTAGAGGGGCATGTGGTGATGCATTTTGGACCTTCTGGCATCCTGAGCAGTTCTTTGTTAGGTCCTCAATTTGTTGATCGATCCCCGGCCACCACACATAAGCCCTAGCAAGGCTTTTCATTTTCACCCCTCCCCGATGGCCTTCGTGAAGCTCATTGAGCACTCTCTCCCTGAACTTGGGTGGAATTACCACTCGGGATCCACACATCACTGTCCCCTGGCATACTGACAGCTGTTCTCTTCTGGATGAGAATGCTGGCAACAGTGAGTCGCCATGTGTTGGCCATCCCTTCACCGTCAAATCATATACCCGAGACAGTGTCGGATCATTTCGGGTCTCCTTCTCTATATCCGCGTTCGTTACTGGCAAGCGTTCAATTATCGACGAATAAAATATTTCGACAGGGTCCACTGCTGGTGCTTCCTCCGCAGTAGGCAGTGGCAGGCGTGATAGCCCATCAGCGTTTCCATGCTGTTTCGTGCCCTTATACTCTATTTCATATTGGTTCGCCCCTAGAAAAAGGGACCATCTTTGTAGCCGTTGTGCAGTCATCACCGGAACGCCCTTCTTTGGATTAAAGATGGAGACAAGTGGTTGGTGGACAGTCAGCAAGGTGAACTTCTGCCCATGCAGATAGTGGTTGAACTTTTTTACTCCCCATAATAGGCTGAGGGCCTCCCTGTCAATCTGGGCGTAGTTGCGCTCGGCTGAGGTTAGTGACCGAGACGCAAAGGCTACTGGCCTCTCCAACCCGTCTGGGAATTTGTGCGACAGCACCGCTCCAATACCATAGGGTGATGCATCACACGCCAACCGAATTGGTCGTGCTGGGTTGAAATGGGCCAACACCTCTTTTGATGTGATCAATCCTTTGCACTTCTGGAAAGCTCGTTTACATTCGTCATTCCACTTCCATGGTACACCCGTTTGCAGTAGGGTGTTCAGTGGGTGTAATACTGTAGACAAATTTGGTAAGAACTTATGGTAGTAGTTCACCAGCCCGAGGAACGACCTCAGTTGTGACACATTTTCCGGTGCTGGAGCCTTGACTACTGCCTCAATCTTTTCAGGGGACTTATGTAACCCCTCTTCATCAATAACGTGGCCACAATACGAGATCTGCTTCTGGAAAAACTCGCACTTGTGGCGATTAGCTCGTAGCCCATATTCCTTCAATCTTGTGAGCACCTTCTCCAGGTTGGCGAGGTGAACACTGTCATTTTCGCCCGTGACCAGGATGTCGTCCAAATAACACTGGGTCCCTGGAATCCCTTGCAGGACTTGATCCATTGCCCTTTGCCAAATAGCCGGAGCTGATGCTACCCTGAACACCAGCCGGTTGTATTGGTAGAGACCTTTGTGAGTGTTGATCGTGAGGTATTGTTTCGAGACTTCTTCTACCTCCATTTGCAGGTACGCCTGAGCCAGATCAATCTTAGTGAAGCGTTTTCCTCCAGATAGCGAGGCGAAAATATCTTCAATCCGTGGAAGCGGATATTGTACCGTGTGAAGGACTGGGTTCACTGTCATCTTAAAATCCCCACAGATGCGGACCTTCTTTGGTTCCCCAGGCGTATTACTCTACGACCTCTTCATTACAGGAACGATGGGTGTAGCCCACTCGCTCCAGTCCACTTTGGACAGTACTCCTGAACGTTCCAAACCTTCCAGCTCTGCTTCGACGGCTGGTCGGGTCGCATAAGGCACCGGTCTGGCCTTAAAAAACTTTGGGCTTGCATTTTCCTCTATTTTAATCGTCGCTGTTATGCCTTTTAGTGTTCCGAGTCCCTCCTGGAACACTTCTTGGGCATCAGTTAGCATTTTTGACAGTCGTCCAGGTGTGACGTCGTCATCCTTTTTGGCCTCAACCTTCAGTGCCTGTATGGAATGCCAATCTAATTGTATCTTCCGGATCCATTCACGTCCTAGTAGTGGTGGTCCTCCATCTGGCAATACATATAGGTCCATTTTTGGTATTTCCTGGCCGTTGTATATCACGTTCACCCTTATTTTTCCTTTGGGGTAGACTTTTTGCCCCGTGTACATCTTCAAGACAATCTCTGTAGCTTTCAAGGGTATATGTGAGAATAGTCGCTTGTAGTCCCTTCGGTTTATGACTGTTAGGGCTGATCCTGGGTCCAATTCCATTTTCACTTGGACTCCGTCTATCTTGAGCGTGACCCAGATAGTCTGGTGATCCTCCATTTTGATTACATTATGTAGTTTCAGACAACCCAGCTCCTTGCTTCCGGAGTCTGTGTCACTTTTCTGTTCGTCTGAACTACTGTCCATCACCTTATGTACCTTTTTGTACTTCTCCTGTGGAGATTTCTTGCTGCTGG
The DNA here is from genome assembly GCF_052327205.1 of Somniosus microcephalus. Lineage (NCBI taxonomy): Eukaryota > Metazoa > Chordata > Chondrichthyes > Squaliformes > Somniosidae > Somniosus > Somniosus microcephalus. The sequence continues at coordinate 150,893,395 of NC_140999.1, forward strand.
TTTTCTTCCCTGACCTGCAGACTCTTGCTATGTGTCCTGCTTTTCCACACTGTCTGCACACTTGGTCCTTGAACCAACAATCCTTCTGGTCATGTGTTGTTCTGCCGCAGCGATAACACTTCCCTGCTCCATATGACATTTCATTGGTGCCATATTATTGCGGTCTCCGTTGTATCTCTGCAGCACCCCGTGCGGCTGCTTCATGTGATACTGCCATGCTGAAAGCCTTGTCCAGCATAAGATCCTTTTCTGATAGAAGCCGTTTCTGGGTTCCTTCACTTTGAAGCCCACACACAAACTTGTCCCTTAACGTATCTGCTAGTCCCATTCCAAACTGGCAGTGTTTCGATAGCTTGCGCAGTTCCGTTAAATACTCAGCATTACTTTCGTCTTTATGCTGGTTCCTTTTGTGGAACTTAAATCTTTCTGCTATCAGCAGCGGTGTGGGGTTTAAGTGGTCCTGTAGGATTTCCACTATGCTTTCGAAATCCTTATCCACTGGCTTCTCTGGGGTTATTAGGTTTTGCAGTAAGCCATACGTATTTGCACCCATGGAATTCAACAAAACCAGTGCTTTCCTGGCATCTGGCACTTCATTCACCTTGCAGTACACCTCAATGCGTTCCACATATGTCGCCCAATCTTCGACTTCATTGTCGAACGCTGTGACACTGCCACTCTTCGGCATCCCTGGGTGTGGTTAGACTGTCTAAAATGGCGTCTCCCGCGCTCTCCCTTCTTCTCCGCTGGCTCAAAATGGCGTCTCCCGCGCTTTCCTTTCTTCCCGCGCTCACCCTTCTTCTCCGCTGCGGCTTCAAAAATGGCGTCTCCCGCGCTCTCCCTTCTTCTCCGCGGCTCAAATGGCGTCTCCCGCGCTTCCTTTCTTTCCCCGCGGACACTGCTCAGCCCTTGAGCCATGGCTGCGCTCTGCGCGTTCTCCTGTGTGCCTCTCTTGTTGCCGCTGCTCGGTCCTGAACCCTGGCTGTGCTTTACCCTCTCTCTCTTTTTGTTTTCCATCGACGCCACTCGGTCTTCAACCCCCGGCTGCGCCCTGTGCGCTTCACCCTCTCTCTTACCCCATCGACGCTGCTCGGCCTTTTCTGTGCCGTCGGTCGGCTCCAGCCACCGCTGTCCAGGAAGGGTCTGCGCTGTACCTGTTGCCAGTCTGTTGCTGGATCGTCGTGGCTGGAGAACCAAGCCCAGCTCTCAACAGCCTCCCCTGTGATGTTCACTCTCTGCCGGATGACTGGGCGGTTGCTCGTGGTCGACGCCCGTGCTTCTGGCCTCGACTTTCTTCCACTGTCCTCCCGGAGCGAATCCTTGGGAAGAAATGCAGAGTTGCAGGTAGATTCGAATCGACCTTGTCGCCACTGTTGAATCCATGAATCTTAAGGTATGGTGTTCTTCAATAAATAGATGGAGACTGCAGATCAACAATCAACAGGTGTTTACTGGATGAGGGTAGTCTAAAAACTAACAGTACAGATGCCTGCTCAAGGCTTATATACAGGTGTGGTCACTGCCGGTACTACAGTATACAGGAGCTGTAAAAATAGTTCTCTCTTAAAGGTACATACACTACAGTTTCAATGAGATCACCTCTCATTCTCCTTAACGTTAGGGAATATAGGCATAGTCTACTCAATCTCTCCTCATAGGACAATTCACTCATCCCAGGAATCCATTTTTAAAATCTCCCCCCCAAAAAATTCAAAACCTGAAATAATGAGAGTCCACACTTGTAATAATTAATTCAGTGCCAGAGAGGTTGATTGGCTGTAATTAACAAATGAGCTAGTTAAGCAAGTGTAACATACACTTGTTATGTGTAACATTTTCAGTGATGTGCCCTCTGCATATGTGATATTTTCAAATGTGACAGCCCCATGTTAGATGGAAGACTTTAATTAGATAGACTGATAGATTGACAGAGAGGTCTGTAATATAGTACAACAAAGTGTTTTTTTTCAAAGTGCTGAGACCGCAAGCTTAACTATAGGATTTAATTATTCATGCCGATGAAAGGATTTGTTCACTGGCTGCTAGGTACAGAGCCTCAAGGAAGTGTAGAACAGAAATTGCCTGCCTTGCCCTGTTACAAATATGTCCTTGTATGATTGTACATTGGCACTGGTTGTGAGCACATGGATTAGTCTGCAGCCTGGGTTGTTAGGCAACTGCATGCACTCTGGATATCACATAGAATTTACAGCACAGAAACAGGCCAACCTGTATCAATGTCCATTTTCCTCAGAAAACTGAAATAAGAAAAGTTTACTGTGTCACTTGTACATTTTGGGCCAAATTATGTTGTAGCAGGGCGTCTAATGGCATCTGCCGTTAATTAGTCTTGCCTTGCACATTTAGGTTTTTACACTTTTTGCTTGGCAAGTTGATGAACGTATTCCTTAACTAAATAGATAGAAGAATTGCAAAATGAACTGCGCAAGGACTGAGAAGGAAGTGTAAATTAGAATTCAATGTTAAATCAGGTACAGAAAGAGAAATAAAGAGAGCAAAAGATTTATTGGATTAAGAGAGAGAAAAAAGAGACAGAAAGGAAAAGTAAAAAAATAAATTTAAATTTAACATTTTGCATTTTAAAATCTCCAACAACAATTTCAACCTGAAGGCCTGAGACTCCACACTTGTATAGTTAATTTTCAGCGCCACAGCAGTGTTTGGCAGTAATTAACACTTATCACATCATTAAAAGGGTACTTAGACTGGAATGGGCAAAACGTAACTTTCTGTGGTGAGTTTCGTTTGTATCTACCGCGCAAATACAGAAACCTCTCGCCATTCAATGCATTTCAATGGTGAGACAGTCAGCGAGATACTATTTTTACAAAGCATCTGGCAGAACGGCGCACCTCGGACAGCAACTTTTGATATTTGAGTTTAACTGTGCATCTGCCCTGCGACTGAAGTTACTGAACCATTTGCGGATAAATAATGGCAGAAAAATCTGGGCCAATGTGTTGAAAGGATTACCCTTGATGTTCTGAAATACCTTCTCACTTCCTAACTTTATACTTTTACAGTGAGAGTGTCTGAATCACATTAGGAGAGGTGGCTACAATGGCCGCGATTTCACCTACCGAGGCGGGCTCAGTGCCGCCGAGGTAGGTCGTGGGTTGTGACCCCACTCCCGGCTCCATCCCGCTCTGTGAGAAGAATTTTCTGTTGATGGGGTTTGTTAAGCCCGCCCTGCATGTTTCTCAGCCAATTAAAAGGAAGCGGGTCTGATGACGTCATTTGATGACGCGTCATCAGCCGGTTTCCTTTAAGGGACCATGGCCACTTTGATTTTGACAGTTGTTCTGTCAGTGTTCTACAGCATTGAGGTGCTGCAAACACTGACGAGCACTGCACAAAGGTGCATGGCTGCACCCAGGCTCCCCCATGACTCCCTCCATATGCTTATGGAGAGAGTCACAGCACACAGGGAGGTTCTCTTCCCTTCCAACGGGTGGAAGAGGCCTCCCCAGGACACCAACGCAGCCTAGTTGCACATTGCACAGGAGGGCACAAGCAGGGATGTCAGCAGGAGGACCAGGCTGCAGTGGCGCAAACCTTTCAATGATCTCAGTAGATCACGAAACGTTACTGCAAAGTCACACTCAACCTCATCCTGCTGTGCCACTCATCACATCCCCATCACTTTGCCTTCCCTACCCTACTCCTGCACATCTTTACTCACACCAATTTACCTTGCACCTCCACCCATCCCTCTCTATCTATATTATCACTTCCCCATCTCACTAGTCACCCCTCACACTCACCCTCATCCTACTACATGCATACCAACTAAGATCACACAAGAGTAGGCACTTGGGTGGTTTAGCCAACATTCATGTGAAGCTTCTGGTAATGTGCTGTCAAACATTGAAATCTTTATTTTCAATACTTTGCAATTTTGGACAGATTTGTGCGCACATTTGGAAGTGGCTTAGTGAGTTGCAGTGAATGGTGAGACGTAACGGTATCCCCTCCCACCCCCCCGCAATGGTGATGAGTGTGAAAGGAATGGCTTGGACATTATAGGGATGCTTTATGGTGCTGGGGTGGTGTCAACCTGGTGCATCACATATCAGCCATGGTGTACAGCGTCAAGTGAAGTAAATCTGGCCATGGTGAAGTCATCCCCGGTGTCCCAGGCAGCAATGTTGTCAGGTGCTGATGCCCTGTGTCCTGTGCAGCATCAGGTGATTGCGGAGAAGGTCAGTGTTGTTGTTGGTGATGATGTTGGTGTTGGGGCTGATCGTGGAGAGATTCAGAGGACCAAGGTGTATTTTTTTCAAGGGCATTGACGCTGCTGGAATAGATGGCAGCTGAAGTTGAGATGACAGAAGCGATCTGTCAATGGTGAGAGAGCTTGCTCCAAGGAGGCGACAGTGGATAGAGAGTTTACTCCAAACACTTCCAAATTGCATACAGCTCAAAAGTGTCTTCCAAGTCCTGAAAGCTCAAGCTTCTGACATTGGAAAGTGACCAGCTGTGAAATGGTAGCTTTCATACCACTTTTGCAGCTGTCACCTATTCACAGCAATGGGGAGACATAGAGAACCCGACCGACTTACCTGACGTGATCTCGAACGACAGGAACCTCGTAAAAAAAGTGGTAAAATATAAATAGGCTGGCAAAATTGTAGTTAACAAGCATTTAACTATCTTAAATGCCTTTTCTGCCGCTTGGTGTCGGGTCTGTTCTGAAATCGCAGACCCGATACTTTGGAAACTTACAAGGAGGCGGGTTTGGAGCGGGTTCCCAATCCGCTGTCAATCTTTTCGATTTTGACAGTGGACCCGCCTCCAAACCCACACTTTGAGCGCTGGCAAAATTCAGCCCAATGTCTCTGTTTGCCCATCTGCTATCAGAGCTGCAGGGAGGAGCTGGTGCGGGCGGTGGTTAGGAGAGAGTAAGTGTCCCCAAAATGAACTCGTATCAGACAAAATGCTGCAAAGCTCATAATACCTGTTAGAAATTATGGGTACCTAAAATATATATGGTTATGCGAATGAAATTGTGACGTGAATAATACTGCGTTTAGATGATTGTATTAGCGCTTGAGACAAATAAGAGGTTCATGTATAAGTTGTGTTTTACTGGAACTGCTTAAGTTTCGTTTTCCTGGAAAATGAGTAGGAGATAAGGGGAAGACAGCCCTCAGCATACTGTAAGGCCATGATTGGTTAGTCCAGAAACCATGTGTAATGGTTGTGAGGACCCCTGAAAGGTGGGAGATAACATGAGGGTTGACCTTTTTCCATGGCTTAACCAAAGAACTTGACATACCATTGGGCAACCTGTTTTAAGAGGAACCTCTATAGGTTAAATGGCCTTGTCCATATTCTACCCCAGGTCCACTCATAAGAAGAGTATAAAAGAAAGACCTGAAAAGCCTCCAGCACAGACGGTGGAGTGGAGAGCTCTCTCGAGTGGATCTATGCTGACCTTGGTCTAACACTCTTGGGCAGTTCAAGAAGAGAGAGAGAGACACGTGAGACAAGAAGGAAGCTGTTCACGCACGCCAGTTGTCTGTCCGATCGGGGCCGGTATCCACTACTTGTCACGGTCGTATGGTTTTGTTGTATAACTAGTGTGTTATATCCGCCTTAAACTCCGAATAAACACAACATACCCGCATATTGGTTGCAGTCGATCCTGATTACTTGCAAGTACCAGAGCTAATCTCAACAACTAGGACTGGTACAAAAAGGATAATGGCTTATTCTGGAGAGTGAGTGCATAGGGAACTCAAGTTAAGATGCCATTTCAGCCTTTGAGAAGATTAAGAAATTTTCACTACATACTTACATGTCAATGTCCCTTTAAATTATTACATGCAATCTTTTACTTTAACACTAATGTTCTCCCTGCACATGTCCAAATCTTAACCTTGATTGTGCCTCAGTGAAGTACCTTTTTTAAATTAATAGAATACCATTCTGGCAAGATTTGCACTGTTTCTAAACCACTTAGAATTGATTTGCACCATAGATGAAAATATCGTATTTCACTTGCTGTTGAAACCAAGTGAACATGACTGAGTGCCGTATGACATGTGGGTGGCTAATATTTAATTGTGTCACCAGGTAGATGGGAGCTCTTCGTCTCCCCATCTCCGACAGCCAGGGATGCCATAACTCCACTTATTTTCAGTGCCTGCTCCTCTGCAGTTGTGAGCTGCGTGATCTGTGGAGGGCCCCCTCTGGTTCTTTTCCCTCTCCCTGGTGTTTGGTGCTCTCTTCTCCTGCAAGGATGGAAAGAACAGACCTATGAGTGAGTGTAATGGCATGTGTCCAATTGATGGCTGGAGTGTACTTGGTGAGGGTAACTACGAAGGAGAGGCCTGACATTGCATAAGGATGAGGGTGAGTGGGAGTGTTAGATGGAAAGATGGTGATGTCAGGAGGTGAATAGACAGAGCAGGATGGGTGCACCTGCAAGGTAAGTGGGTGGGAGGAGTGATGTGATGGAGTAGGCTTGAGAAGGCAGTGTGAGCTGGTGGGGTGATGCGCACAGTAGAATGTAGGTGAATGTCCCACTGTACTTGTCTTTCCTGACCTGCTTAGGTCATTAAAGCATTTTCTGCATTGAATCCAAGAGTGGGCCACCTTAAACCACGCCTACTTGGCCTCAGCTGCAGGCTACTTCCTCCCGTTGTTACAGAAGAGTATCTCTCTCTGACTCCTCAGAGCCCCCAGCAGCACATCCGGGGAGGCGTCCCTGAAACGGACCTTTGCTGGTCTGGACTCCATTCTGACACTTCCAGCTCTCTTAACAGCCAACTCCAACTCCTTCAACTTGCATGTTTGGATTGTCCCCTTAAATACTGGAGTTGAGATCGCATTGTCTGGGTCCACATCACGCCTGCTGCCGCTGATTGGACAGGAAACCTGGAGGTAAATGATAATGAGGTGGCTGAGTTAAAAACCCACTGACAGACGCACTGAACTTACGTCCGCATTTCCCATGCTCTATCGCTCCCAGCGCGTCTCAAGCTTAAAATCAGGGCCATAGAGTCTACAACTAGTAGACTTTCTTTGGGATTAATATAAAAGAAACAGAAGATCCTTTTATCTCAATCACACCACTGAAGTAAGATATTAAAAATTGGACATAAAAAGGGCAAGACAGACATGATTCACCTGCAGAAAAGCAGGTTTATAACAGGCGAAGCCACAGAATGTTAACCACATCTATGATTGACTTGCAGAAATGAAACTTGCAAGTTCAGAGCAGAAACAAAACTTGCAAGAACAAGGGCAAGCAGAAGGGACTCGTTAAAAGAAAAACAAGTTCACAACTGTCAAATCACAGAATGTTCCAGAACAAAATGTACTGACCACACTTATGCTTAACTTGCAGAACAGGAACTGACAGAACTTGAACATGCAACTTCATGAACATTTTGTACAAATTGTGTGACATTGTATAAAATTGAAACTGCCGCTCCCGGGTAACATGTGATGTGTAATCTTTAATTTGATTGGATCTCCGAGGAGGTATGGCAGCTAAAGTGTGTGTATAAACATGTGTATCTTTGAACGGCTCATTGGAGTTGGACTCACGCAGCGACGTGAGAGGTTCTCCCCAGGCCTGAATAAAACCGTTGTGACTTCGATTACTGGTCTGTCTTTCTTACAAGAAGCCGGTGACGTCTGTAGTGTATGTACTTTGCCGAAGGAACTATATTCTGCAGCCCCTGTATACTGCAGTACCAGTAGTGACCACCCCTGTATATAAGCCTGTGTAGTAACTTTGCATAGTTAGTTCCAGTTTGTCTCCACTCAGTAAAGACCTGTTGTAACCAACTCCTGCAGTCCGTGTCTCAATTACACACAGACATAATACTGGCGACGAGCAGATCCGAACTTACCTACAGTTCTGCACCACCTCATGGGGATCCATCCCTGAAGCGAAGTTGTTAGAGGTCGAGGCCAGAAGGAAGAAAGAAAAAAAAAACAAACAGAAGAAACGGGCGTCGACCGTGGGCAACCGCCTCTGATTCATCGGAGTTGAAGATTTGCAGGAGAGGCTGTCGAGAGCGGGGCTTGGTTATCCTGTCTATGGTGTTCCAGCTAATCGGGCTGGTGGCAGGTAGTACACTGATCCTTCCTGGGCTGCGGTGGGCTAGAGCTCGATCGGGTGGCTTTTCAACAGGGCCGAGCAGCGTTGTCGGGAAGAGGAGAAACAGAGAGCGGGTGGAGCACACAGGGCGCGGCCGGTGCTACGAAGCCGGGCAGCGTACAGACCCGAGAATAGGGAGGAAAGTGTCCCGTAGGGTTGCTCTGACGATGGGAAAATAAAAGAAATTAGAAGCGCAGAAAGCCGTGAGGAGCTGCAGTTTGCCACGGGAACTGCGGAGAGCGGCGTTAGCAGCAGCGTGGGGGGGAACTGCGCGAAGACCATAGGGCGTCGCCATCAAGGCATAAAGCGCCAGCAACAGCGCTAGCAGCAGCGGAGAAGACGGAAAGCGCAGGAGGCGCCATCTTAATCCAGTGGGGAAGAAGGCAAAGCGTGGGAGGCGCCATTTTGTTAAATCAGGGAAGAAGGCAAAGCGCGGGAGGCACCATCTTAGATTTCCAAGATGCCGAAGACTGGCAATATCATTGCCTTCGATAATGCAATAGAAGACTGGACCACGTATGTGGAAAGAGTCGAAGTATATTGCAAGGCAAACGAAGTAGCCGATGGGAAAAAGGCATCGGTACTACTAAACTTAATGGGCGCAAGAACGTACGGCCTATTGCGGAACCTGATCAACTCCAGCCAAACCGATGGCGAAGAGTTTTAACAAAATTGTTGATATCCTACAGGAACACCTAAATCCTACACCGCTGCTGATAGCAGAGAGATTTAAATTCCACAGGAGAAATCAGCATAGAGATGAGAGCAATGCTGATTACCTTACGGAACTACGCAAGCTATCAAAGCACTGCCAGTTCGGAGCAGGACTGACACATACTCTACGGGACAAATTTGTCTGTGGACTCCTGAGTGAAGGAACCCAGAAGAGGTTACTCTCAGAGAAAGAGCTGACGCTAGATAAGGCTTTCAGCGTGGCAGTATCGTACGAAGCAGCAGCAAGGGGAGCTGCGGAAATACAGCAAAAGCCACAGGGATACGGCACCCACGAAATGACATGGGGATTTGAAAAATGTTATCGCTGCGGCAGAACAACCCATGGCCAGAAGGACTGCTGGTCCAAGGACAAAATATGTAGGCAATGCGGAAAGATGGGACACATTGCACAAGTTTGCAGGTCTGGGAAGAAGACTAACGACAACAAAAAGGTTACTAAGGAACATTACAGGAAAGTACAAAAGATGACGGACAGTAGTTCCAAAGACCAGAAGAGCGATAGTGAATCCGGGAACAAGAGACTAAGCTGTCTCAAACTTCACAACGTAATCGCAAAAGAGGATCACCGAACCATTTGGGTCACCCTCACGATAGCAGGGTCCCAAGTCAAGATGGAATTGGATACAGGATCAGCCCTGACCGTCATGAATCGACGAGACTACGAGCGGCTATTCTCACACATACCCTTGAAAGAGACATCCATTGTCTTGAAACATAGAAACATAGAAGATAGGAGCAGGAGTAGGCCATTCGGCCCTTCGAGCCTGCTCCGCCATTCAACGAGATCATGGCTGATCATCCAAACCCTAGCACCCGGTCCCTACACTGACAGCCATCCCTCCCAAGCCCTATCCCCGTAACCCCGTAACCCCATGTATTTAATCCCCCCTAACACTAAGGGTCAATTTTTATCATGGCCAATCAACCTAACCCGCACATCTTTGGACTGTGGGATGAAACCGGAGCACCCGGAGAAAACCCACGCAAACACGGGGAGAATGTGCAAACTCCACACAGACAGTCACCCGAGGCCGGATTTGAACCCGGGTCCCTGGTGCTGTGAGGCAACAGTGCTAACCACTATGCCACGTATACGGGGCAGAAAGTCTACCCCAGAGGGAAAATAAGGGTGCCTGTCGAATACAACGGCAAGGAAATACAGAAATTGTATCTGTACATACTGCAAGATGGTGGACCACCGTTATTGGGACGTGAATGGATCAGAAAGATAAGTTTAGACTGGCACTCCATTCAGGCACTGACGGTGGCTGGTAAAAAGGATGACGACGTCACGCCTGGACAATTGTCAAAAATCTTAGCTAACGCCAAAGAGGTATTTCAACAAGAACTGGGAACTCTTAAAGGCGTAACCGCCTCGATAAAAATAGAAGAGAATGCAATTCCCAAGTTTTTCAAAGCAAGACCGGTACCGTATGCAATTTGCCCAGCCGTCGAGGCAGAGCTGGAGAATCTGGAGAATGCAGGCGTGTTATCTAAGGTAGACTGGAGCGAGTGGGCAACACCCATCGTTCCTGTCATGAAGAAAATGTTAAACAATAAGTCTGAGGAGCCAAGGAAGGTTTGCATCTGTGGGGACTTCAAGGTGACGGTGAACCCAGTCCTTCACACAGTACAATATCCTTTCCCGAGGACAGAAGATATTTTCGCCTCACTATCTGGAGGGAAGCGTTTTACAAAAATTGACCTAGCACAAGCATATTTGCAGATGGAGGTTGAAGAATCCTCTAGGAAGTACTTCACGATAAACACTCACAAAGGTCTTTACCAGTATAATCGACTGGTATTCGGAATAGCATCAGCTCCGGCGATATGGCAAAGAGCGATGAAACAAGTCCTGCAAGGGATTCCGGGGACTCAGTGTTACTTGGATGACATCCTAGTGACAGGTGAAGATGACAGTGAACACCTTGCCAACCTAGAGCAGGTGCTCACTAGACTAAGAGAACATGGGCTACGAGCCAATTGCCCCAATTGCGAGTTTTTTAAGAAACAGATATCGTATTGTGGCCACGTGATTGATGAAGAGGGGTTACATAAGTCCCCTGACAAAATTGAAGCGGTGGTTAAGGCTCCAGCGCCTGAAAATGTGTCGCAACTGAGGTCATTCCTCGGATTGGTGAATTACTACCATAAGTTTTTGCCGAATTTGTCCACAATTCTGCACCCACTGAACGCCCTACTACAAACTGGAGTAGCATGGAAATGGAGCGAGGAATGTAAGCGGGCCTTTCAGAAGAGTAAAGACCTAATCACGTCAAGAGAAGTATTGGCTCACTACAACCCATCACTACCGATAAGACTGGCGTGTGATGCGTCTCCCTACGGCATTGGAGCGGTACTGTCACATAAATTCCTTGATGGTTCAGAGAGGCCAATAGCTTTTGCGTCACGCTCGTTAACTTCAGCCGAGCGTAACTATGCCCAGATTGACAGAGAGGCCCTCAGCCTGGTGTGGGGGGTGAAGAAGTTCAATCACTACCTGCACGGTCAGAAATTTACTCTACTAACTGATCATCAACCTCTTGTCTCCATTTTCAACCCTCAGAAGGGTGTCCCGATAATGACAGCACAACGGCTACAGAGGTGGTCCCTTTTCCTAGGGGCACACCAATATGACATCGAGTACAAAGGAACTAAACAGCATGGGAATGCTGATGGATTGTTGCGCCTACCGTTGCCGACGGTGGAAGAAGCACCTGCAGTGGATACTGAGAAGATATTCCACTCAACCATAGTCGAATGTCTACCTGTGACGAATGCAAACATAGAAAAGGAAACACGAAATGACCCGACACTCTTCTGGGTCTATGATTTAACGGTGAAGGGATGGCCAGCACATGGCGAACCACTGTTGCCAGCATTCTCGCCGAGAAGAGAACAGCTGTCAGTGTGCAGAGGAACCTTGATGTGTGGATCCAGAGTAGTAATTCCACCCAAATTGAAGGATAGAGTGCTCAATGAGCTTCATGAGGGTCATCTGGGAGGGGTAAAAATGAAGAACTTAGCCAGAGCGTTTGTGTGGTGGCCGGGAATCGATAGAGAAATCGAAGAGATGACCAAGAGCTGTACAGGATGCCAGAAGGTCCAAAACGCCCCACCACAGGCCCCTCTACATCCATGGGAGTGGCCCTCATCTCCATGGCAAAGGGTGCACATTGATTTTGCTGGTCCCTTCATGGGCTCGATGTTTTTAATTGCGGTGGATGCACATTCAAAGTGGCCAGAGGTAATAAAAATGTCCTCAGCCACCACAGAAAAAACTATCACAGTCTTACGAACCATATTCGCCAGGAATGGGCTGCCTGAACAGATTTGCTCCGACAATGGACCACAGTTTGTGTCTGAAGAGTTCCGGAGGTTCTTAAAGAACAATGGTATTAAGCATTACACATCCGCCCCATATCATCCAGCCACCAATGGATTGGCTGAGAGGTTCGTTCAAACATTCAAGAAGGCTATCAAGGCAATGTGTAATGAAGACATACCCCTACAACACAAGGTGGATAACTTCTTGTTTGCCTACCGGAATGCGACACATGCAGTTACCAACCAAACTCCAGCCATGATGTTCTTCAATCGAAGACTACGATGCCGCTTGGATTTGGTTAAGCCAAACATCAGAAGAGATGTGGAGAACAGGCAGTTTCAGAATATGAATGAAAGACCGACCAGGAGTTTTAAGATAGATCAACCAGTTTTGGCCCGGGACTACCGCACAGAGAAATGGCAGCCAGGAACGATCTGCACACGGCAAGGACCCCTAATGTATACCGTGGATGTTGGAGAGAGCATTGTAAGACGCCATGCTGACCAGATTCTAGAGTCACTGGAAAACATCAATTCCACACCACGATCCGATACACCTGGTGATGAAACCGAAGTACCAATTGTATCTACCTCAGAAACGGTGATATTGGAAGCAGACGAACCAAACAACGACGTTGATCCTGAATCAACTTTGCCAGAAGAACCTGATACCTCAAAAAGGCGTTATCCAGACAGAATCAGGAAGCCTCCTCAAAGACTGAACTTATAATTGCTTAACTTCAGCTAATGTATCTAGCAACTGTAATTGTAAATATGTTATTTAATTATTAATCGAATGTTATGTACTGTTTAGCTAAAAGGGGAGGAATTGTAGTGTATGTACTTTGCAGAAGGAACTATATTCTGCAGCCCCTGTATACTGCAGTACCAGTAGTGACCACCCCTGTATATAAGCCTGTGTAGTAACTTTGCATAGTTAGTTCCAGTTTGTCTCCACTCAGTAAAGACCTGTTGTAACCAACTCCTGCAGTCCGTGTCTCAATTACACACGGACATAATAACGTCGACCTTTTATATCACCTGGTCCGCACGTTGAGGGCTCACTTCACCACGTACTCAATTTCTCCTGGGGCAATGAATCAAACTAGATATGGAGGCGGATACAATCCTCCAGTGATTCATCTGCCTAGTATTTCAATGTTCAATCATGGGCTCTCCAGTATTGTTCACTTTTAATCAGGCAACAGAGCAGAAAAAATGTGACTGTTTGCATTAACAGACTTACCAGCAATAACACATTAAACTGTACTAGTACTGATGGAGGGACCATTGAGCTCAGTGTTGAGCAAACAATTAATGCAGTAGTTTTCCCACAAATAAATGTTATGCTTTTAAAATGTTTTATTGTTAACTCTTTTACTAGGTGGATCTAATCATGAAGTTGCTGTAGTATCAGTTCACATAAATACTGTGATCACAAGAGCAGGTCAAAGGCTGGGTATTCTGCGGCGAGTGTCTCACCTGACTCCCCAAAGCCTTTCCACCATCTACAAGGCGCAAGTCAGGAGTGTGAAGGAATACTCTCCACTTGCCTGGATGAGTGCAGCTCCAACAACACTCAAGAAGCTCGACACCATCCAGGACAAAGCAGCCGCTTGATCGGCACCCCATCCAGCACCTTAAATATTCACTCCCTCCACCACCGTGGCTGCAGTGTGTACCATCTACAAGATGCACTGCAGCAACTCGCCAAGGCTTCTTCGAGAGCACCTCCATAACCCGCGACCTCTACCACCTAGAAGGACAATGGCAGCAAGTGCAAGGGAACACCATTACCTGCAAGTTCCGCTCCAAGTCACGAACCATCCTGACTTGGAAATATATCGTCGTTCCTTCATCGTCGCTGGGTCAAAATCCTGGAACTCCCTCCCTAAAAGCACTGTGGGAGTACCTTCACCACACGGACTGCAGCGGTTCAAAAAGGTGGCTCACTACCACCTTCTCAAGGGCAATTAACGATGGGCAATAAATGCTGGCCTTGCCAGCGACGCCTACATCCTAGGAACAAATAAAAAAAAGTTCATGCTTCTGTGAAGTTATTTCTAAATAGTGCTTTTGTCCATCACTTATAGGGTCACCAACTTTAGTCTCCCGGAATGGGGCATGGATCTCCCGCTCGCTGCTGCACTTTAAATTTCCCGCTGTAGCAGCGACCCCCCCACACACACACCCCGCAGCACCCTGAGAGCCGAGACCCACTGGTGTGCCGAGCAGTCGGGAGTCGGATGGGTGGGCACGAGAGCTGGGAGCAGCAACTTTGTGAGTGGGAGGGGCACCGTGAGAGGAGCAGCCAGTAAAAGGTTGAATGAAACCTGGGAACTTTACTGTGGATAAATGGAGAAATATTGTTTGCACTGGTGGGCGAATGGGAACAAGGAGTCGGAGACTGGGGATTTTCACTGGAAGAACCAAGAAAGGAAGAAGGAAGATTCTTGAACTGAGTGCTATTAGAACATGGAATGTTTCACTACAAATGGCTATTGAGATAGACACTAGATCACAGTTTAAAAAGGAATGACATAAATATTTGAAAAGGAGAATATGAAAGAATCTGGGTGGAATGGGGTTTCAGAAGAGAGCCCCAGCACAGGCACCGGGGACTGAATGACCTCCTTCCGTGTCGTGATTTCTATCATTCTATGAAAAATCTTCTTTATCAAGTCCGAGCCCAGGCACTGGTTTAGAAGTATTGGTGCTGAGCTGAGCTGAACTGCCTCAAATACTGAGCCCGCTGTGCACTGTGCAATCTCTCGGTTTGGTTCATGTGACATTTACAATTACATAAACACGGTTTGATGCAGTTTCATTTCCCTCACTCCGCTGAATCCCTGACCTTAACTGCAACATCTGTGGAGATGCATTGAGTGGAAGCTAGGGATTGAGGAGAAATTAGCAGGAAACATTTCCCGGGGTGCTCTCATGCACCTCCAGCCAGCCAGCTCAAAGAGGCATTAGCAGAGACGCGAGGGGAAGTCATCCACCTTCTCACTCTCTCAACTGCAGTTGGTTCATGGACTAGAAAACAGGGAACAAAATTGTGGTTTCACCCGAACTCTAAGTAACAAAATGTTTAAGATCTGTACTCACAAGCGATGAACTTTGTTGCACTTGGGAAGATTTTCCTTCCCCAAAGCATCTTGAGAGTCGCTTTTTCCAACGAGAAATTCTTAATCCCTGTTGTTCCTGGAGTTTTGGCAATGTTTTGATTTTGATTTCTTTGCCAAGTTGTGCTTTAATATGGAAAATATTAAAAGATTGTGGAGGTGAAAGAGATGGTGCCAGCTTATTGACATCTGAAATTCCTCTTGCCCATCTATTTCTTTTCGATTAGCACTTTGTCTACTTCCAAGCAGTAAAAGGCCTATTAAAGTAAAAAAGATCTTAATCAATCATTTCATAGCTTTGAAGTGTCAGCATGGTGGCATGTACTTTTCTACATTAGTCATTTACAAAAAAAAAGACTCAGTGCTGACTTTTTACTTTTCCACATTTTATTCCATAGTCTCTGAGGCACAGGTCTAATCACCAATACAGATGCTGTTGTGGCATTGCAGCAACATTTGCAGCTCCCCCTCAGTGCTGCACTGAAATATCAGCCTAGGTTAAATGCTCAAATCTCTGGAGTGGGACTTTGAACCCACAACCTTCTAACTCAGAGGTGAGAGAGCTAGCACTGAGCCAAGGCTGACATCCTTCACGTGCTTGACAAAGATAAAGGAAACAATCTAAAGACTGAAAATAATCGGTTCTAAACAACTTTAATTAAAAATGATTTTATATGCACATTTACTCCTAATTTTACTGTAAGAACATTTTGCAAAAAAACCTGATATTTTAACCATTGAGTACAATTACTGATGTATTTAGTTATGCGGTATGATTGGCCTTTTGGCTTTAGTGTGCTACATTCATCACACGGCTTAATTGCCTGAGACCAGTATAGTAATAAGAAATGCTGCAACACACAGCCTCTCATTTCTCTTGCAGGTTCTCTATTTGTATCAGTTCGAGCTGAAAAGTTCTATGGAGACATCGCCACCTGCTGGCAAGATTTTACCATGCAGCTATAGATACACACACGCTTTCTGTTGATTACCAATTGCCACTGTAGTTTCTACATTGTGCTGATTAATTTAGTGTCCAACCGGTGCCAAGAAGTGTTTTGAAAGTCGATAAGTAGAATTATTTAAAAAAAAGAAATCTCATCTAAATTAACTTTTCACTCACAACAATTTGAACTTTAATAAGGAGAAGTAGATCCCCAGAAGAAGAAAAAAATAATTGTGGCTCAGGAGTGGGGTAAAATGTGACCGTCTCATGTATAAAAGAGCACCAAATATATAAAGGGCTCTGATGACTAAATATATTAGTCTGTGGTTCTTTCAGCTCAACAGCTCCCACATAAGTTGTGGTAAACCACTGTTATACCTGTCTGTATGTGTATGTGTATTCCACTAGGTACAGGTCTGGACATGCCTCGGCTGACTCCTCCCACTATTCCAGGTATATAAGTGACTACCTCCCAGTCCCTTAGTATTCTGGACGGGTCGACCACTCGAGACTAGACCTTCATTCTTTAGTTAATAAAAGCCTGGTTGTTACTCGCTCAACCTCAATCTTTTGAGTAATTGATGGCGCATCAATTTTATTAACTAAATTTTTTATAATGGAGAAGATCCTCACACCAGCATGCCTGGACCTGGACAGTCGGGAAGCGGACGCTTCCACCAAGTTTGCTCACTGGCTCATGTGCTTCGAGGCATTCCTGACTGCCTCCACTGCGGTCGTAACGGATGCGAACAAACTGTCTGTCCTGATCTCCAAGGTGAACCACCGAGTGTACTCAGTCATCCGGGACGCGACCTCGTACACAGCCGCCCTCCAGCTCCTCAAGGCCCAGTACACGCGCCCTGTGAACGAAGTTTACGCCAGGCACCTCCTGGGGAGTCGCAAGCAACAACCTGGGGAATCGACTGAGGAATACCTCCAAGCACTGTCCGTGCTTGGCCGGGCCTGTGGGTGTAAGGCGGTAACGCCCACTAAGTACACGGAGGAACTGATCCGGGATGCCTTCGTAGCGGGCCACAGGTCCAACTACACCCGACAGTGACTGCTGGAGCAGAGTGACCTCACCCTCGACAAAGCCTCCGAAATCACACTAATGCTGGACGCAGCCTACCAGGGCATGGATGCCTACTCCTCTGCACCGTGGACGCCGCAGGGAACGACAACCTGGGACACGGTAGAACAGCCCCATAGCACCGTGCCACCCCAGCCACAGCCCAACAACGGCCCAACCACCGCAGCAGTGTCCCAAAGCCAGACAGCAGTATCCCAAGGCCAGAAATGCTACTTCTGTGGCCAGGCCAAACACCCCAGAGCGCGCTGCCCAGCGAAGAATGCGACCTGCTCGGGCTGCGGGAAAAAGGGACACTACGCTAGCATCTGCAAGGCCAAAGCCACCCCAAACACCAGCAGCGCCGCGTGTGGGCCGTGCGAGCCGCCATCTTGGGCCCCCAACAGCGCCACGTGTGGGCCATGCGAGCCGCCATCTTGGGCCCCCAACTGCGCCGCGTGTGGGCCGTGCGGGCCGCCATCTTGGGCCTCCCCAGCCATGTGCGAACCACCGCAGCAGCAGCCATCTTGGACGACTCCAGCCACATGGGAATCATGGACGCCGCCATCTTGGACACCAGCCGGGACACAGCAGGCCGCCAACCCCCCCCCCATCTGATACCCGCAGCGACACACCGACCCCTACGCTGGCCTCTGTTACGTTGGACCAAACGAGACCGCACCAACTAGCTCAGTCCAAAATGTACGTTAAGGTAAACGGCCATGCAATAAACTGCCTTTTTGACTCCGGGAGCACAGAGAGCTTCATCCACCCCGACACAGTGCGGCGTTGCTCTCTCCCAGTCCTGCCTGCGCACCAGCGGATTTCTATGGCCGCCGAGTCCCAGTCAGCGGACATTGGCGGCTACTGCGTGGTGACACTAGTAGTAGACGGGACTGTGTTCAATAATTTTAAACTCCTGGTCCTGCCCCAACTTTGCACTGCCGTTCTACTGGGGTTGGATTTCCAGTGCCACCTCAAAAGCGTTACGATGGCGTACAGTGGCCCCCTTCCCCCACTCACAGTCCGCAGCCAGCAGCCTCCAAATTGCCCGCTGCGCACCAGATGCAACCTCTCCACACTCAGAGTCCCACCCCCCCCACTGTTTGCTAACCTCACCCCCGACTGTAAGCCCATCGCCACAAAGAGCAGGCGATACAGTGCCGGGGACAGGGTTTTCATCAAAACTGAAGTGGAGCGGCTCCTGAAGAAGGGGATTATTGAGGGCAGCTCCAGCCCCTGGCGAGCCCAGGTTGTGGTCGTTAAGAAACAACGCCTGGCCATCGACTACAGCCAAACAATAAACCGCTACACCCTGCTGGACGCCTACCCACTCCCCCGCATAGCTGACATGGTCAACCAGATCGCGCAGTACCGCGTCTTTTCGACCATTGACCTGAAATCAGCGTACCACCAGCTCCCCATCCGCCCCGAAGACCGCCAGTATACTGCTTTTGAGGCAAACGGCCGCCTCTATCACTTCCTTAGGGTTCCCTTTGGCGTTACCAACGGGGTCTCTGTCTTCCAAAGGGAGGTGGACTGGATGGTCAATCAAAACGCGCTGCAGGCCACTCTCCCTTACCTAGACAATGTGACCATCTGCGGCCATGACTTGCAGGACCATGACGCAAACCTCGAGAAATTCCTCCGCACCGCCCAACTCCTGAACCTGACATATAACAAGGAGAAGTGCATATTCCGCACAGACCGCCTCGCCATCCTTGGCTGTGTTGTGGAACACGGGGTCATCGGTCCCGACCCGGACCGGATGCGTCCCCTTATGGAACTCCCACTGCCCCACTGCCTAAAAGCTCTGAAGAGGTGCCTAGGGTTTTTTTCCTACTACGCCCAGTGGGTCCCCCACTATGCAGACAAAGCCCGCCCGCTGATCAAATCCACCTCTTTTCCCCTGATGGCAGAGGCCCGCTCGGCCTTCCACCGTATCAAGGAGGACATTGACAAAGCCACCATGCATGCAGTGGACGAATCCATCCCCTTCCAGGTGGAAAGCGATGCGTCCGACTTCGCTCTGGCTGCCACCCTTAATCAGGCGGGGAGACCTGTGGCATTCTTCTCACGAACCCTCCAGGGCCCGGAGACCAGACACTCCACGGTCGAGAAGGAGGCCCAGGCTATTGTGGAGGCTGTGCGTCATTGGAGGCACTACCTGGCCGGAAAACGATTTACCCTGCTCACTGACCAGCGTTCAGTTGCTTTTATGTTCAGCAACAAGCAGAGGGGCAAAATCAAAAATGACAAGATCTTGAGGTGGAGAATCGAACTTTCCACCTACAATTACGAGACCTTGTACCGGCCTGGGAAGCTCAATGAACCCCCAGATGCCCTATCGCGTGGCACCTGCGCCAGCGCGCAGATCGATAGGCTGAGGTCCCTCCACAATGACCTCTGCCACCCGGGGGTCACCAGGTTCTTCCACTTCATCAAGGCCCGCAACCTGCCTTACTCCATTGAGGAGGTCAGGACCATGACCAAGAACTGCCAAGTCTGCGCTGAGTGCAAACCGCACTTTTATAGACCAGACAGAGCCCACCTGATAAAAGCCACTCGCCCTTTCGAACGCCTGAGCATCGATTTTAAAGGGCCTCTCCCCTCCTCCGACCGCAATGTGTACTTCCTCAACATCATTGACGAGTACTCCCGTTTCCTGTTCGCTATCCCCTGCCCGGACATGACCAGTGCCACGGTCATTAAATGTCTGAACAGCCTCTTCACCCTGTTCGGTTTCCCCAGCTATATCCATAGCGACCGGGGCTCATCGTTTATGAGCGACGAACTCCACCAGTACCTGCTCGCTAGGGGTATAGCCACAAGCAGGACCACCAGTTACAACCCCCGGGGGAACGGACAGGTGGAAAGAGAGAATGCAACAGTTTGGAAGGCCGCCCTACCAGCCTTAAAGTCTAGGGGCCTTCCGACCTCCCGCTGGCAGGAGGTGCTCCCCGATGCGCTCCACTCGATTCGGTCACTGCTCTGCACTGCCACCAATGCCACCCCTCACGAGAAAATGTTTGTCTTCCCAAGGAAGTCCACATCGGGGACAGCGTTACCACCATGGCTGACGTCCCCAGGGCCGGTACTACTGAGAAGACACGTGAGGACCAATAAAACGGACCCCCTGGTCGAGAGGGTCGACCTCCTCCACGCCAACCCCCAGTACGCTTACATTGCGTACCCGGACGGGCGGGAGGACACAGTCTCCATACGAGACCTCGCACCCTCGGGGACCGCTGTAACCCACTACCCATTACCACCCCCCCGCAACGACCCGATATCCAACCCCAGCAGCCGGCTCGCCTTGGACCGTCACCCACGAGGACTACACTCCAGTGCCCCAGCCTACACGGGACGCGACGCCGGAAGCTCCACCACCCCTGCCGTCGCCACGTCGATCACAGCGGCAGACAAGACCTCCGGAGAGACTCCAATACACGAACTTTTAAATACACTTCACCCCGCCGGACTCATTTTTAAACAAGGGGTGAATGTGGTAAACCACTGTTATACCTGTCTGTATGTGTATGTGTATTCCGCTAGGTACAGGTCTGGACATGCCTCGGCTGACTCCTCCCACTATTCCAGGTATATAAGTGACTACCTCCCAGTCCCTTAGTATTCTGGACGGGTCGACCACTCGAGACTAGACCTTCATTCTTTAGTTAATAAAAGCCTGGTTGTTACTCGCTTAACCTCAGTCTTTTGAGTAATTGATGGCGCATCATAAGTGAACTAGTTTGCATCACTAGAAAAGTTAAAAGCGTTTCTTTCCTGCAATTTTCTCCCCAGCAAATTCCTAATTTCCAGTCTGTTCCTGAAAGCCAAGTGAAGATTGGGAATGTGTAATGAAGGAAATCATGTATGGTAACACTGTGGCTATCTGTGTGCTGTGCATTAACACTGTGCTACTGGGCTGCCTAAAGACTTGAAATAGTACCATGCTAGCCTGTGAAAGTCCTGAGCATCACAATGACCAACACTTAGAGGACTCCTCAGTGGATGCTGCAAGGCACATTAGAGCACGAGCACAACTGATCACTGAAGTCCTCTCTTCTGCTTAACATAGACTATCTTTATCTCTGTCTTTATCACTTGCCATAGAGGGAGTGCACTTGCCATAGAGGGAGTGCAACGAAGGTTCACGAGATTGATTCCTGGGATGGCGGGACTGTCGTATGAGAAGAGATTGAGTAAACTAGGCCTGTATTCTTTTGAATTCAGAAGAATGAGAGGGGTTCTCATTGAAGCATACAAAATTATTACAGGGCTTGATAGGGTGGATGCTGGGAGAATGTTTCCCTTGGCTGGGGAGTCTAGAACCAGGGGCCACAGCCTCAGGATAAAGGGTAGGCCATTCAGGACTGAGATGAGAAGAAGTTTCTTCACACAGAGGGTGGTGAATCTTTGGAATTCTCTACCCCAGAGGGCTGTGGAGGCTCAGTCATTGGGTATATTCAAAACAGAAGTTGATAGACTTCTGACTAGTAAGGACATCAAGGGATATGGCGATAAGGCCGGTGAATGGAATTGAGGCAGAAGATCAGCCATGATCTCATTGAATGGCAGAGCAGGCTCGAAGGGCCGAATGGCCTACTCCTGCTCCTATTTCTTATGTTCTTATGTTCTTATCAACTCTGCCCCACCTTCAGTTCCGAACACGACAACACATTCCAACATCCGCAGTATTTTGCTATCGTAACACATCAGACCTCCTTGCTCCTACATGACCGAGCGAATGATAATCACCTGATTGAATAAGGCAACACAAAATAAGTGCACGCTTTCTTCTATGACTCTAATCTCCGTGAATAGCATAGTACAATGTAAGTGCATATTCTCCTGTAATACAACAAACCTCAAAGTGAACCTGAGGTACCTCATCACAACTTTTACCAATACATCATATTTACATTCTCGTTCTTACCTACATTTTTGTGACTTTATCAAAAATGTTATTAAATTCCTCTGACATGACTTTCCTTTTGTAAATCTATGCTGATTCTTACTCATTAGTTTCTATCTCCTTAAGTGTTCCAGTACCATGTCCTTGATATGTGTTCTAGAATTTCCACTGGTACTGATGTGAGACTAACTAGTCTACAGTTACCCAGATCCCATATATCCCTTTTTAAATTAAGTCGCTACAGTCCTTGGATATGAGCCCCTTCTCTAACGAGTCCCTAAATATTTCTGCCAATGGTTCTGCTAGCAGAACCTTGAGTTCCCCAGGAATTCTGACATGAATCCCATCTGACCCAGGTATTTTATTTACTTGTATCTTAAGTCATGTATCTGGCCACCAACTCAGTAATGCTAATTTTATTATACCTCACAATCTAACTATCTTGGAACATCCACCTTGCTACTACCCCTATACAGTCCTTTCTTTTGTAATATTTGGTACTGAATAACTCATTTTCTTTATCACCTATGTCCACATGTTCACTAGTTTTGACGCTCATTTCAAAAGCCAGAGGCCCTACACTCTCGCTGGTTTACTTTCCCTCTGATGTACGAGAAAAATTCTTGTCGTTTGATATTTCAGATGAATACATGGCTAGAGGAAAGGTGCAAGGGAGAGGGATTCAAATTCCTGGGACATTGGAACTGGTTCTGGGGGAGGTGGGACCAGTACAAACTGAACAGTTTGCACCTGGGCAGGACCAGGACCGATGTCCTTGGGGGAGTGTTTGCTAGTGCTGTTGGGGAGGGTTTAAACTAAATGGCAGGGGGTTGGGAACCTGTGCAGGGAGACAGAGGAAAGGGAAACAAGGATAGAAGCAAAAGACAGGAAGGAGAAAAGCAAAAGTGGCAGTCAGAGAAATCAAGGGTTTAAATCAAATATGGCCACAGTAAATAATAATTCTAAAAGGTCTAAGAGTGTTAAAAAAACAAGCCTGAAGGCTTTGTGTCTTAATGTGAGGAGCATTCGTAATAAGGTAGATGAATTAGCTGCGCAAATAGATGTAAACGGATATGATGGGGGGGGATTTTAACTCAGGTGCGGGCTAGTGTCGTGTTATCCGAATTTCGTGTTTTCCACACGAATCTAAATGGTTGTGGCAGATTGATGCAATTTTAACTGAATTGGCCAATTGATTTCCAACATGTGGGAAGCCTTTGCAAAGGGGTTTTTCATGACTGAAAGTCCCCTCCGATGATGTCATCATTGCTGCTGCATTTAAGGTCCACAGCAAGCCTTGCTTCTTCTGCAGACTGCCAAGCTTCTTGACTGCAGTATGAGTGAGCTCCAGCAAATATGACAAGCAGGAGGGCCAGATCAGCTCCTCGCTTTGACGAGGTGGCACTGCAGGCATTAGTGGATGGGGCTAGGGCCAACAGGGAGGTGCTCTTCCCTTCATCAGGGAGGAAGAGGCCTCCCACTCAGACCATGGCAGTGTGGATGCAGGTGGCTGAGGAGGTCAACTCCTTGGGAGTCACCCGCAGAACCTGGATACAGTGCAGGAAAAGATTTCATGACCTTCAGCGCACTGGAAAAGTGAGTATGAATTTCCCATCACCCTCAATCTGATCCCCATTGCCTTTCCTCACCAGCACTCAGCTTTAGCAATCTCTTCCTCCACATCCCACTTGACACTGACATCCATGCACCCTTACCCATTCCCTCTCTCTCTATGCTCACATTCACATAACTATTCGACTATGCAGCCCTCACACTCCCTATCACTCTGATGCTTTGAACACAACTGACAACACACAGGGAGGGCTCTTGGTCTTGTAACCTCACTCCATCTTTGTCTCCTTCTAAGTATCTATGCTATGCAATCTCTACACTCACTCCTTCATTCTCACTCAACCTCCACTTGTCTCCCTCATTCCGGGAAAAGAGCTCACAACAAAAGAGAGCGAGCCAGGACAGGAGGAGGGACAGCCTCAATAGCTACCTGACCCCCTGGGAGGAGGCCGTCCTGGAAATTATGGGCATTGAGGATGATTCGCACGTGGGGGACGGACAGACGGGTGCAACACAGCAAGCAAGTGACAGAAAAGTTTCCTATCTTTCTCTTTGACATTGCATGAGTCGCTGATAATGATTGTAAAGCTGTAACAGATAGACTTATGAGCATTTGCAAAAAGCAATGTGCATGTAGCCTTTGCATCACATCTCTGACTCTTTCCTTTACTCCCCCACAGGACCATCACAAGCATCCGTCCCCCCTAGCCAGGAAGAAGAGGCTGAGCAGTCAGACTCCTCAGAGGAAGCTGCAACCTCTGAGGGCGCAGCGTCAGCAGAATTCAGCGCACCCAGCACCAGCGCAGACACTCACACCTCAGTGGGACTTTTGGGACATAGAGTACTGTTGTCACCTGGTGTATCACAGCTCACAAGTGAGCATCAGCAGATTGTGGAGACAGGGACAGCAGTGGAGAGTCCTAATTGGAGGGCGCAGGACTCTGCCAGCTTGGCTCAGCAGCATGTCGACCCTTTGCCTCTGGGTCCATCCATAAGATCAGAGGTGATGGAACTCTAGGCACAGATGCAGGAGTCTCTGGCAGGTTTTGTCTCTAGGGTTGCTGCGAGTGTGGAGCGAATGGAGGAATCCATAGCGAACATGAGCAGAGCCTTTGTGGAGTCATTGGCGCATGAACGCATCACCACGGAAAGGATGGCTAACTCCGTGGAAAAGATTGCTACCTCCATGGTAAGGCTGGCTACTGTAGAGGAGAGGATGGCTACGGTAGAGGAGAGGATGGCTATGGCCATGGAGGAGCTTAGTCGCCAGGGTATGGAAAACATGGTCATTGTTCAGAATAGAATGACATCTCTTGAGGAGCGATGGGCATCTATTGAACAGAGAAACCAGACCTTCATGGAAGTCCTTCTGAGTAGGACTGCCATTGCAGATACAGGTCCCCATGACCCCCCAGATGTGAAGCAAGGTGCTCTCCAACCACTTGCAGGCGCTGAGGGGGACCTGACCCATGAGAGGGAGGTTGGTGGCAGACCTCAAGGAAGTGGGGGCTCCTCCAAGCGCTCACACTTCCATGCCACTACAGAGCCCTCGGCCAGAGCCCCACTGGAGTCCACACCCAAGTGAGATAGACGTCTCAACCCCTGCACAGCCGCAGGAGCAGCAGACTGTTGACGAGCCCTCACAGGCTCGCAACCCCAGAGGACACCCGCCAAAGGTGTCGAGACAGGAGCAGCAGGAAAGTGAGCAAGGGGCCCCCACATCTGCTGAAGCCACAGGGGAGGCACCACGTAGGAGCACGCGTAAGAGGAAAATTCTGCACAAATAGTCACAAGGGTTGTCACTTGGGTGCAATTTTGTGTTTATTGTAAAAATGCCATCACGTCGTTATTGAACATAAAAATTCTGATGGCAAATGTTGCAGTTGTGGCGCCTGTCATTTTGCTATTGGGACTTCCACATTGAGGCCTTAGGAATACTTGCAACTGTCAGTATGGTGGTCAGAGTGCTAGGAATCCTTTGGTTCTTCGCCATTGTCAAAGCTCTGTTAAGAAGTAGCGAGGCAAAAGTGTTTGATTGACTAGGCTAAGCAAATCTGGCCAGGATGAATGCGTTCCTTGCATCCCGGGCAGCAATGTTCTCGTGTAATGCTGCCGCTGGTTGATGGGCCTCTGCAGGATGTTCGTTTTCGCCCTCCTCCTCATCGGAGGAGGATATGTGAGGAGCCACTTGGTCCTCAGGAATCTGCATGCCACGATGCTGTGCCATGTTGTGAAGTGCACAGCAAACCACGACGATTCTGGAGACCCTGGCTGCTGAGTACTGTAGGGCTCCACCTGATCTATCCAGGCACCTGAAGCGCATCTTCAGCAAACCAATGGTTTGCTCGATAATGGATCTGGTGGAAATGTGGCTGGAGTTGTAGCTCTCCTCAGCTTCATTGGCTGGCCATCTCAACGGCGTCATTAGCCACGTCCTCAGGGGATAGCCCTTGTCTCCAAGTAGCCATCCGTTAAGTTGGTCTGGCAGACGGAATAGCGGAGGCACACTAGACTGGCGCAGTATGAAGGAGTCAGGCAACTGCCAGGGTACATGGCACAAACATGCAAAATTTCCTTCTTGTGGACACACACCAGCTGAACATTGAGGAAGTGGAAGCCCTTGCGGTTGACAAAAATACCTGGATTGCGATGGGGTGCCCTAAGGGCCACATGTGTGCAGTCAATGATGCCCTGCACCCTTGGAAAGCCTGCCAGATGAGCTAATCCAACCGCTCGCGCCGTGGCACTTGCTCGATCCTTGGTGAAATGGATGTGATTGTGCGCGAGGGCAAAGAGGGCACCGGTTACCTGCGTGATGCAAGTGTGTGCGGCCGCCTGGGAGATGCCACTGATGTCTGCTGCTGATCCCTGGAATGAGCCTGAGGCAAAAAAGTTGATTGCGGCGGTGACTTTGATGGCCACTGGTAAGACTTGTCCACCTGGTTCTCTGGGCAGCAGGTCTTGCTGTAGCATTGCGCAGATGTCAGTCACTACCTCTCGCGAAAGTCAGAGCCGCCTTTGGCACTGCTGCTCAGACATGTTGAGGTAGCTGACCCTGCATCTGTAGACCCTGTTTGGGGGGTATCTCCTGCGCCAACGGGCTTCCAAGCGCTGGCCCCTTCTGGCCTGTGCAGCCCCAGGTGGGTGAGCAGCAGCCTGGCGCTCCTGCTGCTGCTGCTGGTGCTGCTGTTGTTCTTGGTTCTGCTGCTGCCGCGGCTGGTGCTCGAGCTCCTCTAATGCCCAGATGGGAAGGAAATAAATGGCTCCCATGCTTCTGGTATATGTCTCCATTGAGGAAGCGCTGAGTGAAGGTGGCTAGAGGGGTTTCCCAGGAGGTCACACTGGAGATAGGTGTGAGGCTCCAACCTTCCACAGGTGTGGTTAAGCCTTCTAAAAGTTGCCCCAGACCTGAGACCACTAAGTCCTGCCACCTGCAAATCATGGCTGACCAAATCTCTTTAATGGTTGACCTGCAGTTGACAGTCACCAATCCAATAGTGCTCCCGCCAGGTTTCACATTCGTGTTTCCCACCAGGTGTGTTTCATGTGGGAAAAGAGTTAAATTCGCAAGGGCCTTTCAAAATAGGATTATAGAGGCCATTTCGCGGTTGTTAAGGGCCTTAACGACCAGTCCCACCTGTTGAATGCAGGACGGAGTCGGGACCATCAGACACGACTGAGTTAAAATTGCTCGGAGTTGGGATCCAGGCGGGGGGGTCCCACCCGCCAGTTTTTGCGATTTTAACCCCCCACACGGCTCCAAGGCTGCCTCCACAGCTCAAGGAAAATCGAGGCCAATATGATTGGGATTACGGAAACATGGCTCCAGGGTGACCAAGGCTGGGAACTCAACATCCAGGGGTATTCAATATTCAGGAAAGACAGGCAAAAAGGAAAAGGAGGTGGGGTAGTATTGCTAGTTAAAGAGGAGATTAACACAATAGTAAGGAAGGATATTAGCTCTGATGATGTGGAATCTGTATGGGTAGAGCTGAGAAATACCAAGGGGCAGAAAATGTTAGTGGGAGTTGTATACAGACCCCCAAATAGTAATGCTAATGTTGGGGATGGCATTAAATGGGAAATTAGAGACGCGTGCAATAAGGGCACAGCAGTTATCATGGGTGACTTTAATCTACATATAGATTGGGCTAACCAAAATTAGTAACAATACTGTGGAGGAGGAATTCTTGGAGTGTATACGGGATGGTTTCCTGGATGGGCCGAAGGGCCTCTTTCTGTGCTGAAAAACTCTATGACTCTATGACTCTAATATGTTGAGGAACCAACTAGAGATCAGGCCATCTTCGACTGGGTATTATGTAATGAGTAATGTAATTGTGCAAGGCCCCTTAGGACGGAGCAATCATAATGGCCCAGAAATTCCAGAACGGGGCTTGCAGCGCGTGCAAGCCCCGTATTTACACTTACCCCGCACTACTGCCGATCAGCTCCAGGGACGCCTGGAATTGGTGTTTCCAGAAGAAGAATCCCAGGCAGCGTATGACGTCACGCCGCCCAGGAGTGCAGCCAGCGCGAAGTCAGGAGCGTGCAGTGCAAGTGAGACACGCCCCTTGAGGTCTCAGTTTCACTGGACACGCCCCCATTGTTTCTGTCAAGCTGCTAACCATTTTTACATGCAAAGCAGCAGTTTAAATAGGTTTTTGGAAGTTTTTTGAAGATTTTGGTAACTTTCATAAACTTTTTAAAATGTTTACATTATTTTGAGTAATCTGAAGTAGTTTTAAAGAGAATTAAAGCAATTTAAAGACTTTTAAAAGCCCTAAAAGAATTTTTTTAATTCCATTTATTTATTTAGCAATGTCGTCGTCATACGTGTCTTCACACTGTTCCCTTTGGGGAACTGTATGAAGTGGTGGAAGGATTTATGGCCATGATTAACGCTCATTCCGTGACCGTAACCATCTTTGAACCAGCCATTAGGGCGGTTAGTCCTATGGCGGGAGGGTTTTACGGGCTCCCACAAGCTATACAAGGAGGGGGGGCCACCCACACCCACGGACGCAAATATCCCACTGGATGTCAACCCAGAATTTAGAGCCGGAGCTCCGACTCCACTTGCCGGGACTGTCTGGAGCGGGGTGTGAAGGACTGGGTTCACTGTCACCTTAAAGTCCCCACAGATGCGAACCTTCTTTGGTTCCCTAGGCGTATTACTCAACGACCTCTTCATTACAGGAACGATGGGTGTAGCCCACTCGCTCCAGTCCACTTTGGACAGTACTCCTGAACGTTCCAAACCTTCCAGCTCTGCTTCGACGGCTGGGCGGATCGCATAAGGTACCGGTCTGGCCTTAAAAAACTTTGGGCTTGCATTTTCCTCTATTTTAATCGTCGCTGTTATGCCTTTTAGTGTTCCGAGTCCCTGCTGGAACACTTCTTGTGCGTCAGTTAGCATTTTTGACAGTCATCCAGGTGTGACGTCGTCATCCTTTTTGGCATCTACAGTCAGTGCTTGTATGGAATGCCAATCTAGCTGTATCTTCCGGATCCATTCACGTCCTAGTAGTGGTGGTCCTCCATCTGGCAATACATATAGGTCAATTTTTGGTGTTTCCTTGCCGTTATATATAACGTTCACCCTTATTTTTCCTTTGGGGTAGACTTTTTGCCCAGTGTACGTCTTCAAGACAATCTTTGTATCTCTCAAGGGTATGTGTGAGACTAGCCGCTTGTAGTCCCTTCGGTTTATGACTGTTAGGGCTGATCCTGTGTCCAATTCCATTTTCACTTGGACTCCTGCTATCTTGAGCGTGACCCAGATAGTTTGGTGATCCTCCGTTTTGATCACATTATGTAGTTTCAGACAACCCAGCTCCTTGCTTCCGGAGTCTGTATCACTCTTCTGTTTGTCTGAACTACTCTCCGTCACCTTATGTACCTTCTTGTACTTCTCCTGTGGAGATTTCTTGCTGCTGGTTTTCTTTCCCGACCTGCAGACTCTTGCTGTGTGTCCTACTTTTCCACACTGTCTGCACACTTTGTCCTTGAACCAGCAATCATTATGGTCGTGTGTTGTTCTGCCGCAGCGATAGCACTTCCCTGCTCCATATGACATTTCATTTGTGCCATATTCTTGCGGTCTCCATTGTATCTCTGCAGCGCCCCGTGCTGCTGCTTCGTGTGATACTGCAATGCTGAAAGTAAGATCCTTTTCTGATAGAAGCCGTTTCTGGGTTCCTTCACTTTGAAGCCCACACGCAAACTTGTCCCTTAAAGTATCTGCTAGTCCCGTTCCAAACTGGCAGTGTTTCGATAGCTTGCACAGTTCCGTTAAATACTCAGCATTACTTTCATCTTTATGCTGGTTCCTTTTGTGAAACTTAAATCTTTCTATTAGCAGCGGTGTGGGGTTTAAGTGGTCCTGTAGGATTGACACTATGTTTTCAAAATCCTTTTCTACTGGCTTCTCTGGGGTTACTAGGTTTCGTAGTAAGCCATACGTTTTTGCACCCATTGAATTCAACAATATCAGCGCTTTCTTGTCATCTGGCACTTAATTCGCCTTGCAGTATACTTCTGTGCGTTCGACATATGTCGTCCAATCTTCGACTTCATTGTCGAACGCTGTGATACTGCCACTCTTCGGCATTTTTGGGTGTGGTTAGACTGGCTTAAAATGGCGTCTCCCGCGCTTTCCTTTCTTCCCCGCTGCGGTTTAAAATGGCGTCTCCCGTGCTTTCCTTTCTTTCCCGCTGCGGCTTAAAATGGCGTCTCCCGCGCTGCTGCCAACGCCGCTCTCGGCGGCCCTCGTGGCAAATGGCGACGCCCTGTGGGTTTTGTGCGTTGCTCCTGCGCTGCAGCCAATGCCACTCTCTGCGGTCCTCGTGGCAATGGCAGCGCCTCGCGTTTTCCTGCGCGCCTCTCTCCCCCGTTGATGCTGCTTGGCCCTTGAACACCGGCTGTGCTCTGCTCTCTTTCGTCTTTCTCCCCGTTGACGCCGCTCGGTCCTGAACACCGGCTGCGCCCTGTGTGCTCTGCCCTCTCTCTCTCCCCCGTCGACGCTGCTCGGCCTTTTTCTGTGCCGTTCGGTCGGGCTCTAGCCGCCGCTGTCCGGGAAGGGTCTGCGCAGTACCTGTTGCCAGCCTGTTTCACTGGACCACCGTGACTGGAAAGCCAAGCCTGGCTCTCGACAGCCTCCCCTGCGATGCTCAAATCTCCGCTGGATGACTGGGCGGTTGCCCGTGGTCGACGCCCGTGCTTCTGGACTCGACCTCCTTCCACTGTTCCCCAGGAGCGAATCCCTGGGAGGTGATGCAGAGTTGCAGGTACGTTCAAATCTGCGTCGTCGCCAATGTTATGTCCGTGTATCTTAATGTTGTGTCCTTCAATAATCAGACAACAAACTGCAGGGAACGATTCAACAGGTGTTTACTGAATGAGGGTTACTCTAGAACTAACTGTACAGATCACTACTCAGGGTTTATATACAGGTGTGGTCACTGCCGGTACTACAGTATACAGGAGCTGTAAAAAGTAGTTCTCTCCCTTAAAGGTACATACATTACAGTATAAGCGCAAGTTGGGTAGGATAAACTTAAAGGGTTGACGGTGGATCGGCAATGGCAAACATTTAAAGATCGCATGGATGAACTACAGAATTTGTTCATCCCTGCTTGGCATAAAAATAAAACAAAAAAGGTGACTGAACCATGGCTAACAAGGGAAATTAGGGATAGCATAAGATCCAAGGAGAGGACATATAAATTGGCCAGAAAAAGCAGCAAACCTGAGGTTTGGGAGCAGTTTAGGATTCAGCAAAGGAGGACAAAGGGATTAATTAAGTGGGGGGAAATAGAGTATGAGAGTAAGCTTGCAGGGAACATAAAAACTGACTGTAAAACTTCTATAGATATGTGAAGAGAAAAAGATTGGTGAAGTCAAGCGTAGGTCCCTTGCAAGCAGAATCAGGGGAATTTATAATGGGGAACAAAGAAATGGCAGACCAATTAAATACATATTTTGGTTCTGTCTTCACAAAGGAGGACACAAATAACGTCCCAGAAATGTCGGGGAACATAGCGTCTAATGAGAGTGGGGAACTGAAAGAAATCAGTATTTGTAGGGAAATGGTATTAGAGAAATTGATGGGATTGAAGGCCGATAAATCCCCAGGGCCTGATAATCTACATCCTAGGGTACTTAAGGAAGTGGCCCTAGAAATAGTAGATGCATTGCTGGTCATCTTCCAAAATTCGATAGACTCTGGAACAGTTCCCATGGATTGGAGGGTAGCTAATGTAACCCCACTATTCAAAAAAGGTGGTAGAGAGAAATTGGGGAATTATAGACCAGTAAGCCTGACATCGGTAGTGGGGAAAATGCTAGAGTCCATTATGAAAGATGTAATAGCAGAGCACTTGGAAAACAGTGACAGGATCGGGCAAAGTCAACATGGATTTACAAAAGGTAAATCATTCTTGACTAATCTACTGGAATTTTTTGAGGATGTAACTGGTAGAATAGATAAGGGAGAACCAGTGGATGTGGTGTATTTGGACTTTCAGAAGGCTTTCGATAAGGTCCCGCATAAGATATTAGCGTGTAAAGTTAAAGCAGAAGGAATTGGGGGCAAGGTACTGACTTGGATAGAGAACTGGTTGGCATACAGGAAGCAAAGAGTTGGAATAAATGGGTCTTTTTCCAAGTGACAGGCAGTGATTAGTGGGGTACCGCAGGGATCGTTGCTAGGACCCCAGCTATTCACAATATATATTAATGATCTAGACGAGGGAACTAGATGTAATATCTCCAAGTTTGCAGACGACACAAAGCTGGGTGGGCGTGTGTGCTGTGAGGAGTATGCCGAGAAACTCCAGTATGATTTGGACAGGTTGGGTGATTGGGCAGATGCATGGCAAATGTAGTACAATGTGGATAAATGCGAGGTTATCCACTTCGGTGGCAAAAACAGGAAGGCAGATTATTATCTGAACGGCAATAGATTGGGAGAAGGGGAAGTGCAACGAGACCTGGGTGTCCTTGTGCACCAGTTGCTGAAGGTAAGCATGCAGGTGCAGCAGGCGGTTATGAAGGCAAATGGTATGTTGGCCTTCGTAGCGAGAGGGTTTGAGTACAGGAACAAGGATGTCTTGCTGCAATTGTACAGGGCCTTGGTGAGACCACACCTTGAGTATTGTGTGCGGTTTTGGTCGACTTATCTGAGGAAGGATGTTCTTGCTATGGAGGGAGTGCAGCGAAGATTCACCAGACTGATACCTAGAATGGCAGGAATGATGTATGAGGAGGGATTGGGTCGATTGGGCTTATACTCGCTGAAGTTTAGAAGAATGAGAGGGGATTTCATTGAAACTTATAAAATTCTAACAGGACTAGACAGACTAGATGCAGGAAGGATGTTCCCGATGGCGGGGGAGTCCAGAACCAGGGTTCACAGTCTAAGATAAGGGTTAAGCCATTTAGGACAGAGATGAGGAGGAATTTCTTCACCCAGAGAGTGGTGAGCCTGTGGAATTCTCTACCACAGAAGGCAGTTGAGGCCAATTCATTAAATATATTCAAGAAGGAGTTAGATATATTTCTTAAGGCTAAAGGGATCAAATGATATGGGGAGAAGGAAGGGACAGGGTACTGAGTTTGGATGATCAGTCATGATCGCATTGAATGGCGGAGCAGGCTCGAGGGGCCGAATGGCCTACTCCTGCTCCTATCTTCTATGTTTCTATGTCTTAATTTCCTTAGCAATTTGTGTTCATGGTGATTGAACACATACATATTTACACTTTTCTTGGCTTACATTTTGTACTTAATGAGTGACATCTGTGCTAGGGAACATGTATCCACTCTCTGCATTCAGTGCATTATAACCAAGATATAAAAATACCTTCCTCTCCCCATTCTTTGTCCAAGAACATACTTTAATCCCAGCCTCAGGAGACCATCTCCTTCTGCACTAGTATGTCATTTCCATTTCTGGTACTAGCCCCAGCCACCCACCCACCACTGAGCCACACAGCTACCGCCCCCCCCCCCACCCCCTCCGTAACCTCTGCATTACAGTTTTGAAAAAAATCTTCAAGGCAGCATCTTACAGAAGTTGTGCTTAGTGTAGCGTAAGTAAGTACTGCCATTTGTCTCCTTGTGTACCATGGAAACAATTTAGTATGTTTGAAAATGTTAAGATTATGCCAGCTCTCTTCATGGTCATGTAGCGTTGATAAAATGCACAGAATGTTCCTTTGGCAAATGTTCTGTTGTGCAAAGCACCAGTTTTCCACTTGACTGCCTGTAGCTCAATTTAACAAGACTTGAAGAAAAACATAGCAAATAAAATATTCCTTTGCAGCTTCAACAAAAACAAATGACTTTCTAAAAGTGGTCAGTGTCCATTTGTGGATACACATAAATCTGTGGGCTATCGTGTTCCAATGGCGTTTAGACATTTCACTTAAAAATATTGACTAGTTCAGAATTAACCATGTGGTAGAGAGCTATTCAGTTTTTACTGGTATAAAAAGAATCTAACAAATTGAAGAAAAGGGTATATGAAAAGCTTTTGTTATTTAGTCTTTTCTACACATATTTTACATTTATTTTTGTACTGCTCTATTTTTCCTGGTCACTAATTCCATTTATGCCATTTTTACATTTGTGGAATATTCCATTAGTTTGATTGTTGGATTTTACATTTTCAAGAGTTTGTCTCCTCATTTACCAGTTAAATAAACACACTTGATATTGGCTCTCTTGAACGACTGGCCTAAATTCTGGTCATTCCTGATATTTTGTACATTTCTAGTATTTTCATATTTCAATAACAGATTTTTTTGACCTACAAAGGTTGTCCTCTCCCATTTAGTTGGTAAGGGCATAATAATTTGGTTATCTATCATGCATTCATTAGTCAGTGCTGAAAATGAAGCATTACATAAATATACATGTTATACGGGGAGGGACAATCTTACAGCCATTTGAGAAAAAATGTAAGAGACTGAATTTGCAAGGGAAATCTCAAAAAACAGATTTTGAGAATTGAGGCTTCAATGGGATTAATGACTGATCGCAAATCCCAAAACTATAGTGAGGGCCGTGGTCTACTCCATTAAGAGAATGTGTTAAATGTATGGTCTATTTCATTTAACAAAACACTGCGTTACCATCACAAAGTGCCTTATGAGTCACATTTTCTCAGTGCAAATATGAACTCTTCTATTTTTCATCCATTTTCTCTATATAAAGGTCTAACTAGGTCATGCATTCCAGATGACCAAGCTGGTAAGTGGATGAGCTGGGCCCAGTTCTCTGCCAATGCTGCTTTTGATTTGCAATTGTGCTCTGGTGATGACACTCCCTACAATTTTGTTGCATGCTTCCTGTGGGAAGGTGGCTACTGCTGACAGCGGTGTGGCAGATTGGGAACTCGTTGGGATGGAAGAAATTGGAGCTGTGCTGTTGCTTGTTGGTGCTCTGATTGCACCCTCCAACATGTTTGTCACATCTGACGCTAAAGAGTATTATGTTTGTCTTAAAAGTTACAGCACATCTACTAGTAGCTCATGGGTAAACCATACTGGCTGAGAAGATCTCCACTTTGATCCTAGTCTGTGCTGATGGGTCCTGTAATTGGCTACAGTACTTCCAGGCTAGGGATGGGAGAACAAGTGAAGCAGTCATGGTTGTCACTCTTGACCAATAGCTAGCAATCCCTGCTGGAAGTGCACATGTGCATGCTGAATGAAGCTTAATTGTGATGGTTCCATGGGTGGATAGCCCATGATACTCAGTGCCCAAGGTCACACATGAAGAATTGCCACTAGGGAGAATACAATAAGCCTGCTGACACCTGTGGAATGATAGTCACCACCTTTAAGAGGGAGAAGGAAAAAAATCTGAGGTGGAGGAAAAAACCCAAAATAATAGTCGATGCAGAATTGATAATGTCTACCACAGCACAGACTTGCTGTGATGGCTGGTCAATTGGGTTGTCGTGGAGCAAACTGTTACTTGCTGTCCCAGAAATAAATTTTGAAACTCTTCAATGCATGGACATCAATAAAAATTAATTTTAACAATGCTTAAAAGAACACAGTTTTCCCTATTCACTCCAGTGGATGCCTGATCTAGGGAATGTATAACAACAACATTAATTTCAATTAATTGCACAGCGCTGTAGTCCATTAGAAAAATTATTTTTTTAAAAGCCTCTTATCATGGCATTTGCAAATATTAACAGTTTATCTAAACAAAGTGGTTTACTAAAATAAAAACAGAAAATGCTGGAAATACTCAGCAGGTCAGACAGCATCTGTGGAGAGAGAAACAGAGTTAACGGGCTGGATTTTCATTCAGAAGTCGGGTTGGAGGTGGGACTACAACTTTCGGGGTTGTAGTCCCGCCTCCATCGAGATGCGGCCAATCCATGCGATTTTAACTTGATTGACCTTGTTGAGCCCGCCCAGTGGGCTCAGCTGGCCAATTAAGTGTCATCCGGCAACAGGTGACGTCACAGACTGAAATTTCATCTGTCAAGATGTTTTGACAGATGAAATATCAGTGTTTCACAGCTGTTTGAAGCTGTCAAACACTGACAGTCTTACTTCTAACCTGAGTCCTTCTCCACAGACTCAGTTAGAAATCCCTCCTGCACAGAAAGCTGCAGGCTGTCACTTTTGACAGATTGCAGCCATTCTGATTTCTGTACCGGTGAGATGAGGGGCTCCCCCAACCTGAAGGAAGGAAGGCTGAAAATTTAAGAAAATGTATGTAAAACTTATTTAATCACTTTAGACACACCAAACACACTTACCTTTGCGCTCATGCACACATCACTCACCTGAACACCGACATCTCGACCCCTCCAAATCCTTCAACCTGACGGCCCGACTCCTCCAACTTGGCGTGGTTTGGAGCCGTCGGGAATCCCACAGTTAAAGCTTCAAAATAGGGATTAGGCTAAAAACTGCCTGTTAACTACCTGTTAACAGGCAATTAATTGGCACTAATCCCTTCCCGCCTCAGGAAGGTGGGTCCCAGTGTGGGGCGGGTTGGGGGCGGGATGGGGTCGGGACCCCCGATTTCGGGAATTTAACCCCCCCCGCACGCCTCCAATCCCGACTCCACGGCACACTGAAAATCGAGCCCAACGTTTCAGGTTGATGACCCTTCGTCAGAACTGGAAAAAGCTGGAGATGGAACAGATTTTTAAGCAAATGCAGGGGCAGGGAAAGGGGGTGGGGAGGGGAGAAAAGAACAAAAGGGAAGATCTGTGATAGGATGGAAGGCAGGAGAAATTAAAAGACCTTGGCCCAGTAATTCCGGGCACAACGCATGAGTACGGATGGGCTACTCACGCGTGTGCCCGGTGGAATTGCCGGTTTTCAGCATGCACAGCGCATGTGCTGAAAACTGGCATTTCCTGTCCTCTGACCCAAGGGGTTAAGAGGCAGAATGCGCGCGACTGCACAGGCAGCGCGTGCGCAGTGAAATTCCTTTTTTTTTCTGAGTTGCGCGTGTATAAAGGCCTCCGGTCTTTACGCATTGAAAAACCACACGTAAGTACTTAGTTTTTCAGGTAAGTGGGCTTTTAGTACAATTGAGAATTTTTTTTCCCACAGGTTTGTTATTTTTAAAGAATTTACAGTAAGGTAAGTTTAGTTTTAGCCCCGATTGTTATAAAAAGAATTTCTTTTCAAATTTTAAAATTATTGTTTAAAATAGTTTTTCAGAGTTCTTTATTGTTCATTTAAGTAGTGCAATGTTTTTTTTAATTTTCTTTCAGGTTTAAGTAGTGTTTTGGGGCCAGGAGTTTTCATGAGTTTGACAGCTCTTTCTGTCAAACTCATGAATGAGTTTCCCCTCCCCTGATTGGCTGCACAGTGCTCACCTGATCCCAGCCGGCACATCGCACTAACTATGCCGCTGGATCAGGTAAGCACATCGTGCCAACATCTGAACCGGGCCAGTGACAGGAAATGCAAGCAGGCCCGGGCTTCAGGTGTCGGCGCGCAGGGTGAGTGCAGATCGGGGGCTTGCACGCGTGGCAAGCACCCGATCCTAATTTCAGGGCCATTAAGAGAGATTAAGAGATGGTGCAAGGCAAAAGGTAATGGGACAAGTTAGGAAATAAAAGATGGCTCTAGTGAGGTATAAATGGCACTGGCAGAAAGAAAGACAGCTGCCATGTGGGAGAGAGAAAAAAGTGGTTTACTACAGTACTTCATTATTTACATTATTACTGGAGTCTGAGCACCGGCAATGTCATACTTTAACATTTAAGAGTTGCTGTTAAACATCTGTCAGTACTACATGTAATATTGGCTGTGAGTGCGTAGACACTTCTTAGGAGTAATTGCATGCACTGTGTTTGCTTATATAAAAAAACCCTAAGAATGATGTTTGTCAGAGTGAAGCATTCAATAATTACACTTGGAAATTAAAATGTTGCAAAATGTAAGCAAAGGGACTAGTGTAAAACAGGTAGCAAATGCAGACTAATTAAAATCCACATTGGCACTCACGAATCTCTGGGTCTCTTCCACTTGATAAAGGTATTTGCATTTTCATTAACACCAGTAATTATCCTCTCAGATATATTTTGTTCTTTTGAAGAATAAAGGGTTAATTGTCCGTATTATATAGAAAATAACCATATTGTTTTCATTTCTTTTCTGCATTCCGAATTGAATTAATTTTAGCTGTTTAAAATCAGGCAATGTGGATATACCTGCAATGCACATCACACTTCTTCAGCATCTCAATTGCCAGTTAAACAGTACAAATCATGAATCATTTGTCGATCCAGCTATGAAGTGCAGAAATCTATGTGAATATATTGCAAAGAATTTAGAAAGCATACTTTAAGGATTACAACATACAGGTCCTCATTGACTGCATTCTTATGGAATGAACTGAATGCTTGGGTTCAGGGAGATAGCTTAGGAACATGCTCCAGACTCCGAAACTTAATTGACCAGCTCAATTCAAGATCAACCTTTTCCAGCACCTGGGAGGGATTGACCTTGGGTTGACCTGGTTTGTGCAAAAGAAGTTTTATGACTTTTAAAAGAGGAATATAAGGTAAAAAGGAATTGCTTGCAACTGACTTTTACACTACTGCTAACTAGCAATTGCTCATCTAATTACTCACATCTACTTTTTAAATTAACCTTTACCTTCAGAGGTAATCCACAATGACTTACTACAAGGAAACTGGGACTGTATAGTTTTCGAGGAAAAAAAGTGTATATAAAACTTCCACAAGTATAAATCTCATTGTATCTTTTCATATATAATTGGAGTTGTTTTAAAGAAAATTATGATACGCACAAAAATAAAATGTGTTCGGCTCTTATATGAAAAAATGAACTTTGGCACCAAAAGCTTATTTTTCATTCCTTTGTGCATGAAAGTACTGGCTGTTTAGGGAAAGAATCCGGACTATGGCGTTATTTTTTTGTACCCTTAGTAAAATTCCTTGTGGTTGTAAACATCTGGGAGGCTTTCATTTTCCAGCCAGAATCTCATTTGTTTAAGGTTATCCCAACACATAACACTGCTTATTCAATCTTTATCAGCAGTGTCAGAACAGTCCTTTGTACTGGAAGCCATTGCATTCCATGTAATCTGTATCTAGATTAGTTACAGATCACTTGGGAACGCAATTTTTATTTTGATCTAATCCTGTCAAGTTTTGCTGGCTACCACCTTCTCAATAAATGTGTGGCTCCTAATCCATTTATAATTATATGGATTATGTAGCTCCTAAAAACATTGAATGCTAATTGGTTCCCCCAGTAAGTGGAGCCCACCTGCTTTCACAAAATGATAAATTGGACTCGAGTGAAAAGTACCTTAGATTAGGATTATCATGAATAAAAAGAAAGACTTGCACTTATAAGGCACCTTTCACGACCACCGGATGCCCCAAAGTGCTTTACAGCCAATGAAGTACTTTTTGAGGTGTAAATACTGTTGTAATGTAGGAAATGCGGCAGCCAATTTACACACAGCAAGCTCCCACAAACAGCAATGTAATAATGACCAGATAAACTGTGTTAGTGATGTTGATTGAGGGATAAATATTCGCTGGTCACCAATGATAACTCCCCTGCTCTTCTTCAAAATAGTGCCATAGGATCTTTTACATTCACTTGAGAGAGCAGACAGGGCCTCTGTTTAACATCTCATCTGATAGACGGGACCTCAGACAGTGCAGCACTCCCTCACCACTTCACTGGGAGTGTCAGCCTAGATTTCTGTGCTCAAGTCTGGAGTGGGACTTAAACCCACAACCTTCTGATTCAGAGGCAAGGAGCAGCTACCAACTGAGCCACAGCTGACAACAGGATCAAGCATTAAAACAGAAAATGCTGGAAATACTCAGCAGGTCAGGCAGCATCTGTGGAGAGAGCAACAGGATTAATGTTTCAGGTCGATGACCTTTCAGCCAGAAATTCGGGACCCCACGGGTGAGTATGCGTTGGGTATTCACACGTAGGGCCAACGAAAGTGCCGGTTTTGTGCATGCACTGCGCATGCGCAGGAAACCAGCACTTCTGTTCCCTTAAAGGAAGGGGTACACAGGTTGAATGCGTGCACCAGAGAGGCAGCGCGTACGCCTGGAACTTCGATTTTTTTTACAGGTTTCTGCGGGAGGATAAGTCTCCAGGAGCTACGCTTTTAAAAAGCAGTCGCAAGGCCTGCTTTTAACAAGGTAAGTGGTGAATTAAGTAAAATTAAAACATTTCTTCCACAGGTTTATTATTTTTAAATACTTTAAAGAAGGGTAAGTTTATTTTTAGCCCCGTTAAAAACTGTAATTAATTTTTTCAAAAATTTAAATTATTGTTTAAAATAGTTATTTTATGTAATTTATAGTTATTTTAAACATGTGATTTAAAAAAAAATTATTTGAAGTTTTAGTTATGTTTTGGGGCCGAACTCTATTCATAGATTTGACAGGTCTTCCTGTCAAATCTATGAATAGAGATTCCCTGCTACGATTGACTCTCCATGGCCCACGTGATCCCAGGGACGCTTCAAACTAACTGCACCCCTGGGTTATGCAAGCACTGCGCGCCGGCAGTTGGAGCAGGCCCAGGATCGGAATCCCATGCGGGCCCACAGCACAACGGCCGGCGCGCTAGGTAAGTGCAGGTCGGGGGCTTGCACCCGCGGGAAGCCTCTGACCCGAATTTCTGGCCCAACAGGTTTTAAGCAAGTGCAGGGGCAGGGTAAGGGTGGGGGGAGGGGAGGAAAGAACAAAAAGGGAGGTCTGTGATAGGGTGGAATGCAGGAAAGATTAAATGACAAAAGGGCTGATGGTGCAAAGCAAAAGGATCATTCCATCATTCCTTTTGTCATTTAATCTTTCCTCCCCCGATCTCTGCCAGCACCCCACCCGTGCTGATCCCGGCTCCTGATCGCTTCCGACTCCCCCCCCACCCCCGTTCATCCAGCCACCCCCTGGCCCCCAGCAATCCTTCGCTCTCTCCTCTCTGCTGCCTAGTGTCGCAGGCCTACCCGCCAGCCTCTCCATCTGGCTGGCTGCAGGTGGGAAACAGAGGCTTCCCATGCAAATCAGGCCCTGCTGTTAAATTCAGCAGTGCTTGCGTATCCCAGGGGTGCAGTTAGTTCGGAGCGTCCCCTGGGATCACATGGGCCATGGAGAGCCAATGTTAAATTCGGCAGGGCCTGTGGGAAACCCGTTCTCCCAGGTTTCCTGATCGCTTTGGAGCACTCGCCGCCACCCCCAACCCGCCTTCCCCATTAATATTCAGCCCTAGGTTTCCTGTCCTGTGATTCCTGCTGAAAGGTGATTATGTACGGACACTATGTGCAAACAATTGGGTTTGGTTGTTACCCTCTCATGCTCAAATAGTTCACTAACACTAAGGGCTCGATTTTAATAGCCCCAAGGAGGTAGGTTTGGAGGTGAGTTGGCAGCGAAAATCGGAAAAAATGGCTTCAGACACCCAATCCGCCTCCATCCTACCCCCACCCGATTTTCATGAGTGTCGGGTCAGCCGCTCCCAAACTGATCCGAAAGGAACCGGTGGGACAAGTAGTTAAGGCAGTTAAGAGCCTGTTAATGGCATTGCTAATCCTATTTTGATAGTGGTTTCCCATTTTCATGCTTCTGGCTCCTGTTTCCCACCTTGTCAGAATCACGCCAGCTGCAAAGAGACGGGTTTCTTGAGGACATGAATTGTAGTCATTGGTGCAGCCTGAGGAAGAGAGTGTTTGAAGACCAGGACCTCAAACCCAGCACCAAGCTCATGGTCTACAGAGCAGTAGTGATAGCCGCCCTCCTGTATGCTTCAGAGACATGGACCATGTACAGCAGGCACCTCAAAGCACTGGAGAGGTACCACCAATGCTGCCTCTGCAAGATCCTGCAAATCCATTGGCAGGATAGGCGCACCAACGTCAGTGTTCTCGCTCAGGCCCACATCCCCAGCATTGATGCTTTGACCACGCTCGATCAGCTCCGATGGATGAGCCACATCGTCCGCATGCCTGATACGAGACTCCCAAAACAAGCACTCTACTCAGAGCTCCGACATGGCAAGAGAGCCCCAGGTGGGCAGAGGAAACGCTTCAAGGACACCCTCATAGCCTCCTTGAAAAAGTGCAACATCCCCACCGACACCTGGGAATCCCTGGCCCAAGACCGCACAAAGTGGAGGAGAAGCATCTGGGAAGGCGCTGAGCACCTCGAGCCTTTTCGCCGGGAGCAAGCGGAAGCCAAGCGCAAACAGCGCAAGGAGCGCACGTCAATCCAAGCACCCCACCTACCCACCCCTTCAACCACCGTCTGCCCCATCTGTGACAGAGACTGTAGGTCCCGCATTGGACTCATCAGTCACCTGAGAACTCATTTTTAATGTGGAAGCAAGTCATCCTCGGTTCCGAGGGACTGCCTAAGAAGAAGAACTTTAAAAGTGCTCCTGTAACATGGCTGATATTCAAATGCAACAACTTTGTTGTTGGAGGTTTGGGATAAGATTTTCCAAATCTACTGACCTTGTGACTGTTCAAGCTGACACCCATCTGCAGTGTGACCTGATTGGAATAATTTCAGGCCACTTTGAGTGTGCGCTTGCAAGCTTC
The DNA here is from genome assembly GCF_052327205.1 of Somniosus microcephalus. NCBI lineage: Eukaryota > Metazoa > Chordata > Chondrichthyes > Squaliformes > Somniosidae > Somniosus > Somniosus microcephalus. The sequence goes on from NC_140999.1 coordinate 150,936,313, forward strand.
TTGCCTCAACTAAAATCTATAGCAACGGGATGGGAACAATTTACATCCTCTCATCCTGGTCGTCAGATTCGGAGGAAGAGCAGCCGCGGCAGCACCACAATCAGCCACAACAGCAGCATCAGCACCAGGAGTGCCAACCTCCTCCTCACCCACCTGATGCTGTACTGGACACAGGCATCAGCTCCTGACAAAATTGCTGGTCGGGAGGCCAATGATGGCATCACCATGGCCAGACATTCTTTACTCGATGCTGTAAACCCTGGCTGCCACATGATGCGCCAGGTTGACACCATCCCACACCAGCACCGTGACGCATCCCTTTAATGTCCAAGCTATTCCATGCACACACATCACTAGAGCGGGGTGGGGGGGGGGGGAGTTATGAGTTATGACTGAACAATCACTGGAACTCAGTAAGACACTTCTCATTGTGCACTCAGATCTGTCTAATAAGGGGCACTTTTGGAAAAAGATATTACACTGTATGACAACACATTACCAGAAACTTCACATGGACATTGGCTAAACCTCTCAAGCGCCTACCCTTGTGTGTTGTTAGTTGGTATGCTTGCAGTAAGATGAGGGTGAGTGTAAGGAGTGGCTAGTGAGATGTGGAAGTGATAAAGTATATAGAGGGGGTGGGTGGAGGTTCAAGGTAAGTTGGTATCCTGGGGAGGTCTCTTCACCCTTGGAAGGGAAGAGAACCTCCTTGCGTGCTGTGACTCCCTCCATCAGCATATGGTGGGAGTTATTGGAGAGCCTTGGTGAAAGTGTTTACCTTTGTGCAGTGATTGTCAGTGTTTGCAGCACGTCAATGCTGTCAAACACTGACAGATCAACTGTCAAAATAAAATTGTGCATGGTCCCTTTAAGAAAACCGGCAGATGACGCATCATCAAATGACATCATCAGACCCACTTCCTGTTAGCGGCCGGTACAAGGCCAATCAAGGGAAAATCACGTCTGCAGAGCGGAGGCAGCTAAGAGTGGGACCAGAACCCGGAAACCAGCTGACCCGTCCCCATCACGCCTGCAGAATTAAATTAGCAGCCCCCAACTGTCTAGACACACACAAAGAATGATTGGAGCCTGTAGAATCATACACCTGGCATGAGTCAGTGCCATCATACAGAAGAATTAATGATTATAATGGACTCATTTGGCTTGATTTTGCCAAGCATGAGGAGGCGAGTTTGGAGGCTTGCTTGGTGGTAAAAATCGTCAAAAATGGTGGGCGGGCCCAATCCCGCCTCCATCTTGTCTCCAAGCAATTTTCCCAAATGTGTGCTTTCTGACCCCCTTTCCATCCCGCCTCCAAGAGGCGGGATAGGCCCTTAGCCCCTTAATTGCCTCTATTATCCCATTTTGAGAGGCCTTTCCGATTTTTAGACATTTCCCCCATCATCCACGCCTCCTCTGGAACACACCAGGTAATCCTGGCGGCCTCACAAGTGGACTGCTTACTAACAGCTGCAGCTTCACCATTACAAAGGAGTTTTCACCGATGATCATTTGCAGGTGGCAGAACTTTGTTGTCTCAGGTCTGGGGGAGCTTTTAACAGGCCTACTCATTGTGGAAGTTTGGAGCCTCACACCCATCTCCAGTGTGACCTCCTGGGAAACCCCTCCCCCCCCCTCCTTGACTGAGCGCTTCCTCATCTGAGGCATATACCAGAAGCATGGCGACCATTTAATTCCTTTCCTCCTGGATATCAGTCAGACGAAGACCAGCCGCAGCAGCAGCAGAAACCTGAACAACAGCAACACCAACAGCAGGAGCATCAACAGGAACGTCAAGTTGCTAGTCACCCACCTGAAGCTGCACAGGCCAGAAGGCGCCAGCGCGCGACAACATTGCTGCCCGGGATGCAAGGGATGCACTCATTTTGGCCAGATTTGGTGAGCCTGCACAATCAAACACTTTTGTCTTACACCTTCTTACCAGAGCATCCACAATGGACAAGAACCTGCGGATTCCTATCACTCTGACCACCATACTGACAATTGCAATGTGCCCTAAGCCCTCAATGTGAGAGTCCCATTTGCGAAATGACACAGGCCACAACTTCAACAGTTTGCCATCAAATCTGTTTATAATACAATGACAATGATGGCTGATCCAAATACATTACATCACAGCACCCAAGTGACTACCCTTGTGACTACTTGTGCTTTATTTTCCTCTTACGCATGCTCCTACGTGGTGCTTCCCCTGTGGCTTCAGCAGACGTGGAGGCCCCTTGCTCACTTTCTTGCTGCTTCTGTCTCGACGCCTTTGGCAGCCATCCTCTGGGGTGGCGAACCTGTGTGGGCTCACCAACAGTCTGCTGCTCCTGCGGCTGTGCAGGGGTTGAGACGTCTATCTCACTTGGGTGAGGACTCTGGTGGGGCTTTGACTGAGGGCTCTGCAGTGGCATGGTCGTGTGAGCACTTGGAGAGGAGCCCCACTTCCTTGTTCTCTGCCACCAACATCCCTCTCATGGGTCAGCCCCACTTCAGAGCTAGCAAGTGGCTTGACAGCATCTTGCTGCACTTCAGGGGGGCCATGAGGACTCGTTTCTGCACTGGAAGTCCTACTCCAGAGGACTTCCATGAAGGTCTGGTTTGTATGCTCAATAGCTGACCATCGCTCCTCAAGAGATGTCATTCTAGTCTGAACAATTACCATGTTTTCCATACCCTGGCGACTAAGCTCCATAATGGCCGTAGCCATCCTCTCCTCTACTGTAGCCATTCTCTCCTCTACGGTAGCCAGCTTTACCATGGAGGTAGCCATCCTTTCCATGGAGTTTGCCATCCTTTCCGCGGTGATGCGTTCATGTGCCAATGCCTCCACAAAGGCTCTGCTCATGTTCGCGATGGACTCTTCCATTCGCTCCACATTCACAGCGACCCTGGAGACAAAACCTGCCAGAGACTCCAGCACCTGTTCCTGGAGTTCCAGCAACGCTCTCTTTCTGGATGGACCCGGAGGCACAGGGTCAACATGCAGCTGAGCCGAGCTGGCAGAGTCCTGCGCCCTCCGACGAGGACTCTCTACTGCTGACCCTACCTCCAAAATCCGCTGATGCTCACTTGTGAGCTGTGATATACCAGGTGTCAACACTACGCTATCTCGCGAAGGTCCCACCGAGGTGTGAGTGTCTGCACTGGTGCTGGGTGCGATGAATTCTGCTGACGCTGCGGTCTCAGAGGTTGCAGCTTCCTCTGAGGAGTCTGGAAGCTCAGTCTCTTCCTCCTAGACAGTGGGGACGGGGGCTTTCGATGGTCCTGTGGGGGAGTAAAGGAAAGAGTTAGAGATGTGAGGTCAAGGTTACATGCACATTGAATAGTGCAGATGATGATAAGTCAATCTGTTAGAGCATCAGATTCATTATCAGTGACTCATGCAATGTCAATGAGAAAGATGCCAAACTATTCGATCACCAGCTTGCTGTGATGCGCCCATTTGTCTGTCCCCCACTTAGGTATCGTCCTCGATCCCAGCGATTTCCAGGGCCGCCTCCTCCCAGGGGGTGAGCTGGGCTACTGAGGGTGGCCCTCCTCCTGTCATGGCTCTTTCCCTCTTATTGTGGGCTCTCTTTTCCTGCAATGAGAGATACAAGTGGAGTTTAAGTGAGAATCCATAGCATAGATGCTTAGAAGGGTACAAAGGACTCTCCCTGTGTGTTGTAAGTTGCTGTTGTCATTGCACCACAGTGATAGGGAGTGTGAGGGCTGCATGATCGAATAGTTAAGTGAGTGTGACCATAGAGAGAGAGGGAATGGGTAAAGGTACAGAGATGTAAGTGTCAAGTGGGGTGTGGAGGAAGAGGTTGTAGAGCACTGGTGAGGAGAGGCGATGGGGATCAGACTGAGGGTGATGGGAAAGTCATACTCACTTTTCCTGTGCGGAGAAGGTCATGAAACCTCTTCCTGCATTGCAGCCAGGTTCTGCGGCTCATTGAAATGGAGTTGACCTCCTGGGCCACTTGCAGCCAAACAGCTTTTGTCTGCTGGGGTGGCTTTTTTCTCCCTGAGGAAGGGGACAGCACCTCCTTATTACATCTGGCTCCGTGCACCAGAGCTTGGAGGGAGGGCTCATCCAACCGAGGTGCACACTTTTGCTTGAACGTTGACATTGTCGGGAAATCATCTCCTTCATACAATTTGCAGAGCCTTTGCAGTCTCCAGAAGAAGCAAGGCTGCTTGCAGGCCTTAAATCCAGCAGCACTGATGACGTCATCAGAGGCGACTTTCTGTATGAAAGGACTCATTGGGCCAGGGATTCCCACATGCAGGAAATCAGTAGCCCAATTAGGGGGAAATCACATTTTTTCAACACTTCACTTAAGAGAAAGGAAAATGTGTGAGTGAGTGCGGAGCAATGTGTTTGGGTGATGTGCCTGCCAAAGTTGAATAGCTGTCATTGTGTGCAAGGTGTGAGATGTGGGTGTGAGTGTTGGTAGGTAGAGATTGTTGGTGGGGTCTTGACACGATTTCCACCTGACACGCCCCAGCCCGCCCACACTGACAAAATCAAGCCCATTGTATCAAGTCAAAATCCACAAGTGATTACTGGAAATAAAACACAGAGGGCTAGAAATTCATTATAGCCTAGGAATGAGCGGTGTCAGTAGAAAAGTTGGAGAATGAGCGCCAGGCACTAATGCTTTAGACTGCATGCAAAATTCATGCTCACTGCTCAAAAAAGTGATTGGAGTCCTAGTTCGAGTCCACATCACGGAAGACCTCTCCTGGTCCCTCAATACCTCCTCTCTGGTGAAGAAGGCCCAGCAGCGCCTATATTTCCTAAGGAGGCTGAAGGGATGTAACCTGTCACCCCTGATCCTCTCTAACTTTTACCGCTGCACAATAGAGAGCATCCTGACAAACTGTATCACAGTATGGTATGGCAGCTGTAGCTACTATGACCGGAAAGCCCTGCAGTGGGTAGTCAAAACTGCCCAACGCATTACCGGCACCCGGCTACCGACCATAGAGCACATATACCAGAAACGCTGTTTACGGAGGCCACGGTCCATCATCAAAGACCCTACCCGCCACAGTCTGTTCGCCCTCCTGCCATCTGGGAGACGCTACAGATGCATTCGCACCCGTACGACCAGATTTAGGAACAGCTTCTTTCCCAGGGCAGTCATCCTACTGAACTCCACAAATAAACTCTAAAGCCTGCACATCTGCCAATGCACTTTATTATGGCTATGTTTATGTTAATGTGTTACAAGCCAAATGTATGTTGAATGTTTAAAAGTCTTAATCTAAATGTACACTCTTGGGAGCCGCAAGCCCACATTTCGTTGTACTGCACTTGTGCACTAACAATGACAAAAGTTGATTTGATTTGATTTGATTTAAAGCCCCAGCTCATTGGCGTTACACAATGGGTGGACCAATATCAGATGCAGTCTAATTGCAAGTCATGATGGCCACAGGCTTTTTTCAGTACTTAAAGGGGAGGTTCATTGATGCTGCAGAACATCATTCTCAGCATTGCTGGCTGTACAGCTGCCTCAGCAAGCAGAAGCAGGACAAGGAGAAGGAGCTGGAGGACTGAACAAGGTATACTCTACCAACCAGCCCCCACCACACAGTACTGCCCCCCGATTATTCAAATCCACGACAAGGCCTTGGACAACGTGGACCACTTTCCATACCTCGGGAGCCTACTGTCAACAAGGGCAGACGTCGACGATGAAGTCCAACACCACCTTCAGTGTTCCAGTGCAGCCTTCGGTCGCCTGAGGAAGAGAGTGTTTGAAGACCAGGACATCAAACCTGACACTAAACTCATGGTCTACAGAGCAGCAGTGATACTCGCCCTGCTGTATGCCTCAGAGACATGGACCATGTACAGCAGGCACCTCAAAGCACTGAAGAGGTACCACCAACGCTGCCTCCGCAAGATCCTGCAGATTCATTGGCAGGATAGGTGCACCAACGTCAGTGTTCTTGCTCAGGCCAACACCCCCAGCATCGAAGCTTCGACCACGCTCGATCAGCTCCGATGGATGGGTCACATCGTCCGCATGCCCGATACGAGACTCCCAAAACAAGCGCTCTACTCGGAGCTCCGGCATGGCAAGAGAGCCCCAGTTGGGCAGAGGAAACGCTTCAAGGACACCCTCAAAGCCTCCTTGATAAAGTGCAACATCTCTACTGACACCTGGGAATCCCTGGCCCAAGACCGCACAAAGTGGAGGAGAAGCATCCAAGAAGACGCCGAACACCTCGAGTCTCTTCACTGGGAGCAAGCGGAAGCCAGGCGTAAACAGCGCAAGGAGCGCACGTCAACCCAAGCACCCCACCCACCCGCCCCTTCAACCACCATCTGCCCCACCTGTGACAGAGACTGTAGGTCCCACATTGGACTCATCAGTCACCTGAGAACGTTTTTTTTTAATGTGGAAGCAAGTCATCCTCGGTTCCAAGGGACTGCCTAAGAAGAAGAAGAACTCATGGCAGATCCACGCCCCAGAGAGAGAGCTCGCAGATTCTGCGGTCAAGCATTGGAGGCAATGGTGTTCACTGTGGAGAGACGGTGTGCGGTGCTCTACCCGACAAGTGGCAGGAGGCCCTCCACACAAGTCTTCCACACCATGCGGAGGGAGGTAGCGTAGCATGTCTCGGGCAGCACTGTGGTTCCCAGGACCCACACAGAGTGCAAGAAGAAATTTAACAACCTCACTCGGGTGGTCAGGGTGAGTGAATACTTCAACAAATGCTACATACCACCATCTGAACCACAGTCTTCACACACTGCCCAAAGCACCACACCCCCAGCACTCACCCACCAACAATCTCTACCTACAACACTCACACCCACATCTCACACCTTGCACACAATGACAGCTATTCAACTGTGGCAGAAACACATTGTTCCACACTCACTCACACACTTTCCTTTCTCTTGCAGGCCAAGGTGGCTCACAACAAGAGGGAGCAGGACCGCACAGGTGGGGGACAAGCCGACACCCAACCACTGTCTGCACTGGAGAATAGAGTGCTGCAGATTATTGGGTGCCAGGTAGTGGCTGCCGTGGCCACCGGCAATGTTGACCCCCTTAGGGACAACAACGGTATGTTCATCTCTATTCCTTCTTTTCACATTCCACTTCCCCCTCATCCTACAAGCGTTTTGCACTTTCCAGCTAATCATGCTGTATGCATGCATTTCTCCCTTCCTGCCCCCCTCCCCTCACCTTAACCTGACTCTTGGGCCTTTATGCTTTCAGATAATCAGCAAGCACCTGAGCAGCCTGTCCCTGAGGGCACCATAGAGAGCGAGGCCGGAGAAGAGGACGAGGAAGTATACACCGCGTCACTGCACGTCTCACCCACAGACACCAGCTCAGATACTGGCACTACGCATTCTTTAGAGGCTAGCATAGTCGCAGGATTTGCACAGGATGAGGCACCAGGGACGAGTAGGATGCAGTAACACCAGGGGGACAGGGTAGCTCGGTGGCCAGCTCCCCGGAGGGCGAGTTCGCGCGCGAGTTCTACTGCACAGGGCTCAGATGAGGACCTTGATGGGGAGGTGTTTAGAAGAAGGGTGATGGGCATGCACACGGAGATAATAGGTGCAATGGCAAGGGTGCCCGAGAACCTCTTGGCAGTGGTAAGAAGCGTGGAGGAGCCCACCTCCAACATTGCACAAGGCTCTGCGCACACCATGGAGCCCATCATTTCCAGTCTGCAAAGGATGGTAGACTCCCAGAGAGACCATGGCGACCCAGACCTGATACCGCATGTGATGAACGATCTGGCAGCTTCCATTGCAGCACAGGCGGAAGCAACGCAACGTCTTAGTGCTGTAATGCAGTCTATGCTTGGTGACATCCAATCTCAGACCGCTCTCATGCAGTCTCAGCTTGATGCCACACAAGGTCTGACTGCTGCCATCGTGGCTGGGTCTACCACCGTCGATCGGGGCTTTCACGGTGTCGCACCAGGCCAGCAATCTGTGCTCCAACAACTTGCTAGGAATGCTGAGGTGCTGCCCCGGAGGAGTGGCATTGGATCAGTGGAGCAGGATCCTGCTGTCCTCAGGATGACAGCATTCCTGCTCCCACCACTGCCTCTCCACTATTGCCCTTGTCGCTTCCTGTCATCCAGCTAACCCAGACTGCTGCCGCCCATGCTGAGGCGGTGCAGTCTACAGCCGGGCCTTCCAGGCCCTGAGCTGGTCGAGGGCGTCCTGCAAGGCCATCTGAAGACTCCCGCACAGACACTCAGCAGCCTTCCACCAGCCCTGCTGCAGCCACTGGGCCAACACTTCGTAGGAGCATTAGAGTAGGCAAAGGCACAGTAACAAGGGGCACTAAGGGATTGCTCAAGGGTGAGTAGTTAATATTTTTGTTGTAAATATGTGTTCACCTATTTTTTGATAAATTTATTAATTCAGTTTGGATTCTTTTGTGCTGTGTCTCATTTCAGCTTTGCGCTGTGATATGGCCTGCGACAGGGATGGAATGATGGGGATGTGGTGAGCAATGGGGATCTGGGGTTTAATTCATTCGAACCATAGCCTGATGAGGCGATCACAAACCGCCCTTCCAGAAGGCCGATTGAGTGATGCCTCCTCCCTCGCTCCCGTTCCACCTCCCCCTCGTCCTCTTCCTCATCCTCCTCATCTTCCTTTTCCTCCTTGTTCTCCTCCTCCTCCTCTCCCTCTTCCTCCTCCTGAGGTGGTCCTGCAATCCCTGGTGGCAAGGTTTGGGCTTTCATGATGGGTGGTAGCCTTTGCTCTCAGGATTGTTATGCGGTGCCCGCAAAGCCACGTGGGTGCAGTCAGTGGCACCCTGCACCATGGGGAATCCTGCTATCCTGGCAAAGCCACATGCACCCCAATCCTGCTTCTCTCTGGTGATGGGGAAGGAAATGTAATCCCTTCTCTTACTTTAGAGAGCCTCTGTGACCTCCCGGAAGCAGCGATGGACGGTGAACTGAGAGATGTTAGCTATGTCTCCTGTTGCAGACTGGAAGGATCCGCTGGCGAAGAAATTGAGGGTGACGATGACCTTGACTGCCACTGGGAGAGCCGTGGTCACCCTGATCTGAGGCTGGAGGTCTGGTTGCAAGAGGTGGCAGAGTTCAGTGACCACCTCCTTGGTGAAGTGGAGCCTTCTAACACACTGCTCCTCACTTAATTGGAGGTAGGAGAAGTGCTCTCGGAAGACCCTCAGAGGGTAAGGCGTCCTGTTGAGAGCCATGATCACCATCCTCCTCCCTCTGGGCACATGTTCCAGTCTTTCTCGCTGTTTCCACTCCCTCCGCCATAGATCCTGGCGGGCGAGGTCGACTGCCAGTACAGCCCCCATTAATGTAACCAAGTGTAGCAGTTTGATTTTTTGAAGAATAAATGTAGCTGCTTTTTACTTGCCACAATACTCCTGATACAAAAGAACCTTGAAATTACTGAATGAAACTTTTGGAAAATGTAAAACTGACAAGAAACCACTCAAACTGCACTAACCTGACAGCTGCGAGTCATCACTTTAAATAACGTCCCTGGAGCCGGCTTCCTGGTGCTTCATACCAGCTCTCCCTGTCGGTGTTTACTCCAGGCGCTAAGGTAGGTGGCAACAATTGATTTTGCAGATCGGGCGGTCAGTGAGCATTGCACACTTACTGACATCACGATCCACCTGGCGTTGACGTTCCCGGCGATAACTCTTACCAGTGTTGCTACGGGGAGGGGGGGGGGATTTGGCGTGCAGCACTGGATTCGACTCGCCCCGGCGATAATGCTCTAGCACCCCGTTGGCGCTAACGGGAGGCGCGAAGAGGATGAATTTTCCCCCCAGAGTGTGCTTCACACATTAAATAACATATATACTTTTAACAAGTACACTACTTAAGTGGGGTAGACTATGAAAGGTTATAACATTTGAGTGGTAACGACTGAAGAGTAAATGAAGTACATTTTCATACATCCCTCTTAATACTGTAGTATATCCTTAAACAGTAATTTTCCATTGCTATTGACAGAGAAGCACACAGACCCTTCCATAAAAAATATAACTATTCCTCTGTTTAGCGTCATCAAATTCACAAAATTCCACTTTAATTCTAAACTATGCACTCTCTGAAGATAATGGCAGATGTCTTAAACTTTACAAGCATTTGGCAACCATTATCATTTTTTCCTTTTTTTAAATCAGCAATTGAAAAATACTTTCTGGCGTTGCATTGACAGGTAGAACATTTGAAGCAAATCTGGCTTCAAAACACCATTTCATGCAGTGCATTTCAGTGGTTAAACCTCAAATGCCTTCAGTAAGTTTTAATGGCTTGTGGAATGACCACTTTCTCTAGTTTCTTCCTACTCCTCTGTTGTGTATGTACCTTTAAGAGAATAACTGGTCTCAGACTGCAGTACCGGCAGTGACCACCCCTGTATAAAAGGCGCTAGTGAGCCTCTGTTGTTTTCAGTTTCACTATTGACTTCCATCAGTAAAGACTTGTTTTGTTCAACTCCTGCTGTCCGTGTCTCAATCATTCATGGACATAATACTGGCGACGAGCAGATACGAACCTACCTACAGTCTGCACCACCTCCTGGGATCCATTCCTTCAGCGAAGTGAGCAGAGGTCGAGGCCAGAAAGAAAAGAAAGTAAGAGGCAGTAGAAACGGGCGTCGACCGTGGGCATCCACCCCTGTGTTAGCGGAGTTGAAGATTGCTGGAGAAGCTGTCGGAAGTGGGGCCTGGTTCCTGTCGACGGCGCTTCAGCTAATCGGGCTGGTGGCAGGTAGTACACTGATCCTTCCTGGGCTGCGGCAGTCGCGAACTCGAGCAGGTGGCTTGCAACATGGCCGAGCAGCGTTGTCGGGAAGAAGAGAGAGAGAGGGTGGAGCACACAGGGCGCGGCTGGTGCTACGAAGCCGGGCTGCGTATAGACCCGAGAAGAGGGAGGCAAGAGTCCCACAGGGTTGTCCCACGACGGGAAAATAATTTTAAAAAAAAAGAAATATTAAACGCGCAAGAAACCGCGAGGAGCTGCAGGTTGCAACGGGAACCGCGGAAAGCAGCGCTAGCAACAGCGGGGAAGAAGGCAAAGCGCGGGAGGTGCCATCTTAATCAGCGGGGAAGAAGGCAAAGCATGGGAGGCGCCATTTTGTTAAATCGGGAAAGAAGGCAAAGCGCGGGAGGCGCCATTTTAGATTTACAAGATGCCGAAGACTGGCTGTATCACTGCTTTTGATAATACAATAGAGGACTGGACCACGTATGTGGAAAGAGTCGAGATATATTTCGAGGCAAACGAAATAGCTGATGAGAAAAAGGCATCGGTATTGCTCAACTTAATGGGCGCTAGAACGTACGGCCTATTGCGGGACCTGATTACTCCAGCCAAACCGAAGGCGAAGAGTTTTAATGAAATTGTTGCTGTCCTACAGGAACACTTAAACCCTGCACCGCTGTTGATAGCAGAAAGATTTAAATTCCACAGGAGAAATCAGCATAAAGATGAGAGCAATGCTGAGTACCTTACGGAACTATGCAAGCTATCAAAGCACTGCCAGTTCGGAGAAGGACTGGCAGATACCCTATGGGACAAATTTGTCTGTGGACTCCTGAGTGAAGGAACACAGAAGAAGTTACTATCAGAGAAAGAGCTGACGCTAGATAAGGCTTTCAGCGTGGCAGTATCGTATGAAGCAGCAGCCAGGGTAGCTGCAGAAATTCAACAAAAGCCACAGGAATACGGCACCCACGAAATGACACGGGGATTTGCAAAATGTTATCACTGCGGCAGAACTACCCATGACCAGAAGGTCTGCTGGTCCAAAGACAAAATATGCAGGCAATGCGGAAAGATGGGACACATTGCACGAGTTTGCAGGTCTGGGAAGAAGACCAGCGACAACAAAAAGGCTCCTAAGGGACCGTACAAGAAAGTACAAAAGATGACGGACAGTAGTTCCAAAGACCAGATGAGCGATAGTGAATCCGGGAACAGGAGTCTAAGCTGTCTCAAACTTCACAATGTAATCGCAAAAGAGGATCAGCGAACCATTTGGGTCACCCTCACGATAGCAGGGTCCCAAGTTAAAATGGAATTGGATACAGGATCAGCGCTAACGGTCATGAATCGACGAGACTACGAGCGGCTATTCTCACACATACCCTTGAGAGAGACATCCATCGTCTTGACGACGTATACGGGGCAAAAAGTATACCCCAGAGGAAAAATAAGGGTGCCTGTCGAATACAACGGCAAGAAAATACGGAAATTGTATCTCTACATACTGCCAAATGGTGGACCACCGTTATTGGGACGTGAATGGATCAGGAAGATAAACTTAGATTGGCACTCCATTCATGCAATGACGGTGGACGGTAAAAAAGATGAAGACGTCACTCCTGGACGATTGTCAACAATCTTAGCTAACGTCAAAGAGGTATTTCAACAAGAACTGGGCACGCTTAAAGGCGTAACCGCCTCGATAAAAATAGAAAAGAATGCAGTTCCCAAGTTTTTCAAAGCAAGACCGGTACCATATGCAATTCGCCCAGCCGTCGAGGCAGAGCTGGAGAATCTGGAGAAGGCAGGCGTGTTGTCTAAGGTCGACTGGAGCGAGTGGGCGACACCCATCGTTCCTGTCATGAAGAAAACGTTAAGTAATAAGTCCGGGGAGCCAAGGAAGGTTCGTATCTGTGGGGATTTCAAGGTGACGGTGAACCCAGTCCTTCACACAGTACAATATCCTCTTCCAAGGATAGAAGACATCTTCGCCTCACTGTCTGGAGGGAAGCGTTTTACAAAAATTGACCTAGCACAAGCATATTTGCAGATGAAGGTTGAAGAGTCCTCTAGGAAGTATCTCACGATAAACACTCACAAAGGTCTTTACCAGTATCATCGATTGGTATTCGGAGTAGCATCGGCTCCAGCGATATGGCAAAGAGCGATGGAAAAAGTCCTGCAAGGGATTCCGGGGATTCAGTGTTACTTGGACGACATCCTTGTGACAAGTGAAGATGACAGTGAACACCTTAACAACCTAGAACAGGTGCTCACTAGACTACGGGAACATGGGCTACGAGCCAACCACCCCAAGTGCAAGTTTTTTAAGAACCAGATATCGTATTGTGGCCACGTGATTGATGAAGAGGGGTTACATAAGCCCCCTGACAAAATTGAAGCGGTTGTTAAGGCCCCAGCACCTGAAAATGTGTCGCAACTGAGGTCATTCCTCGGATTGGTGAATTACTACCATAAGTTTTTGTCGAATTTGTCGACAATTCTGCACCCACTGAATGCCCTGCTACGAACGGGGGTAGCATGGAAATGGAGCAATGATTGTAAGCGGGCCTTTCAGAAGAGTAAGGACTTAATCACTTCAAGGGAAATATTGGTTCACTACAACCCAGCACTGCCGATCAGACTGGCGTGTGATGCGTCTCCCTACGGCATTGGGGCGGTACTGTCACATAAATTCCTTGATGGTTTAGAGAGGCCGATAGCTTTGCGTCACGCTCGTTAACTTCTGCCGAGCGTAACTATGCCCAGATTGACAGAGAGGCCCTCAGCCTAGTGTGGGGGGTGAAGAAGTTCAATCACTACCTGCATGGTCAAAAATTTACTCTACTAACCGATCATCAACCTCTTGTCTCCATTTTCAACCCTCAGAAGGGCGTACCGATAATGACAGCACAACGGCTGCAGAGGTGGTCCCTTTTTCTAGGGGCGCACCAATATGACATCGAGTACAAAGGAACTAAACAGCATGGGAATGCTGATGGATTGTCACGCCTACCGTTGCCGACGGTGGAAGAAGAAGACCTTGCAGTGGATCCAATGGAGTTATTCCACTCGACCATAGTCGAACGTCTCCCTGTGACGAATGCAAACATAGAAAAGGAGACACGGAATCACCCAACACTATCACGGGTCTATGATTTAACGGTGAAGGGATGGCCAGCACATGGCAAACCACTGCTGCCAGCATTCTCGCCGAGAAGAAAACAGCTGTCAGTGTGCAGAGGAACCTTGATGTGTGGATCCAGAGTAGTAATTCCACCTAAGTTGACTGATAGAGTGCTCAATGAGCTTCATGAGGGTCATCTGGGTGGGGTAAAAATGAAGAACTTAGCCAGAGCATTTGTGTGGTGGCCGGGAATCGATAGAGAAATCGAAGAGATGACCAAGAGCTGTGCAGGATGCCAGAAGGTCCAAAACGCCCCACCACAAGCTCCTCTGCATCCATGGGAGTGGCCCTCATCTCCATGGCAAAGGGTGCACATTGATTTTGCTGGTCCCTTCATGGACTCGATGTTTTTAATCGCGGTGGATGCACATTCAAAGTGGCCAGAGGTAATAAAAATGTCCTCAACCACCACGGAAAAAACTATCACAGTTTTACGAACCATATTCGCCAGGAATGGGCTGCCTGAACAGATTTGCTCTGACAATGGACCACAGTTTGTGTCTGAAGGGTTCCGGAGGTTCTTAAAGAACAATGGTGTTAAGCATTACACATCTCCCCCATATCATCCAGTCACTAATGGATTGGCCGAGAGGTTTGTCCAAACATTCAAGGAGGCTATCAAGGCAATGTGTAATGAAGATATACCCCTACAACACAAGGTGGACAACTTCTTGTTTGCCTACCGGAATGCGACACATGCGGTTACCAACCAAACTCCAGCCATGATGTTCTTCAATCGAAGACTACGATGCCGCTTGGATTTGGTTAAGCCAAACGTCCGAAGAGATGTGGAGAACAGGCAGTTTCAAAATATGAATGAAAGGCCGACCAGGAGTTTTAAGATAGGTCAACCAGTTTTGGCCCGGGACTACCACACTGAGAAATGGCAGCCAGGAACGATTTGTACACGGCAAGGACCTCTCATGTATAACGTGGACGTTGGAGAGAGCATTGTAAGACGCCATGCTGACCAGATTCTAGAGTCACTGGAAAACATCAACTCCACACCACGATCTGATACACCTGGCAATGAAATCGACATACCAATTGCAGCTACCGCAGAACCGGTGATATTGGAAGCAGATGAACCAAACAACGACATTGATCCCGACTCAACATTGCCAGAAGAACCTGATACCCCAAAGAGGCGTTATCCAGACAGAATCAGGAAGCCTCCTCAAAGACTGAACTTATAATTGCTTAAACTTAACCAATGTATCTAGCAACCGTAATTGTGATTGTAATTAGTTATCATTTAGTTGTTAAATGAATGTTATGTACTGTTTATCTAAAAGGGGAGGAATTGTTGTGTATGTACCTTTAAGAGAATAACTGGTCTCAGACTGCAGTACCGGCAGTGACCACCCCTGTATAAAAGGCGCTAGTGAGCCTCTGTTGTTTTCAGTTTCACTATTGACTTCCATCAGTAAAAACTTGTTTTGTTCAACTCCTGCTGTCCGTGTCTCAATCATTCACGGACATAATATCCTCAAAGTGGCAACTCATTCTGGTTGATAGTTCCACTGGTGACAGTTATTTACCATTACCCCACCCATTGGCTGCTCTTCACATTTGAACCTGGGAAATTGGTGTGGCTGGCTACCATTGGCAGGCTAGTTAACCATCAGCTTCATGTGACAAGTATACGCCTGCACTTACACTATGGGTTGCAAGGTAGTGGTCATAAGTGGGAACCCTGGACAACTTTTCCTCTCCACAGACTGAAAACAGTGAAGCCAATTCTGGCACCATTACTGCTGCCCCAGCTGAGATGGGCTAACTGCACAGGGATTGAACAGAAGAAAGCATGGAACAAGAAAAGGCTATTCAACCCATCAGGTCACTCATTCCATGAAGTGCGCACAATCTGCCCTATCACGGACTCTACCTATGCAATTTACAAAATTGAAAAAAGCTAACTAGCGATTTCAAAAATGCCAATGTAGCTTCTGAAAAGCTGACAATTCAAAAGTGGCCCCGAATATAAACCCCGGACACGTGAAAACAAATAATGAGTGCAATGGGGCTGTTTAAACTTAAGCCACAGGGATTCCCACATTTTTTCACTTGCACTGGAGGAATAACTAATGGGGAGAATTTCTGTGGGGTTCTCCCGCTATAACTTTGATGGAACATCAGTAAAAACCTATAAAAACAGCATAAACGACCATTTTTTAGCTGCTTGCGCCATCTTCTGCTAAAGGTAGATTGGGAGAAACCCCCACGGAACTTCCAGACACGCCCTCTTTTTCATATATTTGTTAGCATTTGTAGACAGTCGAATTGAATGTTGATATTTTCTACATGAAAGTCTTAAGGGGGATAGAATGGGCAGCACGGTGGCATAGTGGTTAGCACTGTTGCCTCACAGCGCCAGGGACCCGGGTTCAAATCCGGCCTCGGGTGACTGTCTGTGTGGAGTTTGCACATTCTCCCCGTGTTTGCGTGGGTTTCCTCCGGGTGCTCCGGTTTCCTCCCACAGTCCAAAGATGTGTGGGTTAGGTTGATTGGCTATGATAAATTGACCCTTAGTGTTAGGGGGATTAAATACATGGGGTTACGGGGATAGGGTGGGATATGTGTTGGTGTAGGGGTTACAGGGATCGGGTGGGATATGTGTCGGTGCAGGCTCGACGGGCCGAAATGGCCTCTATCTGCACTGTGGGGTTTCTGTGATTTCTGTGATTCTGTGAGAACTGTTGCAGACGGAATATTTATCTTTTAGACGGGCCTGGTATTTCATTTGGTGCTGTAGCAGGGTGAATGAGGGCTCTACTCCCTGAGAGAGGAAGAAATAAGAGACTGAAGGCATCCTCCCCAGTTCAGAACTGTCCTGGGCAGAAGGCAGTCTGGTGTAGGTGCTGCTTCTGTCTCCTTTAGTAAGGAAGCAGTCAGTTCCAGCTCATCTTCCCAGTAGCATGTATGGCTGCTTTCTGCACTATTGCTGAGCAATAAGATGCCACTGGGGATATTGGCAGCACCACCAGCTGCCACCCCTGCCCCATCTGCTGCACCTCAATTTGCAAATTTATTTTAGACCCCGAAAACTGATAAATTAGTGAGCCAAAAACAATTTTGCTTTTAAGCTGCAGCTCCTGCCTCGCCAACAACCACAGCACAGAATGTTTCATCTTAATCTGAAAATGTAGACAAGCAGACACTGAGTCTGACATGCTGATGCTTGCATAAGGTGGCATGTATGCAAAGGAAACTTAAATGGAATTTAAAAAGTGCACAATGTTACTAGAGAGTTGTTACTCTTGAATTGCCTTTCTTCTTCTTGTCAGCAGGTTTCTTTATCACCCTCATGGACAACCCCAACAGTGACAGACCGGAACGCCGTACTGCTATCATTGTCCGGGAGCTCAGAGGTTTCGACATTGACTTCACCGCCCTAAGTGAGACCCGGCAGGCAGGGGAAGGCCAGCTCAAGGAGCAAGGTGGTGGCTACACCTTCTTCTAGAAAGGCAAACCTGAAGAAGAACGCCGCCTCCATGGGGTAGGCTTCACCATAAAAAATGAACTGGTTGGGCGTCTCAGAGACTCTCCTAGCGGTATAAACGAGCGCCTCATGACGCTTCGGCTCACCCTAGCCCAGAACCAGTGCGCTACGGTAATCAGTGCATACGCCCCAACACTGGAAGCCACAGACGAGACCAAAGAGGAATTCTACTCCAGCCTCGAACATTCCCTGTCCCGAGTCCCAACAGGCAACAAGCTGATCCTCCTTGGTGACTTTAATGCCAGAGTTGGAAAGGACACAGACATCTGGGGAGGTGTGATCGGCAAAGACGGGGTAGGGAAAGCCAACTCCAACGGTACCCTCCTCCTGTCGAAATGCTTAGAACATGGCCTTGTCATAACCAGCACCTTGTTCCGTCAGAGAGACAAGTACAAGGCTTCATGGCAGCACCCTCGCTCCAAGCACTGGCATCTGCTGGACTACGTCATCGTCCGAGCGAGGGACCGCAAGGACGTCCGCATCACCCGCGCCATGACAGGAGCTGACGACTGCTGGACAGACCACCACCTAATCCACTCTGTCATCTCCATCAATGTAGCCCCAAAATAGTGGCGACAAAAGAAACAATGCCGCAGGAAAATTAACGCTGGAGCACTCAAAGACCCCGCTAAGTAAGCCCTATTCAGCCTGTGCCTCACAATCTACCTGACGAGTCCCAGTGATGCAGAGACGCAGAGTGCCCACAGCGCCTGGTCTGCAGTCAAGGCCTCCATAATCAGCACTTGTGAAGAGACGCTCGGGCACTCGACCAGGAAACACCAAGACTGGTTCGACGAGAACGACCAAGAGATCCAGGAGCTAATAAGCCACAAGCGCAAGGCATTCCTGATCTGGAAACAGCAACAGAACTCGAGAGCAAGAAAGCAGCTCTACAGAAGCCTGAAGGCTGAGGTCCAACAAAAAACTCGTGACCTAAAGAACAAATGGTGGGTGGAGAAAACGCAGGAGATCCAGCAGCTAGCCGACAACCACGACGTGCGTGGATTCTTTAGCGCAGACAAGGCCATCTATGGCCCAAGCACCCAAGGCACTACCCCACTGCGGGCCAAGAATGGAGAGGTACTCATCAAGAACAGAGAGGCAGTCAGTGCCCGTTGGAAGGAGCACTTCGAAGATCTCCTTAACCGCGACTCTGTCTTCGACGTGAGTGTCCTCAACTCCATCCCACAGCATGCTACCCGCCACCATCTCAGCACAACCCCAGCCTGGCATGAGGTTGAAAAGGCCATCCGACAACTGAAGAACAACAAGGCTTCAGGAGCAGATGGAATCCCCACCGAGGCACTAAAGCGTGGCGGAGAAGCACTACTGGCGCAAATTCATGAACTCATTTCTATTATCTGGAAGGAGGAGAGCATGCCAGGGGATCTCAGAGATGTCGGAATTGTGACTATCTTCAAGAAAGGTGACAAGTCTGATTGTGGTAATTACAGAGGAGTTTCGCTGCTGTCTGCCACAGGGAAAGTCATCGCAAGAATCCTCCTCAATCGCCTTCTCCCAGTGGCCGAAGAGCTCCTCCCAGAGTCGCAATGCGGATTCCACCCACTAAGGGGCACAATGGACATGATCTTCACCGCACATCAATTACAAGAGAAGTGCAGGGAACAGCACCAACCGCTGTACATGGCCTTCTTTGATCTCACAAAGGCCATCGACACTATCAACCGTGAGGGATTATGGAGTGTCCTCCTCAAATTCGGCTGCCCTCAAAAGTTTGTCACCATCCTCCGCCTGCTTCACGACGACATGTAAGCCATGATCCTGACCAACGGTTCCACCACAGACCCAATTCACATACGAACCAGGGTCAAGCAAGGCTGTGTCATCGCACCAACACTCTTCTCGATTTTCCTTGCTGCAATGCTCCATCTCACCCTCAGTAAGCTCCCCACTGGAGTGGAGCCAATTTACAGAACAAACAGGAAACTGTTCAACCTCCATCACCTCCAGTCCAGATCCAGGGTTATCCCATCCTCTGTCGTCGAATTACAGTATGCAGACGATGCTTGTGTCTGCACTCACTCGGAGGTCGAACTCCAAACCATCATCAACACCTTCACCGAAGCATACAAGAGCATGGGCCTTACACTAAACATCCGTAAGACAAAGGTCCTCTACCAACCTGCCCCCGCCACACAGTACAGGAAACTTTCAATTAACCGGCACCTAAATAACCGGAAATGTCGGTTAACTGGCAAAATTCAGGAGTAGGTTCAGGTAACTTTTATTACTTTTTTTATTCCATTTGTTGCTGTGCAAGGGTGTGGCTGCAGCTGTTGCTAAGCTACAGAGACACTTGCAACTTGTGCCCATTGTTCTGAAGCTGTTGCTAAGCAACAGGGTTTGTTGCTTTATACGGAGCTCTCAGCTCCGTATCTTTTACTGTAGCGTTCGGTTATCCGGCATTTTTGATGAACCAGCACCACGTCGGTCCCATCCGTGCGGGATAAAAAAAAGTTTCCTGTACTGCCTCTCAATTATCAAAATCCACGACAAGGCCTTGGACAACGTGGACCACTTTCCATACCTCGGGAGCCTACTGTCAACAAGGGCAGACGTCAACGACGAAGTCCAACACCGCCTTCAGTGTGGCAGTGCAGCCTTCGGTTGCCTGAGGAACAGAGTGTTTGAAGACCAGGAACTCAAACCTGACACTAAACTCATGGTCTACAGAGCAGCAGTGATACCCGCCCTGCTGTATGCCTCAGAGACATGGACCAGAGGCAGGCACCTCAAAGCACTGGAGAGGTACCACCAACGCTGCCTCTGCAAGATCCTGCAAATCCACTGGCAGGATAGGTGCAGCAACGTTATAAATCCGTGTGTTAATGGAGACACGGAATGCAGGAGTTGGTTTAACAAGTCTTTCCTGAATGGAGACAATCTGGAAACTGAAACTACAGAAGCCTGCCAGGGCCTTTTATACAGGGATGGTCACTGCCGGTACTGCAGTCTGAGACCAGTTATTCCCTTAAAGGGACATACACAACAATTCCTCCCCTTTTAGATAAACAGTACATAACATTCATTTAACAACTAAATAATAACTAATTACAATTACAATTACGGTTGCTAGATACGTTAGTTGAAGTTAAGCAATTATAAGTTCAGTCTTTGAGGAGGCTTCCTGATTCTGTCTGGATAACGCCTCTTTGGGATATCAGGTTCTTCTGGCAAGGTTGAGTCGGGATCAATGTCGTTGTTTGGTTCGTCTGCTTCCAATATCACCGATTCTGCGGTAGATGCAATTGGGACTTCGGTTTCATCGCCGGGTGTATCAGATCGTGGTGTGGAGTTGAGGTTTTCCAGTGACTCTAGAATCTGGTCAGCATGGCGTCTTACAATGCTTTCTCCAACGTCCACGGTGTACATTAGAGGTCCTTGCCGTGTATAGATCGTTCCTGGCTGCCATTTCTCTGTGCGGTAGTCCCGGGCCAAAACTGGTTGACCTATCTTAAAACTCCTGGTCGGCCTTTCATTCATATTCTGAAACTGCCTCTTCTCCACATCTCTTCTGACGTTTGGCTTAACCAAATCCAAGCGGCATCGTAGTCTTCGATTGAAGAACATCATGGCTGGAGTTTGGTTGGTAACCGCATGTGTCGCATTCCGGTAGGCAAACAAGAAGTTATCCACCTTGTGTTGTAGGGGTATATCTTCATTACACATTGCCTTGATAGCCTTCTTGAATGTTTGAACAAACCTCTCGGCCAATCCATTAGTGGCTGGATGATATGGGGCGGATGTGTAATGCTTAACACCATTGTTCTTTAAGAACCTCCGGAACTCTTCAGACACAAACTGTGGTCCATTGTCAGAGCAAATCTGTTCAGGCAGCCCATTCCTGGCGAATATGGTTCGTAAGACTGTGATAGTTTTTTCTGTGGTGGTTGAGGACATTTTTATTACCTCTGGCCACTTTGAATGTGCATCCACCGCAATTAAAAACATCGAGTCCATAAAGGGACCAGCAAAATCAATGTGCACCCTTTGCCATGGAGATGAGGGCCACTCCCATGGATGTAGAGGGGCTTGTGGTGGGGCATTTTGGACCTTCTGGCATCCTGTAGAGCTCTTGGTCCTCTATTCGATTTCTCTATCGATTCCCGGCCACCACACAAACGCTTTGGCTAAGTTCTTCATTTTTACCCCACCCAGATGACCCTCATGAAGCTCATTGAGCACTCTATCCTTCAATTTGGGTGTAATTACTACTCTGGATCCACACATCAAGGTTCCTCTGCACACTGACAGCTGTTCTCTTCTTGGCGAGAATGCTGGCAGCACTGGTTCGCCATGTGCTGGCCATCCCTTCACCGTTAAATCATAGACCCAGGAGAGTGTTGGGTCATTTCGTGTTTCCTTTTCTATGTTTGCATTTGTCACAGGGAGACATTCGACAATAATCAAGTGGAATAACTCCACTGGATCCACTGCCAGTTCTTCTTCCACCATCGGCAACGGTAGGCGCGACAATCCATCAGCATTCCCATGCTGTTTAGTTCCTTTGTACTCGATGTCATATTGGTGTGCCCCTAGGAAAAGGGACCACCTCTGTAGCCGTTGTGCTGTCATTATCGGTACGCCCTTCTGAGGGTTGAAAATGGAGACGAGAGGTTGATGATCAGTTAGTAGAGTAAATTTCTGACCGTGCAGGTAGTGATTGAACTTCTTCACCCCCCACACTAGGCTGAGGGCCTCTCTGTCAATCTGGGCGTAGTTACGTTCGGCTGAAGTTAACGAGCGTGACGCAAAAGCTATCGGCCTCTCAGAACCATCAAGGAATTTATGTGACAGTACCGCCCCAATGCCGTAGGGAGACGCATCACACGCCAGTCTTATCGGTAGTGATGGGTTGTAGTGAGCCAATACTTCTCTTGAAGTGATTAGGTCCTTACTCTTCTGAAAGGCCCGCTTACATTCATTGCTCCATTTCCATGCTATTCCCGTTCGTAGTAGGGCATTCAGTGGATGCAGAATTGTGGACAAATTCGGCAAAAACTTATGGTAGTAATTCACCAATCCGAGGAATGACCTCAGTTGTGACACATTTTCAGGCGCTGGAGCCTTAACTACCGCTTCAATTTTGTCAGGGGACTTATGCAACCCCTCTTCATCAATCACGTGGCCACAATACGACATCTGTTTCTTAAAAAACTCGCACTTGGGGCGATTGGCTCGTAGCCCATGTTCACGTAGTCTAGTGAGCAGCTGCTCTAGGTTGGCCAGGTGTTCACTGTCATCTTCACCTGTCACTAGGATGTCGTCCAAGTAACACTGAGTCCTCGGAATCCCTTGCAGGACTTGTTCCATCGCTCTTTGCCATATCGCCGGAGCTGATGCTACTCCGAATACCAGTCGATTATACTGGTAAAGACCTTTGTGAGTGTTTATCGTGAGATACTTCCTAGAGGATTCTTCAACCTCCATCTGCAAATATGCTTGCGCTAGGTCAATTTTTGTAAAACGCTTCCCTCCGTATAGTGAGGCGAAGATATCTTCTATCCTTGGAAGAGGATATTGTACTGTGTGAAGGACTGGGTTCACTGTCACCTTGAAGTCCCCACAGATGCGAACCTTCCTTGGCTCCTCAGGCTTATTGTTTAGCATTTTCTTCATGACAAGAACATAAGAACATAAGAACATAAGAAATAAGAGCAGGAGTAGGCCAATCGGCCCCTCGAGCCTCTCCGCCATTCAATAAGATCATGGCTGATCTGATCCTAACCGCCAATCTACTATCACAGAACCATCTCCTGAATCTAACAGAATTAGACACATGAAATAGGAGCAGGAGCAGGCTACAAGGCCCCTGGGCCCGCTCCGCTACCCACAGGGCCATGACCGATCCGAACCTAGACTCATGTCCAAATTCCTGCCCGCTCCCCGTAACCCTTAATTCCCTTTACTTCTAGGAAACTGCCTATTTCTGTTTTAAATTTATGTAATGATGTAGCTTCTACAGCTTTTTGGGGCAGCATATTCCATGGACCTACCGCCCTCTGAGTGAAGTAGTTCCTCCTCATCTCAGTTTTGAAAGAGCAGCCCCTTATTCTAAGACTATGCCCCCTAGTTCTAGTTTCACCCATCATTGGGAACATCCTCCCCGCATCCACCCGATCCAACCCCTTCACAATCTTATATGTTTCAATAAGATCGCCTCTCATTCTTCTGAACTCCAATGAGTAGAGTCCCAATCTACTCAACCTCTCCTCATACATCCATCCCCTCATCCCCGGGATTAACCGAGTGAACCTTCTTTGTACTGACTCAAGAGCAAGTATGTCTTTTCTTAAGTATGGACACCAAAACTGTATGCAGTATTCCAGGTGCGGTCTCACCAATACCTTGTACAACTGAAGCAATACCTCCCTATTTTTATATTCTATCCCCCTAGCAATGAAAGCCAATATTCCATTGGCCTTCTTAATCACTTGCTGCACCTGCATACTAACCTTTTGAGTTTCGTGCACCAGGACCCCCAGATCCCTTTGTACTTCAGTACTTTCCAGTTTCTTGCCATTAAGATAATAACTTGCTCTACGATTTTTCCTGCCAAAGTACATAACCTCACACTTTCCAGTATTGTATTCCATCTGCCAAATCTCTGCCCACTTACTTAGCCTGTCTATGTCCCCTTGCAGGTTTATTATGTCCTCCTCACTAACTACTTTCCCCCCCCCATCTTAGTATCATCTGCAAACTTTGATATGTTACACTCGGTCCCCTCCTCCAAATTGTTAATATAGATTGTAAAGAGTTGGGGACCCAGCATTGACCCCTGCAGAACACCACTAGTTACTGATTGCCAGTCTGAGAATGAACCATTTATCCCAACTCTCTGCCTTCTGTTAGATAGCCAATCCTCTATCCATGCCAGAATATTACCCCCAATCCCGTGATTTTTTATCTTAAGCAATAATCTTTTGTGTGGCACCTTGTCAAATGCCTTTTGGAAGTCTAAATACACTACGTCCACTGGTTCCCCTTTATCCACCCTGTATGTTACTTCCTCAAAGAACTCCAGCAAATTTGTCAAACATGACTTCCCCTTCATAAAACCATGCTGACTATGTCCTATTAAATTATGATTATCCAAATGTCCTGTTACTGTCTCCTTAATAATGGACTCCAATATTTTACCTACCACAGATGTTAGGCTAACCGGTCTATAGTTTCCAGCCTTCTGTCTACTGCCCTTTTTAAATAAGGGTGTTACATTAGCAGTTTTCCAGTCTGCCGGGACCTTTGCCGAGTCCAGGGAGTTTTGGAAAATTATTACCAATGCATCCACAATCCCTACCGCCACTTCCCTCAAGACCCTAGGATGTAAGCCATCTGGTCCAGGTGATTTATCCGCCTTGAGTCCCATTATTTTACCGAGTACCACTTCCTTAGTGATTTTGATCGTGTTTAGCTCCTCCCCCCCTATAGCCCCCTGTTTGTCCAGTGTTGGGATAGTCTTAGTGTCCTCTACTGTAAAGACTGATGCAAAATATTCATTCAGTGTTTTTGCCATCTCCATATTTCCCACCATTAATTTCCCAGTCTCATCCTCTAAGGGACCAACATTTACTTTAGCCACCCTTTTTCTTTTTATATAACTATAAAAACTCTTACTATCTGTTTTTATATTTTTTGCTAATTTACTTTCATAATCTATCTTCCCTTTCTTAATCAATCTTTTTGTTATCTTTTGCTGTCTTTTAAAGTTTTCCCAATCCTCTATCCTCCCACTAGATTTGGCTGCCTTATATGCCCTTGTTTTTAGTCAAATACTATCCTTAATTTCTTTACTTAGCCACGGATGGCTGTCTTTTCTTTTACACCCTTTTCTTCTCAGTGGAATATATATTTTTTGGAAGTTGTAAAATAACTCCTTAAATGTACACCACTGATCATGTATCGTCTTACCCTTTAATCTATTTTCCCAATCCACTCTACTCAATTCCGCTCTCATTCCTTCATAGTCTCCTTTATTCAAGCTTAGCACGCTTGTTTGAGATCCAACCTTCTCACCCTCTAATTGAATATGGAATTCAACCATGTTATGGTCACTCATTCCAAGGGGATCCTTTACTAGGACATTTTTAATTAATCCTGTCTCGTTACACAGGACCAGATCTAAGGTTGCTTGCCCCCTGGTCGGTTCAGTTACATACTGCTCAAGAAACCCATCCCTAATACACTCAATGAACTCATCCTCAAGGCAGCCCTGCCCAATTTGATTTGTCCAATTAATAGGATAGTTAAAATCCCCCATAATTATAGATGTTCCCTTATTACAAGCCTCAACTATTTCCTGATTGATACTCTGTCCAACAGAGTTGCAACTGTTCGGAGGCCTATAGACTACGCCCACTAGTGTTTTTTTCCCCTTATTATTCCTTATCTCCACCCAAACTGTTTCATTATCCTGATCTTTTGACCCAATATCATTTCTCTGCATTACAGTGATTCCTTCCTTTATTAACATAGCCACCCCACCTCCCCTTCCTTCCTGCCTGTCCTTCCTGATCGTTAAATAACCTGGTATGTTTAATTCCCAGGCATTGTCACCCTGCAGCCATGTTTCTGTAATAGCCACAAGATCATACCCATATGTAGTTATTTGTGCCATTAACTCGTCTATTTTGTTACGAATGCTACGTGCATTCAGATAGAGAACTTTCAAATATGTTTTGTGACACTTAGTTCCTGCTTTTGCCCTTTTTATTACTTTACCTTTTACTCCATACCTTCTGCCCCTTCCTGACACGCTCTGGTTTTTAATTTTCCCACTGCTACCTAAGTCTATGACCTTCTCTGTTGTCATTTTTATTATTTGCTCTCTAGGAACCTCCCCCACTCCCCCGATGGGTGTCGCCCACACGCTCCAGTCTACCTTAGATAACACGCCTGCATTTTCCAGATTCTCCAGCTCTGCCTCGACGGCTGGGCGAATTGCATATGGTACCGGTCTTGCTTTGAAAAACTTGGGAATTGCATTCTCCTCTATTTTTATTGAGGCGGTTACGCCTTTAAGAGTGCCCAGTTCTTGTTGAAATACCTCTTTGGCGTCAGCTAAGACTGTTGACAATCGTCCAGGAGTGACGTCGTCATCCTTTTTACCAGCCACCGTCAGTGCCTGAATGGAGTGCCAGTCTAAACTTATCTTTCTGATCCATTCACATACCAATAACAGTGGTCCACCATCTTGCAGAATGTAGAGATACAATTTCCGTATTTTCTTGCCGTTGTATTCGACAGGCACCCTTATTTTTCCTCTGGGGTATACTTTTTGCCCCGTATACGTCCTCAAGACAATGGATGTCTCTCTCAAGGGTATGTGTGAGAATAGCCGCTCGT
This sequence comes from Somniosus microcephalus, assembly GCF_052327205.1. NCBI lineage: Eukaryota > Metazoa > Chordata > Chondrichthyes > Squaliformes > Somniosidae > Somniosus > Somniosus microcephalus. The sequence goes on from NC_140999.1 coordinate 150,963,123, forward strand.
AGTCTCGTCAATTCATGACGGTTAGAGCTGATCCTGTATCCAATTCCATTTTGACTTGAGACCCTGCTATCGTGAGGGTGACCCAAATGGTTCGGTGATCCTCTTTTGCGATTACGTTGTGAAGTTTGAGACAGCTTAGTCTCTTGTTCCCGGATTCACTATCGCTCATCTGGTCTTCGGAACTACTGTTCGTCATCTTTTGTACTATCCTGTACGGTTCCTTAGTAGCCTTTTTATTGTCGTTGGTCTTCTTCTCAGACCTGCAAACTCGTGCAATGTGTCCCATCTTTCCGCATTGCCTGCATATTTTGTCCTTGGACCAGCAGTCCTTCTGGTCATGGTTTGTTCTGCTGCAGCGATAACATTTTGCAAATCCCCATGTCATTTCGTGGGTGCCGTATTCCTGTGGCTTTTGTTGTATTTCCGCAGCTCCCCTTGCTGCTGCTTCGTACGATACTGCCACGCTGAAAGCCTTATCTAGCGTCAGCTCTTTCTCTGAGAGTAACCTCTTCTGGGTTCCTTCACTCCGGAGTCCACAGACAAATTTGTCCCGTAAGGTATCTGCCAGTCCTGCTCCGAACTGGCAGTGCTTTGATAGCTTGCGTAGTTCCGTAAGGTAATCAGCATTGCTCTCATTTTTATGCTGATTTCTCCTGTGGAATTTAAATCTTTCTGCTATCAACAGTGATGTAGGATTTAGGTGTTCCTGTAGGATAGCAACAATTTCGTTAAAACTCTTCGCCTTCGGTTTGGCTGTAGTAATCAGGTCCCGCAATAGGCCGTACATTCTTGCGCCCATTAAATTTAGCAATACCGATGCCTTTTTCCCCTCGGCTATTTCGTTTGCCTCGCAATATACCTCGACTCTTTCCACATACGTGGTCCAGTGTTCCATTGCATTATCGAAGGCAGTGATATCGCCAGTCTTTGGCATCTTGAAAATCTAAGATGGCGTCTCCCGCGCTTTTCCTTCATCCCCGATGGATCAAAATGGCGTCTCCCGCGCTTTTCCTTCTTCCCCGCCGAGTTAAGATGGCACCTGCCGCGCTTTCCTGCCGCTGCCGCTGCTGTCAACGCTGCTCTCCGCGGTATTTTTATTTAAAACTGTTTCCGTCGTGGAGCGGACCCTCTGGGACACTTCCCTCCCTCTTCTTAGGTCCGAACTCTGCCCGGCTGCGAAGCACCGGCCGCGCCCTATGTGCTTCACCCTCTCTCTCTCTTTTTGCTTCCCGACTCGCTGCCCGGCCCCGTTGCAGAGCCACCCGATCGAGCACTAGCCCGCCGCAGCCCAGGAAGGATCAGTGCACTACCTGCCACCAGCCCGATTAGCTGGGAAACCACAGACTGGGGAACCAAGCCTGGCTCTTGACAGTCTCCCCTGCAATTTTTCAATCCGATGATTTGGAGGGCGGTTGCCCACGGTTGACGCCCGTTTCTCGAGTTTCTTTGGATTATTTTTTTTTTCTTTTCTGGCTTCGACCTTCAACAACGTCGTCTGAGGTGTTGCCGAGTTGCAGGTAAGTTCGTTTCTTACTCGTCGCCAGTATTAAATCCGTGTGTTAATGGAGACACGGAATGCAGGAGTTGGTTTAACAAGTCTTTACTGAATGGAGACAATCTGGAAACTGAAACTACAGAAGCCTGCCAGGGCCTTTTATACAGGGATGGTCACTGCCAGTACTGCAGTCTGAGACCAGTTATTCCCTTAAAGGGACATACACAACAAACGTCAGTGTTCTTGCTCAGGCCAACATCCCCAGCATCAAAGCTTTGACCACGCTCAATCAGCTCAGATGGATGGGTCACATTGTCCGCATGCCCGATACGAGGCTCCCAAAACAAGCGCTCTACTCGGAGCTCCGGCACAGCAAGAGAGCCCCAGGTGGGCAGAGGAAACGCTTCAAGGACACCCTCAAAACCTCCTTGAAAAAGTGTAACATCCCCACCGACACCTGGGAATCCCTGGCCCAAGACCCACAAAGTGGAGGAGAAGCATCCGGGAAGGTGCCGAACACCTCGAGTCTCTTCGCCAGGAGCAAGCGGAAGCCAAGCACAGGCAGTGCAAGGAGCGCATGTCAACCCAAGCACACCACCCACCCGCCCCTTCAACCACCGTCTGCCCCACCTGTGACAGAGACTGTAGGTCCCGCATTGGACTCATCTGTCACCTGCGAACTCATTTTTAAAGTGGAAGCAAGTCATCCTTGGTTCCGAGGGATTGCCTAAGAAGAAGAAGAAGAAGAAGAAGACTCTTGAATTGCCTTTCTCCTTCTTGTCAGCAGTTTTCATTTTCACTCTCACAAGTCCCTTTGGTCACTCACTTGTTGCAATCTACCTGGCCCCTTCCCCCCCACCAGTAGAGGGGGAAAAATACGACTTTACATCAGTGATTCCTCTACTGTTGCGCCAAATCTGGGAGCCATGTCAAGAACGTGTGCAACTGCATTGAAACTGAATTGTGGTAGGTGAAAGGGGGTCTATGCTGAGAACAAAATCTGGAAATGTCAGTGGAGGTAGCTTGGAACTGGTTCATCGCTGGTTTTTAATACAAATGCAGACGGCTCGAAATATTGACTATCTTCGTAAGAGGCGGATGGTTGGCCTGTATGCTTTTTTAGTATGATGCTTCATTTCTTTGGCTATCGAAGTCTCTTGGAATCTCTTTGTACTGCCCAGGAAAATAGCAGCACATCAACACAAAAGGAATAATGGATCCACATTGTGCAATTTGGAAACAAATGCTTTCTTTTATTGTTGTTCTCACATATTCCGCATAACATAAGGAGATGCTGCGGTTATTAAACCAAATCTCATTTTTCACAGATCAGCGACAAAAACAGCAAGTGTCGGGTTAACCCAGTTTATAAAGAAATGTTGCATCCGGTTTGAAGTTAATCAAGATCCTCTGTATAGCTGCTTGTTCCAGCTTGACCTGAATCAGACCAGTATCCTGCAAATCCCACTGATCTGGTGAGCAGCCCAGCACAGAGCATGGTGAGCAAATAATGATGAAATGTTCCGGCAGGCATTATCAGATCAGATTTGTACCTATGGAGTTTTACTGAGAGCTGTTACAGTTCCTGTAGCGTCTCTGCTACTCACAGTTCTCCATCAGCTTCTCGTGCAATCGCTTGGAGCCATTTCTTCTCCTGTTTTGACTTTTGAATTTCGGGCACTTTCCAGATTGTAACTGTTGCTGAAGGAGAGTTGTTGCCAGTGAGCTGCTGCTGCCCCGTACAAGAGGCTGTAATGATATCAGCAAATAGTGATGATATTTGTCTGTGTTTGATTACTTATGCCTTACAGCATATTTGTCTGTGTTTTTGATTACTTGTGCCTGACCAGCAGAGGTCATGTGAGAGACAAGCAGTCCAGAGGAGTTTTACTTTCAGTTTCATTCTAGATGCATCACAGCATAGTGTGTTCTGTAAAAAGCTGTAGAAAGTCTTGAACAAGACTTTAGATTAAACAACATTCTCTTTCAGAAATGAGTCTTTATTGAACCCAAAAAGAAATCAAAACATGATGTCAGAAGTGGCTGAAAGAGAAAAAATCTGAAGTTAGCAACTTGATGGGACAGTGAAAGCAGTTGTAGCAAGTAAGCGAAATCAGCTCTCCACATATTAGCAAGCCAGAAGAGAACATCGTTGCTTACCATTAGAGAATAGCTAACGAAGTGAAAAAATGGAAAGTTTACTCCCACCGGCGACGCTTCAATTGACAGGTAATGTGGCTGAAAATTGGAGAAGGTTCAAACAACGTTTAGAGTTGTATTTAGCGGCAATTGGAGCTGACGAGAAAAGTGATAAACAAAAATCGTCCGTGTTCTTACATGTCGTGGGTGATGCAGCGCTGGAGGTATATAATAATTTCATATTTGCTGTTGATGGAGACAAAATGAAGCTAGATAAAATAATGGAACAGTTTGAGGCCTACTGCATACCTAAACGCAACGTGGCCTTTGAGAGGCACAAATTTTTCACATGTGTACAGAAAATCGGCGAGACTATTGATCAGTATGTGACTGAACTGAGAAACCGGAGCAAATCGTGTGAATTTGGGGGACTCACAGACTCGCTGATAAAAGACAGACTGGTGTGTGGTATTCCAGATAATGGTCTAAGGGAAAGGCTGCTAAGAGAGCAAGATCTAGACCTGGGAAAAGCCATAGCATTGTGTAGGGCTACAGAGACTGTGAAGTTGCAGGCAAAGGAGCTGTTCAGTGACAGTAGCTGCAACGTGGATGCAGTGAGAAAGAACGGATACAAACCGTTTAACAAAGAGAGCGCCAATGTGAAAAAAGAGACGTGGCCAGCAAACGAAAATGAAAGAGACAATCGGAAGTCATGTAGTCGATGCGGTACACAGCATCCACCAAGAAAGTGTCCAGCATATGGTAAAACATGCAATAGATGCAACAAAAACAACCATTATGCCCGTTGCTGTAAGAACCAAGCGCAACAAAGCAAGGTCCATACAGTAGATGAAAGCGAGATAGAGGAATTCAATGTAGATGTTGTGTCTGAAAACAAAAAAGAAAGAGACTGGATGTTGACACTAAAAGTGAATGACATACACATTCCATTTAAATTGGATACTGGAGCACAAGTTAATGTGATATCAGAGACCGATTTTAAGAGAATTAGACCCAGACCAAAGTTACATGGAATACAAGTGAAAGTGACCGGATACTCAGGTACTGATATACCAGTGAAAGGAAAATGCATTGTCAAAGTAACACACAAGGACAGAGAGCACACGCTAGCATTAATCGTGGTGCCAAAGGATGTGCAAGCCATACTAGGGTTAAAAGCCTGTGAGAGACTGAACCTGGTAAAGAGAGTCCTCGTTGTGGGAAGCGAAGGAGAGACAGTCTATGATGAACTCATGAAAGAGTACAAAGACCTATTTAAGGGTCTAGGCTGCATTCCAGGAGAACACACGATCAGAGTAGATAAAAGTATGACACCGGTCATACATCCATGCAGAAAAGTTCAGTTTGCTCTTCAAAAGCAACTGAAGGCAGAGTTGGACAGGATGGAAAGCCTGAACGTGATTCAGAAGATAGATGAGCCAACTGAGTGGGTGAGTTCCCTCGTCGTAGTGGACAAAAAGAATGGAAAGCTCAGAATTTGCCTGGATCCAAGAGATCTAAACAGAGCAATAAAGAGAGAGCACTTCAAGCTTCCTACACGTGAGGAAATCATGGCACAGATGCAATTGCAAAATATTTCAGCAAGTTAGATGCGTCCTCAGGATTTTGGCAGATGAAGCTGGACGAAGCAAGTTCAAGACTGTGCACGTTCAACACTCCATTTGGCAGATACAGATTCCTAAGGTTACCATTTGGCATTGCCTCAGCTCCTGAAGTGTATCACAAGACTATCCATATGATCTATGAGCACCTGGAGGGAGTTGATACATCAATGGATGACATCATAGTATGGGGAACCACGAGAACTGAGCATGATGAGAGACTGAAAAAAGTGCTGGAAGCAACAAGGAAAACAAACCTGAAGCTGAATAGAGAGAAATGCCAGCTCGGGGTGACAGAACTGACATTCGTGGGAGATATCCTTAGCAGTGAGGGCATCAGACCAGATCCCAGAAAGGTGTCCGCCATTGAGAATATGCCAAGGCCACAATGCAAAAAGGACGTGCAGAGGTTTAATGGAATGATCAACTACATGGGTAAATTCATATCCAACCTCTCAGAAAAAATAGCGCCACTGAGAAGACTAACTGAAAAGAACATAGAATGGGAATGGAATCATGAGCATGAGAAGTCATGGAGCGATCTAAAGAAACTGCTCACAGAGGAACCAGTTCTGAGGTTTTATGACCCAGCGAGACCCATCAAGATATCATCAGATGCATCACAGAGTGGGCTCAGTGCCGTTCTTCTGCAACAATATGACTACTGGCAACCTATTGCATATGCATCGCGCTCAATGACAGACGTGGAGACGCGATATGCTCAAATAGAAAAGGAGCTGCTCAGCGTCACATACGCCTGTGAAAGATTTCACCAGTTTGTGGCAGGACAAGCAATCAGTGTAGAGACTGACCATAAGCCCTTGATTGCATTGTTCCAAAAGCCACTGAATAGCTGTCCGCTTAGAATACAAAGAATGATGATCAGGCTGCAATGCTATACACTGAATGTTGCATACACACCGGGTAAGCTGATGTATACAGCAGACACGTTGTCCAGAGCTGTTGACCCAAGTGAGCCCGCAAACACCACAATGGATGAAAAAGTGAACGCCTATGTGGACATGATCACAAGTGCACTGCCCATAGCAGATGCAAAAATGAAGCTCATAAAGACTGAGACAAACAAAGATGAAACAATGAGACGACTGAGAAAAAGCATCTTGGATGGATGGCCCAACATGAAGCAAGACTGCTCACCTGATATAGCAGAGTACTGGAACTGCAGGGCGGAACTATCAGTGGTCGAAGACATCATCTACAAAGGAAGTAAAATAGTTATCCCAAAGAGTCTGAGAAGAGTGATGCTAAAAAAGATCCATGGAGGACATCTGGGAATCGAAAAGTGTAAGAAAAGAGCACGAGAGGTGATGTACTGGCCACGAATCAACCAAGATGTGACAAATGAGGTGTCAAACTGCACAATATGCCTGAAATATCGAGCAAGCAATCCGGTAGAACCACTAAAGCCACACCCAGCACCAGACAGACCTTACCAGAAGGTAGGCGCTGACCTATTCGTATGTCAAGGGAAGGACTATCTTGTCGTCACAGACTATTACTCCCTGTATCCAGAGGTGTGTAGACTGTACACCACCACTGCAGAAGCTGTGATAAGAAGTATGAAAGCCATATTCTCCAGACATGGCGTGGCAAGCGAGGTCTTCACTGACAATGGACCCCAGTTTAACAATGCAAATTTCCGACACTTTGCCAAAGAGTGGGACTTTGTCCACACAACGTCAAGTCCTCACTATCCACAGTCCAATGGACTAGTGGAAAAATCGGTCCAGACAGTGAAAAGAGTGATGTACAAGGCAAAAGACAATGGAACTGACTTCTACCAAAGCATGCTTGTATACCGCACAACGCCGCTCGAGTGTGGTATGTCACCAGCCCAACTCCTGATGGGACGTCGGCTAAGGTCAAACCTACCCATCCCGGAGAACCTCCTGGAAACAAAAGAGGGGGAGAAAGTGAGGAAGTTCAAAGAGCAACAGAAAGAAAAGCAAAAGTACTACTATGACAGAGGAACACAAAACCTACCTGAACTCCACACTGGTGACCAAGTAAGGTTGAAAGATAAAACAAACACATGGACTCAGAAGGGAACTGTCCTGAGTGAAGTTCAACCAAGATCATACACCATTCAGACAGATGAGGGTGCTGTTCTGAGAAGAAATCGTCGAGATCTTCTCATGGGACCAGCCACAGCAGGTCAAGAGACTGATACTGGTGAACAACCTGATCACACAGCTGAGAACCAATCATCTGAGGCAACAACTCAGATTCAAGGACAATCAATCAGAAAATCCTCAAGACACGTGAAGCCTCCTGAGAGACTCATTGAGCAAATTTAAGGACTATTGTTAAAGAAGGAAGTAATGTTATCTTATTCTTTCTTCAAGTTCTAGTGTATTGACATATTTCATGTGAACACACAAAGCAAGGGTAAAAAACCTTGATCATGATAATGATAATGTAAGTTCATTAAATGTTGTTAGTTAAAAGTAAAATACTTTTGTTTTAAGAAAGGGAGATGTAATGATATCAGCAAATAGTGATGATATTTGTCTGTGTTTGATTACTTATGCCTTACAGCATATTCGTCTGTGTTTTTGATAACTTGTGCCTGACCAGCAGAGGTCACGTGAGAGACAAGCAGTCCAGAGGAGTTTTACTTTCAGTTTCATTCTAGATGCATCACAGCATAGTGTGTTCTGTAAAAAGCTGTAGAAAGTCTTGAACAAGACTTTAGATTAAACAACATTCTCTTTCAGAAATGAGTCTTTATTGAACCCAAAAAGAAATCAAAACAGAGGCTGCTGATAAAACGACCACGCCAGGACCACAGGGTGAGGAGCCCCACACAGCTCAAGCTGGTTTGAACACAGGAACTCATGTGTGGTGCCAGTGAGCGTGCTCATTAAACCTGAGCCACAGGGATTGATGGGTGGCTTAGCAGAGCGTGTGAAGTTTGACCAGCTCCATGCTGGTTTTTGACCACAAATGCAGACATTGAGGGAAATTTTAGCCCCTCCTCCACCACAACGGGTGGGGGAGGGGAGGGTTAAATTGTTAAATATGTGAAACCCAACCACAACCCGCTGCAATTGCGCATTCTTCCTGTTTATCCTCAGCGGATTTGGGGGCATCTGAGTAACCCACTCCGGAGAGGTGGGTCAGTGATTATACATTTTAAATGAGGCTCCGTTCCTCAGGTTTTGGGAGCCATTTGAATTTAATGGCTGTGGGCTGGGTTACCCAGGGCTTGGGAAACCCGGCAGCTAAAGGGAGGCGGGAGCCGCCGGATCCAACAGGTAAGTGCTCTTTACAGCGCTGCTGAAAAATCAGTAAACCTGAGGATTGGGAGCAGTTTATGATTCAACAAAGGAGGACAAAGGGATTAATTAAGAGAGGGAAAATAGAGTATGAGAGTAAGCTTTCAGGGAACATAAAAACTGACTGTAAAAGCTTTTATAGATATGTGAAGAGAAAAAGATTGGTGAAGTCAAGCGTACGTCCCTTGCAGTCAGAATCAGGGGAATTTATAATGGGGAACAAAGAAATGGCAGACCAATTAAATATATACTTTGTGATGAAATATATGCCTTCATCAGCCCCTGTGTTTTACCTGCTTTGTATTGTGTGTACCGCAGCCTTTTTCCTATTGTGTGTATTGGCTACGCCCCTGTCTTTTGTCATATAAAGGTCTCAAGAGCTGTATGAGTCATTCTATCAGACGAACCCGACGTGTAAAGACCTGCAATGTTCTTAGTGATTAAAAGCCTTTAGTTGAATCCTTTAAACTCCTTGTCTTTGAGTTATCGATGGCACATCAATTTTAATCACTAAAACACCAAGATGGATCGACTCCTGAAACCAGAACGCTTGGATCTGGACCTCCATGCCTCAGACGCAGCCACACAGTTCGGACACTGGTTCCAATGCTTCGAATTTTTCATTGCAAACTCATCCACCGCCATAGCAGCCGCAACCGCCACCGGAGACGTGAAACTGGGAATCCTGCGAAACTGGGTGAGCCATCGGGTCTCCCCTCTCATCCAAGATGCCACCAGCTACGGGGATGCCTGCACCATTCTGAAGGCCCACTACGTGCGGCCAATAAACGAGGTGTACGCCAGGCATCTTCTGACTACTCGCACGCACTGGCATGGTAAGTCACTAGAGGACTTTATGCTAAGCCTAAAAGTACTGGGCAGAGACTGTAACTGTAAGGCAATGTCTGCCATCGTGTACACGGAGGAGCTGATCCGAGACTCCTTTATTGTGGGCCTCAGTTCAAATTACATTTGGCAGAAACTGTTTGAAAAGGAGGGACTGGACTTAAAACAGGCTATGGGTATAGCGCGATCGCTGGATATGGCCCAGAGGAACTCTGAATCCTGTTCCTCAGGCCACACGGCCCACTCCGCCTCGTGCGCGCCGTGGGGACCGCCGTCTTGGAAGCCATCTTCACCTCCCAGGTCTCAGGCCAGCCCAGCACCATCGGAGCCCCAGCCCCCACCGAGGAGCCCCACTACTGCCGCGATGCATCAGGGCCCGAAATGCTACTTCTGCGGCCAGGACAAACACTCCAGGCATCTGTGCCCAGCGAAGGGCACCACCTGTTTTAAATGCAGGAAGAAAGGACATTTCAACAAAGTCTGCAGAGGGAACCCCGCCTCCAACTCCACCATCGCCGCGTGCGCGCCGTGGGGGCGGCCATCTTGGACGCCATCTTGTCCACCCTCATGGAATCCACCATCTTGCCCCGACTACACGGACCTCCAGGACCCACTGGTGGCCTCGATCACAGTGGATCAATCCAGGCCGCATCCGTTGTCTAAATCGATGATGGACATAGAGGTAAACGGGAACAAGGTTAAATGCTTGATTGACTGCGGGAGCACCGAAAGCTTTATTCATCCTAGCCTGGTAAAACGACTTTCACTAACGATAGTCCACACACAGGGCAAAATCGCCATGGCTGATAAGACTCATACCTCAAAAATTACAGGTTTCTGTGCGGTTATGTTGTCGGTAAAAGGCACTGATTACAGAAATTTTAAACTATTGATAATGCCAGATCTCTGTGTGAGCGTGATCTTGGGTCTGGACTTCCAGTGCCACCACCAAAGTATCACGCTTACCTACGGTGGGTCCCAGCCGCCCCTCACAGTGTGCGGTCTGGCTACCCTGAAGGTCAAGCCGCCCTCTCTGTTCGCCAACCTCGCACCCAACTGTCGACCCATAGCGACCAAGAGTAGGCGGTACAGCTGGGAGGATAGACGGTTCATTGCGTCGGAAGTAGAAAGACTCAAGCGGGAGGGTATCATCGAATGCAGTACCAGCCCGTGGCGCGCCCAGGTAGTAGTAGTTAAGGGTAGCGAAAAGAAGCGGATGGTGATAGATTATAGCCAGACGGTTAATCTATACACCCAGCTAGACGCCTACCCTCTGCCCCGCATAGCGGATATGGTTAACCAAATCGCGCAATACCGGGTGTTTTCCACCATCGACCTAAAATCGGCATACCACCAGCTCCCCATTAGGCCGAAGGACCGTCCATACACCGCCTTCGAGGCGAACGGACGCCTCTACCACTTCCTCAGAGTCCCCTTTGGGGTAACGAACGGGGTCTCGGTCTTCCAGCGGGAGATGGACCGCATGGTCGATGAGAACCAGTTAACAGCCACCTACCCATACCTAGACAACGTCACCATCTGCGGCCACGACCAGCAAGACCACGACTCGAACCTCGCGAGATTTCTGAAAACCGCCTTCAGACTCAATCTCACCTACAACGAGGATAAGTGTGTCTTTAGCACCACGCGCCTCTGTATCCTGGGCTGCGTGGTGGAAAATGGGGAAATCGGTCCGGACCCCGACCGATTGCGCCCCCTACGGGAGCTACCCCTACCAAACACTCCAAAGGCCCTGAAAAGGTGCCTGGGGTTCTTCTCCTATTACACCCAATGGGTCCCCAATTATTCCGACAAGGCCCGTCCCCTCCTGAAATCAACGTCCTTCCCGCTCACGGCCGAGGCCCACGCCGCCTTCAACAGCATTAAACACGACATTGAGAAGGCCGCGCTGCGGGCAGTGGATGAAAACATCCCTTTCCAGGTCAAAAGCGATGCGTCCGACTTCGCTTTAGCAACCACCCTCAACCAGGATGGGCGGCCCGTAGCCTTTTTCTCAAGAACCCTCCAAGGGCCCGAGATCAGGCACTCCTCGGTAGAGAAGGAGGCCCAGGCCATAGTGGAGGCAGTGCGGCACTGGAGGCACTACCTAGCCGGCAAACGCTTCACCCTGCTTACCGACCAGCGGTCGGTAGCCTTCATGTTTAACAACAAACAGAGGGGGAAGATCAAGAACGACAAAATTCTCAGGTGGCAGATCGAACTCTCCACGTTTGAGTACAACATAATATATAGGCCGGGGGCCCTCAACGAATCCCCCGACGCCCTATCACGAGGGATGTGTGCCACCATCCAGGGGGACAGGCTACAGGGCCTCCACAATGGCCTCTGCCACCCGGGGATCACCCGGCTATTCCACTTTATAAAATCCCGTAACCTGCCCTATTCCATCGAGGAGGTCCGGTCTATGACCAGGGACTGCCGCACCTGTGCGGAATGCAAGCCCCGTTTTTTCAGGCCCGACCGAGCCCACCTGATCAAAGCTACACGGCCATTCGAGCGCCTGAGCTTAGATTTCAAGGGACCACTCCCCTCCACCGACCGCAATGTGTACTTTCTCAACATTGTGGACGAGTACTCCCGCTTCCCATTCGCCTACCCCTGCCCAGACATGACCAGTGCCACAGTCATCAAGTGCCTCGGCAACCTGTTTTGCAGGTTCGGCATGCCTAACTACATCCACACTGACAGGGGGGCGTCGTTCATGAGCGACGAACTGCGTCAATACCTGCTGTCGAAGGGGATAGCCACGAGTCGGGCCACTACTTATAACCCCCGGGGTAATGGGCAAGTGGAGCAGGAGAACGCGACAGTGTGGAAGGCGGTCACTTTAGCACTAAGGTCTAAAGGCCTCCCCACCTCCCGCTGGCAAGAGGTCCTCCCAGACGTACTCCACTTGATAAGGTCGCTACTGTGTACTGCTACTAACGCCACTCCTCATGAGAAGATGTTTGTTTTTCCCCGCAAATCAACCTCAGGAGTGTCCCTACCCTCGTGGCTCTCCACCCCAGGGACAGTCCTATTATGAAAGCATGTGAGGGGCCACAAAATGGATCCACTCGTGGAGGCAGTACACCTACTCCACGCAAACCCACAGTACGCGTACGTCAAGCACGCCGACGGGCGTGAGGACACCGAGTCCATAAAGGACCTCGCCTCGGCAGGAAGCGACGACGACCCATCACCACCACCCCCAGAAGAACCTCCACCATCCCCAGGCTCACCACCCACAGAAGTACCTGCAACACCCCCAACACATGGGTATGCCCAGGAGGGCACCACGGACTCCCGGTCAGAACCCGAGGTACTGTTGCGACGTTCAGGAAGGACTATCACACCCCCGGACAGACTAAATCTGTAGAAGGGGTGAATGTGATGAAATATATGCCTTCATCAGCCCCTGTGTTTTACCTGCTTTGTATTGTGTGTACCGCAGCCTTTTTCCTATTGTGTGTATTGGCTATGCCCCTGTCTTTTGTCATATAAAGGTCTCAAGAGCTGTATGAGTCATTCTATCAGACGAACCCGACGTGTAAAGACCTGCAATGTTCTTAGTGATTAAAAGCCTTTAGTTGAATCCTTTAAACTCCTTGGCCTAGAAATTGAGTTTTGGCTTAGCCAGGGCTTTAGCGCCGGAAGTTAGTGCCGGCGCTAAGTCCCCCTGCGCGCGCCAAAAATTCAGCAGGGCCGCGCCCAAACGGCTGCCGGCGCTACTGAAGGGTCTTTGCGGCGGTACATCGGCGCTAACTGCCGTTTCGCGCCGCAATTCCGGCGCTGCGGCACCCGATGCGGTGCGGCAGGCTCGGGAAGTGCAGGCCTCCTCCTTCCCTTAAGGAGGAGCTGCCTGCACCCGATCACGGCCCGCGAAAATCTTTTAAAAAATGAGCCCGGCACCTCGGACAAGTGCCGGGCTTGCTTCTGTTCCGGGGGGGGGGGTGGGGGAAGTCCGGGGAGGGAGCTGCGGCCAGGCGGCCGGCGGGAAAGCGGCCGGCCGCCGCGGGGCCTTTAATGCGCCGGCGCAAAGACTCGTAAGACTCTGTTGCCAGAGTCTTAGTTGCGGCTGTCACGGGCGAGGCGGCCGCAACTGAATTTCGGCGCTGGGGCCCGTCGGCATGGCAACCGGGACGCTGCGCACACCGATGACGTCATCGGTGCCGGCGCAGCGCTACCGGTCTACCGCGGCGTAAGGGCCCCAGGCAATTTCGGCGCCGGCGCCAAATGCAGCGCTAGGCCCTCTAGCGCCGCAAAATCGGCGCTAAGGGCACTCAATTTCTAGGCCCTTGTCTTTGAGTTATCGATGGCACATCACTTTGGTTCTGTCTTCACAAAGGAGGACACAAATAACCTCCCAAAGATGTCGGGGAACATAGGGTCTAATGAAAGGGAGAAACTGACAGAAATCAGTATTTGTACGGAAATGGTGTTAGGGAAATTGATGGGATTGAGGGCCGATAAATCCCCAGGGCCTGATAATCTACATCCTAGGGTACTTAAGGAAGTGGCCCTCGAAATAGTAGATGCATTGCTGGTCATCTTCCAAAATTCGATAGACTCTGGAACAGTACCCATGGATTGGCGGGTAGCTAATGTTACCCCACTGTTCAAAAAGGGTGGTAGAGAGAATACGGGGAATTACAGACCGGTAAGCCTGACATTGGTAGTGGGGAAAATGCTAGAGTCCATTATAAAGGATGTAATAGCAGAGCACTTGGAAAAAAGTGACCAGATCGGACAAAGTCAACATGGATTTACGAAAGGTAAATCGTGCTTGACTAATCTACTGGAATTTTTTGAGGATGTAACTGGTAAAATAGATAAGAGAGAACCAGTGGATGTGGTGTATTTGGATTTTCAAAAGGCTTTCGATAAGGTCCCGCATAAGAGATTAGCATGTAAAATTAAAGCACATGGGATTGGGGGCAAGGTATTGACTTGGATAGAGCAATGGTTGGCAGACAGAAAGCAAAGAGTTGGAATAAACGGCTCTTTTTCTGAGTGGCAGGCAGTGACTGGTGGGGTACCGCAGGGATCGGTCCTTGGACCCCAGCTATTCACAATATATATTAATGATCTGGGCGAGGGAACTAGATGTAATATCTCCAAGTTTGCAGACGACACAAAGCTGGGTGGGTGTGTGTGCTGTGAGGAGGATGCCGAGAAACTCCAGTATGATTTGGACTGGTTGGGTGATTGGGCAGAAGCATGGCAGATGCAATATAACGTGGATAAATGCGAGGTTATCCACTTTGGTGTCAAAAACCAGAAGGCAGATTATTATCTGAATGGCATTAGATTGGGAGAAGGGGAAGTGCAACGAGACCTGGGCGTCCTTGTGCACCAGTCGCTGAAAGTAAACATGCAGGTGCAGCAGGCGGTTAAGAAGGCAAATGGCATGTTGGCCTTCGTAGCAAGAGGTTTTGAGTACAGGAACAAGGATGTCTTGCTGCAGTTGTACAGGGCCTTGGTGAGACCACATCTTGAGTATTGTGTGCAGTTTATCTGAGGAAGGATGTTCTTGCCATGGAAGGAGTGCAGCGAAGATTCACCAGGCTGATACTTGGGATGGCAGGAATGATGTATGAGGAGAGATTGGGTCGATTGGGCTTGTACTCGCTGGAGCTTAGGAGAATGAGAGGGGATCTGATCGAAACTTATAAAATTCTAACAGGACTGGACAGACTAGATGCTGGAAGGATGTTCCCGATGGTTGGGGAGTCCAGAACCAGGGGTCACAGTCTAAGGATAAGGGGTAAGCCATTTAGGACAGAGATGAGGAGGAATTTCTTCACCCAGAGAGTGGTGAACCTGTGGAATTCTCTAACAAAGAAGGCAGTAGAGGCCAATTCATTAAATATATTCAAGAAGGAGTTGGATATATTTCTTAAGGCTAAAGGGATCAAGGGATATGGAGAGAAGGCAGGAACAGGGTGTTACATTGTTATAGTATCACATCGTTGAATGGAACTACTTTGGTATGGAACTATTTTGGTATGGTGTAGTTATATTGCTATGTGGCACACTGTGCACGGGCAGTGCACAGTGCAGAGTCGGACATCTTGTATCACTCCGCACCATGCGGCAGCACAGAAACAAAGCAGAAATACAGCTAGTAAAAGCAGTAACTAAAATGAGCTAAAAGTGTCTGTATATTATTTATAGTAAAAGAACACAAGGAGACACAACATGGTGGCAGCGGCATGAGTGAGTAAAAAATTGTGCTATACGAACTACGAATAAGACGAAAAGTGATTTTATGAGCTGATTGTGAGTGCCGGTGTCTGCGGTGATTTGAGAGTGAATCGTACGGGAAACTAAAATGCTGACTGTGCAAATGCAACCCCTCATGAACTGGGAAGCCGACGATATAGTAGAAGCATTCCGCAAGTTCAAACAGAAATGTGAGCTTACATTCAAAAGCTTCCTGAAGGGCGCTACCAATGAGGAAAAGGTTAGTTACATTCTGTTGTGGACAGGAGAAAAAGGTTTAGGTTTGTATAATAGCTGGAGTTTGACTGAAGACGAAAATGAAAACCCTGCGACAATTTTTGATAAATTCAGCAACCATCTACAGCCTAAATCCAATCACCGTATACACAGATACAAATTCCAGAGTCTAAGACAGGAACCCGGTGAAACAGCTGATAATTTCCTGACAAGGCTGAGAAATGAAGCCAGCAAGTGTAAATTTAAGGAAATGGAAGAAAAGCTTGTGGACCAGCTAATATGGGGGTCAGCGCATGTAGAGGTACAAAAAGCCCTGATAGGAAAAGAAAAGCTCAGAATAACAGAGGCTGTAGATACTGCGAGAGCTCATGAAGCCATGAAGCAGCAAATGAAAACGCTGATTTCTCAAATGGCTGACATGCGGACGGCTTCTGAGACGGACAACAGAGTGGATGCAGTGAGAGAAAAGCACAACACACAAAGACATACACATGACAACGGGGGAAACATGTGCAGAAATTGTGGAAGACCGCACGATTACACAGACAAGAGGAAATGTCCAGCATATGGAACAAGCTGCAATGCATGTGGCAAACTAAACCACTGGGAAAAGAGGCGTAGAATGAAGAAAGAAGGAACATACATCTATGGAGCAGATGAAAGAGACCATGACATGCACCTACATGAGGCCATGGAGAGTACCAGGTGCTTAGGTTTTTGGATGGGGCCATGGATACTTTGGTGGAGTACTTTAGGGCTGGGGGCGGCATTTCTCATGGTGATTTGGAGTAGAGGCTTGGCAGAAGGTTTCCAACTGTGCCAATGCCAGCTAGACCTGACTGCAGTGCAGAAAGAAATCCAATGACCTTGCCAGATGTCTAAGATAGAAAACCCCACTCACATCTTTCATTCTTTTCACTCTGCAGTGCATGGTCCTGACCCACTCCTGCCCCCAATCTGTTATTTCCTTGGAAGCTTCCGATGGTTGCCCATTAGGGAAGACGTCACTGCATCTTTGTTCTGCTTTTTGTCAAACTCTGGAAAACTGCTTCCAGCTATTCTAACAACTCAATGCTTAGCACCATCCACACTTTATTCAACAGTGGGAGGAGGTGCTCATGTGGATCATAAACACTGGCATAGACCTGTTGGGCTGAATAGCCTGTTTCTGTGCTGTAAAATTCTATGCAATTCTATTTCTATGTAAAATGGTGCAGGCTGAAAGTCCTTGTCATGAATCTTACCATTCATGTAGAAATGACTCATGGTATAACACTGGGCGGCCTGCTGGTGGCGCCATCCCGGGAAAGTATAAATCCTTGCGCGTGAGCCCAGCTTGCTCAGGACGTTTTTTGTAACCAGGAACTAGTGATGTAACTAGAACTCATGGTTGTGAAACAGTTGATTAAAGCCTTGTTTTATACTCAAACCAAGTGCGTAGTAGTTTTCTTACGTCAGTCCTTTTCCCAATGCCAATTGTGTACTTCTACTCTTGTAGGTCCCCCCGAACCAATTCCCCAGGCCTCTCGATCCGATTCCCCAGGCCTCCCGATCCAATTCCCCAGGCCTCCCAATCCAATTCCCCAGGCCTCCAGATCCAACTCCCGAAGACCCGAGTACTTATCTGTGGAGAAGGTACCGAACTTGCAGCACCTACATTGTGCTGCCTCCTCCCGCAGCGTGGTCTTCATTGTAATGAGGCCCAAGGCTCCATATTTGGGGCTTCTTGGGTCTCATCATTTGCGTGCAGGGTAATAATCCTGTGCAGGAGGGTTTCGCAAAATGGAGGAAAATAACCTTCCTTTTCCATTATTTACCTCCCTCATGGATTAAATCCAATGGGCAACTTTTTAATTTAGCAATCCTTTGTAACTCATCCTCTAGCACCTTTGTGACTTTCTTGCTCACTTTCTGCTCTAAAACTAAATGAAATTCGGGTCTCCACGGGTGAGTACGCATGGGGTACTCACCCGTAAGCCCAATGGAAGTGCCGGTTTCCTGCATGCACTGCGCATGCGCGGGAAACCGGCACTTCTGTTCCCCTGAATGAAGGGGTTCAGAGTTCGAATGCGTGCGCGGGAGAGGCTGCGCGTGCGCGTCGAACTTAGTTTTTTTTTGCAGGTTTTCCCGGGAGGGTAAGTCTGCAGAATTTACACATATAAAAAGCAGTCGCAAGGCCTGCTTTTTACAAGGTAAGCGGTGAATTAATTAAAATTAAAACATTTTTTCCACAGGTTAATTATTTTTAAATACTTTAAAGCAAGGTAAGTTTATTTTTAGCCCGGTTAGAAAATAAAATTATTTTTTTCAAAAATTTAAATTATTGTTTTAAAGTTATTTCATGTGTAACCCCTTCATGGTTCTCTAGATATATGTGAGATGTGGTCTCTGTTGTAGACAGTATTCTATAGTCCAGTAAGGAGATCACTACTACAATGGCTTAATTCTAATTATCTTACTTTATAGTTTTAACGTCAGACAGTATAAGAAGATTACAGGTCAATGAACTAAATTAGACATTTGCATACATTAGAATGAATCTAGACATAATAAACATACATTCTCCATTTACATGGATTCAAAGGAGAATCTGTCCCTGTGTCCAAACTCGAGTGCACTCTTTGATTGGCACGCTTAAGTTGGAGCTCATGGTATGTATAATGTCTGCAAGACTTACGACTCCGAACCCCTTCGTTGAATTCTCGTCACGATTACTGAATCCCACTTTGAGTTCTGGATGCAGAGCACACAGCAGCCGCTGGAGTTGGTGACTCTCTCTTGCTCTCTCTGCAGCTTTTCCAAGTAGCTCCCCATCAGCACGAGGCAAGCAGCTCTCCCCAGACCTCTGCCTTGCAGATCTGGGTTCAGACGACGATCCCCCGGTACTGGTGACTTGCAGCCAGCCAGTTCAGGATGCAGTGCTACTAATACGAAGGGCGGCGGCCGAGTTTGGAAACCCGGGACGGGATGCGGCAGCCATTTGCCTCCTGAGCCATCTTTTCAGAGCTCCTGCCCTCTCCTCTTCCAGTCGCTCTCCTTTTTCCCGCTCGAAAACCCCAACTCCACCCCTTCCTCCTGGGGTTTCTGCCTGGAGACTGCGCAGCCTCACTGTCTGCAACAGTTGATACTGGTGCAGAATTATGGAAAGTATGCTCTTAGTCACATTGTGTCCTTAAAAGTTCTTGCCGTACCTTCACATGGGCAACTTTAACCCAGGGATTTATAACAATAATAATAGTGTCTAAGTTAAAGATTGATAACCATACTTAGCGTACATAACATTTCCAGTGTCTAAGTTAAAGATTGATAACCATACTTAACGTACATAACATTTCCAGTGGGTATTACACATGTAATTTATAGTTTACTAGCTGGGGGTGCCCAGCGTTGCCAGGGCAATTTTGGGCCACGCGGTCTCCCTGCCCCTGTCTATCCCCTCTCTGTCCCTCCCTCTCACCCTCTCCTCTCCCTCCCTCCCCTCCCTCCCCCTCTCTCTGTCCCTCCCTCCCCTCTCACTGCCTAGTGCCTGAGGCCCGGTGCCGTTGTGATACCGGCCGTGCGGGGCCTAGCGCTTCAGGCCCGGCCGGGCTCTCAGGCCGAGACGGACCCCAGCTGAGCTCCCCCACGGGTGGCGTGGTTGATGGCCGGCCACTGCCGCTCCCCTGCCCGCTGTGTGTAAACTCACCTGCCGCTCCCGGAGCCGCAATGTAGGGGTTTGTTTGGCTGGTGCTATCGCTATGGGGGTGAAAAAAATGGCGGTGAAGTTTCGGGAAACTGGAGGATTAGGTCCCGCCCGTGATGCACCGATTGGTCAACCATCAGGTCACTGAACTGTAGGATTGGTCAACCAGCATGTCACTCAACGCTAATGAGAGGTAGGATTGGTCAACCGCTAATGAGCGGAGTTTTGAGGATTTTGGAACGTTTTTTGTATACTGCCAAACAATTTTTGTCTGAACAAAAAGTAAATATGCCTATGAGACTCCCCTAATGATAAGCTTTCTTTTGATATAACATGCGTGTAGGTACGCTCTGTAACTTTTGATTGTATAGCTGGACAGACAGACAGACAAACAGACAAACTCTTTTATATATATACTAGCTGGGGGGAGCCCGGCTTTGCCAGGGCTGTTTTGGGCCGGGCGGTTTAAATCGAGTGCGAGGCTTTGGGGCCCTGTCTCTGTGTCCCTCTGTGAATCTGCTGCCGGGCAACATTTTAAATCGAGTCCCAGGCTTTAGGGCCCTGTCTGTGTCCCTTTGTGAATCTGCTGCCGGGCAACATTTCTACCTTTTAAAGTGAAAGTACTTATAAAAGGTTTTTGGTAAATCTTATGTTATTTTTAAAAGAGAAACTAACTTTTTCAAAGCTGGATGATCAAAGGGCTTTCAGGCCCTGTCTCTCTCTGCCTGTGTGAATCTGCTGCAGGGCAACATTTCTACCTTTTAATACCTTGAAAGATGAAAGTGAAAGTACTTATAAAAGGTTCTTGGTAAATCTTATGTTATTTTTAAAAGAGATACTAACTTTCAAAGTAGTTTGAGCTGGAAGCTGAAGTCATGGCAGTGAAACAATGGCTGCCAGATCCCCGAGATGAAAACGATTAGTCCCGCCCACACACACACACACCGATTGGACAACCATCAGGGGACCGTACTGTAGGATTGGTCAATCGTGATGGCACAGGATTGGTCGAACCTTGACGTCAGTCAATCAATGCTAGCAGATAATGAGTTTAATTTTGAAGGTTTTTTGCATAAGGCGCGAACAATTTTCGTCCGACCGAAAAGTAAATACGCTTACGAGCGTCCCAGAAGCGTAAGCTTTCTTCGGAGGCAACGCGTGCGTAGGTATGCCGTATAACTTTCGAGCGCATAGCCGGACAGACGCACACCCGAGGACAGACAGAAGGACAGACAGAAGGACAGACAGATCAACTCCTTTATATATATAGATAGATTTTTAAAATGTGATGTTTTTAAAAAATTTATTTGAAGATTTAGTGATGTTTTGGGGCCCGTAGTATTTATAAGTTTTGACAGCTCTTCTTGTCAAACTTATGAATGGAGTATTCCCTGCTCCGATTGGCTCCCCATGGCCCACGTGATCCCAGGGGACGCATTGAACTAACTGCGCCCCTGGGATACGCAAGCACTGCGCGCCGGCAGCTGGAGCAGGCCCAGGATCGGAATTCCACGGGGGCCCGCAGCTCAACGGCCGGCGCGCAAGGTAAGTGCAGGTCGGGGGGAAGCCCCCGACCTGAATTTCTGGGCTGCAATAATAATGTTTTCCATAGACAGTTAAAGAATGATTCTAAGTAGGATGCCTATGAACTTACTGTAGTAAATCTTCTTGCCAATCAAATTGGAACTTTATACCAGTATAAAAGAAAACAATTTTAATTTTCAGTATATCACCGTATGGCCACACTTTCCTCTTCACCACAATCTTTCCTGTCTTTCTCTACTTTATCAATGCTACTATGATCAGTGCTCTTCTTGAGTTAGGGTTCCTCCTAAGCTCCAAGCACACCATCCTACACATTCTACTTCTTCCTACATTCCAACTATGTTAAAATCAAAAAGCTGATTCCCTAATTGGGTGTTCCTGGCAAGGAGTGGCACTTGCAGGGAGAACTGGTCACGAAAATGCAGGCCCAAGCCCCATTTAAAATATATGGGGCTGTAGGCCTACGATTCCCCAACCACCACTACAAGTGCCACTCCTTACCAGGAAAGCTTGCTCGAAGGATCGGCCCTCAAGACTTATCATACAGTGCCCAACTGAAACTCTTTTTTATCATGACATCAGAGGTTTGGAATTCCTTACTTCCTCCAGTCTTTCTTTCCTCTTAACTTTAGGCTTTATAAACCCAAGCTTGGTGTGACCAAGTCACTTTCTGATTTATCTTGTCTTATTCTTTTACACTTTTCAACCTTGGTGGTGTTCTGCAGTTATATTCTTTGCTTTCTCAATTTAAAGAAAGTTACAAATTTGAAATTAACATGTAGAGGGATAAAAGAGAAGATACATCAGATTGCACCCAATGCCTGACGTACATCTGATGCTTCTTCTAAAAGCAGGGCTCACGAGATCTGGGTCCTGAAGTGCTTCAGCTAAGGGCACATGTCTTCTGGCCCACCTGTCAAGAACGCCTGCCTCTTCAATTTCTACCCCAGCTCTTACTGCCACTTATGCTCTGCACATCACCTTGTGTGTTCCTCTCTGGTTTACTGACTAATGCTCCTAGGGTGAATGCATTTGGAGTGATGCTTGGCAGAGAGAGGATGAGTGACAACATGTGCAATTGAATGGTGGAGGTCCTGAAGCAGAAGAGCCTGGCAGATCCTATTCTTCCTCCACTGTTTCTTCTTGCTGTGTGACATCAACAGAAAGGAAGAGAGATCATAACAGGTTACAGAACAGCACAGTTCACATGTGACTTGCAATAGGAGTTACATAAGATTTTTTGATAAACATTTTGACAGGTTACGTGTAGTCCTATAGCCTGAAAGGGAAGAGGAACAGAATACAATGAAAAATCTGCAGCTGGCACGTGCTCTACAACTTCCCCTTCTCCGACTCCTCCCGTCTGCTTCCCTTGTAGCTCCAGTGCTGCTTCTTCATAAAATGTAAAAGGCTTGAGATTGGGAGGGGGGGGGGGCACCACCATGGCCAGTCTTTCTCTTGCATTATGAGTCATATTCTCCTTTAATCCAAGTGCCAGCAGGCAGCATGCCAGGTTGTGAGTGAAGGAACATTTCTAGGCGAGGGTTGGCGGTGTAAATGACCCCATGGAAACATTAATCGTAAGTTCTGAAGCACTTCAACACGATGAGGGGAAGTATATATATGGCAATCATGCTCACGCCGTGCATTCTTCGAAGGTGTGGCCGATTTCTCTTGCCTTGCCTGACCAGATCAGGTTATTAAACTTTATCCGGTACTGAGTAGCCATCCAGGTGGTCATGGCGGTGGTCCTTACTGCCAAAGCCACCTCCCTTCACTGTCCTTGGGCTATACCTTGCCTAAAATATTTAACTTACGGTGGCCCCAGAAAGTTCACTGCGGTCAGAGCTGATTCAGTCAGATGGGTAGAAGCTCCACCCTGTCACACTTCTACTGGCAATCACACAGGACAGGAAAATCTCAGCCTGATGTCTAGAGCCCACCTAACCGCTAAGATAAGTGTGATATAAAAGTCTTAAGGCTGTCTGCGAATTATCGGATGATAAAAGGTTGGTAACTGGAATAGCACTGCTGTGTCAATCTACATAACCTCAGTGTGTTAGCAGCATCCATGTGAAAAACAAAGATACATTTCTACAAGGAGCTGTAACAACCTCAGTCCAGGCAGCTCTTTTTACAGTGTGATTCTGCACTTTGCCCTCCAGTTACCTCAGCGTGCGCGCATAGAATTGAGCACATTAAGAAAAGCATTTCCTTGGATACTTTTCAAGTATTACGTGAAGGGGGCTTATTTTGATGTGGACAATGTTTTGCTCATCAGCAATTCAACTGCCTGCTCCAATATTTCAGTTCTGGAAAAGAACATCTAAATGCTAACCACAAAGTAGGAATTCTGAACTTGCAACCCACACTGAACCAGCGACATATCTCTCGTGTTTTTGTAACATGGTTAACCTGCGTGCATCACTATTGGCTGTGAAACTGCCTTATGCATTTTACAACAATATGCTTCTTTGATAAAAATTCATGGAATCCAGGTATCATTTCCTGCTTTTTCTTCAAAACATTTAGCTGGTTATTGGTTTCTGCCTTTTGGACGAATGCCAATGCAAATTCCAAGCATCTGGTGGCCAGCTGTTCGAATACATTCATTCATTTGACAAAAAAAATTGAAATACGACAATTCAAAAGAAAGATTAAAAGATCTTCACAATGGGAAATATTATAATGCATGTAGAAAGCACTTGGATACATCAAAGAGTACATATGTTGAAGTTTCCTTTTTGCAAGTTAACAACATTTGGCAAATGTAGACATTACAAGAGAGCAGCAGTCACATCACAATTCACTTTTCAACTTTTTAGTGCTGCAAAATTGCATCGAAATAAATCCACATCACTCAGCATATAAATTTTGTAACTGAATTGTCCTAGAGTTTGTTTTCACACCAAATCTTGTTAGAAAAATCCAAGGAAGCATGAAAAGAGAATGTAAAAAGTCTATTTAAAATGACAGCAATCTAATAAGCTTCTTTAAAAAGATATTTTTCTACCTCAGTGTTTAAAGTAGCTGTTCACATTCAAGGAATGGCATTCCTTTCATCTTAGATACTGGCTCAATATTTGCGGGGAGACGAGGAGGATGCGGGGGAGGGCAAAAACGGCCGCGGAATGCGAGAAGGCCGGGGACATGGATGTCCTGCCGAATTTAACGGCAGGATCTCATTATAATTCTTTTCTTCCGTTTCCTGCCTGGCAGCTGCTAAATTAACAGGCTGCCAGGTAGGAAAACCAGTGGCAGGTAGCCCCAGCCGCGGACCCTCAGAGACGGTCCCCAGCAACCGGCAGAGGGAAAGGCCAGAGATCAAGGCCTGAGGTGATTGCGGCGTGGTGCGGACATCGGTGCTGGGGGGTGGATGGGGGTAGGTCTGCGATCACAGCAGGGGTGGGAGAGAGAGGCCGCGATCGGCAGAGGGGAAGCAGGCTTCCTTGAGGGGCTGGGGGGAGCATTCCTGCTCTTCCTGGCCCACATGGAGTGCTATAAAAGGCACTTGCACGCCATGAAACCGCTGCTGTAAAAGCGGCAACAGGCGCGTACGCGTCGGGTTGGTGACGGCTTCCCCATTTTTACATTTGGGTAAAACACAGATCAGGAGTGAGCATAAACTGGTAGTGGTGGCAGAGGATGAAGAGCTGGGAGGCCAGCTTGTGTCCCCACCCCAACAGAAGACCCTGGGGATTTGGAGCTCACTTGGCCGGTATTTAAAATGCTATTTTATAAGCTTTAAAGTATTGGTGACCATGCCAAGTAGCATCAGGTGGAGGTGTCAACTAGCCACATGTATGCAGCCTTGCATGACAGTTTTGCAATACTGCAGTGCACCATGGAGCACTCCAGGGATGTCTGAAGCAGAACCGTGCCACTAAGCATTGCAGAAACCCCAAGGGCAGTGGATGCTTTCCCAATGGATACTGCGTTAAAGGTCTGAGGTTCCAGAAAGGAAGCTTTGATAGACTTTGAGATCAGTTAGAGTGAACCATGAGACAGAGCTTTATTGACGCATTGTTGCCATTAGGTCAGTTGTCATGCCAAGCAGTTTTAAGGAACGTCTTAAAGAGAGAGGAGGTAGCGAGGTGGAGAACATACATATGAACATACATACATACGAACATACGAATTAGGAGCAGGAGTAGGCCCTTCAAGCATGCTCCGCCATTCAATAAGATCATGGCTGATCTGATTACTCCACATTCCCGCCTACCCCCAATAACTTTTCACCCCCTTGCTTACCAAGAATTTATCTACCTTTGCCTTAAAAGTTTTCAAAGACTCTGCTTCCACCGCCCTCTGAGGAAGAGAGTTCCAAAGACTCACGACCCTCTGTGAGAAAAAATTTCTCCTCATCTCTGTCTTAAATGGGCGACCCTTATTTTTAAACAGTGACCCCTAGTTTTAGTTCTCCCACAAGAGGAAACACCCTTTCCACATCTACTCTGTCCAGACCCCTCAGGATCTTTTTTGTTTCAATCAAGTCACCTCTTATTCTTCTAAACTCCAGCGGATACAAGCCTAGCCTGTCCAACCTTTCCTCATAAGACAACCCGCCCATTCCAGGTATTAGTCTAGTAAACCTTCTCTGAACTGCTTCCAATGCATTTACATCCTTCCTTAAATAAGGAGACCAATACTGTACACAGTACTCCAGATGTGGTCTCACCCATGCCCTGTACAACTGAAGCATAACCTCCCTACTTTTGTATTCAATTCCCCTCACAATAAACGATAACATTCTATTAGCTTTCCTAATTACTTGCTGTACCTGCATAGTAACCTTTTGTGATTCATGCACTAGGACACCCAGATCCCTCTGCATCTCAGAGCTCTGCAATCTCTCACCATTTAGATAATATGCTTTTTTTTATTCTTCCTGCCAAAATGGACAACTTCACATTTTCCCACATTATACTCCATTTGCCAGATCTTTGCCCACTCACTTAACTTATCTATATCCCTTTGTAGCCTCCTTATGTCCGCTTCACAATTTACTTTCCTACCTATCTTTGTGTCATCAGCAAATTTGTCACCCATACCTTCGGTCCCTTCATCCAAGTCATTTATAAAAAATTTAAAAAGTTGAGGCCCCAGCACTGATCCCTGTGGCACACCACTCGGTACATGTTTTAAGAGGTTTAAGGAGGAAGGAAGGCTTAGGGTCGAGGCAGCTGAAGGCACGCTGCCAATGGTGGAGTGAAGAAAATCGTAAATGTGCAAGAGGCCAGAATTGGAGGAGCGCAGAGATCTCGGAGGATTGTAGGGCTGGAGGAGGCTAGGGAGGGGCGAGGCCATGGAGTGATTTGCAAACAAGGATGAGGATTTTAAAATCAAGGGTTTGCCAGACTGGGAGCCAATGTAGATCAGAGAGCACAGGGGTGATGGGTGAACGGGACTTGGTGTGAGTTAGGATATGAGCAGCAGAGTTTTGGATGAGCTCACATTTACAGAGGATACACGGTGGGATGCTGGCCAGGAAAGCACTGGAATCGATGAGTATGGAGGTAACAAGGCATGGATGAGGGTTTCAGCAGCAGATGAGCTGAGGCAGGGGTGGAGACGGGCAATGTTACAGAGGTGGACGTAGGCGTTCTTGGTGATAGAGAGAATATGGGGTTAAGAAAAGTCTGGTTCAGCCTGAGAACGTGGTCAGAGAGAAGGATGGAGTCGGTGGCTTGGGAACAGAGTTTGTGGCAGTAACCAAGCATAATGGGGGAAAGATTGGGTTGCTTTGCACCTCCCGGGGGCACTAGCGGGGTGCAAACCTCCTAGTGCCAAGGTGCGCGCCACTAACGCCTTCCGCAAAATTCAGCGGGAGGTTAGTGGTGGCAGTAGCGGGAGCACCCTGCTCGCGCCCCAGCCACAACTTCGGTCACACCCCCTGACATACCGCCGGACGATATATCCGACAGGGTCAGGGGGCTGTTTTTGCGGCCGCGATGGTGCAAATGAAAGGGCAGGTGCCGGGCGGCCATTTTTTGGGGCCGCCTGCCAGCATCTGCCCCCTTCCACTTCTTCATGTGGGGTGCCGGCCGCAACCGGTACTCCTCTTGAGTGCCGGGCTGTTTTCCCGCAGGGCCCCGCTGTGCACTGCACAAGGCCCCTCCCCTTTAATCAGGGGAGGGAGGCCTGTAATACGGCCTGTGCCGACGCACGTGGCACTGTTGCGCATAGCACCGCGATATTGAATGGTAGCGCCCCAGGAAAGGGGAGGAGTACTTGCAGTAGTGCCCCGCCTCCTGCTTGGGACACTACCACTCAATTTATGGCGCAGGGATGCTAACTTTATCGGGCCGGCAAAGTTAGCACCCCAAAGGGGGCACGACCACATTTTTCCCCCAATGGCTTTGGTCTTCTCAATATTTAATTGAAAAAAATTTTTGCTCATCCAGTACTGGATGCAGTCATTAATAAAGGGTCAGGAGTTGAGTTGCTTCATCACTCCCTGCAGACTCATGACTCAGACCTTTCCCATTGTTTCCTGTCACTTCTTCATTACCTGCTCCTTCAGCCTTGGCAAAGGCTGCTAATGGGATAAGCTGTCTTTTGCAGTTCTCCAAAGGTTTCACAATTTTTGACAAGCGATTGTTACTCCCTTTTAATTATTTTCATCCCCTTATTTTTCACTTGCAAGCAGTTTTCTACTTTCACCACAAGTGTGCACCCGACACCTATCCAAATCTGCTCCTGGTGCTGTGCTAATGAACTGACCAAGGCAAATAGGACACTCCCATTTGAATCTGTCTAAAACCGGCCAATAGCCATGCAGGTTTAAATTATGCCAAAATCTGAAAATCTAGGCCAAATTTTCCAAAGTCACATCATTCAGCAGAGGAAGAAACATAGGGGGTGAATTGCCTTGCTGTTTCCTGTGCGTAATCAGGGCAAGCAAATTTTTGTGGCAGAAAACTGGGCAGAAGCCATTTCCACTAGCTTTCCACCATTAAACCACTTCTCCCTAATTCCCTCACACTATTTGGCTCTTCCCATAATCTGCCTGCGGAGTCCCGAAGGCCCTCATTTAAATATTGCCCCAGAAATTCCGGTCGGGGGCTTCCCGCGGGTGCAAGCCCCTGACCTGCACTTTCCTAGCGCACCGGCCGTTGAGCTGTGGGCCCCCGTGGAATTGCGATCCTGAGCCTCCTCCAGCTGCCGGCGCGCAGTGCTTGCGTATCCCAGGGGCGCAGTTAGTTCGATGCATCCCCTGGGATCACGTGGGCCATGGGGAGCCAATGGTAGCAGGAAATGCTTCATTCATAAGTTTGACAGGAAGGGCTGTCAAACTTATAAATACTATAAGCCCCAAAACATCACTAAACCTTCAAATAAATTTTTAAAAGATCACATTTTTTAAATAAACTATAAATTACATGAAATAACTATTTGAAACAATAACTTAAATTTTTGAAAACATTTTTTTATTTTCTAACTGGGCTAAAAATAAACTTACCTTTCTTTAAAGTATTTAAAAATAATAAACCTGTGGAAAAAATGTTTTAATTTTAATTAATTCACCACTTACCTTGTAAAAAGCAGGCCTTGCGACTGCTTTTTACATGTCTAACTTCTGGAGACTTACCCTCCTGGGAAAAGCTGCAAATAAAACGTAAGTTCGATGCGTACGCGCAGCCTCTCCTGCGCATGCATTTGACCTCTGAACCACTTCGTTCAGGGGAACGGAAGTGCCGGTTTCCCGCGCATGCACAGTGCATGCAGGATACCGGCACTTCCATTGGGCCTATGGGTGAGTACCCCGTGCGTACTCACCCGTGGAGACCCGAATTTCTGGGCCATTTAGTAGTGGTGCTGCAGCTCCATGTTTGCTGCTTTTACACTTGCAAAGCACTCAGGGTAACTTAAATTGAGATTTATAAAGTGAGCAGTTGCCAGGATTGGCTGAGAAAGGCAAAAGTAAGGAGTTTCTGAGTTTGAGGAATCTGGAGAGTCTGACGAGCAATTTCTGCAGCTGAGAAACACTTTTTCCAGTGATTTTGTTTTTGACATTCTGCCTACACTCCTGGACTTGCTTCTCACTGCTTCTGAAAAGGTCAGACCACTGGCAGATTTTTGGAACCCTCACCCATCCATCCATCCCCTACCTGCAGTGAAAGATTTTCAGAAGCAAGCATGACATTCCCTATGGCCGTACCCAAGGGTTGCCAAATCTGGTTGGAGGCATTCCTGGAAGTTTGATCACGTGTCATTCTGACCACATGACATCTGACCATGTGATGCCTAAAAATGTGACATCTGATCACATGATCAAATATTTATCCCATTCCCGTTGGAATGAAGTTTTAGTCTCTACCTCAATAGCCACATGTGGTGAATGATCGCACGGTCTAATAGCCCTCAGTTCAAGAAACTTCCTCTTCCCTTCCCCCTTGTTTCTTCCAGTGAGAATCCTTGGTTTCATAGGATTACATATGATATACAGCACAGAAACAGGCCATTCGGCCCAACCAGTCCCTGCCGGCGTTTATGCTCCACTCGAGCCTCCTCCCATCCTTCCTCATCTAACATTACCAGCATAACCCTCCATTCCCTTCTCCCTCATATGCTTATCTAGCTTCTCCTAAATTGCATCTATACTATTCGCCTCAACTACTCCCTGTGGTAGCGAGTTCCACATTCTCACCACTCCCTAGTTAAAGAAGTTTCTTCTGAATTCCCTATTTGATTTTTGGTGACTATCTTATATTGATGGCCTCCAGTTTTGCTCTTCCCAACAAGTGGAAACACTCTCTGTATCTACTCTATAAAAACCTTTCATAATTTTAAAGACCTCTATTAGGTCATCCCTCAGCCTTCTCTTTTCAAGAGAAAAGAGACCCAGCCTGTTCATCCTTGTCTGATAGGTATAACCTCACATTTCTGGCATCATCCTTGTAAATCTTTTTTGCACCCTCTCCAGTGCCTCTATATCCTTTTTATACTATGGAGACCAGAACTGTACGCAGTACTCCAAGTGTGGTCTAACCAGTGGTTTCCTTTCCCTAGCTCTCCATTTGCCCACCAGTGAAAATCATTGTGCACTGCTTTCTCACAGTGAGGTCCCCAGGTTTCACCCACCCCTTTAGTGGCTGCTCCTCTCTCACTGCTACTACAACTCACCACCTTGCTGCTGTTGTTCGTGGCTCTGCGGGAAATGCTGCCCCACCCCATTTTCCGGTTTTCCTCTCCCCCATTCCCCTTCTCTCCCCCTTTCCCCCAGTCCCCCTCTCCCCCCATTCCCTTTCTCTCGCCCCCCATCCCCATGCTCTATCTCTCCCTCCTCCCATCAAGTCCCCATTTCCAACTCTTGAGCCTCCCCGAGATTTTAGGCCCCCTATCCCCGATTTCAGGGCCCCCAATTCCTAATTACCCCCGTCCGGTTGGGGTTCTCTATGGGTGCTGGCACTGAGCAACAGCCAGTGACGAGCTACGTGGAAAAGGTGGGCAATTATGCTGCTTAAAATTAATGTGGGTTAAGCGCGCTCTGATTCCCGGTGAGAGGCTAACAGACATTATTTACAATACATCACATAAGTGTCTGTTGTTCACGTGGGCGCAATGCTGCAGGAAATTTAAATCGCTGATTTCCTGGGCTGCTGGAGGCAGCGCTTGGGTTAGGAGCCCCCAATTCCGGGGAACTCCTGGTCATTCCGGGAGGGTCGGGAACCCTAGCGTACCCTTGCATTCCATTATCATAGAGGAGGTGGAGTAACACAAGATAGAGCAAAGGAGAGTCAGGCAGCATATAAAGAGGATGCAGCCCACCAGATATTACCCCACCAAAGAATATACAGACGGAATAGTCATACGAGGATCTTACTGGCCAGGAGGGGCTCTGCAGTATGTTCCAGCTCATATGTCAGGAATAGTTGTAGTCTGCTGTGCACTTCACAACTTTGTCATTCAATAAGGACCATCCTAGGATGCCCTAAATCATGATTTTCTACATAACACTCACTGTACTCCAAAAGTAAATCAATATGGGAAGCATTCTGAGACATTTCGATGCTTTGATAAAGGCATTATTTAATGTATTATTCATAGCATTTTGAATAAGACAAATATATTGAGGGGAATTTTAACTTCCTGTAGATAGTACACACTGCAGCCATGATACGCCGATGATGGTGGGGTGGATGTTTGTAATAGTGGATGGGGTGCCAATCAAGTGGACTGTTTTAACCTAGTTTATTGAGTGTTGTTGGAGCTGTACTAATCCAGGCAAGTATTCTATCACACTCCTGACTTGTGCGTTTTAGGTGGTAAAGAGGCTTTAGGGAGTCAGGACGTGAGCTACTTGCCGCAGAATACCCAGCCTCTGATCTGCTCTAGTAGCCATGGCATTTATGTTGCTGGTCCAGTTCAGTTTCTGGTCAATGGTGACCCCCCCCCAGGATATTGATGGTGGGCGATTAGGTAATAGTAATGCCATTGAATGTCAAGGGGAGGTGGTTAGTATAGTAATCTGGGATGTTATGATTAAGGTTATCCACCAGGTGGTGCTGTAGCCAATGCTGCTGCTAAGGTCAGAGGTTTGCTTCCTGTTAAGGTCAGAGGTTTGCTTCCTGTCAAGGTCAGCAAAGGTGGAATGCCAGGATGCAGGCATGATGTTTGTTACTCTGTTTGTTTAATAAAATACTCGTACTAGTTCCAAGATATCGCCTCTTCGCGTTCTTGTTCCACTACATGGATTTATCACATTTGGCGACGAGGTAAAAAGGACCCTCGATAAAGAAGAGAAGTCTGCCAGGACGTTTAAACAACAAAATCACGAGCTGAAGTTAGCTACCAGTTGGAAGAGAGCATGGCTGCCACGGTAGGAATGGTTTCCGCTTTTGATAGTCAAGCACAAACCTGGGAGGAATACTGTGAAGTGTTGGGTTATTTTTTTGAAGTAAATGAAATAAATGATGCCGGAAAAAGAAAAGCCATTCTGCTTAGTTCAGTGCAAAGCCAGACCTACAGTTTGATGAGGAATCTGCTCAGTCCTGAAAAGCCTGGAGACAAATCATTTGTTGAATTAATGGCTTTGCTAAAAGAACATTTCAACCCTAAGCCTAGTGAGATTGTACAGCGGTTCAAGTTTAATTCAAGGAACAGGAAAGAGGAAGAGAGCGTAATGGACTATGTAGCGGTGTTGCATAAATTAGCACAAGATTGCAATTATGGGAACAACCTGAAGGAAATGCTGCAAGATAGGCTAATTTGTGGAATTATGGACGACCGAATGCAGCGTAGATTATTATCCGAGACTGGGCTTACTTATGAAAAAGCATTGGAACTTGCTCAAGCCATAGAGACAGCGAATCGAGATGTAAAAGAAATACAGGGTTCAGACAGGGCTAATGCTACGCAAGTTGCAGGTCAGGTTGTTGTGCACAAGTTGAACATGCGTCAGAAACCACAATGTGAGCATGTGAAGGCATGTTATAGATGCAAGGGTGATCACCTGGCGAGTGAATGCCGGTTTCTGGAGGAAAAGTGCTACAAGTGTGGGAAACAAGGACACATAAAATGAGCTTGCAGGGCGAAATCACCTGTGGAGGAATCCAAACCAAAAGGAGGAGGACAGCAAAACCAACAGAGAGAAGTGAAAAAACATGGAGCACACCACATCAGCGGCGAAGCTGAGGAAGAAGAGGACATGTTCATAATGTATAGCATGTTAGAGAACATTCCAAAAGTGGCTCCTATCACATTGCAACTGACAGTAAATGTCTCTAAGGTGAACTTTGAAGTGGGTACAGGGTGCGGCGTGACCATAATGAACAAGGCAGAGTACTCAAAATTGTGGAACCGTGCAAAAGTTCCAGAGTTAAAGCCTTGCTCCCTGCATCTTAAAACATATACAGGTGAACGAGTAGCGACATTAGGTACAGCTAATGTAACTGTGCAACACAGGGACACAGTGGAACAGCTACCTGTAGTTATAGTATCGGGTACCGGACCAAACCTGTTAGGTCGGGGCTGGCTAAAAGAACTTAAATTAGACTGGGGAGCAGTAAATCAAATAGATGCGGGCAACAGTTGACTTTGCAAGAAGTGTTGAGTGAACATGGGAATGTGTTCAAGGAGGAACTTGGCACATTTAATGGCCCCCCAGCTAAGATTTATGTTGACAAGGAGGCACCGCCAAGGTTTTTTAAACAACGACCTGTGCCTTATGCCATGAAGCCAAAGGTAGAGGCTGAGCTTGACCGTCTATTGAGAGAGAACATACTAGAGCCAGTGAAATGTTCGGAATGGGCAGCTCCCATAGTGCCTGTTTTGAAACCGGACAATTCGGTAAGACTCTGTGGAGATTATAAATTGACAGTCAATCGGGTGTCCAAACTAGAGCAGTATCCGATTCCCAAAACAGAGGCTCTCTTTGCAAACCTGGCTGGAGGAAAGAAATTCACAAAGTTGGATATGAGTCATGCCTACTTGCAGATTACACTGGATGATGAATCAAAGAAGTATGTCACCATAAATACACACAAGGGCTTGTTTACATATAACCGCTTACCGTTTGGTGTCTCATCTAGTCCAGCTATCTTCCAGAGGACAATCGAAGGTGTACTGCAAGGGATTCCACATGTTTCCAACTATCTGGATGACATTCTGGTGATGGGAAGAACCGACCAGGAGCATCTGAGCACTCTGAGAGAGGTACTACAGAGATTGGAGAGGGCAGGGTTCCGGCTCAAGAGGAGTAAGTGCACTTTCCTGGGGAATGAGGCAGTGTTCCTGGGACACAGTGTGGACGCCACTGGGCTCCATCCACTCAAGGAGAAGGTACAAGCACTGCAGTACGCCCCTGCTCCTACAAATGTGGCTGAGTTAAAAGCTTACCTGGGACTGCTGAACTATTATAACAGGTTTTTACCAAACTTGTCAACTGTGTTAGCACCCCTTCACAAACTACTGCGCAAGGAGACACAGTGGCAGTGGGGAGAGGAGCAGGGGGTTTCATTTGAACAGTCCAAGAAACTGATACTGTCGGCGGATGTGCTGGTTCACTACAATGCAGAGAAAGACATCATTCTCTCTTGTGACGCTTCACCTTATGGGGTGGGGGCAGTTCTTTCACACTGCATGGAAGATGGAACTGAAAGACCAATAGGGTTTATGTCCCGAACTCTAACACAAGTGGAAAAAAACTATTCCTAGTTAGACAAAGACGGGTTAGCAGTAATGTTTGGGTTACAGAGGTTCCACAAGTACATATATGGCAGGAAGTTCACCATATGCACCGATCATAAACCTCTTCTCACTCTTTTCAATGAAATGAAAGCAGTTCCACAGATGGTGTCACCCCAGATCCAGAGGTGGACCGTGACGTTGAGGGCATATGAGTATGTCATCGTCTACAAGGCGGGCAAGTACCATGGGAACGCAGATGCCTTGAGCCGTCTTCCACTGCCAGGCACACCTATCCGTGCAGCTCCAGAGGACAGAGTTTTGATGTTGAAGGACACTGACATGGCACTTGTGACTGCAGAGCAAGTAAGAACATGGACAGGTAAAGATCCAGTACTGTCTAGTGTTTGAGAATATGTGGTGAGGGGATGGCCACAGCATCCGGAAGGGGCTGACTTCACACCCTACAGTGTCAGGAAAACAGAGCTGAGTGTGCAGGATGGTTGCGTGTTGTGGGGAGCACGAGTGATTATTCCACAGCCAGCACGACAGTCTATCCTAGAGCAACTACATCAGTGTCATCCTGGGGTCTCGTGTATGAAAGCCTTGGCTAGGAGTTACTTGTGGTGGCCAAAGCTAGATGAGGAGATAGAAAATCTAGTCAAGACATGCAGCACTTGTCAGGAACACCAGAAGGCACCAGCAGCGGCTCCTCTCCACCCCTGGGAGTGGCCGGATAAACCATGGAGAAGATTGCACTTAGATTATGCGGGTCCATTCATGGGGAAGATGTTCCTCATAATCATTGATGCACATTCCAAATGGATGGATGTTTATCCTGTAAATTCTGCTTCCGCCACTACTACTATAAACTGCCTGCGTTGGAGCTTCAGTAATCAAGGGCTACTGGAGATCGTGGTGAGTGACAATGCCACTTGTTTTGTGAGTACAGAAACAAAAGAGTTCTTGAGAAAAAATGGCACAGTGCAGGTGACCTCGGCTCCATATCATCCGTCCTCGAATGGACTTGCGGAGAGAGCCGTACAAACATTTAAGGAGATGATGAAAAAAAGTGCAGAAGGGAGTTTAGCAGCCAAAGTGTCACGGGTTCTGTTCAGCTACAGAATAACACCTCAATCCACCACAGGACTCTCTCCTGCTGAGATGTTATTAGGTCGTAGACTACGCTCCACTCTTGACCTTGTCCACCCAGACCTAAAAAGGAAAATGGAAAACAGACAAAACAAACAAAAAGAGCCATGATGTGGAGGTGCCGATGTTGGACTAGGGTGGACAAATGTAAGAAATCACACAACATCAGGTTATAGTCCAACAGCTTTATTTGAAATCACAAGCTTTCGGAGCGCTGCTCCTTCGTCAGGTGAAGTGGAGAGATGCATAAAAACACAGCTTATATAGTCAGAGAATAATGTCAGATGTTTACAGGTAATCTTTCTAACTGCCATTTATCACACCTCGGCAGAGAGATAATCACAGCAATCAAAGGTGTGGAGAGAACAAGCCAACGACGACGCGAGTCTGGATGACCCTACGTCTGCTCAGATGAGGAGGAACACGATGGACACCTACAGATGCTGAAAGACGCCCTCGTAAGAACGGCGAGACCATGCAGACACTGCGACAACGGATGAACGGACACCGCGCAACAATCGCCAGGCAGGAGTGTTCCCTCCCAGTCGGGGAACACTTCAGCAGTCAAGGACATTCAGCCTCCGATCTTTGGGTAAGCATTCTCCAAGGCGGCCTTCGAGACACACAACAACGCAAAATCATCGAGCAGAAACTGATAGCCAAGTTCCACACCCATGAGGACGGCCTGAACCGGGATCTTGGGTTCATGTCACGCTACATGTAACTGCACCTGACGTAGGGTCATCCAGACTCGAGTCGTCATTGGCTTGTTCTCTCCACACAGATGCGGCCGGACCTGCTGTGATTTCCAGCAAAAAAAATGTTTTTTGTCTGTTTTTTTGTTTTTCATACAGACCCCAGCATCTGCAACATTTGACCCCTTGTGACCCCACCTCATTGCTCTTTGATGTAATGTTTTTCTGACTGACCTGTTTGGACACCATTTACACCTTTGATTGCTGTGATTATCTCTCTGCCGAGGTGTGATAAATGGCAGTTAGAAAGATTACCTGTAAACATCTGACATTATTCTCTGACTATATAAGCTGTGTTTTTATGCATCTCTCCACTTCACCTGACGAAGGAGCAGCGCTCCGAAAGCTTGTGATTTCAAATAAAGCTGTTGGACTATAACCTGGTGTTGTGTGATTTCAAACAAAAAGAGAACCATGACAAAAGAACAAAGAGCCAAAGTTTTGGAGAAGGAGATGCAGTCCTTACCAGAAATTTCAGTTATGGACCAAAGTGGATTCCTGGCTTCATAGACTCAATGACAGGTCCAGTATCATACAAGGTCATGTTGGGAGATGGTAGGGTAGTACGCAGACATGTAGATCAGATACTTCCCAGACAAGGGGAAATTGAAATGAAGGTTCCAGACGCAATGACTGAAGACAGGGTTGCCCCCAGTTATCCAAGTGCATCTGTGGTGCCACCCCCAGGGACGGAGACAATTCCACAGGAACCTATTCGTCAAGAGGAAACCATCGTTGCAGAGTCAGATACTCTGAGCACTGCTCAGGAGCAGCTGGTGGCTTTGCCACAAACAAGCAGGGACTTTACTGTTAGACGTTCACAAAGGACTCGCAAGCCACCAGAGAGATTGATACTGAACTGTTAGATTTGTCAAGTATGGAACATGATGAATGGAGACTCCTTATGTGACCCTCAGGAATGGTTGTCTGTTAAGAAATTCATACTGAAATCTTAAGGGGGGAAGGATATAGTAATCTGGGATGTTATGATTAAGGTTATCCACCAGGTGGTGCTGTAGCCAATGTTGCTGCTAAGGTCAGAAGTTTGCTTCCTGTTAAGGTCAGAGGTTTGCTTCCTGTCAAGGTCAGCAAAGGTGGAATGCCAGGATGCAGGCATGATGTTTGTTACTCTGTTTGTTTAATAAAATACTCGTACTAGTTCCAAGGTATCACCTCTTCAAGCTCTTGTTCCACTACATGGATTTATCACAGTTAGGCTCTCTCTTGTTGGAGGTGGTCATTGCCTGGCACTTGTGTGGTGCAAATGTAATTTGTCACTTATCAGCCCAAGCCGAGATGTTGCCCAGGTCTTGCAGCATGCGGGCATGGACTGCTTCATTATCTGAGGAATTGTGAATGGAGCTGAACACTGTACAATCATCAGTAAACAGCCTCACTTCTGACCTTATGATGGAGGGAAGGTCATTCATGAAGCAGCTGAAGATGGTTGGGCTTAGGACACTGCCCTGAGGAACTCCTGCACCAATGTCCTGTGGCTGAGATGATTGGCCTCCAACGATTACAACTATCTTCCTTTGTGCCAGGTCTGACTCCAACCAGTGGAGAGTTTTCCCGCTGATCCCCATTAACTTAACAGGGCTCCTTGGTGCTACAGTCAAATGTTGCCTTGATGTCAAGGACGGTCACTCTCACCTCACCTCTTGAATTCAGCTTGTTTGGACCAATGATGAGGGCTGGAGCTGAGTGGTCCTGGCGGAATGGGAACTGAGCATCAGTGAGCAAGCTATTGGTGAATAATGGCCACTTGATAGCACTGTTGACGACACTTTCAATCATTTTGCTGATGATTGAGTGTAGGCTGATAGGGTGGGATTTGTCCTGCTTTATGTGAACAGGATATAACTGGGCAATTTTTCACAGTGTCAGGTAGATGCCAATGTTGTAGCTGTACTGGAACAGCTTAGCTAAGGGATGGTGCTTGTTTCTAAGGCTGCTGCTGCTCTTCTTCAACTAAATGTTCCTCCATCCAAATGAAACTGGCAATAACAGCAGCCATGATAAGCAGATAAAGCTCACTGAGGGTGATCAGGCACAAAATGTGAGAAAGAAGAGATCTGGAAGCTGGAAACTCTGCTGATCCAAATAGCACAAAAATCCTGTGGTCCAGTTACCTGCAGGTGAGTGCCCCTTTAAATTCTGCTCCAGTAGCTCTGAGAGACCAATCCTGCTTAGTTTTATTTGCAGGCTGGGCACTGGGCAAGACTTCCGCAATTTGAAGTTAAAATGGCATCGGAGTCCTAATTTACATGTATTCACAAGGCCCCCCACCTGCCTCTGGTGCGCACATTGGCCGACTTTGAAAACTGCGTGGTTAAAATGGGGGCAGGTGGGAACGCTTCGGGTACGCACTGGTAAGTATTCAACTACTATTTAAAACACCAACTTGCAACATTCCTGTCGGAAGGACAGGGTTAAAATTGGGCCTATTTTCTGGAGTATCAATGTTAAGGAAATTTTCAAACCAGAAACAGTTTTGTCAAGACTACAAATGTAATACATTTGTCACTCCTGAGCGCTGTAACTTATATGTGTACCTGACTAGCATTACAGCAGAACCCCAAACAGGCTCCTGAAGAATGTTGCCACACATATCTCCTAGATGGTCTAAAATGCAAAGACAGGTTGGTCACTTCCTTTTCTTACTAAACCACATGCATTCCACATTTTATATATTACTCCAACTCTCTAAGGGGGAAAATTCAGTTGGTAGCGCCACCCGTTAGCGCCTTAAGAGGGCGCTAAGTGGGGCACAAAGCAACTAGCGCCCGGGTGTGGTGATATCTGCGCCTCTCGCAAAATTGACCGGACATTTTGTGGCAGCGCTAAACAATACCGCCACGATCTCCTGCGCCGGCAGATCATGACGTCAGTCGAGTGCGCAACGCCCCGTTAGCACCCCGGACCGGATATTGAGTGGCGCCCCCTGCCTTACCGCCTGCCGCTAGCAACGACAGGTTGAGGGGAGCGTTATGCTGTCAGAAAGGGACTAGGGGAGCGCTATTTAAAGGCGACCGCTTCCTGCCTTTTTTTGTCGGTGACATTTTTGCACCACACATTCTGAGAGAGAGAGACTTCTGGAGAGATTCAACACTGTGTGAAGGAGTTTTGGGTACTGAGCAGCACTTTGCAGGTTGGTTTTGGTTTGCCCTTGTATCGATTTAGAAGAGACTATGGGGTCTGCATTCTGAGCTGTTCCCCTGGTTCTCTCCATTGCTCTTTCCAGCAGATTTGATGTACAGGTCTCTCCAGGCCGAGATTCAAGGCTGCAATGAGCAGGATGTGGATGGAGAGCAAGATCATCCCTCCCCTATAAGATAAAAACAGAAAATGCAGGAGAAACTCAGCAGGTCAAGCAGCATCTGTGAAGAGAGATACAGATTTAACATTTCAGATCGATGACCATTCGTCAGAACTCCCCTTTAAGAACTGGATGGTGCCAGTGTGTCTGTGTTACATTGCTTACTGAAATCACATGAGCTTCGCCAGCGCTGTGAGTTAGCACCTCGCTCCTCGGCCTTAGCGCCTTAAGAGAGCCTGATTTAGCGCTCCAATCACCTCCAGGGGCGATAAAAGCCAAGTTTGCTGTCAGAGGCGATAATTAGCGCCAGGCGCTAATCTTTGCGCCCGGCCGATAATTACGCCCCAAATGGGGCGATACCGAATTTCTCCCCCTAAGTGTTTATTTCTTGGGAAATATTCTTGGGCAATCATTTCATCATATTTAACTCAAATGGTTTCTATCTTGTATACAGAATCAAAAACTTCTCAGTGAATGCTTTGAAGATTTTTTAGATGAAATTTTCCTTTGGCTTTAGCTCTATGATTAAAAGTAAAGAATATTTGGGAAACATCTGGGGCTAGATTTTCAGTATAGGCAGTTTTGGGGCGCTAACCTTAGCGCCCGCCCGAAGTTAGCGCCCGCCCCAAAGTAGCGCCCCGTTGCCGGGAATTCAGTGGCTTCACCCTAAGAGGTTGGTGGAGCACTAAAAGAGGCGTTCCACTACTATCTTTAGGCGCTAAGCCGGCGGTCCAGAGGGATAGCGCCCAGGCGGGGCGCAGCGCGGGTGCGGTCATTTTTGGACTGACAGCAGACCCCGTGGCGCCGACCAGCTCTTAAAGGGGGAAGGGACGAATTGGTCTGCTGCCACGCCCTGCACACTGCAGCCTTGCAAAGAGGCCTCAACACTGCTGCTCAGCCCCAGGGAGTCATGGCAACGCCAGAGAAGGCCCGTCAGCGTGCCCTGCGCTTCTCAGAGGGTGATCTGGACATAATGGTCACAGCTCTGGAGGTGAGGCGCAAGATCTTGTTCCCAGAGAGTGGGAGGAATCCAACCCACCACGACTACACCAAAGCCTGGAAGCAGATCGCCCAGAGGGTGACGTTCACCGGCGATGCCCCCAGGACCCACAAACAATGTCGTAAAAAATACAACGACCTGACCAGGATTGTCAGGGTGAGTACCCTTTCCAGTCTCCTCCTCATTCTTGCATGTACACCTGACATGGTGGGCAAAGGGAGCTGAAAGTCCTATTGGCCAGCCCTCAGCCAGCAGCATTGGGACAGTCATGAGCATCAATTGGCCATTCGGCACTCTACACTCTGGCCAAGCTATTCCACCATGGGAGGCAGTGCACACTACATCAGGGCTACACTGCGCACTTACAGCCCGTCCTTTCTCTTGCAGGCTAAAGTAGCCTTTAATCGCCAGGCCCGTGCCAGGGGTGGCCGCGCCAAGCTGCAGAAGCTCACTCGGCTGGAGGAGCGCGTGTGTGTGCTCATGGGAGCCCATGTGATCGTCCCCACAGCGTGCGGAGTATCCGACCCTCCACTGCCCGGCAATGGTAAGGACCTCGCCTTTTGGCCCTCTCACGTCGCACTGGCCCATCCGAGCTACCTCCTTTGCCACTGTCCCACCAATGCGCTGAATGCCACCAGTCCTAACTCCCTCGCTGACACTGTCTCCTCACTCTGAAGCTACTCTTGTGCATTCCTGCTTTCAGCTGGTGACGACCAGGACCCTGAAGCTGCCAGTGACAGCACCTCCGAGCAGGAGGAGGAGGAGGAGCAAGCCGGACCATCGGGGGAACAGTCACGTCCCGCAGGAGAGGAGGAAATGCTTGACACCTCCTCACTGGACAAGTGCCTGGAGGAACTGTCGCAGGGCAATGCAGCTTCTGGGACCAGTGGCGTCCAGCCACCCAGGAGCCATGCGCGTGGCCCGCGGCCTTCCCCCCAAAGGGGGGAAGGATCAGAGGGGAGTGCTGCTGATTGGCACACTCGCCGCCACCAACGTGGCAAGGGTCCCCTAGTTCGGCCCCCTCCTCCCCAGCGGGAGAGTCGCGACTCCAGTCCGGACACCTTCACCTCGGAGGAGGTGCGGAAGCTGGATAAGATGGCCGAGGATTCGGACCGGCGCCACACGGAGCTCATGAGCATGGTGGGGCGCATGCCTGAGGCCATCGAGTCGCTGGCGACCAGTGTGCGCGAGTTCGGGGCAGCAACTGCCGCGAGTGGCCGCATGCTGACTGATGCCGTCAAGACCCTGGCGGATGTGATGCGCGCGCACACCAGGACAACAGGGGCACTCACTGCTGCCACACGTGCTGTCTCAGGCAGGCATCGCCAGGGCAGCCGCCGCGCTGGACCATCCCAGCAAGCCGCCCCTCAGCTGATTGTTGCAGATCCTGCAGTGCGGGCCCGGCCGAGTGCCACCACACCACAGCACCAGCCAGCGCATCCCAGACGCCAGCTGGCCCACATTGCGCCATCCGTCGCCGCCATTCCCCCACTGGGGCGTCAAGGGCAAGCGGCTGCAGCTGATGGTGGCCAGGCTCAGGTGCGCCACTCAGCAGACGGCCCCTCGAGGCCCAAACGCCGTGTAGGCCACCCCCCAGCGGCATCTGGCGGAAGGGCATCTGAGCCTCAGGCGCCTTCCCCCAGCCTCGCAGCAGCCACTGGGCAGAGCTTGCGAAGGAGCAGCAGGCCGGGCAGGGGAGGCAAAAGGCTGGGCAAGGTCTCGCCCTCGCGGGCCACTCAGTAGAGGGTGTGGCCAGCTTTCCTTTTATATGGCGGTGGCCATCTTTATTTTGCCCATGGTTGTGTTGTTGGAGGGCTTATTTCTTGCGTTAGGCCGACGTTGAGTCCCGGTTTGAAGAAAGGTGGAGTGACTCCTCCCCAGTTTGTGGGAGTGAGTCGTTTGTTGGGCTTTTTGTGGGGCCCGTTTATTGTTTTTGGGGATTCATGTGGGAAGGGCTTTTCATTTTTGTGTAATAAAAAATTATCTTTATTCATGCAGTCTCCATGGTTGTTCTTCTTAGTGTTTGTTGGCTTCGCCGGCTGAGGGCTTGCGGAGCGGCTGCATTCATCTTCCCTCATGGCCCCTGGCCATTCCCTGACAGGGGGCTTAGAAGTACCGTGTAATAAGGTGGCGTCGTGCGGCCCTTGGCCCTGGTCGCTCCCTCCTGGGAATGTACTCCTGCTCCTCCTCCTCCTCCTCCTCATGCTCCTCCTGCTCCTCCTCCTGAGGTGCTGGTCCAACGTCAGGTGGCAGTGCCTGAGTCCTGCGGATAGCCAGGTTGTGTAGCATGCAGCAAACCACCACAAATTGGGAGACCCGGTCCGGTGAATACTGGAGAGCTCCTCCGGAGCGATCAAGGCAGCGGAACCACTGCTTGAGGACCCCAATAGTTAGCTCGATGATGTTGCGGGTGGTTTGATGGCTCTCGTTGTAGGCCTCTTCAGCAGCGGTCCTGGGCGCGCGGAGCGGGGTCATGAGCCAGGTGCACAAAGGATAGCCTTTGTCCCCGAGTAGCCATCCTCTTGGGGGAGGCTGTGCCTGGAACATGTCATGCACAGTACTCTGCCGCAGGATAAAGGCATCGTGGCTGCTGCCTGGGAAGCTGGCATTGACTGCCATGATGCGCTGCTTGTGGTCACACACCAGCTGCACATTCAGAGAATGGTAGCCCTTCCTGTTGCGATACTGCTCGCCATGCTCCAGAGGGGCCCGCAAAGCCGCATGCGTACAGTCAATGGCGCCCTGCACCAAGGGGAATTCCCCGAGTCTGGAAAATCCCAATGCGCGCTGATGCTGGCTCTCCAGGG
The DNA here is from genome assembly GCF_052327205.1 of Somniosus microcephalus. Taxonomy (NCBI): domain Eukaryota; kingdom Metazoa; phylum Chordata; class Chondrichthyes; order Squaliformes; family Somniosidae; genus Somniosus; species Somniosus microcephalus. The sequence goes on from NC_140999.1 coordinate 151,006,374, forward strand.
CCATGGGGAAGGAGATGAATTGGCTTCTCCTTCGGAACAGTGCTTCGGTCACCTGGCGGATGCAGCGATGCGCGCCGTACTGGGAGATGTTTGCTATGTCCCCAGCAGCGTATTGGAAGGAGCCGGTGGCATAGAAGTTCAATGCCACCGTCACCTTCACTTCCACCGACAGAGACGTCCTGCACCTGAGCTTTGGCCGCAGATCTTGGCGAAGCAGGTGGCAGATCTCTGCAATCACCTCCTTTCGGAATCGGAGCCTTTTAACACATCGCGCGGCACTCATGTTTAGGTAGGAGCGCTGCTGGCGGTATAGCCTGACTGGGTAAGGCCTACGTGGCCGACGCCTGTAGCCCCCTCTGCCTCTAGCCAGGGCTGCCCCTCTCACAATGCGTCTGCGAGCCCTACGGACATGGAGCTGCAGCTCCGCGTTGGCACCCCATGCAACCCCCATCAAATCCTGGCAAACACTCAAATTTCCAAAAGGCCACTTGCAGCGCTCTGGCCTGAGTCCAAAAATACCTGAGCTCTTGCTGCTTGAAACCAGTTAGCTATCCTCCTTGTTGTGTCTCCAGAAATGCGTTGCACAAGAGTGTTCTCTGAAAAAAGGCTGGCCTTTATACTGGAGAGCACGTCCCCTTTAATTTGCGCCCCCCGGGGCCCGCGCTGGTTGTGTTGCGTTCCTTTTTCCAAACGCTCTGGCCGCCAGCCGCACAATGGGGCGGTCCGACTGAAGTTTGGAATCGGGGCGCACAAAGGGCATTGCACGAGGATGTGATGTCATTTTCTGCGCGCGCATCCGGGCGGGCGCTAAACTTTGCGCCGGCGCTAAACTTTGCGCCGGCGCTAACGGGCAACTTAATTTGGGGTGGGGCGCAAACTGCGCTGCGCACGGGCGCTACACGCATAGCGCCCGAAAATCACTTCTCTTAAGGCGCTAACTGCTGGCGCTAGCAACTGAAAATCTAGCCCCTGGAGCCTACTTCCAGAATGTCATGCAGCACTGAAGCCATAGTTTGTTGCACCCCAATAATATAATGACAATCCAGTGGAGACAAGCCTCCTTGTGTACTAATTTTAAATAAAAAGATTAATGATAGGATTGGTGATACAGGTAGACTATCCTTTATCCGAAAACCTCAGGACCAGCCGTGTTTCGGTTTTAGGAAAATTTCGGATTTCGGAAGGTGCGCGAAAACACTTCGGTTTTCAGAGGTAATTCGGTTTTCGGGAGTGCGGATAAAGGATACACTATCCCTTATCCGAAAGGGTGAGATAAATAATCGGCCGGGGGGTCGGGGGTGGGGGTCGGCGGGGGTCGTGGTCGTGCGCATTTCGGTTTTCAGAAGTCATGCTTTGCTCCACTTTCGGCTTTCAGAGGTTTTCTGGTTTCGGATGTGCGGATAAAGGCTGGTACACTTACGCTGAGCGATTTCGGTTCTCAGAAGTGCGGAAAAATGCTACACTATCCCTTATCCGGCTAGGCCTGTAAGTCGTGCGCCACTCTGGTCATGTCGTGCGCACGACTTACGCTGACCGAAAAAACCTTCGGTTTTTAGAGGGTTTCGGTTTTCGGAAGTCCGGATAAAGGGTAGTCTACCTGTATAAACATATTTTACACATAGCAACAAGCCATGACTCAAGAACTTATACAGTCAAGGATCACTGGTGCTGATACGAAAGTAACTCCTAATTTGATTATTTTCCCCTTTTTTACCCCAATCTCTTCTACAGTCTCACAGATTGATTTCTTTGCATGAATTTAGTTTTCATACTTACACACTTCTGAAGTTTTAATGTTACTTTAATGTTATTAATCCAAATGCCTTAACCATTTACATACTTTTGATTTTAAAGGATTACTGTTTTGAAGCTTTCAACAATTGTAAAATTGTTAAACATTAAGGCCTAGAAATTTGGTGGGCTGCGCCACCAGTTAGCGCCTAAAGAGGGCACTCAGTGGCTTTAGCGCCACTGGCCGCGCCTTCCGCGATATTTAGCGGGGCGCTAATGGCAGCGTTAGCCTGTTGCGCTGCGCCGCCACCGATGACGTCATCGGTGTGCGCAGTGCCCCGCTACCACCCCAATCTCGATATTTGGTCGTGCCCACCTCTGTAACGCCGATCGCAAATCGCGCCCAGTTCACGGGGCCTACCTGTGGCGGTAGTGGCGCAAATTAAGGTGGAGGTGCGGGGCGGCCATTTTTTCGGTGGCAGCCTGCCAGCACCTCCGTCCCCGGCCTCCTGATCCCCCCCCCCCCGGGCAGTGCCGTCTGTGTCCCGAGAGCCCGGCACTTCTCCTCGGTGCCGGGCTCTTTTGCCGGCACTCGCGATCGGTCATCGCGCTGGTGCAGGCCCCTCCCCCTTAAGAAGGGGAGGAAGGCCTGCAGTACCGCAGCGCGCCATGCCGCAGCGTGTGGCGCTGCGGCACGTTGTGCTGCGATATTCAGTTTCAGCGCCCCAAGAGGGACACGGGGCGCCTCGAGCAGCGGCCCGCGTCCCTCTTGGGGCGCTCAAACTGAATTTCCGGCGGTCGCAACTGCTCCGTTCGCAGCGGTAATTCCGGCGCCCAGGCAAGCTTGGCACCCCGTTTGGGGCTCCACCAAATTTCTAGGCCTAAAGCTGTTTACATTGGAACCAGTAGGCCAGAAAGCTTTAATTTTCAGAAATTAAGGCAACTCAAGAAACTTAAAATGCGGATGATATTGTTTTTAAACATTGTAGATTAATATTATAGTATATAATCAAGTATCACAAGTTTCTGATCTCCCATTCATGTAACTGATGCCAGCCTTTTAGATCTTAATTTAAAAAGCATGTTATTGTGTTTCCCATTTTATGCTTCAGTGGATTTGCATGTTGGCCAAGAGCTAATGATCAGATTTAGTGCACTACCTGTATAACTACAGCTTACAATTTTGCATAATATCCTGCTAGGAGCAAGTTTGGTTGGGAATTCTGTTGCTTATAACAGAAAGTAATAATACATCATTACTCTATGATATCCGTGATTCTTCAATTTCACAATACAGCTGTCACACAAAATGGGGTTTTGATACTGAGTGAAACTGCAGCAACTGATTTTTAGATGGGGAAAGGTTATGAATAATTTGTATCTGTAGATTTTCAGCAGCATGCAAGCATTCAGGTAACACCGTCTCTCTCAGACTGCTGTTCCAGAAACTGTTTTATTCATGCCAATGACATTTTACAGACTATAAACCTGTTCTTTCCAGCCTCACCATTGACATGCATTGAATGTTATGAAGTTGCTGTGTTTGCACAGTAAATACGAATTAAACCCACCTCAGATATTTAGGGCTCATAATTATAAGTGTAAGCATCCTTTTAATGACGTGATAATTGTTCATTACTGCCAATTTGTGGAGTCTCATTCCTTCAGGTTTTGAATTTTTCTGGGAGATTTTAAAAATGTAACATTTTAAATTTAATTTTTGTTTCTTACATTTCCTTTCTGTCTCTTTTCTTTCTCTCTCTTTCTCTTTATCCAATCTTTCTTCACTCTGTTTATTTCTCTTTCTGTACCCTGTACCTGATTTGACATTGAAGTCACCCCCTTTAATTCACCCTCCTTCTCAATCCTTCCACTGTTTATTTCCCAATCCTTAAATCTCATTGGTTAAGGACCTACACTGTTGTTTGCACTGTTTACTCAGGTCCCAGATGCCCTGTTTCCCTCACTGCGCTGTTATCAGCTTGTACTTTCAGCAACTTTGTGAGCAAAAATGTTTTGCGCTGAAGGGCACAGGGGCAAGTCTAACTAATGGCAGATGCCATTGGATGCCCTGTTACAGCAAAATTTGGCCCCATTACTTTAAAGAAATATGATATGACATTAAAAGGACCTGCAATGGCACCATCCACATGGATTTATGGAGAAAAATACATTCTCATATCAAGTCTAAAAAGAATGAACTATCTGTGAGGTTACGCATGACTGTTTCCTTAAACTTTCGAGATTTAGATTTTCAACAGTTGAAATGCTGAACTATACACCAGACTTTGGGCTAGAAATTCACTTTGGGCCCGCCAGCTGGCTAGAGCCCAGAAGTTAGCGCTGCGCGCGGAGCCAGTTGCGCCCGTCGGAAATTCAGTTTCTGCGCCCCAAGTTGAAACCGGCCACTATTCCAGGGTGTGCCCGCCCCCGCTTGGGGCGCTGAAACTGAATTTCGACGCGCTAGGTGCCGCAGCGCCACCCGCTGCGGAGCGGCAGGCTGCGGTACTGCAGGCCTTCCTTCTTCTCTTAAGGGGGAGGTGCCTGCAACAGGGAGATCGCCGCTTGATAGTGCCGGCAAATGAGCCCGGCACCACGGAGAAGTGCCGGGCTCCCGGAAAACAGCCGGCAATGCTGGGGGGGGGGGTGGAGGAGGCCGGGGAAGGAGGTGCGGGCAGGCGGCCGCCGAAAAAGCGGCCGGCCGCACCTCCGCCTTAACTCGCCCCACTAAGGCTGCAGGACGGCCCCGTCTTCACATCGTTGTTTGCGGCCGCTGCGGAAGAGGCGGCCACAACTAAATATGGAGGTCGGGCCGGTAGCGGGGCGGAACCGGGGCACTGCGCACACCGATGACATCATCGGTATCGGCGCAGCGCTACCGGCTACCGCCGCCATTACCGCAGTGCTGAATATCAGCGCAAACTCCTCAAGTGGCGCAGAAGCCCTCTTTGGGCGGTAACTGGGCGCAAATCCCACTGAATTTCTAGGCCTTTGTCTTTCAATATGTTGCTTAAAAGTTTGCAACATTTTATTTTATAGATATATTTATTTACATAGTATTATTGAACAAATCATAAGATGCTGGTTGCAAAGTACAGTTTGGAATAGAAACATAGAAATGTAGAAGATAGGAGCAGGAGTAGGCCATTCGGCCCCTCGAGCCTGCTCCGCCATTCAATGCGATCATGGCTGATCATGAAAATTCAGTACCCTGTCCCTGCTTTCTCCCCATATCCCTTGATCCTCTTAGCCTTAAGAAATATATCTAACTCCTTCTTGAATATATTTAATGAAATGGCCTCAACTGTCTTCTTTGGTAGAGAATTCCACAGGTTCACCACTCTCTGGGTGAAGAAATTCCTCCTCATCTCAGTCCTAAATGGCTTACCCCTTATCCTTAGACTGTGACCCCTGGCTCTGGACTTACCCGCCATCGGGAACAGCCTTCCTGCATCTAGTTTGTCTAGTCCTGTTAGAATTTTATAAGTTTCAATGAGATCCCCTCTCATTCTTCTGAACTCTAGCGAATATAAGCCTAATCGACCCAATCTCTCTTCATACATCGTTACTGCCATCTCAGGTATCAGCCTGGTGAATCTTCACTGCACTCCCTCCATGGCAAGAACATCCTTCTTCAGATAAGGCGACCAAAACTGCACACAATACGCAAGGTGTGGTCTCACCAAGGCCCTGTCCAACTGCAGCAAGACATCCTTGCTCCTGTACTCGAATCCTCTCGCTATGAAGGCCAGCATACCAATTGCCTTCTTAACCGCCTGCTGCACCTGCATGCTTACCTTCAGTGACTGGTCCACAAGGACACACAGGTCACGTTGCACTTCCCCTTTTCCAAATCTATTGCCGTTCAGATAATAATCTGCCTTCCTGTTTTTGCCACCAAAGTGGATAACCTCACATTTATCCACAATATACTGCATCTGCCATGCATCTGCCCAATCTGTCCAAATCGTACTGGAGATTCTCTGCATCCTCCTCACAGCACACACGCCCACCCAGCTTTGTGTCGTCTGCAAACTTGGAGATATTACATCTAGTTCCCTTGTCTAGATCATTAATATATATTGTGAATAACTGGGGTCCTAGCACCGATCCCTGCGGTACCCCACTAGTCACTGCCTTCCATTCGGAAAAAGACCCGTTTATTCCAACTCTTTGCTTCCTGTCTGCCAACCAGTTTTCTATCCAAGTTAGTACCTTACCCCCAATCCCATGTGCTTTAACTTTGCACGCTAGTCTCTTATGCGGGGCCTTATCGAAAGCCTTCTGAAAGTCCAAATACACCACATCCACTGGTTCTCCCTTATCTATTCTACCAGTTACATCCTCAAAAAATTCCAGCAGATTAGTCAAGCATGATTTACCTTTTGTAAATCCACGTTGACTTTGTCTGATCCTGTCACTGTTTTCCAAGTGCTCTGCTATTACATCTTTTATAATGGACTCTAGCATTTTCCCCACTGCCGATGTCAGGCTTACTGGTATATAATTCCCCATTTTTTCTCTGCCACCTTTTTTAAATAGTAGGGTTACATTAGCTACCCTCCAATCCATGGGAACAGTTCCAGAGTCTATAGAATTTTGGAAGATGACCAGCAATGCATCTACTATTTCTAGGGCCACTTCCTTAAGTACCCTAGGATGTAGATTATCAGGCCCTGGGGATTTATCGGCCTTCAATCCCATCAATTTCCATAACACCATTTCCCTACAAATACAGATTTCATTCAGTTCCTCCCTCTCATTAGACCCTATGTTCCCCGACATCTCTGGGAGTTTATTTGTGTCCTCCTTTGTGAAGACAGAACCAAAGTATGTATTTCATTGGTCTGCCATGTCTTTGTTCCCCATTATAAATTCCCCAGACTCTGACTGCAAGGGACCTACGCTTGACTTTACCAATCTTTTTCTCTTCACATATCTATAGAAGCTTTTACAGTCAGTTTTTATGTTCCCTGCAAGCTTACTCTCATACTCTATTTTCCCCTTCTTAATTAATCCCTTTGTCCTCCTTTGCTGAATCCTAAACTGCTCCAAATCATCAGGTTTGATGCTTTTTCTGGCCAATTTATATGTCCTCTCCTTGGACCTTATGCTATCCCTAATTTCCCTTGTTAGCCAATGTTTAGTCACCTTTTTTTTTGCCAAACAGGGATGAACAAATTCTGTAGTTCATCCATGCGATCTTTAAATGTTTGCCATTGCCTATTCACCGTCAACCCTTTAAGTAACATTCCCCAATCTATCCTAGCCAACCCGCACCTCATACCATTGTAGTTTCCTTTATTTAAATTCAGTACCCAAGTCTCTGAATCAACTACTTCACTCTCCATCTTAATGAAGAATTCTATCATATTATGATCGCTCCTCCCCAAGGGGCCTCGCACAACAAGATTGCTAATTAATCCTTTCTCATTTCATAATACCCAGTCTAAGATGGCCTGATCTCTAGTGTGTTCCTCGACATATTGGTCCAGGAAACCATCCTGTATACACTCTTGGAATTCCTCTTCCACAGTATTGTTACTAATTTGGTTAGACCAATCTATATGTAGATTAAAGTCACCCATGATAACTGCTGTGCCCTTATTGCACGCATCTCTAATTTCCCATTTAATGCCTTCCCCAACCTTAGCATTACTGTTTGGGGGTCTGTATACAACTCCCACTAACGTTTCCTGCCCCTTGGTATTTCTCAGCTCTACCCATACAGATTCCACGTCATCAGAGCTAATATCCTTCCTTACTATTGTGTTAATCTTCTCTTTAACCAGCAATGCTACCCCACCACCTTTTCCTTTTTGCCTGTCCTTCCTGAATATTGAATATCCCTGGATGTTGAATTCCCAGCCTTGGTCACCCTGGAGCCATGTCTCCGTAATCCCAATTATACCATATCCATTTACATCTATTTGCACAGCTAATTCTTCCACCTTATTACGAATGCTCCTCGCATTAAGGCACAAAGCCTGCAGACTTTTTTTTAACACTCTTAGACCTTTTAGAATTATTGTTTACTGTGGCCATGTTTGATTTAAACCCTTGATTTCTCTGACTTCCACTTTTGCTTTTCTCCTTCCTGTCTTTTGCTTCTATCCTTGCTTCCCTTTCCTCTGTCTCCCTGCACAGGTTCCCAACCCCCTGCCATTTTAGTTTAAACCCTCCCCAACAGCACTAGCAAACACTCCCCCTAGGATATCAGTCCCGGGCCTGCCCAGGTACAAACTGTCCAGTTTGTACTGGTCCCACCTCCCCCAGAACCGGTTCCAATGTCCCAGGAATTTGAATCCCTCCCCCTTGCACCATTCTTCTAGCCACATATTCATCTGAAATATCCTTCTATTTCTACTATGACGAGCATGTGGCACTGGTAGCAATGCTGAGATTACTACCTTTGAGGTCCTATTTTTTAATTTACCTCCTAACTCCCTATATTCAGCTTTTAGGACCTCATCCCGTTTTTTACCTATATCGTTGGTACCTATATGCACCACGACAACTGAATGTTCACCCTCCCCCTCCAGAATGCCCTGCAGCTGCTCCGAGACATCCTTGACCCTTGCACCAGGGAGGGAACATACAATCCTGGAGTCTCGTTTGTGGCCTCAGAAACGACTATCTATTCCCCTTACAATAGAATCCCCTATCACTATAGCTCTCCCACTCTTTTTACTCCTGTCCCATGCAGCAGAACCACCCATGGTGCTAGGAAGTTGGTTGCTGCTGCCTTCCCCCAATAAGCCATCCTCCCCAACAATATCCAAAGGGGTATATCTGTTTGAGAGGGGGATGGCCACAGGGGACCCCTGCACTACCTGCCTGCGCCTACTACTCTGCCTGGCAGTCACCCATTCCCTTCCTGCCTGTGCAGCATTTACCTGTGGTGTGACCAACTGATTAAATGTGATATCCACGATGTCCTCAGCATCGCGAATGCTCCAGTATGTATCCATTCACAGCTCCAGCACCGCAATGCTGTCTGCCAGTAGCTGCAGCTGGATACACTTCCCGCACACATGGTCGTCAGGGACACAGGAAGTGTCCCTGATTTCCCACATAGTGCAGGAGGAGCAAGCCATGGGGCCAAGCTGTCCTGCCATGACTTACCCTTTCATTAATTTCAATTAAATCAATACCACCAATTATACTACAATTAAATGATATACTCAAGGGCCCTTGTTTCCTCGCACTCCCCTCTACAACAGAGACCTTAGAAACTATAACCACAAAATTAAGACCTTCTAAACTTTATAAACTATGGGCTAGATTTTCAGTAGCTTGCGCCAGCAGTTAGCGCCTTAAGAGAAGTGATTTCCGGGCGCTATGCGTGTAGCGCCCGGGCGCAGCGCAGTTTGCGCCCCGCCCCAAATTAAGTTGCCCATTAGCGCCGGCGCAAAGTTTAGCACCCGCCCGGATGCGCGCGCAGAAAATGACGTCACATCCTCGTGCAACGCCCTTTGGCCGCCCCGATTGCAAACTTCAGTCGGACCGCCCCATTGTGCGGCGGGCGGCCGGAGCGTTTGGAAAAAGGAACGCAACACAACCAGCGCGGGCCCCGGGGGGCACTAATTAAAGGGAACGTCCTCTCCAGTATAAAGGCCATCCTTTTTTCAGAAAACAGTCTTGTGCAACGCATTTCTGGAGACACAACAAGGAGGATAGCTAACTGGTTTCAAGCAGCAAGAGGCAGGTATTTTTGGACTCAGGCAACAGCGCTGCAAGTGGCCATTTGGAAATTAGAGTGTTTGCCAGGATTTGATGGGGGTTGCATGGGGTGCCAACGCGGAGCTGCAGCTCCATGTCCGTAGGGCTCGCAGACGCATTGTGAGAGGGGCAGCCCTGGCTAGAGGCAGAGGGGGCTACAGGCGTCGGCCACGTAGGCCTTACCCAGTCAGGCTATACCGCCAGCAGCGCTCCTACCTAAACATGAGTGCCGCGCGATGTGTTAAAAGGCTCCGATTCCGAAAGGGGGTGATTGCAGAGATCTGCCACCTGCTTCGCCGAGATCTGCGGCCAAAGCTCAGGTGCAGGACGTCTCTGTCGGTGGAAGTGAAGGTGACGGTGGCATTGAACTTCTATGCCACCGGCTCCTTCCAATACGCTGCTGGGGACATAGCAAACATCTCCCAGTACGGCGCGCATCGCTGCATCCGCCAGGTGACCGAAGCACTGTTCAGAAGGAGAAGCCAATTCATCTCCTTCCCCATGGCCCCGGAGAGCCAGCATCAGCGCGCATTGGGATTTTCCAGACTCGGGGAATTCCCCTTGGTGCAGGGCGCCATTGACTGTACGCATGTGGCTTTGCGGGCCCCTCTGGAGCATGGCGAGCAGTATCGCAACAGGAAGGGCTACCATTCTCTGAATGTGCAGCTGGTCTGTGACCACAAGCAGCGCATCATGGCAGTCAATGCCAGCTTCCCAGGCAGCAGCCACGATGCCTTTATCCTGCGGCAGAGTACTGTGCATGACATGTTCCAGGCACAGCCTCCCCCAAGAGGATGGCTACTCGGGGACAAAGGCTATCCTTTGTGCACCTGGCTCATGACCCCGCTCCGCGCGCCCAGGACCGCTGCTGAAGAGGCCTACAACGAGAGCCATCAAACCACCCGCAACATCATCGAGCTAACTATTGGGGTCCTCAAGCAGCGGTTCCGCTGCCTTGATCGCTCCGGAGGAGCTCTCCAGTATTCGCCGGACCGGGTCTCCCAATTTGTGGTGGTTTGCTGCATGCTACACAACCTGGCTATCCGCAGGACTCAGGCACTGCCACCTGACGTTGGACCAGCACCTCAGGAGGAGGAGCAGGAGGAGCATGAGGAGGAGGAGGAGGAGGAGGAGGAGGAGCAGGAGTACGTTCCCAGGAGGGAGCGACCAGGGCCAAGGGCCGCACGACGCCACCTTATTACACGGTACTTCTAAGCCCCCTGTCAGGGAATGGCCAGGGGCCATGAGGGAAGATGAATGCAGCCGCTCCGCAAGCCCTCAGCCGGCGAAGCCAACAAACACTAAGAAGAACAACCATGGAGACTGCATGAATAAAGATAATTTTTTATTAAACAAAAATGAAAAGCCCTTCCCACATGAAGCCCCAAAAACAATAAACGGGCCCCACAAAAAGCCCAACAAACGACTCACTCCCACAAACTGGGGAGGAGCCACTCCACCTTTATTGAAACCGGGCCTCAACGTCGGCCTAACGCAAAAAAAAAGCCCTCCAAAAGCACAACCATGGGCAAAATAAAGATGGCCACCGCCATATTAAAGGAAAGCTGGCCACACCCTCTACTGAGTGGCCCGCGAGGGCGAGACCTTGGCCAGCATTTTGCCTCCCCTGCCCTGCCTGCTGCTCCTTCACAAGCTCTGCCCAGTGGCTGCTGCGAGGCTGGGGGAAGGCGCCTGAGGCTCAGATGCCCTTCCGCCAGATGCCGCTGGGGGGCGGCCTACACGGCGTTTGGGCCTCGAGGGGCCGTCTCCTGAGTGGCGCACCTGAGCCTGGCCACCATCAGCTGCAGCCGCTTGCCCTTGACGCCCCAGAGGGGGAATGGCGGCGACGGATGGCGCAATGTGGGCCAGCTGGCGTCTGGGATGCGCTGGCTGGTGCTGTGGCGCGGTGGCACTCGGCCGGGCCCGCACTGCAGGATCCGCAGCAATCAGCCGACGGCCGGCTTGCTGGGATGGTCCAGCGCGGCGCCTGCCCTGGCAATGCCTGCCTGAGACAGCGCGTGTGGCAGCAGTGAGTGGCCCTGTGGTCCTGGTGTGCGCGCGCATCACATCCGCCAGGGTCTTGACGGCATCAGTTAGCATGCGGCCAGTCGCGGCAGTTGCTGCCCCGAACTCGCGCACACTGGTCGCCAGCGACTCGATGGCCTCAGGCATGCGCCCCACCACGCTCATGAGCTCCGTGTGGCGCCGGTCCGAGTCGTCGGCCATCTGATCGAGCTTCCGCACCTCCTCCGAAGTGAAGGTGTCCGGACTGGAGTCGCGACTCTCCCGCTGGGGAGGAGGGGGCCGAACTAGGGGACCCTTGCCGCGTTGGTGACGGCGAGTGTGCCGAGCAGCAGCACTCCCCTCTGATCCTTCCCCCCTTTGGGGGGAAGGCCGCGGGCCACGCGCACGGCTGCTGGGTGGCTGGACGCCACTGGTCCCAGAAGCTGCATTGCCCTGCGACAGTTCCTCCAGGCACTCGTCCAGTGAGGAGGTGTCGAGCATTTCCTCCTCTCCTGCGGGACGTGACTGTTCCCCCGAAGGTCCGGCTTGCTCCTCCTCCTCCTCCTGGTTGGAGGTGCTGTCACTGGCAGCCTCAGGGTCCTGGTCGTCACCAGCTGAAAGCAGGAATGCACAAGAGTAGCTTCAGAGTGAGGAGACGGCGTCAGCGAGGGAGTTAGGACTGGTGGGATTCAGCGCATTGGTGGGACAGTGGCAAAGGAGGTAGCTCGGATGGGCCAGTGCGACGCGAGAGGGCCAAAAGGCGAGGTCCTTACCATTGCCGGGCAGTGGAGGGTCGGATACACCGCACGCTGTGGGGACAATCACACGTGCTCCCATGAGCACACACACGCGCTCCTCCAGCCGAGTGAGCTTCTGCAGCTTGGCGCGGCCACCCCTGGCACGGGCCTGGCGATTAAACGCTACTTTAGCCTGCAAGAGAAAGGACGGGCTGTAAGTGCGCAGTGAAGCCCTGATGTAGTGTGCACTGCCTCCCATGGTGGAATAGCTTGGACAGAGTGAAGCCCTGATGTAGTGTGCACTGCCTCCCATGGTGGAATAGCTTGGACAGAGTGAAGCCCTGATGTAGTGTGCACTGCCTCCCATGGTGGAATAGCTTGGACAGAGTGAAGCCCTGATGTACTGTCCACTGCCTCCCATGGTGGAATAGCTTGGACAGAGTGAAGCCCTGATGTACTGTCCACTGCCTCCCATGGTGGAATAGCTTGGCCAAAGTGTAGAGTGCCGAATGGCCATTTGATGCTCATGACTGTCCCAATGCTGCTGGCTGAGGGCTGGCCAAAAGGACTTTCAGGTCCCTTTGCCCATCATGTCAGGTGTACATGCAAGAATGAGGAGGAGACTGGAAAGGCTACTCACCCTCACAATCCTGGTCAGATCGTTGTATTTCTTACGGCATTGTGTGTGGGTCCTGGGGGCCTCGCCGTTGAACGTCACCCTCTGGGCGATCTGCTTCCAGGCTTTGGTGTAGTCGTGGTGGGTTGGATTCCTCCCACTCTCTGGGAACAAGATCTTGCGCCTCACCTCCAGAGCTGTGACCATTATGTCCAGATCACCCTCTGAGAAGCGCAGGGCACGCTGACGGGCCTTCTCTGGCGTTGCCATGACTCCCTGGGGCTGAGCAGTAGTGTTGAGGCCTCTTTGCAAGGCTGCAGTGTGCAGGGCGTGGCAGCAGACCAATTCGTCCCTTCCCCCTTTAAGAGCTGGTCGGCACCACGGGGTCTGCTGTCAGTGCAAAAATGACCGCACCCGTGCTGCGCCCCGCCTGGGCGCTATCCCTCTGGACCGCCGGCTTAGCGCCTAAAGAGAGTAGTGGAACGCCTCTTTTAGCGCTCCACCAACCTCTTAGGGCGAAGCCACTGAATTCCCGGCAACGGGGCGCTACTTTGGGGCGGGCGCTAACTTCGGGCGGGCGCTAAGGTTAGCGCCCCAAAACTGCCTATACTGAAAATCTAGCCCTATGAATCTTAACTGTCAAACTATAGAGTAGTATAAGTACTCACCCAATCAGCTGCTTCCTCCTGCCCGCGTCACGTTTTGAATCGTGATGTGGCTCTGGAACGCCGCCGCTGGTCTGCGAGATTGGTAAGCCTGTGAAAGAAAGCCCACGATAGTGAGTTTAAATACTCACTGAGTCTCCGCTCTCACCACTCCTGACACCAGCCTGTGGAAGAAAGCCCGCGAAAGTGAGTTTAAATACTCACTGAATCTCCGCTCTCACTGCTCCCAACAATGGCCTGTGAAAAAAAGCCCGCGAAAGTGGGTTTAAATACTCACCGAGTCTCCGCTCTCACCACTCCTGACAATGGCCTGTGAAAAAAAAGCCCGCGAAGGTGAGTTTAAATACTCAATGAGTCTCCGCTCTCACCGCTCCCGACACCAGCCTGTGAAAGAAAGCCCGGAAAAGTGAGTTTAAATACTCACTGAGTCTCTGCTCTCACCGCTCCCGACACCAGCCTGACACCAGAATTTTAAAAAAAATACACTGGACACATCAGCACAGTGAGTTTGAGAAACGTGACAGTTGGATGCTCCAGTTGGTGAACCTAGGATGTAAAAATGTTTAACTGAGTTCTCTGTAATGCATATCAATGGAAAATTACTTGATATTAGCTAAATGTCCCTCCTGGATATCTGTGTGAATAAATCAGATGCAGCTTTTCATTGGATTATTAACCTCTTGAACAGCTTTTAAATTATATACACTATTTTCTAAGTATTATTAGAAAGGATTTAGTACAATTCTTCTCCAGCCAAACATTATAGCCTCAAAGCTACTGTTGCTGATATTAATGGACTATTATTTAAACCAATTGTACTGCATTCTTTGCTATTTCAGCAGAAGCATTAATCTATTTAAAATGAACAGATTAGTGCCTGTGTTAAAATAACAGTGAAAGCGATCTCATACAAATGCATTAAACATTTGCCTGCTAAGAATGCCAACAATAACTTCTAGTCTTATAAATCTGGTCGAAATACTTAAATTTTAGGGTCCACTTTCTAATTATTGCAATGTGTAAAAACAACTTGTGCATTTGGCAAAATCCATGTGGATGCACAGATGTTATTGCCTATTTTAAGCAGCTTTATACAAATCTCAAAAACAGCATTATAGTGAACCTAAATAATGGCCCGGATTTTCCGGGGCCTATGTGTATGCGATCGTAAGTACCCCGCAAGTTCTGGGTTTCCACATGAGATGCGCATACGCGAAAACCCGGAACTTGCGATGTCAAGTTTCAGCTTGACAGATCGTACAAATCCGCAGGAAATGGACATTCGCTGACGCAGGGTTGAGCTATTTACCCAACCCCTGCCCAGCGAATGCCCACAAAACTCTTATGCCTGGTAAGAGCAGGTGCAAGGCCTTCTTTTACCTGCGTAAGGGTTTAAATAAATATTAAAATACATTAAAAAAAAATATTTAAACACTCAAAAACCTTTAAAATTAGCTTAGGTTATTTTTGGCCCCTTTAAAAATGTTTACATTTATTATTCAAAAAATTAAATTTTTGTTTTATATGTTTAATTAAATTGTATTTTAATTTTTAAATGTGATGATTTATTTTTATTTCAGTTGTGTGAAAATGTATTTTTATGTGATTCCTATTATGCTAATGGGGATTCCGTGCGTAAATGAAATCTCCAAAAGCATAATGGGAATCCCTTGTAGGTATTCGTGTTGACCTCTCGGGACGAATGCCTACTAAATAATTTAGTTTGAGTTCGGATGAATAATCACTAAGTTGTTTATTAACTGGAACTGACGAAATACAACAGGTAAGCTGGCTTTATACAGGAGCAATGCGAGATAGGTCTTACCCCAACAGGGACTCCACGAGGACTGAGTCCGTAGTCCTCGGGAGAGCGTGATGACGTCATCACGCTTAGTCACGTTTTCCCGCTCTTCGGATGTCATGTGACCGCGTCCTGATGCTAGCACATTGGCCCGCGCTTGGGGCGGTCACGTGACCCGCGCCGATACGTCGGCACATTCACCCGGTGCGGAGGCTGGCCGTTGAGGCCGAAGTCGCGACTGCAGTAGCAGGAGCTGGAGGCTGAGCTGAGCCGGCGCTTGCCGCGTGGGATCGCGTCGCTCATGTCTGCCAGCCGATGCGGCCGAAGTCGCGGTAGGCCGGGCTGTGCCGGCGGCTGTCGCGCGTACGTCACGCAATGCGTGATGTGACGTCAGCGCGCTAGGGCGCGTCTTAAAGGGGCAACGGCCCCCACAGGTAAGTTAAAGGGGCAATGGCCCAAACAGGTAAGTAATACACGTACAGTTAGGTTAAAGTGAATTATATACATTATATGTGTAAGGGACACCCGGTGGAACCATCACATGCGCCCCCCCAGAATTCGCTTTAACGAAAATCCAAAGATGAGATGGTCTGACGAGCAGTTGGTCTCAGTGGGCGTGCTGTCTTGACTTGGCGGGCGAGGTCTGAAGATGCTAGTCATCAGCGGATCCTTACGCACGTCATGGCGAATAAAACGTATCCGTCAGGCGAAGGACCGTGGAAATGTGCGAAACAGCAGGCCATGTCAGAGTGACGGGCAGGTCGGGCGGACGCGGGCGATCGCTCTGTTGATGGTAGGAGTCCTTGTTCTGATGAACTCTGCAGGAACGCCAACCGGGCGATCCAGAAGGACTTTACGGGCGAGGTTGGTGAACTCGCCGGCAGGTGAGCATAATCGTTGGGAGCCTGGCACGCACAACGGAGAGTGAGCCGTTGCTACGCAGAGCAGTGCTCAGTGCGGACTGCAACTTTCACGTGGCCGATCGCGGCCGCGGGCTGTCCGTTGAACCCGTCCTCAATGTTTGCTGCGTCAGTAGATGTTTACGTTTGTTAAGGGGGAATGGGCGGCCGCAGCGAGCGAGTGGCTGAAAAACAGCATCGGCATGTAACGGGCTAGAATGGCAAATGTCGGCCCGCGTCAGGTGCTGTCCAAGCGTCGGAGTTGGAGACGGGCAGGCCCTTAGTTCCTAGTTCTGATCATTCTGTTGATTTGGTCTTTTCTGTTACCAGCAGCACCACCCTCAACAAAAGGTATTGTCTTTTCGTTCATGCCACCACGTGGCGAGGACAGTTTGAAGGGCCACAAGACATCATTGGCCATGTTGAAGTTCTTGCCGACTGTGTAGATCCCATGGATCAGATCGTCAATACAAATTATGTCATACTTTCCAAGCTGCTTTGCAATCGAGGCATTGGCAGTGAAAGCGATGCGCTGGTGTTGGATCTGTCGAAACTACGTTTGTAAATCAATTCACGGACAGACTTCAGATTTGGATATTCCCATGTAATGTATGGCTCTGCAATACGGAGCATGTTGATTGAAGCTTTATTCGTTTTTGAATTTCAGATGCTTCGAAGTGGGAAGGAGCGTTTAGGATGATAGTAGGACTAAAAGGTTCACTGGCCTGTGTTGAGACGCATTTTTTTGAATCCTCATCACTGATGGGAGTGACCGAATCGAGTTCTTCATGAGGAAGGCAATTAGAAAAGCCACTGTCCACAGGGTGACGCAACAATTTTACCCCTTGAGTGCCCCTGCCAAAGCGTTTGAAATGAAAAACTGGTGAGGCAGCAACATTGAGGAAGCGATTGAGCAAGGGGGTGTGCATCTTGAGCACCGTCTCTGAATCTTGCCCTACTTGTCTGTTGAGGACTGGGCAATCAATCACACGCATGTCAAAGGCAGATCCTAAAAAGGATGGTTTGTGAGTCTCGTTGGCTGTAGCGATGGTGTAAGGAGGCTGAGCTGCGGATTCATCGCAATATTTCCCAAACAAGCCAACCGGAAGGATTCACTGAGCGAGACTGCTACGTAGACGCTCTTTTGGGCAATTAACGTTCCGAGTGTGTCTTCCGAAGAAAATGGTTACCGTCATTGCATTAAGTCTCTGAGAGGCTTCCGGGAACGCCATTTTAAACAGTAGAGCGGACAGAAGTCATCGGTGATGTCTCATCTCAACATTACGTTCAAATCTGTGCCTTGCGGTGCTAAAGGAACTGAAAGTTAACTAAGCGGACGAGGAAACATTTGTTATTTATTGTCAATTGACGTGCAGCTGTGCTTCAAATCCTTGATGGGTACAGCTTCGCACGAATCCTGTGCCCCCTAGCCCTGGTAGGCAGGTTACTGCTGGACTTGGCACGGACCATGCCACTGTTTGAATGAGCACGAGTCTTGTGTGGTTTACCACCAGGAGTGACAGTGCTGTTCTTAGCTTTGTAGACGTAGGCACCTCTCGTGCCCAGGTAAAGGTCCCCCTCAATCTGCAGGAGAGCAGTGTGCTCTCTTTGGTTGCGAAAGCCTCGTTTATAGCCAGTAAACACAGTTTTGCAGAACATATGGATATTACAAGTCCTGATATCAGTAATGAAACAGTAGAAGGAATAGTAACCTGCTTTCGGTAGGTTTTCTTTCACTGTTCTTGTAGGAAGGCTATTCGCTCGGCTCTTGTCAGGTCGTTAAAATCAGAGTGCAGGTTTTCGACCTTCTGTAGCTTAAAACCTGTTTCTAGCACGTGCTCTATGGAGAGGAATCGCTTCCGGACCCTTGTGCTGATGGACCAGAGAAAGGGTGGGACAGACCGGGTCGTCGTCGCGGTCGGTGGGGGGTAACTGCCGGAAGGGCGGCAACGCTGCTTGTCGTTTCTACTGACTTAGTGAAACTACTGCCGAGAAGGCGGCACACTTCCCTTACTCGCCGGCAAGTATAATAGGTAACACAACTAGCAGGCCGACGGGCTGGTGCGTTGTCGGCGGGGAACGAGTCTTCGTGTTGCACGAGGGGTGGAGCCTCGTGGCTTGCGAGGGATGGGTCCTCGAGGTTTGCGAGGGGTGGGTCCTCGTGGTTCGCGAGGGATGGGTCCTTGCGTTTCAAGAGGAGCGAGTCCTCATGTTTGGGGAGGAGCAAGTCCTCGTGGTTCGCGGGGGTGAGTCCTCGTGGTATCCCCGCCAGGCGCGCTCCGATCTTGTGGGCCCGAACATGCTGTACCCCGCGCTTGGAGAGATTTATACTTGCTGTTGCGTTGGACGTATGGGCGGACAACCCGCATGGCAGTAGAAAAGTCGAACACGGGGGCAGTAAGCAAATGCGTGGTCTGCTCCGTGTCGATGGTCCCGGCAAACTGGGCTTCTACCTTGCCAAAGCACGAGGGCGGTTGTTTCTCCCTGAGGTGCGGCAACGACAGCAAAACGGCTGGTGCTTCCATGGTGTGCTTCTTTTGCGAAAAACATTCGCAAAATCGTGGTCCGGCTGTTTTTTTGTCCGTGAAAAACGTGATCACCTCCAAGCTGTGCTGCCCTTGCGAATACGTTCACAAAAACGGGGTCGCCAGGTTCAGGCTGTGTGCTTCCTCCGTGAAAACCGTCCACGGAGTCGGTTGTTCGTCGGTCGTCGTCTGTGAAGACGAGGTTCAGGATGCGCGTTTCTTCCGTGAAAAACGTTCACGGATACGGGGTCACCAATTGTAGTGTAGGAATTGATGAGCGCCCGTACTCACGTCGTTGGAGGTGTTGTTGGCTGCGCTTTGGCCGTGAAAAACGTTCACGGTCTCGGGGTCACCAATTGTAGGTATTCGTGTTGACCTCTCGGGACGAATGCCTACTAAATAATTTAGTTCGAGTTCGGATGAATAATCACTAAGTTGTTTATTAACTGGAACTGACGAAATACAACAGGTAAGCTGGCTTTATACAGGAGCAATGCGAGATAGGTCTTACCCCAACGGGGACTCCACGAGGACTGAGTCCGTAGTCCTCGGGAGAGCGTGATGACGTCATCACGCTTAGTCACATTTTCCCGCTCTTCGGATGTCATGTGACCGCATCCTGACGCTAGCGCATTGGCCCGCGCTTGGGGCGGTCACGTGACCCGCGCCGATACGTCGGCGCGTTCACCCGGTGCGGAGGCTGGCTGTTGAGGCCGAAGTCGCGACCACGGTAGCAGGAACTGGAGGCCGAGCTGAGCCGGCGCTTGCCGTGGGGGATCGCGTCGCTCATGTCTGCCAGCCGATGCGGCCGAAGTCGCGGTAGGCTGGGCTGTGCTGGCGACTGTCGTGCGTACGTCACGCAATGCGTGATGTGACGTCAGCACGCTAGGGTGCGTTTTAAAGGGGCAACGGCCCCCACAGGTAAGTTAAAGGGGCAATGGCCCAAACAGGTAAGTAATACACGTACAGTTAGGTTAAAGTGAATTATATACATTATATGTGTAAGGGACACCTGGTGGAACCGCCACACCCTCTTTTTTGATTGGTTGGGCCGGCCCACCTGATCCCAGGTACGCTTGCGAACCACGTGTGCCCTGGGATATGTGAGTCTTTACGCAGGCCTACGCCTGCAGGCCCAGGAGCGCAAGTCTGCGTAGGTCCAGGGCCATCAGGTAGGTACGGATTTTATTTGCGGTTTGGAGGCATTCGCCCACAGGAAGCCTCTGACCACAATTTCAGGTCCATTGTCACAATGAGCTGCAAATGATGTGAATGGCATCAGTCCCTTCACCTTGAAGGATTTTTGTTATAATATAGAGCCTAGACATGTGCTTCATTGCTTTTGAAAGATTGTTTTTTTTTCCTTACTTGTTATTTTTAAAGTCCACTAATCAGTGGCATGGATTGGCCACTGACCACCAGGTGAACCTCAAATGTAATGCAGTGGAGCTCTATATGCAATAGGTTTTGCCCAAGAAAAATTGTTAAATATAGCCAAACTTGCTTATGAGCATTAAATTTCTGGCATGAAATCATGTCCTGGGAAGACTGTGATGTGTCAGTGTGGAATACATGTGAGCTGCACTATATTACTAGGATTTGTTTTTACCAATTTTGTGTAATTTAAAGTATGCGCTTGGAATACATGATATCGTTATGCTCAGCAAAATCTGTCACAATGAAGAAAGAGACGGTAAGTTTTAAACGAAACATTGATAAAAAGCACATGTGGAAAAAACACTGTAGGTCATACTGACCTGGAATAAATGTTAATTTAATACTCACTGATTAGATTGTGATGTATCAATGCCAGATTGATGAATTTTGTTGATCAATCAAATAGATCTAACTTTGAAAAAAATTAAATTATATATTCAGAACTGGTAGAGCTCCGTAGAACAGAAGCTATTACTATTTCAGTAATGTGGTCATTTATTGTAATGGGAAGACTAGATGTTTTTCTTTTCAAAATCCTTTACTAGCTTCATCCTAACCTGACAATGTTCCTGAAGTTATCTCTATTCGGTGTCTAATCTGCAATTAATGTCACTGCTCCCTCTATAGTTAACACCTTTACAGAATTACAGTCATGCTTAAAAGAAAAACTTCCTCTGGCCATGATACAGAACCAGATAATGAAAATCATAGTCATAATAATGTTTTCTTAATTTGTTCTTGTAGTGTATCCAACATTCCATTGCTTGTTCATCCTTAGACCGTGATTTTATCAGCGGTGTCGGGATGGTGGCGGGAGAGCTGGTTTCCGGGTTCCGGTCCCGCTCCCAGCTGCAGCTGCTCTGTCAAAGGGATTTTCCCTTGATTGGCCTTGTTAAGCCTGCCCTGCGGGCTTCCTGGCCAATTAACAGGAAGCGGGTCTGATGACGTCATTTGATGACGCGTTATCAGCCGGTTTCCTTAAAGGGACCACGGCCACATTAAGTTTAACAGTTGTTCTGTCAGTGTTTGAAAGCAGTGAGGTGCTGCAAACACTGACAAGCACTGCACAAAGGTGAACGTTTGCACCCAGGCTCTCCAATGACCACAGCATGCAGGGAGGTTCTCTTCCCTTCCAGGGGCGGAAGAGACCTCCCCAGGACACCAACGCAGCCTAGTTGCACATTGCACAGGAGGGCAAAAGCAGGGATGTCGTCAGGGGTCCCTGGCTGCAGTGGCGCCAACCTTTCAAAGATCTCAGTGGATCATGAAATGTTACTGCAAAGCCACACTCAAACTCACCCTGCTGTGCCACTTAACACATCTCCATCACTCTGCCTTCCCTACCCTTCTCTCCTGTACATCCTTACTCACATCAACTTACCTTGCACCTCCACCCATCCCTCTCTATTTTATCACTTTGTAAGGGGTTTTAGATCGCAGAGGTTTCTCTCTCTAGAGGCCTCTCTCTCTTGCACAGTAAAACCATGAGTGGTTCGACCCACTCGCCCCTTAGATTCTGTACTCTGGACTTTGGGGCAGGAACTACAATGTAGAGAAAACTCTTATAGACCAAGTTTGATTAAACGAAATGGAATTTTATTGCATAATGTAAAACAAATCAAATGCAAGCAAATAAGAGGGTACATGGGAGGGAAAAACACAAACAAATCATAACGACACAATACTAACTAAGGCGAACACAGGCATATTATACTCTACAAAGATCATCATGAAATGGGGAAAACACACGGAACATCGAGGGACAACAACTCATGTTAATTATACCCTTAAATGTCCACCCCCTTAAACCTATCTAGATCTGATTATGAAGGGCCAGAAACATGCTCACCAATCCAACTAGGAAGTGTAAGGTTTTGAAACAGGTCTGCGTTTGATCCTTTCAGGCATCCTGTCTCCACGTGGTTAGTGGAGCCCCAACGAGCTGCGCCACACCTCTCTCCTGAGGTGGGGGTCAGGGACGGCTGGACACCGGCTGGTCTGGATGTCGGCGGGGTCGGGGATCGTCTGCTCGACCCCGGTCAGAGGAGCCTCGGGGTGGCCCCCATGGTTTCTTCAGTTTTTTATTGTCTCTTCTCCCGAGCTGGAGTGGGTCGATGGCCTCCCGTTTCGTCAACGGCCCGGGGTTGGTCGATGATCTCCCGATGTTTTACCCCAGGGCGGGACGCCGGCTCGAACCGTCTTCTTCACCTTCTTCTAGCGATGACGCCACCGATACGATGGTAGCACCATGATGACTGCTTTTCTTTCTACCCCTGGGTTCCCAGATATACTTCTCATCAGAAGCCCTTATCTCGCGCCAAATCAGGTTAGTCTTTTGTTTTAATTTTGGCGAGCTGGGAGCACAACGGGGTAGTTATTATATTTTAAACTGTTCTTGGATGGCTGGTAATGGGCCATCTCTGGTCTGGAATGACCTTCATTGTTTTTAATGTCCTGGTGATGTCCTTAACGGGTCCTTGATGCTCTTCTCATAAATATGAAACTGTTCCCTTTTGTCTGGGTAAACATTTAGATGGCCTTTATCTACAGGCCGATCTTGACTGGATCTGCATCCAATCTATATGTATATGTGGGTGTCTGGTTTCGTTCTCTCAGAAACGGCTTCCAGAACTTACTGTGGGCTGAATCCACAAAGCTGTCTGAGGACTGCAGGAACCATTTTAAAGTGTCCCAATAAGTTGGTCACGGGGTCTGGTGGCCATTTTGAATGCCCCTTTTTCCTAGGCTTCTTTTAAAACAGTCTTTAAAATCATGGCCTCTTCTGCCATTCGACCCTTTATAATATAAAGTTCAATTTTGCGAATCCTACACCCCCCCCTGATGATACTGTAACTTGCTTGAAGTATCATAATTCTGGGTGAGCAAAATTTTCTGACTTTCCATAATCAAACCATCCCCAGTATTTACCTATCTATGACCCCACGACACATGCATTTCCCATTTCAGAAAAACCTAGTGTACATTAAGCATCTATAGATGGCAATACTTCAGATGTGAAATTTGACATACTCACTTCCAGGCGTGGAGAGGGGCCTAATACCCTTACATCACCTGGTGCATACACACTATCTTTTAATAATAACACATCTAATAAACTTCAAAAATAAAAATAAAGTACACACACAAAAAATCAAATGCACATGAATACATATCAAAATAATACAGAGGAGGGAGGGAAAACTTTAACTTTATACAGAGCAGCAAAAATCTAAATGGGTGTCTCTTCTTCTGCCCGCACATAATGCTCCCTCCATTCCCCTCTGTTCTCATACTTTTGTGAATGTTTGACCTTTTTACTGTGTACAAACAGTAAATAAACTACAATGATAACCTAGCACACTACAAGAATGTGGGAGGCTATCCTAATCCAAGAAGGGACTTCTATATTAGTGAACAGGTCCCATCACGGTGGTGTCACTATATCCAATATGTCTGCCCCTATCTCTAAAGTCTTCTGCTCCAGTGTATAGAAATGTTTCTGTGAAACAATAATGGCTTTTAATATCTTGGTGAGGTGTTCAGGGAGAGGGCGAATGATATATCCAAAATGTGCAACAAATCGCTGCAAATCAGTGAAATTCTCTTTAACAGTGAGGTGAACAGTGGAAAATTCAGGAATGGGGACAATTCGCTCTTGGGCCACTTGAACTTCTGCCCTGGGCTTGAAACAGAAGCTGCTGTCACTAACCGGACACCAACCGTGCTGTCCATGTTGGTAGTGGGGCGCTGCAGTGGTGACACAGTATGTCCCACCTCCTTTATATGCCACCTGCAGGGGCACATGACCTTGTGCCATTGCCTCCATGGTGCAATTTATAGGCTCGCGCCAACAGTTCTGAACCCACACTGTGGTTTTGAACGGGCATTCAAGTGCTGGGGACACAGGATGATGTGTGTTCCCCGGCTCCGGCACCCCGAGAGGTCGGTACCCATCATTGCATGCTCCCATCGAATGACGTAAGGTGGGACCCCTGTGTAGCGAATGTGCGCACCCCCCTGAATGACTCCAATGTTCTCCACCCTGTATACCAGGGCGGGTTTAGCTGTCTTTCCCATCACCGGCATTCTTACCACTATACCCATGATGGTGTGATTAGACCGTCCACAGTCCACTGGGACTGGGTAGGCTTCTGAAGCTTGTCTGAGCTGGCACGGACTCAATGCATTCTCAAAAGGGTGGAGGGCTGTGAGGTGCTTGTTGCTGATCCAGGAGGGGACTAAACCTTGTTTCAAATCCTCCAGGTTACTGCGGCCCTCGCCCAGTAACCACGCCCCGTATAACACACAAGCTTCGTTCTGCGCAGCCTGATCGGACGCATTCCGATCCTCCCTGATGAGAGCATTTACCGTTTTGGCGTGTTTCTCCAGCTCAGCTATTATCTCTTTTAAGTGTAGTGTCATGGCCTGGTCCTCATGTAACTCAGAACCCACTACCTTGTTCTCGTCAGTCAGTATCTTTCTTAACTGTGTTTTCAAACCATTGATCTGGGTCTGCAGCTCCACGCCATCCAATGTGTTGATGACGGAAGTTCCTGTATTAAAAGCTGTGAAAATATCATTTACTGCACCCCTTCTTTGTCTCCCTACTCTGTCCAAGACCTCATGTGGTATGGTGTACAATTCGGCTCTGTCGACATCGGCAAAGTCGAATTCGTAAAACTGTTTGAACATGTTTGTTAACAGGACCTGGTACAATTGTTCCGTTTCCTTGGGGCACCACTCAGGCAAGCGCACCTCGTGAGGTTTAAAATCACCGAAGCCACCACGTAGTGTACCCCTTGGTACAGCACCTGACCTGTGGGTACTAATACCAATCCGGTCCCGGGTCCCTTGGTAGTGGTGGGGCACCCTTCCTTGCGGGCTTTGGCTACCGGAATCGTGGGCAGGGGTCTGCGGGGGCGGGTGATGAGCTCAGTGGTGTTTACTGGGATCTGAGAGTATGGGACTCCGCACGCCCGTGTGCTGATGTCCCACCTCATTCCTCTCCCAGCATCTTGCCACTGCCTTTAGAAAAAGATGGAGATGCCTGTGGGGCAAGCGCGTTCTGAACCCCACATACAGATGTAGATCCCCTCATCTGGTTCCCACCATTTGTCCCAGCAGACACTCAACCCCCCATGAGTCCCCGTAATAGTCCGATGGGTGTTGTTACCCAATCTCTCCCACTCGACCATGGAGTTCTTCATGGTGCCGCTCAACTTGCGCAGCCACCACCAGCGATTCAAAGGTACATGTCCATTGCAAACCAGGCAAATCTTCTTCCCAATGGTGACGCTTATTCTGGGTGCAATGATCCGCACCCTGGGGCACATCAGAGATGTCTCTCTGTATGCAAACCCCGTCTGGCTGGAGTATTCAGTAGAGTTCGACCCCAGCCAGCCTGGCCATCTTCCTTCATGGAAGTAGGCAGCAGTCTCTTCAGCGTCCAGCAGGCTGGTTCCGTCGATCGCGATGGGGCCTCTGTTGCCAGAGAACCCATAGATCGTGGAGTCCTTGGTGCGGCCCCGATAGGCCCAGCTCCACCCGATTACCACGACCGCGACGAGAATTCCTCTCGTCACCTTTTTGGTTCCTGTAACAAAATTAAACGATATAGCCAGGCTCCCGAGAGATTCTGGCTCAGGTGAAGGCATGATCGGGTCTTTCGACCTCGATCCAAAACAACACACATACTGGGCAGATTCCAAAACTACTTAACGCTACTCACTTTAATATTTACACAACTTACTTAAAACTTAAACTTATGTACAGCGCCGCCCGTCCCCGGGCGGCTGGCCTAATCCCTGTTTGGGCCACAGCTTGCCGCTCCCTGTGGTGGGGCTGCAGTGACCTGTGGCTTGGGTTCCTCGCAGCCTTTTGCTGTCAACTGGGGACTGCGTTCTGCCAGGGGTTTCCCAAGTCTGCGTTTACTGAAGGTGGGGGAATCAGGCCAGGGCTTCCTTGGCTGGGGCGCCCGAGGCGACCTGCGAGAGGGTGCCTTTGGTGAGGCTCCCGTAGCGAGTGGACCTTTGGGTGGGACCTTGGCTCTCACAGCCCGTGGCTCCTCCACGACTGCCGGCTTCGGCTCCCTTCCCTCAGGCTCCGCCCCTTTGGGATTTGGGTCTGCGGCAGACAACTCCTCCTCACCTGTCCCTACAGGTGGAGGATCTCCGCCCCCAATTTCTACCTCCCCCAAACTTGAGTCGAGGGCGGGATCTCTGTCCTCCAACTCCACCTCCTCCAGAATCATATCAAGGGCGTGGCCCAGCTGTTCGGGCTCCTCGGCTCCAATAGCGTTCGGATCAGGGGGAGGGCCTTGATCTTCGGGCTCCTCCTCGTCCGAGTCCCAGGCCATTGGGGAAACCTCCCCCCAGGTGGGCGGGACAGCTTCTCCTTCCAAGCAGGCTACAACGCCAGCTTGTGTGGTCTGTGGCTCTTTACTTGCCTCAGGCTGAAGATTTTCACCCTCAGACCTTGCTTCAGTTGCTGGATCTTTTGCACCCGGCTTAAACAGTTTGCACCGCTTTATGTGAAACCACTCGTTGGGTTGGCCTTGGCATCCTCTATCCCCAGAGACAGTGATTTCTCAGGTCCACGAGGATCCCGTGGGCTACCAAGAAATCAGACCCAAGGACTCCCGTTCCACCCCCCCCCCCACTTCATCAGTGTACACTTCCACATGGTGCGGAGTGGTCCTAAATGAATGGAGAGGGGAATGGAATGTGCGCCAGCCTGTTCTTCGCCCGTGAAGCCCGACAGAAGGTATGGGACCCCGGTGGACAGAGGCGAGGCGGTGGGGTTATCTGCATGGATCACGGTGCACGATGCCCCCATATCCAACAAATAGATCCCTTTTACCTCCTCCACCTCCATCTCCACGAGGGGTCGCCTCCATACATCATATCGCAGCGCACACAGGTAGACGGGCTGCGCCGGCTCTAGTCATTTGGGCACAGGGGTCGGGGTTTCGGGAACGACAAGACCAGTGGTGATGGCTATCTTCCCCTGCGAAATCATAAGAGACCGCATTGTCTCTAAAATTGATTCAATCGCAGTGGGGTTCATAGCTGCACCAACTCCTTGTGCTGGGACAGGAGCTACGGCTTGGGTTTGGGCTGGTGCTGGGGCGGCGGTCTGTGCTTGGGCTTGGGCTGCGGGAAATTTTCCCTTATTATCCTTCCACGGATTTCTACAGTCCTTGCGCCAATGTCCATCCTTCCCACACCCGTAGCAATTGAGCTTGGCTTGGGCAGGGCGATTCCCCTCCTGACGCCACTCCTTCTTGCTTGGGGCTGCGGGTTTTGCCTCATGCACCTTTCCCTTCTGGGGAGGTGTTTCCTGACCTCTACAATTCTTATATGCAACGTTGAGCTGGCGGAGCACCATCTCCTCTGTGACACCGGGACCTTGGGGATCAAACCAAGATCTGGCTAGGGCCCGTATCTGCGACAAGCTGTTGGTAACCAAGCAACGGAGCCAATGAACCCACTGTGCGTTGTTCATTGCAACCCGGTCAGGCATGCCCGGACAGCTGCGTCGATACACTGGCCACAGCCTTTCTGCGAAAACCCGTGGGGGTTCTCCAGATAGCTGCACAGTCCCTTCCACACGGTCGAACGGACTACCGTCGTCCACTCCCATTACTTCTAAAACTTCTTCCCTGAGATCCTCATACCCTTTCCGTCCCCTCTTACTCTCATCTGAGAGGCGCTGAAGGATTGTGCAATCCAGGGAGAAGAGCAACATTTTCGCCTGTTCCTGATCATCACAGTCATTAATGGTGGCTGTCTCCTCTATCTCCCTGAAATGAATCGAGGGATCTCCCTTTACTGTGAGTCTTGCGAGGTGGCTCACCATGGACCTTAATTGCTGGGCAGTGTAGGACACCACGAGCTGGTTCTGGTGGGGTCCGGCATCGCCGTTTGCGGCGTTGGGACTGAACCTCTGGTGCCGAGCAGGACACATTGGTGCTGGTCCCGGCTTTGCTACCAGTGGCTGTTCTTCCTCATATTCCACCTCGGCTACCTCCTCTTTTACCACCCCCTGTTTTTCCGACCAAGTCTCACTGTAGCTCGGCGGTGCTGAGGGCTCGGTGGCTGGTGCCACAACTACTTCGGCTGGAATCGGCTGTTTCGATTCCTTTAAAAAGTCCATGTGACTGGCTTTCGGGCTGATGAGACACACCATGCCTCTTGCCTTAACCAGGGCCGTTCTCAGGTCCTCTATGGTCTTTTGGCAGGGGCCATGGTCTGTGCTCTCGAACCCGTGCTCAAGGGCTAGCTTGTAAGCTGCCTTAACCTCCACTACTCTCTCCTCCTGCGCTCTTAGCTGTTGTGCGAGGCGGGCATTTTTCTCCCGTATCCTCGTTTCATTGATATTTGCCTCAGTAACCTGGCACTCCAGGTACTCTATCCTAGCCTGATGTTGACTAGCTACTACTTGGCGTTCCTGATTCAACGCGTGAAGCGCTGTGATGAGTTTTTCCCCACCCATGGCCTTTTCCTCTATCTCTGCTGCCTGGGTTGTGATCCTGGCTGCCTGTGCTGCAACGACTCGGTCCAAGATCTAGACTTGCTTCTTGTAACACATCAGCCACACTGCCTTCTCCACTGACTTCTTATGCTCTTTGCTCTCTGTCCACCTGATGGCTGCGTCCACCGGACGCCCATCCAGTAAGAGATCGGAAATCCACTGCTTAGTGAGATTTACCTTGCCAAAGACATAATCTGCTATCCTCTCATCCATACCATTTCGTCCATTCAAACTTGGATCTAGTACATTGCAATCCTGCTGCCAGAGTCCTGCCACGGTCGCCATTTTCTGTAAGGGGTTTTAGATCACAGTGGTTTCTCTCTCTAGAGGCCTCTCTCTCTTGCACAGTAAAACCGTGAGTGGTTCGACCCACTCGCCCCTTAGATTCTGTACTCTGGACTTTGGGGCAGGAACTACAATGTAGAGAAAACTCTTATAGACCAAATTTGATGAAACGAAATGGAATTTTATTGCATAATGTAAAACAAATCAAATGCAAGCAAATAAGAGGGTACATGGGAGGGAAAAACACAAACAAATCATAACGACACAATACTAACTAAGGCAAATACAGGCATATTATACTCTGCAAAGATCATCATGAAATGGGGAAAACACACGGAACAGCAAGGGACAACAACTCATGTTAATTATACCCTTAAATGTCCACCCCCTTAAACCTATCTAGATCTGATTATGAAGGGCCAGAAACATGCTCACCAATCCAACTAGGAAGTGTAAGGTTTTGAAACAGGTCTGCGTTTGATCCTTTCAGACATCCTGTCTCCACGTGGTTAGTGGAGCCCCAGCGAGCTGCGCCACACCTCTCTCCTGAGGTGGGTCAGGGACGGCTGGACACCGGCTGGTCTGGATGTCGGCGGGGTCGGGGATCGTCTGCTCGACCCCGGTCAGAGGAGCCTCGGGCTGGCCCCCATAGTTTCTTCAGTTTTTTATTGTCTCTTCTCCCAAGCCGGAGTGGGTCGATGGCCTCCCGTTTCATCAACGGCCCGAGGTTGGTCGATGATCTCCCGATGTTTTACCCCGGGGCGGGACGTCGGCTCGAACCGTCTTCTTCTCCTTCTTCTAGCGATGACGCCACCGATACGATGGTAGCACCACGATGACTGCTTTTCTTTCTACCCCTGGGTTCCCAGATATACTTCTCATCAGAAGCCCTTATCTCGCGCCAAATCAGGTTAGTCTTTTGTTTTAATTTTGGCGAGCTGGGAGCACAACGGGGTAGTTATTATATTTTAAACTGTTCTTGGATGGCCGGTAATGGGCCATCTCTGGTCTGGAATTACCTTCATTGTTTTTAATGTCCTGGTGATGTCCTTAACGGGTCCTTGATGCTCTTTTCATAAATATGAAACTGTTCCCTTTTGTCTGGGTAAACATTTAGATGGCCTTTATCTACAGGCCGATCTTGACTGGATCTGCATCCAACCTATATGTATATGTGGGTGTCTGGTTTTGTTCTCTCAGAAACGGCTTCCAGAACTTACTGTGGGCTGAATCCACAAAGCTGTCTGAGGGCTGCAGGAATCATTTTAAAGTGTCCCAATAAGTTGGTCACGGGGTCTGGCGGCCATTTTGAATGCCCCTTTTTCCTAGGCTTCTTTTAAAACAGTCTTTAAAATCATGGCCTCTTCTGCCATTCGACCCTTCATAATATAAAGTTCAATTTTGCGAATCCTACAACTTCCCTATCTCACTAGCCACCCCTCACACTCACCCTCATCCTACTGCAAGCATACCAACTAACAACACACAAGGGTAGGCACTTAAGAGGTTTAGCCATGTCCATGTGAAGTTTCTGGTAATGTGTTGTCATACAGTGAAATCTATTTTTCCAACGCTGCCCCTTATTGGACAGATCTGTGTGCACCTTTGGAAGTGTCTTACTGAGTTCCAGTGAAAGTTGAGACATAACTTCCCCTCCCTCCCCACTATAGTGATGAGTGTGCATGGAATGGCTTGGACATTAAAGGGATGCTGCACAGTGCTGGTGTGGGATGGTGTCAACCTGGTGTATCATGTGGCAGCCAGGGTTAACAGCGTCAAGTGAAGTAAATCTGGCCATGGTGATGCCATCATTGGCCTCCCAGGCAGCAATGTTGTCAGGGGCTGATGCCTTGCATTTTGTACAGCATCAGTTGATGGCGGAGAAGGTTGGAGATGTTGGTGTGCCTGGTGATGTTGGTGTTTGGGCTGATCGTGAAAGGATTCAGAGGACCAAGGTCTGATTTTTTCAAGGGCACCGATGTTGCTGCAATAGATGGCAGCTGCAGGTGAGATGACAGAAACGGTCTGTCAATGGTGAGAGAGGTTGTTCCAATGAGGTGGCACTGGACATACAGTTGTCTCTAAACACTTGTAAGCTAAAGAAATCTCTATATGTATTACAAATGCAGTAACCAACAGTTTCTGAGCTCTGAAACTGACCACCTGCAACATGGCATCCTTTACACCACTTCTGCAGCTGTCAGCTTATCAGAAACATCAGAGCAGACTCAACTCACGCCAGGGTGAACTGGCATGTTCCCCGAACAGCGAGTAACCCGTGGGGAAGAACATAAAATTGGAAGGAAGCATTAAGTTGGCTGTTAACAAGCCGTTTAATTAGCTCAATTGTATCCCCCGCTGCTTGGTATTGGGTCAGTTCTCCGCTAACAGATCAACACCTGGGAGACTCACGTGGAGGCGGGTTGACAGCGGGTTTTCTACCCGCTGTCAATCTTTACTATTTTGACAGCGGACCCGCCTCCAAACCCGCACTCTGAGCACTGGCAAAATTCCAGCCTTAGTTTCCCTGAGAAGGCGGCAGGCTGCCTTTTTCTAGTGATTTGTAGTGGCTAAGCCACTTCAGAAGGCATTAAGAATCACGTGTAGGCCAGTTAGGAATAGTTCTATTCTCTGAAGGACATTAGTGAACAAATTGGGTTTTTACAGCAATCCAGCTAGCTCAGATATGAATACAATTTCATAACTTATCATGGTGCAAATTTGACTCAGGACCCTTGAGGGTAGCTAATCCAGTACCATAACCACTACATGCCTTTCACGACCTCAGAACATCCCAAAGTTGGCTTTACAACCAACTAAGTACTTTTCAAGTGTAGTCACTGTTGTAATGTAGGAAATGCAGCAGCCAATTGCGCACAGCAAGCTCCCACAAACAGCAATGTGATAATGACCAGATCATCTGTTTCTGTGATGTTGATTGAGTGATAATTATTGGCCAGGACACCAGGGATAACTCCCCTGCTCTTCTTCTAAATAGTGCCATGGGATCTTTTATGTCCACCTTATAGATCAGACAGTGCCTCGGTTTGAAAGATGGCCCCTCCAACAGTGCAGCACTCCCTCAGCACTAGAACATAAGAACATAAGAAATAGGAGCAGGAGTAGGCCATTTGGCCCCTCGAGCCTGCGCTGCCATTTAATGAGATCATGGCTGATCTGATCTTGGGCTCAGCTCCATTTCCCTGCCCGCTTCCCATAACTCATCTGTTCAAAAATCTGTCTATCTCCACCTTAAATATATTCAATGACCCAGCCTCCACAGCTCTCCGGGGCAGAGAATTCCACAGATTTACGACCCTTTGAGAGAAGAAGTTCCTCCTCATCTCCGTTTTAAATGGGCGACCCCTTATTCTGAAACTATGCCCCCTAGTTCTAGATTCCCCCATGAGGGGAAACATCTTTTCTGCATCTACCTTGTCGAGCCCCCTCAGTATCTTATATGTTTCAATAAGATCCCCTCTCATTCTTCTAAACTCCAATGAGTATAGGCCCAACCTGCTCGACCTTTCTTCATAAGTCAACCCCTTCATCTCAGGAATCAACCTCGTGAACCTTCACTAAACTGCCTCCAATGCAAGTATATCGCTCCTTAAATAAGGAGACCAAAACTGTACACAGTACTCCAGGTGTGGTCTCACCAATACCCTGTACAGTTGTGGCAGGACTTCCCTGCTTTTATAATCCAGCCCCCTTGCAATAAAGGCCAACATTCCATTTGCCTTCCTGATTACTTGTTGTACCTGCATGCTAAATTTTTGTGTTTCATGCACAAGGACCCCCAGGTCCCTCTGTACTGCAGCATTTTGTAATCTCTCTCCATTTAAATAATAATTTGCGTTTTTATTTTTCTTACCAAACTGGATAACCTCACACTTTCACACATTATACTCCATCTGCCAAATGTTTGCCCACTCACTTACTCTGTCTATATCCCTTTGCAGATTTGTCCTTTTCACAACTTTCTTTCACACCTATCTTTGTATCATCAGCAAATTTGGCTGCATTACACTTGGTCCCTTCATCCAAGTCATTAATATAGATTGTAAATAGTTGAAGCCCCAGCACTGATCATTGCGGAACCCCACTAGTTACAGTTTGCCAACCAGAAAATAACCCATTTATCCCAACTCTCTGTTTTCTGTTAGTTAGCCAATCCTCTATCCATACTAATATATTACCCCCCAACCCCGTGAGCTCTTATCTTGTGCAGTAACCTTTTATGTGGCACCTTATCGAATGCCTTCTGGAAATCCAAATACACTACATCTACTGGTTCCCCTTTATCCACCCCACTCATTACATCCTCAAAGAACTCCAGCAAATTTGTCAATCATGATTTCCCTTTCATAAAACCATGCTGACTCTGCTTGACTGTATTATAATTTTCTAACTCTCTTGCTATTGCTTCCTTAATAATGGACTCCAGCATTTTCCCAATGACAGATATCAGGCTAACTGGTCTATAGTTTCCTGCTTTCTGTCTCCCTGCACTGGAGTGTCAGCCTAGCATTTTGTGCTCAAGTCTCTGGAGTGGGACTTAAACCCACAACCTTCTGACTCAGAGACGAGTAGTCACACAGGGCTTCTTCGCATCTTATCCTCTTTTATCTTCTTAATTCTATCTCTATCTCACCCTACACACTCTGCATGACAAACTGGAGATACTTTCACAAGCTACATTTCTCTCCCTCACTTTACATTAAAAGCTAACCCTTGTCGCTCTCTCACTTCAAGTGCTGAAAACATGGACACCCTTCTGCCAGTGGAGAAAGAGGAAACCAGCCTTTCTAATGATTCAGCAACACTCGATCACTTGAGCACCAGCTCAGATACTGGCACAATGCATCCTTTGGAGGCTAGGCTAGAGGAGGGGGTTTTCTCATGGTGAATCAGTGGGAACAAGTGTGCCGGAGCTAGGGCAGGGGAATAGGATGCCACAGGTGCCAACACGTTGGAAGGCAAGAGTGAATACTAGCTCTGCTGCAGAGGACTCAAGTGCTGACTTTGAGGGCCAAGCCTACCAAAGTACCAGGAAATACTCAGCGTACTGGGCAGCCTGCCAGTGAGCTTGTGCACAATGTCGCGAAGCACGGAGACTGTTCTGCCCAACATAGACCGAGCAGTTAGCTCCATCAGCATGACAGTGGTGCCTACTGTTATGAAGCCTCTCCTGACAATTCTCGAAGCTCAAATGGCTGCCATCTTGGCTTTGGGAGCTACTGTTGGCAGGGGCTTCTAGAGAGGCACCTCACTCCTACCCTCTGTTCTCGCGCAGAGCCGCAGGAGTGCTGAGGCGCAGTCCCACAAGAGTGACCTTTACTTCATGGGAGAGGCACTTGCTGTCCTCTCTCAGAACAACACCATGACTGCTCCCCTGCCACCCACTCGGTCAGTGCTCCTGTTAGTGCCACGCAGCCATTTGGGTCAGACTGCTCCTGCCCGAGCTAAGATGCTGCAATCTGTAGCTGGGTCCTAAAAATCCACAGCTTCTCGAGGTCACCCACCATGGCTATCTGAAGTGTCCTAAATGGAAGCTCAGCAGCCTTCCACCCACCAGCTGTGGCCACTGGGGAAACTCTTCATCAGAACACGAGACTAGGTAAATAAGCACACAAGACAGGCACTAATGGTGATACATAATTATTTCTGTTGATTATTAGATAGAGATGAAATTGAGTTGTTTGATATACAAGTTGCATTTATATAGCACCTTTAACATAGTAAAATGTCCCAAGGTGGAGTGGGAAGAGAAGCCATTTCAGGAGATTCTCTGGCTATGACTGGATAGATAAGAATGGAACCAGGCGAGGGCAATTCCACTCAGCTGGACAACGGAGGAGAGGCGTTAGAGGAGGATGGTGTGGTCAACCATGTCATAGGATGCAGACAAGTCATGAAGGGTAATGAGGGATAGTGCACCACGGTCACAGTCACATAGGATGTAATTTGTGACATGACGAAATACCGGCAAACTGTACTTCAGTGTATAACACAATCCCTGTCGTATACTATCCTACTTGGCTCTGTGGCCACATTCTTGCCTTTCAGGTCAATGACCCTTCGTCAGAACCTTGTTTCAGGTTATCGACCAGAAATGTTAACTCTGTTTCTCTCTCTCCACAGATGCTGCCTGACCTGCTGATTGTTTCCAGCATTTTCTGTTTTTATTTCAGATTTCCAGCATCCACAGTATTTTGCTTTTATATTCTTGCCTTTGAGTTTGATGACTGTGGGTTCAGGCCCCACTTCGGGATGTGAGCATATAACTTAGGCTGATATTTCAGTGCCATACTGAGAGAATGCTGTATTGTTGAGGAGCTGTCTGTCAGATGAGGTGACTGAGGACCACCTGCCTTTTTAGGTGCTATTATGTCCGTGTATAATTGAGACACGGACAGCAGGAGTTGATTATAACAAGTCTTTACTGAATGGAGACAATCGGGAACTGAAACTACAGAAGGCTGCTAGCGCCTTTTATACAGGGGTGGTCACTGCCGGTACTGCAGTCTGAGACCAGTTATTCCCTTAAAGGTACATACACAACAGGCGCATGTAAAGGATTTTAAGGCACTGTTTTAAGTACAGCAGTGAGTTCTCCTGGTGTATTGTTCAACATTCCACTCTCAACCAACACCACCAAACACAAACTAGTAGGCGATTCATCTCATTTGCTGTTTGTAGGACCTTGCTATGTGCAAATTGACTTCTGCATTTGCCTGCATGAGAACACGAACTTTACTTCAAAGGGTAATGCATTGGTTATGAAGAACCTTGAAATATGCAAAGGTGCTATATAAATTCGAGTTCTTCCTTTCATCTCAGTGATTGGTGGCCTTTTATTTAGAGGAAAAATAGGAATAACTTTGGTAATGAAAGCACTCAGATTTGGATTTAAAGCAATAGCACTGGAAACAAGAACAAAGGGATGGAAATAAATACTGCACTGTATTCCACCAAGGCAATGGTTCAGAACTATCAGCAATCTATTGCTAAAGGTATTGATACACATTTAGGCACAAGTAAAAATGTCAAATTTTATTTGCCACAATACAATTTAAAGGGGCACCACCTTCATGCAAAAGGTATGTGGCAAACTTTTCTTTCTCTTTACATTCATGTACACTTGTTGAATGCATCGCTCATGCTGTGTAATGTCATTGTGGTGAAATGCTTGCCTCTTTCTTTGTAAATAAAAGATTATCATTTGTTTTAAGTGAAGACCCTATCCCTTTAAATTATGTCGGCAAAGCAGCAGTAATATCAATAGCATTTAAAGACTAAAAAAAAATTATTGCAGCAGTCTTTCTTTAAAAGACTGGATAAAAGTGACTTTTTGCTCAAAAATTTCTTATCCAGTCTATATCAACCATAAAAATGTGCACTGTAGTGTCTGTCAGTGATACTTTCAAACCATTGTCGTGAAATATCGCCGCTAGCATCTCTAAAGGTGGGTAGATGGGGTTAAGATACAGATCAGCCATGATCTAATTGAATGGAACAGACTCGAGGGGCTGAATGACCTACTCCTGTTCCTATCTTTCTATGTTCTTAAACATGAAAATACAATTCTCAGAACTTTTTCTGACAGCAAGTGTACTTTGCAAATGGCTGGAAAAGTACCACTTTGCCAAAAGCTTCCTTATTTCGAAACAGAGACCTTTGAAAGAGAGCCTGGAAGTCACCTATAGAGATTTAAAGCAACAATAGGCAGACTTTGCCAACTCTTTAGGCTCGATTTTGCCAGGCCCGAGGAGGCAGGATTGGAGGTGTGTGAGGTCATTAAAATCGCAAAAAATGGCAGGCGGGCCCGATCCCGCCTCCATCCCGCCTCCGGACAATTTTCTCAAATGCGTGTTTTCTGACCCCGTTTCCATCCCGCCTCCAAGAGGCAGGATAGGCCCTTAAGGCCCTTAACAACCACTTAATTGCCTCTATAATCCCATTTTGAGAGGCCTTTCTGATTTTACCACTTTTCCCACATCCTGCACGTCTCCTCTGGAACACGCCAGGTAATCCTGTCGGCCTCACAAGTGGACTGCTTACTAACAGCTGCAGCTACACCATTAAAAAGGAGTTTTCATCAGTCCTCATTTGCAGGTGGCAGAACTTTGTTGTCTCAGGTTTGGGGGAACTTTTAGCAGGCATACCCATTGTTGTGGAAGTTTGGAACCTGACACCCATCTCCAGTGTGACCTCCTGGGAAACACCTCTCCCCACCTTGACTGAGTGCTTCCTCAACTGAGGCATATACCAGAAGCATGGGAACCATTTATTTCCTTTCCTCCTGGACATCAGATTCGGATGAAGACCAGCCGTGGCAGCAGCAGAACTATGAACAACAGCACCACCAACAGCAGCAGCAACAACAGGAGCGCCAAGCTGCTGCTCACCCACCTGAAGCTGCACAGGCCAGAAGGCGCCAACGCCGACCTCATTGCTGCTCGGGATGCAAGGGACGCACTCATCTTGGCCAGATTTGCTTAGCCTGCACAATCAAACACTTTTGCCTTGCACCTTCTTATCAGACCATCGACAATGGCCAAGAATCTGCAGATTCCTATCACTCTGACTACCATACTGACAATTGCAAGTCACCCTAAGCCCTCAATGCGGAAGTCCCATTAGCGAAATGGCACACGCCACACCTGCAACAGTTTGCCATCAGAATTTTTTATGACAATAAGCAACTGATGGCTTTTCAAAATTAAACACATTACACCCAAGTGACTACCTTGGTGACTACTTGTGCATTATCTTCCTCTTACATGTGCTCCTACATTGTGCTTCCCCTGTGGCTTCAGCAGATGTGGAGGCCCCTTGCTCACTTTCTTGCTGATCCTGCCTCGACGCCTTTGGCGGGCGTCCTCTGGGGTTGCGAACCAGTGAGGGCTCGGCAACAGTCTGCTGCTCCTGAGGCTGTGCAGGGGTTGAGAGGCCGATCTCAGTTGGGTGGGGACTCTGGTGGGGCTCTGACCGAGGGCTCTGCAGTGGCATGGTCATGTAAGCGCTTGGAGAGGAGCCCCCACTTCCTTCTTGTATGCCACCAACATCCCTCTCATGGGTCAGCCCCACTTCAGAGCTAGCAAGTGGCTGGACAGCACCTTGCTGCACTGCAGGGGGGCCACGAGGACCCGTTTCTGCACTGGAAGTCCTACTCCAGAGGACTTGCGTGAAGGTCTGGTTTGTTTGCTCAATAGCTGACCATCGCTCCTCAAGAGATGTCAGTCTATTCTGAACAATTACCATGTTTTCCATACCCTGGCGACTAAGCTCCTCCATGGACGTAGCCATCCTCTCCTCTACCATAGCCAGCCTCTCCTCTACAGTAGCCAGCCTTACCATGGAGGTAGCCATCCTTTCCACGGAGTTTGCCATCCTTTCCATGGTGATACGTTCATGCGCCAACACCTCCACAAAGGCTCTGCTCATGTTAGCGATGGACTCCTCCATTCGCTCCACACTCGCAGCGACCCTGGAGACAAAGCCTGCCAGAGACTCCTGCACCTGTTCCTGGAGTTCCAGCACCGCTCTCCTTCCGGATGGACCCGGAGACACAGGGTCAACATGCAGCGGAGCCGAGCTGGGAGCGTCCTCTCCACTGCGACGAGGACTCTCCACTGCTGTCCCTGTCTCCACCATCTGCTGATGCTCACTTGTGAGCTGTGATACACTAGGTGACAACTCTACTCTATGTCCTGAAGGTCCCACTGAGGTGTGAGTGTCTGCGCTGGTGCAGGGTGCGCTTAATTCTGCTGACGGAATGCGCTCAGAGGTTGCAGCTTCCTCTGAGGAGTCTGGAAGCTCAGTCTCTTCCTCCTGGACAGTGGGGATGGGAGCACTCGATGGTCCTGTGGGGGAGTAAAGGAAAGAGTTAGAGATGTGAGGTAAAGGTTGCATGCACATTGAATTGTGCAGATGATCATAAGTCAATCTGTTAGAGCATCAGAATCATTATCAGTCACTCATGCAATGTCAATGAGATGCCAAACTATTCTGTCACCAGCTTGCTGTGATGCACCTGCCTGTCCATCCCCTACTTGGGAATCCTCCTCGATCCCAGCAATTTCCAGGGCCGCCTCCTCTGAGGTGGTGAGCTGGGCTACTGAGGGTGGCCCTCCTCTTGTCCTCGCTCTTTGCCTCTTATTGTGGGCTCTCTTTTCCTGCAATGAGGGACACAAGTGGAGTTTGAGTGAGAATGAAGGAGTGAGTGTTGAGAATCCATAGCATAGCTGCTTAGAAGGAGACAAAGGGCCCTCCCTGTGTGGTGTAAGTTGTTGTCATTGCGTCACAGTGATAGGGAGTGTGAGGTCTGCATGGTCGAATAGTTAAGTGAATGTGACCATAGAGAGAGAGGGAATGGGTAAGGGTGCAGGGATGTCAGTGTCAAGTGAGATGTGGAGGAAGAGGTTGGCAAAGCTGAGTGCTGGTGAGGAGAGACGATGGGGATGAGGTTGAGGGTGATGAGAAAGTCATACTCACTTTTCCTGTGTGGAGAATGTCATGAAACCTCTTCCTGCACTGCAGCCAGGTTCTGCGGCACATAGAGATGGCATTGACCTCCTGGGCCACTTGCAGGCACATAGCTTTAGTCTGTTGTGGTGGCTTTTTTCTCCCTGAGGAAGGGAAGAGCACCTCCTTATTAGATCTTGCTCCCTGCACCAGAGCTTGGAGGGAGGGCTCATCAAATCGAGGTGCACACTTTTGCTTGCTGGTGGACATGGTTGGTAAATGATGTATTTCATACAATGTCCAAAGTGTTTCCAGTCTCCAGAAGAAGCAAGGCTGCTTGCAGGCCTTAAATCCAACAGCATTGATGACATAATCGGAGGCGACTTTCAGGATGGAAAGACTAATTGGGCCAGGGGTTCCCACATACTGGAAATCAGTTGCCCAATTAGGGGAAAATCGCACTTTTTTCCCCACTTCACATCGGAGTCGGGGTCCTGACGTGAAAACCACCTGACATGCCCCAGCCCAACCCCAGTGGCAAAATTCAGCCCTTTGAGTCAGAAATGGTCTTGACCCTCGCCCTCTTCGGAAGTACTACCCAAAGGATCAACTCTGCTTCTTCTCTAAGGGCTTTTGTTGGATCGGCACCCGGGCTGGTGGGGGGCATTCCTGGGTGCAGATCAGCTCCCTCGCGCTCTGGTTGACTCTTTCAATTCACAGGTCCAAGTTGGACGCAGCCCATGGGGAGGGTCGCTGTAGCTTGCTGCCTCTCTTCCGTGGCCTTGTCCGTGCCCAGGTGGCACTAGAAAGGGAGCATGTGGATCCCAACGGTACACTGCCAGTGGTGGACACTGCAGGGTATAGAGTGTCTGGTGCACCTGGACAGTAATATTAGCATTTGGATTAGGAGTTTCCTTTGGTTTTGTTCAAACTAGACTTATGTCTAAACCAATGTTCCCGCTAATTATTTTTTCATACGCGGTCCCTTTAGCTGGCTGTGTGGTCCATTCAAATTTTCGGGCATGGCCAGTTTCCTCCATGTAAAAGCCGGTGAGCAGCCTGCGCGGGACCTCCAGACCGCAGCGCGGACGTGCAACTTAGTGGGAACATTGGTCTAAACTATTCTTTGCAGTTGTGCATCCTGAACATAAAGGGGCACTTGCAGAATTGTTTTTCTGGTGATGGTCACTCCTATTGGCCAAACAAAAAATAGGCAACAATCATTATTGAGGTACATATTCAACACAAGTAACTCAGTCTACGCAACGCCTATCAGTCCATTTGCAGTCAAATACAATTTGTAAGCGACGGGACCGGTCAGAATGCTGTATTATCTAACACCCAGGACATCGGGAGGAGTTAGGGAAACAACGCAACTTTCTATTTGGCTCTTTAACTGTCGTCCAATAACTAATTGGACCTCATGTTGGCGGATGTCAAAATGTCAGCTGGCATCCGGAATTCGGACAAAGTTGGTGGTGTTCCAGAGTTGTCTCTGTTTGCCGTCCAGTCTGTGATTAACGTCACAGCTCCCTATAAATACCGCTACTTCCCCACTCGCCGCAGGCTGCAAAGTTTAAAACAAGCAGCTTTGCAGAAATCTCCACACTACTGCTTCGAACAGACAGCACCAAAACACCATGAGGAATCTCTGGGCTGATAGCGCATTAGCGTTTTATATCCTTTGCATTGCCTACAAGGTGAGAAAACCAATTTGTGTTCCTATTTTGCACATTTGTATACACTTAAGCGGGTTCAGTTTAGGGAACGTGATAGTTTAAGCTATTGCCTCATGTCAACAGATCCTCAGCAAAGTACATGCAGTAGGTGTGCTTATGGCAAATGTTAAAATTTGTATTTTTTTCGGGCTGGGGCGGGGTCTGGCATAATGCATTTTTATATAATAATATAGTGACTTCTAATTCAACAGAAAATAATTGATGTATCGGCCTGGTTTACTGGATTGGTTTTAATTTTAATTTAAGTTGCTTTTAGCATGTTTCCGTGGTTTACATTGTAATTCAGAATGCACTCATGAACTAGACAATTTCGGGGAAGGTGGATCGGAAACTAACAAAACGTTTTCCTTTCTCCCCACTCTCTCAGTTTGATGTTGGAATAAACTATTACTGGTGTTACTCACCTCACAGCCGTCCCACATACATTCCATGTGTCCACCCACAGCCCCGCCTCTCACACTGTCCAGGCCACGCTGTTCCTCGGTGACCGTATTTTGATGACTGCCGTCTCCTCCCGCAGGTTGGTGCTCAGCTCTGCCCCTATCCCTGCCGCTGTCCCCGGATTCCGCCCCGCTGCGCTCCGGGAGCTGCTCTGGTTGTGGATGCTTGCGGTTGCTGCCGGGTCTGTGCGAAGCAGTTGGGAGAATATTGCACCGGTTTGGACGTGTGCGATCCCGATCAGGATCTGTTCTGTGATCACAGCATCAGCTACTCTGGGACCAGAGGGATATGTACCTGTAAGTTTACTTATCAATAAAAAGGTAATCCTTAATTGTGTATATATCTATAAGATAACGCACAAGGTTTGGAAGAAGGCCTTTCGGCCCATTGCATCATGTGCTTCCAGAAGACCAAACCTGGAGTCACTCCACCACCGTGTCAAACTGTTTTTTACACGAACTCGGTGTCAAGTGAACACTGCAATATTGAATTTAATCGCTATGAATTTGCAGGTTACAATACTGCAGTACCTTCTGACTTTATCATGTAGATCAGGTGTTTTCAGTCACATTTAACGATAGTGTTAGTTCATTAAGATCAATCAGCAGACACAGTTCAGTTTTTTATTTATGTCGCCCATTAAATTGATTTGAGCAACAAGTGATTGCTCTCCTTGGGGAAGGGTAGGTCTCTTTGGGCTGAGGTGGCTCCAAGAGGACATTCCTGGCAATGGAAGATCAGAAGCAAGCCAACCCTCTGTGGCTGATTCAGTAATCCAATATCTTTGGGTGGAGGAAGCCAGTGGATACGTTGGAATGGGAAATGCAGCCTGTGAAGAGATTGAGTATAATCCATGTCTTAGAGGGGGTTCATGATTCCTACTCAGTGAGAATAGGAGTTGAAGTAATGAGTCACAGGCAAGTCAAGATCACACTTCTGAGGAGAATGAAGAGGTTTGGCAAAATGGTCATGCAATCTGTGCTTGGCTTTCCCAATATAGACTGCAATACAAAGCACATTAATGCAAGTATTGAACATCTTTGTTTACGAACATGTGCACAGTGGAACACTTTTTCAGGAAGACAAACTATTCCTGTCAGTACTGGGTCATGACTGGAAAAGACAATCTGATTTTAAATGTGTATCTACTTATCTAATCCCAGAGCAGCCTTCAAAGAGTGTGGCTCAATCCATCATCAGTCTTCACTGTATCTCCTGCCTGACCCATCCAAATATAAGCATTCACTGATTTTACATATAGCCTAATCCAACGCTAGTGGCCTAATCCAACATCAGGCTTCACAGAGCATCTGTGTGGATCAAATTTACATCAGTCTTTTCTCATTTAGTACCATTTTAAAATAAAATAATCATTATGGCCCTGAATTTGTGGTTGTAATGACAGCAAAACTGTCAGCATTTGGCGTCATTACAACTGTGAATCTAACAGCAACTTCTGGCGTCCGCACATGCACAGTTAAACGTGGAAATCTAGAAGTTGCTGACAGTCATTCCCTGCTCCTCCATAGGTCCCCAGAGCCAGCAATCAATTGAAATTACTGAACTGACGAACACTTCCCCTTTTACACTGGAATATCGCCGTTAAAACCCTCCCCCCAAAAGTTAAGCCTTGTTGAATGAGGTGTAACAGGGTTTTTAATGGCGTACTGAGTCATAATTACTGCTGAACAACTGTTCTGGCCCTGAAAAATGAATTTTATATTTGTGGAATGTCAAATCTTTCCACTATGATAAAAATTCCATGATTTTTGATGTAATTTTTTTTACGTTTGTTTATGATATTGCAACTTTTACCTTAATCCCATGTGTATGCCCCAACTTTTATTTTGCTATCTGTAAAATGATTAAAAAGTGAAGGAAAATCAATGCATTTTACTTCCTGGTTTGCGGTCTGTGAGAATTTTTCAATGTGATTGGCTGGTTAGCCTGCTTGATGACATCATTGTTGCTGGATGCTGGAGATCCCCTAGACTTGGCGTCAGATTCAAATTAATGTCGGGAGAGGTGAAATTGACGCCACAGAGATTGCTAGATCTTTGTAGGCAGCTTTCTTCGAGGGCAGCGGCGAGCGCCGTCACTTTGCCGCTGACCATGAAATCCGAACCTGTATATGTTCTCGGAGAATCTTGGTGCCTATTTTGAAAGCAGGCAGAACACATGGCAAGGCTTCCTATTTTTCTGTCTGTACCTGTATTTAATATGAAATTCCCATTAAATACCTGAATCATGATGGATCTGGAAATATTACAATTTCCGTTCATAAACCAGGTGGGAAGATGGGGGTTTTGTTTCGCTGTCAGAGATCTTACTTTAACCAGCTCTCTAGCCATGATTCTGTTTGCTTCTGTGAGCATTGATAGATATTTTGGACTTTGTTAAAAGTCCAAAATATCAACAGAATATTGTCAACTTGTATGGTGCCATGTTTTAATCAGAGTGCAGCCATTTGTACCTAAGTCCTTCCATACATGACAACAGTGACTACACTTTAAAAAATACTTAATTGGTTATGAAGCCCTTTGGAATGCCCAGAGATCATGAAAAGCGCTATAGAATGTTCTTTCTTTCTTCTTTCTATGTAGTACAAAACATTATGCATAAAGTTGGATAGTGAGTGCATTCTTCTGTGCATAGGTTTGTAGATATGCAAGCGATAAATGAGGATTTCGGCCCAAAAAACTGGATTTGAAATAACAGTAGCATAATGTTCAACTGTGCAGGATCTATGCTGAAATACAGGACAGATATATAACTTTCACCTCATTATTTAATCATCTTAAAGCGCCCATTCCAGAGTGACGCTTTCTTGGTCAAACAGTGCAACTGTTGATGTTTGAGGCTAAGTCATTTCAAATCTAGTTTGCGTAACATTTTGTTCTATTTTCTTTGTGTTAACAGTAATTCTGAAGTTATTCCTAGAACCTACTAGTCACCTGGTGAAATTGACAGATGTATAACAAGTTAAAGTTTTAGATTTTCGTCAACTAGTTATTAATACAATCGATGAATAATATGTTTTATTATAATATAATATGGCCTGGTATTTGTGGTCAGCGGAGAACAAATAATACTCGCCGTTCATTACGCTTACAGCTGCCCACAGACTTTTTGTGGGCTTTTGAGCAGCAAGTTAGTCATCAGGCATTGGAAACAGCGCCCTCTACAGGGGATCTGAGACCTGTGTAAACAGGGCAAGCAATAGCTCCTCAACCAATCTGATTGAAGAATCCTTACTGCGACACACAGGGGTCGATTTTCAGT
Source organism: Somniosus microcephalus (assembly GCF_052327205.1). Classification (NCBI taxonomy): domain Eukaryota; kingdom Metazoa; phylum Chordata; class Chondrichthyes; order Squaliformes; family Somniosidae; genus Somniosus; species Somniosus microcephalus. The sequence goes on from NC_140999.1 coordinate 151,051,260, forward strand.
GTGCCGTGAGGCGGGCTTTTAGGCGTGCGGGGGGGCTAAAATCCCGAATTCAGGGGTCCCTACACCATCCCGCCCAAAACCCGCCTCCATGTAAGTTTCAAAGGAGGTGGGTACCCGCCCCGCACTGGGACCCGCCGACCCGAGGCGTGAAGGGATTAGTGCCAATTAACTGCCTGTTAACAGGTAGTTAACAGGCAGTTTTTAGCCTAATCCCTATTTTGAAGGTTGTCGTGTGGGATTCCCGACGGCTCCAAACCACGCCAAGTTAGAGGAGTCGGGCCATCGAGTTGAAGGACTTGGAGGGGTCGAGATGTCGGTGTTCAGGTGAGTGATGGGTGCATGAGTGCAAAGGTAAGTGTGTTTGGTGTGTCTAAAGTGTGTAAAGAAGTTTAAATTACCTGTACTTATCTTTACAGCCTTTCTTCCTCTAGGTTTCGGGAGTCCATCATTCAGCCGGCACAGAAAGCAGAATGGCCGCGAGCTGTCAAAAATGACAGCCTGCAGCTTTCAGTGCCGGCGAGATTTCTAACTGAGTCTGCGTAGAAGGACTCAGGTTAGAAGTAAGACTGTCAGTGTTTGACAGCTTCAAACAGCTGTGAAACTCTGATATTTCATCTGTCAACACGTCTTGACAGATGAAATTTCAGTCTGTGACATCACCTGTTGCCGGGTGGCCCTTAATTGGCCTGCTGAGCCCGCTGGGCGGGCTCAACAAGGTCAATCAAGTTAAAATCACGTGGATTGGCCGCATCTCGATGGAGGCGGGACTACAACCCGAAAGTTGTAGTCCTGCCACCTTCCCGACTTCTGAATGAAAATCCAGCCCACAGTCTAAACCAGGAATATTTAATGTAAAATCATGCACAGAAAGCAAAATAAAGAGAGGGAAAGAAAGATAGGATTAAGAGAGATTAAGATTACCCACTAAACTCACCAGAAAAAAAATTAGGGTTTTTCCATTCTAGTGTAAGTTGATTTTTAACAGCATGTAAGTCTTAATTATTGCTAAACAATCTCTCTGCCACTGAAAATTAACTTTTAAAAGTATGGTGTCTCTTTCCTTCAGATTGTAATTATTGTTTGAGATTTAAAAATAAATCTTTCTGTCTCTTTTAATATCTCTCTCTTAATCCCATCTTTTTTCCTCTGTTTCACTTTCTGTATCTGATTTGGCATTGAATAAAATATTCTAATTTACACTTCCTGGTTTAGACTTTATACATCTCAATGTGATTGGTTAAGGAGATACACAGTTGCTTGCCTTGTTCACACATGTCCCAGATCCCCTGTAAAGCGCTCTAATCACAGCAAGTTCCAGTGCAAAGCCCATAGAAAGTCTGTGGGGAAGTGTAAGGGTAATGAACATCGTCGCTGATCACAAAATCCAAGCCATTATATATATTCTATATTATAATATAAATTAGTGAAATGACATGGCTATATAGTGATATTTTTTGAACATTGAACTATATTACAGTGAAGTTTAGTGTAAATGAGATATGAATTATGAACATTTTTAAATTGTGTCTAGCACTTGAAGCTGGAACATGTGAATTCAATGGGGTGATCTATAAGGATGGTGATGTATTCCAGCCCAGCTGTAAATATCACTGTTGGTGCTCAGATGGAGGAATTGGTTGCATCCCACGCTGTAGTGAAGATGTCCGCCTGCCTGGTCCAGACTGCCCTTATCCAAAACGTGTTGAGATCCCAGGAGAATGCTGTCCTCGATGGATATGTGAGAAGCAAGACAATGGTATCTTTGGCAATGCTTTGGCAGGTACTTATTCAGAGTTCTTTTGTAAATATTATCCTTGCTTTACACTGCAACCCTCATGCGTTATCAGAACAATGGAATCTAATTATAGTGATTGATTTGGTTGATCAGTATAGGCATGCTTGATATATTCTATACTGCTCAGTACAGTGTTTTAAACCATACTTTGCCAGTTTGTCACTTAAAAGTCTTCATAGCACAAAATAATCAAACAGATAGCCTGGAATGATAGCTGATACTTCACCCATCTCTAACGTGTGGAGCAGGAATGGGAAAGGATGAAAACATTTTGACTGAATTAGGATTGGTAATAATCTCTGTAACCTGAAACAATATGGCCGGAGAGGCAAAAGGCCATCCATATTTGCAGTAGAAATGTTAGCCACTTCCTTGGTTGTTAAATATTTAATTGTTGATCCTTTCATACAGCAAAAACATTATAACAACAATTTGCACTTATATAACACTTTTTAATGTCGAAAAACAGTGCAAGGCACTTCACAGAGGCATAATCAGACAACAATGGATATTGAGCCAAAGAAGGATATATTAGGAGGGGTGCCCAAAAGTTTGACCAAAGCTTTAAGGAGGGTCTTAAAGGAACAGGTGGAGAGAGAGGGGTTTAAGGAGAAAATTAGAGTGTGGGGCCTAAACATGGTGACCCATGGTGAGGTAAAGGGAGGGGGATAATGCTCAGAGAAACAGAAAGTTTGGGGGGGGGGGGTGGTTGTAGGGCGGGAGGAGGTTACAGAGATAGATATGTCTGCAGATGATTTAATCAAGAGGCAGCATGTAGATGTGGAAGGTGAGAGGAACCAAAGACAGATCCTTTGTGGATTTGAGGTAATATTGCAAGGGCAAGAAGAGAAGCCATTGCTGGCGATGCTCTGGCTATGATCGGATAGGTGAAAGTGAGACTGTACAAAATCAGTGACACTTTGGAAACCCATATCCATGTGTTGAAACCAGTATTTTGAAACTGGCGAATACCAAGGAGCCCGGAGCCTGTAAGGCATCTGTCTTGAGCTTCAATCAAAGCTTCCAAAGCTGATGACACAGACTCCTGTGTAGAGTTCCTGTCTACAGCGTCCCCAGAGGTGATCACACACACTATGGTAGACAGCAGACTGCTCATGAAACTGGCCAGAATGCCGTACATGCTGGTGCATGTCAAGGAGTTTTCTTCAGTAGGCTGGGCCTTTGAGGTCTGCATCTCGATCCTCTATAGCAGAGCTGGGACCTGGTCTTGCCCTCCGGAAAGCCAGGTCCCGGGCTTCCCTTTCTACCGTCTCCTGCTCCTGCTCATTAGTGCTGGGTGACTCACCCTGTGCATCTGCCTCTGCCCCACTCTCTATCCCAACTGGGGTGCCAATCTCTGAACTGGTGTCTGAAGAAGATTGTGCGAAGGAGAATGCATCTTTGGGAGGGTTCAACTCCTTCAAATCTTGAGCTTCCTGTTGTGTAGAATGAGGAGAGCCTAGAGAAAGTAAAAAGGAACAACGGTTAGTGTGGGGATGGCAGTTAACAAAGCTGTTGAGGATTATCAGGCAGTACTGAGGTGCCACACAGTTTACATTCAGGATTGTGAGAGGAAAGAGAGCGAGAGTAGTAATAAAGGCAGAAACTTTATTGTGGGCTTGTGTCAGCTTTGCCTTCATCAATGCTCCCTGGCCCAAAGTCTGCATGCTTTTCTCCTCCATCAGACTTAGTGGGTGCATGGGTGGATGCAATCCCCTCACCCTGCCCCCCTCCCCGCCCTCAGCTCAGGTCCTCTTCCTATTATGCATCATCTTCTCCTGAAAAAAGAGTTAAGAAAGTTTTTTTTTGTTACATGCTATTCAGCTGTGTGAGCCTTTTTCATCTGGAGAGCATGCAGAGCTGGAGAAGCAGCAAGTTTGTAGAAGGATGGGAATGGCTGCAATAAGAAAAGGTGGTAGCAATTAGCAGGAGTGAAAGGCCTGCGAGTTGTGAGCAGTCACACTCAGACTGCTCTTTGTGACTTGTGAGGGCATAAGCTGCAGATGAGTGTCTATTTGTAAGGAGAAGGAAAGTTGCAGCCGTGACCTGCTGTGATTGGAGAAGAAGTAGGCAGAGCGAGGGGGGAGAAGAGTGAAGTATGTATGGCGGGGGTGGGGGTTTGGCAAAACACCGCTATGGAAAGGTGCGACTCATCTAAATGGAGACAGGAAGCCCTGTATCTCATCCTTGCTGTACTGAACCTCTTCCTGCACTGAAGTCATGTCCTTGGGGTAATGCCATGCGCGCTCACCACCTCAGCGACCTTCCTTCAAGACTGCAACTGGGGGTGTTTCGACGCCCTGGTGCCATCCTTTGGGAAGAGGGCATTGGTCCGCTTGTGAACCTGCTCCACCAGTACCTTCACCACAATGTCACTGAAGGTCTTGCTCTCGACATTCTGCAGATATGGCATCAAGTGGAGAAACAATGGAGCTGGCACTTCTGAGGGATACAGAATAAACAGCAAATGCTGAGAAATCACCAAATTAAACAACAGAACTGACAATTCTGAGTGCCAGTGAAACAATAAGTGTTGCTGTGAAATTGATTACAGTCAGCAGGCAACACTTTTTGAGGGTGGCTATACTCTCTTTTTAAGAGGTGCATTCGCCCTTTAAATACTGGAAGTCTGAGGCGAAAATCTCTTCACTCAATCGGGCGAGCTGCCTATCAGTATTCCTATGCCTGGGCAGCCGAACAATGGCATGCAATAAGGCCCGTCCGTCAAACATCAGCCATAAACACTGTTATTGTTTTAGCCTGAACTATATGATCCATTCACGTGGTGTGGGACAGGCCATAGGGGCTGTTTATTGTAGTGAGCATGAATATAGAGTGTTGGAAACTTTAAAACAGAAACCATCACTATGGTCGTTTTTTTGTGTGTAGCTGTCATTTGCTGGTGCTAAAAATTTCCCAACAGAATTTTTGATTTATATCCTGCAATGACAATATAATGGTTGGCAAAAGTATTAGATTTAAATATACAGTGTTCTTATTGTAGTAGCCTATTTGACAGCCTAAATATATGCATGAGTTGTTAGTTTGTTCATTTTATGACTGATTTTGAAATAACTAAGATTATTGCTTATTTTATCTTCAGCATTCAGATCGGAAGCATTCTATGGAAGATATCCCTCCAGTGTGACTTACAACTGCCCAGAGCAAAGCAGTGAGTGGAGTGCCTGTTCCAGGAGTTGTGGGATAGGGATGTCTACCCGGGTTTCCAACAAGAACCGCCATTGTATTTTGGAGACACAAAGCCAACTTTGTATAGTGAAACCATGCCAACAGGACCATGCCAAACAAACTCAGATGGTGAGCAATAGTAAATCTTTTACCAGCTAGTAATTTATTCAGCAATAAAGTTGTTGTTGATGAAGCACCTTGTAATAAGTTTAAAAAATAGAAGATTTCTAACCTAAATAAGAGCTAAACACTATATTGGTAGTTGAAAGAATTTGAATTATTGGTTTAGTACTCCATATTAACTGATGGTATGTATTGAATGAGCACCCTTATACCAAAACAGAGAGAACAATAGAAAGATGAGTGTTTGCTACATAAACAAAAGGTCCAACCGAGAGCATAATCAGTAGTTTATATAATTATCAGAACTACTGGAAGTGTGTTTTAGTGAGTGCCAAATAAAGATAGTATTGGCTGATCTTTGATAGCCCTGTTTCTAAATACAGACCCTCAACCCAATGGCCCGGATTCTGCGGTAAAAATAACAGTGAGGCTATCGGAGCTCACCGTTATTAAAGAGTAAATCAGACAGCAACTTCCGGCAACCACACATGGTGCGGTTAAATGCGGAAATCAGGAAGTTGCTGTCCGAGTTGCTCTGATCCTCCAGAAGCTGTGCTATAACAGTATCGCGCCGAGACACTCGGCATTGAAATACATGGAAGGGCATGAAGTTGTATTACTTATGTGATAGATACCCACTAAACATGCCAGAAAAAAAGTTAGGGCTTGCCCCTTTAAGTGTAAGTGAATATTTAACAGCGTGATAAGTCTTAATTACTGCCAAATAATCTCTCTGGCACTGAAAATTAACTTCTACAAGTGCTGAGTCTCATTCCTTCAGATTTTAATTAATATTGGCGATTAAAAAAAAATAAAACTTATTTTTTACTTTTTCTTTCTGTCCCTTTTATCTCTCTCTCTTAATCCCATCTTTCTTTCCCTCTCTTTATTTTCCTTTCTGTATCTGATTTGGCATTGAATTCACTATTTTAACTGACACCTCTTGGTTTAGACTCGGTGTGGCTCAGTCTGATTGGTTAAGCAGACACACAGTTGCTTGCCCTGTTCACACATGTCCCAGATCCCCTGTAGAGGGTGCTGCGCTGAAATGGCTTTCTAATCACTGCAAGTTCCAGTGCAAAAGCCCATAAAAAGTCTGTGGGTAAGTGTAATGAACGGCTGACGCCGTTCGTTTGCTGCTGACCACAAAATCAGGGCCATAGTAGTTGGGATTGCTTTGTGAAGCTCTGCATTGTCTTGTTACAATGCTCCATTATGCAGAAGATGCTATTGATAGCTATGTCACGTGCAAAGCTGAAGGGATATTTATTAGTTACAGGAAACTCTTTTTTATCCGGCACCGACGTGGTACCGGTTCATCAAAAATTCCGGATAACCGAGAGCTATATTTAAAAGATACGGAGAGCTGAGAGCTCCGTATAAAGCAACAAACCCTGTTGCTTAGCAACAGGTGCAGAACAATGGCCACAAGTTCCAAGCGTCTCTGTAGCTTAGCAACAGCTGCAGCCACACCCGATTGCACAGCAATAGATCGAGGAAGGCAAGTAATATGAAGTAAAACTTACCTGAACCTACTCCTGAATTTTGCCGGTTAACCGAGATTTCCGGTTATTTAGGTGCCGGTAAATCGAGAGTTTCCTGTATACAAAAGCAAAATACTGCGGATGCTGGAAATCTGAAATAAAAACAGAAAATGCTGGAAATACTCAGCAAGTCAGGCAGCATCTGTGGAGAGAGAAACAGAGTTAACGTTTCAGGCCGATGTCCTTTCATCAGAGTTCTGACGAAAGGTCATCGACCTGAAACGTTAACTCTGTTTCTCTCTCCACAGATGCTGCCTGATCTGCTGAGTAGTTCCAGCATTTTCTGTTTTTATTTTGTGGTTATTATCAGTCTCAGGTAAAGTCAGTTATAGTGATATTTTTGCTGCTGTGAAATTGCGATATTACACAATGATTGGACACTATAATGAACTAACAAACCACAAGTGAGATGTATTTTCAAGCCGGATAATTGCTTTTCACAGCTAATTGTTGTGTTCTGTTTATATCATACCACGTGTGTCCTTTTTTTCCAGAGGAGGAAGATTTGCGAGCCAACAACAACGGCCCCTCAACCAATTCAATTTGAATACAACAATTGCATTAGTGTTAAGACGTACAGACCCATATACTGTGGTTCATGCACTGATAGTCGCTGCTGCACTCCACACAAAACCAGATCAGAGCCTGTGGAGTTCAAGTGCAGGCATGGCAGGATTGTGAAACAGCAGATGATGTTCATCATCACCTGTGCCTGTCATTATAACTGCCCACGTGCTTACAAATAAGTTGGAACCCTTTAACATGCTGCAACACTAAGAGCAGTTTATTTCCATACAAGATTGTACAGTGTAAAAAAAAGTTGCTATACTAAAAGTTTAAACATGTCCTACGTTTCTAAAGAATTTAAAAGGAAACGTTCGGCTTTGAACTACTCCTGTTTAATACACAGATCATCCCTTTAATATTGAGTTTCCAGCACTAATTAGCATCTTCACAGCAAAAAAGGTTGAAGTGAACACTTTCACTTACTACATATCAGCCATTCATTGCTTTGCAGAAATCATTAAAAGTCTTTGTCACGAGATCTTGAGGCTACACTGCTGCTTTAAAGCGTGAAACATATGTAGAATCCTTTGATAACCTTGGATGTTTAACTGACAACCGCAGTTTGGCCAGTTGAGGACGTAAAGTCCCGCCCCTGGTATTCATTTGTTGGGCTGTGAGCTCCCTCTGCTGGATGACACTGGGCTGCACTGTTTGCACAATATAGGAGATTGGAGGAACGTTAACCATATATCTTTCAATATAGCAGAATGCGAATGTAAGCACTAGGAAGCATCTCAATATAAGAGACATCAGCTGCAACATAGTTGAAGATTTGACTATCTTGACTCAATCAATAGCAATACAATAGTTTGTTACACTTTTAATTAAAAGTGAATACCACTTGCATGAGTGTATTAGCAATCAATGGTATAAGATAATGTATATTCTAAATCTTTTTGCTTGAGAAATGTATTTTATGTAAATTTCTGTATATATCAGTACACATTTCCATCCATTACTTTTATATAGTAATTAATTAAAAAAATCTTTCCATTATTTGTCACTGTTTGTAACAACACACATTACAAGTTGTATGGGAACGATTTCTTTTTAACTTTGTAAATAAAATAAGTGTGTAATCATTTATGTACCTGTTTTCATCATTTCACCATTTTACATACACACTAATATTCTGAATAACTAGTTCCAAATTTTCTTTACTTAATACAATTTTTAAATGAGCCTTTTTATTTCCTACATTTCCCTCTTAGTTTGAGAGCTAAAATCCCATGATTTTCACCCCATTCCATGGTGTCACAGGGTTACACAGCAACTTCTGGCGTCCGCACATGCACAGTTAAATGCAGAAATTATGAAGTTGCTGTCCGAGTTGCCCTGCTCCTCCACAAACTATGCTCACGTGTCAGATGTGGCTCAGTTGGTATCACTTTCGCCTCTGAGTCAGAATGTTTTAGGTTTATAATCCCGCTCTGGAGACTTGAGCACAAAAATCTAGGCTGACTCTCCAGTGCAGTGCTGAGGGAGTGCTGTACTGTCGTAGGTGCTGTCTTTCGGATGAGACGTTAAACTGAGGACCCCCCGGCTCTTTCAGTTGGATGTAAAAGATCCCATGGCACTATTTAGAAGAAGAGCAGGGGAGTTATCCCTGGTGATCTGACCAATATTTATTCCTCAATCAACATCACTAAAAAAGAGATTAACTGGTCATTATCACATTGCTGTTTGTGGGAACTTACTGTGCGCAAATTGGCTGCCACGTTTCCTACATTACAACAGTAACTACACTTCAAACGTACTTCATTGGCTGTAAAGCATTTTGGGACGTCCTGAGGCAGTGAAAGGCGCTATATAAATGCAAGTCTTTCTCTCTAACAGTACCTTACCAAGCAACTCAGCATTGAAACACACAGAAGAGTGTGAAGTTGCGGTATTTATGTGATAGATACCCACTAAACACACCAGAAAGAGTTAGGGATTGTCCATTCAAGTGTAAGTGAATTTTTAACAGCATGATAAGTCTTAATTACTGCTGAACAATCTGGCACTGGAAATTTACTTTTAAAAGCGTTTCAGTAAAGATTCTTCAATCTGATTGGTTAAGGAGATACAGAGTTGCTTGTCCTGTTCACACTGGTCCCAGATCGCCTGCAGAGTGCTGTTTTTGACTCTCTAATTACTACAAGTTGCAGTGCAAAAAGTATAAGTGTAATGAACACTGAGCGTGGTTTGTTCACCGCTGACCACAATATCCAGGCCAATGTGATGCTGTTGTAATGGTGAGTAAAAAAAGAAAGACTTGCATTTATATAGCACCTTTCACGACCACTGGACGTCTCAAAGCGCTTTACAGCCATTGAAGTACTTTTTGAAGTGTAATCACTGTTGTAACGTGGGAAACACGGCAGCCAATTGCGCACAGCAAGCTCCCACAACCAACAATGTGATAATGACCAGATAATCTGTTTTTGTTATGTTGGTTGAGGGATAAATATTGGCCAGGACACCAGGGATAACTCCCCTGCTCTTCTTCGAAATAGTGCCATGGGATCTTTTACATCCATCTGAGAGAGCAGACGGGGCCTCGGTTTAACGTCTTAGCCGAAAGACGGCACCTCCGACAATGCAGCACTCTCTCAGCACTGCCAGCCTAGCTTTATGTGCTCAAGTCTCTGGAGTAGAGCTTGAACCCACAACCTTCTGACTTAGAGGCAAGTGTGCTACCAACTGAGCCACAGCTGAAACACAACGGAGTACAGCTGCCTTCCCCGTAATTGACCTGAGTTTGATTCTCAGCAATCACATTAAGGGTGTAATTTTAACCTTGGCTGACGGTGTACAATGGGTGATATTGAATTGACTGCCTATCATGCACCTCACCCATATTATAGCAAAATACTGCGGATGCTGGAAATCTGAAATAACAACAGAAAATGCTGGAAATACTCAGCAGGCCAGGCAGCATCCGTGGAGAAAGAAACAGAGTTAATGTTTCAGGTCTGGGACCCTTCATCAGAACTGGAAAAGGCTGGAGATGTAACATATTAAGCAGGTGCAGAGACAGGTGGGGGGGGGGGGCGTTAGGAAGGGAGGAAGGAATTGAAAGAACATCCTGTACTTTTGTAAGAGGCAGGAAAGATAAAATGTTGCAAATGGGAATGGCAAAAATCATACTGCATGAAAAATGGGGGCAGGGATAACTCTCCAACACCTCCTCCTACCTCCGCCTGGACCATGACCCCACTAGCAAACATCAAGCCATTGTTTCCAAGTGTGTCACTGACCTCATCTCCTCTGGAGATCTTCCCTCCATGGCCGCCAACCTCATAGTCCCCCAACCCCGCACAGCCCACTTCTACCTCCTTCCCAAGATTCACAAACAGGACTGCCCTGGTAGACCCATCGTTTCGGCCTGTTCTTGCCCCACAGAACTTATCTCTTCCTATCTCGACTCTATTTTTTCTCCCCTTGTCCAGTCTCTTCCCACCTACATTCGCGACTTTTCCGACGCCCTCCGTCACTTTAACAGTTTCCAGTTTCCTGGCCCCAACCGTCTCCTTTTCACTATGGACGTCCAATCCCGCTACACCTCCATCCCCCCACCAGGACGACCTTCGGGCGCTCCGTTTCTTCCTTGAACAGAGGCCCAACCAGTCCCCATCCACCACCACCCTCCTCCGCCTGGCTGAACTTGTTCTCACATTGAACAACTTCTCCTTTGACTCCACTCACTTCCTCCAAATTAAAGGTTTTGCTATGGGAACCCACATGGGCCCTAACTATGCCTGCCTGTTCATGGGATATGTGGAACATTCTTTGTTCCAGTCCTACTCAGGTCCCCTCCCTCACCTCTTTTTCCGGTACATCGATGACTGTATTGGTGCCGTTTCCTGCTCTCGCCCTGAACTAGATAAGTTCATTCACTTTACTTCCAATTTCCACCCTTCCCTCACCTTCACATGGTCCATCTCCGACTCTTCCCTTCCCTTCCTTCTCCGTCTCCATTTCTGGCGATCGGCTTTCAACAAACATCCACTACAAGCCCACCGACTCCCACAGCTACCTGGACTACACTTCCTCCCACCCCGCTTCCTGCAAGGACTCTATTCCATTCTCCCAGTTTCTCCGTCTCCGCCGCATCTGTTCTGACGATGCCACCTTCCATACTAGTGCTTCCGACATGCCTTCCTTTTTCCTCAACCGAGGATTCCCCTCTACCGTGGTTGACACGGCCCTTGACCGTGTCCGTTCTATTTCCCGCACTTCTGCTTTCACCCCTTCCCCTCCCTCCCAGAACCGCGATAGGGTCCCCCTTGTCCTCACCTTTCACCCCACCAGCCTCCACATTCAACGGATCATCCTCTGCCATTTCCACCACCTCCAATGTGATCCCACCACCAAACACATCTTCCCCTCACCTCCCCTTTCAGCATTCCGAAGGGACCACTCCCTCTGCGACACCCTGGTCCACTCCTCAATCACCCCCAACAGCCCTTCTCCTTCACCTGGCACCTTCCCGTGCAAGCGCAGGAGGTGCAACACATGCCCTTTTACCTCCTCCCCACTGTCCAGGGCCCCAAACACCCCTTCCAGGTGAAACAGCGATTTACTTGTACTTCTTGCAATTTAATATACTGTATTCGCTGCTCACGATGCGGTCTCCTCTACATTGGGGAGACCAAACGCAGATTGGGCGACCGCTTTGTGGAACACCTCCGTTCAGTCCGTAAGGGTGACCCTGAGCTTCCGGTCGCCTGTCCCTTTAATTCACCGCTTCACTCCCACTCTGATCTCTCTGTCCTCGGCCTATTGCATTGTTCCAATGAAGCTCAACGTAAGCTCGAGGTACAGCGCCTCATCTTTCAATTGGGCACTTTACAGTCTGCCGGACTCAACATCGAGTTCAACAATTTCAGATAATTATCCCTGCCCCCATTTTTCATGCAGTATGATTTTTGCCATTCCCATTTGCAACATTTTATCTTTCCTGCCTCTTACAAAAGTACAGGATGTTCTTTCAACTCCTTCCTCCCCTCCTAACACCCCACCCCCCCCGCCCGTCTCTGCACCTGCTTAATATCTGTTACATCTCCAGCTTTTTCCAGTTCTGATGAAGGGTCCCAGACCTGAAACATTAACTCTGCTTCTCTCTCCACAGATGCCTGGCCTGCTGAGTATTTCCAGCATTTTCTGTTGTTATTTCATGCACCTCACCCAATTTTGCTTTCCATTGACTTCAATGGAAAGGAAAATCAGGCAGGCTGTATAATGGACGACTAATTTGATATTGTTCATTTTACAGCATCGACCAAAGTTAAAATGACTCCCTAGGAGTTCTTGATAAGAGATGTATGGAAGTTTTAAAAATTATTGGCCTAGAAATTCAGTTGTTAGCGCCAGCCGCTATCGCCTTAAGAGGAGGAGAAGTGGGGCGCTAAGCAGCTAGCGCCCGGGCACGGCGCGATCTGCGCCTCTCGCGAACTTCACTCAAGATTTAGCGGCGGCGCAAAACTGCAGCGCCCGCTCAGCTGCGCGCGTAGATCCTGACGTCATTTCATGGTGCAATGCCCTTGGTGCGCCCCGAACCAGAACTTCAGTGGCGCCGCCCTTCTGTGCGCCTGGCGCCCCCAGCGACTGGTAGAGGGGAACAGTTCCCAATCGCTGCGGGGGGCGCTATTTAAAGGGGACTCCTCCTGCATTATAAGTGGCAGCCATTTTGTGGCAATCCTTCTGTGTGACAGACGGATATTTGGAGAGAGACAAAGGGAGAGAGCTTTCTGGTTTGACTCAGCGCTCACACAAGTACTTCTGGCTTCAGGCCAGTGCTTTGCACTTGGATTTAACTTTCAATGCCATAGCCTTGAGTCGCCACATATAATGGGGGCTGCAATGGGTGGAAACGTTGGCTTACTGCATTGCATTCAAAGGGCTCAGAGACGCCATAAGAGAGTGCCAGTCATGGCCAGATGGAGAAGGGCCAACAGGCGTCGGCACAGGAGGCCTTACCCACCCAGGGTATACCGCCAGCAGTTCTCATATCTGAACATGTCTGAGGAGCAGTGTGTTCGGAGGCGGTGATTCAGAAGGGAGGTAGTCACTGAGATCTGCCACCTGCTTCGCAGAGATCTGCAGCCACAGCTGAGGAGCAGGACGTCTCTGTCGGTGGCAGTGAAGGTGACGGTGGCTCTCAACTTCTATGCCACCGACTCCTTCCAATCCGCTACTGGGGACATTGCCAACATCTCCCACTTCGCGGTACATTGCTGCATCCACCAGGTGACCAATGCCCTTTTCAGAAGGAGACGTCAGTACATCTCCTTCCCCATGACCCTGGACAAGCAGTAAGAGCGTGCAATGGGATTTGGAGGAATAGCGGGCTTCCCCATGGTCCAGGGAGCCATTGACTGCACGCATGTGGCTTTGCGGGCACCTCTAGAGAATGCCGAGGATTACCGCAACTGGAAGGGCTACCATTCGCTCAACGTCCAGTTGGTGTGTGACCACAGGCAGCTCATTCTAGCTGTCAATGCCTGCTTTCCAGGCAGCAGCCACGATGCCTTCATCCTGCGCCAGACTTATGTGGCAGACATTTTCGAAGCCCAGGCTCACCCATGAGGATGGCTTCTCTGGGACAAAGACTATCCTTTGTGCACCTGGCTGATGACCCCGCTCCGTGCGCCCAGCACCCCTGCTGAAGAGCGATACAATGACAGCCATCAAGCTACCAGGAACATCATTGAGCACACAATCGGCGTGCTCAAGCAACGGTTCCGCTGTTTGGACCATTCCGGAGGAGCCCTACAGTACTCGCCTGAGCAAGTCTCCCATTTCGTTGTAGTGTGCTGCATGCTGCACAACCTGGCTATCCTCAGGACTCAGTCACTGCCATCAGACATTGGAGGACCACCAGAGAAGGAGGAGGAGCAGGAGGAGGAGGAGGAGCACCAAGATGGGAGGGAGGCACAAAGTGCAAGGGCCGTCCGTCGGCGGCTTATTGCAACTCGGTTCTAGGCCCCCTCTCAGGGAATGGCTTGCGCCAATGAAAGAACATGAATGGAGCCGGTCTGCAAGCCCTCAGCCGGTCAAGGCAACAAATAGTTCAAAGTGCAAACATGGACAATGTGATTAAAGACATTTTTTTACTGTGCAAACTCTGTGCCCTTCCCGAATGACAAACTAATTCAGATAACCCCTCCAAAAAACAGTCAGAGACATAACTGGCTCTCACAACCTTCAGAAAATGAAAAAAACAGTTAAACAAAAATGACCATGATCCTCGGCCCTCATATAAAAAACAAACACAACATTCTCGGCCCTCAAATAAAAAACAAACACAACATTCTCGGTCTTCATATATAAAACAAACACAACATTCTCGGCCTTCATATATTAAACAAACACATCATTCTCGGCCCTCATATGTAAAAAAATTCTCGGCCTTCATATGTAAAAAAAACCTCGGCCTTTATAGTAATCTGGGATGTTATGATTAAGGTTATCCACCAGGTGGTGTGTAGCCAATGCTGCTGCTAAGGTCAGAGGTTTGCTTCCTGTTAAGGTCAGAGGTTTGCTTCCTGTCAAGGTCAGCAAAGGTGAAATGCCAGGATGCAAGCATGATGTTTGTTACTCTGTTTGTTAATAAAGTACTCGTGCTAATTCTACGATATCGCCTCTTCGAGTCCTTGTCTCACGACATGGATTTATCACATTTGGCGACGCGGTAACTAAAGGACCCTGAATAAAGAAGAAAAGTCTGCCAGGACGTTTAAACAACAAAATTATGAGCTACGGTTAGCTACCAGCTGGAAGAGAGCATGGCTGCCACGGTAGGAATGGTTTCTGCTTTTGATAGTCAAGCGCAAACCTGGGAGGAATACTGTGATGTGTTGAGTTATTTTTTCGAAGCAAATGAAATAAATGATGCCGGAAAAAGGAAAGCCATCCTGCTTAGTTCTGTGGGAAGCCAAACCTACAGTTTGATGAAGAATCTGCTCAGTCCTGAAAAGCCTGGAGACAAATCATTTATTGAATTAGTGGCTTTGCTAAAAGAACATTTCAACCCTAAGCCTAGTGAGATTGTACAGTGGTTCAAGTTTAATTCAAGGAACAGGAAAGAGGAAGAGAGCGTAATGGACTATGTAGCGGTGTTGCGTAAATTAGCACAAGATTGCAATTATGGGAACAACCTGAAGGAAATGCTGCGAGATAGGCTAGTTTGCGGAATTATGGATGACCGAATGCAGTGTAGATTATTATCCGAGACTGGGCTTACTTATGAAAAAGCATTGGAACTTGCTCAAGCCATAGAGACAGCGAACCAAGATGTAAAAGAAATACAGGGTTCAGACAGGGCTAATGCTATGCAAGTTGCAGGTCAGGTTGTTCTGCACAAGTTGAACATGCATCAGAAACCACAACGTGAGCATGTGCAGGCATGTTATAGATGCAAGGGCGATCACCTGGCAAGTGAATGCCGGTTTCTGGAGGAAAAGTGCTACAAGTGTGGGAAACAAGGACACATAAAACGAGCTTGCAGGGCGAAATCACCTGTGGAGGAATCCAAACCAAAAGGGAGAGGACAGCAAAACCAAGGGAGAGAAGTGAAAAAACATGGAGCACACCACATCAGCGGGGAAGCTGAGGAAGAAGAGGACATGGTCATAATGTACAGCATGTTAGAGAACATTCCAAAAGTGGCTCCTATCACATTGCAACTGAGAGTAAATGACTCTAAGGTGAACTTTGAAGTGGGTACAGGGTGCAGCGTGACCATAATGAACAAGGCAGAGTACTCAAAATTGTGGAACCGTGCAAAAGTTCCAGAGTTAAAGCCTTGCTCCCTGCATCTTAAAACATATACAGGTGAACGAGTAACAACATTAGGTACAGCTAATGTAACTGTGCAACACAGGGACACAGTGGAACAGCTACCTGTAGTTATAGTATCGGGTACTGTTAGGTCGGGGCTGGATAAAAGAACTTAAATAGACTGGGGAGCAGTACATCAAATAGATGTGGGCAAACAGTTGACTTTGCAAGAAGTGTTGAGTGAACATGAGAATGTGTTCAAGGAGTAACTTGGCACATTTAATGGCCCCCCAGCTAAGATTTATGTTGACAAGGAGGCACCGCCAAGGTTTTTTAAACAACGACCTGTGCCTTATGCCATGAAGCCAAAGGTAGAGGCTGAGCTTGACCGTCTATTGAGAGAGAACATACTGGAGCCAGTGAAATGTTCGGAATGGGCAGCTCCCATAGTACCTGTTTTAAAACTGGACCATTCGGTAAGACTCTGTGGAGACTATAAATTGACAGTCAATCGGGTGTCCAAACTAGAGCAGTATCCGATTCCCAAAACAGAGGATCTCTTTGCAAACCTGGCTGGAGGAAAGAAATTCACAAAGTTGGATATGAGTCATGCCTACTTGCAGATTACACTGGATGATAAATCAAAGAAGTATGTCACCATAAATACATACAAGGGCTTGTTTACATATAACCGCTTACCGTTTGGTGTCTCATCTAGTCCAGCTATCTTCCAGAGGACAATCGAAGGTGTACTGCAAGGGATTCCACATGTTTCCATCTATCTGGATGACATTCTGGTGATGGGAAGAACCGACCAGGAGCATCTGAGCACTCTGAGAGAGGTACTACAGAGATTGGAGAGGGCAGGGTTCCGGCTCAAGAGAAGTGCACTTTCCTGGGGAATGAGGCAGTGTTCCTGGGACACAGAGTGGACACCACCGGGCTCCATCCACTCAAGGAGAAGGTACAAGCACTGCAGGACGCCCCTGCTCCTACAAATGTGACTGAGTTAAAAGCTTACCTGGGACTGCTGAACTATTATAACAGGTTTTTACCAAACTTGTCAACTGTGTTAGCACCTCTTCACAAACTACTGCGCAAGGAGACACAGTGGCAGTGGGGAGAGGAGCAGGGGGTTTCATTTGAACAGTCCAAGAAACTGATGCTGTCGTCGGATGTGCTGGTTCACTACAATGCAGAGAAAGACATCATTCTCTCTTGTGATGCTTCACCTTACGGGGTGGGGGCAGTTCTTTCACACTGCATGGAAGATGGAACTGAAAGAACAATAGGGTTTATGTCCCGAACTCTAACACCAGCGGAAAAAAACTATTCCCAGTTAGACAAAGAGGGGTTAGCAGTAATGTTTGGGTTACAGAGGTTCCACAAGTACATATATGGCAGGAAGTTCACCATATGCATCGATCATAAACCTCTTCTCTCTCTTTTCAATAAAATGAAAGCTGTTCCACAGATGGTGTCACCCTGGATCCAGAGGTGGACCGTGACGTTGAGTATGTTATCGTCTACAAGGCGGGCAAGTACCATGGGAACGCAGATGCCTTGAGCCATCTTCCACTGCCAGGCACACCTATCCGTGCAGTTCCAGAGGACAGAGTTTTGATGTTGGAGGACACTGACACGGCACTTGTGACTGCAGAGCAAGTAAGAACATGGACAGGTAAAAATCCAGTACTGTCTAGAGTTCGAGAATATGTGGTGAGGGGATGGCCACAGCATCCAGAAGGGGCTGACTTCACACCCTACAGTGTCAGGAAAACAGAGCTGAGTGTGCAGGATGGTTGCGTGTTGTGGGGAGCACGAGTGATTATTCCACAGCCAGCACGACAGTCTATCCTAGAGCAACTACATCAGTGTCATCCTGGGGTCTCGTGTATGAAAGCCTTGGCTAGGAGTTACTTGTGGTGGCCAAAGCTAGATGAGGAGATAGAAAATCTAGTCAAGACATGCAGCACTTGTCAGGAACACCAGAAGGCACCAGCAGCGGCTCCTCTCCACCCCTGGGAGTGGCCGGATAAACCATGGAGAAGATTGCACTTAGATTATGCGGGTCCATTCATGGGGAAGATGTTCCTCATAATCATTGATGCACATTCCAAATGGATGGATGTTTATCCTGTAAATTCTGCTTCCGCCACTACTATTATAGACTGCCTGCGTCGGAGCTTCAGTAATCAAGGGCTACCGGAGATCGTGGTGAGTGACAATGCCACTTGTTTTGTGAGTACAGAGACAAAAGAGTTCGAAAAAATGGCATAGTGCAGGTGACCTCGGCTCCATATCACCCGTCCTCGAATGGACTTGCGGAGAGAGCCGTACAAACATTTAAGAAGATGATGAAAAAAAGTGCAGAAGGGAGTTTAGCAGCCAAAGTGTCACGGGTTCTGTTCAGCTACAGAATAACACCTCAATCCACTACAGGACTCTCTCCTGCTGAGATGTTATTAGGTCGTAGACTACGCTCCACTCTTGACCTTGTCCACCCAGATCTAAAAAGGAAAATGAAAAACAGACTAAACAAACAAAAAGAGAACCATGACAAAAGAACAAAGAACCGAAGTTTTGGAGAAGGAGATGCGGTCCTTACCAGGAATTTCAGTTATGGACCCAAGTGGATTCCTGGCTTCATAGACTCAATGACAGGTCCAGTATCATACAAGGTCATGTTGGGAGATGGTAGGGTAGTACGCAGACATGTAGATCAGATACTTCCCAGACAAGGGGAAATTGAAATGAAGGTTCCAGATGCAGTGACTGAAGACAGGGTTGCCCCCAGTTATCCAAGTGCATCTGTGGTGCCACTACCAGGGACAGAGACAATTCCACAGGAACCTATTCGTCAAGAGGAAACCATCATTGCAGAGTCAGATACTCTGAGCACTGCTCAGGAGCAGCTGGTGGCTTCACCCCAAACAAGCAGGGACTTTACTGTTAGACATTCACAAAGGCCTCGCAAGCCACCAGAGAGATTGATACTGAACTGTTTGATTCGTCAAGTATGGAACATGATGAATGGAGACTCCTTATGTGACCCTCAGGAATGGTTGTTTGTTAAGAAATTCATACTGAAATCTTAAGGGGGGAGGGATATAGTCATCTGGGATGTTATGATTAAGGTTATCCACCAGGTGGTGCTGTAGCCAATGCTGCTGCTAAGGTCAGAGGTTTGCTTCCTGTCAAGGTCAGCAAAGGTGAAATGCCAGGATGCAGGCATGATGTTTGTTACTCTGTTTGTTAATAAAGTACTCGTGCTAATTCTACGATATCGCCTCTTCGAGTCCTTGTCTCACTACATGGATTTATCACAGCCTTCACATATAAAAAAAAATTTGGCCACACCTTCTACTTTTACCCCTGCTAGGGTGATCCGCCTCGCTTCCGCGAGTGGCCCCTTCCCGCCCTGCAGCTCCTCCTCAATGGGACCCCAGTGGCTGCAGCAAGGCTGGGGGAAGGCTGCTGAGGGTCAGATGGTGAGACTGTAGATGCCCTTGGGGGACGGCCTGGACCAGCTCTGGGCCTGGAGGGCCCGGCTGCTGACTGCTCCAACTCTGCTTGGGCGGCAGCAGTCTGTTCTATGTGTGGTGGCAGCTGCAGTAGAGGAGTGACTGTGTTGGCTGCAGGAATGCTGCCAACCTGACAGAGCACAGGCACTCCCTGGTCGGCTGATACACTGGCACTCGCACGGGCCAGCACTGCAGTATGCGCAGCAATCTGCTGAAGCACAGACTGCTGGGCAGCTGCGGCGCGGCGAGGGTCCTGGCGATGCCTGGCTGATCCAGCGAGGGTGGCAGCAGTTAGTGCCCGTGTGGCCCTGGTCTGTGCCTGCATCAGACCAGCCAGTGAATGCACGGCACGACTGAGCACTTGGCTGGAAGCCGCCTGTGCTGCCGCAAAATCCTGCAGACTCCTTGCCTGTGCTGCACTGAATTCTTGCAGACTCCTGGCCTGTGCTGCTCCGAATTCCTGAGCACTCCTTGCCAGTGACTCTATGGAGTCAGGCATCCTTGCCACTGCAGCCATGAGCTCAGTGTGCCTGCGCTCAGCCTGGGCGCCCATTTCACCAAGGAGCCGCACCTCCTCTGCGCTCACCGTAGCAGGACTGGAGGCCGCACTCACCCTCCGGGGAGAAGGCCGCCGAGCTTCCCGACCCCTCCCGCGTTGCTGCAGCCCGCTGGGCCCCGGAGCTTCACTCTCCTCAGACCCTTCCCCTCTGCTCCCCTCCAGGGAAGACGTGTCCCCATCATGGCCATGGGCTGCCTCGGCTGAGGGTGGCACTGATGGGCCGGCTTCCTCTTCCTCCTCCTCGAATTCAGAATCACTGACAGTGGCAGCTTGAGAGCCCGCCTCCTCACCTGGCGAATCAGCATCTGAAAGCAGGGAGGCACAAGAGTTGCTTTAGAGTGAGGACAGGGCGGCAGCGAGGGAGGCATGAGTGCTGCTATGCACTGCATTGGTTCGATAGTGGCAAAGGATGCTGGTGTGGGGCACAAGTGGAAAGAGAGAGGTGAAAAAGGTGATGACCTTACCATTGCTGTCCAGAACAGGGTCGGCATCTCCACTGGTGATGGGACCAATCAGCCGGCCTGCCATAATGCGCTCCACATGCTGCTCCAGGTCGCTGAGCTCTTTGAGGTCAGGACAGCCTCCCCCGGTCCGTCGCTGCTGCCTGTGATTGTGGGCCAGCTTGCCCTGCAAGAGAAAGGACGGCCTCTAAGTACAGTGTCAAGCCCTGATCTTGCCTGCACTGCCTCCCATGGTGGAATAGCCCTGACAGTGTCAAGCCCTGATCTTGCCTGCACTGGCCTCCCATGGTGGAATAGCCCTGACAGTGTGAAGCCCTCATCTTGCCTGCACTGCCTCCCATGGTGGAATAGCCCTGACAGTGTCAAGCCCTGATCTTGCCTGCACTGCCTCCCATGGTCGAATAGCCCTGACAGTGTGAAGCCCTCATCTTGCCTGCACTGCCTCCCATGGTGGAATAGCCCTGACAGTGTCAAGCCCTGATCTTGCCTGCACTGCCTCCCATGGTGGAATAGCCCTGACAGTGTCAAGCCCTGATCTTGCCTGCACTGCCTCCCATGGTCGACTAGCCCTGACAGTGTGAAGCCCTCATCTTGCCTGCACTGCCTCCCATGGTGGAATAGCCCTGACAGTGTCAAGCCCTGATCTTGCCTGCACTGCCTCCCATGGTGGAATAGTCCTGACAGTGTGTAAAGTGCTGAATGTGCAAGTGGTTTTCATGAGGGTCCCATAGCTCTTGGATGAGGGCTGGGCATTGGGGCTTTCAGGTCCCTTTGGCCAGAAACTGAGGTGCACATGCAGGGATGAACAGGATAGTGGAAAGGGTACTCACCCTGACAACCCAAGTGAAGTCATTGAACTTTTTCCTGCATTGAAGTGGAGTCCTGGCAACCATGCTGTTGGTGGTCACCCTGTTTGCCACCTCCCTCCAGGCTTTTCGCTATTCGCTGGGAAGCAGCCTCCTCCCACTGTCAGGGAAGAGGACAGGTCGCCTGCACTCTACTGTGCCAACCAGTAGCCTCAGGGCACCCTCGCTGAAGCGCTCCGCTCGCTCCCTAGCCTTCTGCATGGTCCTGGGCGTAGAAATGATGATCCAGCAATGGTCAGGCCTTGCTTCAGGGCTGCAGTGTGCAGGGCGTGGCAGCCAAACAGGTCCACCCTCCCCCTTTAAGAGCTGACCGGCGCCAGCGTGTCTGCCTTCAATCAGCAACTCGCCGCAACTGCGCTGCGCCCGCCCTCGGTGGTAGCGCCCCAGATCGCCGACTTGGCACCTTATGATAGTCGTGCACCGCCTGCTTTAGCGCAGCAGCAACCTCTTGGGGCGATGCAACTCAATTTCGGCGAAGGTGGCGCTAAGTTGTGCCGGGCGCTAAATTTAGCGAACGCCCGGCTGTAGCGCCCCAAACGTGGCGATACTGAATTTCTAGGCCATTAAGTGTGAAGAGGGAATTACTATTTCCTTTGGTAAGAGAGTGATAGAGGTTAGGACACATTCTTTAAAGAGTGGATTGTTGGAGCATAGAATACTTTGCCACAGGGAATGATTGAGGCAGAGATCATTGCATCTTTTAACAGAAAAGTATATTAAACATATAAAGCAGAGGAAGATACAGGGCTGTGGGGGCAGAGCAGGGCAGTGGCATTAGTTTTCCAATAAAGTTATACCTTTTCATTAAATCTTGGATTACAAAGAATCCTAAAATAAGTTCAAAAGAATAACTTTACCGTGAGTTTCTATAACTACTAATAGAAAAACTGTATGGTTGTTAATATTTAACAATGATGTCATCAGCACCATTACACAATTTGAATTCAGAACATTGGGAGGCCTGCATGGGGCCAAAACTGACAGCCAGACCTGGGAGGTGTTAGAAGACTGCCCAGAAGTGGCCACGGTTAGTATTTTTATTTAACTTTTCTGAGGATCCCTTGTGTGTGTGGAGGAACAGGAAAATAGATCCTTCTAATGGAATGTTGGTCTTTATCTCAAGGGGTTTGAAAACAAAAGCGAGGAAGTGATTCATTGCACAGAGCTTTGCTCAGATCCCATCTGGAGCACTACATTCAGCTTTGGGCACCAAACCTCAGGAAAGATATATTGGCCTTGGAGGGGGTACAGCACAGAATGATATCAGGTCCTAAAGGGTTAAATTATGAAGATAGGTTGCATAAACAGAGAAAATGTTTCCTTTGGTGGGTCAATCCAGAACAAGGTGGCATAATCTTGAAATTAGAGCTAGGCCTTTTCACAGTGAAATCAGGAAGCACTTTTTCACACGAAAGATAACTAAAATCTGATATTGTCTCCTCCAAAAGGCTGTGGATGCTGGTTCAATTGAAACTTTCAATACTGAGATCAATAAATATTTGTTAGGTAAGAACATCAAGGGATTTGGATCAAAGGCGGGTAAATAAAGTTGAGGGATATATATCAGCCATGATCTAATTGAATGGCTGAATGGCCTATTCCTGTTCATAGGCACCCATGATCATGTCATGCCGGGTTGAAACCAGTAGTATCAGAACTAACATTTTAATCCTAATTAGCTTTAACTATAAATTAACCGTCTGTCTCTCATGTCAAACCAAAGCAACATTTAGATCTGGTTTGGGTTCAAAATATTGCTCCCTTTTCTTTAAGACTTTGCTCTATCCTCCTGCTGATGGTACATTAATCGTGATAAACTGATTTTAAATCATCATTATCAATGTTGGGGATGGTTTCTTACCCACCAACACAGCCCCCCTTTCATTGCAAGTGTTTTTAGTTTCCTTGCTAGTTGGTGATATTTTGCCATCTAACCCTCTTGCTCCATCTGTCTGGCATTAAACATGCTCAGGGGAGCAACAATAAAAACACAGGTGATCCCTAATATAACAAATTCTGTTGGTCTGTCCCTTCCCACAAATTTGATATGAAGGGCACTATTTCCTTTGAACATCTGTGATGAGCTCTGCATAAAGCCAGGTTGTCTTATTTCCAGATACGTTTCATTAGTTGGCCAAGATTCAATTGAACATACTAATTAAATTATTCATTATAGTCTTTTTTTTAAATTCGTTCATGGGATGTGGGCATTGCTGGCAAGGCCAGCATTTATTGCCCATCCCTAGTTGCTCGAGAAGGTGGTGGTAAGCCGCCTTCTTGAACCGTTGCAATCCGTGTGGTGAAGGTATTCCCACAGTGCTGTTAGGGAGGGAGTTCCAGGATTTTGACCCAGCGACGGTGAAAGAACGGCGATATACTCCCAAGTCAGGAAGGTGTGTGGCTTGGCGGGGTACTTGGAGACAGGCGATATTACGGAGGTGGAAGTAGGCGATCTTGGTTATGGAGAGGATGTAGGGTCAGAAGCTCAGCTCAGGATGCTGAGAGTCTGGTTCAGCCTGAGACAGTGGTCAGGGAGGGGGTTGGAATCGGTGGTTAAGGGAAGAATTTTGCAGCAGAGCAGGGACCGAAGACAATGGCTTTGGTTATCCCAATGTTTAATTGCAGGAAATTTTGGCTTATCCAGGACTGGATGTCGGACAAGCAGTGTGACAACACTGAGGCAGTGGAGGTGACGAGATTGATGGTGGTGAGGTAAAGCTGGGTGTTGTCAGCATACATGTGAAACCTCATGTTGTGTTTTCAGATGATGTCAGTGAGGGGCAGTATGTAGATGAGAAATAGAAGGGAGCCAAGGATAGATCCTTCAGGGATTCCAGAGGTAACAATGTGGGGGCAGGAAGAGAAGCCATTGCAGGAGGCTCTCTGGCTATGACTGGAGAGATAAGAGTAGAACCAGGTGAGGGCAGTCCCACTCAGTTGGACAACGGAGGAGAGGTGTTCGAGGAGGATAGTGTGGTAAACTGTGTCAAAGGCTACAGACAGGGCGAGAAGGATGAGGAGGGATAGTGCTCCACTGTCACAGTCATATAGGATATCATTTGTGACTTTGGTTAGGGCCTTTTCAGGGGAGATAAGGCTCTAGTATGCAGGGACAGAGGGGTCAAGGGTTGATTCTTTGAGGAGGGGTGTGATGATGGCAGATCTGAAAGGGATGGGGACAGTACTTGAGGGGAAGGAACCATTTACAATATTTGCTAGCATGGGGGCCAGGAAGCAAAGTTGGCTGGTCAGCAGTTTAATGGGAATAGGGTTGAGAAAGCAGGAGGTGGGTTTTATGGACAAGATGAAGTCGGAGAGGGCATGAGGGGAGATAGGAAAGAAACTAGAGAAATATGTGGGTTCAGGTCTAGGTCATGGGGAACCTTTGGGGAAGTTTGGCTTGGTGGGCTAGTGGAAGGGAGGGATACAGCTGAGGCAGCTGAATGGATGGTCTCAATCTTAGTGATAAAGAAGTCCATGAGTTCCATACACTTGTTATTGGAGGTGAGGGTGGAGGGGTTTAAGGAGACAGTTGGTAGTGGAGAAAAGAAGCTGGGGTTGTTTTTGCATTCCAGTATGATCCTGGAGTAGTGAACAGTTTTGGCAGAGGACAGCAGGGCCCAATAGCGCTTCATCAGGATAATATTTGACAAACAACATTGTGATCTCCAACGTAGAGTTCTCAATCTTCACCCCTTCACTAGCTCCGTAACGCTACTTAGTCTTAACCAATAATCAAAAGTGTTTCTCTTCCTCTGGAAGGGGTCATATAAAAGTCAGCCAAATAGCATACTACTCAGGATAATTTCATCAAATTGCTATTGCAAGCTTCAAGAAACTTTTTTCTTAGTCCTGTTGTATAATGACTTGATGGCTTTGAATATCAGATTTGGCTCTCTTAGCTTTCCCATAAGCCTCTCTATAATTTCTCCTACTTGTTCTGTCTCACCAATCCCCTTTTTCCATAGGTAGTTTTGCACAGCTGCGTGTGGTTAAAGACAAATTTTGTTTGCCACTGAGGTTATTTCATTGAGTTGCTCATGCTACAAATATTAAACAAAAAGCTCAGAAAATAGGCACTTTCTCAGCAAACCAAAATTCACTAATATTAAATAATATCTTGTTTATATTCTGAACAAAATGGAGACAAATTATAATACATTTCAGAGTGAAAATGATCAAATGCAAACCTACCTACAAGAATTTGACCAAAAGGCTGATCCACTGGGCTAGAGGGCAGTTTTATACTCTGAAAAATCAATAACCACAACCACCTTCCTTTGTGCTAGGTATGACTCTAGCCAGTGGAGCATTTCCCCCCCCCCCCCCCGATTCCCATTGACTTCAATTTTATTATGCCACACTCGATCAAATACTGCCTTGATGTCAAGGGCACTCACTCACCTCACCTCTGGAATTCAGCTCTTTTTCCATGTTTGGACCATAGGCCCAACCATCTTCAGCTGCTTCATCAATGGCCTTCCCTCCATCATAAGGTCAGAAGTGGGGATGTTCACTGATGGTTTCTGTGTTCAGTTCCATTTGCTACTCCTTAGAAAATGAAGCAGTCCATGCCTGCATGCAGCAAGATCTGGACAACATTCAGACTTGGACTGATAAGTGTCAAGTAACATTCACGCCACACAAGTGCCAGGCAATGACTATCTCCAACAAGTGCGTGTCTAACCATCTCCCCTTGACATTCAATGGCATTACCATCGTCGAATCCCCCTCAATCAACCTCCTGGGTGTCACCATTAACCAGAAACTTAACTGGACCAGCCACATAAATACTGTGGCTATAAGAGCAGGTCAGAGGCTGGGTATGCTGCGGTGAGTGTCTCACCTCCTGTTTCCCCAAAGCCTTTCTACCATCTATAAGGCACAAGTCAGGAGTGTGATGGAATACTCTCCACTTGCCTGGATGAGTGCAGCTCCAACAACACTCAAGAAGCTCGACACCATCCAGGACAAAGCAGCCTGCTTGATTGGCACCCCATCCACCACCTTAAACATTCACTCCCTCCACCACCGGTGTACCGTGGCTGCAGTGTGTACCATCCACAAGATGCACTGCAGCAACTTGCCAAGGCTTCTCAGACAGCACCTCCCAAACCTGCGACCGCTGCCACTTAGAAGGACAAGGGCAGCAGGAGCATGGGAACACCATCACCTCCAAGTTCCCCTCCAAGTCACACACCATCCTGACTTGTAAATATATCACCATTCCTTCATTGTCGCTGGGTCAAAATCCTGGAACACTCTACAACACCACACAGACTGCAGTGGTTCAAGCAGGCAGCTCACCATCACCTTCTCAAGAGCAATTAGGGATGGGCCATAAATGCTGGCCTTGCCAGCAACGTCCACATCCCAGGAACGAATATATTAAAAAAAAATAAAAACAAGGACATTTGAAATTTAATGACAGCTTTCCTTCTTTGCCAACATTTCTGGTTGAAAGATCCTTTATCCAGGCAACAATGAACTCCCCATACATTTCAATACAAAGAACTGCATATATCTATTTATATATATAAATCGGTCGTTCTGTCTGTCCTTCTGTCTGTCTGTCCTTCTGTCTGTCTGCAGGTGCACGTCTGGGCGGCTATGCGCTCGAAAGTTACAGGGCGTACCTACGCGTGCGTTACGTCGAAAGAAAGCTTACCTTTCCAAAACGGTTTTAAGCGTATTTACGTTTCGGCCGGGCTAAAATCGCGCCCGCGGTATCCGAAAAACCTTAACATTCCGCTCATTAGCATCTCATTATCCGCTCATTAGCGACAGAGTGACCTCGAGCTCGACCAATCGTACGCCGGGTTGCTGGCGTGTGCCGCCGGGCCAATCGGTGCGTGTGTGGGCGGGCCTTATCGTTCTGAACCGAGGTGAGTCGCCGCCATCTTGATTCCAAACTTTTCCTTTCTTTTTCCCGCTTTCTGCGTCTTTAAAAAAAACGTTGCTTTTAAAACACATATTGTTTTTAAAAAAATGATTTAGAAAGTCATTAACTTATCTAATCTCATTAATTTTTCCAGGTAGGCCTCCAAGCCTCGGCCTCTCCTCCGCACCCACGCCCGAGCTAGGCACCTCCCGGCCCCATTCGAAGGCTGGAGGGGCGGGCCTCAGCCCAGCGCCGCTACCTTACTAAAGGGTGCGCGCGCAGCAGGAGCAGCTGAGACGCGGCGTCTCTCTCTCTGGCTCGGCCGGGGGGCGGGGCTTGGTGAGCGTCAAGGGTTACCCTGGCAACCGGGCCCGCCGGCTGTCTCGCACAGCCGCAATCTTGAAGCCAGCTCGGGAGGCCGGTGCTCGGAAGATCGCGCCTCCGGAGTTCGGTGCTTGGTTGGTGGGGGGGGGCGAGCCTTGGGGGTGGGGGTGGGGAGGGCGGGGGTGGGGGGGGGGCGAGTCTCGGGGGGGGCCAACCTCGGGAGATCGGGGGGTAGGGATCAGGGGGCTCGGGGACTCTCCCCCTTCCCCTCCTCTCTCCTCCTCCCTCCCCCCCTCCTCTCTCCTCCTCCCCCCCCTCCTCTCTCCTCCTCCCCCCTCCCCCCTCCTCTCTCCTCCCCCTCCTCTCTCCTCCTCCCCCCCTCCTCTCTCCTCCCCCCCTCCCTCCCCCCCCTCCCCTCCCTCCCGCGGTATCCGAAAAACCTTAACATTCCGCTCATTAGCATCTCATTATCCGCTCATTAGCGACAGAGTGACCTCGAGCTCGACCAATCGTACGCCGGGTTGCTGGCGTGTGCCGCCGGGCCAATCGGTGCGTGTGTGGGCGGGCCTTATCGTACTGAACCGAGGTGAGTAGCCGCCATCTTGCTTCCATTCTTTTTCCTGCTTTCTGCGTCTTTCTTTTCAAATATACATTTCCAGCAAAATAAAATTGAATTTATTAAATTGTTTTAAAATAAATCACTCATTTGTAAATATTTTATCTAACCTGAAGATTCTTTTTCCTACCTTTCCCCGTTTTTTTCTTAGGCCTGAAAGCCTGGGCCTTTCTTGCCCAGCCAGGCCCGAGCTAGGTAATTGGGCTGCTGCTAAGCTCCTCACCCCCCCGCCCCCCGCCGGTGTCACGTTACCCGGGGCAACGGCGTCAGCCACGAGGGTCAGGGTGCGCGCGCAGCAGGAGCAGGTGAGACTCGGCGTCTCTCAGTGTTCCGCGCTTGGCTCGGGCGGGGGGGGGGGCGGGGCTCTTGAGAGTGCGGATCTCGGCCTTGGTGAGCGGGAAGGGTTACCTCGGCAACGGGAGTGCGGGGCGGCTGGGGCTTGGAGAGCGGGGCTCTCAGGAGTGCGGGGCGGGCTCGGAGAGCGGGCGGGGCGGGGCGGGGCGGCTGGGGCTTCGAGAGCGGGGCTCTCGAGAGTGCGGGGCGGGGCGGCGCGGCAGGGTTACCCCGGCAACCGGGCGTGGCCGTCTCTCAGCCTCAAGCCCTCCCTTCCTCCCTCCCCCTCCCTTCCCCCCTTCCCCCTTCCCCCCTTCCCCGCCCTCCCTTCCCCCCGCCCCCTCCCACGCCCCCGCCGCCCCTCCCCCCTCCGCCCCCCGCCCCTCCTCCCCTCTCCCCGCCCCCTCCCTTTCCCCTCCCCCTCCCTTTCCCCTACCCCCCTCCCTTTCCCCTACCCCCGCCTCCCCTCCCTCCCTTTCCCCTCCCCCCGCCTCCCCTCCCTTCCCCCCCGCCCCGCCCTCCGCCCCCTCCCTCCCCCCGCCCTCTCTTCCCCCCCCGCCCCCCCTCCCCTCCTGCCCCCCTCCCCTCCCCCCTGCCCTCTCTTCCCCCCCGCCCCCCCTCCCCTCCTGCCCCCCTCCCCTCCCCCCCGCCCTCTCTTCCCCCCCGCCCGTGCTTTCTCTCTTCCCCCCAGTCGCTCTCTCTCTACCCCCCAGTCGCGCTCTCTCTCTCCCTCCCCCCCCCACCCCCAGTCACGCTCTCTCTCTCTCTTCCAACAACAACATGCCCTCGAAAAAGCCTCGGCACCGCCGGGCACTTCGGCTAGTCTATATATATATAGAGCGATGCTTCTGTCTGTCTGTCCTTCTGTCTGTCTGTCATCACGTGTGCGTCTGGGCGGCTATGCGCTCCAAAGTTATAGAGCATACCTACGCGTGCGTTACGTCGAAAGAAAGCTTACCTTTCTAAAACGGTCTTAAGCGTATTTACGTTTCGGCCGGGCTAAAATCGCGCCCGCGGTATCTGAAAAACCTTCAACATTCCGCTCATTAGCATCTCATTATCCGCTCATTAGCGACAGAGTGACCTCGAGGTCGACCAATCGTACGCCGGCTTGCTGCCGCGTGCGGCCGGGCCCTCCTACGGTCGAGTGACGGGACGATTGACCAATCCTACGCTTTGGTCACCTGACGGTCGACCAATCGGTGCGTGTGTGGGCGGGCCTTATCGTTCTGAACCGAGGTGAGTAGCCGCTATCTTGCTTCCATTCTTTTTCCTGCTTTTTGCGTCTTTCTTTTCAAATATATATTTCCAGCAAAATAAAATTGAATTTATTAAATTGTTTTAAAATAAATCACTCATTTGTAAATATTTTATCTAACCTGAAGATTCTTTTTCCTACCTTTCCCCGTTTTTTTCTTAGACCTGAAAGCCTGGGCCTTTCTTGCCCAGCCAGGCCCGAGCTAGGTAATTGGGCTGCTGCTAAGCTCCTCACCCACCCCCCCCGCCCCCCCGGTGTCACGTTACCCGGGGCAACGGCGTCAGCCACGAGGCTCAGGGTGCGCGCGCAGCAGGAGCAGGTGAGACTCTGTTCCGCGCTCGGCTCGGGCGGGGGGGGGGCGGGGCTCTCGAGAGTACGGATCTCGGCCTTGGTGAGCGGGAAGGGTTACCCCGGCAACGGGAGTGCAGGGCGGCTGGGGCTTGGAGAGCGGGGCTCTCGGGAGTGCGGGGCGGGCTCGGAGAGCGGGGCTCTCGGGAGTGCGGGGCGGGGCGGCTGGGGCTTCGAGAGCGGGGCTCTCGAGAGTGCGGGGCGGCAGGGTTACCCCGGCAACCGGGCATGGCCGTCTCTCAGCCTCAAGCCCTCCCTTCCTACCCCCCTTCCCCTCCCTTCCCCCCCCGCCCTCCCTTCCCGCCCCCCGCCCCACCCCCCTCGCCCTCCCTTCCCCCCCCGCCCCTCCCTTCCCCCCCGCCGCCCTCCCTTCGCCCCAGTCTCTCTCTCTCTCTTCCCCCCGTCGCTCTCTCTCTACCCCCCAGTCGCTCTCTCTCTTCCCCCCCAGTCGCGCTCTCTCTCTCTCTCTCTCTCTCTCTCTCTTCCCCCCCCCCCCCCAGTCGCTCTCTCTCTCTTCCAACAACAACATGCCCTCGAAAGAGCCTCGGCACCGCCGGCACTTCAGCTAGTCCATATATATAAATCGGACTCGTTCTGTCTGTCCTTCTGTCTGTCTGTCTGTCTGCAGGTGTGTGTCTGGGCGGCTATGCGCTCGAAAGTTACAGGGCGTACCTACGCGTGCGTTACGTCGAAAGAAAGCTTACCTTTCCAAAACGGTTTTAAGCGTATTTACGTTTCGGCCGGGCTAAAATCGCGCCCGCGGTATCCGAAAAACCTTAACATTCCGCTCATTAGCATCTCATTATCCGCTCATTAGCGACAGAGTGACCTCGAGCTCGACCAATCGTACGCCGGGTTGCTGGCGTGTGCCGCCGGGCCAATCGGTGCGTGTGTGGGCGGGCCTTATCGTTCTGAACCGAGGTGAGTCGCCGCCATCTTGATTCCAAACTTTCCTTTCTTTTCCCGCTTTCTGCGTCTTTAAAAAAAAACGTTTGCTTTTAAAACACATATTGTTTTTAAAAAAATGATTTAGAAAGTCATTAACTTATCTAATCTCATTAATTTTTCCAGGTAGGCCTCCAAGCCTCGGCCTCTCCTCCGCACCCACGCCCGAGCTAGGCACCTCCCGGCCCCATTCGAAGGCTGGAGG